>NC_142618.1:59250904-60488404 GCF_059453375.1 Lepisosteus platostomus
TTCCGTCCCTGTTCAGCAGGGTCCAGCCTGGACGCCGATGTGCAAAGCGGTGTATTTTTTCTTTTCTTTTTTTTTGTTTTTTTTGGGGGGAGGGGGTTTCGCTAGCCTCACACACACCAGTGCCTCCGCTCCTCAGATGGGGCATCAACTTTTAACGGTGTTCGCAGTGGCTCCTCCCTTCAGTGGCTCCTCCCTTCGCTGTCCCCCCACTGGCATCATGGGAGTCAAGCGACATACAGCAGGGTCTCCATATTCGCGAGGTTTCAGTGCAGAGATCCGTTATAACCAAGTCCACCCCCCTGTACTACATATAATGTACCCCAGTATCTGGTACGTATTGTTCAAAAACATAAGAAACTCTCTCACATGTGATAATAAGTTCTAATGCATTGGCTTTAAGTGAATTTGGATAACATCGACCAACTAGAAGAAGCAAAAACAATCACAAACGTACAGTAATCAAATATAATAAACATGAATCCCTCCTCTGCGTCCAGCCTGCTCTCTCTCTCTGCCTTGGTGATCATCACGCACCACTGTAATGATCACATCTTTGTCACACTAAGCTCCTCAATAGGGAAAAGCAAACCAGAGGATGCAATTGGAAAACAAGGTGCATTTAAGACTGGCGATCGGAGGCATGTCTTTACACAAAGGACAGAGGGAGCCTGAAAAGGGCTGTACAGCCATAGTGTTGAAAATCTGACTTACAGCTAACCCAAGGGTATGCAGAGCTTTCAATGGAAGTCGGAACATGGGCCATTTTGCATTTTAATTCGAAAGGAGATACTGCAGTTAGCTCTTACCAAATCCATCAATGTATTCACTGGTGAAGAGCTCCCACACAAGCAGGGACATGTACAGGACAGCACGTGGCCAGTGATCCGGACTACACAAAAAAGGGGGCTATGGAAAATTGTAATATGAAAATAGATGTCTGCGCCATTAAACGGTATATCTTTTTAAAAATAAGAGATAGGAAGAGCTTGGCTCCTCCCAGTCTGACAAAACAACACCCTATCTACTCATCAGATGCATTTTTTTGTATAAATCACATTGGTGTACTGTAAGTTGTGCTGTGCAGCCTGTAAAGGTAATCAGATGGTTATCAGGTGTTCTGAGAGGAACATATATCTTAAACATGATTTTTAGAACACATGAAAAAACAACTTTCCATTTACTTCTTTTTAAAGCTTTGCCCTGTTCTGGAAATTAATATAACAATTCCATTAATTTAGGTTAAAATATAACAGGATATAACACCTATTACACATCAGACATTGAGGAAATAAGGAGTTATCAAGGGACAGCTGCACAGTGACCCTGGAGATGTATTGTCCTGCATTATGGCATGCTTTATGTTTGTTTTGTAGCACAACCACCTGTGGGTGTTCAGGTAAGCATGTCAGTCTTCTGCTACTTACCTGTTACTTCCTAAATGTATACACCCAACCAAAACATTAATACAGTAAATACCATGAAGAGCAGGTCGATCCACCTCCTGCAATGATAACATCTGCAGCATGTCGTGGCATTGATTCGACTAGATCAGAGATGGACAGTCCTGGTCTGCTGCAGCTACTGAAGAACTGGGAGAAGCTGTTTAATTTGCCCCATGAAACCAATAATGATCTGATGTGCATCGTTAACAGTTGAGATGGCATGAAAACCTGTAGACATCACCGATCCTCCAGACCCATCCTTGAACACAGATGTCATGACAACCCCCTGCAAGAGACACCATTTCTTGCAACCTTGTTTTTTTTTTTATGTAGTCTGCCGACCACTGCCTATTAACCTTTGAGCTGCCTGAGCTGAAGCACGAGTCAGGTCTACTGTTGCTTTCAGCATTGCACATCAAATCTGTGCACCAGTGGCCATTATTCTAACAAGGCCAATTACATCAGCCTTCTTTACCATTGATGTAAAGGCCTGGTCTGCTTTTACTCTACTGTCCTAAGAAATCACAGGACACTGCCACTGCCATAGCTCACTGCCAATACTGTGGACAGCATGTGTCACATGCCACTCTGACATAACGTACACAACAAACCAATGAGAAGCAAATAATGTATTATGGACAGAAGAAGGATTTTGAAGGACTCCATAAGGGTAATTTTATAGAGAAGTTCATGAGAAGGTCAGAAGGCACAGTGTTTAATTATCCTGTCTCACCTGAACCTCTTGCAGCCCAGACAGACAAAGTTGTTATTTTTCTGTCATTTCCTGACATAATTTTTCTTTGTGTACTCATATTCACTTGAGGTTCAATTAGCTGGCCCTATATATATATTTGTTCTAAAATATTACCTTGTCACTCATTCCCCCGTTTGGGACTCCTGCCCTGTTGAGAGATTAGTCTTCTCCTTCATAGTTTTAGAGCAGATGGCCTCCAAGTTGTTTTCAAAATATTTCCACACAAAACATCAGCCAGGGCACCCTAGATGAAATAGCACTGCTGACATGCGCCTTTGTAAAGTAACTCTGCTTTAGTCGTATTCTTAGTCACTCTAGACTAAAGATAACTGGGCATCATTTCTTAATTATTTCACTTCTGTCGTGGTAGTATGGGGTATCTCTATTTCTGGAACACATTGTAAAACCTTGGTGTAATACAAATCTCTATGTAGGAACATGAGAAAGGTTACAAATGATAGGAGGCCCATTGGACCCGTTTGGTATTAGTTAATTGGTTCATGAATCTCAGCCAGTCTTTTCTTGAAAGACACCAGGGTGTCGACCTCAGCATGGCTAGGAAGCTTGTTCCAGGCTCCCACAACTCTTGGGGGAAAGAAGCGAATCATGTTCTGAATTTTAATATACTTTCCACTTGTGTCCCCTGGTTTGTGTTACACTGCTTGGTCTGAGGAAATCTGCTGGGATAACTGTGTCAGTGCGTTTGAAGATTTTGATTACTTGGATCAGATGCCCTCATAGTCTTCTCTGTTCAAGGGAAAAAAGGTTCAGCCCTTTCACTCTGTGTGTGTGTTTACAGATGAACATACTAGATTAGCACTTGTGTAGTTTTTCATATTCTAAAACACAGATTTATAAGTGCAACTATATGCCTCTGCTAGAGGCCATTATCCATATTACATCACAGACTCTGATCTCCAGCCGTGACTACCAAGCTGTGAGCTGCGAATAAAAGCCCTTCTTTCTTGAGTACAACAGGAACAGCAGCCCTGCAGGCTTCTGGACTCATTACTGGTGGGCTGTGGGTTCTGATCCCTGCTGCAGACACCGGTGTTGTACCTTGAAGAGGGTACTTTTACTTCCTCCCTCACCTCACACACTGTCACACTGACCCTCTCTCCCTCCTGCACCTCTCTGTCTACCCCGCTGGCTCCAGTCCACCCCCCTGTTTGAATGGGGACCACAATTGCTGGAGATCGCTGCTGTGATTAGGCCTACAGTATATTGAGTCATGGGGAGAGTGATGCGTCCTGTGTTTGCTTTACAGAAGTCGTTTATTTTTCATGCATATAATAATTGTCTGTTTATCTATCGAGAATCTGTGAAAGAAATGATTGGTTAATGATTGGAGTACAGCTTTACATAAATATTTCAGGAAACATTTATTCCCTTTAGCACTTTTTATTTAAAAGCCTTGGAGTACATCATGGCAATTCCTAGGTGATTGATTTGGGTAGGTTGTTTTCTTCATGGAGAAAAATGTAAATACAAATTTGTGTGTCACGGTACTCCGCCTACACTTGCGTCTTAGGGTGAAAAACAATGTTTCCCTACAGCTGTTAAATTTCAAGGACTTTGCCATTATATGCACACTGTAATTAAAATCAAGTCATAGTGCTTAGCTGCGACAGGCTGGTCTTTGAGGGGACTGTTTATAAGCTGAGCTGCCACATGTGGTCACTGAGACCTCTATTATCTGTAAATGGACACAGTGGGTGATAAGTGGTTTTAATTAATGAGTATATTGGTGGTGGTTAAGTCCACATTCTCATAAAGATTGTAATTAGCAACATTAGAATTTATAAAGGGCTTCCATGTGGTTAATTGGTGGTTAGGCTGGAGTTCTGGCAGCAGTCTGGGGAGGGTGCCAATGGGCATTGTGGGTGTCAAGCTGGAAGAGTATCTCCATGAAAGCACCCTGCACCGACTTTGATGTCTACTGTGAGCGTCGATGTGTCAAGATCCTGTGAACCATAATTGTGAAGGAGGGGGGTTTGACATGTTGGCCTTAAAGAAGTGGGAAGAAAAGGATCTCTCGCAGTGATGAGTGCCAGTGAAAGCTGTACTAATGAGGATAAAAGCACTGCATGGGAAGAGCACCTTGTGGTCAGTTTGTCCAGTGACAGGACGTAATTATCTTATTGCTGCTCCTTCCTCCGTTTTTATTCTTCAGAGCCCCAGCTGAAGCTCGCCGGGTTCACGGAGTTTTAAACTTAAACACCACTGCCAGTCCACTGAAGCTCAGCAGGTGTGAGCCTGGCCAGTACCTGGATGGGAGACCTCCTGGGAAAAACTAAGGTTGCTGCTGGAAGAGGTGTTAGTGGGGCCAGTAGGGGGCGCTCACCCTGCAGTCTGTGTGGGTCCTAATGCCCCAGTATAGTGACGGGGACACTATACCTTAAAAAGGCTCAGTCCTTCGGATGAGATGTAAAACCGAGGCCCTGGCTCTCTGTGATCATTAAAAATCCCAGGGCGTTTCTTCTAAAGACTAGGGGTGTTACCCCGGCGTCCTGGCCAAATTTCCCCCTGGCCCTTACCAATCATGGCCTCCTAATAATCCCCATCTATGAATTGGCTTCATTACTCTGTTCTCCTGGGTGGTGTGAAGAGGAGTCCCCATTACCTGTAAAGCATTTTGAGTGCAGTGTCCAGAAAAGCTCTGTATAAGCGTAAGGATTATTTTTATTATTATTATGAATAATAATAATAATAATAATAATAATAAAAATAATAATCATTTTGTTCCTTCCACTCAAACCAAGCAGGGAGTGGAATGTGGTGTAAATTGAGGAGAAGCAGGTGTGTGAGTGCTGTACTCCTGCACTCTCTGAGGGTGAGGTACTGTGTTGTTTTCTACTCCACTCTTAGCCCCTATTCTGTTATCTTTATTCTGGCTACCAGGTTCACAGAAAGAGCAAAGCACATTACCTCTGTTATGTCTGCATGGGAAAATGAAGCGCTAATGGATTTGCTAAGGCCGTTGACCCAGCCTTTGTAAGCTCGACACTTTTCTCGGAACAAAACTCTTTGATGTAAAAGTTTGCGTTTTGTTTCCTAGGCTTGGAGGGGAGTGCACTTTTCTTCTTCAGAACCACGGTGGAAAAAGACAATAGACAGACAAAAGAAAAAGGAACGTGTTGTAAAGCTCCTTGCTCCAGATCACCTGTCTTGTTGCGAAGTCGCTTTGTGTTGGCCCTCTGTTTATCTGAAATGACCTTTCTCAGTTCATACTTCACACCTCTGCCCTCCAGTGCAGATCTGCCTCCACGATGGCAACATCTGGTGTCATGAAGCCAACTTATACTCTTCACTCTTATGTAAGAGACCAAGCCATATGTAACCATGAAATCTATAACCAGGGAAAGCCATGGAAACTGTGTCCTTTATAGTTAATTGCACTCGTGTGTATCTAGTGAAAAAAAAAAACTTGTGGATAAAACAAGGTATTTACATTTTCTTAAAGAATCTTTTTTTCTTTGAAATGTGTATGTATTCATTTAGGACAGGGGTCTCAAACCCAGTTCCTAGAGGGCCTAGTCTTCTGGTTTTTGTTCTTTCGGAGCAACACAGCTGTTATTGTGTAATAACAGTTACTGCATTATTGTAGTACTCCTAACAGGGATCAAATATATTTTATAGGGAAACTATGCCTCTGGTCTGGTCACATCAAATGTCTTCTGCTTTTGATTACTTGAAACAGAAAAAAAATGCTTGTGCATATCTAAGAAAATAATTGTTTGACAACCCAAATTGGATCAAAAATCAGAAGACATTATGCCCTCTGGGAAATGAGTCTGAAACCCCCGATTTGAATATATTTGATGTAGCACAGAGGTGAAGTGATCAGTGCTGCTGCCTCCCAGCTCCTGGGTCTTGGGTTCTGTTCCAGAAGGGCTCCACAGGGATTCTCCGTGCCTGGAGCGTGCATGTTCTCTCTGTGTCTTCTTGGGTTCTCCGGTTTCAGGGAAATGCTGTCGAGGTGAGTGGCACCTCTAAATTGCTACCTGTGTGTACATCCTGTGGAGGGCTGCTGTCCCAGTGTCAGCGCCAGCTCACCTCATCCAGCCTCTCTGCAGGTTTATAATTCATGCCCGGCCTCTTCATGACCCAAATCAGCTCATTACTGTCTTGAATCAGACCCGTTTAACAGCCTGTACTTCAAAGAGACAAAGACAGGCTGCAGGAACAGGGGTGGGAATTGCTGCATTAAGGATAAGGCTGATCGGCTTCATCCTTATGACGGAGAGCAGGGGCTCCCACCTCTGGTCCTGGAGTGCCACACGCCTGCTGGAATGTGTCCTGGGTTCATTCTGAACTGTTTGACTGCCTCTAAGCTTAAGGACAGGTTGGAAAATGTTTGTTCGCTACTGTATTTCACAAGTGAAATAGAACTCCAAACGTTTGAGTAGGATAAAAAAAAAACTTGCAAATATGCAAATCAAGCATCTCATTAAATTGTTTGGTAAAAGTGCGCTTTTCAGTACATTTTAGGCTTCAGTCATGTAAACTCAGCTGAGCTGGAAGGAAAACCAGCAAATATTTAGACCTCCTGCACCAGGATGTCTAAATATTTGCTGTAATGGTTTACTTGAATCAAATTAAATTACTATATGTATTCTCTCAATTTTCAGATTTTTGCAGCAGCAGAATATTGCATTTTTATGCATTAGGAAGGCTACTCATTTTATTACTCAAGTTGGGCTCTGTGCCATCACTACCACCCAAGGGAATGTACAGTTCTGCTCAGGGGCATGTACATTCAGGAGCCTGGGGAGGACAAAGACTTTGCTAATGCATTTCCTAATCTCATCTGTAATCCACTGAAGGTGTTGAAAAGTGGCCTTTTATTTTTTTTCTGTCTGTAGCAGAGTACAGTATGTGGAATGGATTCCTGCTACAGCAACAGAAGCTGAATTCAAGCTCTCTGTAGGTCATAGACCTCAGAACCCAAGAGATAATGATCAATTTAATCACCAGGCTGGTGAATGAAGAAAAAAAAAGCTTTTCAATTGTCCTTGAGAGCAGACTGTAATTAATACAGATTAAAAAGAAAAGTTTAAAAGCAAAACAAGCAGAATAAACGTTATGACTTTGAAAAAAAACATGCAATGCCTACTTTTGTCAGGTACTGTACATATAACCTGAAATCACAAGTAATTCTTCTCATTTTATAAACCACATGATTAAATGTTTTTTTTATAATCCTAATTTCTTAATTTTGCTTTGGTCTACAAAATGTGCATGTTTTATTGTAAATGTCCGCTTATGATAGACATTGGCAGCTACGTATTTCATTAACAAATTGAATATCTTGTTGTTTAAACAAGACCAAAAAAAAACTAAAACACTTTCATACATTATTATATATCTTGATCAATAATATATTATAGATAGATATATTTCAGATACTTTCGGGATTGAATTAATTTGTTTTAGCATCAGTGTTTTGAAACACACGCAACTTTGCAGCTGTTAAAAGCTAATGGTTACATCCTGGATTCCATTTCTGACCAGAACAAGGAATTGAGAAGCGCGCCGCAGGAGAGAGAGAGATCCAGCTGAGACGCGACTGGGTGACCCGGAGTGAAAACCCAACAAAGACGAGCCGTGACCCGGATCTGCTGCGCTCAAGTCGTGACAACGTTTTTCAGGTCATTTCAAAGGTTTTATGGCTTTGCAGCAGATCATAAATCAAGCTGCACAGCTGCACGTCAACTACAATTCCAGCTCTGCCCTGCGCAAATGCCTCCCGCCGATTGGCTGAAACGTCTTTAAACGATTTAACCTTGTGCACACTAGAAATGATCTATCAATTATGTCCAAACACTGTTGAAAATGTATCTTTCAGCTCCAGGCACTTTGTTTTAGCCGCCTACCATGTGATATTGGTCCTGTTTTTAAGACATATTTTGATTTGTTGGAACTTAACTTTGAATAAGGTCTTATTCAAATCATTAAATATTAAACAAATATTTAACAATTAAAATAATTAGCTTTGTTTTATGTTTTGATGTCACATTTACTCCTATCTTGGATTTGAAAAGCACAATGCTTGTTTCTATAACCATTACCAAAAAAAATGATCTGCTTATTTTTTAAATAATTGTAATTCCAAGTGTAAATATCTCCCCTATCATTTCCAAATACGACTTTAAAAGCTCGTGTAACTATCGCTTTCATATTTCAGTCATAGTTTTTTCGTGCCAATTCTAAGATTTTAAGTCGCAATTGTGAGATATAAAGTCGTATTTGCGAGATATGAAGTCGTAATTATGAGATTTTAAGTCGCAATAGCGAGATATAAACTCGTAATTCTGAGATACAAAGATGCAATTGCGAGATACCATAGCGCGGTTTGTTTCTGACTCCCTGGCTGACGGGCTTCTATACTAAGACTAACGAAACGCAACAGATTTTAAGAGGAACGCTTTAATTTAAGATAAAAATATCGGAATGTTAATCCAAACTGTAGTTAAAAATACAATATTGCTATCGTTTGAAGCCTATGTGATATTTGAATTAGACACATCTAAGTGTACAGTATAAAGATTTAAACTGCAGTGCAGTGGAGAAGTATTCAGCCCCTTGCACAGTGTTCACAGTCATGATTCTTTGAAGTAACTATTAATATTTGTCATATAGATCCTAGTCCACACATGTAAATCAGAAAGTAAATGGATAATATGAAAGAAAAATAGAAAAGTCACAACAGCGCAAGTTAGCTCTGGAAAACATAAATGAACTGAAGAGCACGAAACTAACAGTGCACACAGTGGGTGGAGTGGCCTCTGTCTGTGTGTAATACTACTGGTTTGCAATAAATCATTTCACAATTATTGCACCTGTCTGTGCCAAAAGACGAGACAAAATTGGAACTTTCAGGTCTAAAAGTGTTTCATTTGTTGCAAACCCAACATGGTGCATCACTCAGTCAGCTCTGTCCCTACCCTCATGCATGTTGGTGGCAGCAGCATGCTGCAGTTCTGCTTCTCATCAGCAGGCACTGGGAAACACAATGTTTCAAACCTAGAACTGAGTTCACCTTTCAGTAGGACGATGACCCAAAGCACAAGGCCAAAGCCACACTGTACTGGCCTGAGAATAAGAAAGTCTCTGTCCTTGAGCTGAAGTATCCCTTGCAGTGATTTCTTCCAAAGGGGCTTTCAACCGATATTGAGTTCAGCAGTTTGAAATCTTACAGTATGTTTGAAATCTTACTTTACTTTTTTTTCTCTTTCGTTTTTGATCACATTTATTTATCTGCTGTGTGTAACTTATCCTTAGAAGTCTTTAGTTTGAGAATTTGGGTTTTCACTGAAAATCTAAAACAATGTGCGTGCATACTTTTGTAAGTTCACAAAATGGTACAGCATAGGAAGGGTCTGAATCCTTTTGCAAGGCACTAGATATTTCTAGTTTATGTTTCTGAACTACTATTAATCTCACCTTTACTATATTACTACTGTATACTGTTTGCAAAACACAAATGTTTTGTGAAGCGCTACTGTATATACTCCCTGTCTGATGAGCATAACAGCCTCCAATGAATTGTGCAAAAAATGTATGCTTATCTATGAGGGACTGCAGCAGAGAACAGGTTTTGCGTGATTTGATGTTGCTGAACTTTGAATCCACAGTTGTGTTAAAATATTTCCTGCTTAGATAATGTTATAGATATTTGTGACAGTGTGGATTGTCAAAAAGTTGCTTGACATTCAGTTTCTTAAATTTTGCGTTTAATGAGTACAAATATTCTTTTTAAATTGCACCTTAGCTATTGTATTCATTCAGATCCCTTCCTTACTTTCAGAACTAAAAACATAACATTCAGAAGTCATACTTTGCATGATGATTTACATACGTAATTATAAGTTGAACCTCTTCGCTGGAACCTGGGTAATTTATATCTCATTGTGTTTTGATGCTGGGTCAGTGCATTTTCTTCAGGCTGCCACAGGAGTTCATTATAAAGTGTGTACTTAAGGACTGATATAGGGGAGGCACACATTGCACTTCTTTGAACAAGGAAATCCACAAGAGAACATCTAACCAGCATTTCTGAAGCTCCCTTGGGACTCCAAATGTTAAAACTAAGAAATTTCAATTCATCTATCTATCCACTTTCAGTTACCACTTCATCTGTACCAGGGGCACTAGTCCATCAACACACAGAAATTCACTCACCCGTGCAGATGGAAGATACTTTAACCTGTCTTAACAGGGAGTCAGCATCAATTTCCAATGATATATTAGTTTTATTTGGGAAAAGCTTTATTCGTAATACAATCTTCAGAATAACAAAAAGCAGAATACGATTATCCTGTATTTCTAGTGTTAACTAAATGTTTTTGCTTGATATGGTTCCATATGTTGCTGCTGCTAAAATGTATCTTAAATCAGGATTGAATCAAAGCCTCTGTGTTAAAGATGTTTAAATTGCTGATTTACATCTAGGAAAAAAAATAGTTTGACATCCATAATCCACAAGGCTTGTGACAGGCCGGGGAAGTCTGAAAATATGTAAACTAGAGGTTTTTCTGTGCTTTTGTGAAAGAGACCCCTTGTCTGTTCCTGATTGCACAATAAGGATTCTGACATGCTTTAAAAGAGCAGATTAATCAGTCTGCTTACTATGACTTTCTTCAGCCTGAGGTTTGTCATCAGCCTTGACTCCCCGAAGATGCTGGCTGCACTCCAAAAGGACAGCAAGCCGACCCTAAAGTTGTGACAAAACAGCCGAAATCTTTTGAAATCTAATCCCCGAAGAGTAGCCCAAAACAATGCCTACAGTCTTTTCGAACACAATGTAAAATTAAGGCTCGGTTCTGGCAAACACGGCCAGTCCTTATTTTGTCCCTGCTAGTTTATGTCTAGGAAGGATGTATACAGTTGCATTCTTTGTAATCTCCAGACATCACTGATGCATCTGCCTGGGAGTTTGTTTAGGTGATGTACAGAAACTGATACTTTATCAAAGCTACCAGCATGAGCGCTGCCTTTTCTTAGGGTTGGCTTGGCTCCCATAGGTGTAATTGTGCCTACGTGCAGCTCCTTTGTGGCATTCTGTGAACTGGCAGTCATCAGGTCAGAGGAAGATGAAAGACTTTCAACAGGTCTAACCTGAACGTTTCAGCATCGCTAATTTCTCCATTGTCGATAAATCTTCTAAATTTGTATCTTTATTATTTGTGCTTTTCTCTAGGTTGCACATCCGACATACTGTACAAACTACAGAAAGTGAATACTAAGCACTGCACACCTCATGGTTGCACTACACAAGGCCCATGTGACACTCTGTCTGTTGCAGTTACAAGGGTTTTGAAAACGTTATTCGAGGGAGGTGGTGAATTCAGGGCAGTCAGCAAGATACAGTTTGATGTTTTGTTGTTTTTAGCGTCCCCATTTTGGTCAACAGTGACATTCCCTTTGGTGTTGGCGAACGTTGTCTGCAGCAACCATTAAAATAACTAGTTCACAGTGCCGCAGGGACATCTCTCAAGTATAATATCTCACACGTGATTTCCATCATTGCAACCACATGTGAGCCAAGAGATGCGTGGACCTACGTAGGACTATAGGAGTGGGTAGTTTTTGAAAGGTTGTAAGCTCCTCAGATTCCAAATTCAAGTTGAGCTCAAGATCACCTGCTTAAAAGTAGTAGTGTATATGCCAAACAGAGCAGGTAAGTAGTAGGGAGGGGATGATTTAAATTGTCCTGTAAAGTCTACAGCAGTGTCGCCTGTTATGGGCACAGCTGGACCTCGTTAATAACCAATTAACATTCCACACATGACTCTCTAATTATACCCTTATCAACCCACACACACTAGTTGGTATTGAACAGCTTGCTGTTTTCCTGAGCTCTCCTTCTTCCTGAGACCTTCTGTGAATAAGCCCTTCTGCCACTCTGGATCCTAACACTGCTTGCCTCACTGACTTTGTCTTTGTCTAGCTCCTTCGGATTCGTTCGCCCTCGTCTGCGGACCCGACCTGCACAGGGTCCTTCCTGACGCTCTGTAATAGCCGCCTTATTGAAGTATGGCCAGCAGCCATATCGCTCTGCAACTCCCAGCTGGCAGCCCCCTGAAGCTCAGCAGGTGGGAGCCTTGTCAGTACCTGGATGAGAGACCTGAGAAAAACTAAGGTTGCTGCTGGAGGAGGTGTGAGTGGGGCCAGCAGGGGGTGCTCCCCCTGCGGTCCATGTGGGTCCTCATGCCCCAGTATAGTGAGGGGGACACTATACTTTAAACAGGTGCTGTCCTTTGGATGAGACGTGAAAGTGAGGTCCTGACTCTCTGTGGTCATTGCAAATCCCAGGGTGTTTCTAGAAGAGAGTAGGGGTGTAACCCCCATGGCCAAATTTCCCATTGGTCCTTACCAATCATGGCCTCCTAATAATCCCCATCTATGAATTGGCTTCATCACTCTGTTCTCCTCCCCACTGGTGTGTGGTGAGTGTACTGGTGCACTATGGCTGCCGTCGCATTATCCAGGTGGGGCTCCACATTGGTGGTGGTGGAGGGGAGTCCCCATTACCTGTAAAGCGCTTTGAGTGGAGTGTCCAGAAAAATGCTATATAAGTGTAAGCTATTATTATTATTATTATTATTATTATTATTATTATTATTATTATTATTATTATTATAAGTAACACTGCCTGCCCTAGATCTGGCAGCAGCACTGACTACAACATGTACCAGAGGTACAGAACTACTGTAGTGGTGTCATCATCTAGCTTAGTCTAATCACACCCCCCATTCCTGTCAGGTATCTTGTTGTTGGAGTGCCCATTTTTGTGTCTTTCTGTATGTTCTCCCTGCATTTTCTTATTTTGTTTTTTCTTTGTTTACTCTTTAAGAATCATTAGCCTAAAAAAAAGGAGCATTTAAATTTTGGGGGAACAGAGTTTCAGGTTCTAAATATACTACTTTGCATAGAGACCTCACTGTTTTGATTTGTGTGGTGCTTTGTAAAACATCAGTGATAGTTGCCTATAATTAAAGACTTCCTATACAACCCCCCCCCTCCCCCTACTTGAACAAAAATAAATATCATTAAATGCTGCTCCATTTCCTGATATGCTCCCAGGGGAAGTCAATTTACAACTGTAGGCTGTGCCCCCCAAACTATGGGGACAGCAAAGTCAAAACTGGTATTTTTGCTTTGCACTCAAGCAATTTGTATTGGGGATTATGAGATTAATATATAAAATAAGTACTATACGATATGCGTTGTACTTCTGGGTAATTCTAAGCCTACATTTGCTCATATTTGAACAAAAACATACATTGTCTGTTCGGCCCAGTACTTTCGAGCGACTACTCATTTTTTGCTGTATGTGCTTGTGACTTGCCATGTGCTAAGGCACAACTGCCCCTGTGGTTTGGTGGGCTGGGGTCGGGAGGGGCAGCGTCAGCCTGGCACACCCTGGGGAAGAGAGCAGCAGCCCCCAGCTGCACAGCGGACCGGGTGGAGAAGAGAGGTGAGCTCAGCGACTGAATCACGGGAGGCCTCTGGAAAGACGGGTAGCACAAACCCAGAGTGGAATTTGACCAGGGCCCTGTGCTTGTGCCCTCCTCTTCTCTTACAAACAGGGCCATGGACTCTTCAGTGACCAGGTCTTTAGCAAACAGAGTAAAAGAGTTCAGCTGATGGACAGTACTGTACCTCCTGCAGCGCTGTGTCTCTGGACGGCATACTTAGACATTCTTGTCCAGGGGAAAGAGCTCCACCTGCTGGTCAACCAGCAGCGCCTGTCGCAGCAGTTTAGACCTTGGAGGTCTATCATCTCAGCCAACCTTAGCCTCTGAGTGAATCAAATTAATCTACAGCCACAAGGGCAACATCTGGTGGGAGTGGACATGTAGCTCGGTAAGGCTCAGTTCACACTTTTCTCTACTAGACAGGACAAGAGACTCAGACCTCAATATTAGGAAATCTACAGCTGCCAAAAGTCATTAAAACCATCTCTGTTCTTTATAGTTCATTTATAGCTAATATCACCTTTGTGTAAAAATGATGTGCCCTGTGGATAATGTAAAAATGTTAAATAGGAGTGGTCTTTTTTCCTTTGAAAACGCAGATATTTCATTCATTTAGAACCCATCTGGGGCAACACCGTGGTGGTGAGATTAGCACCGCTGCCTCTCAGCTCCCGCGTCTTGGGCTTGATTCCAGACTGGGGTCTCCGTGTGCTGTCCGCCTGCTCCCCCGACGTCGGCGTGGGCTTCTTCCGGGTCCCCCAACACCACTCATGGTAGCAACCTGGTATTCCTAAGAGTTCCAGGTCCAGCCTTGATGAGCTTTTAAGACCGGCAAGATCGTGCAACGAGGCGGTAACACTATTGACTCTGTCGCGGTGAGCTGCTCGGATCACCCAACAGTAAACGGAAAACATCAAGGACACATGAGAAGAAGCCAGAAGAACTCTGTAACTTTACAGCCTGGTGGTATTTAAGCAGCACCTCTCATTGTTGTTGCTGTATAAGTATGGACCACATTTGGCTATCAGAAGTATAATTAAAAACAATATTATCGTGTTCAGGAAATTAACACATTTTAAATGTTCAATATGTGGACACCATTCGTTTTTTATGTTTTTATTTTTTTCTGAAAAAGCGGAGGAGTTAGGACAGAGGGTGAGAATGTACAGTTTATGGAACTTTTATTTAGTGATGCTTCCCAACTGCTGTTTTTAAATGGGGATAATCGTGAAATATGCCTGAAAGAACCGTGGTGCATCATTTTGTTGGTGCTCTTTCAAATATGTTTTTCAGCAGTCAATTGACTAATCTGTTACTTAAGAAAATGTCAAGAGGACATTTACATTTGCAACGCTATACTACGCTTGTATGAAGGGTTTCTGATTGACTGACAGTTGGATCCAGAAATCTTTTGTTCATGATTTATTCTTACCCTTATCGTCTCGAAACTGGTATGAATTCTACTGCAAAACAAATCTCTTAACTTCAGTACATCAGTTTTGCTTAAATGTATTTCTCTAGATACACAGCAGTGGCTGTGAGATCTTTGTTTTAGAGATAAGATATGTGAATATGCAGCATATTTAAAAAAAGACAACTTCTTCTTTGCTGTCACTTGAAATGTCTTGGCAAATGACTTGCATTAAACACAAAGTTTCCACTGTGCTTTTTAGTATGAATATTTTAGTGCTTTTAGGATATTAGTTGTTTTATGTGCACATTGAAATATGTAATATGAATTGGGAAATTTTTATTTCATTATTTACTTCATAATTCAAAAAAAGAACTTTCCCTGGCATAGCACCAAGAAAAGGAAATGTACATAGTACATATAGAAAAGTATCAAAAGCAAACAGACAGTTATGCGAAAATTAAAAATGAATGTATATCATATACCTTTGCTAATAGGCAAACCTTTACTCAAAGAGTGTGTGTTTGGAAACAAATGCTCTTGTTGTTCAGAGACAATCCACTGAGATCCTTTAAAGTGACTGTATCTTTTTTAAAGGAAGATCTTTAGATCAAATAGCTTCATAAAAGCTGTTGCCAAGTGTTAATTGTAACGATTAGGGGATGTTCATAATAATGTGTCTGTGCCCTTTCTATTTATTCAGCACATGTACAGTATCCGTAACCCACGAAGTGTAGCCAGGTCTTTCCCTGCTTTCCACAGGACGGCCCTGGCCCAGAGACATCAATTCGTTGTTAGTATCAGGTGCCAGTTAAGTACGTCCCATCCTGTTGGAATCCTTTTAAAAGGCTGCTCCCCGAACAGATCCTTCGATATTCCCGTGCAGCGCAGGGAAGGGGCCGAGTGTCCCTCAGTCGCCGGCTCGGCACCGAGTGCTCGTTTTGTGACTTTGTGCGTTCAGATGTGTGTGGGCGATAAGGAGTGACAGGACACCTTTTCGTGAGAATCCTTATCTCAGCAGGAAGCAAAAGCCAAAAATGTACTGTCTTCTTAAAGAGGCATGAAGCTGCCGGCTATGCCTCTGCATCTGATAAATATCTTATAGTCAGGATATTGTGCATTGTTCCTGATAAGCAATCTTCCAGCTGCTTTTCGCCATGGATTCCATACTGCTTACTTTGTTTTTTTCCACCATCTCATCTGCTTCTGTTTTTGATCATCCCCAAAGTGGCATTACAGGGAAAACATTCATCAGTGCGCAGCAAAGCCACATCTGAGGAGCCAGGCTGGGCAGGATGTGTAGCACATTGACAGAGCAGGGAAGAGATCCATTCTAAGAAGGTGCTGGAGCGTTTTAAATAAGATCATATTACAGTGATGTATATACATATATAAAAGCAATTTGCACCTAAAAAGGAGATGAACTGATTATGTCTTGACACCTTTCAAAGGCATAACACCTGAAGAAAGAATAAGTCAAATAACCCATTTTTTATCATTTATCCTCTGGAGATGACTTGGAAGATAGAAAATACTCTCCATATTAATGCAGCAGACTGTAAAAGAAGGCTAAAAGTATGAGTGCAATATGGAAGAAAGTCATCTAAACATAGGGGCCATCCAACCCCAGTTTATGCAGCTACAAAGATGGAACAGATACCAGCTTAATTGAAGGCAACCTAAGATAATGGAACTCAAACATATTAAGCCTGTGTTAACGAAATCCATGTAGGAAAAAAAATGGCTGTTATCGTCACACTCTGCTTTCCTGCTCCTTGAATATTCCACCACCAGTCTTTGCTGAAGGGCAAAAAAAGTCCAACAATGTTAGCCCGTCAGATGACCGAACCCAAAAGCCTCAACGTCACATATATACATGGATATTAACACTACTTATATAAATGTGCCACAGCTCACTCAAAAGGTTTATTGTACAATTCCGTTACGCAGGCGCAGGGTTCGCTTTTGTGAGCCAAGATGCGAGAAATCCACACAGGTGGCTATTCCTCACTGGATCAAAAAAAAACAACAGCAATCTTTTTACTGCAGTAGTCTTTGACTTTCAATGATGGTGCATCAACCGGTTACGTCTAACTCATCTTGCAATCATACGACACTGAAGGACTGTCACAGGCACGAAAGACAGAACTGAGCAAGAAAAGTACGGCAAAAATATCAGCCCAAATGATTAAATAAACACACTGTGGGGCACAAACATCCTTGTATGTGACCTTGGGCCCTTTTGAAATCCACCTGAGAATGTATACTGCACAGATGTAATGAGGGATAAAAAAACAAGGAAGAAGACCAAATACAAGCAGGGGAGAAAGTATTTAGAGCAAACTCAATGCTCATTACTTCACACAGCTGACACAGGGGTCTCACTTATCTCTGCTTTGCCCTTTGTAATTTGATAATCACCCTGAACAGGTAGGGGAAAATCTGCTTCGATCTCTCTGTCCCACACTCCACACCTGGGTTCTGCACTGCTTCATCCACAGAAAACACACCAGATGTCGTTTTCACACTTGAAGATTTAGATGGTGGTGTTTTAATACAGAAATATCTAAATGTTAGTCCTGTGACATTGTCTCCTCAGAGCCTATATTTAAATCTTAATTTTTTTACTACTGCATATGATAAAATCAAACCAAAATCTTTAAATAACAGCTTTCTGCATTAATATATATATATATCCTGTATAATAGGTCTTCCAAATCCCACAGTCTCAGAAAAGGACAAGTAGAACTGTAATCTTACGGTAGACCTGCAAGTCACCTGCAGTTTCCCATTGTATAAACAGCGAGGGAATAAACTAAAGGTGTTAGAGGATTTTCAGGCAACTAAACCTTTTCTCTTTTTCTTAAGTGGATGTGAAAGGAGAAAAGAACAGGCTATTGAGAGAACACCTGAGCTGTGTGTTGATTGTACACAAGGATATAGCCCTCTCAGCGCTCAATGACAACAGCTTCACACTCAGCAGCAATCAAAGGCCTGCCAGAGCAGTTGACAGTACACACCAGTTGCAAAGAATAGTAATGGCTGATGCTTATCACAGCGGCAGTATTATTGGTTTCTGGTACTTGCTGTAAATACGGCATGTACTATATCTTGATCTACTCCTAAGGAAGTAGATTAAAACCCTCTCTGAAATTCAGAGATGTCCATAATTCGTGGGCAGAGAAGGCAACACCTGTAGGTCCGCTCTGAGTTTGGCTCTTGTTTGACCCTACTGCTCCTACATTCCCATGTCCTGCTTGTGTAGCAGGAAATTCCCAGGCTCCCATAACCATACACAGCACAATCCGTCAATTAAAAACGGTAGTCAACGATGCAGAGTGATCACAATGTATCCTCACAGTTTGTTAGGTCATATACTGTATGATTATTCCATTAAACATTTTGATAATTAAATACATCACCTTTGGAAGAAAACAAATGCAGATGGCATGTCTTTCTACATAACCTAGAATGCTTAAATAAAACCGATATCCCATTTGGCTCCCCTTATTATTCTGCATTTCACTGTCAAAGACTGAAAATAGTTCTTATGGACATGCTTTAGAAGTGCAAATTGGAAAGATGCCGGCTTGTCCCTCATCCCTTTGCAGAAGTAAACAGATTTCCACATTTGCACTCAGTAAAACTGTTGAAATTACCTGTTCATTTAAATGTGCACTTCACCAGGATGTTAAAAGAGGTTTGTTTAGGCAACAGACTCTGGCCTTTCCTGGTGTGCGGTGGTAAACGTATTATGACCACATATAAATGGTTTGCTTTGCTTGAGGCACCCTTGCTTGAAAGTCACATTGGTACAGTAGGTGATTGCATCTGTATGCGCCACTTGACTTGAAGTGGCACTGGATTGTTTCTTTGTTTCTGTTGGGAAGCACAAACACTAACCATTCCTACCCGGTTCATCTTAAATGTCTCAAAAAGAAACACAGAACACCAGAGCTCAACCTCGTTAAAACAGTCGGAAAAATCTGATGTTACCGATGTTAAGAGGGAACTTGCTTGATTTTATTCATGACTAAAGGGACCATCAGGAAGCTAAGAGCAGTGTTCAGGACTTAAATGGTCTCTAGCTGGGCAAGCAAAATGTTCAACAATTTAACATACAAGTTAAATTATCTTTCATTTTACTATAGCCTAGACTGCATTTCAACTTTTAGCTACTTAAATAGGAGAGTTTGAAGCTAGTGCTTGATCAAGGTTCCTAATCAGATAAGTTTGAACTTCTCCAAGTGATGGGGCTGTAACCCACAATAGGTGGACAGATTAAATGTTCAGTCTGGTCCCTTTCAAAAATGAAAAAAAATGGAACTTTAAAGGATCCCACAGAAAATAGATTTATTTTTTTATTTTTTTTATTTTCCTGACCTTATATTTTGTGGGTCTTACAAAAGACAGACATTAACAAAAGAGAGTGCTGTGTGCCTGTTTAGTTTACTTTTACAAAAATGCTGAGCAAATCTCTTCCAGGGTTTTCTTTTCTTTCCTTTCCATGTCGTGAGATTTGTCTCCTTACTGTTTCATGCTGTCCCAGACTCTCAGGTGCACGCAAGTCCTGCATCGAGAGCCTAGAAGAACTGAACATTTACAGTCATGAACAGAGAAGACTAGGAGCAGACCTGTTGCAAGTATTCAAAAACCTCAAAGGCTCCGACAAAATCCAATCGGTGGCCTTTACAATAAAATGTGAAACTTGTTTACCCAAAGGATCGTGAGAACATGGAACAAGTTTCCCAGCGATATTCTGAAAGTTGGTGCCCTGAGTTCTTTCAAAAAGACTGGGTAAGATCCTTGCATTAATTAGCTACTAATTACCAAATGGACTAGATGGTCTCCTTTTGTTTGTAGCCTGTTTGGCCCTTACTATGTTCTTAGACCCGACCTATCATGCAAAGAAGGGATTAGACCTGCAGTATACTGTAACTCAGAAGGTTTCCGACTCTCCCTTTCAACATATGTATAACGTATATACTGGTATGTATTTAAAAGCTATAGTTTTTGGTTATGTTTTTAAGAGGTGGGTGGCCTTCCCATGAAATTTGAAATGAAGATGTGCAGAAAATATTGCAGACTGCATTCTGTACCTATTGTAAGTAGAAGAATGCCCCTATGAAACTTTATCCCTGCATCCTACAGGGATATTCCCATCCAGTGTAACGGTTAATGAAGATCAATGCAACCTAACATGTGCTCTCATTCTTATTGAATCAAGCCTAACATTTTCAGAACCTGATGGATGACTCCTGTACCAGGTCAAAGGGAATGTGATATTGATACTGCCTTTTCTTTGCAGTATGAAAAATACAGGGTATAAACTGCTCAGGCTTCATATTTGATGCACAAGAATGCTACCTTGCAAGTATACAGTATGTATAAATCAAAATAAGAATTCCAGCATACTGTCTTTAGCCTGTTCCAGTGATGAAACTATTGGAAATGCCTTGAAGACAAAGGACAATTTACATTGAGATGTTAAACTGAGATCTCTCCTTGACTACTGCCCATCATGCAGGTGGATGAAATGGGTCCCCTCCTACATGTACAGCATTTGGGGATCATTTGTGAGTGGGGATCTGCTACAAAGAAACCAAGGCATTAATTCATTAAACCCCTCCAAGGCTAAGTACAAACATTTAAACACGAAATTCAAAGACAAAGACTTTTTACATTTGTCAGTGCCCACCATGCCTACTGCTGTAAATATTCTGCCTACTGCTTTGCCACAATCCCCTGAAACTAATCTCGCTGTCTCCATCTTGAAAGCGTGTGATCCTCAGTGCATGTCGTTGTCAATTGTCCTGTTCTGTGATTTCTTAGGACTTTGCTTATCTTCCATGTAACCCATGTTGCTAGAGTGAATGAACAAGTCTATAATGACATGTAAACCCCTATAAGCCAATCACAAGTCATAAGCTACATGACAGTAATGGCTGAACTGTAAGTAGGTAGCTTTGTATTGGTATTTTATAGATAGATTAATGAAGGATGAGTGAGGGACTTTATGCTATATTTAAAATAAAATGACTCTTTTACCTTCAGAGTGAGCCTTGCGATACCTTTCTTCTGTGTAGTTCCTGTTTCTCATTTATGCCTTCACTCATTGATATTGATGGTGATGTTGATAATATTCTCTTAAGGAGAGACACTTCCTGGATTTCTCACTTAAATGAATTAACACGGTGATGTGGATTGAACAAGGAATTCGATTTTAAACCTTTTTTACAAGGGGGAGTTGATTATCAAAGGAAACATCTGACATTTTCCAGAAAAAAACACAATTTTAAATTAACTTTTTATTTTTGATAGTTTTTACTTTGATATTTAGATGTGTAATTATTTGGCTTTTAACAATGCACAGATCTTATTCACTATATGGCCAGCTCCAGGTCTATTTTTTTAATAGCCGTTCTTCAGAAAAAGATCTTTCCGGTGGTCGGGATACTCTTATATATAGTGGATCTTTAGTGGTCTGCAATACAGACAAAATCACATCACCATATTCCAAAAATTAGTTTAATACTTCTCCAAACAGGTCCAGATGAGCTTAACTGCCCGGTAAGGCCATGGTATTCGATTAAATGTAGACTCTGTAATAGCAGATGCAAAGTGCTTCTAAAAATTGCATTATACAGTATATCCTGAACCATTAAATAATTGATTAAACTGATTGCATATTGCATTCCTTACATGGCTGAATAAACAGATTTTAAAAATTCCAAAACCAAACATGAGAAAGAAAGAGAAAGAAAGGGACCTTTTAAACTCTGCAGAGCGTAAGGTCGTGACAAAATATCATATTACTCTAACTTTTTCTACTCACTGCACCAAGCATGTAAACAATGCAGCTTCGCCCTCAAACATGCCGATAAAGATCGCATCAGCACATCAGTGTTGACAGAGGACGGCATTATTTCGGGAGACAGACAGCCCCTCCTGCTTCTTCTAATTGGCAGAATCTGCCGATATTTAGAAACGGTTAAAGTCTTTCCCCCTTGAAACCATGCTTTGCAGGGAAGTTCTCACACATTCTGCTCTCGCGACCAAAATGTCACGACTCAGGAAAGAGTAAGAAGACAGGAAAGTGCAGACGCAGTGGGTTTCCCTGCGTGTGTTGGCCTGAAACACCCCCTCTTCTCCACTCTCATCTAGCAGACAGACGTTCTAGCAATGGCTGAAGATTAAAATACACCAATAGGACTCTCTGTACAAAACTCCTTGGTTCCCGAATCCTCATCAGAAGCACAGGGCATATAAGCAACAAGGTGTGAAAGGTCTCATGTGAAAGAGAGTACATTTTCTTATTTGCTGCTTACCTGGAAAAATTAGAGGCAACAATTCATAATTCCCTGAACATATATTGCCTTATCATAATTGCTGAAGCTGCCCTTCCAGCTGCCAATGACAGAGCAGGTTTGAATACCCCACACTGATTTAACAATGACAGTCCAGGACATTCCCTCTTCAATTCAATCACATGTGATGCAGATGAAGAAACCTCAGTGCTCTTCACTACAGTATTGCCTGCTGGAAGACAGAGGTAGTATTTCACAAGCTAAAGCAGTATCTATAAAACCTTTCTCCTTACAGAAATTCACAACATCCATTCAAATATCTGACTGCAGTTTGTGCTCGGTGGCCCTTACAACCACACTACAGTATATTTGGTATGGGAAAAAAATGTGTGAAGGTTTTATTTATGAGTAATTCTGCGTATTAAACAGAACATCACGTGTGCAGAGTCATGCTTATGTTGTCATAAGCATGTTGTCAAGCTGAAATGTAGGAATTCAGGAACGAGCACAGGCGCAGGTTACTCAGGGTGAAATTATTTTCGGGGGTGAGAATGCCAGCATAGTCAAGGACAGTTTCCATCTACATGACCTGTCAGCCCCATGCAGGCAGCTGTAAAGCCAAGCATTACTTCAGAAAATCGAACCTGAATGCACTCAGGCAACATCAATCAGGAAAGTACCACCAGTCAGAAGGGAAAGTGTGCCCTTGGCAGGAGTGGACAGACCCTGTTTTAAAAGTCGGAGTCTTGAAATCCATTTGTTTTCTCTCTTGATCTTCTTTTTATTGCTTTTTGCAAAGTGCTTTATCTAAAGCTCTGAGCACCTGTGCACCTATCTTGAGAGCACCCCTGAACTTTCCTCTGTCATTTCTGCCAGAATGGCTTTCACTGTGAAATGTGTGTCTGATTATGACTCATTGTAAAGTAGAGGTCTGTGCTGCAATGTCCTCCTTGCTGAACACAACTGGCCTGCATTAAGAACCTATTTAACCATTTCAATATCTATGCAAGAACCCATACAGATACAGACAAACTGATTAAACTGTATAATAATTCACTGGCCTAAATCTTTGAAGCTTTAGCCTTAAGAAGTTTGTATCTCCTATTTCACTTTTTCACTCACTGACTGTTAAAATGATTTTGGCAACCGTTTATTTGAATGTTGCTGCAGAATGGTTTCATAATACCTTCAGAAGTCCCATAAGATGTAAAAATAAAATTCATGAAGCTTTACAGGGACACGTGCACAAAAGACATATTCTGTGTGTTAGAGGTTATGACATTTGTTCGAGCATCATTTATAGCACTTGGTATAATGTGGACAGCTTTGAAATGAAATGCACAAGCTTGTCTGTATTAATTTGTCCTGCTTGTGCCTTTTTTGTAAAAACAATAAGGCCACATTTAGAGTTCATATTGTGATGCCTCATACCTGTAGATATTTTTTTTAAAAAAAACTAGGAGAAATAAATGTTGGTGCACTGGTTAGCACTGCTGCCTCACAGCGCGGGGGCCCTGGGTTCAATTCCTGGGGTGCTGTGTGCGCGGAGTTTGTGTGTTCTCCCCGTTTTCACTTGCGTATCCTCGCACTGTCCAGGGACATGCTCAGGATGGAATTGGCTTCCTGGAAAGCTGGCCCTGGTGCGAGTGTGCTTGTGTCTGCCTGTGTCCTTTGATGGACTGGCGTCCAATCCAGGGTGTAGCCCACCTTGCATGCGTTGCTTGCTGGGATAGGTTGCAGTTCCTCCACGACCCTGATTTGGAAGACGCCATTAGAAACTGGATGGACGGATAATCTTAATATAGGTATGTTGTTTCTTCTATAAGATGACTAAGCAGTACTGTATCTTACTAAAGTTTTCCATGAAACCACAGGAATGAATAAGAAAGTTAATATGGGCAGGTAAAATGCTATAATTTAATAGAGTCAAAAGAGTCATAAGAAATGTTTAGTTTAACTTCTGTTACTCCATTTCCTGACATTTAATCTCTTTTATGTTGAAAGGCTTCAGATGAAAGATCATATGACACATGGGTTGTATTGTTCAGAGCAGTGCAGTTAAAACAGATCTGGAAAACACTGTGCCTCCTCAAAGCTTATTACTGGAGCAAACACTATGGAAGCAGAAGATCATTGCACCATGTATTACTGTCCATCAACAAGGCAATACAAATCATTCCCTGAGTTATTTCAAGTAGGTATTGTTAGTCAGGCAGTCAAACATATGAAAAGAAAGTGTAAATCATTTTAACCAATTGTTGTTCAAAAATATTTAATTTTACAAACTGCTAAAACTATACCATAAGAAATGTATCAAAACACAAAATCGAGCATCTGATTACTGTACATCTCGTTGCTGAGCTGTCTGAATCCAGGGTTCATGATATTGTCTGTAACGTGTTCCCTAGTACAGTGTCCTAGAGCACAGCTCTGAATTGCTGAGAAGCAGTCTAGCCTTTCTAAGAGTGGAATGAGTGGATTTTTATGAATGGCAATAGACTGCAGATATATAGCAACATGAAAGATTATTTGGAAACAAAGACGGGCTATTGATTTTCAGGCAACCTAAATAGTAAATATTATGGTTCTAGATACTTAATGAAAACATAAACATTCTGACTGAAGTCATAGCCAGCACCGATCGTCCTCAGGCAGTTAATGACGTTTTTCATTTGAGCTGTCCCTTTGCTGTTCTTTTGATTGACCTTGAAAAAATGCTTTCCCCCAACACAAATTGCACATCGTTAATAAACTAGGACATCTTTTAGTATTCACTGTATAAAAACAATTAGGCAGCTTGTTTTTAAATAGCACTCTATAAATGTTGCAGCTCGTATGTTCGGTTACCATATAAGAATGCTTTTCACTGTATTATTGTGCTTGCAACTTGTGAAACAAGACAGACTTTTGATGGGGCTTTTCATGTTGTTGTGGACTACAGGAAATATCCTACATACAAATAATTCAGAAACACCAAAACAGTGTGACGGTAGCTGGAGGAAGTTAAATTAAGGATAATGGGATGTTAAGTCCCAACTGGAAAATGCCAGTTAGAATGCTTCCTGGGAAAGGTTTGTGGGTTTATCTCTCAGGTCCAGTTTAGACTTTACTAAGCATATTTTTCAATGAATCACATTTTGTAAACAAGAGCTTAGATGCAGAAAGAGTTGAAAAACAGCACTTCATGCTGACTACGGCTTGTTCTTAAAGTGCTTACCTTTCTTTTCTTAATCAGCAGCTTTCCCACAACCATCGGAAAAACCTGTTTTTATTTCAAATGCAATGAGCTGCTCATAGCTGTAAAACAATTTTTTTAAGCTACCGGTTTTAACAGAGGTCAGTAATTCTTGTACATTATAAAATAAATGACTGTCTTTTTTAGAGGATTAGAAGGTTTCCTAACAATAATCATTTGCTAGATTACGCGGATGGATAGGGTTACATGAAAACAATTAAGAAAGTCTCGGACAACACAGCCAGCAGTTCTGACTCCCTGGAAGTGCTGACGTGATCCAATTGTCTGCTCTTTCTTTTGATGATCACCTTCAGATAAAGAGCTACTGAACTGTACCGCATTATCAGGCAAAGGCATTGCCAAGGCTGTAGGGTTTCAAAGGAAAACTCAACACTTTCATTGGAAAATTACTGCTGAGGCACATTGACAATAAGCAGCCTCTGCATATCTATGCCCTGGATTTCCAGTGTTTACTATTCCAGTGTTCCAGTAGGCTGCAGCATGCAGTTTACTGTGGCTGAGTTTTTGGAAACATCATTTTGCCAATGATCATCATGTTCCTCCGGGCCCCTCTTTAAAGTGGCATCACTCAGTGTTGCAGAAAGGGGCTCGTGAGGATAGGTCACCACGTGGCAGTTGAAGAGGAACCTGGCTGCTCATCACCTACGCCGAGCCGCACAACTTCAAACCTCATTTACAACACGCTAACTGACAGCTAATGAAAACACTGTCAGACGGCCTGTGCAAACAATACAGGAGGCAACGAGAGTGCTTGGCTGGCAGACAATAGCTGTTTGGCAACCGGTAGGGCCAGGCTCGCTTGACTTCTCGAACAGATCAGGCTCGAGCTTGTTTCCCCGCAACGTTTCATCAATCTTAATCACGGCTGCAACTTGCAAGGACAGTTAGGTTTTGAAACTCAATCCCCTCTCTGGAAAAAAAAAAAAAAAGAGAGGCGCTAGGTTAGACTTTGCTCTGATCTGCTTTCATTCCCTAAAAGATTTTTATTACTGTTGTGGTTGTTAGTATTGGCTGAAATTCTGCTGGCATCTTCCCCGAGGGCAGTGTTTTTATTTTGTGCTTGGGCAAAGCATTTGAGCTGAAGGTTTAAGGGAAATGTGGGAGATAAAAGTGGTATTTGGGAGATAAAACTAAGATTGTAACGGGCAGAGCGAACGGAGAGCTGTGAGAGAGCAACACCTTTCCCGAATGAGCCACGAGACAAATGCATCACTCCCTATTCCTCTCATTCACAAATCCTGACCACATACAGCCAAGTCTACTCCACTCCCCCACCTCACCTATTAAATAATCCCGACAACATACAGTCAAATATACCCCTCTCCCCACCTCACTCATTCACCAGTCCCCACCCTACACATCTGGAGCAACAATTTTGCCAGCCCTGACTCAAAAAAAAATGCTATACAAATAACGGTGAAACAGCCGAAACGTAAGTCTCGCACAAGATGTTTTCAGATAAGATGGCTGAGGTGCGATTACCTTCAACAGAGGTTTCTTTAGGGATGGGCTTGTGTGCAGGAATGTTTATTATATGTCGATTTACAGCAGCGTTGCCATCTTCTGACCTGATTTTGTCAGATTTCTAAAGCTAAGCAAGTCTGGGCCTGGTCAATAGTTGGAGAGCAGACGTATAAGGAAACCCGGGTTACTGCTACAGTGGTGTGGGACTGGTTGACCAATAGATGGGGCTCTTCCCTCTCAACCACAATTTCCAACCCAACAATGCTGCAGTGTGAACTGGGGACACCATGCTTTTGGAGGTACAGATGAGGCTTTAAGTTGAGGTCCTCACTATGTGGTCATTACAGATCCCATGGCACAGCTCATAAGAGTAAGGATGCTAACCCTGGTGTCCTAGCTAAAGCCCACTCTGAGCTTGCACAGCCTGGCCCCTTGAATCAGCTCCAGCAGTTTCTGACTTCTTCACATGACCTGCTGTGCAGTGCGGTTTCAACAGTGGATGAACTGGGTCACCTCCTTTATTATAAACCCACTTGTGATCCTTTAGCATGAACAGTTCTACGTGAAACCAATTATAATTATATAATAACATTAAACACATTGTGTATTATATGAAAATGGATGACCTTTACTCGTCTTAATTTCATACCAAAATATAAAATGCTCAGACTGCTGACAGAATTAGAAAGTATAAGTACTCTATAGATACACTAGTATGCCTTTGTATGAACCATACAGACATTGCAGAGGCTGTGTTTATCTGCTTATTAGGTATGTTCCATTTGCTCATGCAGGTGAAGTTCTGAGCTATTGCTAATGTTGTTGCTCCCTCTGCTGGTAATATATTTCCACAAGTATGGGAAATCTCCCCCAATAAGAACACTCAGTGACTATTTCATTATGTACGCAGAAGAAATCCACAGGTTCCTTCTCTCTAATGATGACCTAATGCACAATGGGCCAATAATAGTTAAAGGAACAAGTCATTGGTTTATTCCATGCTGAAAAGAGAAGAAAGAAAACACAACGTTTCGGCCGTGGAGCCTTCTTCAGGTGTGATGGTTTCCGAAAAACTAACCATGAAATTACGTTAAAACCGTCATATGGTTTGACTATTTTTACAGTTCGCTCTGTGCATATTCTCTCGGCGGAAAAGCACCACCTCGTTGATAATCATATCGGCTTTCAGCGTTTTCAGAACGCCCAAATCATATTCAGAGTGTGTACAGTGTCACATATACACTGCCATCTTCATCCTTCAATGAATAAGAGATCTAATCATTTTCACTTGTACAGCATCATCCACGCAGCAGCAGGTTAGCATACGCATACACACACACCAACGCCTTCCGGGTCACTTCGCCTGCAGTGACCTCAAATCCCACAAGGCACCGCGCCAGCCCTGACCCCAGGCGCTCGTGTGCGCGGAGTCCCCCGTTGCCAAGGAGAAGGCAGTGTCACAGACAGGCACGGGGCGAGGAGCAGCCGCGCGATCACAACAAACGTCGCCGCTGCCTGGCTGCACAGGCACTGGGAGCCAGAACCGGGCGCACGGTGAGTCCGAAAGAGCAGGAAAGGCAAAATATGTGCAGCCGTTTACCCTTTATACATTAAAGGATCTACTTAGAAGGATTGGGCAGGCTGCCAGCCCTTGCATTGCAACTCTTTTCCTTAGCCTGCTTTCACCTGTAATGTGGTATAGTGTAGCTGCTGGGCATCTCTGTTCAGACAGCCCGTGTTATTCTAAAATATACTCTCTCTCTCTATATATATAATTATATATTCTTACTGTGTTCAGTGCCTGTGTTGGGTGTGTTCAGTGCCTTCCTGTCTGGCATATGTTCGGTGTATTACTGTGTTCAGAGCCTTCCTGCGCTACCTGTGTTCAGTGTCTGACGTGTGTCTCATTGTTTCGTAGATATCTGGGGCTCCATTCATAGCTGTGTTGTCTCACCCATCCTTTCAGGGCTGAAACACGCCTTTTGAAGTTGTGTCCCAGCGTCTCTGCTTCACAAATTCATACTAGCTCATACAGTCTAGGATGGCAGGTTGGGTAGCAGAAACTGGTTAACTAATGTGAGAGGTTTTATTTTATTTTAAATGTACAATTAAACGTAAACAACACTGAGAATGTGACAGTTTTTATTTTCCAGTGTGAAGTGCAGCCTTCAGCTTCATTGCAGCCTGTTTTGCTTCTGTTGTGATTTTCGCGATCACTTGTCAATAATAGAAGCCAAGAGGTTTTCTTTTTTAAAAAACAAACAAACATTTTTAATTCCATTTCTTAATTCAATTACTGTCTTGAACGAATGAACGACTGACCCATGAAGACTATCAAGACTAGGAGACACTGGGACAAGCACCTTTGCAGCATGAAACGTACACTGGCCCACTTACAGAATTCGCTATATGATTGCAGTGACCTTGGGATTCTCTAGGTAGATTCTCTATGTACGTCATTAGCCTCTCTGCTCATCCTTAATTCTAATTCTTCTTAAATCCTGTCCCGGCAGATTGCGTTTCACAAAAGCTTAGTGCACTGCTAGGAAGCAATCTGTTCGTGGTCTCACTCACTGTGTAGCAACGCGGACAGCCTCTGTCTCTGTGCCCATTTGTCTGTGTGCGTGGTTTTGTGCACTGTGCGCTTGATAATTCTGTGTGGGGTGTTCTTCACCCTACTGTAGAAGTTGTTACTTCTGTATGTAACTTTTATTTGTCTCAGGAACTTTTCCTTTTCAGGGTCAATGTTGTTGACATTCACCTGTCTGCAGTACGCTGTGGTGGTATACTCTTCAAAGAAACTCCTCAAATGTGCAACAGATTGATCTTCACCTTTAAAAAGCAGCTTTCTTAGAAGGATATGCACCAAGCATGCCTACTTTCAGATGATGATAGGATAACTCTAGTTATCCACAGGAACCTTTCCATGCAAATGTCAAGATACATGCCTGAACATGCTATTAAGATTTTTTTTTAGTATTTTGCATGAATGTACAGTAGAACATGCTGCGAACAGGGTTTTTTTCTGTTTTGCTGGCACTAATGCTAATGAGGATCAGATGGTAAAAGAACAATAATCCAGATTAAAATACCTGCTGGCTGTGTTCTTTCAGGGTTTTTGCAGTCTGAGATAATGTACATTAAACTCTCATGTTAGAATTTATGTCACTAATTCCTTGTAAGGGTCTTGCCGTTTCTAAGGATGCTTAATTTCACATAACGTACCCTGCAAGAGTATTCTCTCCCCTGCAATGATGTCCCAATTAATAAAATTACAAATGATGTCTAATCCTTTTTTAAAGTGAACATTTATAATCAAAACTTGGATGGTCAAACTGAACACACACACAAGGATTAAGGGCCCAGTTAATGCCCTGACTTGAATCCAACAGAATCCAATCTGTGGCAAGACTTTGATTACACACAGTGCAGCTGGCTCACCCTCAGAACTAGTGGAGAAAATGGCTAAATGTACGTGAAGAATATATGAATATATTTTTGCATTTTTGATGTGAAAAGAAGTGTTTTTCTCTAACGTACAATTAGGGTGCATGTGTACACAAACTAGACAAAGGGGGAAAGCAAACTTCCAGACAATACCGTTGTATTGGGACCAATGAGCATCTTGCATCATGGAAAAGTGCCGCAAACTAAGGAAAAATAATAAATCCAATAATTCCCTTAAACATTTTTTATCTATTAATGGACAAGGGAGGAAAAGAAACGTAGTGTACAAAATGCAGAAGGACCAAATAACCAGCAACTCACTAGGAAAGATTATTAGCAGTTTTGTTCACAGGGACATGAAGGCTGCAGTTCACGGCCCCAGATGGATAGCAGGAAACGTGACATAACCAAACTGACATGAGAAATCAGCAGTTGAAAGGATTCATTTCTAACCACATTTTAGAGCCATTGTGTAAAAATCCGATCGTATTAACTATTATGCAATACGATTGTTTTGTAACAGAAACAGATCACGAGAATAAGATGGGATTTCCCAAAGAGTCTGTGAAGCCACTTCAATATCTCATGATGCTTTTCCTGAGGCTTTCTCTGACTCTTCCTTTTTTGTGTTGCAGAGGTATCAACATGGAACGTTGTTCTGCATTAAACGTGCACGCTCTTGGGATTGCATAATTGAGAGAAATGGCCCCTTCTCCAAGAGGACACCCCGGCAGCTGGCATCGCATCTTCGTGTGAAGTGTGGCAGTCGTTGTCTTTGATTTATGACACTTCCAAGGCCTTCTGCTCTGGCCAACTGGGTATCTGGACACTGATCAGGGGTTGTTTGTGTCAAGCCATGAATCGCTACACAGCCCTGAAGCAGCTGGGAGATGGTACGTATGGTAGCGTGCTCATGGGCAAGAGCAACGATTCTGGAGAGCTGGTTGCTATCAAGAGGTAGGTCCACTTTCGGTATTTAATTTCCCCTTTTTGCAGATAATATCGGTGTTTTTAAAGGAAATAACTGATTGTTAGTGTTATTATAACCCCACGGTGTAATTTACCTTTCCTTTATTCTACATTAACTTCCCCCCCCCTTAAGAATTCCTTTTCCATACAAGGTTTCAGCTCTGACAAGATTTTCTGTCCATATACAGGGTTTTCCAAATGAGAAACCAGAATAAAAAAATGCAATAAATAAAGAGTGCTTCTCCAGGTTTCATTTTCAGATGCTCTTGGATACCATGGATAAATTGACAGATTAGATCATTTGAAGCCCAAAAAAAATATTAATGAATTAAGGGAAATATATTTCTGTGACCATTTAGTCAAGGAGGATGGTTAGACTGTGCATATTCAGAAACCAAGTGGGACAAAGTCACTGGTATTAGTCAAGTAGCATATAAATCATTCTTATCAGTCACCTCTGTGAACCACCTTTGTTTTTCACAAAAGGAATCAAAAACGGGTACCAACAACTTATTATATGCAAAATATGTCTGCGGGAGTGTTCATCAAGACTGATTATATTTCAGCAGGACTGAAGGAAAACGAATTAGAAAACAACTTAGATATTTCAAAACCTGTTGGCTGTGGCTGTGGTGTTCTGTTTAGATGTTTACATAACAACTGAAGCCCTGCGTTCATTCAGGAACCATTTGGTACTGTTTGCGGCAACACTGTTGTATACAGTGACAACCAGCAATCAGGGCGGGTTGTTAGGGAAGTGTACTAACATAGGCTTGAGTTAATTATTATATTGAAGGGCACTTACAGTGAAAAAGAAAGCTAAAACATTTTCAAAAATCAGAATGGAATCAAACTTTTTAATCAATTCCCCAATGTGTGAGAACTGTAACCATTTGCAAATCTTGGTTGTAGACTAATTTGAAAAATATTTTCTGTGGATCGTTTTAGCTGCTTGTAACAATAGTCTAATGTTGACATTTTAATGGAAGTGCTATTTAAACGGTCTCTGTATGTAAAATAAATCAGGTGCGTTGCAAACTCAATCTGTACTTCTGCTAATGTGCATAGAGATGCAAAGATGCTAATATTACTTTCAAATAGAAAATGACTGGTTGAAACAAAGCCTGTTACCATATAATTTAAGAATTATCTCCCTGGTGTCATGTGCAATAAGAATCTCTAATCCAAGTGTATGGTCACATGGTAATGTGGTCACCCAGGCCAATCCTAAGTGTAACATGTCCACTGGAAATAGTGTCTACTACTTGAAATGTTCCAATAAATGCCACTGGGATGCTGAGTATATTACAGTAATAGTGATTTTCAGTAGATGAAATATTCCTCAAAGAGAGAATATTTCTTTTCATCTGGATGTGAAAACAGTTTTACACGATTAGTCTTTTTATTTGTTCATGACATTTCCATATCCTATAATATTGTAGTACAAAAATCCATTATTGATTACTGTGTGGCATGAGGATTAAAAAGACATTATCCATTTATTTCCAAACGTTTTTGTGACTTTATCAAGGGCATCATTACCAGTGTGCTGAAGGTGATTGAGAGTATCTAGAGTGAATGGCCCCACCAAAATGTAACCTTTAAATGTAACAGTCTCTGCACCACTGGCATGTCACGGGGCACATTGAGAATATAGCCGTGTTGTGTGCCATTGTGTATAAAACTAGTTTATTGGGTTTTTAGTTTCCACTGAGTGCTTTTGTTTTCCTCCTGTCTGCCAAAGATGTGCTGGCTGGGTTACTTGGTGTCTCTAAACTGAATTTGTATTTGAATAAATATCTCTAATTGTATATTGTCTCTAAAACATGCTGTGCCATTGGGCCCTTCATAGTGAATAAGCTGAGGCAATGTGTGTCTTCACATTACCTTTGTTATGAGATACAGGTTTACAAATCTGGCTTTCAGCAAGGATTGTTAATAATAAATAGAACCTTGAGTTTAGCTGGCAGTGTTTGTAAATGAAAGGTTATCGTGCAAATTGATACCCTTGATGATGGAGAAAGGAGTGAAAGTTTACAGTGTAGTGTTGCCACGCTGTCACATTCACAGGAGGTGGAATGCCAAATGCCTTCAGTAATCTCTTAGTGTCTTCGTTTTTTCTTAGAATTCTATAAAATCTGCTTGCAAAAGAGTGCGTTTTGTAGGCCTACCATAGAAATTATATTTCTTAGACTGTTGAGCAGTTTTCCATTGAAATCGCTTCATTTTTTTTGTTTCTCTTCCCAACATAAGTCTGATTTACACATGACTCAGCGTTTTAATTTCACATCATAGTGCGCACCTGGTATGTGGCCAGACAGGAGCCTCCTGTTCCCTGCTGGATCCTCCTGATAGCAAGCCTTTACATCACATTCGATATCTATGACTCCTACCTTCCAAAATGCAAAAGCAGTTCGTTTTTCTTTCTGCTGCCTGTGATCCAGTGTTGATTAAAAGAGACTGAAGCATGAGGCGTGTCAAGTGGGTGGGGGAAGTTGTAGACCAGGGTTGTGCAAGTCTTACACTCTCGTATTGAGACTGACCAGCCCAGTTAATATAAGTTACGATAACAATTTATTGCATTTTTATATATCATTGGAAAAATCATTGACACCTGGCAAGGGACCTGCTTCGTCAGCCACTGGAAGTGCAGCCCCAGTGCACTGCAGCTCAGGTGGAGAAGTGAAGATCGCCTCACCAGCTGACTCGAGGGGGAACACTAGGCCGGCAGGGAGGCCAGGTTGTACGAGCCCAGGCTCAGGGTGCCGTTTAGCTCCTGGGTTGTCTTCCCTCCTCTGTTGAACAGCGCTGAGGGATCTTTAATGGCCACCAGTCAGGACCTTGGCTTAACATCTCAAAGAGTGTTAGCAATGTGGGTGGCCATTTCTTCTTCGATTTCACATAGCGTCTTGCAATCGCTGCTTTTGAATTATTTTGCCTGCCATGATGCATGTTTTGGTTGTTGGTCTTGTGGTAGCCTCCAAACCGGCTCCCGCCAATGTCGCCTATAATTTATTGATGATTTTACAGTAGATATCAGATTCTTTTTGTTTTAGTCACCTGGCAGCTACAGATTAATTACAGAATTCAAATTTTGCCTTATCTGTAAATAAAGTAGGAAATATGAAAATAAGTATTACTATAAGATCTTCATAGATTTGTGTGGATTGTTGAAATGTGAAAAGTGTCTGTAATTGTTTAAAGCCAACAATATGAATTAATCTAGTGGTAAAATAAAGTATATGTGTAAAATCTAGTTTAATGCTGAATATAATTTTCCAGTATACAGTAAAACCGTGTTGTTACCCTTGGCAGGATGAAGAGAAAGTTTTACTCGTGGGAGGAGTGCATGAACCTGCGAGAAGTCAAGGTAAGTGACAGCGTTAAGGAAACAGCAGCTCCCTGAGTAGCAGGTCTTCACACAAGAGGTGCACTGAAGTAGGCCACGGATTACTACAAAGTGTGTCTCTGTGAGGATGCCAGCGCACCCAGCACCTGAAGAGTGACACTGCCAGCACGTCAGTAGTATTTTGTGTTTTAAGTGGTCTGTCCTTGTCTTTCAGACCCTCTCGGGATTCTAGAACAAACACATCGGTCCTCTCTCAAAGAAGACCGTACGGTCTCCTTCTTTCTTGATTGTTTGTCACTTAGTTCCACCACTCACAGCTGACATTTGGTTTTGCATTCACTTAGTTACTCCCAGCTTCTTATTCTCTGCAGCTTCACTTTCTGTCTTAAGCAGCTGGACTCACTGTCACCCGTTTTTCACTAAAATAGTCACTTTAACACGAGACCTTGAACTCGGCCAGCCCAATTTTCTATCCTCCCGTTATTCACAACATGACTTTCCACCCTGTACCACTCTGCTGATATTAAGACCTGGGGAAGATTCTGATCTCAGCCTGTCATCTAGCCCTTTTCTCTTTTCCGCCTATAGGAGGAAACTATTAACTGTGCCGATAAGCGATATCCCACTCCACAGGGTTTGGACGCCACCCTGCTCCTCGGCAGCACACTTCATCCTCATTGAGTCTGAGGAATGATCTGCCAAACGCCCGCCTGTCTTAAATTAGTACTTAAATTAGTCCTAAGCTGTTTTTTTTTTTCTTAAGGATCCCTCGCAGAGTCCCAGAAATCTGTAAGCCAGCTCAGTCTGTTACTAATAAGAACTCCCCCTGTACAGCTGTCATTCTCTTTCCTTCCAGACTGGAACCCAGCCACAGACTCCACGTTGCACAATTCTCTGCATTTTAATAAACACTGCAACTGCTCTGTGTCTCTCTTCACCAAACACCACATCTCCACTAGGACCTACTGACTTTTCCAATCCCTTACTTTCGTAGCTGATCCTGTTTGGCCAGGAGCACTGCCCTATAATCAAACTTAATCTCCCTGGCGCAGCAGCAGCCTGTTTTGCTGTTTTCTCATCCTGCACGCTCTGAGACCTTATTGAGCCTGACAGACTACCCAGCAGCCACCTGTCCAATAACTTTGGTGCCGCCCTGTACAGATATAACTGTACGTGCTCTGCCATGGCTTGCTCACAGAGTCCCACAGGTCACTGTGACCAATTGCACTCAGAGCCTGTCCCACCAGCAACCTCCCCTCACATGGAATTTCACTCCCTCAGAGTACTAATTACTCTTTCAGTGCAGCTGTGTCTTATTCAGCAGGTTCTTTCAGTTAACAGCCGGCCAACCTAACAATTTCGATTTTCTTTTATCTGGCTTCAGCATAAAATACTCTGATCTCATTCACAGAATGTTTTGTCCTATACAGTATTCTTGTATTATACAGTAATGTCATTGTTCTCCCTAGCCTTGTTGGATATGGTGTTTCCTCACTTTTTAAGTACTTTATGTGTAAATTATGTTAATGTTTTATTCTCTATGTACACTTTCATAAAAATGTTTCCATTGTGTGTTGCACTTACTCAGTATTGCATTTAACCTCCTGTATTACAGTCACTGAAGAAGCTGAATCATGCAAATGTCATTAAATTAAAGGAGGTGATCAGGGAAAATGACCATTTGTACTTTGTTTTTGAATATATGAAAGAAAATCTGTATCAGCTTATGAAGGACCGGTAAGTATTTTGATGTACTGTTATCACAAGGAACTGAATCCAGTTTTAAGTATCAAGAGTGTTTCATTCAGCTTCACTCCACAATAAAACATGCATTAAATGCTGTGATCTAGAAGTATACTATCTAGTACAGTTCATTCTAGTGAAATAAAACTCCCCATGGTCCACCGATTCACACAATGTGCATGATTCCTGAAAAGAATTGTGCAGAACACAATCGCTTATTGATCATTTATTTGTCTGTGCAATCATTTATGCACAGACTCTTCTTGAATGAACACTGTAGGCAGATCGCAGGAATCTGAAAAATCTGTTATGGCTGAAAGTACACTTGTGCATGATTGTAAAGAATCGTTAGTCCCTTTGGAAAGGTTTGCAGGTGTGAATGATTTGTAAAAAATGAGACTCCAAATATCTTGGAGTTTCTTATTAAATTGCTTTTTTACAGGGGTAATCTATAAATATTTTTTCTCTTTTAGTAATTTCTTAAAAGTTTTAAATGTCCCTCTGTCTGATGTATCAATTAATATAATAATTCTTCCAGATATCAGAATTTAAAGTACAGAAGAAATTACATTAAAATTAAGTCCTAATTTAATTAAAGCCATGAATGATGTTGTTGACTATTTGTGTATAGCTGTTGGGTTTTCACATTTCATTCCCAGTCATCACGTACATTTTTATTTGTTTTCAGAAACAAGTTGTTCCCCGAGTCTGTCATCAGAAATATAATATATCAGATATTACAAGGGCTGTCTTTTATCCATAAGCATGGTAGGTTTTTCTTTCAGGACCATCTGCTATCTTCCCATGCAAAGAACAAGAAAACCAGAGTGTTAACAAGCTACTTAGAACACCAAAAACAAAAAACATGCTAATATATCTCTGTTTTTTGGATGTTATTACAAATGTCTAGTTTTCTTTTTATCTGCCTGATTTTTTAAAAACTAAAGGCAATCTAAACTTATTGCCTAGGAAATGTATTACCTACATATCTATCACCCAGTTGACAAATTTTATGTAGTGGATAAAATCTGCTTGTTTCAATACAATAGTACAATAATTTAAAAATAAAATCAAACAAACATGAAATACATTTTATAAAGACAAAACATTTGACATGCATTCCAATGTCAAGCCTTAGAGGAAACACTGTTGACAGCCACTGTGATTCTTGTTCTTTTTCTGGGAGGGTTGGTTTGTGATACCATGCTGCTGCAGTAAATGCATTGTACCATATCCAAAAAAACATCGAAACACCTCATCCAAAATGTGTTTCTCTTCAAAAGTTCAGAATAATGCCAGTTGCCCACCTGGGAATGAACAATTGTCTCAGCTCGCAGCAACAGCCCCATGTGTCAGCACAGGGAGCCTGGGAGGATACAGAAGGGCAGACCCATGTGGTCTGCGATCCATTCATCTTTAGCCACACTCTGAGTTAGCAGGAAGCCTGCAGGGGCGCAGAAAGTCACAGGGGTCGCTGTTTGACTGGAAGCTGAGAGAGCTGTAGATTATTAAGTGTCATTACTGCCCATGCCTGTGGTATCACAATCCCTTCAGAGAGCATGTTTTCATAGGTGCATTATTTTCTTATCTTTGTTCTTTTCCTGTCTTCTGCTTATTTGCTGCCAGTGAAAATAAGATGTTTACTGAAAACGAAATAAGGAACATAACGTTCCAAGTGCTCTCTGGTTTAGCCTTTGTGCACAAGCATGGTAAGGTTCTTTCTCTGCTTTCTATTTCCCTTTTCTTCTCTTGCCCAGTTTGTTGTGCGTAAAGATCTTTTGACATTTTCTTTGACAATATAGTTCTCATTTTTAGTAATCATCTTTGTCTAGTCACATGCTGTAGTTGTTTTAGTCTGAAAATAACGTGTTTTTGAATTAATCACCTCCTACGTGCCCTATGTTAACACGTAGTTTTTTAACATGGAGTATTAAAGCTGTTTAAACCTGCAAAGAACCATTGTGCCGACTTGAAAAACTATTTTACAAAGATTTGATCATTATCACTTGGATATAGTGACATGCACCACATATACTAGTTCTTTTAACTATTTATGGACACATTTATTTTTGAGGGTGGGCATTGAATTGCTTTTCGTTCAGTATACATACAGTAGTTGAAATAGCAACACACATTTGTTTAAAAAGCTTCTTCTTATGACAATTCTACAGGATTTTTCCATCGTGATATGAAACCTGAAAACTTGCTTTGTATGGGCCCCGAGCTGGTAAAGATTGCAGACTTTGGATTAGCAAGGGAAATCCGGTCACGTCCTCCATACACAGACTATGTGTCCACTAGATGGTAAGTGTGCTTAGATGGTAACTAAAATGAAAAATAAGTGTTTAGTAAGCTTGTCATACAGAAACAATTCAGACTCCTAGTATTCACAGCTGCCTTAAGGTGTAGGCCTCCAATTGTCTAAAATGGATTTTTTTTATAACATTTTATGCTTCTGAGTGTTGCTTGAAATGTACCCGCAGTGGCTCCACTAAGTATGTCAATAAATAAGATATGTATTATAATCAATGTATTAATTCTTTGCTTTCTAACATCTGTCTCCGGTTATTTTTTTTAGTGTAAGTGCAGAATGTTTTAATTCTGACCATAGTGAATTGTGCTTATGATATTTTTTTCCACCCCTTAGCAGACCCCTAATGTTTTACACTTTTTGTAAAAATCAGAAGGCTTTAAATACTCCAAAGCATGCTTTATTTGTGAAGATTAGTGATTTAATGGTATTGCATTATTTTAATATTTATATATATACTATATATCATATTTATAGATGATATTTTTTGTTCTATATTATTTGCTAAAGGGCAGGACACAAAGTTTTAAATTGATTTAATTGGTATTTACAATCTAATTTTTATGTGTAAACTTCACTCTGTTACCTTGGAAAGCTTCTTTATCTGGCATGAAATTGTGGTTGACTTTCTAACATCACTCTCTTTCGGTGTGGCTAAAGCAGACTGGGTTTGAAGGCACCGGGGGAAATGAATTGTGCCCTGAAATACAGACAGTAAATGCTCTGATTCCTGCAGGTACCGAGCTCCAGAGGTGTTGCTGAGGTCTTCAGTGTACAGCTCTCCCATTGACTTATGGGCAGTGGGCTGTATCATGGCTGAGCTTTACACTCTTAGACCTCTTTTCCCGGGGAACAGCGAAGTCGATGAGATTTTTAAGATTTGCCAAGTTCTAGGAACCGTTAAAAAGGTCAGTAGTGACTAGTTATTCAACCCATAAGAAAACTGAAGAACAGGACATGTTACTAGTGCCAACAACAATATGCTCTGTTTGTTACTGCTAATCAATAAATATTCAGAAACATTTTGTTGCGTAGACATTATTGTATAATCGCTTTCCAATTGATCAAGCATTTGATGTAACACTTGAGAACTTTTTACTGATTGCATTTACTGCATTTTTAGCTTTTAAGTTGGCTTAGTATTAAGTCTTAAACATAGTATCAAAGTGCCAAGTATAAACTTTAATGTTTGCTGATTTACTTTGGTTAAATCTACCTCTGTTACAGATTTGGTGTCTGCCTGTATAGGACGTTTGAGTGGTACTGTATTAAAATGTTTTGTTTCTCTGTTACAGACTGACTGGCCTGAAGGGTACCAGCTTGCTGCAGCGATGAATTTCCGCTTCCCGCAGTGTGTACCCACCCACCTGAAAACGCTCATTCCCAATGCCAGCAGCGAAGCCATCGCTCTGATGAAAGACATGCTGCAGTGGGATCCCCAAAAGAGGCCGACTGCTGTCCAGGTAAAGCAAATTAAATAACTGTAGCCTTTATTGCACTTACTGTAGTTCAGGTGTTTGAACACAGAATGTGATCTATGACAGGGATGCAGAAGAATGTGTTCTGCAAGTAATAAAAAATAAGAATACATTTTGTATTTTCTCTTTTTTGGGGGATTACTTTTCAGACGTTTTGCGCAAACTGCACCATTACAGCTAAACTAAGCTGTAACTATCAGAGTAATAATAATATTAGTAATCCTCATAATAGCAAGTTTGTCTAACGTAGCTTAGCCTTTTTACCAAGGAGCTTGGGAAAGAAGCATGAACAGTCTTGGCATATTAAATGACGGGAATTACTTCTCATTCATAAAGCTGTTCACAGGAGGGATAAATGATGTCATTGACTAGAGGAAAAACAATACTAGAATAATGACTATAGTTTTGTGCTGCACACAGAACTGGCACTGAAAAGCAAATAAAGGGACACCTGGGAAAGCCTGCTGTCTTAGCAATAATTTATACTACTTCAATGTTTAAAATCTTCTGTCAGTAAACCAAAATCAAAACTTCAGAGTTACGCACATTCAGAACAGCAATGCTGTTATAGCAGTACCAAAACATTTTCCTTTAATTTTCTCAAATATACAGTATTTGAGTTTTTTTAAATGAGCTCTCATACACTGGTAGCGTATGTTAAAACAACTGTAAAATAAGAGGAAGCGGGAGATATAGGATTACATTTTTTTAAATGTCACATTTTTAAAGCATATTTGTGGTTAGTAACCACTTCTGAAGACTAAGGTTTGTTTCCACCTCCTAGGCTCTCCGATACCCTTACTTCCAAGTGGGCCAGGCATTGGGACCTCCTCCACAGGGCGCGGAGCAGCAGAAGGCCCAGAGCAAGCCAGCACAGCCCACAGAGCCCAAGGCGAAGGCCCCGGCCAAAGCTGACCTGCAGTCCTCTCCAGAGCCTGCCCCCCGGGCACAGGCCCAGAGCAGGGCCAGCCTCCAGCCCCTGCAGCAGAACCAGCTTCCACAGCCGGCACCCAGCAAGACGGGGCTGCCGAAGGACACTTCCAGACAGGACCCACCATATCTGCCCACGGTCAACCACAGCTCCCCGCCGGTGAGCTACCAGGAGCGCACTGCCCTTTCCAGGACAGGCAATGTTAGAATTTGCATTAGTATGACAATACTGTCCTGTTAAAGTCTAACCTTGTTATTAGTATCACCTATCTGCCAAGTATTAGTATGTTATTAGGCATATTTATATACATAGTTCAGGTGGGTAGCTGCATCACACCTGAAGAAGGCTCCACGGCCAAAACGTTGTGTTCTCTTTCTTCTTTTTTTCAGCATGGAATAAACCTATTACTTGTTCCTTTGCATATTTATATACATTGTGTCTAGTGTTAGTATAATTATTCCATTTGATACCTGTTTATCGTTATCGGGGTTATCTGAAAGAAAATGGAGATTTTCTACGCAGATCGTGAAATTCGGCAAACAAGGCGAATAGTGCAGGTGTGTGCAAAGCGTGTTGATGAAATTTTTGTGATTGTGAGGTTTTTACATCCTATATTAGAAACCACCCGCTGTGGGGAATGAAAACTCCAATCTAATGGGAATCAAGAGTGGGCGAAGACGATGGGGCCAGACTGCCTTAAAAGCCTCAGACAGCTGGGATGATTTCGATGACTCGGACATTGGTGTCTCTTTCTCCAAGAAGCCCAGCATAGGATCGATAAAGGAAAAACAGAATGACGACTCCTTCTTTCGGTGAGTGAAATCTTTCAACCAATGATCGTATTGATAATTTTAATATTTGATTCCCCGCAGGTTCACTGTCTGCAAGACTTACTTTTCCAGTGTACGTGCACTGCTGTGCTGTAGTGGTGAACTCAGGAACATTTATTTTAGTAACCTATCCAGTTTTCCTTCAGTTCGAATTTGAATTGATGTGAAATCCTTATTTTTCATAATTCTTTAATTTGCATAATGGTTTATTCAGGGTGTTTACTCAGTTTCATTTAAAGGTTCTTTACATCGCACGTTTGTATATCTCGCTTTCTTTTTATCTCTTGATTCACCAAAAAATACAAAAACACTTTTAGAAACAGTACAAATAGATACAAAACATAAATAGGCCTTTTTGGTATTGTAATTTATATCCTGGTAATAGAAAAAAAAACATGTCGAATGTCATTATTTTGTTGATTTGCCTTTAAGATGAGAAGTTTGCTCTGCTTGCTCTGTCTTTTAAAATGTTGACAATTTCAAAAAACTTCTAGCATTTGTCAATGTATCTCATATCAGACCCATTGCTTTTCCCCCCTCTTAATCATACTTTACAGGTCTACAGAACAAAAGCCTGTCAATACATATGGTGCCGCAAACAGAATACCTTCCAATACCATGGTAAATCGGATTGACACAGGACTTTCAAACTCAGCTTCAGCAAGACAGCACTACTTACGCCAGTCCAGATATCTTCCTGGTAAAGACTACTTTTAAAATTGTGTGTGCATTTTATGTAACTAAAACAAAAATACCTAAAATTGAACAGATATACTGAATATTCTTAGGCTCTTGATTCTTTTTTCTGTCCAGACAAATACTTTTGTGAGTCAATAATTTCACATTCCTCCTGATGTTTACGTACGAGTCACAGTTGAAGCTGAAGGGCATCCCATTTAAATTATAAATGCAATGCTGAGCGCTCCGCATTACTAGAATATATAGAGCACCAAAAGAAGCTTATCACTCTTTTTCATGGGTTTATGTTTTAGAAGACTAAAAAATATGGATTTTAGATATTGATTAAATGTTTTCGGTGTAATTTAATGAACTGATCATTCACAACCAACTGAATTGTGTGACTGTGGATCGTGACTTTGTTCAGCAATGAACCACCTCAGTAGAGACCTTCCGTTGTGGTATCATTTTGTTGGGAGGCTAGAAGAAGTCACCTCAGGTGGACTTGCCAGAATTGGAGCTAAGTCCTCTTCAGCAAAGAATCAAGGCTTTGTGTAGACCACCCTAATGGAGTGGGCAGGGGTGTCTAGTCACTACACAGCCAACCTGTAGTGATTAATTCCTACCTGAGTACATGGAGCTACAGTACATTGATTAAATTCTGGAACCTTATTGCTGCCCTTCCTATGGCCAGAGTTCTATGGAGACAACAGACATCTTTATGCTGCTTCTGTAACAGTAGCTTATTCGAGCCATGGATGGCTACTTGACAGACCTTGAGCTGCAGTCAGCATTTGAGGAATGAGCTGGGAAGACATCTAGTCAATAGGATAGACCAGTGAACAGACACACACTTGTCCAGTCAATGGGACAGAATCTTAGAAATTTACCTGTCCCTCAGTAAAATGTTACTGCATCTAGTAAAAAATATTATTTTCCTGATAACTTTAAGCTTTAGCAGTGACAAGCAATATAAGATGCTCAGTATATTATTCATATATATATTTACATATATTAAACTTCACGTTAGTATTCATTAATGGAATCGCAAGTCGATTCTTAATATTTTTAATCAACCTTGACTTGATGTAGACACATGAGATTTCTAGACCGTGCGATTTGCTCCCAATGCCCGAGACTTGAGAGCTATGCAATTATGTACTATTGTGGCTGCTGGCTGGCAAACGATCTCGCGGTGTATCACTGAAACAGTATTTCAGTATTGATGCTTGTGTACATTTTGTCAGCATTCACAGCTAGGTTGAGTATTTTATTTTGCACGTTGACATTTTTTTCTTATTTTTTGTACTGTGATGCTCTTGTGTTTCAGGGGTAAATCCTAAGAATACATCTTTAATTGCAAATAAGGATCCATCCAGAGATTTGTGGGGCAATGCTTCTTCTTTAATAAATAAACCACTGGGGCCTATTGGATCAGGCCTGTCCATCACCAGAGTCAATGCAGGTAATGTGTTTTGAGAACATATTTCAGGTTCCTAAAAGTGACTATGAAATTCTATTCAGTGTTGTTAAATATCACACACATCATTAGTGCAACAGTAGAGAATGTTGCCAGAAGACCTCTTGTGTTAATTGCTACCTTAGTTGCAACATATTGCCATTGCTAATAAAATGATGCGTTGCATACAGTATGTGTCTTTATACAGTATATGTTGTCAAAGCCTTTTTTCAGCACTACTAGCTTAAAAACACTAGGAGCTGTAAATACAACATTTTAATTTTGTGTTGCTGCAAATTATCCTAAAATTTACAACACGAACCTGATGTAAAATTAATTGGTGTAGACCACGCTGATTATATATTATTTTTTCCTGTTACCTCCTTTTCCCTCCTTTCCTTTTCTACTTTTTTTAACCATCCATATTTTGCAAACTTAATGTTGGTCTTAACATATGAACTTGGCCATGATTCCATAATAGTCTTCAGACAGTATTGAATGAGCATGCATATGTATGTATATCATTATTTGCATACAGTAAATTACTTATGAAATTGAAGTTATATTTGACTAAATTAATATGTGCTGATACGATAAGAATTTTAACACAGTATAATAAATCCAGACTTGTATGAATTAGAACATAATTTACTGCAAAGTGTGTGAACACTATTTTCCACAACTGCATATTTCTCATGTCAACTTTTTTAATCTCCTTTGCTTTACTATGTTCTCTACTGAAAAATCATTAACCTTTTCTAGTTTGTTTTTTGTCATTTGTTTACCTTATGTTCTTCATTCCTATCTCTGTCATTCTGTATTCTCTCTTGAACTTCTCATTGCCTGAACAGAAGATAGTCTGTCTAAACCCACTGATAAAGCATCTCTAAAAGAAAAGACCCTTGAAAAATTAGAGGAACACAAAGGTACTTGTTTTGCCTGAAATGCAATGATTCCCCCCCCCCCCCCCCCCCGGCCTTATCCATTTTTAAACATGATCAAAAGATAATATAGCCACACTGTATCCTTATGTATAGCTGGCATAGTTCTCAGGGAAATGACCGAGTGACCTCTCCTGGAACAAATGGTCTATTCAGGTACAAGCCAAAGGGGCTGCTTGTCACACAAGCCAGCAGTAAAGAAAATATAGGTACTGGTCAGCTTTCTAGAATGACCATATGTAGCCACAATGCAAGCAGAAATTCATGTGGGAGTGTATCTTGTATCGTTTATTTCACTGTATAAAAGAGCACAGTAAGTGCTGTCTTTTGAGTCTTGCGTACAAGAGCAAGACTCCCATATGCATATGAAATAAAGATGACTTTCAACACACAAACTTTCAGCTGATGAACAAAAAACTATCCTTATATTATTTTCACATGACACAAACTAGGAATTTTACTAATATTACTGAGATTACCAGCCTTTTCTTGTAGGAAAAAGCAGTTTAATACAGTATGTATGTCAAGTTTATTGAGTCAAAACTTTTAGAAATAAACACCTAACTCCCCTCTCATTAATTCATATAAGACTGGCCTACATGTGTAATATACAAAGAACTGAATTTTCCTTATGCTTTAACAAATGTGCAAAATATGTTACCTACAAGAATTTTTCCTCTGTTTTAGGGGAAAATTGTTGTTTTTGCGGAGTCTGAAGTATTCTGCTTTGAGTTAAAGATGGATGGGAATAAACATAATAGCATCTAACTGTGCAATCTAAAAAGGAGAGTGATCTTTGAATTTAAATATTATGTCAAGAAAACAACTTGAAAGATTACCAGAGCTACCTGAGTTTGCCACTGAGCTAATGTTTAGATTACACTGTAGTAATGCACCATTTGGGAAACTTGACTTGTTCTATGTGGAGAAAATTCCAATGATTCTGTTGTACCCTTCAGGAACATTTATAGGTTCCAACTATAACCCTGGTGGAGTTTACATACCGACATTCCAGAAAAAGGAAGTCGGATCTGCAGGGCAAAGGATTCAGCTGGAACCCATAGGAGGTCCATCAGCAAGTAAGTATTATGTTAATTTGATACTTAAGAACTGAAAAATGGGAATGTTGCTAAATTTTCAAGAATGTTACATCTTTGGTCACATTAACTTGTGATATGGCTTGGTGCTTCTGAATAGTATATATTTCTGCTCCATCACTTGGAACCTTGACATTCATGATTTATGTTATTTTTATGAACACAAGAATCAGAGATCTCTATTCTTTTAGAACATGACTGTATGCTTTAAAGTAAAAAGGAACGGTTAAGATTTACATTTGAAAAGCTTTTGACTGGTATCAAACACATTCAGGAGATTTATAATAAAAAAATTCCCAAATAAACAGACCCCTGAGACATACACTCTGTTATCTCCATTAAATTTACATTTCCTGTCTGTATTTCCATTCAGAAGTCCTTTCTGTATTTTCATGCTTGCTCCACTGCTATTTTTCCATCTTTTCTCCTACTGCTAGTAGACCTTTCTACCACTGCCGATAGTAAGAATGATAAACTGAAAAACCCCAAGCTAAAGCCTTCTTCCACTAAAGCCGTGATTGAAGCTAATGAAGGTAAAACACCAAAGAAACTATTTTTGGACCAAATGGGTTAATTCCATGCTAAAAAGTAGAAAACAATACATCCCATGTTTCAGATCCAGAAAAATGTTCATTTAAAACATTTTACTTTTCAGTGTGGAATTAACATTCACTTGTTCCTCCATCCATGACCCAATTTAACTTCCCACTTCAACTTTTTGTTTCCCCTCTCAAGCACCAAGAAAGACACTGCAAGTATAATAAGCACTGTTCTTTAAAAGACAGTGATTGGGGAATACGGACAACGGTCTCCCATCATTTAGCGCACAAAGCAGTTGGCATTATACATGCAGAAGCAAATTTGACTTCAGTTCCCTTTCCCAGAAACTCCCATTTATTCCTGTACTCCCAGTTTATTGTCCCATCTTATCCCTGGTGTTGTGATGTCTGCTGCACTTTGGGAATCAAAAGATTTCTTTTTGATGACCGTACTTTGCAAACAGCACGAGTCCGTTGTGTTTCCTTTGGTGTCATTAAACTCAACTCACGTACAGCACGTGCCCGTATATATATTTAAGTTTTCCCCTTCATTTTGCAGATTATGAAGGATGGAAGAGCAAAGCAGCTAGATCACAAATGTCCGGATCAAGCTTCCACACACCGGGAAAGAATTCCGGTAGTCTTCTGGCTCGTGCACCCGCTGTTCAGCCAGTGCATGGCAGGGTGGACTGGGCAGCCAAATATGGAGGCCATCGGTAGCACAGGGTTTCAGCTGAGCTACGTGACTGTTGTGCTTGACCCGAGACTGCGCCATGAGGGCCCGAATGGTCCAGCAGGAGGCATAAAGGGATTAAGCCTTTACAATTGCATTCACGTCACCAAATTGTATGAAAGTTGGAATAAATGATTTTTGTCTATTCTTATTTGGATTCTGTCATGGACTGTACTATGTATACTGCACTCGTCTTTCACATCAGGGAGATTTCTTTAAATTACATGTAGTCTTGATCTGAGTGTCAAGAACACCCTGTTTTAGATGTGTGCTGCCGAGTCAAGGGTTAATGAATTACACATTACTCATTTTTAAATTTTGCCACTGATTTAGGAAAAAAATTGTTTGGACTATTACAGTATTTGATAATGACACTCCTGCACTCTTAGATGCAAATGAAAGTAACAGTACTTTCCTTTAAGTTTTGTTTGCATATACCTTAGTAACACACTTCTCTACACATTTTCAAACAATCTTAAAAAGGTTTTTAACAGACCTCTGTTGAACTTTGATGTAAGTTCTATAATAAAACAGTGAGAAAACTTTACATTAAATGTTTAATTAAATGCCAGATAACACCATAAGAAGAGGTTCTTTTATGTGCTTTTATTATTCTTGATTAGGTTCTCACTCTGACCCCTGCTGTTTCACATGATTTTATTCATTTGTCCATGTTGCACTGAAACACCTGTTGTTTTTGTGGGGTGGAGAGTGAGGGGCTGTAAGGCAGATGGTAAGACCACATTTACTGTACTGCATCCTTCTCTTTGTTCATGGGAAAATGAACGAATATGGAACAGAATGTGAGACTCTATGAGACTAAAGGTAGACATTTTTATTGTACTAGATCCCTATTTTTATCTATTCTGTCAGTTTAACTGAAATGTATTGTAAACTTCATACATTAAGAAAAGGTGTATAGCTGTGCATGGAAAACCTTAAAACTGTATTAGTTTTTTTAATTAAAAATGCCATGTTTTGTTTATACATAGCTACTATTGATCTTTAAGGTGTATTCTTTTTATTTCTTTCTATAGTAATAAAAATGACAATTGTTCATTATATGATTCATACAGAATGCTATTTTCGAATATATATTTTCATTAAAATATTGTTCATGTTACTAAGCACTGTGTACAAAACCTACTGGTAAATAAACTAGCATTTGTTTTAAGAATTTTCACCAAATCTTTTGAAACAATATTCATATGGTAAGAGGAGATGCATTTTAGTAATTGTGTTTTAACAGTTCCTGTACTGCCCAAGAGTACATGAATGTTTGTAAATGAGAGAAGGCCATTCAGCCTATACAGGTCCTTTGGAGTAGGACAGTAGGTAACTTCTTCACGGATATTATCCAGCCTGAAAGAAACACTGATATTGGCTTTGACAACAAAGCCTGTTTTGTTCTGTGTGCCAAAGTGGTTCTCATTCTCAGTTTTGCAAAATAATATACAATACAATGTCTAATACACTTACAGTGCCAACTGAGTCAGGACTGACACCTCCATGATGAACTAAGCACAGCGTGTAACTTGTGATAATCACAGAGTTCGTTTTAATCGGTATGAGCTGAATGAAAAGCAGTAGTATAGGCAAAGGTGGAATCTAGTTTTCAAGTTTTCATCACTGATGTCTTCCCACCTTCAGAAAGCTTGTACCCTTCACATATTCATACATTTTAAATATGAAACATTTTAATTTCTTCAAAGGCCCGTCGTGATAGGAGCTGTAAAAAAAACAAACTACAATCTGGAGCAGTTCGGAAGTCCCGACAACTCAGGATGAACGAAAAATACTGATTCATATATCTGTCAACAAATATAAAATGAGACCGTATCTAACATCACTGCTCTTTATACAGTATGGCTTGAATTGACACCAAAGAATTATGGCTTTCTCTTGCCTCTTGGACGTCCTACCTTTAATTAACGGGGTACAAATGCGACTGCAAAAAACAAGTCAGTGTGTACCGCGCATGACAACAGAGCAAACCAGGAGCTCTGGTACCCCTCCTTCCAGAGATTTCACTGATAAGAAACTGGGCAACCTTGAGCTTTTTATTCAACATTTTTACAAAGTTCATTTGTCTTCACAGTGTCTGAACCGGACCCAGCCAACCACGATTTTACTTTTTTTTAAAAAAAAAACAAATGCACATTTATACATTTTTAATGTCTGCCTGTAACTGGAACTGTCACTACGGTTCATGAGGTTTCTGCAACATCTTCATACCAATTCTCCCCAGCATTAGAAGACTGTAGAAGGAAAAAAAAATATTTCAGAATATTGAGAATATATACTCATCCTTCTGAATATACTGTATATGAACTTGCATCGCCTTCAGACTGGACGAAAACTTGTACTACTGCATAAACCGCATCTTGTTCACAAACACATCACTACCGTCAGCTCAGGGAGGCCCAATCCTGGTCTCAGAGGCTTACACACCTCCCGATTTTCACTCCCGCTAAACTTAGTTATCAGACGGAAGCCTCCACTGAACTAACAAGTTGCTTTTTTGGAATATTTGCAGGTGATTTTATCTTAAGACATGAAATATTTAAAATGCAACATTCAACATGTGGGGTGGCCAAGTCAAACAGCTCATATCAGTCCTATAACTAAATCCACGGGGGTTCAATTGTGATACTCGGAGCTGGGTAGGAACACAAACTACCAGGAGCTGGACCGGGGAACCCTGCATTAACTGTTAACACTCTACAAGGTAGCTGAAAGCTGCGTTCAAGCGATATGCTCTTATCTATGTGTCTGTGACTTTCCGGACTTTATGGGTGACACTTTCGATCGTAGAGCAGGCTAAAGTCTCGTCTGATTTGTGGAACAGAAACATGTTTCAGAGCTACAGAATAAAAGGCACAGCACTGGCACAGTGCAATCTCCCACAGTGCGCTGCCCAGCGTTTGTGTGAGAAACATGTTTTATTTTCGCACGTGCAGCTACACCTCCACTAAGAGAAGCAAAGTGAAGCAAGTCAACTTAAAAATAATGTTCTACTGTCACAGTAAAGATCCAACTATAGTTGCAGAACAGATGCAGACTTCATAGAGCTAACACTTCCCTTTCCTTTGTCCACGATCAATGCATTAGCGATGTTGATTAATAGCAATTGCTATACTGCAATGACTCACCTTGCCCCTGCAATGAGCCCAGCAGGCATGAACTTCCCAGAATTGTAAAATCTCATCCCCATCACTCCTGCCAAGGTCCCTGATGCAGCTATCAAGCAAGAATACAGAAGAGCTTCATTACTGAAGCAGTAGCGCTGCCTTGTCACTGCTTGCACATTTCACTGCAAACCAGACTTTATCCATAAGATTTTTCTAAGACACTGTCAGCATGTGGTGCAGCAATCGGCCACCCCAGTCCTAGACACACCTTTGATCAATGGCTAAAGCACAATAATCATGTTTATTTAAAATGACAATTGATCCACTTAAGGACTTTCTGGCACCCTATGACCAGATTAGAAGAACCTAAAGTTTAAATAAGGAAAAACTCCAAAAATACTACGTCCTTAATTCCCAGTTTTACTGTTGTCTCAAACAGGTTGATTTTTTTAAAGAGATTAAATTCCTGTGAATAGGGGAAATAAGATCTCTCCCTGAAGAGCAGGATCCTGATGGTTTCACACTGCATATACATTTAATCTGTAACTTTGTAAAGACGTGTAAATTTAAGGGAATATTGTGTAACCAACTACGTAAAGTATGGTAAATAAACCAGATTTGGGTACCATTTATATACTCAAAAGGGTATATATTTTGCAAATCTTCTTACTCACCTTTTAATAGACATAATTGTTCAAATACAGAAGACGTCTTTTGGTGTAAGAATGCAAACACTACATTTTTAATGCTTCTCGGAATATTAACCTTTGTATCAGGCATGTGTATTCACCAAAAGTTGACTCAAAAATGAATCCTAACGGACAGCGCAAAAATAAATGCGTTGGTGCTTTTGCACGAAGAAGTAGTGTTTTTAAGATCAGTTCCCAATTCCATAAAAAGCAGACGTAGGCCGATGTTTCTTACCTAGAGAAATCCAGACATTCTTTGGATTGTGTGACATCTGGTATGCCCCCAGCCCTGCCAGGCCTCCGAAGACCAGACCAGCAGCCAAGGAAGGAACGCTGCCTGGAGAGACAGGCACTGTCACGGGAAATGTACCCAGTGTCTCTCAGCTCTCCACCATCTCAGCAAAGTCTTGACCGACCAGGCAATTTTGCTATTTATATCCCTATTTCTTCAAGGGGTTGTGAGACAGTTGTGCGAGATCTACCGACAAGCCTCTGAAGACGAGGCCTTTAGTTCCTGCTGAGTTCTTAATTATGTAAATGAATCGATAAGCTGTTGGAGCAGTACATGTGTTTCAGGCCTCTACTGAGTGATGATTTAAAGTTGTGCGTTTAAAATGTGCCATGTCAAGAAGCAGGGCCTGCCACACATAGACACAATCGATTATTTACTATTTTATTGATTGACATTTCAAAGTGCCTAACTGATGCATTTGAGGCAACAGACTCCTTTACTTAAAATGATGTTAATAATTAAAATGATGTAGCAATCGATTATATAAATATGTTCATATATCATGCTAAAGTTTAAGAATTACATTAAACATTGATTTTTTAAAAAAAACTTAACAGCCTATATGCACCCATTTTGGCCAATGGCACAAAACGAACCAGTTCTATGAGCTCCTATTCTAAAGCAGCCTGGCGTCTTTAATAACGTCCCCCTGCAGCTCTGTGTCCAGACTGCGCCAGTTAGTTTCCTCCTTGTTCACTGCAGCAGTACAGACTGTTTTTTTTTCTATTATCCGTATAACTCTTCTGCTGAAAAGAGCTCAGTAACCTACGTTACTGTACGTTGTCAGCACCCCAGTCCGATATTTCCGAACTTGAAAACACTTCACTAAGAGATAAGCTAGTTTAACTACATGCACATCCGTACTGTATATAATAGGTTCATACATCCAATCATCACTTCACCTGCTTTCACATAACCGATGATTCCTCCCGAAGTTACAAGGGCAGCGTATCCAAATCCAATCCAATCGACAGACATGATGAATTAAACTAGCCTGGAAAAAACACACCAGCGCTCATGATGCGGGCATGGAAAAGAAAAAGCAGTTACCTTCATCGGCGCACTTTCACATACAGTATATATACATACGCGACTCAGTTACCCGATATATGTCTGTTCTGGCTTGAACTAGCGACAGAGGAGAACACACTGTCTTGTCTTTTCACCTCTGTGCAGTTTCAATGCGCTGCTGCATATATAATCTCGCCATTTACTGCTACTCCTTTCGACTGGAGAGGCAATGTGTTGCCAGGCTTTATTTGATACTGGGACTGCTGTAAATGCAAAGCGTTTTTGCCAATTAAAAAGCCAACAGAAAATTCACATTTTGCTCTTTGAAAAATGAGTAATAGTAAATCGACAATGGTACATGGACACCGATTATTTTAACGAAACTGCGTTATTTCGTCTTGCGTAGAGGAAATTACACAACTACTGCCCTCGATTTTTTTTCTTTAGGATTAACCTCGAAAAACACCTTGATTAGGTTACCGAACAACAGGAATAAATAAAACATTTCAGAAGCTTGAATTGAATCTATTCGAATAACGCTTTTTTTTTGGTACTCCACCTTTATACAAGTTACATGACATAAGACGTGAAGACCTATTTAGTACTAACCTTCTGCAGGGAGCAGGGCAACACGGCACAACAGAAAAGGAGCTGCCGAAAGTAACACGGAGTCGAAATAGGTCTGCTGACAAAACGTTATGTGTCGACCGGGTGTGCCGTACAGATAACTTAGTTCCCAAAAATGCTGAGCCATGCAAACAGATAAACGTACTGAACCTTTTGTGATATTTTTTTTTCTCTGTGCCCCAAAACACGCCGCCCACCACAAAAGCGTAGTTGACGCTTCAAACTCTGCGAGTTGTTTCGGTTGTCCAACTAGATATGAAACCCGGAAACGGCTTCAGCCAGATAGTGTTGCCAAACACGCGGAGTTGCTATGGACGGGCGAACACGTGCTTCTATACTTCCGGTCTCTCCGTGTAATAACAGTAACTTTGGCACCCTCAGCGTTCACGGCTCTGGAAATCCAGAAGCTTTTAAAGTTGTAACAAGAACCGGAATACCACGTTTCAATTTCTTGATTTCATCTAACTATATTTTTAAGGGATGTGTGCAAAGGCGTTAATTAGGTTAATTACCCAATTGAAAAAAAGATTCACACTTATAAAGTCATTGATTTTAATTTAAATACCAATAAATGAACAAGTCTGTAATGAATAAGGGGACATGTCAAAAACACACAATGTACAGACACTCGTGGTGTAATTAAAAGCCAACATGAGAACGACATGCTTGCTATTCATCAATGAAAAGTTTACTTCATGCGAGTTTTACAATTTACAAAAATAACTCTCTTAAAAATCTAGTTTTCCATCTTGTTTTTCTGACAAAAGCGCTTAGAACAGGGGGTGTCCAGTCTTGGTCCTGGAGGGTCCTAAGCCTCTCTGAACAGTTCCTAAAAATGGGAGAAGCGAGTAAATTGGGCCAATTAAGCCAATAATATGGTGAGGTTACTATGAGCAGAGCTGGAATGAAGACATCCAGACACTCTCCAGACTCTCCAGAACTCACGACTGGACACCGCTGTCTTAGCATTAGGGCAGAAATGAGCAAATGCTGGAGCTTTACAGAAGCTCTGCTCAATCATCACAAAAACGACAAAGTTGAATTTTATGGATGTTCCTGCTTCTTCTTCCTTTTGGAGCCATCCGTCTTTCTCTTCTTGGCAGGACCGTCACCGTCTTCAACTTCAACCACTTCTCCAGGGCACGCCGGCCTCCCCTTCTTTGTCTTGGCAGGTGTGTCTTCTTTTTCCGTCACTGTAAATAAAACCCGAGACCCCCAGCTGGTTAGAACAGCCCCCCCGCGAGGATGTCGTCATCACACAAGATTGTTCTGTACTATTATCCATTCGCCCGTTTTCACTCCGCTTTCCCTGGTGAGGGTGGTGGCCGCAGCAGGCCGAGCAGATCAGCCCAGACTTCCCTGTCTCCGGCACCAGATTCCAGCTCCTCCTGGGAGCCAGCCGAGAGAGAGAACCCCTCCGGCATGTCCTGTGTCTGCCAGGGGGTCTCCGCCCAGCGGGACGTGCCCGGACCAGCTCCTGCGGGAGCCGACCGGGGGGGGGCATCCGAAACGAGATCTTGCTCCTCCCGATCTGGAGGAGCAGCGGCCGAGTGGCAGGCGCAACTGGAAAGGACCTAGACGGACTAGACCCTGGTAATGCAGCATTATTGTTCTCATTATCAAGAAATTAAATTGTTTTACTTAAAAGTCGGATTCATCTTTGGCACCTGCGGTAAAACTGCAAAAAAAAAAAACCAGCAATACCTGGAGAGGAAGCAGTCGCTTCTTCCCGATTCAAAGTCCTTTTCTGCGAGCTGCACTGCCACACATCCAGACACGCCAGCCTAGCGGTGGTGTTCACTTCACCCAGCAGTACTGGGGGATCCTTCATCTGCAAGAGACGGGACGCCTGGCTCCATGATTGTGCCAATGAAAGGGCTCTTCAATCAAGTGTTGTTTCAGCCACATCCTCACCAATTCCTTATCAGATAGAGGCTTATCTCGGTGATGGGATGCCAACCCAACAGGCCCACAAAGAAAGTGACAGTTTAGAGAAGCCAGACAAAACCTAGGCAGACAGATGCCCATGGCTGTAGTCGAACCCAGACTCCCAGGACGTGCAGAAGTTGCAGTTCTAACAGCCAGGCCATATGAAAGGACCCTGGGTCATACCGCCACTGGTACTTGTTTTGACAGGAGTAGATTTACAGTTCACTGACATAAATTTCAGAAAGACTGCAAAACCAGCATCTATAGATAACAATTGCCTTACCTGTTCAAGGTTAAGTTTCCACATTTTTATGTACCCATCATTGGATGCAGATGCAAGGATATGACGGTCATCTACTGTAAAACTGGACAGGGCTTTTACTCTGAAGACAAAGCAAAACCAAAAAGTTTTATTGTTTCCATTTCTTTAAATATACAGAAACAGGTTCATCATAATAATAAGCAATGTCTGTTTTAAGTAACAACTATAAAAGCAACTATCTCAAAGTGCTTTACGATACCTACAAAAGGACAATTCACAATAAAATGAATCAATCAAAAAAGGTAGACAAAAGCAGATGTTGAACATGAAACAATGACAAAGAAGTCCTGAACTCTGCGGTTTAGTTTCGCAGGCACCATGAGGAGCGGTCTGGTTTATAGATTGCATGGATTTGGAAGGAAAAAGTGGGGAACTTTCAAAATATTTGATCTGTATGCAGAAGTCTTCTGCCTCATCAAAATGCACAGCTTAACTGCTAACACTATTCAGTTTCTACTTATCTGTTGAAAGGTCTTAAAAGATTTGTTTGTTCATCTTATGAAACAATACAAATGAAGGTGTGTGAAATGTTACAAGAGAAACGTTACTATACCTGTTCTCATGGGCCTTAAACTCGCTGAGACACACTCCAGAGTCCGTGTCATACAGCCTCAAACACTCCTCATCCCCAGCAACTGCAACAATGGAATTCTGGGGGACAGACAACAGCACATTGTTACATGAACAGCATTAAATCTTTAAGATTGATTCATGACCCCATCAGACCTGGGGTTAAACTATTAGGAATTAACTTAAAAAATAAATTCAGGGCAACGTCAAGATGAATTTTTCAAATAAATCAGAATGTAAAATGACACAGCCTTCTAACTACATTAACACGCTTATTCTTTTGTTCCCCTGACGATCTTTCCAATATTTATGATATTTCACCAGGACACCCAAATTATCTGTTATTAGAAAGCTGCTGATTTCTGGTAGGGGCTACAGCAGCCTGGAGCCTGTCCAGGAAGTGCCGCCTGGACAGGGAGGATGGTCCCTGTGGGCACACAGACACAGCCATTCTGCACAACTAGAAAAATACATTTCCCTCAAAACACAGCACTTCTTACTACTTACTGTCACAAACTTAACCGAGGAGATCCTCTTTTGATTTAAGATTGCTCTCGCTACTGTTGCCGTCTCCAGGCTGTAAACATCTATTTTATTATCTGCCACCACCACGTACTTGTCTCCAGCCGGTGACCACAGAACAATGTGAGCATCTGGAAGACAGTCCATCACACTAGTTAATGCAAGTAAGAAAACCGCACAGCAGGTGTGACAGCTTCACCGAACAGCTCAATCTGTTCTTGAACATATCGGAGACTTCAGCCCAACACAGCTGTAAATGAACCTTTATACATAAGCATAATTCAGAATGAACAACCGAGATCCAGCTGTCTGAACACATCTGCATTAACCGACTGGAACATATCTCCATTTTCCTTTCCAGCGTGAGTACGCTCTTGAGCAAGTACTACTCATCAGGTAAGAGCAGAGTGAATTCCAAACTGAATATGCAGAAACACTTACTTTCTTTTATGTTTTTGATGAAAGCTGATCGGCCATCTATTAGATTCCACGTTCTGGAAATAAAAAAAAAACAGCATGGGCAAAATAAAAGGCAATACTCAAAGTCATTCTGATGGAACAGAAGGAAGAGACATACCTGAGAGTTTTGTCTGTCCCCACTGACAGAGCAAGTTTCCCAGAAGGATGAACTGAAAATGACGATACTTGTCCCCTGGAATAAGGACACATCCAGTAAGTCTTGGCATTTGCACGTTTTCATAACCATGTAATCAGCTCACAGGAATCCACTGCTTATAGGTGTACGCCTTAATTTCAGCCTGTTTCTCGTCCCAAAATATTTATCCAAATACAGTACATACAGTTTTATTAACATAAACATACCTCAGACCTCTCTATCGCATATTACATGACTGCGTCGGTTACTAGCCAGAATTCTGACTTATTTAATATTACAGGAATTATTATTATTATTGTATTAATTATTAATAATATTATATTGCCGATGGATTTGTTTTTGTTTGATATGCATAGACATGTGAATTTTATGTAGTTTCAGAACAGTAGTAGAATAACAGAAATCGGCGCGATCTCTGCTCCACCTCTTCGGCTTCTTCAAGAACTCCCCTCAATTAATATTAGTCCTTCAATGACCAAGTGGGATGAAACCAGCGACTATAGTAACACCTGCTATTACAGTGTCATTCGCACCTGTTTCTGTACACCAGTAACTGATTCATTAGAAGCAGTTCAGAAAACAATAGGAGGGCAACAGTTTTGGACCAAGTCAGGAAATCTTCTTCATTCTATTAAAAATTGTACATTTAGAAGATTATTTTGAAAACTAAGGCACGGAGGCAGAATACATTAAATTAAATAAAGGATTCTGTATTGTTTAACTAATTAAGAACTGATTTGGGACAAAAAGAAAAAGAAGGCAGAAAGGTACTCCAGATCCAGGAATATGAAACACTGCAGCAGGAAAAACTGTCGCTGAGTGTTCTTGTGTGCTGCTATGCTGCACAACATTTTCTCTTCTGACGTCCAAAAGTGCTGATAGATGAGGTCAGAAGACAAAACGTGATGTTTTTACTCAAGATATACTTGTATTAGAACACGAGAGAAGTTCTCAAAACTGAATTACTTGACAGGCAATTCAGATTCAGTATCCTTACACTGTGAAAACAGATGACAGTGACACACCCTTCAGAAACTTACTTGTGAGCTTTAATAGACTGTAAGCATTCCCACTTCTTAGTGCTCCAGATACAAATGAGTCCATCCTCTCCACCGCTCAGTAAGTGGGAACTGCCATAAAACTCTAGACAAGTGATGGTGCCTTTGGGAATTTTAAAACAAAAATGAGGTTCTTTGACAAACGTCAATGCAGACTTATTTCCTTTGACAAATCAAACATTTACCTTGAGATCTAATCATTGTTTAACTGACAAACCCAACCTTCTGTAAAAATACAAATAGCAATCTATTAATACCAACCAGTACTACTTCAATATATTCACTCACTATACACTGTAAGTGTGTACAGTGATTTTTTTAGTGCCTGGATGAAATTAGGTATTACGACATAACAGACAGAAGCAGGATTTGTTTACAACATTCCCTGCAGTATTCACAAACAGTGTTTCACCATCCTAACTTTCTGCACATGGACTGTCATGAAAAAACATGTTAAACCACAAAGATAACAGTGAGGGATTCAGTACCATCATGGTGCAGCAAAGCTCCATGTTCTGTCCTCTTTTTCATGTCATACAGACAAATGGTTTCATCCCGGCTACCTGTGGCAATAAACTTTTCATTTGTCGCCACCACAGATAAAGACGCAGAGTGAGCGTGGTGTGTGAAATCAGCCACTGTCGTCCACTTCTGCAAAGCAAGAGCAGATTCAAATGTTCAATGGAGTGCAACAGAAATGCCTTGCACGTTCATTTGGGAGGGCATCAGTTTATATCCTCCCTGAACAGGGGTTTAAATCACCCCATAACAGACTTGGGCAACTTTTGAAGAAAAGGGGGAAAAAAAAGAAAGGTTAACACATGAAAACCTTTTCGCATCATAGGGGCCTAGAGAAAAGGATATAGTTAAACATTTGCCTCTAGACAGCAATTGTCACCCTGTAAGGCTTTTGGTCCAATCTGGATCGTCTACCATCCTGTAGCCTGATCTTGTCAGATTTCAGAGCTGAAACGAAGCCGGCCCGGTCATGACTGGGACAGAAGACCTCTGAGTAAGGTAACTCTTACCTCTGGTACGGAATTTCCGAACCAGCACCCCAGTGTATTGTGTCGGGGGACACTGGGCTGCAAGAGGGACCTTCCTTTACATGACAAAAAAAAAAACCCGAGACCCTGACTAACGATGTCATTAGGTTAATCGTGTTGATCCTGGTGTCCCGTCTAAAATCCATCACGGACTTGCACACCACAGACACCCTAAACCTAACTGGTGAATCAAGTGATCAGGTCTCCACCTCATCTGCTGTGTAGCGCAACCTGGATGTAAACCGATTTGAGTTCCTTAGAGATGAAAAATGCTCTAGACATCCGGTGAGTTATTTTGTTCACAGGTTTGAGTGAACTGTAAAACCAAGCTAACAGAAAACTACCGTACAATGCTTCGAGCCTTTTGAAAAGCACCTGTAGGATGAATATATAATTATGTATACTACAAAATCTAGTTGGCATGGCTCCATTGCATGTGTTAAACCTAAGAGCTACAGAACTGAAGTGCTCTAAAACAATAGCTCAGTGATCATTCCTATAACCCACATGGAAAGGCATATGAAAAAATATCAATATTTGATACCTCTTTAGTTGTCTCCACTCGATATCCAAAAGTAATTTGCTCGTAGCACCCAGCTACCAACACCACAGCAGGATCCATGGTGAACAGCCCACGTGTGCGCCCTGTCTGGGTCCTTCCCAGCAGCTACGCCGAGCAAGCGACCGAAGTGCTGCCTGTTTCATTATAGACACGAGAAAATTAAACACTTAAATTAAACCGTCATCCATCTGTCATTTTTAATTTATATATTCATTACGGGTTTTTCTATATCTGAAGAGAGTCTAAACGAAGGAAGAAAAATATAAAAAAGACTAAATTTACCGGCAATGATAGCGAAGACTGCCGACAGTAAAGTTTCAGGCCTTCTTAATAAAAACATTGTAGCCTTTACCAGATAGTGTACTGTACTGTTTCTGAAGATTGCCGTTAATGATCATTTGCACGGCTATATGTTTTGTTAAAGAATAATTCCAGAGGGAAATAAAACAACAGCGAAATGTTTAACAGGATGGCAAGCCTGTGGATGGGTGATGTTAGTTCATTGTATTATTTACTGAAATGAAGAGACAACTGTATTTCACAATGTAGATTGATTTCTGAGGGATTTAATGAAATATGCCTTCGCTTAGTCCAGTTCGCGTTTCAACAGCACCCTACCGTGTACAAAAGTCCGTAATGTATGGTCTTGATTGTTTTCACGAAATACGTGTTGTTGTGTACTTCGGGAGTGACTGTAACTAGCTGTGTACTCGCTCCAGGTAACGTAATGTGGACGTTTTGAAAGGCTGACAACTTGTTACAAACTTGACAAGCCAGGCGCCGGCTGTAGCGCTGTAATCGGAGGGTTTGCTTCAGAAACCAGCTCTAGCAAATGTGTTTTGATCTTCCAATGTGCAGATTTGGATGTCTTTGCGATGCACTAACATGATCTCTTCTTATTAGTTGGACCCGTATATGGATGAGAATTTTATCAAGCAAGCCTTCAGTACGATGGGAGAGACAGCTTATGGCGTTAAAATTATCTGTCACAGAGTCACGGGGTGAGTGATCGTATCGCTTTGTTAGATTTTAAAAGGTGAAGACGTTTTCCAGGGGTTTTACCGTCTAATAATCACCAATCTGGGACTGAGTAATGTTAGACAGGCAAGCTGAGGACTTCTCGTCTAGGTAGTAATTAAGCCGTTGTTGTGTCGTTTATTTTGTGCAGCTTTTGCTTGTTGTAATATCCCTGTAAAAATGCAGGGATAAAACTCAGTGAACTTGGGGCCAGAGTGTCCCATGCCCTCTAAGGATACAGCGGTGAAATGAAAACGGAAGGATTTTGATCCCGTCGGCACCAAACATGGCTTAAAACTTTTTTGTTTTGGAATATGGAGTATACTTTATAATCCTAATGGAGATTTCTGTATATATATATATTGGGTACTGAATACGTACACGTACGCACTGTATACTCCTAAGAAACAGGTAACGGGTTTATTCCATGCTGAAAACGAAAGAAAGGAAACGCAACGTTTCGGCTGTGGAGCCTTCTGCGGGTGTATACACCTATATGATGCGTTTTAACCCCTCTTCCCTTAGTGGCTCCGCGGGGTATTGCTTTGTGGAGCTGGCGGACGAGGCCAGTGTGGACCGCTGTGTCCTGAAGCTCAACGGGAAGCTGGTTCCAGGGTCAAACCCTGTAAGTACTGGATCTGAAGGCGCCCTGTTTGACCTGCCCCACCGCCGAGCCCATTCCGGTGGGGCAAACGACTGCATTTCCTCACTCTCATTCATTCTGCCGGTAAAATGGCAATTAACCCACTTAACGATTTGAAATCCCTTCCAAGAGAGATGAGGGTTTTCTAACTCCAGGCAGGCCCGGCTCTTCGTCTAACGGTAACACACCCTGTGCACATAACCACTCATAACATAGGAGAAGCTGGCGCTATCTCGCATTGCGTTGTAAAACCGTAACGGCGTGAAGCTGCGGTATAAACCCCGTTGAGGAGTTGTGGAAGAGCCGGCTGATCCTCTGGGGCAGACTAGCAAATTTCACATCATCTAATGCTATAGGACGGAGCTTTTTCATGGCTGTCTAAACCCGGTGCTCTCTTTTGCCACCACGGTCTGTAAAATATCTCCCCCGATAATGTCTTACACGTCTGCTGTTATAAGCTGCTGTTTATTTTCACACGGTAAGGGTCTTCTCCTGTAAGAGCTGCAGGTTTGTGCTGTTCGGTTTAGACCCGGAGCACCTTTGTTTAATCGGGAAACCCACACGACTCTTCTCCTTGTTCAAATTCCACACATGGAAATTCCTGAAGGAACTTGTGAAGTTTTCGAGAGGGGTTGTGAGTCCCTCTGGTGTCGTCAGGCGGAATTACAGCTCTCTCCTGGAGCACGTCCCGGCTCCGGAATGACTGACCAGTCCAGTACTGATAAATGGGTCCAATTGAATGAACGGTTCTCTCCTTTCAGTAGAGGCACATTGGGTTTTTAAAGCAGTGTGATCTGGTATACCTCTTCGTTTTGAGTAATGAATAATGTAACCTGTATTGTTCATGTCTTTTCTCTTTATAGCCCAGAAAATTTAAGTTAAATTATGCTACGTATGGGAAAAGGCCAGACACTGGGTGAGTACTCTTATTTAATCATGCAACTTGCTTGATCATTGTGTACCACTTTAAAAATAAAATGTAGTGTTTCCATACAAATTATGACCATCAAACTGTAATATTGAGTTGAATATATTTGAATTGAATATAAACTTTCAACCGATGCATTATTATACCACCCAAGTATTTGTCCATTACACATAATAACGTTTGTTTTATGTTGCACATTTTATGGCACATTGTCTCAAGCCGTTATTTAATATCTACTAAAAATATTTTATTTTTGCTGTCTTTTTTTTTTCTTCTCCAGCCCTGAATATTCTGTTTTTGTTGGAGATCTCACTCCGGAAATTGATGACTTTCAGCTCTACGAGTTCTTTGTGAAGAAATATCCCTCCTGCAAGGGGGGAAAAGTGGTAACGGATCAGTTTGGGAACTCAAGGTACAGAAGCAGTGTGGCAAGATCTCATTATATACTCGCAGGACCTAGGCCTTTGACAAAGTGTGTCATTCATCTGAGTAATATATGAGTCAGTGTAGCCATTGTATTTGCCTGCAGATCCAGGATTGAATTAACAGTATGTAGAAAATGCTCTCAGACTGTTATAACATTTTTGGAGAGGAGAGGTTTTCAGCGATAACTCTGGTTTCATGTTGGTGTGCATTAACTAGCATTTCAAGCCACTTGTCAGTGTTTTCTTTGAGGACCTAAATAAATGTTGTAGAAATACTGTAGAAAGTCATTTTAGATGGAAGGCTGCAATTTCTTTTTGAATTCTCAAAGTATCCCATTCCTTTCTATCAGGTACCTATTGTGAGTAGACAAAACGCACCAAATTGCATGGAGTCACTTAGGTAACATCTGTATCCCCCACAGTCTCATTACTACCTTAACTCTGCAGTTGATAAACATTTACCTTTTGTAATGAAATAGTTTTGTGATTAATGGTGATGTCAGTTGCTTCTTTGCCAGTTAAGGTAAATCTGCTGTTGTGAAGCATAAATGTTATTATTTAACTATTGTTTTCCCCATATAGGATAAGCAAGAGCTACAAACAGTTGAAGTGATGCTACTTCATGTTAAAAGTAATAAAACATTTTCCGTTTTTTTCCATTAATATATATATATTATTTGCCTATTATATCTAGCTTGCATGCCAGCTTGAGGGCTGTGTTAGGAGGGCTGCTAACGCGTGTGAGTGCTGTGTCCACGCAGGGGCTATGGATTTGTTAAGTTCAGCGACGAGAAGGAGCAGAGGAAAGCTATGGAAGAGTGTCAGAATGCTACTGGCCTTGGCGGGAAGCCTATTAGGATCAGCATAGCCGTCGCCAAGAGGTAGGAGGCCTGGCACGGCCCCGGGGGCTCTTTCCTTTGCTAACCAATTGTTTATTCCGGGGGGCAGACGTGTCTTTTACCGACTGTGTGGACCGTGGACCGTGTGTGAGGGCTGAGCACCAAGGCCATCATGTCTGGTTTAATGTTTTATGTCCGTTGCTGACTGAGAAGGGAGCTTGCCCCGAGTCTGTGGAAAGGCTCGGACACTGCTGTCTCTCATTACTGGGTAGTACTGCATGGATAATAAGCTGCTGGAGACAGCTCAGCCGCCAAAAAACAATCGTCTTTAAAATGCACAACATGCACGATATGTTATACACTCCTGAGCGAGGTGTGAGAGAAAATTCCATTGGACCGTTTTGTATTCGGACTAAAGAAAATGTGCAGCTTTGCAAGCTAATTATAAAGTATTTTTTTATTCACAGTCCTTCATCTGAGAAGTAAATTGATCCGAGCTAATTGAAAGCAAAGCGTTTTGCAACTGATGCATGCCACACATGTAGCCTATTATAAGACACAGCCCACTATCTATAAGAGGAAAGGGTGATGAATGAGTGGCAGCTGGTGGTTGTTTAGATGGCTTAGCCAGCTGCATTTGAAGGGCAGCGGGAATGATCATGCGTCTTTTGCCTATTTAATTTAATTTAGATGGTTAGGTGGCTGCAATCAGATCAGTCAGATCACTGCTCCTTCCCCGTGTCTCAATCGTTATTACTGCAGGTGTTCTTGCAGCTGGGATCAGTCTCAATTAGCTGCTAGCAAACGGTTAAGAAGGTTAGGTGTGCAACACTGGTTTGGTTTGGTTTTGCACACTAAAGTTCTGTTCAAAGTGAACACAACTGTGGTATAAAACCAAAAACTGAAACAAGCCCGGAAGCCTGGTTATTCTCATCTTTGTTAGGGCACACTTAAGTCAAAATCCACCATCAACAGGAATGGTAACTGATCTATTTTTTTCTTTTTCACTTTTTTTTGTGTTTCACTTCACTTTAATTGCCTTGATGAAGTGCTGTGGAATGTAGTCATGTACTGTGCTGTTGAAGACCTTATGGCAATCTTTAATTTGACTTAAGACATGCTTGCTTATTTTGATGTTTTTCCCAAATCAGTCCTAAGTTTTGTAAAAATATCTTTAAATATGTATTATTGAAGTATAAAGTAATTGTTTTCCCTGTGTTCAGCACAGGTGATGAGTAAATGGCGAATGAACTGGAGGCAGTGAGAGTGTATCCACCACTTCCATAATGAACAGTTTGTTTCCTTCTGCTCGAGTCCGTTTGGTTGGTTTTCAGATGACTTGTGTGAGTGAGGGCCATTCTCAAACTGGTGCAGGGGGGGCTTGCCATTGCAGAACCCTTAAAACCTTTTAGGAGCTGAAAGAAAATCTTGAAACGGCCTCTAAATGGTTAGGTTGGATTGAAAACCAGAAACCGAGACGGCTCTCCAGAATCGCAGGTGAATGTCGGTTTTGTGGATAGCAGGCGGTTTTTAGAAGAAAATCTTACAATGGTTCATATTCTTTAAATCGCTCTTATTTTACTTGCATCCCAAGTAAACTTTAAATCCTGGTGCGAACGAGAAGCCTCGGTCATAATGTCTTGTCCATTCAATACCAGTTGGGCCATTTTTTTAAAAAAATAATGGTGGTCTTCCAGGTTTTTGAACATGGGTGTTGATTTTGCCTTGCCTCTGGGTTTCTAATCCGCTCGAAGGAAGTTGTGATGTTCTCTGCCTGCTTTGGTTTCAGCAATAAAATGAATTACCAGCACAACCAAAACTACTACACGCAGTACTACCAGCAGTACCAGAACTACTACTCCCAGTGGGGGTATGACCCCTATGGTAGTTACAACTATGGCTACGGCCCGTATGGCCCAGCGCCCTCTGCTCCCGGGATGGCCACCCCTCTGGCGTCCACAGACGGCACCACGGTCGGCACAGACGCGCAGGCTTCGGCAGAGGTGAGTCCCCGCGTGTGTGTGGGAAGGCCACAGAGGGTGACGTCTTCGTAAACTGGGTGTCAGTGGGAACAGTGAGGCTGCAGGGAGCAAGGTGGTGTGAGTGAGTGGTTTATCGCCCTCTTGTGGTGAGGGTGGGCACGGTGCGCTGGCCGCTGTTGGCGGCTCTTGGCTCCGATTCTTTCTAGTGGCAAACGCTGTGTTTGGTGATTGTAAAAGATGATTACATGCCAGTTAATTGCATGTTGTCATTTCAGAAATCCGCGGAAGATGCTGAAGAAGAGCCTGTTGAAGGTAGTGTGCTCATTTAAAACATATTGGGGTCAGAAACCGTTCAGTAGTGACTAAATCTTTTTGGATTTCAACTGTGCACTTTTATCCTAAGTAACTGGAGGGTTCAGAAAATAACGCAGATAACTTTCCCCGTTATCTCCAAGTGACCTTGCTCTGCGCGATGGAGTACTGATGGGTTTGCACCACTGTCTTTTTTTTTTTTTCCCCCCAACAGATCCCGCGCTGCACATGGATATCGACACGCTGAACAGGCAGTTCATGGAGCGCAGCGAAGAGCTGTACGACTCGCTCATGAACTGTCACTGGCAGCCGCTGGACAGCGTGACGTCCGAGATCCCGGCGGTGGCCAATTGCTGAGCGGTTGAGAAGAGCTCGCCTCTCGCTATTGGCTCAGTCACTCCTCCACCTTACATTTTTTACATGACCTCCTGCTTTTGTTTCTGTGTTTGTGGCATGTCTTTTTGTAATCTGAATATCCCCAGGAAGCCCTAGAAATTCAAATACGTTCGTTTGCGTTTGGGAATCTTCTGGGCTCTGCTGAACATCGGGGATGTCAGTTTCAGAAATACAGGCTTAGTGAGGTCGTACTGAATTGCGTATGTAAATGAAATCTGCATTATGCTATGGATGCCATAGAAATGGATGTACTTTGGGGGGGGGGAAGGATCATTTAAAAAAAAAAAACGGCCAAGTGTTATTTGAATTCTAATTCTTTCATACGTCACGTAATAAGTCCCAGTTTCGAAAGCCATTGGAGATTATTGTACTTCTCTGGAAGAAAAAAAAAACTGCTTACTGCATCCGTTTTTGCATTTGTAAATATTTTCCTTATTTCATGTAAATTGATGTGTAAGTAAAGAGATTAATAATTCGACCTGATGTCTCGAATCGTCTCTTTTTTCCATCATGGGTTAATGTCTGCTCCTATTACAACAAACTGTAAGAATATATTTTGAAATGCATTATCAAAGCCATATCACCCTGCAACTCAAAACTGGCAGCCCACTGAAGCTAAGCAGGTGTGAGCTTGGTCAGTACCTGGATGGGCAACCTCCTGGGAAAAACTAAGGTTGCTGCTGGAAGAGGTGTTAGTGGGGCCAGCAGGGGGCGCTCACCCTGCGGTCCATGTGGGTCCTAATGCCCCAGTATAGTGACAGGGACACTATACTGTAAACAGGCGCCATCCTTCGGATGAGACGTAAAACCGAGGTCCTGACTCTCTGTGGTCATTAAAAAATCCCAGGGTGTTTCTCGAAAAGAGTAGGCGTCCTGGCCAAATTTCCCCATTGGCCTTTACCAATCTCTCTCTCCCCACTGAGAGCTGGTGTGTGAGGAGCGTAATGGTGCATCATCCAGGTGGGGCCAGGACGCCGGGGTTACACCCCTACTCTTTTCGAGAAACACCCTGGGATTTTAAATGACCACAGAGTCAGGACCTCGGTTTTACGTCTCATCTGAAGGACGGCACCTGTTTACAGTATAGTGTCCCCGTCACTATACTGAGGCATTAGGACCCACATGGACCACAAGGTGAGCACCCCCTGCTGGCCCCACTAACCCCTCTTCCAGCAGCACCCTTAGTTTTTCCCAGAAGGGAAACTGGGAAACTTTTCCCTTCCAGGTACTGACCAGGCTCACACCTGTTGAGCTTCAGTGGGGCTGCCAGTTGTGAGTTGCAGGGTGATATGGCTGCTGGCTGTAACATGCTAAAACACATGGTATTTCCCCACTTGTAGCAATCAGTCTCCACCTTCAAGTTCCTGGGTACCTTCAGCGCTAATGATTTCATGTGGGCCCAGGATGTAACTCGAGCTATAGAGAAGGCACAACAGTGCCTTTACTTCTGCAGACAGTTGAAAAGATTTGGTCTGTTCTTACCACATTTTACAGGTGGGCCATTGAAAGTGTGCTCTACTGTGGGATTACAGTGTTGTCTGACTGGAAGGCGTTATAGGGGGTGGTCAGGTCAGCCCAGTCTATCATTCAAGTTCCCTCTATTGTGCACATTTTTACAACTTGCTGTCTCAGGAATCCTGGAGGTATCTCTAAGGATATGAGTCATCCTGGTTTCTCATTTTCCTCCCCCACCTTCCCTCTGGTAAGCACTATAGGAGCATAAAGGCACACACTTCCAGATGCAGAGACACAAGCTGTCAGGTAACTGAACTGTACCCCTACCACTGGCTCACACTGGTGTTGTTTTATTTAAGTTTCTATGTTATTTAACGTGTTGTTGCTGCTGCTGTTCTGTGTTTACGCTTTTGGTGTTTCTTTAATGTCTTTGTATTGTACATGCAAATAAGCATTTCATTTGCACTTGTGCATATGACAATGGAACGGAACTGTTCACATGGTGACCCGCTGTGTTTTGTCTATCGGCCAGCAGGTGGCGCAAGCATCAGCTCAAACCCGGAGTCAAGGACTGCCGCTTGAATTCTGTCCATTTCTGCAAATCTACAGGTCCGATGGCAGTGTAAGCATCATAGGATGTGTTTACCTACGTTAGTATTACTTTTTTAACTTTAATTTTAGTTTATTTGCTTAAAGTCTCCATTTTCATTATAAATGCACTGTAAGAGCATAGAGGCGTTAATGAAAAAACTGGTTGGGTCCGGAAACTCTTGTTATAACACGATTTGTGAAAAATGTGAACAGTTACACAGCGGTAAAGATGTTCTATCTGTTATTGTGATCTGGGTTGTGTTATTAATGTGCAAGTTTTAGGAGGGGGGGGGGGCTTAATTCCCCATTAAGAGTCTAATGCACATTGAAGTTGTATTCCTATGGAATACATCCTGCATTGGTTAATAAATCTAGAGATTATTTTATTCATCTTATTTGAATAAATGGGGCTCAGACGTGCTGGTGATGGCGCAATGCCGATTGACAAAAACTGTTTTATTGACAGTTGTGTATTTAGCTATCCGTGAGGAAGAAATGAGACTGTGCTCTGTCAGTTTAAACCTGGACATAATGGCAGATGTTGCAATGTGGTGAAGTACAGCAACTTCAAATCAGGTGTGGTACATTTACAGATTTACAGTAACATTAACAAATGGGTTAGGGCAAAATGGACCCCGTGTCTTCGTTCCTGAAATGTCACGTCAACCTGGGCTTTAATCTTATATTCCATCTGTGCACATACTGTACTGTTTGTATCTCAACCATTTTGTTATTTCTAGTACATTTGCTAAAAATGTGTGCACTGTGATTACTATTTTTTTCCTTACTGCCTGTATCGCTCCTGGGCTGTCGTTAAGATCTTTCCTTCCTGCTCTCTTCACAGCTGGCGGTGTGAGTACAGTGTGTGTGACATAGCTTATCTCTCACTTCCACTCATCCTGTTTCCCTGCCTCTTATTTTCCCTAATGTCTCGAGCTTATTTAGCTGCCTGCTTCTGTTTTTCAGAACATATGCTACTAGTTCACATCTTCAGAGGCATATTCTTCAACAACTCTAATGCCAGTTTAACATCCCAGAAACACAGTCGTGTTCCTTCTGGTTCTGTTTGAAGTCTGGGTTCATCTGTTTCACCTCCATGCTCAAGTTAACATAAAGATCTATTTTTCTTCAGTTTTACGGTTGGTTTAATTATAACCTTTGTGATGTTAGATAAGATAAGATTTTTGCTGTGCTCTAAAGGGGAATTTTCTTATGGACACCGAGCACTCCTGTACATTTAAATAGAATACAAAAATAGAGAAGAAAAGAAAAACATTGCACATTATACTATTACAACACATAAGAAAAACATTGCACATCACTCTATTGCACATGTACAGTATAACACATAGCAACATGTAACATTTATAACACATCACAAAACATGTCGCACTCAAGTGGGTGTAAGAGTTTATCCTTGACATTTGCATTGACAGCTTTAATGGATAGTGGAACACAGGAATGTTTGTATCCGTTTGACTTACATTTGGGAACCCTAAAGCGTTTGCCTGAAGGAAGAAGTTGATATTCAGAGTTGAGGTTGTGGGAAGGATCTGATATAATTTTTACTGCCTGTTTGATTATGGATTTTTCAAAGATTGTCTGCAGGGAGGGGTGCTGTTTCACTCCCATGACTTTCAAAGCTGTCTGGATGAGGCGGTTAATTTGCAATTTAAAATGAACTGATAGATTACCAAACCACACTGAAATACCATGTCTGATCATGCTCTCACTTACAGCACGGTAAAAGAGTAGCATTACTTCCAGTCGAACCCCAAACACTCTTAGTCTTCGCAGGAAATATAAGCACTGCTGAACTTTGGAGCAAACAATCTCAACATGAGTAGACCAGCACAGGTTATGGTCTATGTGTCCACCTAAGTACTTATATGAATCAACCTGAGTGATAAGTTCGTTGTGGATTACTACCTGTGAGTGATCACCAACTGCTCTGGGACTGAAAACTCTTTTGTTTTTTTAGCATTCAAAATTAGGCTATTGTTGTCACACCATTGCACAAACCTTTGGATTTCTGACATGTGCACAGATGAGCTGCTACCTCTATGCATTAAGCCAAGCACAGCTGTATCATCTGAGAATTTGAAAATGAAGTTGCTTTGACTACTGCTTATACAATCATTTTTAGAAAGTGTGAACAGAACTGTTCTCTGTTCCTCAAAGAAAACATTTTTTTTGTACCAAAACGCTTATCTTCTGTTCTTACACTCCAAGTCAATATTTGATCTTTCTGCACAGCACTTATGACATACATCATTAATTAACTGTAATACCGTTTACAACTGTGATTCTTCAAACACATCCGTCTTTTCGTTGTGATTTATAATTTCTTCGCAGAGATTGTACAGCACGCTGCTGTTTCCCATTGCTGCTATGGAATTCCAGGACTCCTCACATCAGTAGTTCACAATCAAAGTCCTTCCCAAATTTGTATTAATTTTTAATGAACTTCTGTCTCAGTGCAGCCCTTACTCCTCACTACTTACATTCTCATACTCCTTCAGCTTCCTCCACTTTCTGTTTCAAGATTCAAGATTTCTTTATGTGCCATATACAACAGGCTTTCTCGTTCAGCTGTACCCAGTAACATTAGAGAAAAAAAAAATAGGCACAAATGACAAATAGAGATGGACAATAAATTTAGACAATAGACATTATAATACAGTCAAGACAGGACATAGTGCAAACAGTGCAGTACCTTAAAGTGCAGGTGCTAATTTGAGCTGTTCCTGATGCGGACTACTTGGGGGAAGAAACTGATTTTGAATCTATTCTCCTCCTACCAGAACCCTGGGATGAAAGCAGATCGTGGCCAGGGTGAATTGGGTCCCGAAGTATAGCTCGAGCCCGGTCGTGGCAGCGGTTGAGATATATCCGGTCGATGGAGGGTAGCTCAGTCCCAGTGATTTTCTGTGCGGACCTCACAACTCTCTGTATGGCCTTTCTGTCCTGTCCTGTGCTTTCATCAGGTCGGGTGTGTTTTATTTTCTCTCGGGATTTCTCCCAGTAACCAAGGTCAGCGATCTTCCCACTGTGGGGTAACTGGCGGGTGTCAAGTCAAGCAAGTGGTCTGCTCCAACTTTGTTCTTACCTGGTCACAGGTACTGTGTATCATAAACCCACCGCTGGTGCCAGGAGCGTACCGGTGCTGACAGTAGGGCAACAAAGTTTGAACGACACATTCATAGATTTTTCACCCAATCAGCGGTTCCTTAATTAGCCCCCCCCCCCCCCCCCCCCGCGAGCACTCCTTCGCCCCCAGTCCAGTCCGCCAGCTCCGGGCAGGAAGGGGAGATAGACAGGTGAGCCTAAGACAGAATTCAATGGGCAATCGAGGGACTGCGCAGAGTCTCGTCTCTTTCTTCAGCAAGAGGAGCTGCCCCAGGAAACTGCACAGGACTTTATTCACAAGAGTGTGCCCTCGGTTTGTCTTAGACTGCAGGTTTTGGTTGCTAGAGACTATGGAGTGCTTTTGTTTTTCTCTGTGCATGTCTCTTGTGGAGACTTTTCTTACTGTGTTTTGTGTATTGTGTAGACCATGAGAGCCATTTTAATTGTGAGGAATAAAAAACAAACATATACAGCATAATTGTCTAGTGCTGGCCTGTGGGTGCACTGAAAGATATAATTAATCTGTTGCGGGAAGAAGGGTCCTAGCACCTTAAAATTGATTGGTGGCAAAGTCACCTATATTTCCTGCATTTTCTGCATATTGGGATTACTCTATATACAGTATACCCATGACACTAGTATCACTGCTTTGTCACTTATTCTCAAATAATGATATGCATGGCAAAGATCTTCATTAGAGCCACACTGAACTCAGTCCCTTCTGTTTTATCTTTCTTGTACAAAATACAACATCAGTAATTGATCTGTTTTCACCCGTAGCTGTAGTTATATGTATTTGCATATTGACTTTTATACCTCCTTATTTTCTAGATACCTGTTACTCTTTAACTTATTGTAGTCTCTGATTAGCCTTGTCTGGATAGGCTCCAGCTCCCCTGTGATTCCATCTTGAATAAAGTCGTTAGAAAATTGATGGATGGAGAGAGATTTCAGTGTGACTTTCTGGTGGCTTCATAGTTGCTATTGCCAGAGTGCATAATTAAAGAAATGTAAGTGTGAGCTGCCTCCTTTTCTGCAAATGTATTAGCTACTTTTTTATATTGGTTTCTGTAATTCAAACCAGTGGGAACACAGTTAGGGAATGAACTACCTTCCCACTACTGTGTGCTTTGGTTGCATAACCAAACAAAACATATATGAGGAGTTTGGAACCTGCTGCTCCTGACCAACCTGTAGCAGAATATTTAAGCTGTGATGACAAATAGTCAAATCTTGCAGACACAATGGAGAGAAAATCTTTATTTATTTAATGTCAGCAATCAGAAAGTGTACATTGCAGTGATTGGTACACTCCCTTCTATCTGATGAGGTAACCTTAAAATCACCTACACTATATGGACATGTAGAAAAACAGAAAACTGTACACAGAAAGTGCAGATTTCTTTTCCAACCTACACCAACAATCACCAATTTGAGCTTTTGGTCACTTAACCTGGAAACAGATATTCTCATGCAACCCATCACCAACATATTTTGGTAAACCCTTTGGTTATATTTAATATGTTTTAGATCCAGCACTGAAGTTATCCTCTAAGTATAAAAGTCATGGATATATGAAAATATAAATTTCTTAGTAGTCAGAAATTAACAACAGCAGTTCCCCTGAGCTTCACATGTGCAGGCTAGCACCTAAGTAATGGTTTACAACGATGCAACACAAGTGTCAGTATATAGGAGGGAAGAGTTGCACAGACTCTTATTAATGATTTCAATATTTCTTTTTTCTTTGATGTATTTAATTACAGCATCATGCGATTGTTGTGATCACACATCCCTATTCTCTTGCAAACAATACCATTTTACCTAAGGAACTGACCGTCTCAATGATCAATTGGAAAATGAATGTGATGCCTCCTGCACATACACTACATCTTTAAACAGCAGAACTGAGATGCTGCTCACTGTCTTCATTAGTGAAGCACAAGCAAGCTTCAAGTGACAAACGGAACTGGCCATCATCAAGGTTAAAGGCATGTAATGTGACAAAAACCCACCACAGATGATTACATGTAACATAACATTTTAGAAATACCAGTTTGGGTGAGCAGCAATTTCACTCTGGTTAAGGGCACGCTTTCTCAACCACAGCTCCAGACATTCCAGGGTGGGTGGGTAAGCGTTCAATTCAAATTTGTTTGCAAACATGCACTCATGTTCACTCAGCCACTTCAGATCTCCAGTGCCATAGATGCAGATCTGTCGCTGATAGCGCCCTGGAACATAATAATAAAAAAAAACAGTCTTTCCAGGAAGCCCCCTTTGGCATAAATCCTGCTAAGGACAAGGACAACAATTCAGGAAACAGATGTTATGAAAGAAGGGAAGTTCAGCGATCTCTGAAACCTGTCTTTCATCGTGCAACACAGCTTTAACATAAGAAGGGGAAGAGTCACGATGAATCTACTGTGACAAACATTTCTTTTGCTTCAGCACATCAGCTTACACTCATTCTAGAAGAAATAACAACACATAACAAGGTTTTAGAGTAAGGCAATGTGGCTCTGATACTGTAAATCAAAGGCTCTAGGCTATGAACATACTGTACTGCATGCTTTTTCGTATTCTGTAGAACGGGGGTTCTCAACCTTGGATCTGGTGGACCCCTGTGCCTGCTGGCTGACACATGAAAAAAGAAAACAACCGGGGTTCTGGCACTCACTGATGAACCCTTCCTCAGCAACCAGCCTGCGCCAGCCTGCGTTCCTCTGCACTCGCTGTCGAAAAGTCATGAGATTTACAGTGCAGAGAAAACATTTAGGAGCTCCTAAGGCTGCTCCTTACTCTCATATATAGTATTTAAGACCTAATATGTACGTAGACCTCCACAAAAGTCTTAATAAAGGGTCAAGATAATTTCAATACATGTATAAAACAAATACATGAGATATATTTGGATTATTTCTTTAAAATGATCCAACAGTAAATCCCCTTGTGTGAACAGGACTGTGAACACGTAGATAATTGGTGACACCTCCTTGAGCAGCAGCGATGCCAACTAGACATTTTCTGTAATTATTTGACACTGTATCAGCTTTTAGGATTTGTGTCTCATTCTTCCTTACAGTCGGTGATGGCTGCATGTCCTGCCATACGTTTCAGTGGGGTCTGATTTGTAGATCTGTTTGCACTGTACTGTATTTTTAGGATTGTTGTCTTGCAGCATGACCCACTTACGGCTCAGCCACAGCTGACAAAATGATAGTCTGACATTCTGTTCCAGGGTTTGCTGATACAACACCACATTTTTCATTCCATCAGTGATGTACTGTATATGGAGTGTTGTACATTTTGTTGTCAGCATGTTTTAAGCAGTGAAGACAGGGTTAAATACTATACAGAAAGAAAAACATGGGTGAAGGTGTCTGCATGCATTTTAGTCAACTAAAATGTGTGAAGACTTGCAGGAACTTTTGGCAAGGAATATTGTCTATTAGTGATTTCATATTGTATCTCATTTAAAGTTTCTTTAACATGTTTGTGCTACTATGGTTTTCCTTTGACATTTCAGTGTAAAAAGTGAAGTGCAAATAAAATGTCACAAGTTTTAATTACTTAGAGCAATTTAGTATTCCCCTCTACAATGGTGTGCAGCTGAGTGCCTTTCACTTGTATGTATGTCTGTGAGTTCAGCCAACAAACTAATAATGATAAGTAATACTTCATAAGTACTAAAACAGTAAGATGAAAACAGTACTTTCTTTGTACTGATATGAAAATCAAGGTCAGACCATTTCACCTGATGTTTATTTTGTTGCTGGTTAAATAATACGTCCTATACTACATCAGAGGGGATTGAGTGGGGAGCTGTGTCAGGTGTAAACAAATGTGACACACCTGTAAAAACTCAACAGTCAAAGCTCTGTGTTCCTTCTTCCTACTTCCCACGTAATTCATTGTGCAAATAGCCTTTACGTGCTCATTTCTACACCCAGCACATTCTAACACAGCCAGAGGTTTAGTCCTCACCATGACAAACACTCCCTTGTTGATCTGACCACATAATGGCTTTTGTACATCCTTCCCACTTAGCGTTTGGCATAGAATTGGGAGCATCTGCAATCAAGAAAAGAGACATTGTGAGGACAGATATAAATAATCAAGAGGACATTCCTGCAAATATCATCAACTCCCATACGCTGGCTTTCGAACCACTTTATCCAATGCATGGTCACCCGTTAGCCGGAACCCATCCTGTCAAGCCACAGGACATCCTGGATGGCAGTCCCTCTCAGGGCACACACACCCACACCAGGGCCAATTAATATACCAGTCTGTCTTTGGACTGTGAGAGGAAACCAGAGCACCCAGAGGAAATCTACTTGACCTCAGGGAGAACATACAAACTCCACACAGACAGCTCCCCAGGAATTGAACTCAGGGCCCCAGCAGTGCAAAGCAGCAGTGCTGACTATTGTACCACCATGCCACCCGTCATCCACTCCAAATGCTGCATGTGCTTTGCTGATACTACTAGCCAAAGCAACTCCGGTTCGTATTCATTTTTTCAGCAGACCATTTTACTAGAGCAGCCTTGGTGAGGGACCGTACCCTGCTCAAGAGTGCAACAGCAGTACGCAACCTGCAATTTGAACCCACAGCATTACCCTTACAATTCCTGACCCTAACTGCTGTTTCGTGTTTCCCTCAAATAGACTAGGAAGGCCAAAACAGGAGAATGGCACTTAAGTTGGGATCCTAGATCATTTTAAGTTCTGCTTTTTATCCTAATTGATCAAAGTACCCACGAGAGGATGTATTGACCTAATCCGGGGGTCTGGAGCCTTGGTGCAGGAGAGTCACATCCTCCCAGGTTTACAGGAAACATTAAAAGGTTAATCAGACCTAGAAAGCATGTTGACTCCCCCTGTATTAAAACAATAATGTGGAAATACCACAGTTCTTCAACACCACAATTGCACACCTTTTACACATCTTTGAAGTGCGAGAAATTCTGTTTATGTTTTTTAGTTTCTCACAAGAATCATCTTTTCTATTTACATAAAAGGGGAGGCATGGTGATGTAGAGGTTGGTGCAGCTACAAAAAATAAATATAAGTTTTATTTATTTTTCTACAACTGACTGATATATTCAGTTCATTTGATTTAAACCCCTTTATAAAGGAAACATTTAAAATGTTCCCATGAGAGTAATTCTCAGTAAATTGTATTGCATCGACATAGTGGTACCAGAATGTAATTTGAATAGCGACTTTTGTGCTGTTCAGTGCTACCCTAATATCAACATTATAAGTTAGATCATAGATTGTAAACAACAGATTTAAAAACAAGATGATTAACTGTTTTCTATGGTTTTTTTCTGGCATTTTAATAGGCTTGTCAGAGCTATGAGGCGTTTGTCCAAAGTGAAACACGAAGACTATCGTTGAATGAATTACAAATTCCATTCAGATTGCAGTCTACACCAAAAATGACTTCTCAACACCGGTAGAAAGAAAATATGATTCAAGTTGTGAAAAGCTCAAAACAAGCATCATGTCCAGGACATCATTAACGGCTGATTTCTCTCTCTGAAGATCTAAGATCTAAGAAAGAGCAGCAGATTTTCAATAGAAAAAAAAATATTCTTAAACAGCCAGCCTTCCTTTATAAAACAAAAACCTCCAGGTATTTTCACACAATAACTTGCCTAGGAAAAGTGAAATGGCTTAGAGGCACTGACTTTAAACACCAGGGCAAAGCCCTCGGAACTGTAACATAGAACAAACGAATGTCAAGGGGAGGATATGTTGGGAAGCGATTCCTTCTTCTCAGAATAATGACACAGGACAATACGGAAACATTCATAATATTTCGGTAGTAAGAATACTACTGCAACCATTTTCTCTTGACAAACCTCTGTAACTGTGACAGGGAATTACTGTTTTTTTTTCATAATTAAACAGAACAGGAAAGTATAAAAATAGAAGAGACGCGTTTTCATTTTAAAATACTAATTTTTTTTCAGCTACTGGCGGCGCTCCGTTGTTCCAGGGTAAGGATGGGGAACCCGTACCTGCAACATTGCTTGGTGGCGTGTTCAGCTACAGCGCTCGCAGTTATCGTTATTGTGAGCCAGTCAACCTTTGTGTCAGGTGTTCTCTCAACCTGAGAAATATTCTCTGAGGAATCATTAACCGCATCTATCGTCATTTCAGTGCCAGCTTGCCCATTGCCGCTCGCCAGTGAACTGGGCAGTCAATCCCGCCACAGCGTGTTCTCCAGAGAGAAATTAGGATGAAAGACGAGTTACGCTTCACTAAAGTACAGTATGACTGGGACGCTAAACTGGGTCTGGACATGAGGTTAAAAGGTGATTTGTTTACTAAATGAAAGTTATTGTGTTGGTTTAACACGTTAACTTAAAAGATATTTTCATAATAACGATTTTTCAAAATGGATTCTTTCGCGTTCATCTCCAGCGATCGCCCATTCCTTGCTCAGAAAGAAAAGTATGAACACCTCTACTTCTACTTTCTTTTTTCTACGATAGTTACAAAATTGTTTGATTTGGTTGAGCAGTTTATTAAGGTATTAAATATTAGTATATAATATGATATTAATATAAGTAGAAATGTGGTTTCACGCTTTTGTAGATAATTTTTTAAAATGTTTTTCAATCTTCATGAGCGCTTGCTAGCACAGAAACGCTTTGATTAAAAAAAACACATAAAAGATTTAAAAAGTAACACAGCACTTTGTATCAGGAAATTCCAATCGGTGTTTTCATCTGCTTCACAAACTCTTAATGCCTATTGAAGAAACCACATCTTCAGCAGAACCCGTAGTATCCCCATTGCAATGGTGGAAAGACTATTCTGGAAAACAAGAAACACAATCGCGGTGGGGATAGCACTTTGCAGTTAACATTCCATGCCTAGTGCCACATGCTTCATTCTGTCAGTAATCTCTTATTTCTACATTCAAGAAATAAGAAGTTTATACAGATAGCGTTGTCTGTTATCAACTGCTTTTCAGAACGTGCTTACCTGGAAGTCTGTTTAAGGTCACCCAGTAATGTTCATCAGGACTGTAGGTGTCTTTCGACCATTCCAACAAATCTGTCGCTCTTTTATCTTCCACAACGAAGCGGGCAAACTCCTGTGTTAATGCGTAGTAGGCAGTGCCAAAATAAATGGTGAGGTTGTGAGGAGGAGGGGATTTCATTTTGGATGTCCTGATAACACCAGAACCGTGAGCATCAAGGCGTTCTCGGAAGACGGACTGTGTCCTGTAATTGGTGTGGGCTGGGTCGAGAATTCCCGGGGTAAGGTTTTTGTTCTTATATGTCTTTAAATGTCGGATAATCTCAAGGTTTGTCTTCAAGGGGAAATCCTGTCCACAGAGGTTAAGGACATATTTCCATGGACCATTCATCGAGACCAGGTCCTTCAAGCAGTGGACATCAGCCTGGAGCCTGGATATTCCAGCATAAACAACGGGCTCCATTTTAGAGGAAAGAAAAGCATTGGGAAAACAATTTACCAAAGCTTCAACAGCCATCTTATATTCCACAGGAGATTTCTCATCAATGTGAATGCAGTACACGTTCTGAGGGGCATAAATAGCCCTGAATGTCCTTTCGAACGTTTCGTACTCTTTATGTAAGGTGAAGATATAAGCCAAGGGAAATGCTGCTTCCTCCGAAGACAATGTTTTGGTTATGAAGTGATTGTCGGCGATGTATTTATTGCACGAGATATTCAAGTGAAGGGGTCGCAGGAAATTGCATTCTGTCTCTTGCTTTGATCCTCGCACAATGGCATTGCAAGCTTTCTCCAAACTCTCCGACTCCTGTGACCACTCGCCTTTCTTCGGCTTCTGGGTGTCATCGGCAGTTTGTCCCCAGTAACAGAGCACAGTGACGAGACCACAAAGAGTGAAAATGAAAAGTAATCGAATGTTCAGGAGCTGTCTGAGCATTTTCTATGCTAAAAAGTAACCTTCTGAGCTAGTGCTTGTAGTGCTGTTTCTCGAAGGCAGTCATGCGGTTTTGTGATTCTCTCGTGAATAATGTCCCAGGTTAGGTTTCTTTTTACAAACTGAAATGATAAATGGAACACTAGAACTTTAGCACCACCCATCAGATGAAATGAGTTTGCTGTGCAAGAACAAAACTGTGCTTACCATTGGCATTCGAAAAAGAAACTATTTGCTTATGATAACATGCTGATATACCATAAATATGTTTCAGGCTTCTTGACATGGTTTTGGCACATTTATAGAAAAATGCTGTGTTTGTGCTTAAGGGCTTGAACCTAGAAATGTAATGTTGTGTTTCTGTAAAGAAGCATTTTAGAAAGGGATAATGGTTGTTAAATTCAATATATGATTTACATTAAAATCGCTCACTCCTTAAGATCTTCTTTCTGTAAGCCAGTCGAAGTGAGAGTGTTTTAAGGTGCCAGTAACTGAAGGTAAGTATGAATAATGCAAAGGAACAAGTAACACACACCTGAAGAAGGCTCCACGGCCGAAACGTTGTGTTCTCTTTCTTCTTCTGTTTTTCAGCATGGAATAAACCTATTACTTGTTCCTTTGCAGCCTACGCATGCTGACGCAGCTACCCAGCTGAACAAGTATGAATAATGTTTTGCAAAGCACTATTTTGGACATCTTAATAACTTGATACATTGGCAATAAGGACTTTTCATTTTCTTATTACCTTCTTTATAAATAAAAACTATTTTCAGAATTTCTTGAGAAATAAAAAGACTGCCTCGACTGGCACCTGCATGAGAAACTTGTCAATGCGGTTTATTTATCCCAGTGATCCTCATATTGTGTACATGACAGGGTAGACTTGGGCTGAGCAAGCCCAGGCAAAGTCCAGTGGTATCTGATATATACGGTGAGTCTTAATCTATGCTTGAAAGGATTACACTTTTACTGGCTGATATACTCAGGAACTATTTAATATTGATTGTTTAAAGGACAGGATACATTTAAAATATTACCTACAAAGAGACAACTCCCTTCAGTTTCTTCATCGTTTGTGTCCTTTTTTGTTGCTTCCCATTTCAGAGCTACGTATATTACTGGTCTGCATTCTTTTCTTTTGATAAATTAACTTTTTAATTTGTTTATTCTAAAATATTGGCTTAGAGGTAGACCTAGAAGATTTTCAGAAGCCTTTGTTTATCTAATAGATTCTTATCTGTTATTAGTGATTAACACAGTTATGAAAGAAAATACTAATTTTACACTTTAAAATGTAAACCACAGTAAACAAATGAAATAAACAGAACATTTAAACATAACTTTCATTTTCTCCTGTAAGTTTCATTTTAGTGCTTTCCAAACGGGTGTGGCCTTATTTGAATAGTATTCAAGGCGTGGCTGGAAAGATGAAATTTGTATTATATACTGTACATGCTTGTATGCAGTACACACACACCACTGGGCGGTGGCACATGGCTTCCTGGAGACCGTACTGAGGCCCTTGTTTACTGAAAACAGTAAGAAGAAACCTCTGTAACCGTTAATCATGTTTGAGCTAAAATCAGTGCTAAAAATCCTCTCAGAGGAAGTTGAGAAGGCAGTGTATACTCACGAACAGTTGAGAAATGTAATCTCAGTGGTTAGAAACCTACTGTTGTTGCGTACACCCTTAAAGGCACACGTCACTGGAGAGAACAGGTGCGCTTTCACACGCGAGAGCAGAAGGAAACAATACCTCCTATAATACAAAACGTTTTTTGAGTAAACTACCGTTACTCAAAAAAGAAAATGGCACAAAGGGACCTGAAGAAGTAAGAGTACTAACTGTCCTGGAGGTTTCGGAGGAGATTTGCCTTCCACTTGTATGTATGTCTGTGAGTTCAGCCAACAAACTCATAGTGATATAATAATTAATCATCATTATTAATGACATTATTAATAATGATTTTGCTGGGACATTTACACATGAACCTGTTCTGCATCTGCACACATGCTGGTTGTAGAGTCTGTCTTGAAACCCAGTGCTGGGCATACTGTTTACTTATGTTTTTTCTTTGCAAAAATACTCTTCCCTTTAGTAAAAATGCTTTGAAAAAAGAAAGTCTATGTGTGTATTTTGGAAGTAGGCAGCTGCATCAGCATGCGTAGGCTGCAAAGGATTAGATAAAGGTTGATGTCTTGCTGAAAGGAAATAGTAATACGGCAGTGCAGCAGCGAAGTGGAGATAAAGAGGGATACTTTATTGTCCACTGCTGTGGAACTTTGTCTTTGGCTTCTCCCACAGACGTGCAAAACACGCAAGCAAAGCAGAATAAGTCTTAATTTGGAGGGGAAAAAAACTCCGTAAGAGATTTTGGGGGAAAGTCCTGGTTTCCTCGGGGCACCGGGACGTTGCCGTGGAAAAGCGACACGACGCCTCGGCTGTGCAGCCTTCGTCAGGGGTGAAGCAGCTCAGCACGTCCCGCGGCCGACAGCGTGCGTCTCTTCCCTTGGCAGTATTTTGTGTGTGTGTGCGCCCGCGGGTTAGTAAGTAACGGGAGTGTGATCAATACAAGTTCGTAGTTATGAAAGTAGAAGAGAGATGATAGCAGCTGCCCTCTTTAATCGCCAGAATGATCTATTATTTTGAACAAACCGTATCAATAAAGGCAGGAATCCACTTGGATCGTTTGGGGTTATTAATGTGTGCTGGGGGGGGCACCTGCTGCCACAAACCGGGATCTTCCATGCAGTGGATACGTTTAAATTCCTACATTTGCCACTAGCAAAACCCCATTAACAAATGATGAAAAAAATGCACTTTACCTGTTTCACTTTATGCAGTGCCCAGCTGTGAAGAGCCTGGCTGATGAACCGTTATCATATTGTAACGCATACGGCCGACATTGCAGGTTGTGGGAGTGCGGTGACGTCTCCGCCCTTCCCTGTGAATAGCAGGGACCGCAGCCGTCGGGCTGATGAAAGGTTTTTTTTTTTAGCTCAACTGGCTGGGTCCGTGTTGAGTGACGCCGGAGGCCCGGGTTCGAGTCCCCAGCAGGTGGGGAGGGGCTCATACCCACGTGAACCCGAGAGTGCTACAATGTGTGTGCGTCTGTGTGTATTTTATCTAAGCACCCTAAATACACAATAGATCCTCAACAATGTAAACATGCCTATTGCGTCACAGAAGACGGGCTCTTCACCTATCTTACAGCCCTGCAACGGCACTGTGAAGTCTACATGTCTTACACACCTCTAAGGAGGTGTCTGTGCAGCAGGTGTGAGTCCAGTGAAGATCGGTCCACAGCCCAGAGAGGAACCACAGTCATCAGAAAACAGCTCTCTGCTCAAGCACCCTGCCTGCAGTGGGAATTTTGATGGATGGAGGCAAATAAGGAAAACAAAAAGGCGATGAATCCATCAGCCACACTTATGACACACTGGCCGTGTTTCTGGCAGTCTCTTAAATTATTTTTTGAATGTATTGTAAAATCCCCAAGTGTGATTGACTAATTATTAACAATTATTCACAGTATTTCTGCCTCATGGCCAGGAACTGGGGAAGTCCGGTTCTTCACGTTTCCTATTAACTATTCCATGTTTAGAGCATGCTTTCTGTGAACACTGGAGCCAGGGCTGGACCCAGAAGAGACCCTGGTCCTGGTTAGCTCCAGTCCAGCTGGCCTGTTTTTAAAAGACTGGCAACAGCTGGGAGCTATTGAGGAATCAAGGAAGCGAACTTTTTAATAAGCACAGAAGAACAGATTTCAGACTTTGATGATCTTTAAATGACTTAATATAACAAACCACCTGTTAAATTGGTCACAGTGGAATTGTTCCATATCTTAAATACTACTACTACTACTACTATTACAAATAATTCCTTACACTTATATAGCGCTTTTCTGGACACTCCACTCAAAGCGCTTTACAGGTAATGGGGACTCCCCTCCACCACCACCAGTGTGCAGCCCCACCTGGATGATGTGCCAGTACGCTCCCCACACACCAGCTCTCAGTGGGGAGGAGAACAGAGTGATGAAACCAGTTCAGAGATGGGGATTATTAGGAGGCCATGATTGGTAAAGGCCAGTGGGAAATTTGGCCAGGATGCTGGGGTTACACCCCTACTCTTTTCAAGAAACGCCCTGGGATTTTTTTAATGACCACAGAGAGTCAGGACCTCGGTTTTACATCTCATCCAGGGGATGGCGCCTTTTTACAGTATTGTGTCCCATCACACTATACTGGGGCATCAGGACCCACACAGACTGCAGGGTGAGCGCCCCCTGCTGGCCCCACTGACACCTCTTCCAGCAGCAACCGTAGTTTCCCATCCAGGTACTGACCAGGCTCACACCTGCTGAGCTTCAGGGGGCTGCCGGTTGTGAGTTGCAGATTCTTTAGAAAGCAATGACCTACACAACCTGCTGGACTAGCAATTTCCAACTTTTCTAGAGATTCCTGGTCTATGGGTTTGCTTGGTGTCTTCAGAGAGGAACCAAGCGAAGAGCTGGGTAAAACATTTAAACCGGTTTCATAAAGCCAGTAATGAGCTGATTGAAGTCAACAAGAGTGAGATCTAATGCAAATTGTATTTTGCTGGAGCATGTTTCTCAGCCAAAGATGGTACCCAATCAACCCCATTGCAGGTCCAGATTACAAACCTAAAACTATGAGTAGAGGATGGGAAACTGAATTTGAAGAAACTATCTCTGAAAAAGAAAAGGGTATTCATGCTGAGTGATTTTCCTTTCCTAGACAATGTGGGGAAGCAATAAAAAGACAAACAGTATGTCAGGATATATATTTAGGAGTGTAAGAATTTAAAACCTAGTTAAATCTTGCCTCGCTGGCTGCATATGATTTCCCATGTTAAAAAAAGATACAACTGGCTGGATTGAGAGGAGAAAACAGTAAGCAAAACACATTACCAGGCTGAAGAGAATGTCCTACTGTTCAAGTTAAAAAGAGATTCCAAAATATTAGAAGTATATTCAAAAGCATATTTGGACATCTTGAGGATGTCCAGCAGGGAGACATAAGCCCGAGAACACGAGAGGAAACTGCAGGTAAATGCATTTAAGATTGGAAGCAAGAGGCTTGTCTGGACACAAAGTGTTTGTCACGCCCTCTGCAGCCAGAGGGCGCTCCTTCTTTGTCCTGTCCCTAGTTTCCGGTCTGCTGTCCTTCCTGTCCCTCTCTTTCCCTTGGGCTATATATTTCCGGGTCTTGCACTCTGTCCTCGCTCAGCATTGACGTTCGGATGTCCTGAGACCCGCCTAGCACCAGGGCGCCCCACGTCCGCTCCCTGAGGGCATAGGTTTCTGTACGGCATTCCTGAACTCTTTGCACTGATGAGCCCGGGCCTTTTTCCCGTCTCGCCGCTACGCATATGGGTCTTTTCCGCTCTCCTGCTCCCCACGGTTAGTCCCTTTGGACGTCCGTGACAGTGTTGTGTAGGTCTGGAACAAGCTGCCCGGGCGTGCTGTAAAAAAATGACTCACATTCTTTCCAAGACGCCTGGACAAGATCCTCAGGCAAGACGAGATCTCGTTTGCTTGCCTTTTTGGTTCTAAAGCTTCGAGTCACCTTCCAAACACCTCTTCAAAATGCTTCAAAAATGACAGAAATAAACACTATCCATCCATTCATTTTCTCACTGCTTTAACCAATCCAGGGTCACAGGGGAACCGGAACCTGTCCTGTCAAGCTATGGGCACAAGGCAGGCTACAACCCGGAAGGGACACCAGTCCATTACGGGCCAGACACACACACACACACACACACACACACACACACACACACACACACACACACACACACACACACACACACACACACACACACCTGGGCCAATTTTGCCAAAAGCCAATTAACCCACCAGTATGTCTTTGGACTGTGGGAGGAAACCAGAGCACCCAGAGGACGGACACCCACACGAACACAGGGAGAACATGTGAACTCCACCCAGACAGCATCCCTGGTCCAGAATTGAACCCAGGTTTTTATTTCATGGAGTCTTTTTTCTCCCACAAAATGGAAACCTGGCATCAAGTTCTGAGTCTGTGATTATCTTACAGGTCTGGGGATGGGGATTGACAGTCTGAACAAATCCAGACAAAATGTGTCGTCTTTACGAATGTGGGGTGTAGTGCATTGTAGACCATTGTAGGCCCACTCACTGCCTCCTCCACACTCTCAAGACTTCAGAGCTCCTTAAAGGTGAATTACTGAAATATCCGGTCAGTCCGCATGATGGCGCTAGAGGACCAGCGAAAAACGACTTGTCACGACTAGGCGGTAATTCCGGATTCTTTTTACGGTGCTTCAGTATTGAAGGAGGTGTATCCAAAACTACTGTACATTCTTTCTTTCCATAGTTAATCTTAACAACATCCTCCTCTCCGATTATATGTATGTACTTTAAAGGTGTAATTTACTACGACATACCCAGGAGGATTATTTCAACTTGTGCTGCTCTGAAAAAAAAAATTACAAAAGCAACAAAAGAAACTTTTGAACTCCATATCCCATCTGCTATAATAGGCAGTCTCAGCCCCAGTTACTATCAAGAAACCCGTCTGACAGATAAGGAATGCAGACGATAAAGTGATTTCAGCCATGGAATAGGACACCGGGGGTCAGCAAGAAACAGGAGACAGGCAACATATTTTCACATAAGAATCTTCAGCACAGGCTTTTATTCACCCACTGTCGTAAAGTTTCTGATTCTTGCTAAGGGTCGTGGCTTAGCGGGAACCTCTCTCCATGTCCCAGAAGCATAGCGCACAAGGTGAAACTACGCTTTGTATAGATACCAGTCCGTTGCAGGACACACGCAGGCACACAAACACGTGCACAAGCACACACACACACACGAACACACGGGGACGATTTGGAGACGCCAGCGGACCTAACCCAGCCAGGGTCTCGTGGCCAGGTGTGGGGAAATGGTGGAAAACCCATGTGAGCACTAGAAGACATGCAGACTCCACTCAGGAGGAACAGAGAGGAGGATGCGTCAACTGGCAAATCTCTGTGACCCTGTATGGGCTTTCAGGATGAAATAAAGCTGCAGGTCCAAGACATTTTCAGTGTTGCTTCAGTATCATGTTGACCTGATGATTCGATGTGTTAATATAAAATTAAAAAATGCCTATAGAAACAGTAGAAGAACTCACGTATTTTATATACCTTTACTAATCTACCTTTAAAAAAAATCAATATAAATTTAAATAGTTCCCTGTTATCCCACACCGACGTTCAGTAGCGTTGGTCCACCAGATGATGGCGCAAGACGACAAGTAATACGCTGTAACTGCCTGAAATACTGATTCATGTTGCCTATTGCTGCCCAGTGCTGTCTTAGAGACGAGCCGGAAAACAGTTCCTTAGAGGACGAAGCAGACTGTGATTCTAATCACACCATAATCTTCTAGTGGAGCCACACCTCAGGCAAAGATGTACTTTCAGTTACTTCTGAGCCGTGTAGACACTAGTGTGCACAGAGCTTATATGTATACTGTATATAAATTGTGCAAAACTTCATACTCCTCATAACTTTTCATTATAATTGCATCATCACACAGTATATTGTGATTCCGTGCACCACGTAACGTCATTTGTGAAGTTACTCAGTCGAACACTTCCCATACATACGTTTACTGAACCCATACGAAAGCTAATAAGGAATTTCTTCAGAGGTGAAATCCAAATTTGGGCACCAAGAGAGGTAAAACTCATGAAATCAAAGAATAAAAAAGTTCAGAAGAAGGTCTGAAGGGGAAACAAACGTTCAGTAGGTAGCTTGTCTACAACTTTCAGGACGTTGCGTGGTGTGGGGTTTTTGGTATTAAAAGGACTAAAAATACTGTTAACGATGCAAAAATGCTCATTCGAATCAGGTACCACACATAAGAATACTGGATTTAGTAAAAACCTAATGAACGCCACCTGTCATAATTATAATCCGAAGCAAAGAATAACCCCAGGCCTTCATTTGCGTAAATAATAATTACATATAATGTGTGTGCATTGCTTTGTCAATGGGTTTGTTGTGGATTAAAGAACAAGTGCACATCGCACCGCAGCAACTTTTAATCGCTGTCCTTTTTGCTACTGAACAGGTAAATCGCTTAACTTTTGTTTTAAAAAATCGTTATGAAAGAATTTTAAACAAAAAATAATTTAACGAGGTTTCAACTTATATTTTGTTATAAGTTTAAGCGCAGCATTTTTAATTTATGGGGGGAAACCTCCAGTGCCTCATTTGAACCTAACTTACCCTTCGCTTTTCAAGATTTAGTTGATACCGCCTTTTCCCGAGAGCTATAGTTTCACGAAAGCAGAGGTTTATGACTACGTTTTGAGGAAAGAAAATTCTGAAAATCTTTCCTTACAACCATCAGGTTGCAGTTACGTGTTACAGCGTCTGTGATCATTTTTTTAACTTCCTTGGTACCTATTAACTGCAATTAATCTCCATATACGAGAATATACAATGCGCGCTGATATGCTGTATACTAAGAAGATATGTGACACTTTTTGGACATAGGCACACATGAAAACAGTATGCTGTCTACATTTTACTTTGAGGTATAAGAAAGATTTTGAATTCATAACGCAGACGTCAGCTGCTTATCTGGTACAGATGTGCCCCACTTCTGGACTTCTGACTGTAAGGAAAGACAGACAACTGAAAAGTGTGCGCGTTGAAAGAAATCGTATCTCCTAGGAAGTGCTGGGGTGCTTGTGCTTGTGCCTGTGTTCTCGATATTCTTTGGGAGGGGGTAATATTTGTATGTCATCAATTTCCTCTGACTAATGCCTAATGCGCATCTAGATTCGACCGCAACTAGTTTTTTTTAAAGGGTCATTATCCGTCCTCTGCTGGTATTTTTCAAACAGCCTTCCTGGTTTCACAGCAACTGAGCCTTGAGGGTTGCTTTGAAAGCAAGGCTTTGACAAGATGGTTTGTCATTGAGGTATCAAGATACTCCATTCAAAGATCGCTATAAGATTTGTAGCATTTTTCAGTATGGGTTTCATTGTTTCACTTCGGGGCGGATTAAAATTCCACTGCCTACCAGATCGCTTTCAAGCACACTGTTCCTCATAACGTCTGTTCTCACATACCACATAACTTTTAATGCCGTCTTCCGAGCCCAGCCCGTTGCTTACCTTTCGCATCAGTTGTACAAAAAAGTTGTGTCAGTTGTAACAGCTTAGGCGCGCCCACACTTGCACAAAAGCCGGCACCACGGTTAGAAAATAATGATCTTTGGTGTGTAAATTATAGCGTATCAGTATATGGTCGTTTTCAAGAGCTTGGGTATTAAGCGGTCCGTTTCACTATGTTGCTCTAACTTGAATTTATAACGATACCTACTCCAAAGGGGCGGTTTGTAAAACAAGTAAGCTCACCCACTCCTGGCATAAATAAAATTGGTTATTTAGTAATATATTTTATCAAAACCTAACAACAACGCCATGTTCACCAAAACATGGAAAACTTCCAAAAATTAGCAATAAGAGTGCTAATATTTACTTTCACTTCAGGTTTTGAACATATGCAATAGTGTGTCTCTCTTCTGTCATGTTTAAATGATGAACATTTGATCTGCACATGTATGTATGTGTTCTATTACAGTGACGGACTTTTGTGAAGTGCCGACTGCTCCCATTTCATTAGCAGCAATTCATTAGGTTCAGATTTTAAGCGATGCGACCCACCCGCAGTCTGCGCATGGATTGATCGGACGTGATTGATGGAAACATAGGTTGTTTTTTTACAGCTGTTTTAGAATGTGTAATTCGAATCTAGATGTATAAAGTTACTCGAGTGTACTTCGGTGAAGTGTGAATCGCCCGTTTCATGCTTCATTACGCTAAGTAAGCGCCTCCCTCTGGGCTCCAGAGTACGGGAATGTCTTGTAAACTCGCGGTGCACTAGACGTGTCTGCAGCGGCTATTGATCCGGCGCAAGTGCAGAGCTTTATTTGGGTAAGAACGCTCTATGTGAACGCAGCGAATAATCTTCTTTTCAAATGATTATGATGCGAACTGCAATCCATCCCGGCAATTAGCACGTCCCAGTAAATCGTGTCCTGTGGAGATTCATTTTAAAAAACGAAAATCTCCCCAAACAACCCCACCATCTTATTCGGACCCCTTGAAAGTCCCCGTATTGCCTGCTGAAAAACTTTATCATCCCGCCCACACGATGAGCTGATGTACATTTTTGTCGATAAATCTTCTTATCAAATTGTTATCAACAACCCGATTTTTTACATTTTTCTCAACTTCCTATAACTATTCATTTAATGGAGCCATCTATTTCATTTAAACTATTTCATTTAATGGAGCCATCTACTCCATTAAATGAAATAGTTTTTTTTTTGCCTAAAAGTGTTTCAAATTATAATGGCCTCGCGGGACGTCTGAGAAATTAAGACATTTATAAAGCCACCGATACTGTACAGTTTCGATTTCGTACAGGTTTTCAAAGCAATAGTTGTAACATCTAAGTTTCATCGAACAACGTCGAGTTCAAAGATTTCAAAGCCCGAAAGTGCAGAGTGTAGGTCTAGAGCCTATCATACTTTATATAAATGAACCTTTATGTTAAAAAAAAAACAGTTTTGTTCTCTCGTTAATAAAGATTTAGTTAATACTAAATAATTCAGTATATGTGAAAACACGCCACCACACCACAAAACAAGATAATCGGTTTGAGATTCTTAGGGATAAAAAGCGCTATATGTATGTAATGAATTGTGGTCGTAATTATTGCATCCAAAAGTACTGAAATCGATGGAGAATCCAATCGAATATATCACCAAACTCTCTGGGAAGAGTATTTTTTAAACAAATACACTCAGAGTATTTAAACAAATACACTCAGCTTTAAACCGCATTTTTTTCGGGTTATTAAAAAAAAAAGATCCAGCTGTTGAAGGAATAAACGGAAAAGGGAGAAAGCAGCCATTTGCCAAACCAAGTCGTAACTAAATAAAACCGCGAGCAGCAGGTATAACGCTGAAGAACAAAAAAAGCTTAGCACTTCTGTCGTGCGTGCCCTTGACAAACAAACACCACGCATGTGAATTAATTGGCCGAAATCCTCATTATTTGGGGAGAACGCGGTTTGGCCCTTTTTCTCGTGCTACTCTCTCCGACAGAACTGCGGAGTCTTCTAAGTGGGCAACATCTGCCTTTGCCCTGGTCCCGAAAGTGCAGTTGCGTTAAGGTGACCGGTTGTGGTTCAGAGACCTTGAGGCCGACGAGCTAGAAAGTTGGTTATATTTTCTCTAATACTTCGGGAGGGGGAAAAGAGTTACATGGCCGGCGGACTGCGCATGCGCCACCCAGGTAGCACCCAACTTTTTTTTTTATGACCAGGTGAGATGTTTCCGTTCAGGTGAAAGCACAAATTGTCTTTGAGATCAGAGGTTCATGGAGATCCCACGCTGCGTGATCGCCACATAGAATAAGAAGGCTAAATAATGTCAGTAATGGCAAAAATGGGAGACTGGCAGGTAGGTGTTATTGCCTTTCGGATCACTTGGAGAATAGTTGCGCACAGGTGTAATACTGTTTGAATACATCAGCGCGTCAGCAAAATATTATATATATACGATGACTATACTCTAAAACAACTGTCTTTTCTTCTTGATATCTTATAGCAATCTTTCAGTAACTTTCCATTTTTCGCTTTTTCCTGTTGGGGAGGCGGCAAGTCGTGACCCAGTGCAGCAGATACAAAGTTAATGATTTTTTTTTTAATTCAAAAGGATTGCGGATTGCGTATGTACTCGAATTCGTATGAACGTTTCTTGAATGTGCTCTGTTGGATGCTCGAGAAGGTGAAATGCTCTGTCTTCAGACACAATATTATGATTTCACTAACAAAACACTGGGATGTAAATTCACGTGTGGTCGGGACCAGTTAAAGCGCACTTTCAAAAATAAACCGAAACGTTTTAACCGTTTTCTGTCTAAATTTCCTTCTAAACCCCTTCATTTGCACACAAAGAAGTTAGCCTTCCGGCTGAAGTGAATTGGTCAAAAAGATTATGAAACCATGACAAGTACAGTAAAACAAATATTTAGTTTTAAACGTGCATGAATTTAATAGTATATATCTAAATTGTTGCCCAGTAATTGTAATGTAGGCCCGTTTCATGTGCAGTCACGCAAAATCATATTAATAAGGTACAACTATAGTCTCTTTGGTGGGCTGGTAATCTTTGTGATGAAAAGCAAACGTTTTCCGTTTTAATTTTGGGAAACAAAATAGCCAATAACGTGCTTACAAAAGGGTGAACAATGAGTTCTGGAGTTATATTTCGGTTTTTTTTAATTCAGATCTAAATTCAAATACATATGTCAAATACATCTTGAACGAGGTTTCGCAGTTCTAGCAGTATTATGAAACGGGGTCAGAAATGGAAGAAAATCGACACTTCAAGTTGAAAGTCGTGAACTGTGGAACATACAAGAAAAACTTTACATTCTAGTCTTCAAAATGCAAAAGAATACTAACTAAAACGCCGAAAACTCGTACTTTGAAATATGAAAATGGATTTGGGAATAGTGTCGAACGATACTGCTAGTTTTAATTTGTGAAGACAATCGGGCATGTCGGATAAAATGAATGTGCTTTTTAATTCAATATCTGTTTGCACCATACCTTGCATTTTAGGAGTTGGCATCACGGTGTGGCATGTAATGTTATGTACGGATCTATATATGTTTCTGCGGCTTTTGGCGGCTTTGTCCCATTCTCCGCCACATACACAGTTGATCACAGTCAGTCGTGGTTTATTTAAAACACTTGTTCGTGACAGTTTAATTTTAACTTAAAGATTAAAACAAGCCTTCTCCCACCCCCGCCCCTCTTCCAACACATGGTTACTTAATTGCGGCCTTACCACTGTAGTATTGTCATCCCTTCATTAATGACAACAGGTTTTGAAGTTTAGATACTGCTCCGCCAAAAATGGTAATAAAGATTATTAGGGTCAACGCCTTAGTCTTAACTACCTGTTTCTGCGTATACAACACAGGGTGTTGCTACAGATGCGTTTAGCTGAACCCGTGATTCGCAGTTCTGCTTTCAAATTTAGAACAATCCATTTTGTTGTGTAAATGATCTAAAAACAAAAAAAACTTCAAATGTCTCGAAGTTAAAACTCCAACCCTATGTGTCGACTTTAACATAGTCTCCTTGTTTTGCATGACACTGAGAAAGGTGCTTCTTAATTCCTGATCCTCAATAGGACTAAAACAACTCTCTTGTCATTTAAAGAAGAGAAGAATATTCAGGCATGTAGTCTGAAAGGGGACAACATCTCGTGTTTTTGTTTCGCTCAGGCTGCTGTTGGCACACTCTCTGAAGAAAATAACGTGAAAAACGTCTTAAAAACCTTACATACGCGCACGATCATTGACTTTGGCTTCCCTGATCTCATGGGCGATGGTTCGAGTGTTTTAACTCTCATACTGATCAATGTATGCGTCTTAGAAAGGGCAAAGACCCCTTACTATATTTATCTTTCCGTACTTTAATTTGCTTTCGGCTGTTGTTTCTGAACGAACTCCCATAGATAACAAAAAAGGAAAAAGGAGAAATATGAACACTATATTCCATACTTAGAACTACGAAAAACTCGAAGTAAACCTATCATTTATGTTAAATATAAGCCTGTTTACCAATGTATAAGCATAGAAAATACCCCCCAATGAGAGATTCCGCTATTTTGTCTTTAAAATGCCTTCATCTTTATTAACGCGGATAGCATACAGATACAAATAGCTAAATATGTAGTCCAGAGCCTTTTTTTTTTTTAAAAAAAAGCAATTGTATAATTGGTGACGGAACAAACGAATCAAGATGCAGGGGGACTTTTTTTAACTTGATTGAATTCGATTTGAGAATCTTGCCCGAGTTCTACCTGTGTCCACTGGAGACGTCTGGGTGAGAATCGAGCTGTTGTTGATATGGTAATGACGGAACGCGGGTTATTATAGGACTGAAGCTTGGACTCTTAACATTGGCCATTAGAGGGAGATCTCTGAGCGCTGACAAGGAGCTCGAGTATCAAATAATTTCAGCTGTGCAGCAGCATTTACTTTGTGAAACAAGGAAAACCCCATCTTAACTCTTAATACAACCCATGAAAATGCTTTGGAAATTAACGGATAATATTAAATACGAAGACTGTGAGGTAAGAGGTCGTTTATTGTGATATATATATATTTCTTCATCCTTCCAAAAAACTGAGTACATTACGCTTGTATTATAGGCAGATAAGAAGAGTTCGTGTTTCTTGGCGTGTGTGTGTTTGTTTAACTGTGTTTGGCGTTTAGTTAGAAACTTCAAGGTTTCTTGTATAAAACACATTTTGGGGAAATTGTGTTCAAAACAAAATTAGATATCATAATCTTACTTCGCACGTATCCCGGCTTCTGTAAATGGAAAAAAAGATTGTGTATGTTTGCGGGTATATACTGTATATGCACACAACAGAAACAGACTATATATAAAGAAGCATTTATATTTTGGTTAAATGTGACGCGTTATAAAACTATTAAAAATCCGTCTTGATCAAGAATGTGTTGTCATTACATTGATCATAACGTTCTCGTGTACACTGTGTTGAAGCAAATTAGTTGAATTTTATGTTTTATTTACACCTTTTAAACAAAACGAGTCTACAATTATTATTATCATTTTCAAGAGCTATTAAGAAGTGGTGTTTAATAACAACACGAAATTAATTCTTGACTTCCACTCCGGCTTGAGTTTATGTCTGAATGTGTGATTTGTACGATCCCGAAGTTAAACACGAAGATTCACTGATTCGAAAAACAGTTCAAAAATAATTTAATTTCATCGTAAATTTCCGAATTCCCCAAACATTTGAAAAACGTATTTCAGTCATTTATATGGCATTTTCTCGGTCGAATAAATGTTGCACGTTTTGCCTTATTTTTAAACACTCATGCGATTTTCTGTCGGGCATTTTGGTTTCTTTATATAATAAAAATTACGAAGAATAGCCATCTCAACTGAAACTGAAAATGTTTATTTAAACACAAAAGCTATTCCCATTTCCAAAGTCCATCTCGGCTGAATTAAATCCTATTCTGTTTCGTTTCCAGCGCAGGATTATCGCTGTAGTTTTAACGAGTGGCGTTTTTGTGTGAGCAGTAAGGTCTAAGTGACTGTTATTACAACCCTATTCAGTCAGCAGATACGGAAAGTTTAGTATGTAATATTTGGGAGTTGTTTAGGACTTGTACAGCCAGTCAAACGGGTTTACGCTAGAGCCTAGAAGACGCGATACGCCAGGAGCTGGAAGAAACAAATGTTGGATGGTTTCACTTTTACCCAGCTTGGATTCTGTTTTTTTCTCTTTTTGTCGGGGAAATAGTTCGATCTTTTTTCGACGAAAAGCTGTGTAAACGGTGTTTTCAAAGGCAGACCTGTTTGTCGGACTGTGTTTTTCAAGTCGGTTCAAGCGTTTCTAGCGCGCAAGTAGGCTCGGAAGGGAGTGGACTTTTTTTTTTTTTTTTTGGCTGTTGTTGTTGTTGCAAAAGTGAGCCGAGACGAACGAGATCTGCGGAGCGTTTTTAAACTCCGAGCCTAAATCTGTAGCAGTGCCGGCGTGTTTGGTTTTCAACGCGGCTAGCCATGGATGAATCCATCAGTGAAGCCCGGAGAACAACAGGGCGCGGACCGTCTGAAGCTGATCTCAAAACCAAGGGGACAGAGAGCGCAGGCGGCCGCTCTCCAAGCACTAAAAATGTGCCAGTCGAGGTGCCCTTAGCATTTACCGGATTTTCGCAAGACTCAGAGGTGCTCATTGTTCCCTGCCTCTTCCTCTCTCCCTGTTTTCTCCCCTCATTCTGTATTTCTTTCACTTTTGCTTGCCCTCGAACCTTTTAAAATGTTCCCCCTTCTCTGTGATTCGTCAGACGCGAGAGAATGTCCCCTCTTTTTGTCTCTCTCCCTCTCTCTCCCCCTCTCTCTCTCTCTCCATCTCTGATTAGATACACTGATTCTTCATTCAATGGACGTCATTTAGTACAGACTCTGCCTTGAGTTGCTTCCTCGCTTCACGCTCGATTTCCGACCATTCTTCCCTTATTAAGTATTCGTGTAATATTAATAGTCATGAATATCTGCTATTAGGGATCCAAGAGAGGAACCAGATCTCTGCTAATATGAGCTCAAGTGAGGCAGCAGCTCAGTGATAGAGCGGGAAGACAGAAGAAGGATATAAGAAAACTTTAAATAATAATCTGCAGGGAAACAAAATACTGCATTTCTAACCCAAATGAAGGGCGGCAGGAATTTAACCAAATTCTGATGGATTATTGTGCTTCGGAGGTGCATATATGAACATTGGCGCTGTGATCTTGCAGTAGTGTTGATCTGGGCTTATTTTGTTTGTTCTATTTATTTTTACTGCTTTATCTCGTATTTTTCTGAAATTCTTACACCTTGAATTGTTCGAACCGCTTCGCAGATGTTAGTGCACAGTTTTTCAGCGATGGTGAGTTGCATTAAAGAATATATCCCAAGACTTCGTTTGGCATTTAGACTCCTTTTGTTGGCTCTTTTTTTTAGAATTTAGCCTCTTTTTAAAAAAAAAAAACTTTTGTATTATTGTGTTTTGTAATGAAACTGATTTTTTTACTCCGAACGTCTTCACCGCATTTTAGCATTTACGAATGGTTGTAGAATTGTTTAGAAAACCGATCTATCGAAATTGTTACTTTTCTCATACAGTATTTGGCAGTTTCGAAGTGCCTCGTCCCCTTTGTAAAGAAAATACTTAAGATTTTTTTAGAAAAATATAGAAATATTATTTGCTTATTTGTAAAGTGCAATTTCGCACGCACTTCTGCTGATATTTGTTGCAATCTTTTTATTTGTATTATTATTATTATGATTATGATGATTATTTAGTGTAGTGTTGTTATGACTGTTACTACTACGCCTAGTAATAATAGTAATAAAATAGCAGAAAAACGCTGGTACCGTAAAATCTATGCAAAGCCTATCTCATATTCAGGAGTGATTTGCCAATCGTGATATATAAATATTTTAGTGTTATATAGGGTATATATTCTAATATGGGGAAAAGAGAAATTTAAAGGTCTTTCATACACTATAACCAGCCCAAAATATCCAGCTTTTCAAAAATGTCAAAACAAATCAGGACGTTAGGCACCTGAAATCTGTCTTTCTCTATTTTCAGCCTCTCTCTCTCTCTTTTTTTCCTGCAATTTTATCAATTGACATTCGTTCCAGAAACGACCGTTGAGATGTACTTTATCGCGCAAGAAAGAACAGGGAGGAAAAACAAAAACCCGCAAGAACGTGTTTCTAACCGCTGTCTCCTTCCAGGATCGTCACGACGGGACCGGCAATGGGGCGGCGCGGCTACCCCAGCTGGGGAGCGTGGGTCAGTCGCCTTACACCAGCGCCCCGCCGCTCTCCCACACCCCCAACTCCGACTTCCAGCCTCCGTATTTCCCCCCACCGTACCAGCCGATCTACCCCCAGTCTCAGGACCCTTACTCGCACGTCAACGACCACTACTCCCTGAACCCGCTGCACGCCCAGCCTCAGCCACAGCACCCGGGCTGGCCGGGGCAGAGACAGAGCCAGGAGAGCAGCCTGCTGCATCAGCACCGCGGGCTGCCCCATCAGCTGTGTAGAGAGTACCGGAGGGAAGTCCTCCTACCGGGGGGTCACGGACTAGATTCTGGACTGACGGACTCTATCCCCATCCACGGAATACCTCATTCTTTAGAAGACGTGCAGGTAAGACGGCCCCACGCCGCGGGAGTTTCACAGAACTCCCCGAGAGCAGAGCCAGAATATCTGCAGATATCAATCGCACCCGAATCGTTAGCATTTTTTTATTTTTTTGAGCTCCTATCCAGTCGCAGGTGGGCCAGCAGCGGTCTAGGATAGATCTGCTCTGCTTCTCGAAAGTCTTTGAGACGCATCTCCTGCATCACCCTCTCTCGTGTTATCTCACGGTACAAATAAAAGGTGTGCAGGAAACGAGAAAAGGGGGAAACCTTATTTTACGACAAAACAAAAAAGCCTGTTTTGTTGGGGTTTTTTTTGGGGGGATGCAGTCCATGCCGGCGTGAAACTATGAAATATTTTATTTGCACGAAATGTAGTTCCATTGTTGAAGTGGGAAAATAGATACTCGCATCGACTTTTCATTTCTACAAAAAAGGTTCATAATAGAGATAGCCGCATTATAATAATTGTTCAGTCTTCTTTTAGGGTATTCTTCTTTTTCTATAAAAAAAATCTGTTAGGAAACATTGTATTCATAGTGCAAAAATGCGTATATTTCTGGGGTCGGTTCGCTGTAATCTATATCCTGAACAAATACCGGTTAACATATCGCTGCTCTTATTCAGTATTTCGCCTTCCACTTCATTGCCGGAGTCTGGCAGAATTATCATCGTGTCCTCTTTGAAGGAAAAAAAACATACAAACAAACGGGCATCAAGGATTTTTTTTGGGTTTGAACGAATTGAAACCTGATGGTGTTTTGCATGTGACAATTTCGCGCTTCTGCCTTTTACCGGCGATCCTGCACACTGCTTTATTCTCAGTTGAATCTTGCTCGTTCAGGAGCACGCGATCTGCAGATGAGAGCAGAGGGCACAATGATATCAGTAATAAAACAACTTTGATCCGCCAGGACTGTGTGAGAGTAGTCACAAGGACCAGAGCAGAAATTCCGAGAAGAGTGAAGCGTAGAAACAGTTGTCTGTCACACATCACGAAATTACAGGCACATCCCGTTCCTGTGGAATGTAGGCTAAGCGCTACATCACAAGACTAAAAAAAAAAATCAACAGATATTGGTAAATATGCTTACGAGTTTGTAAACACGGCTATTCAGAATATCCTTTGGCCATTTTAATTTTAAATTAAAAAAGGCGCAGCCCATTCTGATGAAAATGTATAAAATATGTACTTGGAAATGTCTTGATGTAGGTAAGGAAAAACTACTTGAAAACAACAGGAATTTTAAGGGATTTCAGATAATCTCATTTTTATTATCTTTTTTTTGTTTGTTTGTTTGGTGCTTTTATATCATTTTACTTTCCGGCTGCACTGAAACCAAGCTAGAGGAAACGACATTTCGTTGAATAAGACAGATCATACCAGCAACTGCTGTTGAATTTCATTTTTGCCTCCTTGTTTCTTCTAACGTTGTTTTTCTTCTGTAATTATGTTGCAGCATGTTGAAGATCAAGGCATTAACATCCCAGACCAAACTGTAATTAAGAAAGGTAAGTAATTTCCTTCAAAATACCTTACATGTTTCTACAAGCTGTTGTACGCTGAGCGGCTGTGGTTTATTTGAGGCTTAGTGTTATAAAATACGGGCTACACGCAGAATGACAGAAGAAGCCGAAGGCGCGCTTGGGGTTTAATGCACTTTCAGCGTTTTGCTTTTTTTCTGAAGAAAGAAATTTGCATTTTCAGTGCTGAACTCATTGGCCAATGTTGGGAGAGACGCTTCAGCTGTGGCAAAAGTGCATTTCGTTCACTGTGGAATGATGTCCATCAGATACCATGTTGTGTGATACACTTAATGACGTAACGACATGTTCAATGTAATTTAGTTTTGTTCTCAGCTTGTTTGGATTTTGCTACCGTTTCGATAGTCTTTTGTCATAGGTCCTTATTGTTAATGGGGTGCCCACTTGTTTATTTTGTAAAGAAACAGGATTCTTGCTTAATGTACAGTAGGTTACTTTTTCTTAGCACACACGCTATTAATGTAGAATTACGTATATTCCACATCTTTAAGACTGAAAGTGCATCATGCGCAGATACTACAAGAGTTTTTCGGTGTGTTCATTTCTGTGTTTGTATGTGTGAATTCAGTCATTGTTCTTAACCCCTCTGTCAGCGTGGTATGATCAGGTTTAATGTTACATCTTTCTGCATGTGGAGCCTTTGTCAAGTCAAATTAGATGTGCAGGGGATAAATCTTAAGAGATGCTCTTTCCACGTCAACATGATAATTGGCTCTTATATTAGTAATCTCAAGAGTTCGTTTAACTCCTATTGTATCTATTAGCCTCCCCTGAGCTATTAATGTCACATGTGATCTATCCAAAACTGCTAGTCCCTTTGTCTTCGGTTACCCACTGAAAATCACAGTCCCTACAAATTAAAATAATAAAAAAGGTTGTCTCCTAAAACGAAGGGTGCATATGTTTAACATGTACTACAACTGCGATAGGCCTTTGGCTTTTTAAAGACTTCTTGTACTGCACAAATAACTGTGTAAACTCTAATAAACATAATCCTGTGTCCTGAGAAATAGTTTAGTCTATTTTGACCGATTAAATTGGTCATATAGGCCTTTAAGATTTTTTAAAATAAATTAACGCATGAAACACTTTTTATCTTGCAGTATTTTGGGCTCTTTGCTAACACTAATGTGTCATGCACGTCTATTTTGTGTGCTGTTTCACGCTTTACTACATTTCAGTGGTTATTGTGTTTATGTGAGTGCTGCCTGTGGATAAAAACACGTTCCAATATTTTGATTTTTTTTAAATCCTCGACAGGCTGCATGTGTCTATTAGTAGTATATTGTTAGATTTCTGCATTTATTTAAAAAAAAAATGCCCAACCCAGACAGGAGGGTTCCACCACAGTGCATGTCTGCGTTAGCCGCACTGTAATTTATTCTGGCACTCTTTATCAAGAGCCAGTTTAGATTTAGGAAGGTTTCGCATGCAGAAAGCACCATGCGCTCCAAAGAAAAAGAAAAATATTACTATGTTAAACTTTTAAACGAATGTTGCCATGTGGTCATCCTTGGAATATGAAATGTTTAATAAGTCGTTTTAATTACATGGTAGTCAAGTCTGACCGGGCGCCGAGCGACTTTTGTTTCAGTTTAAGATCCCTGAGGGTCGTTTCCCTTGATGGGTTGGTGTCCTAAAATACATAAGAAGGAAAACCTGTGTCGTAGATACCTGCTGTTTTAAGGAACCTGTGAAGTTTTTTTTTTTCCCCTGCCCTGTTTTAATCCAGTCTATAAAAACAGAATGAATGCTTTTGCTCTCTTTTCTCGGGGCCATAAACCCAGACCGCCTTCTAAAACGAATCATTATCTTATTGTAGGTCCCGTTTCCTTATCCAAAAATAACAGCAGCGCCGTCTCCGCAGTACCCATCAATAAGGACGGTCTTTTCGGCGGTGTGGTGAACCCCAACGAAGTGTTCTGTTCTGTTCCGGGTCGCCTGTCTCTCCTCAGCTCCACATCAAAGTACAAGGTCACAGTGGCGGAAGTGCAGAGACGTCTCTCACCGCCTGAGTGCCTCAATGCGTCCTTGCTGGGAGGAGTACTGAGGAGGTGAGTTACACGCTGGTGCCTGTTGTAGCACTGAAGGGGAACCGAGTTCACGTGTGCATGGGAACCTGCCAGGGAAAAAAAAAACACAAAACAAAAAAACTGCAGTTCCTTTTGCACCGATAGTACGTGTAGGTGATCAAGAATCAAACTGTCCTACATACACACGGTGTAATTAACAGACCACTTGATGTCGTTTCCAAGACAGAATGTGTCTGACATCATCATCATGTAGCCAATTAGTTGATGATCGCGGCTCCTGTGAATATCACGGCCCAATGTACAGCAGCACAGAAACCTAGCGCTATTGTGGTGCCCCATATTGAGAGGAAAACTATAAAATAAACGCTGCCGTTGTGAAAGGATGACTCCACATTCGGAAATGCGGCCCATTTTAATGGCTTTAAGTCCAAACTAACAAAAAACAGATCCTGAAATAAACTCCAGTATGCAATTTCGTAAAATAATGTTAAAAACCCAAAATAAACATTTAAGTAAAGGATAAGGAATGTGTTCTTAGCATGATCACAAGCGTTAATCGGACGTCTTTGAAAGAGAGTAGCAATGCTTAAAGCTGTAGTATTACTCTTAACAGTAGTAACAGCAACAGCAATATAACCCTCTGATGATACGGTCACGGTTTTGATACTGTTGATTGCCTGTCGTCTATTGTTAGTCTATTCTATTCTTATCCATTCTACAAAAAGACGTCTTAGTGAATTAAAACAGGTTTATAAGATGTTAGAATTTTTACAGTCTTTGCCTGAGAACTGAAGTGATCCATAAACCAATGCTTAGACTTAGAAAATTGTTTGCTCATGTCCCCCAATAACAAGTTATCGTTGTGAGCTGCACTGGGGCTAGGTTTATATAAGTCCTGAAGCACTTGTGTTTCTGTAAGAAGAGCAGCAGCGACTTTTTTCGAGGTTTTCTAGAGGGAAAGTCACCCATAAGGAGCTATTTCAGAAAAAAACTTGCATTTTCCCGTCGTAATTTCTCTCTCTTTCCTCCCAGAGCAAAATCTAAAAATGGGGGGAGGTCCTTAAGAGAAAAGCTGGACAAAATCGGATTAAACCTGCCGGCAGGTAGACGCAAAGCCGCGAATGTTACATTGCTGACGTCACTAGTGGAGGGTAAGTAACGCTGTTAGGTATTTATTTCTGTGACGTCAGCTGTGCCTGGCATTCATTAAAACACTGATATCGCCTCTCCTTTCTAAATGGTGTGTAAGGTTCATCAAGTGTGCCATTTGCGCACTGGTACGGCGTGTAACCGTCTCAAAGATGGTAATGATAGCGAGATCAAACTGGAATGATGGCGATTACAGTGTGCTTTTGTGACTTTGTTTTACCACTGTCGCTGTGTACATTGTTCGCTGCATTTTATGGTGCGTACAAATAAGAATTTGTATCGCAGAGAACGTGTGAGGTGGAGCATGCCAGGTGAATTATTTATCGCCTAATTGTTGTTACTGGCGTTAGCTGGGCACCTTTTCCGACGGTAAGCAATGGGCTCCGGAGATGTGCTTTTAAATGAGTATGGATTTATTTCACTTGTGCTCAGAAGGTAAAAGTTCGTGGCTTTTGTCTTGATTTGTAAAAAAGACACAAACTAAGGATAAGGCATTCTCCATTAAGACAGTCTAGTTGTGCTCCAGTGCGTAAATAATTAAAATAAATTAAACTTTATACTTGTGGTAACTATGCATATAAACACGATGAATATGGGGGGGGATGCGTGTTTTGTAGAATAAATCCATTATGCTTGCAAATTGAACATCGCTATCCCGCGCGGTGGCATTTGGTGAGCTGTGGGTTTTTAAAGGTGAAATCCCGAAACGGTTCAGTGGCTTCTGTTAATCATTACAGCTTAAGACCTGAATGTAATATTCATTTGGCTTTATTGAAATGTGGTTGCGTATGTTAATGAGCGCAAACTAAATGTACGGCGTCTCCTGCGAGGGGCGGGCGAAGACAGGCGGTTGTTTAATGGAGGGACAGTGACTTAGTGGAGTGCTGTTTATTGTTTATGATCCGCTCCATTTTATGGAAACGAGTTTACGGGGCTCGAGCTTTGATGCCCTAATTGGCGCATGCGTTCTTCCGGACTTGAAGCGAATGTCAGGATGCCCTGCAGTGGAAAACCAACTGGTTCAGGAAATTAAAACCAAAGGGCTTGAAAAAAAAATCAACAGAACAGGCGGACCTCAATTGAGTGACCCCAGAATTCTCATGGTTGAAGTATGTAAGGGGGAAAAAAAAAGGTTTGAACGCAGCCTCTTTAAATGCCTGTGCCGTGTACTTGAGTTTATAAAACTTCCCCGTTAAAGTACGATTACTTTTTTTTCCCCCAGTAGTGATAATCAATACCTAGCGCGTCTGATTACACGTTGTATTAACGGTTTTCTAATATCGCGCCCTTATGTTTTTTTTAAGCACAGTGTTTCGCTTAAAACACTTGTTTTGTCATTTAAAAACTCGCATTTCGTTTCGTTTTTGTTTTTTTTCGGGGGGGAGGGCGAAGGAATGCACAGGTAGCGTCCTTGCCTCGGAGATGCCTCCGAAAGTTCAGGACTTCTCATCGAGGCCTAATCGGTGTGCGTTAATTAGATGGATAATGTGTTAAGTGGAAGTGTTAATTGCTCGGTATTTGATGTCAGCAATTTAGACTAATACATTAAATACTCAACCCCCTTTTTCTCTTCTTAGGAGAAGCCGTGCATCTGGCCAGGGACTTCGGTTATGTGTGCGAGACAGAGTTCCCAGCCAAAGCTATAGCTGAATACATGAACCGTCAGCATTCCGACCCAAACGAACAAGTCCAGCGCAAAAACATGTTATTGGCAACAAAGTAAGTTCATTTTAACCATTTCCCCCCCAAAAAAATAATCTGACCACAAAACACTTCTTATAAATGTATTTATGGGCATTTCATTAATCGCTCGCTTTCTCTGTTTATGGAATTTGGTGTTATCCTGTGTGTGATACCAATTGCAGTTGACAGTTTATATGATAAAAATACGTTTTATTCTGCTTGAGCTTCGCTGACTCGTGTCATACTTTTTGCTTGCATGTAGTTGCATTCGTGTTATAGCAAATACAAACGTTTATTACACTTGTACGTAAATATGTAAAAAGCTGTATTAATGAGTGTAACAGCTTTTCTACTGTGAATATTGTTCAGCAAAAGGGTCTGTGGCTTTTGGGGTTTACTGAGTGAAGAGGCCTTTTGAGTTAAACCCATATTGAGGAACTTTGGAAACCATAGATATTGGAAAGTGAATCTCATGAAGAAAATGTTTTTTCACCCGTGTGGAATTTTAATACGCTATATTGTCCGTCACTTATCAACAGGCCTTGATATAGATCATAATTACACACAGGCACTACACGATCGAAACACTACTGTGCGGCCTGTATGAAACAGAGATTAAACTCTTTGTCTCCCATTCAATCTGTGTCAAAAACCCATGAGCCGCATTTTAAGTACTGCGAGCAACTCAATGAAAAGACAAAAAAAAAAAGAAAACAAAAACACCGTTCATGTTCATTTTAAGATGAGCAGCTCCCTTTTCTGAAACGAATCCATTCAGGAGCCGATCCGGCACCTGAAATGTCTGCATCCACCTTTGCCCGCGGTTCGTGTCAGAGGATAATTTAGACACCTGACGACTGTGCTGTCTTTCTTTTAGACAAATCTGCAAAGAGTTCACAGACCTGCTTTCCCAGGACCGATCGCCCTTGGGGAACTCTCGACCACAGCCGATCCTTGAGCCAGGGATTCAAAGCTGTTTGACCCATTTCAGCCTAATTTCCCACGGATTCGGAACCCCTGCGATGTGCGCCGCGCTCACGGCGCTACAGAACTATCTCACAGAGGCTGTAAAAGCTATGGACAAAATGTACCTCAACAATAACCCCAACAGCCACACAGACAACGGCACCAAAAGTGGAGATAAAGACGAAAAACACCGAAAGTGATCCCTTTTTTTTTTCTCCCCAGAAATATAAATATTATAAATATATTATAAATATTACTGACCCAGGAAAAAAAAAATGCGACTCGTCACTTCCTGCTCTCGCGATTTTACAAGTTTGTTTCTACCGACACGCACTCACGTTGGGAATTGATGGGGGGGAGCGACGCCTTTTTTTTTCTGCTTCCCTGCTTTTTAAGAATGACAGAATAAACCGAAACGAGAAAAGGAGCCGTTCGATTAAAAACAAACAAACAAAAAAAAAACGGTCCCGGCAACTTTGTGGACATCTTAAAATGTACTCCAGCCCTCCCCTCCCCACCTCACCTCACCCCGCTCTGTATCTCCTTTTTTTTAAAAAAAGAAAGAGCTGCATCGGACTGGAGCACAGCAACCCTTATATAACACGCATTTTCGATTGTAGCCACGTGAGAAAGGAGGGAAAGAGGATGAATTTTTATCAGTATTGTGAATAATAAACTTGAAAGAAAAAAACAAATCACAGAGTTCCATGTCATGACTTCAGTTCTAGACTTTTCACTCTCCCAAAGGTAAAGCGACCGACTTGAACTTTTGAATTCAACACGATTCGCGTTTATAGAAGGGAATCAGTGTTCATGTATGTATATATTTATTTATGTGTAATTTAATGGGAATTGTAAATATGGTGCGTCTGTTGAAACCCTTTTTTTAATTTATCTGGTGATCTCGTTTGCCTCCTGTTTAGTGGGTTTTAATATTCAGTTAGTTCATCATGTGATTTTATGGTACTTAGAAAACAAGGTTGGGGCGGGGGGGCGGGGGGGGCTCTTTCTCTGGGGTATATGAATTTTACCCTCTTGTAGCATGTTGAGGCGACGCTTAAGCAACTGAACAAATTAAGCAGAAATAAACTTCCGTTTTCTCTCACTATATATATCATATATCATTCTTATTACATTCAGTTTATGTTGACCGGGGCACTCGCGGAGCCCTGGCAAATTTGAACTGTTTTGTGTTTTTTTTTTTAAATACAAACCTTTATGTGTTGTGCCAAGAAAAAAAAAAGTTTCACCTCCTGTTCTTCCCTTGAAGCAACCGTAAGAGCAATAAATTGATATTGTCTTTTGAAAAAGAAAAAAAAACACATTTTTTTTGTTTAAAGAAGTTCAAAACGTTTGGAACCACCCAATATTTTGTATGTCCAGTGTCCGGATTGGAGGCGGTTTTAGTTGTATTGTATAGAGCTGTACTGGCAATAGTTCCCATGCCTGTCAATGTATCATAGTCCTTTGTTGCCCAGATAAATAAATATTTGATACGCTTTATGTCGATTTTTTTTTTCAATGGCTGGTACACCCGGGCGTATTTTCGGTCTTGGCAGTATTTTTTATTCAGTATGGTTACAGTAATTGAGTTTAACTCTCTCTTGACAATTCCTCCAAGAAATAAGCATCTGAACCTATTGTTTCCCTCAAGTATAATAAAAAACTTACTTTCAACCTCGGGTTCAGAGAAGGGGGATCGTTCAAATATTCCGCCGAGCTTTTACGAAGTCAATCGACAGTAGGAGACAGCGCATATATGTTTTCTGATCTGTTTTTGAAGTGACTGTGTGTAGTGTCACACCCTAAAGCGAAACAGATCTAAAAATCCACCTTTCAAAGCAAGAATATAATTAGTTTTAAAAACATTATGCTCAATCGAATGATATTGTTTAGGTTTTTTTTTCAGTAGCGTATAATATGTGATACCTGAGGAGTGTTTTCTCACGATTCATTTATAATCTGCGAAACGAAATGTCGCACACTGTGAAATATATTCTAATTTTCCACCTAATTTATGCTCTTACCCGATAGGTGGTAAAACACATCATTCTGTGTATTATGTACTATGTGGCGCTTTTATTGGTTGTCTGTGGTCACGTCATTTAGCTTTTATAACGCAAAAACACAAGAAAAATGATTAGATTCCATGTGCTTAATCATCAATTAAATGAGTGCGTTAATACAAATATGTTTAGATCAATCTTTTTCTATCCTTATTTATTATTTTTCTGAGTATGGTCTTAATTGGTACCTAAATCTAATCGGTACAAATCTTTAATACTACATAGGTTTTTTTTTTTTGTTTTTGTACTTTTGGCCGGAAAAATTAAAGACTTCTGAATGGCTTAGCACCACGCAAGATCGTTTTGATGTGTCGTAATTCATGAGAACTGAAGCATTTTGGAACACATCGCGATTCGAGTTTGATTGTCTATTGATAGCACGCGCTTCAGAATCAATCTCCACTGAAGCAGAATATTGTTGGTGGATTCGGAATTTCATTGTCTGTGGGAAGTCGGTTTGCACAGACGGCTTTGGGCAAAGAGTATGAGTGTCTTTTGCGTCAAAAGCAAAAACCCCACCTGAATGGTCATTAGATTTTGTTCAGGAGATACTGGTTAACTGTGAGTTCTTCTAAAATCGTGAGGTGAATGAACCCTAGCTGTAGATTTCCTTGGCACAAATGAAATGCACAGTGTTGTAGCAGGTGAAGTGAAGCATTGTCATTCAGGGGGGTATTTTTGCTGGCCGCATGTCAGATTGCGTGTGGGTTCGTAACCTCAGGCAACACAATAGCATTCATAAACAGGCATCCACGGCTGTTCCTTCTATAGCAAAACATACTCATCTCAACGAAAGCAATCTTATTAAACACCATTCATTCGTATTAGGATGTGCAATTGTTTGAACTGTTTCAATCAGTTTTCAGTAGAACTGTGGATTAATAGCACTGTCCCAAGATCCCAAGCAACGGTGAAATTTACAAGACAATATACAATTTATTTGCCGATCGTGCAATATTTAGGGGATTTCCAAACAGTTAAGGCTTCAAAGACATTAAGTCGTTTTGTAATTATAATGTATTACCGCTTTAGAAACCGATGCACATATGTAAACAAGACATTTTCATTTATCTTTCATACCGTAAGTAATTCGAATCTGAAATAGTTAAATATTAATTAGTTATAGAATATTTAAGCACATATAAATCCCTATAAGACGTCACAATACTTGATTTTAGTTACGGGATACAACCTAAATAGACGTGTTTTTTTTCTATCGCTGCCCATAGTTAGAAAAATTGATACACTTCGATCTTTTTCCTCAAAAATTTGTTATATGAACATAATTCGTTATTTAACTGGTGGAACATCTATTAACATAGCAATGCCCCGCAGCTGAAATAATATTTAAAAAAGAAGGGATCTGACATTTGAGAAGCCAGTAGCTTGCAATACCCAGTTGTACTTGGCTAATTCTCTCTTTAACCTCTGGTTTGAGATAAATCAATTACTGTTGATTCCACTTCATTTAACAAGTGCATCATTTTTTTTATTCCTGGAGTATATGATCTAATGTCTCGTTATTCAAATTAATCAGCATATAACTATTTTAAAATTTTAAACATTTTAACATATCAAACCCAAACAGTAGCTTTCTCTGATAAAGAAACACTTGATATATTAAGTCAAATTATTTTTTGGTTAGAAACCGAATCTAATCCATCAGAACTACTTTTTTTTCGTGACGAAATCTCTTCTTATGTTTAACTTGTTCATAAACTACATCGATGCTTACGATACTATAGTATTTTAGATAATATCCATTTCGTGTCGATTTTTTACACTTACACTGTCAACTTTATTGTTTAATCTTTAACGCGTTATAAATATTCTATCACAAGAAAATAGCTATGTAAATATTTTCCTTTAATGTCTCTTTTAATTTGATAATTTACCTTAGAAACTTCGATATCTCACAAAAGTTATTTGCGTATATGGAAACAGACTTTGAAAAGTGTTGACTTCTACCTAAATTATGTAGTAATTTTAGGTTATATAATAGCCAGGATAATGGTCTAACTGAGACAATGGGGGAGTCTTTAGCTGTCGTTATCAATCTCTTATTCTTGCCTAATGCGTCCAAAACTATAATTAAGTCAGAGAACACCATGGAGCACACATCTGCTTAATCTCGTACCACAACAACAACAACAACAACAACAACAACAACAACAAACCTGAATTGCGTTACTACTTTAGAACTCAGGATCTCTTCTGAGAGCTCAGTTTCGCCTCCACAGTGCCATTAGAAACTTGAAGAGGGTAACAGACACTAAGCAGTCAGGAGTCTGCTGAAAGGAGACGGAGGAGGTGTGGAAATCGGTGTCGATATTATTAATTAATAGTGTGCGTTTGGGCTGCCAATGTATCTGAACCCTGTGAAAAAAATCACAGCCTCGACTGCACCTGATAGCCCTACAGACAGGACGCCAAAGAAAGCACCGACAAATACACCGCTGAACGACACAGCCTATTGTATGGCAACTTTGTGATGGGTGTATATTCACTTCACACGGTTTTATGGTGAATTAGGCCTTTGCCGCATAACCTAATTCAAAGACTTCTGTACTTTAAGAATGAATTAATATTAATACGCAATAAGAGAAACACAAGACGTCCAGGGGTTGTAACCAGCACCTCCAGAAAGCCATTGGAGTTGAATAGCGTAGAGGGGCGGATGGTTCTGCCGATGGCATTTTCCCTTTTTGACGCTGAGAGCGGTTGAGTTTCATTACAGCGCAACGCCAGGTGCAGGGAGCGAACTCGTACCTCAGACCGGGGACTTCAGCCGATCGCTCGACTCGCAGCTTTTAAACATGGGAGTTTTATTTTATAACCTAGAGTGAATATATATAATACACACACATTGAAGTCGCATTCAGCAGACCCCACCGCGACGCCCTTGGCAGTAGTGATACTAATAAAAAAAATATTGAAATGTTGTGAGGATGTGATGTCAGTATTTTAAGTCCTAAGAGGCCTAGGGTCTTCTTACTCTCTCCTCTCAGCCCCTGAGCAGTGATCGACGAATTGGGCCCATTCCGCTCTCCAAAGCGGGACAGGACCTGTTGGGCCGATCACACTTTCCTCATTAGAGACTGCAGTTTCAGAGCCTGTAAGAATCTAGTTGAGGCGCAAGAAGAAAACAAAACAAAACAAAAAAAAAAACAGTTTGTATGGCAGCTGTCTTGAGCGAGTTTCCCTGTGGCTTACCTAGAATACTGACGTACCGAGAACAAAAGCTAAACTCTTGTGTTATACTCCCCCTGGAAAGGACTAGAGGCTATTTCGTCGTTTGCTTTTTTTTTTAGGTGGACTCTATCCAATATGTTCTAAAGGCCGGCAAAGCGTCGCATTTTAGAGATTAAGCATTCAAAGGGTGTGCGTACCAATGGTCTAAAAAACATCCGCAATCGAATCCATTCTCAGAATTGGGACAATATTAGCGAGGAACGTTCCGAGCGTTCGGCAGACAATGCGTGATTCCAGAAGTTCCTAGTGAGGCGCCCAAGTGACTAATTATCCCCTCTTCTACATCAACCCCTTTGCGGTCTTTACCCCCTATCACTGACCTCATCCTTCTTCACGGACCCGAGCCCCGGACTCGGAAAAGGTCAATGACATCATCAAATCGTTTATGATTACCTGCGGCACCGGGGAATCGACTCGCAGAGAGAACTGTTAAGTAGCCGACTCAGAATTGCGACACAAGCGCTATTTTTTTTTTGTTAATTAACAAAGCAGTTATTCTTTGACGAAAGATCAGTACCCTGGACTTTAGTATGTTGGATCGCCAAAGTACATGGGTCTACATGCATATGTTCAAAGATTAAAAACAAATCTAAGAATTGTTATAGCCCACTTTACAGATTGCTAAAAAGCTCATGAAATGTGAAAATATACTACTGTGAAATCGAAATTTAATGACAGAACCGCAGACTCAACTGAGGCCCTACCTTTACAATGACAATCGTTCACAAACGAATAATTTGGGGTTAGTCATTCAGTGATTTCTTGTTTTTTCCCCCCTCTGTCGTAAGAAGAAATGAGAGTTGTCACTAATCAAATGGGGGGAAATGAGAAAAGACAGCCCAAGGAACAAAAACAATAAAAAAGTAACCATTAATATAATTCCACATTGTAGCAACCACTGCCATAATGTCTGACGTATTATTCCTTGAGTAATAGTACAGTGACAAAGAGTTTGTATTGACCAGTGTCAATGATGGGGATCGCAATCTCAAGGTTCAGCAAGGCGATCTTCAAATATTTTTCACACATTTACCCTTAACTGTAATAATTGTAAACGTAATGTAAATTTACATCCCATCGAACCTGTTCGTATTTACATTTCAGACAGCTTGCCTTCAGCAAAAGTCACATGACGCCTTTCAAGTCCGGGGGCTGAAACCAAGCAGGTTCAAATGAATGAAAAAGAAAAAAACACAACAAAAAACGGTGGTGCGGTTTTTTTTTTAATCAAGATGTAGAGATCAACGTGAATTTACCCCCCACTTTTTTTTTTCCCCGCATCGCATTTGTAGACATAACAAAAGCTGATGCGCTCCAACGTGAAAGTATGATCTTTTCCAGCAAAGATTGCAAGTTCGTGACCGAAATAGCCAATAACCCGTGAACCGGTCCTGTATAGTGAGCATTTCATGTGTACTACCAGGTTTGTTTAACTCAACATATTCTTCCAGAAGATCACTGTTAAAAAAAAAAAACCCTGCACGCTGGATGTTTCAATGTTTCAGACCCCCGCTTTCATCATTTTTAAATTCACTATTATATGACACGTGTACCTGGTTTATCATCTGAATTGTGAACCACCATCATCACCCCCCCAAAAAAAAAAAAACACACATTTTTGTTAATGTTTCTCCTTTCGCTTAATATAGTTTATATTCTGAGTTCAGTCTCTTTCTCGCCTCTCATTCTCTAAACCCAGCCGGGGGGTGTGTCGCCCAGGGGCAAACATATGCTTCTTTCCATTGCGCTAATCCAAATTCAGCGTGGAGGAATAATTGCTGGAGCGGCCGTGGTTTCGAAGGGCTTTGTCCCTCGCTGCCTTCCGTCCGCCAGGCACACGCCATTTCAATCAACTCTTTTTAGAGAGCTGTCTCTTTTTATCAAACCTTAGACCTCGCAAATGATGCGAACGTTTAACAAACGACTTCACGCTCCATAAATAAAAACACTTCTCTTTTTTTATTTTTTTTTTGTGGAAAAAGAAAGATTTTTCTTGTGTGTGTGTGTGGAGGTGGGGGGGACGCTTTTTTTTGAATGCGGGCTCACTTCTGCTCCCCGACGATATCCCTCCATCCGTCCGTCTCCATGAGCATAAGAAAATAAAATTGCTCATGAGCGTTAAACGGATTTATGGCCAGTAGTTTTTTTTTGAGAGAGACTACTTTTCATCGGGACCCTTGCTTCTAACAGTATAAAAACAACACTATATTTACTCAAGTGTCGCAGCATGAAGGATCATGAGTAAAATATTAAGTGATCTGCATATTGACCTTTCACACACATAGACCTTACATTTCATAAAAGATAATGAAGTTTTAGTAATTCCCAGCTACTTGTCAAGACCCTCGGGGGTCAAGTGCTTGTCCTTCATGTTTCAAATGTGCGTGTTTTCCACTTCTGCATATAGCTATCGAAATAAAACACAGTACAATTGTACTAAAACGCCATAACACAATGATTTGGTTTTTTTTGCAAGCATCTATCTCTTTCGTTATTATTCTGCGACGCCCAAGAGCGCTTTGCAACAACATTGTTTCTGTATCGGGTTAAATAAAATTGAGCCCGCTGCAAAGAGTTGTACCCCTCGACCCCAGGAAACTAATAAAAAAAACGTTAGTTTGTTTTTGAATAGTGTTGAAAAAGATGAGCAAAACTTATGGTAAGGAATGATTATGAAGATGTATATTTTTAGCTCTTGCTATTATTGAAACGGTGAAATACTGAAAACGGTTACATATAAACGCTGATTATTTTTCTTTAACGAGTTTGGAAAGCTATGGCTGCAAATTTGTCGTTTAATAAGTGGATTATATCAGTCTTTTAGAAAGCTATTTCTGGAAAGTCTTGTGTTTGTTTATAGGACCAGGTCAGAAACGTTTAAAAATCCTGCCAGTCAACAAATATCTGGCATTTATTTAATAATAATCTGTTCATACGAACTATTTAAAAATATATTATTCTTTACAAGGCCGACAACGACTAGTGTTATAACTACTACAGTTCATGTTCATTCGATTTCTTATTCAATTATACTACTTTCTGCGAGTCACTGTCTTAACCGACAAACATACAACTAAATTAATTCCCTGACTCACTATATTCATCAAATGTGACGTCTAAATAGTTGTCAGATGTCTTAGCTGACAGTTGTTGTGAACAACAAAAAATAACACGGCATTTCATGCATTCGCTAGATTTGAGAAAATGGTTTTGGATTGTATGAATTCTTGAGGTTAAGGCATGATCTAAGGGGTCAGACAGAGAATAAAATAAAACATACACCAAACAACAAATAGTCAGACTTCCCCCAATATTTATTTTAGGTAACAATAACATCTGACAAACTTATCTATTGGTACTAGAACGCACACACATGATTTCAGAATATTGAATGCTTTGGGGCATGTGATAAATGTTTTTAGTATTTCTTTCGAGGGAGAGACATGTTTGTGAATCGTGAAATAACTCAGGTAGTTCCGCTTTTATTCATGGTGGTACAATAAGTTAACCTGCACTCTGACTATTTGTCTTATTTTGCTAATACATTACATTTATATCCTCTCCATTACCGAGTTTCTTTAGGAAACGCCGTTAACCTTAATATCTGCATTATTAGCATTCAATAGCTTTTAGTAAAAATAATTACTACGTCTCACCAATTAAAGCCACAGTGCTCCTTTGTGTTCATTTTGGTGAGGTTGAGAGCACTAGAGAGACGCGAAGGAGAGTAAATTTGGTTAAATACGTGAAGCGTTAGAACAGAAATGCAAATGTTCGGATTTCATGCGAACAGGATGACACCTTCAACATCTTTTTGATAATTGCTTGAGTGATGGGCAGCGTGTAATGCAATCTTTAAGAATGAACAAACTAACTTTACAAGCGGGTTAGCAGTTGATACTTGAGACGTGATACTCAGATCTCAATAAATGTGTCACTTCTGGTGTCGATTTTCTCAGATTAGGAGTGATTTTCTAACTCGGATTACGTGTAGCTATTCTAAGATATTTACGTGTACACATTACTAATTTATTGATTACCTGATTAATTGATAGATTATTATTTTTTTTTTACTTGTAACACAAGCAAGTGGAGAAGAAATGTAATGAATAGGTTATATTAAACTATATTACTACTTTATATTACTCTTAGTTCGGATCAATAACATGATGATGAATCTGGATACTATACCGACATAGGGGTGCATACAATTTGGTAGGATTGATACAGTAGATCAACCGATATATCTGGAGCAGAGGGTGTACAGTCTGCTGTTTGCAGCTACAACAGTTTCAGAAGAAAAACACCCGAAGCAATTCTAACCCTGTAACGAGTGCAAAGGTCTCCATAGGGTTAATTATACTAATCAGGGCAGAAGTTGCCCAAGTTTGTTCTTTTGTTTGTAATGCAGTTTATGCAAAGCGAGTCGCATCTCGCCGTTATACCGATTATAAATTACCCCAGCGATTATTCTACTTAGTTGAATTCTCTTTCCTTTTGGTCACCACTGCCATGAATATAATGGAATCATTTGCGCTGAATCCTACAAATCGATAGATTTTCTGAAATGCCTATCAGCACTTTGTCTGGGGAAGATGTCAGATAACATTTTTGGTATCGTATCCTTTTGCTATAGTATATAGTATATACTAGTGTGATGAAAACTGAAAGATTATGCAGAATGACATAAAATATTTACCTCTTTGATTTTAATTGCAATGGAATATGGCGTTCTTATTCATCGATCCCCCTTTATTTATAGTCAGTTAATATATTAAAAATGAAATAAGCTTAAACGATCATTCTGTTTTGCTCAGTGACACTGCGAGATGGCTCAGTCAACAGTGAGGAGTAATGATATTGTACATAGGGGTATGAGGTGACAGGGAGCGCCGTTCAGCGAGCATTCCCGTATTACATTCATCACACAGGCTGCCGATTTTCATACGTGGAAAATGTGCAGAAACTTGCACGATTTATCAAATCAAGGAACATGAAATCATCACTACTGTCATTTCAAAATCGTATGAATGCATTAAGGGAAACGTGCCTTCTAAAAAGTGAGAAATCCAGAGAAAACGACGTTAATATATATATGAAACGAAAGAAACGTAAAAAGTGACACAAATACTTAAGCCCAAGAAAAGCGCATTATCATTCACACGCGGAATGTTTTTAGCCCAATAAATTCTTTACAATGTCATACAGTGAACAACCGCAGCTCTTCATAATGGATCTATTTATTTTCTCAGTGGGCTAGGATACATACAAAAAAGGTACAAGCAACTCAATACAGAGTTCATTTTAAAAGCAGCGGTCTATTCTAGAAGCGGTCTCTTTAATAAAAAGAAATTCAATATAGTCAGTCACTTTATTTATAATTGATGCATGGTTATAACCAAAATGATTTAGCATACTTAAAGGATGAGGATAAAACTAATAGCATATGCTTTGTTGTGGTTTACAGATCTTTGCTTCCAGTTTCGAAGCTGTTCCGTTTTAAAGCTCTTAAGCAGACCTCTTTCGCTTATAAATCAACTCTGAAACATTACTTCGGGAAAATGGCCCATTTGTTTGGAAATCGCATATTTTCACGGCTTATGAAAGGGAGAAGAAAAAAAAAAGGAGGAGAGACGCCGGTGTCTGACTGAATTAATAGACATGATAATTTCACACCAAAGAAGAACACTATTTCATCTAGCAGATATCTGCTTCATCACAAAGGGTCATACCGCAGCTGCGACGAGCCCAGCGTTATTATGAAGTTTGATGACAGGATTCCGTTTGCTATCCTGGCACCTACCTCCAGGCAAGCAATAGCTCCGGGCTAAGCCAGTGCCGCCCCGTGATAAAGGACTTACTCAGGGAGTAAGGAAAGAGAGCAGCTTTCGCTTGAGACGTAGGCTAATCAGCTCACAGGCTCACTATCGTGTTTTTTTTCTTTAAATAATAGATTCAGCTAACTTTTGGCTCAGTGTTCTCGTCACTTATTCCTGCCTCCCCCTCCCTTTTTTTTATCCCGCTAAACAAGAAAATACATTTAAGTTACCGACCGAGCGTCTAAGGGAATCATAGACCGGTAAGTTAAGGGCCATTGTAGTTGATGGATTTCTGGCGTCATGGATTTAGGGTCCAAATACTGCGAGACAATATATTAACCACAATCCCGTCATTTCTTAATCACATTACACTTGAAGTGAGCATGTGTAATTTCACTCATCAATGATTTATTTCCACACTGGTGTGTAATTGCTAACCTCCAACAGATACACGAGGCCACAAAGATGCTGCGTAGAAAAATAACTTTTGATTACGCCGTTGTGCCTACATCTGATATTCCCTTTCTTTAAAACAATCTATATCCAATCTTGCAATGAAATTACTCTAAGCGTGTGTCAGAACTTATTCTTACAAATAAATGCAGCGCTGGAGACATAAAAAAAAAATCCCGACAGCATGCTCTCTGAAAGAAGTAAATAGAACGATTTATTTTTTCATTTTTGCTTAATTACTGCATTAAAAATCGCTTTTATACTGGGGGGGGGGGGGGGGGGGGGGGGGGGGTTGGGTTCTCTGTAAACCTGTCGTTTCATAGATTTTAATGCCGACCTACTTATTTAACCCTGTATTTTGAGGAAATTAATAGCCTCTCATTTGATATGATATATGTGTCACTGTAACGTACAGTACAACGCACATCTTAAAAGGTATCGTGTCTGTTTACATAACACTATCAGTGTTCTCCAAAAGCACCCAGGACAGCAAAGGGAAAACTGTTGTTTTTGTTTTACAGTCAAGTCACTTGCATTGGTGATCACTAGGTTAATATGAATAGTTTTATGTGTGTGTGATGGCATAGGAGATTTCAGAATACATTCAGAATACATTGTAAAGGTTTATCTTGGTCTCCTCTGTCCAGGAAACTTTGTTCAAAGTTCTCCTGGCTCATCTTTGAACTGCCCAGCGAATTCTGAAGCAGGGTGGAGATAATGTCACGGTCCGGTCATACATGGCTGCTCTCAAAACTGTCCCGCTGGTCTTTATCAATAATGTAACTGATGACGGCAATATCAGAGTGAGTTCTGAAGTGTACAGAAACGATGTAGAAGGATGTCCTTCCATTCTCGTTGGGCATCACTTCACCATGCGGCATGACGATGACCCAGAACTCACGGGCAGTGCAATCAAGGAGTTCATCAGGAGAAAGAAGTGGAAAAGTCAACCTCCAGATTTAAATCCAATGGAGCTTGTGTTATACACCCCAAGAATAGGCAAGAACTCAAAGTGCCTGCAGCAAAGCATCTGAAATGATTGGTGAGCTCAATAGGTCATAGACGTCATATACTGTAGTTATTGCCTCAAAGGGATATGCATCCAAAAACTGACTTTAACTCTGAAATTTACTTAAAGTGAATGTGTCCCAGTACTTACACTTTTAAATCACGTACACACTTGAAATCTCTGGGTTGAACACAGAGCATGTTTTTGTTCTAATATGACAACACATGAGCATGCCATTACACCCACAAACATATTATATTGCATGTGTCATTCATAGTAATCTTATGATTACAAATACACCTAGCGTACCTGTAAAGCCAGAAAAGGTTTCAATTTTGCTGTCTCAATACGTTTGGAAGGAATTCTATGTATTTATATGAGAACTCACCAGCCATACAATCACACAACTTGTACGTTTTAAAGCTCTTGTTTCAATAATGTTTAACAATATTTTGGAAAAATTTTGGAATGCCCAATATTTGACAACAATTTAACCTTCATCAACAGAAGCACAGGTACGACTGAAACACACTGCAAGGATCTCAAACATTAACCAAATCACAATAATTCACTGCAGGAAATATGCTAAGATCAAGGAAGTGAAAAAAAGGTTTTTGGAAAGTTAACACCGTATGTTTTTTTTTCTAAATCCTCACCTTCTGTTCAGAAATCATCCCCAGAGACTCCAAAACTCTAATTATATGTAACAAAAAAAAAATTTGGTTTTAGTGTGGTGGCAAAAAACGTTTTTAGCAAAACTAATCTTAAATCCTACAGCTTCACTGGTATTGCATTCCAATCATGATTTACATAGCATAGATACTGCAGTGAGAAGACAGCCCTGTTACAACCCAACCCTAGCTTCACAGAAAGTACTACGATGGACTTAGGTGCTCAGCTTTAGTGCTACCATCAAAGCACACAGATAAAAAGCATTTACTTCTGAATTCTTAGGCTTAAGTTACGGTTATTTCTGAGTAACAATGCTCATTTCTTTATTCCTTGCTCACCTCCTCCAATGACCAATTAGAGCCACGAGCCACAATTGCACGTATAGTACAATGCTCTTCGAAATTCCATGAGCACACCACGTAATTCATATATTTGTTTCATTAAGACATCATTTTGTGATTTGTAACAAGCTGTAATTTGAAGGAGAAAAATGAAGCAAGTATTAAAATGGAGTGAAATGCTTTGGAAGTACAGGTACCCCTCCCAATCCTAACCAACAGCCAAGAGGTCTGAACTCTGAAGAAGAGGTGATGGTTGTGTGGGTTGAAGTTTTGATGAAAGCTGGTTTGGCTCTGCCATGCTTTGGTGCCTTTTGACAATGGGGTAGTAAACCTACTTGCAATGCCTACGATTGTGGTTCAGTCTCTCAGACTCTTCCCTTCCACCATTACAGTAGTAATACCCTGGTAAGAAAGATGACAGTATGTGTAAAGTGCCTAGTACACACTCAGAGAAGGGGCTGCAGGAAGAGGTGCACCATCTGATGGAGAAACGGCCCGATCCCACTTTCGCGGAGGCTGCCCCTCACATCATCGGAGCCCCATTGGCAGCCGGCAGCCAAACGGGCCTCAGGTTGTCAAAGGAAGTAAAGCAGAGCAGCCTGTCCTGACAGACCCATGTGATATCACGTTTGCTCCACTCCAGGACCTGGACACAAGCCTTCAGAACGTGGAAGCTCAAGCCGGCAGCTGCTGGGACACCACCACAGATACTCCACTTCACCTACACTTCGTGAATCCCTGTGCAAAAAGTGTCTGTCGCTGCACACTGTTTTCCCAAAAAGAGTGCAGGGGAGACAGCAATGCACAAGAGAGGCCTGGTGCAGCACAGGGGTTGTCCCCATTTATTGAGAGGAATGTTGCTGACATTATATTTGCAATGTGAAGTCGCTAGACAATTCTGGTGTGCCCATCCAACATCGCCAGTCTTGAGCAAAGCTACCAGCAGAGTAAACCCTCAGCTTCATCGATCCAACTCACCTGTGTTTAACAGCAACAGCTAAATCCCTAACATTAAATCCAGCCCCTTCTAGACAATGGCCAGAGTGTGGTCCTGAATCACCTAAGAGTTTATACATTTGGATCACATCTCTTCTCCGTCTCCTCTGCTGCAGACTGAAGAGATTTATCTCCTGTATGACAATCCTCTAAGACCACAGATAATTATTGTTGTTCTTCCTTGAACTATCTCTAAGGCTATATGTATTTGTTTCTCTGATAAGCTGTCCAAAACTGAACACAATATTCCAAATGAGATCTTAATGATGTATTCTAATACTCAAGTGTAACTTCTCTTGACTTGAATTCCAACCATTTGCTAGATATACTGTCTGACTTTGGATTGTTTTATTTTGTATTGCTTCCTCACTTTGACTTGATGAGGAATATGCATAAATACATTTGCATGCATAGCGTCCTGCAGAATCATCCTCAGCAAGTACAGTATTGCACCCCAAAGCACCCCACAGCAGTCTATCCAGAAGCAGAGCAGGTGTATGCACAAGAACTGCTAGAATTGTTTAAATGATCAGGGATGTCTGACACCAGCACTGTAATGCCTTTATTTTGGAAGTGTCATGTTTCATTTTAAAAATGTATAATAATTATTTGCTTTTTTTGTTCATGTTTTCTGCAGTTTTGTTCGATACCCATATATAAAATATTTTATTAATTCCATTAGACCTGAGTGTTGCCACCCTTTTGTGCAAAAGTATAAATCCTGTACTTAGTGAGTAAATATTATTCTTTTTATCTCTCCACTCAAACCTCCATATAAAAAAGGTATGTGTTTTATGTATGTGCACAGATATTTGCATTAATTTTTGGAATACTGTGTGATGATTAATTTGCTTGTATCTAAATCAGGGGTACTCACAGTGTGGTCTTCAACCCATTCTACTGCCGCACTTTGATGTAACCAGCTCTTTTATTGTTACATTTATTCTAGTCCTATTAAATAAAGAGCTGGTTGTAGCACAAGTGATCTAAATGCATGGCGCCCAAAATTTTAAGCTTTTTGTTTTGTATATATGTTTATGTTTTTAAGTATGATATACTTTACGTTCTGCATAAAGATTGAGTGAAAAGAGTTCATTAATAGAAAGTGTCAAAGACATCTGCACAGGAGAGTCTGTGTCTGCCCATGACAGAGGGCAGGAACACTGCTGGGGCCTTCACCAGGCACCCCAGACTGAGCCCAAACTTAATCGAGATAAGGTGAGCAACTCATACTGTACCTGATAGAGCCTTGTGCTCAATACCATAAAATCTCAGGATTTAAGAGAACTATCAGTTTGTTGGATGAAACTGTTGCAAGTGTCCAATGCACATGCTTTTGCATGATTTCTAAAGCAAAGGGAAAAATCACAGAGTACCCGAATAACTCTCATGCAATCAGAATCAGTGATCTCAGAAATAACCAGAATTAACTCTCATGTAATCCTTCTGTACAACAAAAGATTGCATATGTACCTAACAATTCCATAATTGACTGTAATCTTAAAGATATTTACAGTCTACAAATGCAGATGTATTCCATCCAGGTATAAGGAATATGCAGGATTCAAAAGGTGGTCGAACAGTTCATTCAAACTTAAAATGAGCATATGGTGGCATTGAATAGAGGATTCATTGATTCATTATGAAACAGCATCTGACTCCATTGCCAAACAGTCTGTCTCAGATGTCCTAAAAGGTTTCTTGGTGTCCCCAATTGAGTCTTGTAGGCCACCCTAAATCAGCTATTTGAAGATAAAGAGCACTGGTTTGAGTTTGTTTGAGTTATTGATGGATCAAGCAAGTCATTTATTCAATGAAGGGAGCTCTGATCGTTGAAGGCTGAAGGGCATTTTTACTTTTGTTCCATAGGTTCTCTAAATTACTCAATCGAATACAAAACCTACTTAATTGATCATATTTAAATTGTTCCAGATTTTTAGAAATCAATGATTTAAGGGTTACCCTTAAACCTTGCTGGACTGTGTCTCTCTGGGACTAAAGCTAACAGCACCATATGCTTCTTCAAAAAGCAGTATTCAGCATGTTGGGCACTTTCTACAATGACATACCTGCCTTAAAATGTAATTTTTACTTCACTCATTGCATCTTTACCAGACCCTAATGTAGCAAAACCCGTTCATCGCCTTATAATTATAGGATGTTATTTTCATTATCATTTACCATAATAAGTTATAGCTATGGTTGTGATTAATGATTATTGTTCAATACATACAAAAGTACATACTTTCTTCAGAACGGGAACCTGTCAGATGTCTCATTCAACAACTGGTGAAAATCAATGTCCGATCATGTCCTTATCCACTCCTTTGACTCATACTTCAGCTCTCTCTCTCATCCTCCCACACCACTGAAGAAGGCTGAAATGAGTTGGTTTTCCTCTTTTCTTCTTTACTTTAGTGTGGAACAGATCTCTGCTTGCTTCACATGCAAATATATCAGTAAGTAAGGTGTGGTACTGAGATGCCTAGTCGAATAAATTAAATGGGATTAGTAATCAGTGTCAGCTGTAAATTCTGTCAGAGGCATTGATAAGGTGAGGAGAGTCAGTGGCTGTGATGTGAAGTGAAAACCAACTCAGGCGTTGTTTTGTAATTACCAGAGTCTTAAGAGTTTTCGACTGGGAAACAGAACGGGCCAAAGGCAAGTTAAAACTGTTAGAATGAAGTAAAAACGACCTAGAAGCAAACCACCTGCAACCTGACTCAGGGACATCAGTCAACGTGCAGAAGCATGTTGGATAAGAAATTTGTGGAGGGATCCTGGGCAGGATGGTTGAGCAACAGCATGAGATAGTCACAGTGGATTGGAGTTACGCTGTTAGACTTTGTCATGCTTGCTGTCACCAGTTTGTTTTCGTTACACCCCTAGTCTGGAACCGCCAGCTCTGTGTATCTTGTGCCAGCTCACAGTGCCGAACCCCGCACCCACACGGCCAGGATGAGGGAGTGCAGGCAGGCTCTGAGCCCCCCTCTCTTTGCGCTCGGACTGCCGCTGGGTTCCAGGAGATGCAGCCGCCTACAAGAGGCACATCGCCGCCGAGCTGCAGGTGCCCCCTGAAGTTGGAATGGTCTCAGGAACTGATTGACTAATCCCAGCCTTACTCCTGGCAGTCCTGAGACAGTTGTGGACCAGTCCTGTGGGGGAAGGAATCCCAGTTGCAGTCAGATACTGACGAGACCCAAGCTTGAACCTGCAACATGTGGCCTACAGAGCTCTGCCCCTGCTCGGTCGAGAGGGTTGTGCACTCTGCCTAAATTAGGAAATAATCCAATAGTTAGAAACAAGTTACACACCACATAATTGTATAATAATACACCCTTCTTTCCTCTCTAACCTCTATGTTTGTTTCGCATTTTACAACAATATGCACAACTACATTAGAACAATGCCGTGCTGTGGTGTAGCTTAGGAAACAGATTAACAAAACAAATGTGTAATATTTCCTCTCCACTTCATCATCTTGTCAACAAATCAACAAAGACCCTTTTTTCTTTGGATCTTAACCAGAGGTACAAAGTAGACCGCCCCAGATCATGAGCTAGTCAAGAGATTTGTCCTGCACCATTAACAACCTCACTAACTACATTGAACTGAGCGTTGCTGTCATCAGTTCAACATCTTCTGAATGTCTTATTGGTTAAGTATGCAGGAGATTTCAGAATTTGCGATTAATTATATCTCTGGGCAGGATCAGCCTCTGGTGACTCCCTTTGTGCATATGGGGTAGTTGGTACAGATTCACTCCATCAGTAATATTGTGGTGGTGATGGCCTCCTCAGCGGGAGACAGTGCCAACAAAGCATCTGGCCACTGTGATGCTCCTTGAGGTTCACCACTGGGGATCTCCTGGTCAGTCTGAAGCAAACGAACCTGCAGCTGGTCAGCCTGACGTTGCTTTTCATTTTCATTTGCCACCAGCTCAGACATTCACTGTTGATCTAACTGTCAGGGGTGAGTCACCTCCTGGTATCTCCCCTTCCAGCAATCCCGTACAAGAACCTGTTGGCCAGCACGGGCGTCTGTGGCAAATCTGATGGTCCCAGTTCCTCAGGACCTTATGTAATCCATACCGGATACATACACACCAGTCCGTGTTCTGTAAACCACCAGGTGTTTTCTCTTTTCTAGTTAACCAGGATTTGTATTGGGTGATTCTCTCCATTGGGATTATAGATAACTGTAGAAACTCATTGACAAACTGCAAAGGCTTCCCGTTCAATTTGGACACAAACTCCACTTTTCTAAGAGTCCTAGAAAAAGAAGGCTATGGGCCTCTTCTCATCATTTGATAGAGCATTGTTAATAACTGCACCAACGTCATAGGGAAAAGCATCCCAGGAAAGTCTAGTGGTTAGTTGTGGGTCATAGTGGCTGAGCACTGCCAGTGATAAATCTGTCTCTGACCCACTTTTGAAAACAGTTTTTCCAGTTCCAAACAAAGCATTAAGTGGATTCAACAGAATAGCAAGGTTGTAAGTCTGCCACAGTAAATTATTAAACCCAAGAATGAATGCAACTGACTCACATGTTGTGGGGTTGAACATTAGTCCCTTAACTTTGTTTTGAGCTCTGCACACTCGTGGCCCGTGGCCTCTCTTACTGCACTTGTGGCCGGGCTTATTTCTTAACTAGGCAATCACAATCGCTGTAACGCGCTTGCCCACAATGACTTCATTTATTTTTTCAGTAGGTGAGAAAGACAAAGCATTTGCTGTACCTTCCCTTAGTCTCTGAGGTGCAGGGACTCCTGTCCACCCGTTTCCCCTTGAAGAAGAAATTCTCACTGACGTTTCTGTCCCACTTTACTTCTCGAGCCCCAGAACAATCACCGGTTCCCACTTAGGCATGTCCAAGACTTACTGTGTTCGGTTTCTGCAAGACAGTCATGATTTAGCTCTCTGATCTGAAGTGCTGAGATAGTGGGTATTCAGGTAACTTTTCAGAAACTCTCTTTGTGCGATTAGCTGGTGGACAAGTAAGAAGCTTCTTAAAACACATGATCACTGATCACTAATTTAGGCAACTTACTACAAACAGTAATAGAGGTGGAATACTATGTGCAATCAGCAAGTGAGTAAATGAGTAGCTAACAGACAGAAAGCAAAGAAGAATTCTTATACTTGCCTTGCACTTTGTATTGTAATCCCCCTTGTTTGCAATCATTGCATTCTGCATTGCTTCTGTTTGGATGTGTAACACTCTTCTCGCACTCTGCCCTCATAAGGGCATCTGCTAAGCAAACAGAAGGGAGCAGCTCTCCAGAGTGCGATGTTTGGAGGTGCACTGAACAGCTAGACTGAGCACGTCTGATCATTAAATCACAAAATCATCAGCAGGTTTGCCACATTTGCAGATGATACAACAGTTCTCTGTGATCAGCCTTTTATCAGCAGCAAAACAAACAAAAACAAAACAAAACTGGACATAATCCAGAACAGGGGACATAGTAGAAAACATGAAATGACACATGCAGATCAGGTTAAAGGCAATATTTAAAAGGCTCGAAAGGTAGTTTCACTCACTGGGGAATATTCCCCCGACCCTTCACCAGATCCCGCTCCGGCTTTTAACTTCTGTGGACTTGTTTGCCTTGGCCAGGCCCCCCCGAGCACCCGCGCACTGTCAACATGCCCCCCTGTTCTTCTACCAGCCCCGTTCCTAGTCTCCTTTCCCCGTGTCTGTTTCACTCCCTCCCGGATTCTGCTGTCTGCATAGGGTCCTGATCAACTCTTCGTGACACCGAGTCAAGGTCCGGACCTAAAACCCCTTGGCAGGATACGAAGTAAGCTGTTCATACAAGGAAACCCCTGGAATTTCACTGACCTGAAGCACTTCTGTAAGGAAGAATAATCTACTGTAAGGACTGAAATCATAAAAGCTGCCCTGACATGGAGTTTAAGGAGGTGCCGCCTGTCTTCATATACACATTCACAGGGGGATATTTGCTATGAGATCATTTTATTAATTAAATAATCCAAACATGTAATATTATGATGACTAAAAACAAATGATTTCTCTTTCTGATTCCTGCAATTCTTCCAGTACAGTGAAAACTAAAGTGACACCTCAAGATTTTGTGCAAAGACCAGCAAAACTGCAAAACAGCTTCCTGGCAAGCATGACAGTCCTGTTTGCTGGTATGTGCTATCTACATCCACATTTGTTTTCCCCAAGTTCATTGTGGCCTTAAAAGAGAGAAACGAACATTGCATTCCAAACTACAAAATGATAGTAATTTCATAATCAACTAATTAAACCTTTCAACCCAAACGTTAGCATAAGTTCCATTAAATAGCTTATTGATGTTGCAAACCAACACTGCCCAAGAGTACTCAATGCATTGCAAAACCTCATGGATAATTAAAAGTTGGTTCCTTCAGTTTGTATCGTTCCTCTCATGTGTGAACAAATCACGTGGCTCCACTTTGGTAGGTCTCCACAATACAGTTGTATGGTTTTCTAATAAGTCACAATTAGAACAGCAGGGACCGAGGTTAATTATATCTTCACACATTTCGATTGAACATTTTAGATTTACGCTGCCTTATCGCAGTTGCAGGAGAAAGAAAAACGGGATACCCTTCATTTGCGAATAATCAGCGGTAGTAATCACCTTTTGAACATGAAGCCGGGAAGAAAACCCTTCTGTTGTTTGTGCTGACCTCCAGCGCGCTGCCATTAGCTTCAATTTACCTTCCTTATCAATGAAAACATCAACCACAGAGAGAGAGACTGGTTCAGACTTTAAAAATCATATGAAAAGCAGTCTGCATGAGGGATGGGAGGAAGGAAGCTAGCTTAAGGAAACAAACACATGTGCCATGAATCACACAACCCACGGCACTAACCTGTTCTCATTCGTCCACATACTGTAGCAGGAAAACAGGTAGAACAGCCAGTCCAGGCAAGGGAAGTCCCTTTCAGGCTCTGAGAGCTGTAGCTGCATTATCCTGAACTTTTTATAGCTGTGTTCACGTGTTTTAAGAGAGATTTCTTACACCAGAATGAAATGAAATATTACATAATTGCATTGATCAGCAGAGAACCTATAAGAGCTTGCAGATCACAAAACCCAGGAATGGATCCAACTGTTATGCGAGGGGAGTCCTTTTCCATTCAGTGCTTATAGTTTTCACAGCAATTTACCTGAATGATTAGCTGGTTCAGATATACAGTATTTAAAACAAACCTGAATTTTACTGTATATGTCAGATCTCTTCCACTTATTTACAGTTATAGATGTTATTTCTGAATATTTTACTCTGCTTTCGCATGCATCAGCTTAGCTAAAGGCAAATGCTTATATTTTCCAAATTGGATGACTTCAAAAGCTATTTTATGACTTGAAGTTATAGTGAATTACTGTTGCAGATATTGTTTTGGTGAATTTCATTTTGATTTTTCATTCAACTACTCAGATGATGCTGGGCAAAATCATTTCACATATACACACATTGCAATGTCTGTGTACTGTGTACTGTGTATTTAAATGAACATAAGAGTGCAATAAATTTACATTTTGCTATGTATTCTCTGAACATAAACCTGTGATTTGTAATCTTTGTAATCTTGCGTAAATAAAAACAAATTGTTCACATATTAGTGTTTATAACAAATTAGCAAACGGCTTAGTGTTTATCACTGTGCTACACTTAAACGTTATTTTAAAAATGTAAATAAATAACACAAAGCATGGCCTTTGAACACATATATTAAAAGTAAAAAGAGCTGAACGGGGTAAAAACGAGTTTTCCCCTTTCCCAGACAGCCGATGCATGATGTGTACTGTGAATCCGTAAAACATATCGAGAACTTGAAATCTGCGTTTACATAAACGTTCCCTCATCTTCATGACCTTACGATCCGGCTGCGTAACCATTCAGGTCGTGTAAACCTCGGTATTCTATCACTGCTCAGTATTGAAAACTGTTTATAAAAAGTTTAATGGGTTAAAGTGCATTACACACGAGAACAACGTGCGTCTCCCTGCTGCAAAAGTTGTTTGGAGAGGCCGAGGTCTCTTCATGCACGCCATTAAGACTCGCAGCAAAGATATGGAATTGTTGGGGGCAGGCGAGCGAAAGACCTTTGTTAAAGGGTGGGTGTGAAGAATTTTAGTCTGCGTTTAGATTTCTCACCATTACGAGTGCGACATTTCCAGACCGTGCCCCTTCTGTACAATAAAATCAAAGCGTTTAGCCGCTGATTAGTAATAATATCAGTCTTCCATAGTTTTGTACGAGAACGAAGACCTTTAGCGCCGATGTGGCACCTGAAACTAGTGTTTTATCTCCCTGCAACAATCGGCGTCTTTATACACATCGAACACCTTCCTTTTATTTATTTTATTTTATGACCACTAGGCAAGTTGTGGATATACTACTAGATGAATTTATAGTGGGTGATTTGCCTTCTTAATCAACGTAGGCCTTCTGTATCGAGATTCTCTCGGATTCTGTGAAATTCCCAGGTTAAAAACAGGTTGCGTATTCTTTGAAAAAACAAAATGCGATCTCCGTCAGCATCGTGCGTACACATGCACCTACAATTCCAGGGAAACATTTCTCAAAATCAAAACATCTGCGTTATGTGTTGTTAATTTTCTTTAAAAAAAAATAAAACAGGACAATAGAGGGTATCAAACTGATTTCTTCCCTGCGAATTTATAACAATCATTATCTCCAATAGCGATTCATAAAAATTGCAAGCAAAGACATAAAAGTAACTCCAAAATTAAGCTTTTGACAGGTTTTTAATGGATAGCTGTAGGCCCATCTGTTTCGCAGCAAATATAAATGTGGTTTGATTCCTTTAACAGTTACCACTGTCACTGTAAACAATAATTGTCAAACATATTTACTCGCAATCGCTTTAGCAGCTGTTCCGGGTTTTGTTTCGGCAGCTTTTGTATCTCTTCTGTGCAGACGCGGCGGAGACCCCCTCCCTCCCCGCTAGAATACTGAGCAGGTATTTGCTAAGGTGCTCCAGGGCACGGCGCGCAGGAGAGGCGAGATTATCGGGCCGCCCCATCAAGGCGCATCCCACGTCTTACCATCGGACCCTGGGGAGGCGCTGCCTGCCTTCCAGCCGTTCAACCTCTTTATCACCCTAATCTGTTAATTGTAGGCCCTCAATTGGCACATGGTGGCTTTTTATTATAGGCCAACAATAACTAGCTGGCTCTCTGATTGAGAATGCGCAATATATATATATACTGTATATATGGTGATGCTTTTTACGTTTAGATGTACATGCATTTTTAAAATGGTCCATTTTTTTTTTTGGAGAAGGTGGGGGGGAATGCCTGTACTTCTACTTCCAGTATTAATATTTTTTTTTAAATAGGGTTTCAAAACACTTGGCTCCGCACAGCACCAGAGAACCAAACCCCGAATTTATAGCCGGGGCCATTTTAAGAGGCTCACTCCCACCTGCCTTACAGATGAAACACTTTTTATCAGCTTGTTTAGGGAATATTCTTTCCCCCCTTTGTTACCCAGACATGCACCCAGTTGAAAAGGAAAGATAAAGCCTCTGGTCTATTTCCAAGACGCCCAGGAATTTGTTGCTGTTTTCAGTTCATCTCCCCCCTTTTTCTTCTCCCAAGCTTCCTGGACCAAATAGATTTTGTTTGTTTTCAAAAGAGTGATCAATAAAGAGCCTACTTCTTTTAATGGAATTCTGTTTTAATGAATCACAAGAGGAGCAGCAGAAGTTTAATTCCGATAAAAATTCTGTTTGTTCTGTGCGATTAATTCTTCATGTAAAACCCAACAAAGTATAGCGGTATGAGAAATCTGGCTTTTAAAAGGCCATGATTTGGAAGAGGTTAAAAAGCAGGCAGTGTAGACGGCATGGAAAGTTTGTAATTTTTAAAATGCTATTTGTAGTTCTTTGAAGAAAATACCTTCATTTTCAAAGAGAAATAGCTTTGAATTACTGCTTTTATGTGGGACTGCAGCAGGGTTATACACACAAGAAAGGCAATTTAAAGAACAATTTGCATGGGTTTAGATAACTTTAGATGATTTTAAGCAACCCACTTGTCCTACATTTGATGGCTTTGCTAAACTGTTTTAAAAATGTAATGCTCCGTCTTTAACCAGCAGAGCAAAAAATGATTGAAAACAGTAACATTGGCACTATTACTTTGAACAAACTTTCACATTAAGCATTTCACAAGAATGTGGACCTGCAAGCTGATGACAGAACAATGGAGTGAGCAATTTATGACAGGCTGTTAAAGACTATTGCTTTCAGCCACTGGAAACAGGTGTTCCAGGAACCAGGTTGCACAGGACAGCAGTGCAACATTTTCTACACGCAAACGCTTGGAAATTGTAGGCGCGACCAAAGCTTTTGCAAACAGCAGAAGCTTTATTCCAGCATGTACCTTTTGTTTTGGATTCTGTTGTTTTTCTTCTAAAAATAATAAATAAAAATATCAATTGAATTCTGTTGATCCAGATGAGATGTGTAAAATCCATTTCTGAGATATACCTATCTGCTCCTAGTTGTACAGATAATTTTGAACCATGCCATAAACTTTTTATTGTATTCTGTTGATGTAGGCCTTTTGGGATTGTCTTGTTTCAGCATTTTAGTGTCACCCTAACCATCTTAAACACTTCCTGGTGCACTAGTGATGCTGGGTCACCAGCAGACTCATCAGCAGTGTAAAAGAACATCGTGTGGCCTGGACACACAGAAGTCTAGTTGTAGTTGTAACTGCCTTTCCATGGTAAAGCCTCTGGACCAAAGGTAAGCTAATTCTACCTAATTAGAACTTCATATGTTCTCTACATGGTTCGTGTAGGTTTTCACCAGGTGCTCCTATTTCCTCCCACAGCACAAAGACATACGTGGAGGTTAACTGGGTTCTAGGAAAATTGGCCCTGGTGTGAGTGTGTACATCTCTGTGTTTATGTCAGTGTCTGTGTGCCCTGCGATGGACTGGCATCCTGTGCAGAGTGTACCCTGCCTTTTGCTTGGTTAGGCTTCAGCTCCTTTGCGAGCCCAAATTAGAAGAAATGGTTAGAAAATGGATGGATGTAGATCATGACTGTTGGAAAAAAAATTGTCTTTGTGTACCTTGTAAAGATGTTACTAGACTGGACTGTCCATAATTGCTCCTAAGTCTTTAATCTTTAAGTCTTCACCATCTTTAATGGTGCTTTCTGTGTTGCAGTCACACCACAGTTGTGGTTAGTGGGGCACCTGTAATGGCGTTTTCTCATGGAACCAGTTGTTCATGGAAAGACTTGTAGGTTAAATCATTTGAACATTCAGTTCTGGAAAAACAAACACTGCTTAGAAGGCTTCCTGTTTTACAGCATCTATTCTGGACAAGAATGTGATTCAAACACGAATATAGCTAATACTGGTGATACATCTCAGAGCAGATGCACTGTGCTCTATTATTTTTCCTGCCACGAGTATATTACAACAGGATGAGTATTTCACATTTATTTTACAGTATCAGGAACACCTTTTCCTAAATCTCTGAAGGTAATGCCCTTGTTGCAGTGAGGAACAAACATGTGAGGAAATAAGAAAAAAAACCCATGCAGACAAGCAAAAGACAACGATGCAAAAAGCGAAGCACTTAATATTGTCTTGTACTCAGAGGCCTGTTGGAATCGATTAGCCATAGATGCAGAAATGCTGAAAACGATGAAATAGTTGTGCTGAACGATTATGCTGGCACGCGATTGGACCAATCTGGACCTGATGCTCTTCGCAAACTCCCGCTGAGCTTCCCTCCGCTCTGTGCTCTCCTGTGGGTGAAGAAGGCAGGTGGCGGTAGGCCGACCCTGACCACTGGGCGGTCATCACATTATTGCAGTGAGTGGGCAGCAGGCCAGCGCCAGCGCTGTGGCACTGTGGGCAGAGACAGCACACCGGCGTGTCAGCAGGAGGCCGGAGGACAGGGCACAGGAAAAGCTGGAGCAGGGAAAGTACCACTGCCGTGTCAGAAGGATGTGTAGTGATGCTAATCGAATCACTTTCAGTCAAATCCACCCGCTCGGCTGGTGTGGATAGTGTCTGCCATCTAAAACTGATCGTGAATTTCCCTCTGTTTACATGAACTGGCTTTGTTGGTGTTTGTCTAACCCTCTAGAGAGTAAACATGCTCTCCTCAGTACTTACCCTTTTAGTGCATGGTTTTTATTGTGACTTTTTGTCAGGCTAAATAGGATATATTTTATCATAATGGTTTCGAAACCAGCATGTACAGGCCAACACAAATAGGGTTTTACAAGTTAAAGAACTCCACCTCAGGCACCATTTTATTAGAACTACTGTTTACATCAAACAATACATCCTAAGTATTTTATTATTAAGTTTGGACAAATCATTTGCCTGAGGATGAGGGTGTTATGCCATTGAAATGTAATCCTTCTGCTGATCTTATTACTGCCAAACCAAACAAGCAGAAATCAATTTCAGGAAAAAAAAGGAAGGAAAAATAAAATAAGAAATAGAAAAAGGTATACGTGTTGTCAGTCTTGTAATCCCTCCAAATAATGTAAGGAATGGTGAGTTGTAATTTTAAAACATTATAATACTTCTGAACCTCTCCTTCACTCTTTCTTCCCTGAAGGTGAAAAGCAACACCTGATTAGTCATTAAAATGTATTCTGCAACTGCGTTGTTTCAGCAGTCAGTTCTAATATAGCTTTGACAGTAGTGTAACAGCCTAGTTCACTACCACCAGAACTGGTGGTTTATGTTTTGACTTGTTTTTTCTCAAGCAAGTTAGAATCCCTGGGAGCTTTACGGTGTCCAGTCCTAAACCCCCTTAAACAAGATCCAGATCACTGTCCTCTTACCTGAATGCTGCTCATGGTGAAAAAGGAAACACTCAGGGGCAGCCATTGCTGTGAAGCTGCAGGAAGCGTGGGCTGTTACATTCAGATGTCATTTTTCTTCATTGATCAGTGATTTACACACGTAGGCTTTGCTTACCACAGGAATGGCAGGGATGTCAAACGCATACTGATTTTTGTAATTGTTCCTTTGAAACTGTTTAGCAGACAGACATCTTAAAAGGTGTGCTGGTGACTCACAGCTCTTCGGTCCTGTCTCTTATCTCCTAATGGGTACCTTCTGTATGGAGCTTGCTTGAGCTCGCTGTGATCACATGGGTTTTTCCTGGGTGCTCTGGTTTCCTCTCACCTTCCAAAATGGGTGTCTCTGTGTGTCCTAGTGTCCCATGCAGCACATAGTCCTCCCACCTGCTTTATACTTCCAGGTAGGCTGGGTTGCTGTGGCCTTGTTAAAAATAAACATGTTTTTGAAAATAGATGGATGTTTATTCACAGTTTTTTTGTTTTTAACTTTTTGATATTGACGGGTCTCAAGATTCATTTGAAAGCAACATAACCACGTTCTAGCCTGGTCTTGCTAAAAGTCCAAGTTTAAGAAAGATGAGGCGAAGTTACTACTGGGGAAGAAAATATCTAAGGAAAATCAGGTCGCTTCTGGTAAGTTGTGTGTGTGGACCAGCAGGTGGTGATCTTCCCTCTGGACCAGAATTCTGGACCAGGAGCTGTTTTTTTTGGATGAAGCTTTAAATCAAAGTTCAGACTGTTTGATCACATGGAGCTGCTCAGAAGGGTATGATGTAACGCCAATGTCCAGGCTAAATTCCACCCTGGGCTCACAGAATGTGACCTCCCTAAAGTTCTCCATTTAGTTCAACTGGAAAAGCAATTCCTCACTTCAGTGAATCGGCTGTTTCCTGAATAAAGCCGGGGTTATCAGTTTCCACAACATGGCTGGCTAATCTCCCACAAGTCTCCTAGTGTGCCTCCTGTTCTCAGTTTTAAAATCGACTCTTCTTAGGATCCTTTAGTTTGTCTTTCACTCTCAATTCGGGAAAATCCCTTAATATTTTACAAAGAATCATGCAACATTGTATAACATGTCCTGTAAATTTAAATAAACAAATTCACAGTTGATCACTTTTTTAACCGATCCTACAAGAGAACTCTTCATCTTTATGTGGTGTTTCACTAACGTTTGTTGCCATCAGACTGTGACAGTAAAGACACACTTTATACCTGACGGGACGGTTTTGAAATAATACAATGAAAAAGAAAAATACGGGGATCTGGACATTGTACTGTAAGATTTCCTGGCTTCCATTTCATTTCCTGCCAGAAGTTGTGGCCATGATGATCAGTCAAGTGTGACGCTCTGAGGTGTGTTTGTATCCACATGACCCTGTGCACAACTGCAGAACTGCCTTCTCTCCAGTAAACAGGGCTCAGCTGGTCCACAGGTTCTCCATTCCAACACTGGAAAGAACTGAAGACTGTAGTCACCTAGAAAGGGCTAAGTAAAGTCCTTTATATGTCTCAGTAGAGGTCGCGTGAAGCAAATCCTAAAACTGCTCTCTGAACGAATTTAGGTTTTATTTCTGGGTAATATTTTCTATCTGCACGTGCAGGAACTTGCATTGTTATTCTGTAGAGGGATTGCTGTGCATCTGGTTATTGTAGACTTTGCAAAGCTGAAAATCATCGGATTATATTCCGCCTTTGTCCATGGAAGGACATTTAACCCTGAACACTATATTTCATACAATGGTCTGGAAGGAGAAACCTTTTCTTAATATATGTTAGCATAATTCAAAAAGAGAATTGTGTGAAATATAAACTCAATAAAAAGCAAGTATCTACATCTAAATTACAGACCTAAGTGTGAAGAAACCAAACATACTGTTTGGAAGAAAAATTTTAGAAATAACACAGTTTGCTGTGATACTATAGTCTTTATTACTAGATTGAAGCACAAAAAATATTTTCAGTGTTAAGTCAATCAGCTATAAAATCAAAATAATATTAAGGCTCAATAAAATACAAGTTCTTAGTAAAAAAGTAACATTAGGAAATTAATGTTTTGGTTAAAATGTATAAGTTTATAAATTGTCAGATATCAGGCAGTTTTAAACTGTCACACTTTCCTGAAATAAAAAAAAACAACATTTTAAACAACAATACAAATGTTTGTTAAGCCATCATGTGCCAATTCTGGGACAACAAAATGGAAAGTTTTTTTTTTCTTTTGGAAATATGGAGAATATAATTAGAGGATCTTTCCTGGGAAAGAAAAAAATGAATTAGAAACTATAAAAATGTTTACTCTTGCTGTGATAGGCTCAGGCTCCCCCACAACCCTAAATTGTTACAAAATGGGTGTATGGAATATAGCATCTTCTGTTTGTAGTATTAGTAGGCTAAACATTGCATTAAAACTGCACAAGCACAATGTACTTTTTTATTTGCAATTATTAACATTGGAAATTAAATGAATCAGCAAATAATTAATTCTGAAGATGAGTAGTTGTTTTTCACAAAAACCTTAACATGCTACATACTACTATACACTAAATGTATAACGTAATAAATAATAAAAAGTAGAAAAAAACGTTTGTTTAAAAGGTTGTTTATCCACGGTCATAATAAATATCTCATATTTGAGAAATATTTTAATTAATTGATGGACCAAGTTAAAGCCGTTCTGAGGGGGATACATTATTAGTTCATTGCTGCTTTCCTTTTATAAGGCAAGGCTGATTCTCTATGAAGTATGCAGTGTACTGTGTAAACGGGCTGGCTAAGGCAGACTCTCTGAAGATTATTTCTTTTTGGAAATAAACAAATGTTGAGGTTAAGGAACACACACGTTAGCTACACAGACATGCAAGTTTTGGGACAGTTTGTTGATGGGTTTCAGGATTTGTTTTCTACATTGTCAGCCCGTTTAATAAAGATTTGCTGACCTGTTTGATACATTTATGCCTTAATTCTGTCTCACACTGGAAGCAAGTTAAAATCAATTTGAAATCGCCTACATTTTCCTCTCAGGGCCTCACAGCAAAATCAGCAACGTATGAGAATCCAGTTGCATGACGATGGATAACAGATGGAGACATGTATGTGGTCAGGTAACTTAGTTTAGGGAAGAATATAATCAGTTCTGAATAATGGCCAATGATTTTAGAATTTGAATTGTTAAAAAGTATTAAAATATATCTTTTAACCATATTGTCATTCTTCTGAAAAATATGGTTATTGTAACACATATCAATGCAAATTGATTGTTTCAAAACATCAAAAGAGTAACATATCAAGCAACTTTTTTTGTAGCTGAACTTTTCAACATCATATTTGTAGCGTGAATTGTTTTGGATAAGCTTGCGCTTCGATCTGCTAATTCAGTAGAGATCACAGTTGTGTGTTTCTCACTTTGTATGCAATATGGAAGTTTTGCATAACCGATCACATCAAAGTGTGAAAGTTATTCTGAGGTCAAAACAGGCTGTGTAAGTCGGTACCAACAGAATCTCTTTCCATTTCTTCAGATCTGATGACCATTTGTTAGTTATATTCTGGTAATTGCCAATGACAGAAGAAAGAAACTGTGGTTTCGTTGAAATAATAGCAAAAAATAGCAAGTAAAGTACAATTGTATTAAGTACTGCTATTTGTATTTCTGTTTGCCCTGTTGTCTGTGTTTTCTGTTTAGCAGCAGATATATTTCAAGGTTTCAAGATTCAGGATGACAAGACAAAGAGAGAGAGAATACCCTGAGGCAGCCATGTTTCAAGTGATGCTATTTCCTTTCATGAAAGCACTAAATAAGTTACTTATAAGCAATAATTGAGGCACAAGTGTGGTATCTGTTCCTGAACCCTAGGATTGGAGGGGTGTAACCCAGGACTTATACTTTATCTTAATGGGCACCCTAAAATATATCTTTATTTAAAATAAATAGAAGAAAAAACATGTCTGTGAATCTATGTAAGTGCATGTGTCTTATTAATAAATATGATCTCCCACTGTTATTGTTAATAATACTGTTACAAGAAAAAAAAAATTCACTTGCGCACAGATGTTAGGAATGTTTTCTTTTTAAAGTTTAGTTTATCATGTGGTGAAAAATCTGGCCTGGTCTTTAACAAAAATAAAATTAAAAAAATATTATTTTATCTTCAGTTATGGAAAGGCTGGGTGTTAGCAGTATTACCACCAGCAAGGTCACTCTTTCAATGCTTTGACAATTGCATAGTATGCTCTGTTTGTGTTTGTGCAGAACTGAAGTAGCATTATGAACAATTTTAGGAGGATATGCAAATACAAACTATTTATTTTATATTGAGAAAACAAAGGGAGTTTAAATCTATCCCCAGGGCAAATCCTTTGTGCATAAGGTCTTTTGATATTATTGAAGGCATTATTATTGAGTGCTTGACATGAAAGATAAACTACAGCATTGTGTGACCACTTCTACTGCAGATGTGATGAGCCCGATCCCTTTTTAAGAGAGCTTTAGCTACTAACACGTTCAGTGACGTAGTTGGGTAATACTCTCCCTATTTACAGTCTCTCAACTGAAAAAAAACAACAAGGTTTTTCTTATAGTATTACTTTTGCTGGACCAACATTCATGATTACACTGTGATGTAAATCACATTTAATTCGCAAGGATGAACAAACTAGAGCAAAGTACTATCATTACCCAGACAAATTAGCAGTGACCTGAACAGAATTTCAAATAAAGTGGGGTGTTCTAATTCTTATGAGGACATTCACTGTGTGAAGACCAGAAAGTTAATATGTAGTTATCCTGAGCTCTATTATAAACACCCAGTTTATTCCCATAAAGCAGTCTGTTGCAGCGGAATGCTAAACATGAGGTTTCTTTATGGAACCAGCTTTTCTTAGATGTGATTATGAACTGTCCAGAAACAAAAAATGACAGACTCTTTAGACATACCGCAAAATAATAAAAAAAAGCCATTTGTATTAGGCTTAGTGGGACCCCCAGTGAAAAGCAATGTGTGAGCCAAGCAATGATAGAGCACCCCTCTAAAGAGACCAGCCTCAGAACTGCTGATGGAAGAGGTAGGCAGATTAAGTAGAAACCATACATCAGGGCTGAGGACACATCTGGCTGTGATGTGACTGAAACCGGCATCTGTAAAACAATGGGCCATAGTCTGGACGACATGTCCAAGCAGCTGGGTATCAGGGTCCTTAATAGGGGGCAGCATCCCACTGGGCAGATACAATGCATTGTTTGTTTCCCTGTGACGGATAGGTGGTCACTTTAAATCATGGCCTAGATACCCCAGAAGAAGGCTTCTTTCCTCGGTCATTGGCGTTGTATATCGCACCGATCTGCTGCTCATGTAACAGTATATTGCTTGGCAGAGCACTGTTGAGGACAGCCTGTCGAAGAGGAGCGATGGGACAAGCACCACAGAATTGCCCCCCCTGCCTGTCTTTCCCCTCTTCATACAAAAAAAAATAAAGTTGTGGCAACTGGTAAATGTCTTGTCGTTCACATTCGGAAACGGACGTCTTTAAAGTTGTCCCCATGCGAGCAGGCTTTGAAATGACGCCTTTCATGATGTCAGAATCCCTTAGTTTTTCCTTTTCCACTTTAAAGAATGTGCTTCCTAAACGCAGTCGAATCTCAGTTGCACAGATCTATTTGCTCCCAGCTCAACCATACTTCTAGATACTGAAATAATTTCAAATATTGGAGTCTGGCCCCCTCCCCTTTACAGAGACGTTCTTATGTAATCCTTTGGCAAATGTTCTTAAACATATGTTTGTCATTAAAGCGTAAACCACCTGCTTCTTTTTTTTTGTGCTTTTGCTGAAACCTGATTATAATCATTTTCATCCAACGTGCACCCTTAATATACACAACCCTTACAGAGGGATGTACGTGGCATAGCTGAAACATTTTCATCTGAAGCAGCAAGGTGAGAAAAGCAAGTGACAATTAATTGAATTTGTGTGTTTTGCTTGACACAGCCTGACAGGGCAGATGTACTGGGTGTCAGTGGAATGGAATATTCCACTGCTGTACTGTACTTGACTCAACTTCTTGTTGGGTCCTTTAAAAACAGAACACCAAATTGCTGGTTGTTGTATAGTTGATGACCACCATGCGCCCCATTGCTGGTTGTACGATAGTGAAGCTGCTTAGTTCTCAGTAACACAGTATGTTGAGCAGCAAGCCGAGCAAATCTGGATTTGAGTCTCTAACGGGATGGTTTTAAAAAAAACATGGCCACTGGCTGAATTACAAAATGGGCATAGTGTAGGCGCAAACTGCCCACAGACATAGAATAAGAGTGCAGGAACCGCAGCAGTGACCAGCCATTTATCATAAAAAACATCAGATCTTGACCCCCACAGCAATTAGATACCAGATGTCCCCTTCTATGGAAACGCTGAATTCTTTCCAGAGTTGCTGAGACCTGTTCTTGTTCCCCGTCTCGAGGCAGGGGGATCGATTTCATCGACGAAAATGAAAACGCAGTGCCTCCTGCTCGTGTTTGATTCAGCGACGTGCCTGGATCGGCTGAACAAGGGTGACGTGGTGGGGAGACTGCCCATTGTGAGGCACCAGGACGCCCACGCAGTGGATCTTAGAGTTGCGGAGCTCAAGCTGCAGATGTTCCTTCACCTTCTGAAGTCTGCCGTAATGCCGAACGTATCAGTACAAGAGTGACATGGGAACACATAAAGGTTTATTCCAGGCCGAAAAGAGAAGCAAAGAAACACAATGTTTCGGCTGTGGAGCCTACAGCCTTCTTCAGATCACACCCGAAAAAGGCTCCACAGCCGAAACGGTGTGTTTCTTTGCTTCTTTCATCAGCCTGGAAAAAAGCAGCTACACATGCTGATGCAGCTACAGTATACCTACTTGATATACAAGAGTGACGTTAACGTGCACATAGTAAATCCAGAAACTTTGGTTGTTGGATTGGCCTTCAAGGACATGTGATCAGGAGCTGCAGGCTGTCCGATACCTGTGGAATGGCTAGCAGCTAGCACTGTCAGTGCCGTCTACCAGTGAAGATGCAGCCGCTATCCCAGAGCCTTCAGGAGAAAACAGGATCACTTTCCCAAGGTCACAGATTGCGGTCTGTCAGGGTGCTTTTCCACAGGTCCAAAGTGGCTGTTCGGTAGCCAGGGCTAGCATAACACAGCTTCCCTCTCTGAGCAGAGAGAGAGCCTCGATCTACGATTAGAAGAATAACTGTCTCTCCATCCTCAGCACTCTCTGCCGCAGGTCACTTTGATTTCCAAGAAGACAAGTAACACGAAGCACCAGAAAATTTAAGTCACGACCTGTAAAGTTAGCGTCTGAAGAGAGAGCTGCTAGGTGCTAGTCTGATAAACCCGTGCATGTATACAGTATGTGAATTCCTCCTGTTGTTGTTCTCTTTCTTTTTCGTTATTCTTTACAAACAACAGTGTTTTTCAGATCGTGTCATCGCCTGCTTCTCTGACCCAGTGCCCCTTGCATGTGTTGCAGCCCTGCAGACTGGACAAGAGGAAACTCTGGTGCCTAATTCAATGAACTGGACACTGGCGGATCCGAGCACCTTTTCTCTTGATTGTTCCTGCAGGCACCATTTCCCCAGGGGTGATTTAACGGCTTCATTACGAAGTTAATTAAATTCAATAAAACTGTACAAACGAATGCAGGTTTATGGTTAAAAAGGTAATGCAGTCGTTAAAAGCCTTTCCTTTGCTGTTGTTGTTCTGTTTTTTAATCTTGTTTAGCATATTAGTTGGTCACCCTTCCTCCTCTATGTGTTCAGAACAGCAGCAGCAGCAACAACAAAACAGCAGCAAAATCCTACTACTCCTGCTGCTACTGCTGCTACTACTAATAATAATAATGTCAAGAGGTGTTTCTGTCTAAATAAATTTAGCTTTATATGCTGTTCTAATTTGATCCTGAGAATGATAAATTCCTCTCGTGGTCTCTGTAGACGTGTAATATTTGTGAAGAGGCTGGTCTTATTATAATGCTAAAAGTTGTTTATTAATTTGAACAATTAACAAGGGCCTACAGAGACATGAGTCATTCCTCCTGCTCTACTAAAGTTACCTATTTTAAAACAGGTGCTCATTGGTTAACTGCTCCTTCAAACTATTTCTTCTTAGCTTTTTATACTGGCTTTAAAATATTGCTTTTTTATACACTCAATCAGTTGGCATGAAAAGCTGTCTTTTCCCACATAAAAAAAAACTCCTCTTGATTCCATACGTATTTCTCCTTTGACATCCTGTGACCTTCCCATCTATCTTCAAGAGAGGAGGCCAACTTCCTGAGGAGAAAAAAAAATCATTTGTCCTCATTCCTTAAAACAGAGATTTGTTCCTGAAGAACAATAAGTCATTGGTGAGCCGAGTGTTTTGTGCAGAACCGATGGTCACTGTCTATTTTAACAGAGTGCTTTAAAAAAAACATGCTTTAAAAATGAATATTTGAATCATAATTAGTAACCTCATGTATGGTTCCATTCCAAAGATTCCATAATCTTCCACATTTTTTAATGCACTGTTTACTGTTGTCATTCAGTTACTTGAAGATCCTTGAATTTCTTCCATTCGGTTTGACTCTCTACACCTTATTTTTTGTCCTTAGAGTAAATCAACTTCAGATGTATAGTTTTGCTGAAAACCATTCAATGCAAAGTCTGCTTTGCATCAGACAATTATGTAGTAAGGATGTACAGTTGTACAGAATCACGTCAAATCTCCCAAAAGTGCGATGGAATTCAATTCAAAATTTCCACAGACAAACCAGAATTAACAATTTAACCCTACAGTACGACAAAATGAAGCAAAGAAAGAGAAGGCACTGTCCTGCATTGTAATATTAGACCATCAGCCCAATTTTGCTTTTGTCAGAGATCTTTCACACTTTGTACTGAGCAAACTATTCATTCTGAAATAAAAACACCTTTTCAGGGAGCCATTTAAAAGCATTCGATCGATTGTTTTAAAATCAAGGAGGCGTCTGAAAGATGAGCAAAAAAAAAAGAAAAAAGGCAAAGATTCACCTCTGCTGAACTTATTCCAGCCTTTCTTCCTTACAGCTGGCTGTTAGATGTAAATACAAATTTAATTCAGAGCAGAGGGAGTTAAAGGAACTTTGCCAAAAAAAAAAAAGAGAGAGAGATGGAAAAAAAAAAACCAGAAGAAGAAGAAGAAGAATCCAGGAGCTGGTCTGGGCCTGGAAAGTCGCTTCAGATAAAAATAACAAGTCACACGGCAGAGGACAGATCTCAGCGCTTCTCCTCTGCCCTGAGGCCTGCGCATGCCCAGCCTGGGCTCCGGCAGCGGGGAGCAGCAGAGCAGCATTCCCCAGCAGAAGACTGGAGCAGAAAGAGAAGGCCTGTGTTTGATGTATGAGCTCTGGCTTGCCATTGTGAGTCACCCCAGAAGTAGCTGCAGGCAAAACAAAAATCTTTTGTGATTAATTAGAAAAACTGGACAATTATGAATTGACTGCACAAAGCCAGTATAGGGTAATATAAATAGTAAATGAAGCCAGCACAAGATGATGCACACAGTGTATATTGTGTGTGAGATCATAGGAAAGTCTATGAGACTCGGTTGGTGTCGGTTTAAATAACATCATTTCTGCTCCTTGACACTTTCCTGGATCTCTGGTTCCAGGCATTTTATAAATATATTGATCACTATTTTTGGTTTGCCTTTTTTTTTTCTTCACCCCCTGATCTTAGGCTTCATTGATAGCTCACAAAGAAACAAAACAGTTCGGTTTAAGCAAGGTTTAATTTTATCCCACAATCAGCCCTTCATTATACAGACAATCAACCACTCGTTAGAAATATAATGCATGCAGGGTGTAGTACAGGCAGCTCAGGAGAGTGTGTGGTTGTATTGAGTATGCAAAAGCATATTCTGTCTAAACATTTGGCCGTCCGTTAACAATTTGAAATAACAGAGCAAATACCTTATTAAAATATCTGGTCCAAGACCCATGCTTTCCATTTATAAATATCGATCATTGGTAATAATGAATAGCTTATGAATACAGCATCTGAGATCTAATTCAATCACACCTTGCAAAACTGAGAAAAGCAATTTGCCATAGACAGCAGTCTATTTTAATACAATCAGTGTTGTGCTTCAGCCTTTCCTATTACACGCAGAATTGTTCAGCAGGATTAGAACAAATCTGTCCATTAAACTCCATCAGCGGCTGGAGAACCTTCTGTTTCGGCTACCTTTCCCTCGTTGTGTGTGTTTTTAGAGAAAACACCCTTTTCCTCAGAAGCACAGAAAGCCCGCTGCCTTTCTTTAGCCACCTCACTCTGAAACACAAAACCGCTCTGTTTGTGTCGGCTGGGGTGTGTGTTTTTGTGCTGCAGCCCATATGGTTACCACGCCGCCAATTGCTAAGCAATCTGAGCAGTCAATTTACAAGAGTAAACCATAAAAGCATCCGCAATGAAAGCCTGATGGCCATTATTCTCGGCAAGCTTGGCATTCTATTCCTGTAAAGTAATTAACTTGCTCCTTATCTAATGATACACGAATCCCAGTGTCATGGAGCCCTGTTCGCACTCTTGTGTGCTCACATTGTTTTCTATTATTATTCAAGCAGTGAAGCCTCAGTAGTAAACCCATTGACCATTCAGTCACTGGAGTAGCTGCTGATAATTAAAAGTTCCCAACCCCTTGCCCTGGGGCCAGGCTAGAGCCAGTCAGAGAGGAGCCAGGCCTGCACTGTTCAGCGGCCAATCGATCAGCTGATTAACCCTCATTACTGATTGGTCAGAGCTGATTGCACGCACAGTAAAGAAATCGCCTTTGGCCTCCAGGCATGTGGTGCTGCAGCACATTCGATAATAGGAAAGGAAGCAATCTTTTTTGCAATTAGTTGTGACGCACAATTAAAGTTAAAAAATCATATTCAAGAGATTTAGCACTGTTAATCTTTATTAACTACCATGCTTGCTTATATTTGGTGGCAGATTTAGGATGGGTCAAGCAGAAATAATCCTAAATCCTTTGGTTCCCTCTGTAAAAGCAGATATTTCTTCAAGACATGGTACCATAGCTTAAGTAAACTGCCATCGGTCTATTAATACAAGTGTGTAAAATTATTAAAGGAAAAACACTGACATAATCTGTCAGGCTTTCTTTTTATTATCCTTTTATAGAATGGAGGCAAATGAAAATATACTGAAAAACACAGATCATATTGTACTTTAAAAATACGCCTGTTTTCAAGGAGTGGCCTGGGAAAATACTTGGCAAAATATGTTTTTACGTGTCATCACATTTAGTTAACAAAAGTTAACAATTGCAGCTTGAATACAGAAAACAAAGATATTCAGGGTGGCGGTGTGACATGTAAATAATTTTAGTTTTACAGAAAGTCTTAAAGAGTGTTGCTCTGAATTTTATGGCACATAAATCACAATGTAAGTCAATTTTCAATGTTGCATAAGGCATTGATATTCACTCCGGTTCATGAAGGTCCACCGTGACTCCTGGTTTTCATTCCACTTTGCACTCTTAATGACTTTTGATCTCAATCAGTTTTTCACTTAAGTGGTCTGCATCAGCACGGCTTCCAGGTCTTCACTCACTGAGGATTATAAATCACCGATGAACCCGGGTGTGGACCTTCAGGGCCAGGTGTGAACCACACTGTGATATACTGTATATGCATGTTATTGACCCTAAAAACAAAATAGTCTGAATAGCTGGGAATCAGAGAAGCCAAAACTGGCTTCTCCCACCAATCCAAAACAGATTAGAAGTCTACGGTAGTGCCTGTTACTCTGATTCTTATACAATCCAGTATGTTACTTAGCTATCAATTAAATTAGGGTAACCATCTCACTGCAATGCATATTAAAATTAGTTATCTAATTTTAGACACTTTTGCCCAACATTACAAACATTAATTAAAATATCTAGGTGTCAGGTAGCAGGAGATACTCTGAAGTCCCATGTGGGCACGAGCATGTACTCAGAGCGAGGATGTTTTCTTTTTAAATAGTTCTGGAAAGAACAGGTTTGGCTTCAATGAAAAAAGGAAGACAGAAAAGGTGCCAGTAAACACATTGAGGTAGCAAACCTTCTCATGATTTGCATGAATTCTCCTTTAGTAACGCTAAAATCTGCTTTAAAATTATTATTCTCATTTAAATCAAGTTGCCTTCAAGGCAAAAGATGGTACGATGAAATAAGATGTTATCAGACAGGTGTGTTGGGCATGATGACAATAAACATTTCTCTGCGCTACTCGGTTATTGTGATTTACATACATTTTTTGTTGGAAGCTTGAAAAGAAATGCAAGGTTAAATTCTCTTCAACTATTTTAATCATAGGCTTAAGAAAAAAGAAATGATTTGCATTTGATTTGTCGCAACCTTACATAGGCTTAATATGAGCTATTTCCATTGTGGAATTAATTCATACTTGTTACTTTATACACATATAGTATATAGCCATGTCTATTCTCAAATACACACACGTACTTCTGCCCACCCAGAAGTGACAAACATCATTGCAACCACACGGCCTGAAGCTGTTCATATTGCTTACAGTACATCAGTGCTACTTGACATCTGAAAGAAGAGACTAAAAAGTGATTAAATAGTGACCACACTTTTCAAATAAAAATACAAAATGCTTGAAGTATGCAGCATTAATATTTGTCTCGCATTGTGTCATATAGTGTATAGAATAAAACAAAAATCGAGGTATGCCATTGGGAATGTAGTGGTGTGTCGTGATTTCTACAGTGTAAAGAAGCTCATTAGTACACAAGATCAGAGATATGTGGTCACTTGATGCTCTTTAACTAAACAGATGATGCTGTTATTCAGTAGTGTTCTGTTCTTCTCAAATCCCATGATCGTTAGACATTCCTGGAGCAGACGTTAGGAAGCAGACTGGTGAAGGTGACTGCAATGAAATCAGCTGTAAAAAGCTTATTTATCCATCGCATTTATAGAAAAGATCTTGTTGCTCTATAATGAATCCGGAGAAAGGCAATGAGAGACATTCCAGGGTTTAAATAAGTGTCCTGCTCCAGTAGGCTGCAGGAACTTAACCTTTTTAGTCTTGAACAGAAAAGACAATGAGGAGACTCGATACAAATGCTCAAAAGCCTCAAAGGCATCGACAGAGTCAGCCCAAAGGACTTCTCGAGAATGAACCATGAAACAAGAGCAAGAGGGGTCACAGAGAAAAAAAAAGTGGAAACTATGTGAAAGTATGTTTAAAACTAAGAACAGGAGACACTTCTTTATCCGAAACGTTAAGAGATTGTGGAACAAGCTACTCGGCCATGCAGCTAAAGCTGATGCTCTGACTTCTTTCAAGAAATGGCTGTATGAGATCATGGGATGTCACTGCGGACTATCAAACAGAACACATGGGCTGAACGGTCTCCTCCCATCTGGATCCTTCTTATTCTGGGTTACTGTTGGTGGATTAACATCAATTTAAGGCAAAAGGGAGTGATCACTATGTATTCTAATGTTATAAGATTAGCTGAAAGCTGATACACTTCCTAATCAGTATCCAACTTATTTCAAATCTTTAGTTATATATTATTAGTTTCTGGTTAAAAAAAGCTGCCTCTTATATAAGACAGTTACATTCCTTTATTTTGTCATTTCTGACCTCGGTGTGTCTTGCAATCGCTTTGAGAATGATTGATCTACTAGTGAAATGAAACCACTGTCTTATTTACTTCACTTTTGACTCATTTTCAATGTTTTGGATGACAGTTCTAGAGTCCTCGGTTGTTCCACAATGCTCAGTTTTTGCCTATTTTAGGAATTATTACTTCTTTAACTGGAGCTAATAAAAACAGTCTGTAACTTGTTAACATCAGGGGAGTTAAAAGGGCCTCTGAATGGATGAGCCAGTAATTGCATTAAGTCAGGAGGCAGATTGAACCCTACAGCCCAGGTATCTCTGGTTTGAATCTGGGCTGTGTCATTAGCTGAATGTGAGCCACTGTCCCCGGGGGGCGGCGCACAACTGGCCCAGTGCCCTCGGGGCTGGGAGGTCTCGGAGTTTCCTGGTGTTTCTGTGCAAGAGTGACCCCCGCGTCTGGATGAGTTCCTGTGAGTCTGTCCGTCTTCCCTCCTCCCGACTCCTTCCAGCTCCCCTCTCCGAAACCTGGGCCTGCAGCGCGGAGAGCCTCTGTCTCCTCCACCACTCCGGCAGGGGCGAAATGAGCCCGCGCCTGGGAGCGTCCGCACAAACAAGCTGAAAACATTGACGCAGTCTGAGCCGGTCCCGAAAAACGACTGGAGAAAGGAAAGCTGGAGACATTGAACCGGGTTAAGGCCCATCCTCAGAGAGCCATTCATATCCAGCTGCCCCTACTGCTTCCAGATACTGAAACAGGTTGGGTAAGGAGCTCCTTCCTGCCCTGTAGTATTTACCTGTATGAATGAGAAGCTTCCTGGAAGAGCCTGATTATCAAGCCTGCATGGCTTCAATTAGCTGTTGCTACATGTTGCTGCTATGATCACTGTATTATCACTGTTTTAAATACCTGGCACCCACAATGGCTATCCCTTCAAGTATGCAGAGGTCTGAAGAGCTCAGCATTTCCTTTCTAATGGGGTCACCCCCATGTTGTTGCATTATTGGGGAAATACAGGCCTAAGGTCACAGCTATGAAACAGTCAAACGGATGTTACAGCACAAAATTACTGTGGTCGGTGCCTATGTGTACAAAATGGAAAGACATATGAGTAAGGGCAAAAATTAATATAACCCAGATATTACAGGCTAAAATTTGTCATCGTGCATGGGCACACACCCATCACAGTTCTGAAAATATCCCATAATTTCATTCTGTTGCACATCTTTAAAACATATCATTTGATTCCTGTAGAGCTGTTTCCAGTCTTAAGCTTAATTCTTTTGTGTTATGTAGCTCTTTTGTTCGTATGTTCAAGTAGATCAATTGCATGTTTTTCTTTTCTTTTGTGCTGCATCAACATTTACAATGTCATTGCAGGAAAGAGTGATCCTGCAGTTGTGAATGACATTATTGATTTACTTATTTCTGCAGCCTGGTGTTACCAACAATGTGAAATATCACTGATTGAAGATGACATTGCATTACCACTCTCTTTGTTTCCCAGTAGCAGTTTCCTGTGGAGCATTCCGTATTTTTCTTTTCAGTACAGCTGAACACATAGCGCTGTAATTCAGCAATCAGATCCAGAGTGTTTTTTGAACGTGTGCTGATCATTCATTGAATGTTTGCATAGTGATTGTCCAAATTGATTTAGTGAATTATTATTTGAGACAGATATTACATTTTCTCTTTATTTACAAACATGACCAAAACTGTATTTTAGTAAGAGTTTAGCCTCTTTAAAAATTCCCAGTCAATTATGACTGTTGAACCCAGACTTAATATTTGGATTCATATCTGTCTAAATGGCTGAAAATGTGTTCAGGAGTCCCATTTTTAGTAATGCCTGTGATCACCTGTGTTGTCAGTGATTTACCTACAGAATCTGCAGGCACTAACCTAAGCCTCTTTCTGAGTCATTACTGTTTTCTCTTTTTGAAGTGTCAACTCTCCATTTTGGAGCAGTTTAGGCACTGCCTCTGAATAACAATAACAGCAGTATGCTGAAGCCATGTACTGTATAACGATGCCTAGAACCTGTAACCGTAGAGGAATTTTAATCTTCCCAGACACCTTTGTGAAACCCTGAAACATTAACTGTTTTCCCGAATGCATTATAGTAAAAAAAAAGGCAATATCTTTCATCTACAAAATCCATGGTGCACCTCATAGGTGCTTTCAGACTCAGGAGTATTTTAACACCCCTGTAGCTACAATATACGCATCATTGCCTGTAGTTCTGTTGGACACAGGTTGATGTAGGGAGCAAAACGTTTTGGGACAAATGGAGAAAAGACACTTTTGTGACCAGTCCTTATGTCTGTTTATTTACAGTATCTTAGCTGGCCTTAAATTCTTTACAAGATGCCTTTGATACATGTTAACATCCCTCAGAATGCTGGAAAAGGACAAAATCTAAAGTAAAATGTTTCCTCTTTACTCTTAAACATGCCCTTACTTTAATTGTTTAAGATTTTTCTCTGTTTTGTGCGCAACAACAGAAAGGTTGTGTACGAAAACAGAAAAGTCATCTGCTGAGAGCTTCATGAGAACTATCAAAAAATAACTTGGCATTTTTTCTCCTGACACCCATTTCACTTACTAACCTATTTTCATTTATCCCAAAATACAGCCATTATAATCACCTTTTGGCACCTCCTAGCAAAATTATCAGCTTGTTTGAAAGTGGTGTACTGGGGGACATAGACCTCTATTTCTTTCCACCTGAGTGTTCAGTGGTCACCAGCTATCTTAAACAGCGTAAGCAGAGTGGCACTGAGGCTATTCTGTTGCAGAACAATTTTCCACCCTCTTGGTCACCCTGTAAAAGTGAGAGCTGTTTACCTCCATGTTCTTGATTAAACTGAAGTATTTTATTTAATGAGCATGACTCACGCAAGGTGTTCCCATAAATCATCAGCTGGTTTACAAACTCAATAAGTAGGCTTCCTGCTATAACTAGGCTGTGCACACCTTAAATTATTAACAAGCTGAAGCCTAAAGGCAGATCTTTGATGATGTTATAAATGCTGAGAGGACAAGGTGCTCTCTCAGCAAAAGATTATTGACTCTAATTACCATTCACCACCGTGAAAAAAAGAATAAGATGGGCAATAAAGCAAGAGTTCTAAACAAAACGTGTTCACTTTTCCTTTCTCATATTTTAAAACCTACATCTATCGCACGTAGTCAGTGGGAGAGAGCCTTTGTGAATTGTGCCTGTGAAAAATGGAATTGAGGGTATTAGGACTTACTGGAAAATAGATGCCGACCAAAGGAACAGATCAGTAAATAATCTTTCATTTATCCAGCGTTAGACTTATTAAAAAATGGGTCAAAGATATTTAAAGTACATTTTTTGGTGAGAGTAATAACGCAGTATGTGTACTGTAGTGACTGGAAGCGGTCTCTCAATCAAATTCCTTGGCTGGGAAGTTTTTTCTCTACAGGACATTTGACTCAGAAACATTTATTTTTTACACCAGTATCGTCAAACTTTTCATTATTTTTACACATTCTGCATGCATAGCACAGCCTCAAAGTGCTACTAAACCATGAAAGTGTAACAGTCATGCTAGTGTAACAGTTTTTAAGTGTGTCCTACTTTTTAAGATAAGTTTTTGTATCTGCAGTAGTTTGTTTTAGTCTAAACACTTAAATATAAAATGAGTTCATAACTGAAGTTCTAGAGGGATGACAACAACCACGTCATACTCTCCCAAGGGTTCTTAGTTCTATTGCTTTTAATGCTTATATTCCATAAGTAAAACTCTCTTTTCCCCTTCTATAAGTTCTGATTCTGGTTTGGGGTCCCTGCCTCCTCGTCCTATAGCCAGGGGCTGGCCTTCAGCCAAGCGGGTTAAGCCAGTTCTCATTATTGCTAAAGCACTTAGTAAACATCCTAAATCACCACTAAATCTTTGGTGTCATTATTCCTCGTGAAACATTTCTGTGATATGAGTACAGGAAAAAGTTCCCTTTGAATTAAAGCATTAGACATAGAGGTAATCAATATATTTGTGCATTGTTACTTTTATTGTATTAAGTTTTTGTATTACCAGATTTCTTTTTGCTTTTCATGTACCACCATATGCTGTTTATGTTTGCAATGTTAGGTTTATACAATTAATTCATTACGCAATCCTTAATTTACAATCCACGCCACATTATTTGAATGCATGTCACCTTGTCTAAAAGTGTAAGATTGATTAGTCAATCAATCAATGCATTAGTTAATGTACTATCTACATGCTGTACTGTCCTACATTCATGCTAAAAAGGTCAGGATATTATAAGGAAAATACATTAATTTTCTAGTTAATAGTATTTGCCACTACGAATGCCGAACCACCTGAAATGTTGTCCTGCTGTATGAAAACCAAGAGATAAAAACAGACCTTGTTTTCATAAAGGTTTAGTCATACTGAAGTAAAGCTCAGTTTTGTAATTTCTTAAATGGTGACAATACATAATGGCAACTGTATAATTATAATTTGAAAAAAAATCTTTTTTTCTGCCCTCATAAATGAATGCCATACATAACACAGTGACCAACATGGTGCCATATGTAATATACAACATGTACTGCACCACATAATTCTGCATTCAGGGAGTGTTAATCCAAGAAAGCCCCAATTTAATTTACCATTGTAAAGTATTGAAGGTTGACTCTGCAATTTCAGTTATGCAATTAAGGTGTGTGGGCGTGCTGGGACATGATAAAGGGAAGGTTTTTATTTTTGAAATCCTAAAAGGGACTCCTATATTTGATTCCTGAAGCCACATTTCTTAGGCTCTGTTTGGTCGAGATGCTAGTAAACTAATTGCCTTTAGTTTTACTCTTCTGTCGTTACGACAGCACAGAGTTTAATTTCCCTTGTGCAAATTTGCTCCAAATTAAAGAAAAAAATGGTCCCATGTGTAATTGCTCTAAATTCAATACAGTGCAAGTAAAAACACTGTTTTAAAAAAGAGATACAATATATCAAAAAGCCATAATAAAGAGCTCCAGAACTCAGCGTTCACCCTGAAATGTTCACTGTTTTCATTTAATGCTGCTAACACTGCGTGTCAATTGCTTTTATCTATGGCTCGGCCCTTTTCTTTGAAACCCTTGTTTATTTCTTAGTAGCTAAACAAATTAGAAGAACATTGAGACACATAAATAGAAATTAAACTAAATACCTAAACGCCATGGACAGAAAACACATCCAGCTTTGTTCAGCTACTGGAGGTGTTATGCAAGTTAAGTGACAGCAAATGAAAAAGACTCATGAATGTGGAATAGGAAGTTTATTAATTGCAGAGGGCCACATATACTACACATTTTGCATGTGATAATAAAGGTCTACTAAACTTTCTTTGAAAACAGAAATTACGCAATACTTAATTTACAAGCCTTGCCCTTTGATGTGTGTACGCATGGCCAGGGGGCATGAGACCAAATCTGCTCACGCAGAAGTGTGCAAATCTGTGGTCTTCTCAGGGGTCTGCCGATAAAATGGCCTCGCACAAAGATTCAAAAATGTTGTTGCCTCCATGACCTCAATCTATACACAGTCCACAGGCACAAACACACTTACTCACTTGTTTTCCTCTTCAGAAAATGCTACTCTGGGAAGTTTGGTGGTCGAACTGGTATTCGACCATCTGGGGCTTAAATAACATATTCAAAACAAAGTACTGTTTTCATTCAGTGTTCACGATACTGCAATGTTTAATCTGATCACAGGGCCCCTGAACTTAAGATACCCAAAGTTCAGAGTCAAAACAGTTTTTTACAATATTTGTTTGGAACATTATACAGTAAAAATTCCCTCTAAGGGTGTATTTGGAGGCCTTTTTCACAGTAGGCATAAGCATATCTACAACACCTATAGAGGATGCCTATAGGAGGATTCTCAGACAGGCTGAAGTGCAAGTTCTTACATCTGTTTTGTTTCTTTTTATGCTCATGATTACAATAGGTTTTGTCCAAGAAGAAACACATGCATCTAAAAATGAAAATAGGAAAGCTTCTTATCAGCTGTGCTTAAAATGACATGTAAATCCTCTGAATATGCAAGGCAAATATAGGAGAAGAAGCAGCACATTTCAGCCCACAGAAAACATACAACATGTTTAACCTTTAATAGGTGTTAACATAATGATTATCTATTGAATGTAGTCTATTTCAATATCCCATTTACATGATTGACCACAGTATATCTTCTGTTCTGAAAATAACTATGATGCGTCCTTCAAAGTATGCACTCTGGAGGAAGTGGTTCTGCTGCTCAGTCAAACAGACATGCAAATACCAAAATATAATAAAGACGATCTAATGCTCGTTGAAAGCACTGAAAAGAAATTCTGCTGCAGATGCCTTGATTTTAGATTTGAAGTGACGCAGGAAATTGTGTGGCTGTTGTCGCAGGTACGGTATTTTGTTTGTTTCTGTTGTGAGGCTTGTCATTTAGACATTGGCTTGTAATTAAATCACCAGCTTCAATGAATTTGCGATATATATATATATATTATAATTGTTAGAATAAAAGAAAGCAGCTTTGGCTGTCGAAGTGCAATGCCCATATGAAGTCGATTGCACCATTTCTGAGATTCTGTGCCGTCTTCTGACTTGCCTGTGCCCTGGTTACCAGAGGTTCTCTAAAGCTGCCACCATGTGGCTAGTTGGGATGAATTAAATTGCATGTGCCCGGCAGCTCACAAGTATTTGCTGTTACCAATATCAGCGCAAGATACCACATATGAAAGTTTCCTGTGGTCTGACAGCGGAATATTTAACGCAAAAGGAAAATTTCTAGAAAAACAAAAACGCTTCTAAGGCATCATCACAATGTCTCTGCCGCGTCTGAACATGGGCAGAGCTGGAGTCTCTGTTCTTTTACGTAGAGGAGCACAGTGCAGCAGGTGAGGAAAAAACAAAGGAAAACAACTGAAACAGATGCTACCACAGGCTCTCACATTTACAATAAAGCACGGCCCGGCTTTATTTATTCTTTGAGAAAGCAAATGCATGGTTGTGCAGTTCACTCCATAAACATGTTACATCACCCAGTTTTCTCCAAGAAAGACAGCATGTGGAAAGCAGACTATGAAAACAGACTCACCCCTTTATCCCTTTAGAAAGAGAATAACCCATAACCCTGAGTGAGCAGACTGATCAATAGTAATTGGTTATAAGACGTGAAGATGATTTGACCGAATTCCTTGATGCATGAACTGAATAGACTGCCTCTGTTTTGTAGTGTTCTGCCATTATGAAAGCATCCATTTCTGACTGCAGAGCCTGCATTTCTAGACAAAATTGTCAGCCTGTCAAAATATTGCAATCAATTATTTTCCCGGGTCATTAATCAATTACCACATATGCCAATCGTAAAGTATTATCCATAATCCCTATCAGTTAACACATTTTGTATGTGAAATTCAGTGGATCACTCATATTTCCATGTGTTATATATTTAATAGCAAGTAACAATGGACTATATAATCCTTAGAATTGATTTACAAGGGTCATAAAGACAATGGGAATTAGATTTCGAAAACAGGTAACTACTATAATTCCAAGCAATTTCTGGAATAATATCCTGATGTTGACAATTGTAATGCCATTCATTATGTCAAGAACTAGTTACTTTTGGATGTGCTCCTAATTAGGAATGGTCTCTATACCGCAAAGCTTGTTTTGTGCCTAATGTTTTTCCCCCCTCAAATTAGCTTAGTGAAGCATTTCTTTAATCACTTAATTGCAGCTAGCCTTTTGAAAAGAAAGGTAAAAAGAACAGTACCAAAAACATGCATGTGCACATACTGATATCCATACAGGGTTAATTGCATTGTTTTTACTGAAATCAGTCTGCGTTCTGTATGCATTACTGCACTGATGACAAACAACTTACTAAAATCAGTCATCCTTATTGTAATAATATAGTAGTACCACAGAGGGAGAGATACAGGAAAGGAAGGAAAAAAGCAGCACTAAATGCTATTAACTACTGTATAAAATACAAGTGAATTTTAGCTCTTGTTTGCATTTCAGCAGCTCTAAGGACCTCTAATGCAACAGCAATAATCTTGATTACAATTAAACTAAATAAAACTTAGTGATTTCCACACATACAGATGCATATATCTGACTATATTAATATAGTAATTTCTCAGCTCAATAAAATGTGCCTTTTCAAAACACCTATACAAACTCATCTGAAACTGTATACATCTGAATACTTTATAAGCAAAGAGAGGTGTCAATTTAGAAACACAGCATCGAGCTCATGTGGAATATGTATAATAAATAGTATCTCTAGTAATACTCTAATGTAACCGCTAAAACCCACATTACTTATTCAGAACATGCTTAGTCACAACAGCACAACGCACTCGCACACACATATTTTGACTGAAATAGCATTCAAGAAAAAAAAAGTATTCACTGGCACCGGCATCGGAAGACACTTTCTGGGGTGTATGTGCTATTCAAGGGGAGGTGTTAATTGCCGTGCTAATTACACCATGATTGCTTTGCACTTGTTTTGCACATGCAGGTGATTAAATTGTTAACGGGAGCATATTACTTGGCCCTGTTAACACGTTTCTCCCTGCCGCCTCCCCTCCTTCCCTCAACCAGCGCGGCGCCCGGGCAGGAAAGTCCCCACGGCCGTCGGAAGAGCTGGGAAAGTGGGCTCCATTTTCTCGGATCGCCGCTCCGTACAGTCAAGTCTCAAACGCGGTTTCCTCTCCTCCTCCCCCCCCCTCCTCCAGCCCTGCTCCGCCGCTCAGGAAAGAGCAGCAGCCTATTAGAAACGTGCCCAGCGTGAGAGCACACTTTGGCCAGATGCTAGCGCCGAGCCCACCAAGGTGTTATCTAAAAATTAGGCAAGTGCTGTGGATGGCGGTTTCCACCCCCTCCTCCTGCTCCTCTCCCTTCTTCTGCCTTCATTTAAAAATTATGGCAGCCCGGCTCCCGTCAGTCAGTCGGCCGGCCGGCCGGCGGTGTCTCACCGAGGGGATGGCAGAGGAATGACAGCGAGTTTCGAGTGATTTATTCGGCTCCGGCTCCGTTGCGCCGCTCGCCCAGTGGAAGCAGCGCATGGGAACACCCGCATCTGTTGCAGGACCGGGGCTGGGAGGACCCGCCGAGCTCTCTCCGCCCGGCACGGCGCGCTGTGCGCCCCGCGTAAAGACGCGAGGCTCCCCGCAGTACCGTCCCCTGGGGGACTCCTGCTTCAGCGCTGAGCAAGGTATCCAAGCGCACGGGTCCGGATCCAGGCCCAGCAGACCGCGGAGTCTCACTCGGCATTAACGATGAGGTCACAAAAATCTGAACAGGTAGATCTGAGAGCCCCCCAGAATCCTCCTCACAACCGTCAGTTTAAAAAAAAAAAATCAAAACCAGAATTATATATATATATAATGATGCTGACCCAGAAAATTATCTTTTTGTACGTAAGGAAAATCTTAGAAAGTAAATCCCGAGTTGCTATATTGGTGTTGTAACGGGATGCTGGTTTAATAAGCCGTAAGCATTACGTTAAAAATAACCCTCTTTTTCGGTCCCCCCCAAAATATTTTTCTTTTCGTGTAGCGGGAAAGTCTTTTATTCTAGACGTTTGTAGTGCTGTTTGGCACAGGTGAAGGTCACAGACGATAACGTCAAAGCTGACTCCCTGACCCATGAACGACGCAGAATTCAGAATTCCCGTATAACCACGTTTCCCCCTGCCAATTTATTTAGAAAACAAGCAATCTTTAAGTGCAGGTCAAGGTATTGTTATGAGGAATAAGATTCTCAAAGATTCTGCTGACCCCACCCAAATCCCCCTTTGTAAAATATATATACAATGTACCCACCTTTCAAAATAAATAACAGTATTGCAGTCTACGTGCAAACACCAAAGTAGCATTTATTTAAATACAGAAACCAGATCTAGACACAGCAACATGTACAAAATGGGTAATTGGTGATGTCCTGGCACACTTTAGCTCCTATGATCCTGTTTTTGTTTGGAAAGAAAGGATTTGCTATAAAACTAATAAGATCAAGTAGAAAAAAAAAAACATTGATATCAAAGTCTATCTGTCCATCAGATCTGAAGATCACCTGGGCGTGCTGTCACTGAGAATGAGGTCATGGCAAAGATAAATGTTCTTTAAATGCGCAGCAGTCAAATCAAGGCAAGCGCCGTCCATGTCTGATGTATTGATCGGGTCCAAGTCCTGTGGAAAGAGCCACAAATTCTATCACCTGTTTTGCTAGCAGGACCACAGTGGTCATTAGCCTGCCTTAGACGGAGATGCTGAGGGTGGCACACAATATTTCATACCCTACTTCTGCCTGATAGATGAAGATTATATGTTACAAACCAACCTGCACTGCTTTTTTTTTTTTGGGTACGGGGCGCCTTAATTCCCACCATTCATACATCATTTCCTCCCCTTGCTCGGCTGCATCCTCCTCCTTTCCAGCTGGGCTCGGCTCAGGCCAGCTGCCTGTCTTTCAGTGCGCGCTCTGCCACAGTGGCCACTCCGGCGCGGCACCTGCCTGTCTCCCACAATCCCCGGCATGTGGTCAGCACGCAGCGAGCCGCCTCACACGGGCTTAAAGAGACACGGCTCACTGGCCCGGGCTGCTTCCTGCCAGGGGAAAGTCTCCCGGCTCTCAGGGTGCAGCAGGGCTGATTAGCTTTGTACTTTTGTAAAATATCTAACCTTCTGAGCGTGCCCATCGAGGGAGAGACTGATTTTTTTTTCTGCTTTCACTTTTAAAATGGCTCACTGAAAAGATTTCACAACAGGCAAAGTGAAGTTAAAAAAAAAAGATCTGAGGTGACAGACCATGTGAACACAATCTTAGTATGTTCTTCTTTCTTTTTGTCGTATCTTGCAAACATTCCTTAATACATGACATTAATTAGGCATGTAAAAGCCTAGAGGGATTTAACAGGGTGGCCCGGTGTTAGAGGGTATTATTCAGCTTGTGTTGTGTCTTTTAATTTTTGCTGTACTTGTAAAGACATTGTTGGAAAACCAGTTGCACTTTGTTTGCAAAAAACAAGCAAAATATGAGGATTGTGACCTTCCAACCTTCTTCAGAGAGGCTTTTATTGAATCAGCTCTGTCTCTGCCCCCTGTATCTTCTGTATTCCAAACCCTTGGTTTTAATTGTACAAAAATTGTATTACCTCTTCTCTTTGTTAACTTTAGTCTTGAATTACTTTTGATAATATGAAATATAGAATAAGGTTTATTATTATTTTTTTCTCTGACACAAACTTTTATTCTATTTGAATTTTCATGGTGAGCAAATGTTTGTTCACCTATTAACATATTAGAATAAAAGTTAGTGTACACATGTCTGAGTTTCTTAACAGAGGTGTTAATACAATATGACCGTAAAGAGAGAATAGTGAAAGGTCTCATCTTTCTCACCAGGTCAAAATCGTCTTTTCTCTGTTCTTCAAGAATAGTCAGTTCAATGAAATGTCTGTAAACTGTTTATTTAGTGACTGCTTCTGTATTTTTTAACTGGTTAGCCAAAGACAGTCTGAATTTGTTTGGGCAAATTCACTGGGAGCACTGAAGGACACTTTCTCATTGCTTCTTAAGGTTTTATAGATGAATGTCCTCAAAAGTATTCATTTTAATTTGAACAATTATCTAAAAACCATTTCATCCTCGAGGGTCGTCGCAGCCAGGTTGCATCATCACCCACCCAACATCACCCACCCATCACAAGTTGCACAATATAGAATAAGACATAAAGTGTATACAAAAACAAAATCGTTCAAATACAGACAGAACAAAGACAAAATGTAAAAATGCAAATCATGAGAAAATAAATCAGTAAGCAGGCAATGTCTGTGCAAGGAGCTGTGAGCAGCATGTGAAGAGTCAGTAACAGTAAAGAAGGAATGTCACTGAGCAGAGGGCAGTATTAGTCGCATTTGGTTCCAAACCTGTGAGACCAGTGCTGTGACACTCCAGCTAGTAGATGCATATGTTTGCTTATCTGAGCTGTCATTAACACCATGAAACTCAAGACAAATGCTTTGGAAAAGCTTAATGTTTGCAAAGCAATTCATAAAAAAATCTGAAACTTGTGGCATGCATTTACAATACCACAGCTGTAGTTCTGTTTGCTTTGGATAAGTGTGAAATCTCATTAAATAATAGTTAAATTTCAAAGCCAGAGAGATACAGAACACGCATGTGATCAGTGTTGGGTTCTGCTAACTTTGTCAATTAATCATTCCTTCTGCCTGTGTTTTATATACTGATTCCCAAGTTAAAGGCTGCCTTCAGGGCCATGTATGGGAAGTTCTTTTTCAGTAGTTTTGTTGTTTCCTCTGTCTCCTGGGCAACAACCTAACTATTACAAAAAGGAAAAAGGTAAAGTGGGATGAAAAAGGTTCTTATAAAGATCAAATTGACTGTTCAGAGTAAGAAGTTGTACCGTTTTCATCCCATGTGTGACCTCCCCCAGACCTGCAGGAGTTCCAGCAGGTCTCTCATCGTGTTGCACTTTGCTGTTAAGGGGTCTGTCTCCTCCTGCAGTATGAGAAGCCTTGGCAGCAATCGGGCATATCTGTGCTGGAATAAACAAGAACAAGGAGTTGCGCGTTCCATCAAGTGGAGAAATTGAAAAGAGTGATATTAAGACTTATTAGCCAGCAGGAATATTTAAACGATAGTTTTGTTTTGTTTTACCAGTAATTGACCAGTCAGGCAATCAGGGAATGGGTGCTGATTTTCAAACACCCCTGGTGCTTATAAAAGCAACAGACATGCGAACAATTTCAGTGCCAAGACGCTCGCCTTTCCTGCTGCCCAGCCAGGAGAGCAGGAGCCCCAGTGCGGCTCACAAGCTGCACCTCTCTGTGATCCGAGAAGCGTGAGTCGCCAGCACTACCTCAGGAGAGTGACACTCGCAGTGAACTTTAGATCCTCTGCAAGCAACAGGTCGTGTTTCTCATAATTATGGTTTAAAGCATCTCCGAGCTATGCATCATCATGAATGCTCGCCGAGATCTGATTTCATGTAACATGACTTTTTGATTTTATGACGCTTTGCTCTACTCTTGCTTTAACCCCAAAGTGAAATTGTCAGGCCTTTCCCAAGCACTGTATATGGTAGGTTTCAGGGCTGCTGACAGATCCATAAATATGACACCTTGTTTTGTCCTCTTGATGTCTTGAGGTTCAGGATCGCCTTTGAATTTGAAACAGGTAAGCTAATAGGTTTGCTATAATACATGGGAGCGTAAGGTTTTTACTCTGCAGCTGCTGCAGGGGACACATGACAAGCAGATAATGACTGTATACCTGTCAAGTCAAGGATATCTGGCTGGCTGTAAATACAGATTTGCCTTTTTTCTTGATTTTTCTTTTCTCTCCGAAAGATCAACAAATGCAGCTTTCCACAAACTTCAATCTTCCAGAAATGTATTTTGTTATAATTGTGATTTTAAGCTGACTGGTGGTTCGGTTTAATGTGTGTTTGTGAATTTATAGATGGCCCTAATATGATTTCATTGTAGTGCGGAGTGAGTCTAACTGACGTGGGCTGTGTGGTAGCTTGCAGCCTCAGGGGTCTCAGGTGAAAGCATTCACCATTGTACAAAACAGTAAGATCTGTTTCCACACTGAGACTGGTGGAGAGCTTATGTTTTTTGATAGGATAAACCATTGACTCTTTTCCCCTCAGTTAAGCAGAGCTTGCTTCTCACCTTGCATGTCCACACTCCTCTCCGTGAGCTACACAAATATCTCTCCACAGCCTTCATCAAATATTCAACTTTAATCAATCAAATTAATGGACTTTTACAAAAAAAAATAACATAAAAAAAGATACCCAAGTAAAGATGGCTGTCTGAGAAGAACCACTAATAAGAATATCAGGAACTAGCAATCTGCATTTACACATAACAATCACCCTTACCTGTAATTAACAGCTTCTGAGTCCCAGAATACCTATATATAGCACTATCACTATCATAAAACATGTCGTTTCGCTTTTATTTAATAGATGTTTTATTTACCCTTTTTTAATTTTTTGTTTTTGTTTTGCTTCTTCTTAAGGTTCTGGAACAAAAGAATGCAATAGAATTCCTGACTGTGAACATACTCTTGTGGGGTTCAGGTCAATGTTGCAGATGTACACAAATGGAGATTTGTTCAAACAGAAGTTCGGGAGGCAGTTCAATTCTTATCTCGCCCACTTTCACTCTTCTGCGTATCAATATCTCGCAGCTCAGCTCCCTCCCCCCCCATACCTATTCCTCGTCTATCTCCCAGCTCACCCACCGCCTCAACTTCACCCATGCAGCAGCTCCCTGGCTCATTCCTCATGAAGGTGAGGAGGGTTTCTGTCAGCCTTGCCCCCATGTTCCCTCAGCACGAGGAGTTCGGCCAAACAAACCTCCAGGACTTCCTTCTCTATGTTGCATTAATTAGGATCCGACAGAACAACTCAACTGTGAAATGGTGAAATAAAGTTTATGGAAAGTAGACCGGGATTTCACAGCCATTTTCTGGAATGCTATTTGTTAAGCAAGTGTCCTCTCCTTTCACAAATCCAGATGAAAAAAAAAAAGATTCAAATGGAGCTGCTGTTCTTTCAATGCGCATCATATCTTTTAATGTCACTGATTTACAGATGTATTGCAAACAGAACATGAGAATCATTATAATTGTGAAATATCAACCATGAGAATTTGATTTTATCATAATGTTAGCTTTGCCTCACATAACAAGTAACTGTCTAATTAATTTAAACACATTTGAGTACATAAGTGAAACCAAATAGATTGTTTAAAAAAAAAACAAGTCACCTTTGATGGATATATATTCTTATTGATGTACTCAAACTTTACAATTTTGTACTTACAATTGCTTCTGATTTACTAAGTACACACTTAAAGTATTAAAATGTAATTTATGTGCATCAACATTGTTTTTAGGCCTGTTTCTGGTGTTAGTTTAGTTTAAAAGCCCAGCTCTCTTCATTTTCGAACTAGGCATGTAAGTTATTTGAAGTTAATAAACACCGAACAAATAATGATGGCCTTCATTTCAAAGGGCATTTAACACTACTTGACAATACCCTGTTCCTCCCTGAATAGGCCCCAGGGGATGGATGTTCTGACATCTGTGACAGTTTATTATACTGAATATGAAAGCACTAAACAGATTACGATCTGCTAAAAATGTTTCACCCTCAGTCTCCCGAACTATTACAGCAATCTTGAAAAACCTGAAGAGGATTTTCACATGGTCTGTGTCAGACCTCACCAGAGACATACGAAACTGTCCAAAAGCAACTTGGTGGATGGGCATTTAGGGTTCGCTGCTTCACGATTAAGTAATCCATGTTGAAGGAAAAAAAATGCATTCTTATATTTAATATCCACACAAATGTGTTGCCATTTGTGAATGTGTGATCCTATTTTTAATTAAAGACATAATCAAAATGATCTATTGATTGCTATTGACATTCAACATTTGAATTCACCAGTTTATTTTTGCTATGTTCTTTAAATTGCACTTTAATAGGTAGACAGATATAGATGGATAAACAGACTAGTAGTTGTGTAAATATAGATAAGAAACGTTACAAAACAGAAGAGGCCATTTGGCTCTTATAGCGTGTTTGGTAGTTACTGATTTTATGATCTCATCCAGCTGTTTCTTGAAATAAGTCAAGATACAATCTTCAACAACAAGTTGGGTAGCTTGTTCCATATTCACACAACTTCTGGGTAAAGATGTACTTCCAGTGTTTTGTTTTAAATGCATTACATATCTAATGTACAGCAAAACATCATTACAGTTTGATACTGAAATATCTCGCACACAGCCTTGGCAGATGTTTCCTTGTTTTTAACAAAACAGATACACTTGATTTAAAAATGTCTGTCAGTTCTGCTTTGATCTTTAACTATGGTCAGTAAGGTTCAGTAAGCAGCTCACTTTGCTTGTAAGGTGACATTCAAAATAAGACAACCATGTTAAGAAAAAGGCATATGTTTGCAAAGTTTCTCTGCCAAACAGCAAAAAGTGCAAAAAACATGTGTAAGATACTCTTTGTATCGCTGCTTGTCTTTTGGAACCAAAAAAGGAGAAAGGAGTTTGTGTAAGAAGGAGCTTCTGTTTTCGTCGCCTCTATTTTACCACCAGGTCGGTGTAGAATTCAATAAATCCGGCCGCTCAGCAGCATAGACAGAATTCAAAGGGCAAACTGACTATGTTCATCTGGAAGTTGATGTTTTTTAACGACGCAGCTTTTAAAACTCTCGAGAAATGCAGAAATCCTTAAGGATTCTGTTTTTACAGATGTGATTCTGATCTCTCTTAAAACCATATTTATTTCTATAGACGACTGGATAAAAATCTATTCCTAAGTCACCAGTTCCAATATGTGAGTTGAACACACTAACACTTACTAGCTGCATCTGGGGCTCATAGGAGGTAAAATCATTTCCTTCAGGCTTACTGACAACTATCTCTAACACCCATCGTTGAACAAGCATGGACACGACAAGGTCATTTATTTTGCAGCTCATTCAAGGAAAGAGAACCATCAATCCCTAAATGAAAGCATTTAAGAAAAGTTTGGAAAAAGAATAATTAACCCAAATGAAATATAAGCTACCGACAGGAAGTGGAAATGGGTGCCACTGGGTTTCAGTCTATAAATTAATCACATTTTCTTATGAGAATGGCTAATAATAATACCTTAATCACGTGATGGTACTAGCACATGGTTTTGTAATAAAAGCCTGATTTCCAGAGGTGGTGAGACTTGTTTCTGAAGAAGTTTGACTTTTTGCTGTGAAACGCACAACTCAGTTGAAAACATTTTTTTTTCTAAGGGGGGGGGGGGGGGTGTTCTCTGTTTTTGAAGTGCTAACCTGTCACAAAGCCAAAGGCATTACATTTAGATGATTCTTGGATTACGGTTCTGCTTATATTACTATGCTCCACCCAAAATTGCTGAACCTGAGTGTAAAAATGGGCAGAAGCAGCATCTGTGTGGGGGAGGGGAAACAAGGTTGTCTGAAAAACTGCACCTGTAAGTGAAATTCAGAAACAAACGCAGTGAAGACACAGCCTTCATAGCAGCGAGGGGGAAACTAAACAGAGCACACCCAGCAAGGTAATTGATATGTTAGGTATAGTAAAAAAAAACAATACAAAAAAAAGTGAAAGAAACAAATACTGTACCATGTTAGTTTTCTGGTTGGCTTCTGTCTTCCCCTGTGTTCCCTGAAACCCAATCCAAAAAGAAGCTGATTAGTGCAGTTGGGGTTCCATTGGCAGCTGCCAAAATGAAACTTAAGTGCTGAAGGCGGGTGATATTTGGTAGCCTCTGGCTGTTGTGAACCTTGCACAAGTCTCCTGGCAGCCAGCACATACCCACTAGCAACGAAAGGTACGTCTTTAATCGCTCCTCGTTGTCTTGGGTTTGTTCCTGCGCATGCCACAGGACCAGTGAAAGCTCTCACCTCCTGTTCACGGTGGCTAAGGTAATCGTGCCAAGTCTAGACAGTCCCGCTCCTATCCGTGAACTTGGTTGCGCTGAATTTGTCCTAGATTAGAGATTCCTGCCGGCAGGTTAATACAGCTGCTAGCTGGGCTCCCCGGAGCACGGCTTCAAGCTCGCTAAAGCACAATGAGTCTTAGGCGTGAGGTCCCAGCTGCTTGCAGCTCCGTCTACAAGCAGCGATGCTTGAAAACGACTAGTCTTTCGTCTCCCCCAGCAGCAGTTCAGAGGGTAGTATCTTGTGTAATACTCATATTTTGCTCTTTTTTTTGCATAAAATATTTTAATTGTTTAATTGTTTAACAGGGTTTTAAATTCATACCGTGTTTTGTAAAAAAATAGCACCCATTCCCTTACATGTACTGTGACTGTGTGTATAAACTGTTCTGTTGAGAAAAACAAATCTGAAGTCCTGTACTCTGGAGAAAATGCGTCATTATTTGCTATTGTATTGTTGTCAATAAATAAAAATGTCATGTGCAAAGCAATCAGTGTTAAGTTTTTGATGAACAATGTGCCATTCACTTTAAGGTATCTGGCTTTTTTTTCCTCTGCCCGTGTTTCTTGCCTATCACAACACAAAGCCCACTTGGGACATCACTGAAAGCTATAACAGCTGTGAAATACTTTATTTAAATTGTATGCTTAGCAATCTAGTTGTTGTGGGATTTGCTGCTTGTAAAAATAAACAGAAGTGATCCGTCTCCCTGGGATTAGTTTAAGATATAGAGCCAGGTTTTATATTGTCTAATACAGTAAAAATACATTTCAGAACACAGGTTTTTTTTACCCTACTGATTGATTAATATATGTATTTACACAATTAGTTCATAATTTATTCACATTTCACTCGGTGCACTCATCACACTAACTGGATGGAAATTCTCTTTGCATCGAGTTTGCATTGCGTACCTAAACTGAAATATCTTGCAAAGCAACCAAGGTCCAACGACCTAATCCTTTTGTTTCTCTTTGGAATAACATCGTCCTCCATCAGCACTTTTGTGCAATGCGTGGAGTCATAACTTGGTTCACCATCATGTCACTGGGAATGACAAGAAACTAGTTGGTGAGAAGGTTTTCAACTTAGGTCATGTGTAGCATTCAGCACTGAAGCACGAATCAAATTATTAGTATTTCCCTGTACTCTTTCTCCGTGTCAAACAACGCAGCTGTGGGGCAAATGAGATGGTATTCAAAACTATTTCATCAATATAGAATGGATTCAGGTCAACATTGGCCAACATTTTCCCCGATATGCATTTTTAACGATACTGGAACAAGACTGGATCGCTGGGCCAATCTTTAAATATTGGTGGTGGTGTTGGCAGTCTTGTTTGACTTGACAATGTGAGCCAATGATGGCCTCCCTACGGCAGAGATTTTTTGTGAGGTCCACATCCTCGGGTTAAAACAGATGTTTGTTGCTAGATATCGCACTCCACAGTGCTGTTGGATATCCGGGCAGCAGATTGAAGTGATCTCCCTGTTGCGCCTGTCTGTAGTAGAGCTTTAACCAGGTACTTGCTGCTTCCCAATCCAGGAATGATCAGGTCAGGGCAGTTTGTTACCTTTGGACTGAACTTTTACCATTTTTCATAGCTCTAACTAACATGGAACAAAAAAATCTGGATTTTAAAAAATGGAAAAATGGTGCTATCGCATTTTAGTTGTGTCCATTGTATATGGACAAATTATGCAGGGCTGCTGAAACGTATTCAGAAGGCTACTGATCGTTCTGTTTATTTAAGGCCTGAAATAATTGAGACATTTTACCATGACAGGTACTATTCCAAATAAAGTTTGTATATAGGTTTCTTGATCATTATTTGGTCAAGGATATAAAACAATTATAATTATAACAATTGGTCACAAACACAGCAGGGTGTTTTGTGAAAAATCTTTACCTGTTGGCTCGTGGAATAGAAATCAGTACATGTATATGATTAGTACATGGATTAGTAGGTGGCTTGTGATTATGATCCGAGTGTTAGTGGGATAGAAATAAAAGACTGGCTGAAAAACTCATCTTTTGCACCACTGTTGCCACAGTTTGTAACAAAGGCATGGTACCATCATCCGTTGCAAGTTACAGGTAAAAAATGCAACCATATTAAGGATAACTCATACGCACATGTATTTATTTTTTTCTATTATAAAACCAAACACACTTTTTGAGAGGTTGTCCTCTTAAGCAATAGTGGACTAAAGCTGTTAAGCTTTAATAATGTGGGTAGTAATTCACAGTGTTGGGATGGAAGGGCTTTAACTTGGCTAGTTTCCAACGCTGTCATTGAAATAAAGAACAGAGGGAAAGAGCAGAGCTCTTGGTATAAGGGTTAAGAATGTGCTGTCTTGGAATGCTACACTTTCTGAAGGATTTCTCTCCCCATTGAGAACAAAGCTTGTTACAACCTGTTACTGGAAGCTTGAAACACTCTTTTATTGGTAGGAATGAAAATATTTACACGCTGCTTAGGTATTTTTTAAAACCATAATCTACCTCACATATTAACAGTGAGCTGCCTTTTATGATACAGACGTTATATAATATGATAAAACACAATTTCACTGTACTTTGATGACAGATACAGAGATGTTCTTCCTCAATACTGGACATTTAAAAAAAATATTTTCTTGATGGAAAAAAAAAATATAATATGAACTTATATTTCCCGATGCAATAACAAAATCATAATATAAATTTTAAATTAAATCAAAAGAGATATTAAACTCTTCACAACTAGTAATAGATATTTACACTCGCAATATAAGTACAGACTTAAAAAGGCAAATGTTATGTAGATCAGTCTAAAATGGAAAAAAAATAGTCTGTTTTTATTTTAAATTATACGTGACAGTCCTATTCTTCCCACAGTGACTATTTATGTAAGATTTGTTAAGGTGATTTAACCAGCATGACCACATGTTTACTTTGTGAGAGTATTTATGATCAATTTAATAAAAATGTTAATCCAAGGTGAAACACACACAAGTCACCTGAAAGTAACATTCTATAAAGAATTTGCTGTTAAATTTACAATCCAAATAAATTCAATAACAGCAAGAATATCGTTTAACAATAGCAACAGGACTGATAAAAGTCTAGATTCACTAAAAACACTAGCATATCGACAGTATCACAGATTTCATATATCGTCATATTATGTTTCAGTATAATATATTGATACCTGAAACTTTCAAACCTGACAAATTCAATTACTCCAGAACTTTCTAAAATACACTGTAAGTATTTTTCTTTAGTGTGCCTTGTTTACATCTACCATGTACAGTAAGACTTCATCCAAAAGAAGTGACACAAGTGCTAATTCAGTCTGGGACAATCCCGGGAGCGACACTAACCCAGGTTTTAGGCTTTTGTCTTCTTTTCTCTATTCAGTCATTACACCAAAACGGACTCCTTTTTGTCTTCAACCCGTATCCTGCTGTAAATATTGGCACAACGCTACAGCACAGGAGCACATAAACCATGAACGACGTACATTGTTTTCTTATTGTATTTCTGGTGAATATGCTCTCTTGGTATTTTCCGGGAAGACCATGATAACGTTTAAAATATTACTATGCAAAGCAGTTCTGTGTGCTGTGCCACTCCTATTTCCACGGTGACTATTTCTGTAATAATTGTTAAGTTGATTTTCTGTTTATCTCCTGGACTACTTTATTTTGGTGACCACTAAAAAGGCATTTTATGTCTGATCGCATCCTTGATTAATTTTGTCCAGTTTTATTAATTTCCAAATTTTATTTTTGTACTACAGCATGCACAGTAGATAACGTCAAGAAATACGATTCGGATCCAGAGGGCTGCTAAGCAGAATTCTTTTTTTCTCCTTCTCCGACAGAACAAAAAAGTGGCACCCTGACTTTAAAGACACATCAGCGAGCGTTAATCAAAATGGGCTCAGGAAGAAAACTTAAGCAACTTAATAAAAAATGAAACTCGTATGTATATATAATGTAGCGCCGGAGTCTTGACAGCTGTGAAATAGAGTTTTACTTATTCAGGGGAGATCTTACTTTTGCAATACCTACTAAGATTATTATTAGTTCCCAGACTCTCAGACATGTCAGAAGCTACAATATGCAAATAGAGGGTTTATTAAACCCATCACAAAAAAAATCTTTATAGATATACACAGACACTGAAAAACAACCTTCAGTTGCAATAAACAACCTGATTTGGGGTGTCAGTAACGCCCCATTCTGAAAACACCTCCTTGATGATTCAAGAAACGTCAAGGCTGATTTTCCAGGGAATAGGTGCAGAAAGCAGATGTTTTTTTTCTGCTTTATAGCAGAGAACAGAACTCTTTCGTCATCGGGTTAACCAGGTGTAAGGATACCATCTCTCATCCTTCGTACAGGAAAATCGCGTCAGGTTCTTTCGCAACCAGACGTGCCTGAACACTACTTTCCCACACAGCTCTCTGAAAGTAATGCAAACTTTTTCTCCCTTTTTTTTTTCTCTCCAGGTAAAAGGAAACTATCGACTATATTAGTTTCTATTAAACAATACCGAGGATATCTTTCCCCTTTTGATAAAATGTTGAGACGTTGAGATCACAAATCTGTCTATTGTGCCCACGTCTGTCCACAAAAATTTGTTTTTGATGTCTTCAAAGTATCAAACGCAAATCAGGTGGTATTACGGTAACAGATCGGGTTGCTTTCACGAACTCCGTGACTTTTAAGAGGAACTGAAACGAAATGCATCTTCAGCGCAATTCGTATTACTGTCGTGTTAATTTCACCTTTCGTTCTCTGCCTTTGCCCCGACAAAATGAAAGCTGTACTTTTCTGTATTTTGAAAATACCGTGTCTTTCTCATCTCTTGATCTAAAACATGAGTTTTAATCTCCAGACATTTTTTTTTCGAGAATGGTGAATGGAGGTTTGCTTCTGCAGTCTGGGAACCAAAGAGATGTAAAACCAATATTGAACAAAACGTTAGTCTGGTCATGTCACTCAGGGGACCAGATTAAAGCGCCCTTCACAAAGATACGTGCGTAATATAGGATTATTGGCGATACTTCACAAGACGCTGGTGGTTTGCTTCTATAAAAGGACCTTGACGTGTATAGTAAGAGCCATCATGGACATGTGTGGTAGGGAGATAGGAAGGAAGATTCTAATTATCTCACCAAGTACATAGCAAGCCTCCCATTGTTTCACCAGATCTGTTCCATTATACCGCACTTCACTTGTGGATCTGAGAGACCCAGATTGAAATGATGTGACTGGATATTGTTCAGTAAATGCTATTAACTTTTAAGCTGAGTGACACATAACAGTGAGGCCGACGTAAATTGCAGTTCCTTTTCCTAATCCACTTTCTGACGGGGAAACATTACCAGAGCCTTGTATTTTAACAAGAGATTACTTTGGGAGCTCCGTACTTCGTGGCTCACAAATGAGAGATGCCACAGGATTCTTTCTTTCTCCCTCCATTGATCCTTCCAAATCTTATTCAGTATCCGCCAATGAAAATGCCTTGAGGGCATCCCTCAAATCCAACACCAGGTACAACAATGACTGCAGCGCTGCATCTGCACTGAATCTGGGGGGCTCTCATTCACTTAGTTGTGGCTCAGGAGCTAAACAGCAAAAAGGATCGTCATACTAACAGTTTCAAAGAAGAAACTGTTTTTGTGCTGCTCAGTAAGCAAGGCCTGTGGAATCTCTGCCAAAGTAAGAACCTAACCAGTAAAACTAATTTCCTGCTGTGTCCAGAAATCTATTGAATCCCCACAATGAATCACCACCATGCTTCCACACCCCTTAATGCCATAACCTGTTTCTCCAACCGTGTGAATCTGTAAAGTGATCCCTCAGAATTTAGTCATCACAGTTTGTTTGATCTTTCCTCTTTTCAAATATCACCCTCTTAAACAGATGTACAGTATATATATGTATACGTACAATACTAACAACAAAACAATGTTATTTCTTATTCTACCTGATCATTGGTTCTGTATGATAGGTGGAATGTATCATGCCATTTCCTTTTCTGCAGTGTTCAAAGGATACGCTCTGCATCACAGGCATAAAATGTGTATTTTTGTAGGAGGTATGCAAAACATCCAAAAAGAAATGTAGAAATGTGTCTTTAAAATGAATTTTCAACAGTGTCCTCTACAACATAGACCAAAGGTAACCTTTTCTGTTCTTTCACCTACATAGTTTCAGGGCAGTTTTTAAACTGAAGCTTATGCACTGTCTTCACTTTCATTAGTTAAACTCGTACAAATATAACATGATTTCACACATGAAACACATTGGTTACATCTTTTAATTTATTACAAGCAAATGGAACACTACTGGCATTTTGGCTTCAATCACTTAAAGGAAACTAAGACAATTAATACTTACAAATCTGCATGTAGTCTTTAATAATGTCAGTAAGGAAATATTTCCACTCTTTTCAGTGAATATTAAGCCTTGTTTTAGCAATTGATCTTCTATATCATTACTTGACCTCAAAAATGAGTTGGAACAGGATGTGTCAGATTTTGATATGGCCTTACCTTTCTTTTGTTAAAATCAAGAAGCTCCTTGGAAAAAAGCCTTAAAACTCTTTTGGAATAAAACTCAGAAAAGATATGTCTTTATTAATTGAGTCCAGTGTACATGTTAAAATTGTTAATTAACTGTTAATTGTTAATTAAGCTGTCATTTGGTTTCCTTTATCCCTTTATTGAAAGCAAATATTGTTATTCATCATGAATGTAAGGAAGACAAAATGGAATCTTTCTACTTGGCTAACCATAAGCATTATGCTTACCAAGTATTCAAAATGCTGGGTACTTAAATCTCTTCCTTGACGGATTCAAACAAGTACGTTTTTTGAATTTAGGGCCCTGAATGTTTTGCTATCTGATTAGGGCTTTAAGTTTTTGATTATGTTGAAAAACTATAATAAAATTGCACTCATTATAGTAAGAACTATTCCAGCGACTAATAACAAAACATATTGGGAACGTTCTTCTTGAAAACATTCTTTTGATCTGCCTCTCTTCGAAGAGCCTAGCAGTGATCCCTTAAAAGCAATGCTTAGTTAATTCGGTGCGTTTCTCACAGGTTTTATTACTCGATCTATTTTACTTGCTGATTCATTTACCTGAGGAGGAAGCTCCAGAAATCTACAAGTCTAAGTTGATTGAGCAATAAAATAACAGCATTTTTAATCTAACAAACAAAACCCACCTGAGTTGTAATAAAAGTGACATGTTTGATCTGCGGAACATGCGGAGGCAGCAATTTCTTAGTCAGACGAAACATGCTCTTTTTCCCACACAGTAAAGTGGTAGAAAAATACATCTCTCTGTCCCTGTTGTGGATGTGAAACATGTAGATTCATGAGGGCATTGCTGTTTAACTACCGCTCCAGTAGTGTTCAGTTTTCAACATGCTTAGTTAGCATGCACTGGGTGCAATTTCAAATGCCACTTCCAGCCAATATAGTGAGCTGCTGTGCCCCAAGGCACAATCAGCTGGCCTCATGCCATTTTCAGATTATTCAGCCTATTTTTTGAAAGCTTTTAAAGAAAATAAGGGGAGAAGAGAGAATAAACAAAAGGAAAACAGGGCAGAGCGCTCATTAACTTTTAAATAGAGGGAACCTTAAATCGCCACCTGTGACCTGTTTGGATTATAAACACTGTTAAGCCACTTTACAGCGAGCTGCTTTAAAAGCTGATAATGTTTCCCAGTGATCCCGGCCATACTGACTGCACAGGCATTTTCAGAGAGACAGGTTGGGGCCTGCAAAGTCCCACTTCTCTTTACGAGTGGAGCAGCTTTGAAACGGGAAGCTCTCTGGGTGTGTAAAACCAGTTCCGCTGGAACATCGTGTTAGAAAGCCGAAGCCTGGCGCTCAGAAGAGATCAGTGACGTATCCACACCTCCATGAAACTGTTTTTTGTCAGCAAGGCGTGGATAACAACCCTATCAAACTGTGTCATCTCTATCAAGATGTAGGACACCCTTCTTAACTACATTAGGTTTTTTTTACCAGAGTTAAAGGTATTATTCATACAATTTACAGTATATACTCTTGTATATTCCCTTCAAAGTAAAGTTCTGTCTTTACAAGGAACTACGATTATTTTGATTAACGCTAAGGGAGACTTTATGAGGACATTCATACACACAAGGTTGTACAGCTGTTTTTATAGTAATTCAGAATTTCAAACTACATTTAATAAAATAGCGGCCTGTTGCACATCTTTTACAAGGTTTTTTTTCTTTGAAAAATATGGAACAGATGAACATCATTTAATTTCAGAGACATTAATTCTTAGCACCACGAGAGCTCAGAAACTGCAGTTGCTGCAGACAGAATTTGGTGAAACACATTTTTAAATCTCAGGTGCCCACAAATCATGGATCTACTTTAATATGCAGAGGATAACATTGAAAACATTGAAAAAATAAACAATATAAATGACAAAAAGGGAATTTTTGAATCTGTGTATACAGACGTAAAGTGTTATGACATATAATACTATGTGTACCTGTGAAGAAAATTCTTCCACTGCTTTGGTGAACCTCACAAATACATGAGCAGCCAAAATGTTTAGCAACAACACAACAATTGTCCTTCTGACCTGGGCTGCAAACTGCAGGATGATACTGGTTTGTCGTGGCTGAATGTGGCTTTGTGTTTTTGAACCGGCTTAAAAAAAACAAACAAAAAAAAAACATTTCATGATTTTTCATTCATATTATAAGCTGGTACATATCAACACAGCAAAAATGTAAGTGGTGTTGTAGAGGCCAGGAGCGCACAGCAAGGAAAGGTGATCTTCCGGCAGATGTAGGACTGCGAAGACCTGCTGTGCCTGTAGCGAAGGACTTCCTCCCTCTTTGCGAATCGGGGAGATGAAGAATGCCTGTTTGGGTCTGAGAGAGCGTCTTTGTGTCTAGTGCTGGTATGGGGGGGGGCTGTAGGGGCTGGGGGTAAGGGGTGGGGAAATGGCACTTCAAGTTTCATCTACCCATTTCCTAGGGGTGCAAACTCTGCAAGTTGTCACCTCGGAGTATTCTGTGTCTCTTGAAGCACTAGGCTCCTCTGGAGAGAATGTCAGTCCAAGCCTTGGGCAGTTTTGACAAACAGAGTATATATTGATACATGATAAAGTATGCTAGAAATCACCCTACTGCTAAAGGCTACTATAGTTTTAATATCATCATTTGAATTAACAAGCATTCTGTGGAGAAATAATGAGCTTTCATTATTCAGAACATCATCCTTACCCGGGGAACTCAGAAGCTATTAGCGCTTGAGAACTTAATGAAAAGATGATAAAGAAGGTTTTAGATAAAAGTTTGAATGGCCACACTCAGTAACCAGAGTAAAAATTTAATGCGGCTTGGGATGATGGATTGACGTTATCTCTCGGGAGCAGCACAACGTGCCCCCCGAAAGGTGTCGAGTGCGTGCAGGTGTTCTGTCTTCGCACACCTGCTGGCTGGCCCCTGCCGGAGGAAACTGTCAGCCTGGGAAGAAGGAACACCTGCGCGGTGTCTCAGGGCCGCCATTCGCATCCCAGAATCCTTGCCTGGAATTTCAGTGCCACCCCGACCCCCGCGTGGCGTTGGAAACTAGCCCTTCGAATGTGAAAGAAACAGCCGGGCCTGGTATATCTGCTGCTGTACATACTGCCACTGCCGACGCGACCAGTCTTATTCCTACAACTGCACTGGATAAGGATAAGAAGAAGAGCCCCAGACTGACACATATAAACGTGCATGCAGAAGCACCCCCTCACGGGCTGGCCTCCTCTGGTCTCAGAAGCTCTCCAAGGCTGGGCTGGGCCTGGCCACTGCCGGGGTGGGAGACATCCAGGGAAAAGCAGGTGGCTGTTTTTAAGTGGGGCTGGTGGACCAGTAGGTGGCGCACTTCTGCCAGGCCCAGAACCTTCAAGGCGATGCCCCAGAATGGTGACACGGGGCTGTTGGGGGTAATGTCCTTGGGCTGGGAGTTTAAACGAAGGTCACAATGAGTTTTGCTCATTAAAGATCCCAGGGCATTGCTCGTAATAATAATAATAATAATAATAATAATAATAATAAGAGTAGGAGTGTTAACTCCAGTGTCTTGGATTAAATCTGCTCTTGCCTGCTTGGTTCAAGAGGTACAATAATGCCCCACTTCTCTGCCAGAACTTAACTTCCCTCTTCTATGCGTGGAAAATGGTGGGATCTTCTGGGATGAAAAGTGCTGATGATACAAGCGTTGTTTATCGCTAAAGCTAAAAAAAATCCTAGTAAATACGAGTGAGACTGCAATAACAAATGAAATATGATAGAAATTGTCATAGGCTTAGGTACCTTTCCTTTCCTCAGAAAGGTGAATAAATTTACAGATACAGGTGGTAGCACGAGTGATTATGATAAATATCATGCTCTTCATTCTTTGTTAGTGGCTATTCTTTTATACAACTGATCAGATGTGGTAAGATTGCCAGTCTCTGGTTTTATATTCTCATATGTGATCAGTCAAGTATCAATATATCTGCTTGCAGTCTGTGTTCATATCTCTTCAAACTTTCTTGGTTTGGTTGAAGCTTAGGCAATCTATACTTAATATGACTTAATATGATTCAATGTGACTACTAACATCACTTTGTAATTATTCTGCACTTACTGTTTTAAACCTTTTCTTTGTTCAAAAATGTTTTAAATATTGCATTATAGTCTATCATACCACAGCAGTGTTTTTACCTTATAGCCTGATCTCATTGGATATCAGAAACTGAAGAAGTCTGGACCTGATCTGTACTGGGATGGGAGACCTCTAAGGATATGGTTTCTAAAAAGTGTTGGTGGATCAGTAGGTGGTGCTCTTCCCTCCTCTTGTCCAAGCCAATGCCCCAGTATAGTGACCAGGCGTACTGAATCACAGGAAGTGTTGCCGTTCGGATAACACATTGAACTAGGGTCCTGATGACTGATCATTAAAGGTCCCACAATGCTGTTCAAAAGAGCAGAGAAGTTGAAACTGGCGTCCTGGCAACACGTCACTCAGGGCCTGGGCTTGTACAGTCTGACCTCTCCAGAGGTCCCCCTTGACTGACCTGGTGAAGTGATTTGTAGTTATTATTTTAATTTCCATCGGGATTGTAAAATCTCCCCTCTGGATTGGTTGTGGCTCTCGCCTTCAATAAGCAATGTGATTACAAATTCATAAAGAAGCTGGTGTCGCTGAAAAAGTGAAAGAACCCTCCCCCCAATTTTTTCCTCTTCTCAGTATTTCAACATTTGTTAAGAATGGGGTCAGGAGTATATCAATACTCAATCGTAAGACAAGTTCTTGTGAATAATAATAGGGAAAGCGTTGTTACAATGAAATATAACTTTACAGAAGTTTAATATACTGATACTCCAAAACCTATGACTATCCTTTTTGATAACACTTGTAATGAAGAGATGTGAAACTCATATTCTGGATACTATTGCACAAAAAAGATGACATGTTCTTAAAAGACATAAATCTCTTCAGCTTGAAGACATTTTCTCCTGAACTTAAAGATGATAAAGCCAAATTATCGATAAGCCTTTAACCTCTGTGTTTCATCCATCTTTGAAACAGAGCACGAATCTGGAATTTTGAAAGGTGATAACGAAACACTATGCTAAAGTACTGAAAGGAAAACAATAGAGTTAAAAATACCACAGGATCTTCAGGATAGTATTTATTAGAAATAAGCCTTCAGGCTTATGAGGCAACAAAGTTGGATAATAACACAACACTTATTATTAGCAAACCGATACATTTCTGCAGGTGAACTGAGGTTTATGGAACACATTTGACACAGGGCAAATTCATTACACTGCTCAAGATTTCTCTTCAAACTGATCAACAGGCATCTACAGTGAAAGTCACAGATGTAAGATGTGTGGCCCATGTGGAAAGTTATACAAGCTGTGACATATGCTTTGCATCACGTTGCAGATGAAGGGTTTTGGGATTTTGTCCCATTCCTCCTCAATACCCGGAAATGCACATTTTGTTCCCTGCTTTCTGTGCCCTAAATGCCACTTCTCATCCCCGGTCATCGACCAGGTGTGCAGTGGAGCTCAGGTCTAGCAAGTAGGACATCTGATTCATAATCGTCATTTTTAGCCTCTTGCATAAATGCCACTGTAACATATGTAGAATTGTTCTGCTGAAAATCACATCAAGTACAGTATCCAGAAAGTAAGACAAAATGAGCAATGTGAAATGCACAAAAGGCAATACAACTTCTATTTCCAAGACTGAACGTGCAACCAGTTTCAGTGCTTAATATCTAGATATTTAATTCCCAGTTATGGTTAGCGGCTTGGGCACTCCACAGATTAAGCAAAGCAAAATGCACTCAATATAAAACTTTAATACCATGTGGTTAGTGCACATGGGACCATAGCTAACTTGCAGTTTCACTGCTGTAATTTGATAACGTGTGTAGTGTAAACAGCAGGTGCAAATATAGGGTTGTAAAACTTTCAAACCGGAGTTTAGTGGATTATAAAAGTTTTAGGCAAGTCTTTGTGGTAGCCCGGAATTGGATGCTAGTGCATCCTGTTTCATGCACTTCCCTCACAAAGCTGTGGAAGGGTAAGACATTTTCTGAAAAACACACTAAATAGGCAGCAATACAGTAAGTGGTAAATAAATCACAGTATTCAAATTGCAGGCTTCCAGCATATCACTGCTGCTTTTCTTTCCTCGGTGGGTTTAGACAAAAATTAAGACATGAAGACTCAGTTTTGACATCCTGAAAAAGAAATGGTTAAATACAATTTTAATAATTCATGTTTTTCACATCGACATTTGTCAGGTCATGCTCAAGCTAAGTGCAAGTGTAGGTTCACAGTATATTGTCAGTCATTTATTATCTAGTTATTTTGTTTGCATGTGCTTTGCCAACTTGTATGAACCTGTTTCCCCTATTAGTCCCCTATACTCACACAGTTCCCTCATAGTGTCCCTTCTCAGGGTTCAAAGCCACTCTCAAGATATCTCTTCACCTCTGTTCTCTAGCAATGGCCCTGCTAATCGAGCCTCCACAGCGGTACTTCTTTCCAAGTCACTTGGCTCATGAGTCTTTCCCATTCTGATGTTGCTCATTCCCAAGACGACCCCTGTGTGTCTCAGCCAGAGACCAACAGACATGATGTCTCTTTGCATGTGCATGTCTTGCAGGTAAGGTGGAAAAATGTCTTCTTTTGGAGGAGGAGAAGAGTTCCTAAGTGTCATCTAGTTACTGTACATCTAGTGGGTTCTTTTTGGGAGAAAAAAATAAACCCATAGGTATGAAAACATGACAACAGAAGAAGAGCACAAGAAACAGTCGGTACATTCAATCACTTACTACAGAATTCAGGCCTTCAGACAACATTTCTGAAGCTGATGAAGGACTGGGGAGTCAACCTGAAATTTTCCAGGAGTAGAAACAAGTTATTGAGAATCTGAGGTTGTGAAAAGTTGCAGTGAGACATGAAGAACTCACAAATACCTACCTAATATACTTTATTTTTAAAGTGAAGATCTGTGATTCTGACCTTTGTCACACTAATTGCCCCACATGTTACATAGTTGCATAGGAAGGCCAGTGATAAACAAAAGAACACACTTCAAAACAGAATGTGACTCATACTCAAAGACATTTGCTGATTCATACCATTGGATCCTATAAAGGTACTTTACAAAATCAATTAGACGTTGTTACTCATAGTCAGGCTATACAATGGGAGTGGATGACTTATTTGTTGTCATAATCCGATGTTCTCCTATTAAACCAATAAGGAAGTCTTGGACACAGAGTGGTTCCCAAAGGAATGTGCACCAAAGCTAAGCTTGCTTTCCACTTTTGTAAAGAAACTGTAAAAACAAGGTGCAAGTCCAGAAAGAGATGGCTTATGTTCAGAAGGACAGAAATTAAGAATGGAAATGTAACTAGAGGTCTTCCTGCTCATGTGTCCAGCTCCAGGTTACTTCAGCCATGTACTGCCTTCTAGCCCAGCACTTCATCTGCTTCAAGCCTTCTCATTCTACTTCACAGTGGGCTCTATACAATGAGTGACACTTACTCATGGCATGCCACTGAGAGAGTCCATCTAGTTGATGGCAGTGTTCCTCATATTGTGGCCACTGGGTGTTGTAGATCAGTGATTCCCCACACTTGTGCTGGAGGAACACTGTTTACTAGTTTCCATGCTAGCTGACCTCTACATCTCTAGTGTTAATTGATGACTGTACATAGACATAGCCAATACCAGACTCTTCAGCAAGCAGATGGCCACATCTTGATTGATTGTGGCTCTTAAGTTAAATGAAACAGTCCAGGTACTCTCTCCTGGAAAGATGGTTTGTCTCTTTGCCGTTGACAGAATACTGAAGCGTGATGTGAAAGGCTAAGTGTTCATTTTACAAGCCGGTAAAGATCACTGTGATCAAAATGTATCACAAACCAATAGATGGCCGGGGCTTTATCTTCGGGAAGGACCTTCTCAGTCGTCATTTATCAGCGCTGTCAGAGCTGGCCTGTCCCTCTACATGGCATTATGAAAGCAAACTCTATAAAGATAAATTGACTGAGATCCCAAGATCCTAGTTTACTCAGTGGTTCAGGAGAAGGTCTTAACTGAGAAGCTTGATATCCGGGCCCTGACTGAACCACTGACTCACCGTGTGTCACCTTGAGTGAGTGACTGAATATCCTGTTGTGTCTTCCTGCAGACGAGACAAGAAACGCAAGCTCTACACTTTGTAGTTCTGAAGCAGCAATGATGCCCTGTTCAGCCCTCAGTTTCCGTAAACTGATTCACATTAAACCAGCTGTTTAAAGACTAATATTATACAAAGTGATTGTATGTCAGCCACATACACGCTGTCAGAGTTTGGTGCTTTTCTGTTCTTCAAGTTCATTTTCCTTCTGCACATGCTGGGCCTGCTGGTTTTTAGTTTTAATTTACTTAGTATTCTTGCATAGAAAAATAGTATCAGTCCCAAGTGCTTGATGGAAAACCAAATTGCATCACTTTTCATTGATTTCAACCATTGTAGCACTCATGCACGAGCATGTACTGTAGATTAATTTAATAAGAATCACCAAAAGACATATTTTTAAAACGCTTTCATGAGGCATCACATTTTTATTTGCAATGACTTTACATTTATTTTACAAGTCACTCTCTCCTGGTTTATAAGACATTACATCCGCATCTTGTGCTGTACTGTTGATAAAAAAACTTTTTTTAAAAAAGAATGAAACCTCAGTGTGACCCCCCCCCAGTCTGCTGACAGCGGCCCTAGCAGGCACAGATCCAGCACGTGACACACATTGATGTCTTGAAGTAGGCATATGGTAGCTGGTATTTGAAAAATGGATTGGAAAATCTAAATTAAACGGAATTTACAGCTCTGCTAAATGTCAATTTTCTTGATTATTTCAACCTTTTTAATTTGCTCAATTGCATCATTTTGTGCAATTTATAGTTTAGCATTTCTGTGGCTGCAGGGGCCCAAGTGCCTCTCCGATACATCTCGGCAAGCATTCTTTTAACATCCGGAGCTCTTTCACAGACGGGCATTGTAAAACAGCCCTAATTATTCCAATGCATGGCAGCGATGAGCTGCTTCCCAAACACTTCGTGGAATGCAAAAAAAACACTTGAGATACACTTGAAATATTATATAGACAAAAAACACAGGTGATAAAACGTTGTACTAGATTCTTTGGTTGGATTGTTTGCCAAAAGCTGCATTTAGATAAACAGAAGAACCTCAAGAGGTTGCATCTTAGGGGAATCTTTATCATAATTTCCCCTGAAATCACGAACAGCTGTTGTTTAACTAGCACAAATCACAATTTAACTACAGCTTCAGGGCCTAAAAGTATCTTTATTCTACCTGTTTTATTTCATCTCGGATCTTCCTTTTGATTTTTCTCCGGTTGCCGAAGTGCGTTTATCCAGTGGATCGCTGTGTTTCTAAGTAGCTGAGAAAATAAACGACGCTGTTGTTTGGAATAAACCCTACACACTACCTTTGAAAAATCGACCATTTTAGTGCAGCTAGGTATCCTGCGCGTGTAGCATGTCTGTCCACGTTTAGACACCACTCTCTTTTGCAGAGATTCTTGGTTATGCCACGTGTTAGGACTAATTGCAAACACATGGAATGTTTACCACAGGAATACGGATGAAGACAGTTTGTGGAAACGTTTGTTTAACAGTCCTAGCCTTTATTTTTTCCCGGTGTTAAGCAGGAGTTTATGATTGGATGTCCGAAATTACTAACGCCAGAGAGATTGCCGCCTGCTACAGAGATGCTGAATGCTCTTTCGTTCCCCTGTGACAACTTCCTGCCAAGCCTTGCCACTAATCAGCAGCCAGCTGTGAAATTGGCATTGAAAGTTGGAGGTAATTTTGCAGTTCTTTCGCTGAGATGGGAAATGGTTATCCCATGGCTGAAAATGGATCACCTGCAATGCGTTTACACTCCAGAACACCTCACAGCGGCAATGATGGGCTTTAGCTTCAGCTTATGTGTACGGCTTGTCAAAGAGTAACTCATGCTGCAGCTTTTTTTTTTCAAACACTGACTTATCGTCTGTGTTGAGTTCATGGTTGAGTTCAGCTCTGGATTTCCTTTGTGAGGGCCTGGATGAAATCACCCAATCTAGTTACTGGTGTGTGTGTGTGGGGGGGGAGAAACACACAAACTTTAATGCATGTCTTTGAAACTCAATTAGTCTTTGTGTGTTTGAATGCATGTTATCTCTGTTGTGCCATCATTCTGAACATAATTAGTACACTTCGATACTGATGTTTTATTTTATGGCAGTGAGAAGTAAACTACTTTTAGATGGAATGATACAATTTGGAAATTCTACTTTAATGCTTTCTATCACCAGTAGTAGGTGACCATTGGTGAATGTTTATTTAATTTAGGTGACTATCTAACTCAATATAAAGCAAAAAATAAATACACCTCTTCTAAAATAAATACACCTCTTCTAATCTATTTGTATATTGGTTCACGAAGTGAATCCTGGAGAAACAGTTAATAAATAGTCCATACTCAGCCACACATCTCTCTATTTTGTTTCTTATTTGTTACTTATTTTATGTAGAATTTTTCTTGTTTACCTATATGTTAGGTTTTGGTGAAGTAAAATGTTCTCTCTTACTGTAGTGTGTGTGTCACCGATACACTTCCTCCCCTAATTTTGTCTATTTTTTCTCTAAAATGTCCGTTCGGGTTTGATTTTTATCTGACCTAACAACAATAGAATTTTTTTGCCGTAAGTTCAGATCTCAGCAGAAAGAAAAAAAAAAGATTAGTTCCATGGTGCAGATTTTCAATAAACATTCAACAAATAAGTTTAATCTTGGGATAATGTTGATGATAAAAACCATCTAATAGAAACCATCGCCTGTTATTTATTTGCCAAATACTATTGAACTTGTAACCTTTGAGCTTGAAACAGCACATTGCATCCTGTGGCTTCATTAGCTGTTGTTATGAAACAACATATCTGCCATCCAGCTGTGATTCATTGACAGTTTGTAACAGAAGCACATGTAATAACATACTTGTAATTAATAATACTGCTTGCTCTTTCTTTCTTCCATCAGTGGTCGGTGAAAACATAAGTGCACATCTAGATCTGATTTGTCCTAAGGTGTCTCAGAATGGCAGGTTATTTTTTTCTATAATATTAGAGAATGCTTGTTAAACCTTTATTGGAGCATTCTCTGAAACCTCATGATGCATTCAAATTTTAATACCAATGTGTTTTCGGAGATGCACAACATTTGACTATGGACCTGGTTCTAGGATCCAGGGACTAAGTTTCTATTCGGTACTGTACATCAGTGTTTCTGTCATAAGTACACAGTTTTCATGGCAATAACACTCCAGGCACTCATTTGTTGACAACATTGCTCAGCATTCTCCTTAAGACACCCCAGAACAAGCACTGCGCCATCACCAGATATCATACATGTGATTAAAAAACATTTTGCAGGGTTATGATAAAATACTACATATTACTGTGGAGAAGGTCAGCAGCTGTATTTGCAAAGAATAGGTTATTCACGGTGGTCATGTTGAAAACAATGCATTTTTGTATGCTTTTCCACGGTGCCCTCTTAAGTGTTCGTCAGAGTTATTTCTTTGTTTGGGGGATATCTTTTTGCCGAATATTAATCTTTTACACTTCTTAATTACACTTACACGTCTTCTTTTACAGGGCACGTCAAGCACATTCAAATAGTTTTTGTTGGTGGCTGCATATGCTTTTTAATGGATTTCTACTGCCCCACCACGGTACAGGAAGAGTTGGAAACACTGGTTTTCAGTCCAGTGTATCCAGAACTCAAACTGAGGAGGAACGGGGGCAGGAGGTGGCTGTTTGTTAAAAGACGCACAATCACGTTTTCCTCTTTTTCCAAAACGCAACCCCGTTTCCAAATCAGCATATTTTATTCTTCCCCTTTAAAAAAAAAACACTTTCCGTCTGAGAAGCCGCCATCCTGGGACCACTAATGAGTTAACGCCCCCTCCCCTCTCTGACTGGAGATGAGTTCACACCCCCCCTGGGGGACTCGCAATGAGCTCATGCCCCCCTGCAACTGCACTGGCAGCAAGCACAGGCCTCCTCCCCAGACTGGCGATGCGTTCACACACCCCCCCGGACCAGCGCTGGTCTTGTGAGAGCCAGGCCCCCTCCACCTTGCTTCTGTCCTCCAGCTCGACGGCTGAGCCGGCTGGCCTCTCCTCCCGGCTGCGTGCTCATGGGTAGGGTGGCTGGGGTGCTCCGCTCCTGAGCGGCCAGCTCTGGTTACGGGTCTGTATCTGGCAGATATCTGTTGATTTCCGCAGCAAATCCACCGAGGAATAACACAAGTTCCCACTAAATGCTGGGAACTGTTGATCAATGTGTATGCGAGTCTGGGGTATTTTCGGAGCTCTTGCTTGTGCTCACAGGTATTGAACTCTGGCCTTTGATGACGACAGGTGCCCTAACCAGCAGAATTACCAGCGGGTCTTCTGCATGAAACACGTGTATAAAAGAGTGTGCAGCGGGCATTCATGTTGTTCCACATTTAGGAGTTTGGCAAGCCCTGTGTTTTTCTATTTTAAGGGCTGGATTTGTTTAGGATGAGCTTTAGAGGGGCTGGTTTTACTGCACTCTGAGTGCCACAGCCACAGATGAGTCACCGGGCACTTCATTCCAAACCACTAAAAATGTTTAACTGCATTTCCTGTGTTAATTCTGTTTCGGGGCATGAATGAACTCCAGGTGTGCCTTAATTAAAGGCAATCACAGAACGGAATGAATAAAGTTTCTATGAAGCATATCTGGTTTGACAAAAAGAGGGGGTAGATTTGGACTTGCTGCCTGCCTTACAGACAAGCACCAGTGCTCCAAATGATAAATCCTCAAAGACAAACTTTTAGTTTGGGACTGAGTTTCTATTTCATTCGCAAGAAGTCGTGCTTTGTGCATTAGAGACACATACACATACACATATCATCAAAAGAAAAAAAAAACACCACACCCATTTGGATTCGGTTATGTCAAATCGCCCAATTAATTCTGTTAGCAGCCCCTTCTTTTGCAATATGAGTTCGGGCAAAAAATCTTCTCACTTAAAGCTACTTGAAAACTGTAAAGATGCCAATTCTAGCCTTGCGGTACAATGTCTATTCAAAGAACTCCAATCACTGACCTAATAAGTGTCCATCATGTTTGTCGATAATGGCACACTTTTCTCAAGCCTGCAGTCAGCTTCATTATCTACAGTAGTTCTCCTCCTCTAATGGAGCAGTGAGAGTTATGTGATTTCCCAGGTCCTTCAGCAGTGGTGCCTCCCCACCTCATCACAGCCCTTTGAACTGTCCAGATGGACCTCAGTCCTAACAGGAGCACTTTGGAATTGTGTTGAGCCATTGACTGAACCACTAGACCCCTTGTATTGCAGCTGTGCTCACTACGTCCTCTGCAGGACCCACTGACCGCCCAGCAAGGTGGAGGTCCTCACATTCATGCACCTTCAGAGCTGTACCTGAAGGCATGCATTCCCCAACTAAGTCATTCTTATCAAAGGTATATTTAAATAAATCTCCTTTTGCCTTCATGGCTTTGTATGGGAGATCTGTGCATCCATTTACCACCTCACCCGAAAGCTTATAAAACTTCACTTGATAGATCTGATACATGGACACATGAGGAAACCTCTGTATCTCTACTTCCCGAAAGCCTGCTGAGCTTCATATTCAGGGAAAGACATGTTTTTAAGCTTTTCATTTTCGTCGGATGGGTGACATTTAAAGTTCATGGTCCGGGGGGACTGAGTCAACACCACCCTGTCATTGATGAGGAGGGGGAGCTGATCTTCCTCATCAGTCTCAATTAATGCCCCTCCATGTAGGGGGTAAGTAGGCCAACTTTAAATAGCTCCTCAGCAACATTTGCAGTGGTGTTCACATTTCTCCAGTTTTTACCCACGCACTGGAGAATGGAGCATCAGGGTGCTGCACCCTTCCAAAAATAGCTGCTCGTACCCCTTCTCAGGGGGAGAAACAGTGACTCATGGGCTAATGATAAAAGACATGGTGGTGTCTCAGCGCAGGCAGAATGAGAACTTTTAACGCAAAAATAGGTTTAAAATTGCTTCTCAGATAACCTTTTACACAATAACAGGCAAAATCTAATGTTGGCAAGGATGGAGAAACTGGACCCATGAAGAGAAGAAAGTGACCTGATCGAAAATAAAAGCATCAGTAGAAGCTTTGCGCTTGTAGTTCAAAATAGTCACTCTAATTGGCGTTTTGGTGAAGATAAAGTAAACCTCACCCTTTTCTTCTTTGCAAGACATAAACGTCTTTGTCCTGGGCTCTACCAGAAACTGGGTTCTTTGAACTTAGCAAATTTTAAAGCTACTGCATTAAAACTACAGTTGCTTAAAAAAATCACGTGTGAAACAAGTATGGTTATAATTAGGCAATAATAAAATATTAAGACAGGCTTATGAAAACATGCATACAATTTCTCTCTTGTGCAATTGGCACCTACAGCTTTGATAGGAATTAGTTTAAGAGCCTTTTTGTTTATAACATTTTGTTTTGCTTTACCAAAAGATTAACGCTCTTATCAGGGCAATGCAGAGAATGATTAAAGTTGCTGAACCCCCCAAATGCTTTTATTTTATCCTTTTCTCCCGGAATCACAACATGTTCCAGCACAAAAGCAGGACGCAACACCTTTTCTGCATGTCAGACCTCATTCTCCACTGCAGCGGTGTTGATTAATCAGGAAAGCCGAAGGACCTGTATCACAAACCACATTTGTACTTATTGTTCCATTCGTCAAAATGCAGATCTACCATCCAAATAATCAATTTAGAGTTGGCTCCTGAAATAATCAGTAACAGCTGTCAGTTTAAGTCCAGAGCTTTTTGCCACTGTGTGTGTTATTTTCTCAGGTATATTGATCGGGTTGTCAAAATATTTCATTAGCGCCTGACAATATTAAATATGAAAATCATGTCAAAGGTAAATGTCAGGGGGCTATAAAATTAGCCTCCTTATCTGCAGTACATTTATCAGTTGATTAATGGAAGACACTACTGCCAAAACAACTGTTGGTGAATTATTTATAAATGAGTGATGTGTCTTGTATGTTGTTTCGGGCTCTGAACAGTGGGGTATCAATAATCAAAAATAAATCAGCTTAATTGAGCAGCAGCTTTGTTAACAGGTTATGGGTGATCTCAGATTTTGATTTCTTCTTGTTGTTTTGATCTCCCAAGACAAGGGTTTAGATATCAGTGTGATGCTGCTTTGCAATTATATCCTGTGGACAAAAGGATTTAGAAAAAACAAACAAACAGTACATCTGGCAACCTGATTTTACAACAAATGTGCTTTTGTTTTGTTCTCTGTTGGAAGATAACACCAATCGTAACAATTTAATGAACTACATATTTTTGTGGAAGATAATTGCAGCTGGAAACAGTAGTTAATATGTTAGGCATTGTACTCCTAAAGGCTATTATGCCCAAGCATGGATTTTTTAAATTTTCTGTTCTATAATAGCAATGCTAGAATCCATCCATCAATCAACGTTTTTATTATCAATGCTCAGTTTTAATCACTGGCAATGAAATGTCTTTTCTACGAGCTCACCGGGAGGGGAGTTGGGGATAAAAATCACAAAATTAAAGTAACAAAATAAGGTTACATAATAATAGTGCAATAGAAATTGAATAAGATAAACTCAGACAAAACTCAATGTAAATAGAGCTGCAATGTGTCCAGGGTGTATGCAACACATTATGTCCAAGTAGTGCAGTATGCTGAATACAATGAAAACTGTGTGTCCATGTAGCCATTACGGTGATTTGCTGAAGGAACTAGAGCTTGGCTATTTAGCAGTCTTAATCCTTGGAGGTAGAAGCTGTTCCGTAGTCTGTTGGACTTGGACCGAATGATTTGCTACCGTTTACCAGACAGTAGGAGGGAAAACAGTTTGTGATTGGGATGACTGGGGTCCTTGAGAATGGACATGGCCTTCCTAAGACATCTAGCTGAGTAGGTACCCTGGATGTTTGGTAGCTCACAGCTGGTAATGAGCTGCGCTGACTTCACCACCCTCTGCAGTACTCTGCGATCCCGGGCGGAGCAGCTCCCATACCAGGCAGTGATGCAACCAGTCGGGATACTCTGAACAGTGCACCTGTAGAAGCTGGCCTGGATATGTGACGGCATGCCGAACTTCTTTAGCCTACGGAGAAAGAATAGACACTGCCGTGCTGTTTTTACCACGATGTTGGTGTGGTGGGTCCAGGCTAAGTCCTCTGTGATGTTAACTCCCAGGAACTTAAAACTGCTGACCCTCTCCACTACAGTCACGTTGATGTAAGTAGGTGTCCCGATGACTGCTGTATCAAATTTAATGATGGAGTGTGAGTTATGCTTGGCAACACAATCACTGGTAAATAAGGAGTAGAGGAGAAGGCTAGGCACACAGCCTTGGGGGGCTCCAGTGTTTAGAGTCAGGGTAGAGGATATGTTGGTGCCCACCCTCACCACCTGCGGACATTCCGATAAGTCTAGGATCCAGTTACAAAGGGAAGTTTTCAGTCTCAGGTCCTGGAGCTTGATGACAAGCTTTGAGGGCACTATGGTATTGAATGATGATCTGTAATCAACAAACAGCATTCTCACATATGTTCCTTTCTTATCCAGGTGTGAGAGGGCAGTATGGAGGGCAGTGGCAATAGCATCCTCTGTTGACCTGTTCTGGCAATATGCAAATTGCAGTGGGTCTAGGGTGTCAACTGATAAGTGATGTGAGTGCAATGGGGCGGTAGTCATTCAGGCATCTGAATCTGGGCTTCTTAGGAACAGGGACAACAGTGGTTTTCTTAAAGCAGGAAGGAACTATAGACTGAGCTAAAGAAAGAAAGAAAGAGAATGAATAGAACATACACGTATTTAAAGTAAAAGGATACTAGGTTTTTGAGCAACTTCATTTTCTCTGTGGACAGAATTGCAGGAATGAGTTTGAGGTCATTGCAATTGTTTGAATAATTAATAATCTGAATTACCTCTACTACAATTAACTGAACTGCATTCATTCGTATGCCCTCTCTGCTCTTGCTTGTGCTGTGTCAGTGAAGGTGTCTGATTATGTCGTATGTCTCTCAGTATCAGGCAGCAGAGTATTGCAGTGCTTGAGGCTCTGGGGACTGCAGGTTCAAATCCCAGCTGTGACAACGCTGTTTCACTTGTGGGCCAGCAGCTCAGAGTTCTTCACTGAACATGCTGCTGGATAAATGAGGCTCTGGGTCACCATTATAACCAAAAATGTGTTCTTCATTAACTTACCTGCTAAAATATTGGAAAAATAAAAAAATCGGTAGACTTCATTATGATTGTCCAGTTTTATACTGTAGCTCTGCGTGTTTATACGTCTTTCAAAACTACAAACAGCCACAAAATCTGACTGATATGAAAATATACCTAACATTGTGACCTGACTGAAAACTGACATTTGTAGGAAGTTAATAAACTGTTCCACTGAGCTCTTCATTACAAAAAAGCTAAAAATACAGCATACTATACAGCATATAATCACAATTATTGTGTCTCGGGTTTACACTGATATTTTGCGTATACCTCTTTGTTTCCCATACATAAATTCTCAGAAAGTCATAGTAATTACCCATAATATTCGGTGGGTAACCACTGATTTCTCCTCATTACAAAAATGCACATACTGCACATGTGAATTTATCACTTGCATACGAGCAACATAAAGCCAGATCCACTTAAATCTCATTGAAGAAGATTGTAGACCAGGAACCCAGATACTGTATTGAGTGTAGTGTAAGAGATTGACCTATATTCAGGATATGGCTATTATTTTGTGGAATGTATTATAGTTTTATCACATCAATGATGGAAATATTATGGAAAGGGTTTATCATGAGAAAGAAGATGAAAAGATAACAATATATCTTGTCTTTAATACAAAGATCATTGTCAATAAAGCAGTGTCACTGTATTTATTAAGTAACCAATATACAATTTATTATGAAATACAGATAGATAACTTCCTCATTTTTCATATATTTATTAAACTCTGTTCCACAGTTCTGGGCACTAGAACTCATATTTATACACACAAGCACTCATACTGTATATAAAAGTGTGCACATACAGTAGCTGTATAAATTGCATATATAAAACCTGACAGGAGCAAAACTAAACATAAAGGTCTGATGTACAAATGTATTTGTGGTTGTATTTTCAATTACACATCTTTCTCTCAAGAATTTCCATTGAAATTTAAAATGGAACACCTCTGGGCAATTGGTAGAGGTTTGCATGACCAATTAATAGAATTTTCATCAATGTTTTCTTGATCTTGCTTGAGGCAGGGTTCAAACTGAATATAGGTTCAGAGGTCAGCTTTAGATTTTCTGATCTTAGCTTCCCTTGGCTGTTACCTTGAAGTCGCAGAGGACAGACGGAAGTCGAAAATAAGGATCACATTTCATAGTATTTTATTACAATGTTGGAAAATAAACTGCAATATGTCAGAGTTTTAATAACAAGGTGATAACAGAAAAACCATACCATTTGGATACCATTTATCCAAACGGAAGTTGAAAAGACTGCTACTCACTTATCTTAGTCTTCTAAAAGACACACAACTTAATGGTACAACACTCACTGTTAATGACTGCTTTCACTGCCACAGTTTTTCCTGCCTCCTTATCTTATCCCAGCTTTTAGATTGAAATATATATGTTGTGCTTAAAGGTGTAAGCAATTAACATGGTAAAAAATATACAATATGGGGTGTTTAGATTTTAGCTGGAATATTGAAATAAAATTAGCTGTCTTCTTATAAAGACACAATTTGGAATTGCTCTACAGTATAATTTTAAATTTCTGTTCAGGTACAGTAAATGACCCTCTGAAATATTAACCTGCATTAATTTTCTTTGTCATTTTAAAAAAGAAGGTCTGGGCAGTGATGGGCAACTGTTCATTTGTGTTTTGTAACCCTTTGGAAACATGACTTATTTTTTAACTATGACCTTGTTTCCATGGAAACCTGTTCAACTGTACAAAAGAAGAAAGAAAGATGCCCCCAAGGACAAGTTCACTTGTCAGCCATTTCTCTGGAGGAGCTCTCAATAAATTTGTTAGCGGGAAATGTTTCTAAGGTCACAGTCATTTCTTTTCTTTTTTTTCTTCATTTGTGTCAACACTCCATTACACTCTGTATGAGTCTGTATTTTTAATTTCAACCTATGTGATAGATAGATCTTCATAAGGATCACGAGAAGAGCTGGAGCCAACAAAATGCAAGATGTCTGTGGAGGTGAAACAAAGCTAAAACTGTCTACCAAATTTTATAAGAACAGGTCTCCTGCCTTGTGATTAGGGATTGAATTGGCTTCATCTTATTAAAGGTTACAGTCCCCATTGTAAGTGTAACATAAAATATTTACCTCTGCTCTGTGAATTCATCTGCAAAACTGGATTAAGCAAGCCTGAATCTCCTTATGTAGTTTGAATCTGAGCACACAGAATTCTTGCTTAGATATTGGCAGCAGGATAAAACATTTGGCCCAACATATGAACTCAAAACCATAAATCTCTTTGTAATTATCTGCTTTTGTGCTGTCAGATGAAAGCATTTACTGTATTCTTGCATGTTACTGAGAGAAAAGATTTGAATATGGTTGAAAATGATGTCTTGAAAATTCACCAAACTGTGCCACATGTTTAAACGGTTTACTTTAAAACTGGATTGCCTTTTTGCACTGCAGTAGTTAGAACAGGTTGCAGTGCATAAGAACTGGTGACTGCTTAAGAAAAAGTTTGGACATTTGACAACTCTGTTTATGACCTAGTTAAAAAAAAAATTAAATTGTTTTTAGTAAATTCATATTTTATGCCTAGTAGCGGGGAAATCAAAGCAAAAGCTGTTATTATAACAGATGATTTTATCATAGCTGTTTTTTTTACAGTAAGGGTCAAAAGCATGTCCTCTGATTGCTCTGCTACAGATTTAAACACCTTTCAGTCATTCAGTAATCTTTCTCCCTTTGCATCCCTTCATCACAGGTCTTCCATTTCTTCTAGTCTTATATGTGGGTTCAAAGATGGCTGATGGGGCCAGGTTGGACAGACAGGATCTGTTTTGGCCATGTGTTTCATGAACAAGGCAGTCCCAGGCAATAATCTACCAAAAAATTGAATATGAAGCTTCAAATGGGAAAAACAACAACAACAACAAAAAAAGCCAGTTCCTTTGATCTGTCCATGAAAGTCAGTAGATTATGAACTGGGTGTAGAGACATCCTCATCCCTCTGTGAACACTGCGGCAACACATTGAATAACAGAAATGTAAATAAAAAAAGAAAGATGAGCCAGGCAGCTCCTACTGAGTTTGTATGTCCTGTGTCAGCACAGATCCTACTCATTACAAATATGTGCTAAAATGTGAATCACAAAACATGAGATGTTGTGTACGCTCTAGAAAAGCCCACATGGTGTCCAATTCATTTAACTAAGAGGAATTTAAGTAATTAGTCATTTCACTTACTTTCAGTAACTTACTGAGTTCACTAGTAATTTCACTAAGAGGATGTTTGTTTATGTCAAAATTAGGCAAAATATAGAAAGACTGTCTTATGAAGCCTGTCTCCATCCTAAAGATGCTCTTGAATGCAGTGTTCATAAACCAAATCATTGAGAAAATTAAGAATTTCCTTAAATGTAGCTTGAAACTGTGTCCAATATACTGTATCTCACTTTGTAATGCTGAAGTATTAAAACATCACTGCATGTGAAGATAAATCAGTTAGCACAAATATATAAAACCATACCTAGGGTGCGATTTATATCACATAAACATAAAACAAACATTAACGAAAACATAAAGTCTTTGGCAGAGGTGTTCAATACAGTATATTCATTATTTATACCATGCCAAAACAAAAGTACTGTCACTAGTGCTTAATATTGTAGATTTCTGTCTTTTATCTTCGATCAGTCAGGTAGAGTACATGACTCGTAACTTGCCTATATCTAGAATCACATCAAACTAAGTGGGTTATGGCAGTGATTTAGCCAGACTAAAGAGAAGCTGGCCCAAGCATCATCAAGTTAAATTGCACTGGAAATATTAATGTTCAAATTTTGTTTCCTTAGTCATAACCCCGTGAGCTCAATTTAGAAATCTAAAATTCTATCGTAATAGAATTAAGGAATACTTAGTTTTCTAATGTGCAGAAGAGGAGGCAGCCATATAGAAATACATATTTGAAAAACTGCACATATCTGTTTAGTAGGAGAAAGGGAGAAAATAGCTTGCATACATTCTCACAAATTATGGGCAGCAGAAACCAAATGCAATGTCGAAGAGGAATAAATAATGTCTTGACTGAATAACTCATAGATATCAGCTGCTACGGGAGAATGAGAGACAAAATAACACACAAGAGACTAATAGTGTTTTTACATGTAGTCCTAGAGGATGCCTTTGAATCTCTTTCCCTTCCCTCCTCTTGGGTGCATTTCATAGCTAGAGTTGGATGTGCAGATGATTTGGCTGTCCTAGATAAGTGGAAGCCAGTTGATCATTGCCTCGATGCTCGATTTGTTTGCTTGCTTGCAAGATGATGCTAGTTTTGGTTCTTTTTTCTTCTGGCTGTGTTAGAAAGGTATTCTGCAGGCAGCATTGATGATGCTGCTCCAGCGCCTTGAGGTGTCTCCTGTAAAGCTCAACTCCATAGAGTAGGCTGGGGAGCATGACTGCTCAATAGACCATTAGTTTGGTTTTGGATCTGAAGTTATGATCTTCAAACACCCGTTTCCTCAGGCAGATTTAGCTGCACTTGCACATTTGAGGCACTTTTGGATCGCTGTGTAGATGACTTCTGAGGAACAGGAAATACTCAACCTTTTTTAGTCTCCCCATGAAATCTGAACAATAACAACACTCAACACTCAGTAATACCATCTGGACAAAAAGAAAGCCTCCATTGCAAGATTCAATACTGAAGACAAAAATGTATCTGTTCTTTTGTTCTTTTCAAATCTTTTTCAGGAGTTTGTACTCAATATATTTAGTGTCACCACACACTGTACTGTATATACAATAGTTCTAAGATATTTCTAAATATTTCAAACTGTCTAAAATAACACCATGTTATTTACATTTTAATTAATTAGCAGATTTAATGAGCTCAGGTCATGATTTCATTAAAACACCAGGATATCATGGAAAGGTATAAAGTTAAAATTGAATGATGTAGACCGCCTGGCTGTTAGGATACCTGACACTAGTCAAGGACCAACACATCTGAGTGCTTCCTGCTTCCTTGATTGCAAATACTAAAGAAGATCACTGGAATCAGATTAATTGCATATCTCAAAAGGGTCTGAGTAAATGCGTCAAATCAAATGGAATCTCTGTTTGGACAGAATAAAAATAAAACAAAATCACTTTTATAGTTTTATTAATTGCAATTCACCATTTGGTTGAAAAACAGAGAGTAAAAAACGGTACAATCATTACTCACAAGTATTGGGAAGTATTGCTGCTATATGCCTACATTGGTTATTTGTACAGATATTAATTGAGTAACAGTGACGATAGTTACAAATAGAAGATTTTTTCTCTGCTTTTTATTTCATCTCACACTAAAAATACTGCTGTTGTTATTGCATGAAGCAGATGGTATGGGAAAACGTGTTAAAACATTTAACTCTGAAAAAACCTGGTGAATCTGTACCGTGAATATTTCGTCCGTGAGCCTCGTTGACAGGATATTTAAAATAAAACAATCTAACATCGTACGTGAGCACCATTTCCAGCTAGGGTTTAAAAACTACTGTTTCACAAGCAAATACGTCATCCCACTTTAAGAAGAAATGCTGTTTTATGAAAGACTAAAAAAAAAAGTGAGAAAAAATCAGTTGTCTACTATATTTAACTGACCCATAAATCTGTTTTTAAATTCCCTTCCATTTAAAATACCCTGGTGAAAGCTTCTATCACACAGCCTGTTAAGTACCACAATCCATGCATAGCGCTACATTTATCCCAACAATGTAATTGGTCCAGCTCCCTCGGCTAGTGGCTCAGTTACTGGCCCTCCCTCAGGCCCACTGTGAAGAGAAATCCCAAACCTCCCCAGGCTCAAGGCGCTGAAAAAAACCGGCTTCGCGATCACCCGCTACACGCGGGCTAGCAACTGCACCGAGGGGAGGTTCTGTACAACACCACAGGCAACAGATGAAAAGGAGGGCCTTCCCTATCCGTAACACTGTGATGTTATGCACTACCAGGCCATAACACAGTGGAAAAAAAAGGACAAGCGCTTCACAGACAATGTAACAGAAGGCCTGCTCAGTGTTTTACCTGCAGCAAAATCTATATAGGAGGGGAAAGAGAAAAGTGGTGTTGGGGTGGGTGGGGGGGGGGTGCTGAGGGGATAAGGGGATGATCATCAAGCACTTGACTCATTTGGAGAGCTCCAGCTGGCTGAGCCAGAGGGCTAGCAGAACAGGAAAGGAAGAAACACCTACTGCCCCCTCCCAGCACTCAACACCCTCCCCCCACTCTCCCAGTAACCTCCACTGCATGCAGCCAAAACAGACACTGCACAACGTCGATAAATTCAGCGAGGGAGCGCGTCTGCCATTTTTTTCCCCTTCACACAAACAGCACCGGTATTTATCCTTCTGTCCTACTGAGGTATCTTTCGTTCCTGAGCTTTCTCTGTCATCGGGGGAACCAAAGCAGGGAAAAAACAGGTAATAAATGGTGATGACAGACTGCTGATCTTCTTTAACTGCAGCAGCATCAGCAATAATCACACAAGTTCTTTTCAAAATCAACTTTATTTAAACTGTATCTATGAGCCATTCACACTGGTGACCAGATAACTGGAGGTTTGTTAACAACAAACATTTTAACGGGCTTTTTATGAAGTATAATTATCAACACAGCTACAGGCAGTCGTTTGTGCCAAGATTATTTTGATAGTTTATAATGCTTATGATTATTATGACAGTGAGGAGGAAGGAGTTTAAAATTAAGTTAATAAAGTGTGAAATCTGACACTGAGTACATGAATGTATTTATCATACTTTTTAAAAAGAACATTTTATCACACAGTGCGACGTAACTGATTTATTACAAAGGTGTTCAATTCTAGAGAAAGAAAATTGTATCCACCTCACATGTCTGCAGTTACATAAATCTAACTCTTACAAATAGCAAAAACACAGGTCAGACACAAACCTCCAGAACAAGACAATTAAAACAGAAATGTTTCACCAAACTGCTGTTAAATATACAGTATTTATTCTTAAGTAGTATTCATGAATATTATTTATTTATTCTAGCTGATAACATCTGAAATTGAGATTGTGAAGGTACAGGACTAATATCAGACCTCAGATTACAGAAATTCTTTTGTATCCGTGCTGAAGTAAAATATACTTACTGTATTTTTCCTTCTTGGGTGAAGTATTTTATTGTGCTGGAACAGACAGAAAACATAAAACCAGATAGACAAAGATGCTTTTGTATTAAAAGGGTACTGTGTCAGTGATGTTGTTGTGCAGGTTTCCTCAAAACAGTATCAACACGTTTCTGAATACATTAGAGAATTGAAGACACCAAACATTTCTGTTCGTGTACTATACAAAAAGAAAGTTAGATATTTCGTTGAAACCAAAGACATTTTTAACAGGTGAGAATTCATCACTTCATAAAAATACGCTCTGATATTAATACTGTCACGATTGCAATCCCTCCTCTTAAGGGCGCTCCGACCCTTTCGTATTTTAGTCCATTCTGTGCACCTGCCCCCTGTTCGCCCGTCTTTATTTAAGGCAGGCGCACCATCCATGTCTCACTTAGCATTGGGAGAGGGAAGCCCGCAAACCCGCAAGCCTGCCTACCAGCGGGTCCAGGAGAGGTTTCTGACGGCATAGGTTTCCACACGGCGTCCTGACCATCTGAGTCCGGGGCTCAGAGCGCCTGGTCTCGTTACCTTTGTTTTATTCCCTGTCCCCGTTCCGGATTTAAACTGTGTTTGTCTCGTCTGTGATGGATCACCCGGTTTTGGACTTTGCACTGTCTGGATCTGTCTGCCCTTGCCACGCCCCTCGAGCGCCGATCACCGCCATCACGCCCCCCTGTCTGTCAACACGTCCTTCCCCGCTGACTTCCGGATTATACCATCTGCATAGGGTCCTGAACTACGCTCCCGTTACACCGCGGCTATGGACCGCCCCATCGAGGATGAGCTGTAGCTCTTTTCATGTATCCACTGATAAGCGCGCACTTTGATTCATAAACCACTGACTTCCGGATTATACCGTCTGCATAGGGTCCTGAACTACGCTTACAAATATCTAATAATAATAATAATACTCCAATGTATGAAATGATGGGAAGTTTGAGGACAATAACAAATTAACAAAAAATGTTTTTTGTTAGTAAATGTATGGAATATTGTAATAAAGTGGAGCTATGCAATAAACAGATTTTACATATAAAAATGTAAAAATGGATAAATATTCAGACCAATTGATTGTCCCCTCAAATAAGTCTCCTTTTGAAAGATTAGATTTGCTTGAAATATGTGCAATTAATATTAAATTGATGTCATTTTTAGAAAACAAGTGGAGGAAGTGCTCACAGTTTTCCCAAGTGCATGTGGGTTCCTGGTTTACTGCTTTTCTTCTGGGCTGTCCGTGAGGCGCGTCAATCCCTTAATGTAGACAGAGAGTCCTGGACTATTCAAATTTATTTTGTTTGTTTTCACAAGATGAAGTTTCGTCATGTTAAGGAGAACAAGTTAGAAGCTTTAAAGTAAAAAAGGAACGAAACTGCAAATCATACAACGGAGCAGTTTTCCCGTTGTTTGAACTGCTATTTGCTGCGTCACAATATTGGTAAAGTGGTATATAACAGGAAATCCCCTTATGATGTACAGTATCCCACCCAACGAGCCACATGCGATTTGCCACAGAGAAAGGAAACACGAACACCTTACTGGCTCTGCAACCCCTCTCTCTCTCTGATCCGGAAGGCAAAAGGTACCGCTCTTTTCACCTTCAATCTCACACTTTGCAGCTGCGAACTCACTCTGAAGGACATCCGGCCCTTGGCGTCTCTGACCAGAGAACTGTGGAAGAGAAGAGAAGGAGCGATGGAACTGAAACAAAGAAGTGGGCAGCAGCCCTGCTTCCTGACCGTGGCTAGCTCACCCTTCGTGACTTTACTGATTTAGGATTGATTCCTTACTTTTTTTTATACCTTGTGGCCACTACTTTCTGAGACAGACAGAACACTACCCCAGCTTTGCCAGACACTATGCCGTATGTCTCTTATACGGATTGTCCACCAAACCTAAATACATATCACAACCTTTTTTAAAAGTACACTTCCAACACTATCAGCGGTGGCAGAGGTTGGTTTACGGTTTCGAGTAACAGTTAGCTTGAAGATAAAATCAGTGGCGTTACGGAGAGAGCCGGACCTCTTCTGATCAGCACCTTGGCCAAAGGATGAATCAGCGCTGTCCTGCAGCTCCTGCCACAGCTCGTGCCATTGCACTCGCAGGCTGACAGGCACTTTGCATTGCTCAGAATGAGAATGGAGAATCAGCTTGAGGGACCGCAGCAGACCGACAACATGTTTCTGATGCCAATCAAACGAGCTCTTTCATCGTACAGTAGATGCAGCAGCTTCATTAAAACTGAGAATCCCAAACCAGGCAGTTGTGATCCCGGGGCTGATGTTAACTTCAGATGGTTATCAGGGATGGGCAATCCACTGCATCCCTCGAACTCCCTGTGCCTGGAAATGTTACAGTGGCCATCAACACCACATGCCCTTGTTAGACAGCCCTGCAGTTTGTCATAGTAAGATCCTGGCAGCTTTCAGGGGCTGACAGTGCTGTACATCTTTGTTGGCTTTGTTCCTTTCTGATCCGATACTTGGATATCAGATGGAATTGTAAGTAAGTAGGTAGTTCCCAGCCTTTTGGTGCATGAATAAGTTAACAATTCAAATTCAAACAGACAGACCATGTTGCAAATTCATGTTGTCATATTTATTCAGTAACTCAGTACATTGACAGCAATGTCTTAAACTGAAGATATACCAACTGACAATCTTCTATGTGTGGATGAAATGTATCAGTATTATATTGTAAATTATATCTTGGTATGTTATGCTTATGTCCACCCCAACAGCGTGAAATTATACCTATCTTTTATATTTATATGTATTTTAATGAGATTGGTCATTCCTGTCAATTGCATTAACATGGTCAGAGGTTATGATCCATTGTTGGCTATCAAAAGCTTGTAGCTTACATTTCCTTGTTAGTTTTGGGATAAAGTTTGATCTGAGGAGTTTATTTCCCTGACTTGCTGTGATTGTATTACTAATTTCTGCGATTTCACTTTACTTGTTAATGCAACAACTTTTCACGCAAACATTCTGAGTTACCTGAAACATAAAGTAAATTAAGTCAAAATATATTTAAAACACCTCCCTATGAATTAACATCAAACTAACAGCACCTCAATAACAAAAAGTTCAGAAAGAACTAGGCAGCCACATGGCAAAAACCGATCTTCAATCTTAGTATTGCTGTACTGCCACAGCAAATGCAAGACTTGCTAGCTGTCAGCACTTCAAATCATGTCATAAATAAACAAGTCTGTGGGCCTGAGAACTAGCCAAGCTTAGTAGCACGTTTTATATCAGTCATATTTTACATTACCAAGAAACGCAAAAGCTGATTGTGTGATGAAAGACGCAGTGTTTCCCTCGTCTTCCAAGAATAGTGAACGCAAAACAAAGCACAATGCGATTAAACCTAAGCCCAAGTTTCAATAAACACATTACTCTGTTTCCTTGAAAAAGATTTAGGGACTAATAAGATGGAAATGTCACTGTTTTTATCCGTATCTGTTGTTCTTCCTTGATGAACTAAAGACTCATCTGTAAAAATCTTAGGTTTAATCTGATATCTGATATCAGGACAGACCCATCCTGCATAAACACAGTGAGAGTTGGAGATGGTTGTCGGGAAAGCCTACATGCTTGTGACCCATGACAACTTGAACAACTAATAATAGATAAATTACAATAGCGTGGGGGGAAACAGTGACATGTTGCACATAAGAAAATCTATTAGGAGTCAACCAGCATTCATGAACGGTCTCCTTTTACTGTCCGGGTTCAAATCCAGCAATAGAAATAACTAAACAGCAAGGCTCCTGGATCTAACATGACTCCAGTCTCCCAGCTGGAGAAGCAGTTGGAACACCTGCTTTCTTCCCACCCTGTGTCTCACTCCAAGCGTGCCGCTGGGTGAGTGGCTTTGGTTCATCTAAGGGTAAACATAACAAACTGTAATCACACATTTCACAAGCCAGCGGGGCAAAGCACTATTCTTCCTCTGAGGTACTCCATCACCCTGCTCTGGCAGAAAGGCGTAGTTTCATTCAGAATTTCAGACACTAAATCACTGGTTCTTCAGTTGTGAACGCACCATAACTATGTGAACTATTTTGACAGTTTTTCCAGCTTTACTCCAGCTTCATATATATGTACTGTATATTCTAGAGTTGTGTCAGTACTTGAAGATAAAACACTTACAATGCTCCTGAAAAGCAACATAAACGAGAGGAATACGATATGACTATTTTATGTTTTTGTTGCAGTTTCCTTCACAAAAGTACATATTTACAAGTCTTCACACAGGCTAGTGGCTGTGAAACGACAGAGCAAACTCCAAGTTTGGCGACATCCTGGGCTTCTGCAGGCATCAGCGAGAGACGCGCCACTCCTCCAGTCAGAACCAGCCCTCCCGCTGTGCACTGTGGTGCCTGCAGTGCGTCGGCTCAGTGGGCGAGTGGGTACGAGTGGGGTAGAGTGGGTGAGTGGCATCTGCCCTCCCTCAATCTCCCTGAGCAACTCAGGTCTCCTTGCTGCGCAAGCGAAACTGTGAAGAAACGTGCAGAAAAAAAAAAAGTTGCCAAGAACACAGTACACATTTAACAGTAATGTAAACAGCACCGCTTCGGAAACACACTCTATATTCAGGAGATAGTGCAAATGGGCTTCAGGCAACAAAGCACAAAAGCTGTATGTGGTATGGGTCACATGGACTGCAGCTAGACCACCTTGTTGACCACGCATTCAGGGAAGTCACTGAGTTCTAAGATGTTGGAGTCAGCAGAGCTGATGGTCGATAACCTAAGTCCTTGGATTTTCCAAGACAGAAGGATAGACAGGTCTGATGAACAGAATGTGACCCCACTTGGCCCTAGCATCTCCAGTTTCCGACAAGAAAGTCCACACGGGAGTTCCTCCTTAGCTAAACCAGTTTGAAGGGGTGGATGTGAGATGGAGAGAGGGATGCTTCGTGCTGGATGCCCGATGTCACAGTTCCTGCCAAGAGGGACAGTAGCTTTATTTCCGTGACGAAACTGACCTCACACCCTTTTTTCCTGGGCTCATCCATACGGTTGTCCTACACCCAGAGCCTCAGCATGAGACTTTGGATTTTTCAATTGCTCTGACAAATATCAAATGCACATGATTTTTATGAAAAAAATATGCTACTCTTCTCACTAGTTTATATTGATCTGCACATTGATCTATTTATATTAAGTTTGGCTTGAGTAATAATTATTTTAAATTATACACTCAAAACAGTTTCCCGAACCTTTGCTTAACACTGAAGTTCAGCAGCTTTCAATAAGAACATACACATCAGAGATAAAATGTCTGTGGTTTAAAAGTGCTGTTGGATTGTTCCCCCAGAGACGTGGGTCTGACTATAGACAGTGTTTGTGGGCCGATATGTGAGGTTGGTGCTTTGATATCTAGACTGGCATCAATTATGTGAAAGTAACTTTAACACTAAATGGCAGTTGTCAGTTACGCTTGACAGCTTCAGGAAATATTTCCTCACCTCAAGGTAGTGGCTAGCAGTGAGGAAGCCAGGTTTTCAGTGTGTCTGGCTCCTTCCCTGCACTTGCTCCCAGCTATGGCAATTCAGATAGATTTACATTACGATAAGCAAACAGTGGCAGCATTTTAACCATAACAGCCCTCACATTTTTAAAACACGAGACTAAAGCAGTGATAATAACAAAAGAAAACAGTAGTAACATCACTGACATCTGTAAACATCACATGCATGCTTAGTTAACTCACAGTTCACTTGCATTTCATGTCCCTCATGCCACAAACTCTGCTTAGGGTGCCTATAAAATGAATGACTAATTTTTATTCTTTCTGCTGCCATTCAGCCTCAAGGTGGGACACAGCCTGGGCTTCCCACAGCACAGAAAGAGAGCAAGGGAGAGTTTTTTTTTTTGCTTTTGCCTTCAAGGGAATAACTGTGGTGGAGACTACAGCAGGTTGCTGTTGTATATATAATCTAGCGAACACAATGTGCAGGGTAGCACACCTCCTCTCATTCAGGAAACCTTTGGAAGAAACCCAACAATTCGGGTCCTGGGTCAGGCAGCCACCGTAACTCCCCGGAGTCCCACAGCCTTCGAGGAGCTGGGGGGGGTGCAGGCCAAGAGGAGCTGCACGCTTTGCTGCGGGGGCACGCCGAGCTCTGCCTGCCGCTGACGAGACTCTTTTATCTACAGATCAGCACCCTGCGCCAGGGGGCTGATGGGACACCCCTGCGTTTGGCAGCAGGATACAGTAGTAGTCAGTCCCCCCCTTTTTTTTTTCCATGGAAGAAAAAAAAATGTACTGAATGTGTAAAGGAGAGAAAGAAGGACTTAGGGGACACAGAGACCCTGCGCAGTCCATTCCTGGGAGTACAAATACACAGCAACCCCTGACTACTCGTAACCTCTTGTCTCGCGGCTAAGGTTGCCTGCTTGCATTAATTACCTGCTCTGTTCCCAGGATGCCTTTATTCGAAATGTACCTCAAGGGTTCATAGTGCTGGAGCAAACCTGACCAGGGTTCAAACCAATTAACAAACAGGTTACATTAAATCAGCATCCTTTCATTATTAGCCTGCTGTTCGGTTATCTAGCTCAGGAGCGTACATACACACGTAAATAAACACATTTGTAAATAAAGAAGCCACAAAAATACTGCTGTTTATTTTAGGTTTAGATTTAGATTCCAGTGTATTGTAACGCTCTGGGGTTCATGTGGGTACGCGCCCTCACCGCTGCCACCTCAGGTCAACCCCCCACCATCGGGGACTCGAACCCGGGCCTCCGGCGTCACTCAGCAGGGATCCAGCCTCTTGAGCCAAAGGGGAATCTCCCATCAGCCCGGCGGCTGCGATCCCTGCTATCCACAGGGAAGGGCAGTGACGTCACCGCGCTGGTAAGCCAGCTCTCACAAGCAATGGAGGCCGTATGTGTTACAGTATATAATCACTAGGCAGCTACAGTATGCAGAGTGGATTTGATCAGTTTGGGACACTCTCGGATGATTTGAATGAGAAAGCTTTTACATTTCGTGAGAAAAAGGGGCAAATACCAATAGTGTAGGCTGGGGGGGACAAATACTGTAACCCCTGGAAGTCACTATCACACAAAGGAATGACAGGTCTGGCGCTTCAAAAACAAGCAAGCACGAATCTCCATGTCTTCAAACTATTCTGTACCTTCTGTTCGCTAAGAAAATCTAGATGTTTCTGCAACACAACCATCTGTGTGTCTGAACATTTTATGAGGAACGGTTTCGGAACATGATATTTATATTGTTTGCTTTTCCTCTTTTCTCCTTCTCTCTTTAATGTTTCTGTGCATTTCCTTGTCTCGCTGTGTACTATATCAAGTATATGGCAATAATGCATATGTAACCCCTTATTATTCATATTATTGTTCTTTATTAGGACTCTTAAATTCCTATCTTACTTTTAAAACGCAAGAAATATTCAGAAAAATATTACCAAAAACTCTTTATTAGTGGCTTTCTGTATGTTAAAACACAGAATCTGTAGTCATAGGGGACAGTATACACAGTTGTAGACACTTAGATACAACTGCTTTTGGAGTTGTGATCTAGTTACATTTTTAGTTCCTCCCCTCTCCACTGTAACCATCTCTTTTGTTTCTGTTTTAATGCCACCAACTGCATTTTTAAGCTCTCTTTTAAACCTTTGCCCATTTCAGTTGAAAAGGCGTTGTTTTCTAAAAATGAAGGGATGTATTTTTTTTCCAATTCCAAGTTGCCAAGAGCTTTATTTAACTCACAAAACAGTGCCTGTGCTGATGACACCCTTGTTTGATTAATTTGAAGATAATATCAATGGTATGCAACATCTTTAAAAACAAAGAAAGACAGAGAAAGTAGCCAACATTTTTTGTCACAAATCCAAGACTTTCACTAGCGCTAAAAGGCAAAATTAAGATTTACTAATCCTCACCTGCTAGTCAGGAGATTTACCTGTACTGCAAATGAAAGCTCATAGGTATGTCATTGTTATTAATTCATGAGGGGTATATGTGTGAGTGACTGACTGTGTGGGTTTGGGCACCTGGGTGTGATTGAGATGTCTTGGAGTTTTTATAATATAGTTCTCTTCTCTTTATATTTGTGATATAGAAAATAAAAAATGTACAAAATAAAGAACTATCTTTCTTGAAGCTATAACACATTAACACTGATGAGTAGCTAATGCCCTGTTTTGTTTCAAGCAGTTCATCAGATTCATTGCCAAGGATCATGTTGGTTTCCAAGAAATTGCCAAAAAAAACATTCATTGCATCAAGAAAAAAGAACTAAGTTAAAGCTATAGGCTCAGTTCTCTTTCTGTGTTTTGTTTTCAGAGGCTCAATCCATTTTCTTGATCCTACTCCAGACATGTTACTCTTGCACAGTACCTCAAAAGCAAATGGTCTATTTCTTTTCTTTATTTTCAAATGGACTATTCCTTTTCTTTGCATAAAATTAAGCACAGTGATGATTCACTCAGACAGGAAACTCACTTTTAATCCATTAAAGAGTATCCATACAATGCATGTCAGTTCAGCTCACAACATTGATGCCAAACCTTCTCAGATTGAGAAACAAAATTGAAAATTAGCATCATAAGACAATCTCCTGAACATTTCTAGTGAGTCCAAAGTCTAGAGAATGCAATGTGACAGTATTAGGCGTAAATTCTATTTAATTTATTGCCAGTGACAAGATTCCTTTTTCCCGAGCAGAGCTGTATCTAAGTTCCTGGTGTGTTTATATAAGTCTAATCATATCTTTGCAGAAGTCTACATTCAAATGCTACACTTAAGACTATATACCAAGTACGTTAATGGATATTCCCCTTATAATTGCCACAACAAAAGATTAGACTATAAAACCTGCATAATTCAGCTATAAAGCCCCCCTTATTCAACATCATTGACCTCTATACGTTTTCTGTAGAACACTGTTGTGCCTCTTATGCTGCAGGACAAATAGCTCAACTAGTACTATTGTATGTATATGTATGTATATGTATGAGTGATACATGTACTACAAATATAATTTCATTTTTAAGAAAACATGTGAAGAAGCAAGCAGAACAGGCATTTAAATGACAGATGTGGAATGTGTACACATTCAGACTGAAAGGTGACTATATTCTGAAAGGTGACAAATCTTCATGAAAGAGTCTTGGAACTTCTTTTATACATTCTATATAGCCAATGGGCTGCATGCTACTAATTGCAGTTATCAGGCTGAGCAACTGCATAGTCCAGATTGACGTCTTACATATAATGAAACTACAAAGTATCAGCTCTTTAAGTGACTAACTCAGTGAGAACAACAACAAAAAAAAACCTTTGGTCATTTCAACACTGCAGAATAATTTTAAGTCTCAACAGCTTTGTTTTTTTTAAACAAGTATTTGAATTTCTCTGAACCACTGCCGTCCAGGTTTGAATGAAGAAGGGTGAAGCCAGACTAGTGTTATTATCCAGTTTTCATCTTCTGCTCACCTGGAAAACTTCAATGCAGGTGTAACTGAGCTTCCTCTCTCTTAGAGAAATGCATTCACAGAAATTGCCAAGTTCAAGCCAGCGGATGTTTTCACTTTCAATACTTTAGAACATTAAAAATTATCAGAAGTGCTTCCTGACAATAATACTTCTGCAATAGAAGTTTAATACTCAAAAGACATTAACTTGCCAGTTCTTGAAATAAATATATATATATGTATGTTTAAACAAAATATGCTGGCTGTTTTTACTGTGCAACCATCTGTTTTTTAATTTTATGATAAAAAAACACTATTTCCACTGGAAATAATAAAATATAAATGTCTGTTACTTTTTGTGAATCCGGCAGAATTTAGAACTCAGTTTCCTTACCACAGTTTTTTTACAAGCAATTGTCCGACTGGCAGAAGAGTGGCATGTTTTTCTAATTACAATATTTGCACACAAAGTACTTGCATGGTTCAAATTACCGGTATGATTTTTTTACTAAACACAGCTGATTTTTATAAATCATTTAATCCAATAAATTTCAGATTTTTAATGAACCATATTAGGTTGTTGACTTAAGCATTGGAAATTTGAGGGAAGTCTTAAAATTTATAGCTTTCCAAACTATCTGACATGCATGACTCAAGTACCCGGGGAAGGAACAAAACTATATAAAAGGAAGTTTTTTTCCTTTTAAAAAAAATAAGTGACTTAGTCAGCTGCAACTGCATGTGAATGCTTTTTTTTGTTTCATCATCATGTCATTACACAAGTCAAAACTATCTAGCAGTGAGATGCAGCAGAAACATTATTTAGGCTCAGTAAAGAAAAGCTGACATACGTAGAGATTGTGCTTGTCATGCTTTGTTTTAAATGTTTGGGGCTACCACACAGCCACAATTTGCAGAACTGTATGGAATAATTATTGAGCTCAATGAAACTATTCAAAGATAGTTAAACATGAGGCCCTCAAAATTAATTCACACCCCAGTTGAAATAGGAGCAAAAAACTTCACATAGCAGAATTAGATACATATTGAGTTATGTGTCTCCCTTGAAACAAGAGGTGACTCAAATTTGCCAAACTTCATCTGAAGGACAACTGAAACAATGTCTTATGGCCAGATGAAATGAAATTTGGAGTAAAAAAAACAATAAAATTGATTATTTTGATCATGGTCAAAGCCACTGTGAAAGATTGTGGGGGGTCTCAATTATTTGGGAGATTTTGCATCTACCGGACCTAGAACCCTTGTCACGATAAGGGAAGTCATGAACTCTAACATGTACAAGGACCTTTCAGTCAGAAATCAGGTTCTTCCGGCCACGACGATGATCCTAAACATCTATCAAATCGACACACGAATGTACACAAAATAAAAGTCCTCGACTGGTCATCTCAATCTCCAGACCTCAATCCAATTGAACATTTGTGACTCTAACTTCTGGTGGCAACTCAGTAATGGAACCCAAAGGGACTGAATGACTTCTGAATGGAGGAATGTTCACAAACGTCCCCTCTGAAGTCCCAGAACCTCACGGCACACTACAGAAGTCATCTCTTCGGTGTATTCCCTGCCAGGGGAGGCTTTACAAAATACAAAAATACATCAATGGAACTGATATATAATTATTTTAAAACAACTGGTGATTGTTTGAATTTTAAAAGAGTGAGCTGCAATAACAACTCACCCTCGAATAAAATAAAAAAAATCCAAAGAAAAAAAATTATACAAAAAGCTGCACTGAAGCTGTGGTACATTTTTGTGTCAAATGAACTAGCACTGATCCTACTATTGGTACTTCTAAAAACTAAATCAAGTATTGTCATCTGTATTTGAGCGCTTTAGATGTGTTTGTACCTAGTGATAGACGGTTTTATTGACTGAAGGCAGTTGGTGCTATGACAATTTCCCTTCTGTGAAAACACTCTGTCCTTGGCTTTATTATCCTTTATATTAAGGTAAGAAGAAACATGCATTTTTAAAAAATGTCCACTGGGGCCTATTCTGAAACCACAGAATGACCTGCAGCAGGACACCGAATGTACCCAAACTCCAAGGGTCGGGAAGAGACTTTCTGATTTCTTTTAACCTGCCTGAGACAATAATTACAGTTTTAAAGACAAGAACAGCAGCAACCTTGCAACAGCAGGCACATATTAAGAAAGAAATATTCTCTCATGAAAACAAAGGAAGCTATTTGTTCTCTTTTGAAATAATGTTTTTAAGTAGTTTTTAATCTTCCTCACTGCACACTTGCAGAAGTGAATGAAGCTCACTGATACGAAATATACATTGTTTATTTGACACAGATAGTGGACATGCCTTAAGAAAGCCTTTCAAGACTTTCAAGACCTAAGACTCTTAAACTTTCCTGAGCATGATAAACTATTTATTTTAGCTGGGTGAAGGCCAAGATACATTACGAGGTAAATTACTAGTACAACTGCAATGACTAATTATCATCTTCATAATTCTTCCCCTAAATAGGCCACGTTTTCTCTTAATATTCTAAAATGCACAGACATCAAGATAGGCTGTTCACTCTGTCCAGCTTTGACTGCTCAGAAACACGTTCTTGCATCCTGACCTCAGAAATGAGACTCTTAAAAAAGCTATAATTTCTGAACACATGAATGTTTACTACTCAGGTAAGGTACTAAGAGCCTGATCTCAACCCAGTTAATGACCATGAATAATAACAACTGCTATCTTCTTTGTCTTGTCTTTTACACAAACTAATCTGCTCTGACAGTCAGCTTTGCTCTTTTATTAACTCGGCGTCACTTGTAATCAGTGACAGTGAAGTCAGGCGGCACAGCTTACTTGTACGAACTCACACTGCAGCTTCTCTGGACAAGGCTGCAAACTGAACATAATGAAATAATGGCACTTGTGCAGTATGTGGGTCGGCCTGCTGAAAAGGTTTATTGATTTTTTTTTTGGTATATCTGTGTTCCAGCCAGAAATCACTGGAAACGTCTCCTGAACAAATGTTTCAGTAATTTACCACTACTACACATTTGTAGACATTATGGAAGGTTTTATAAATAGATGCAAATGGATTAACATTCTAGCAGGCACGTCAGAAAAATCTTTGGCGTTACCCAAATGTTCAGCTGTTGTTTCAAACACTTGCTAATTCGGCAGGAATTGTAACGACGTATTTATTTTCTATAGGTTTCTACCACCTCTGCACAGTCAGTCAAAAGGGAACACTTCAGTACTCCATTCAAAAAAATATGAATATGGAAACTAAAAAAAATGTACATGGTGAGAAATGAATAACTGGGGAATTGATACATTTTTAAATCCATATATTTTTAAATACTACCTGAGAAAATTAAAGCCATAAAAGAAGATACGTAAAATAGCTTTTGAATTCAAATGCACCAGGTCTGAAGTGTTTAGCACTAAATGCCTGCCATTGCCCATTATGACACTCACAGACCCCCTTAAAGTAGGGCTAAATAAAACCACACAGCTATTGTATCTGAACGTTTCCCTGCTGAAGGCTAGAATCAGAGAACAAGCCCCATTAGCAATATATCAAAATAATGAATATTAAAAAGTCTCTCTCTCTCCGTAAGTTAATGTTACAATTCTTTCCTGTTCCTATATATTAAGCTCCAAATAATTCTGTCTGACCAATATTTGTGTTTTAAGCATCATGTTTAATTAGTGGGCAATCAGGTGGTTTGCTCAGTGTTTGTCCTGCAAGGTGTTAGTGAGGTGAGGGAGCATGCAGACAGTACACGATCCTGAAAGTGTGCAGATATGAAGGTCGGGTACCAACCCTTACAGGAAACCTGAGATTTTTATTGGATAATACTGAATAAACGGGAAATAATGGAAGCTAGGAGTTGTTTTTAAAATGAAGCACATAATATCCATTGAAGAAAGACGAAATGTATACGCATTTTGTCCTCACAATTGCTGGCTATATTTAGCCATTTTTCTATTTTTAGGCAAAACAATTTACAAAAAGAGGAAACTGCAATTACAATCTGAATGCAAGAATCAAAAGGAATAAATCAGAATTGCAACCACAAACTTGAAACCCATCATGTGATAGTAGCTAGAGGATTCTTGTAGTTGCACAAGGGACAGCGGCCAGGAAATACTGGGTTTCGGAAAATGCAGCTGGTGAATGCATTGTAAATTTAGATTTAATCCTTACTAACCACACCTGTTAGTGTGAGGAAATTTAGTTCAGCCCTCCCAAGATAACTTTGCAGTGATGGGACTGTTGCTTTTCCTATGGGGTACTAAAGCTGAGAAGAACAATCACAGCGTCAAAAACATACAAAAACCCCATCACATAGCATGGGAATACTATGCTCCAGGATACAGGAACTTACTGAATCAATATTTTCCTTTTAAGCAAATTTTTACACATTTGTTTCGGTTTCCTGAATATTTCTATGTATTGTTATGATGTATACCATCAAGGTTAGTGACGGCAGCTTATTTTTCAACAACTCACAACTCACTTCTTTCCTTTTCGTTTGTAAAGAATCAGAATGCATCTGCCTAACAGAACAGGGAGGTGTGAAACTGACCTTATGATGGAACTTACATAGAAAACACAAATGATAAAGCTCATCACTGTTTCATCACAGCAGGGGACACAAGTTTAATGAATCATGTCAACCTGTCAGCGACTGCAGAGGTTCCCAACCCTGCAGAAACCCTGCAGAAACTGCACACTAGGTCCTCAAAAGAGAAGGGAGACCTTTTATCCCCAAATCAAACTTGTTAGGCAGCTTTTCTTTTTGCTCCATAGATGGACAAGATTGCAGAAGCTTTAAGCTGTTGGTCGTTGTTGCGGGTGACTGGTGGAAAATGGACATACTGCATGAAGAGGCTGATAATCTCTGAAGCACAGTCTATCATTAAAAGCCAGGTATTTATTTCACTGACAATCCTAATTAAACAGGAGCACTACAGAAAATACCAAAACAACTGTTCGCCTGATTCGACGTGTGCAATTAGTGTAATTGTCATGTAGTTGTATAAAAAAACGTCCAGCAATTCAATCAATACTTCCTGAGATGGTAAAGAAGAACACCCATGCTGGGCCTCACGTTTCATTAGGTATTTTCTTCACATACACAATGCGTCTTTTCTTCCACATTGCTGCGAATAATGTAACTCGACTGGTTTAGTGTCAGCTTTATCCTTTTCGCGAGCTGTGCTTAATTCCTTAATCACTGATATTAATGGAGGCGAGAAACGTGCAGCCGCCTGAGATATAAGCGGATTTCAGGAAACCCGACGCTGCCGAGTTTCCCCTCCACCCTGCCTCCCCTCCCTGTGTTTTTTTCCACTGCTCTGACTCCGGCTGGACTCTCCAGCCAGGGAAACCCCCCCCCGCCTTGAAACGGGCTCTTCCCGCCACACCTGGGGCGCTGCCGAGGTCTTCGCCGGGAATGAAGCCCCCCCATCCTGGTCATGTGGGTGGTGGGCACCCACAGGGAGAGCTCACGGGCCGGAAGAGGAGCAGGCAAGCTCACGGTTAACGGCGGTCCGGCCAGCAGCCGCGAGCCCGGAGAGCCTGCCGATCCTTGTACCTCCGCGACGTGATGCTTGAGCATCCAGGGTAAGAGAAACTGGGGCTCAGCTCGTTCCCAGCGGCCCCAGTGCCAAGGGAAACTCCTTGGCCTGCTCCTCCTGTTGACAGAAAATGCGGTGCATGGGAAGAGCTCCTGCTGAATCGGAAGACAGACGGCGGGCCAACCTCGGCCTCTTCTCCGACTCTGAATGCACATCAGAGAAGCGAAACAGAAAGGCCCAGCACGTGTCTCTTTTTTTTTTTTACTGTTGGAGAAAATGCGGTTTTCTCACACAGCCAGAAGCAGGAATAAATGATCAAGCTTTGTCCTGCATAAACACAGATGATCCTACATGTATCCAAGAAACACCAAAGCGGACAATAGGAGTAGAAAAGAAGCGGGGGAATAGGAAAAAGAAAAGTGTGGAGGAGAGGAAAGAAATGGAGACAAGCCGGCACATTGTTACATCCGGGTCGCTAACATCTTTTGCATGTGGTCAGTCTTACACTTTCATACGTGAAGACAGGTCAGAATTCCTCAGGCAGTTGTAGAACTCACACTCTTGTTTTCCTTTCATAATTATAGAAAGCGAGGCAATAAAGGGCCTCTTGCATTTCTATCTGGAATTCAGGGTAATTCATGGCAATTTGTGGCACTTTGTTTAACAACACAGGTGCATTCTAGTTACTTAGGGATAATTTATTTGCACGTATCACTTAACAGCCTACTTACACTGTTTATTGATAGTTGCTGTGAGATAAATTAATAAAATGGGCTTTAGGGAGTGTGGCATTAAAAGCCTGATTGGAATGCAAGCTGTCTAAACACAGTCTCTAATTAGCTATTTATTTTTCACAAAACTATATTTCATATTATCCTCACATTCCTCATGTTCTTGCTTAATTTAGACTTACTTAACAGTGCCTGCAACCTAAATTCTTACATCAGCACACACACGTTCAAAGATGCATAAAATGAACAAGCATCAGAATCCGCTATTATTTAAGACAATTTGACTTGGAAGAGTTTTTCTTTTAAAATGCTTTACGTATCTGTCCGTCTACCCGTTTTTTTTTTTTTTTTTTACAGAGACGTGGCTTTTTCCTGGATCTTGTTTTCTGCCTCCTGGTGCTGTGATGGATGCAGGAAAGCACAGAGTCATTCACTGGAAAGGAAAGTAATAAAGGGTTTTGGGCTGATTTGACAAAAGAGAATACATTTACAAGCTCACCGCCTCACTGTATCCTTTCAGTCACTCAAAATCATCTGACTAAGAGAACTCCTCTCACTTTGGCATGCTCCATGTCACACAGCTTTAAACTGCCTTGCACTTAGACCCGAAAGGCTCCAAGAGCAGCAACACATACAATTTAATTATTATCCCTGCAACAAGCTCCTGACGGATCCTGTTCCTCCCATGTGGGCTGACCACAATTTTAAGCATGGCATAGCCTGAAAGATTGAGGAATGTATATCCAACAACTGCCAGGTCACTTCATTGTTCTTGTGTATGCATAAACAGTGGGCTGTGATCATAGAGGTCATGCTTGAGCTGCTATCTGAAAAATGCTTGTGCCATAAGAATTTACTAACCTGGTTCATACTGACAGCAGTATGCATTTACTGTATCAACATTTTTCTTCTCTGCTATGTATTCAGAATTTTTCCCCCTGTTAAGCAAATACCTAGCCATTAGTCATCACGCCATTCATGTTATGGTAAACAAAGTTTTCATCTGCCATGATCTGCAAGGAAATCAGGAATTCAGATCCATTTGTACAAATTAAACCATATCCTGTAACTGTATGCGGTCTGTATCTTTTGAGAAACAACTCCATGCTAGAGTAATGTTTTCCCACACACATCTAATTATCTTTCACACTAAATCAAACCAAAACATAAAATAGTAAAATGAAAATGTATTCACCAAAAACAGTTCCTAATAAGAAAAATAGTCCATATTTTCAATCTGATGTAGTACTATTGCAGGACACTTTAGCTTCACTACAACCAAGTGATGTAGATTGAGGAACGCTTGACCATAACTCAATTACTGTAGATTTGATTAATAAATGTCATGGGTTATCTATTACAAGGCTTCATATTGACTGCCTGATCCCGTATAGTTACCCTGGGATCACGTTTTTTTGAAGAATCTGATGAATGCAAATGAAAGAATGTGAAATGATGAACTTAGCTCTTCTTACACAACCTAATCTGTATTAATGTGTTCATTTTCACATGCTGAGCTGTAAATGTCCAGCATTTTCTTTGAGTATTGTAGAGTACTCAGATCCAGAAAATAAATTATTTAATTTTACAAATCACCTGTTTAATAAGTGATGATGACATTTCTCTAAACGTTTTAATAATCATGATTCCACGGGTCTGGTGACCCTTGATGAAGACTTCGACAACAGCCTTATAATCGTAATAAGCTAATTATCTGAGCCACTCAGCCTCTCCCCTTCTCCCACCTCCTCCTCTCTCCTGGCTTTTGTTTTTCCATACTATTATGTTTGGTGACTGCCCTACATTTCTTACACCCGAAGAAGGCTCCACAGCCGAAACGTTGTGTTTCCTTTCTTCTCTTTTCAGCATGGAATAAACCTGTTACTTGTTCCTTTGCAGCCTACGCATGCTGACGCAGCTACCCACCTGAACTGTTTTTCCAAGCTGTTGATTCTATGGGATTCAAGTAAACAGATCTGATCTGAACTGTCATACTCTGCACAGAAAGAACTAAACTGCACATCCTGCTGGTCCATTACATGCATCTGTTGGTAAATAGTTGTGATTTCTCTTTTAAAGACTTCTGCAAATGAAAAAAAACAAACAAACCTTTTCTCCTGGCAAAGAATAACTTGAATGCACCCATACAGTAAATGAAACTGCAAATTGTAAAGTTCTCAAGCCAGTTAAATGCCTACAAAAAAGCACAGCAGAATTAATGAGTCACTATTTAAGTATTAAGACCCAACGAAGTAGGCATTACCATCTGGTAATATCTTTCTCAGTCAGTCAAGCACTGCAAACTGAAGCCAAGGGCATTTGACCTAACAGGAAGGGCATACACATTAAATACTGACATCACTATTTCCCCAAAGTGAACATATTAAGAAATTTATATGTATATTTTTAGCGTTACGTTTGATTTCTACAGTCCTCCAATTGCTTGTTTCCTAGAGCACTTTATAAGCACACAGCCCGCTAATAAAGACTCAGAATCACTGCCTGTCAACAGGCAATAATCTCTCATCAAAAAACTTACTGTGACATGCAAGATGGACCTTGTTGGTTCGCAAGATGTTCTCCAAATGGTCTCCCTTTTCAGAAGATCATGCCCTAATGATGACCCAAGGCCCATTTTTAATAATCACTTGCATTGCCCTTTTAAGAATCATTCCACTTCCTTGCACAATTTTTATCTTGAGCCCAAGATGGTTTCCTTCTTCTCTGCCTCGTAGACATAATCTTTGGGGTTCACATTAGTTCTTTTATCACATGTAGCAGGCATGATATGTTCAAAGAAAGCAGAAAATTCTCTAACAGCCTTATTTCTTTCTTCTCTACGCATATTAAACATCTCATGCTCAGTAGACTTAGTTCCACCTTTTTCTTCATTAGTGCAGGGAAACTGTTTCCCAAAAGCTACAGTATGTTGGGGCTTCTCAACATCACATGGAATAACTCTCCTTTCCTGAAACCCCCACTATTCCTCACCTTGGACACATGCTCACCACAAAATTGGAAAGGGTCTGTAGTACATGGGTAGATATGCGATATTTGATCTTACTTTGATGGTTAATTTTGACATATGATTACAAAACTACAATTTCCACTGCAACAGTTGAAAAATTATTTTAGAATAACTGAACCTTTAAATGTTCATGCTTTTTTCCCCTGTGTTAATCTCTTTGAACACATTGCAACCCTGGAATTATAACTCTGGATAGGAGTTAACGACACAAATGTAAAAGGTTATGGAATAAAGAGAACAATGACAGACATAAAACTGACCAAAAATAAAGGATGCAGTTGGAATTCTGTTTTTAAACAGTTGTTCAAGTCTTCTGTGGTAAAAATAGCACTTTTATATAGTGTTATGCCACTATATTTTTAACACTTGGTAATAGTATCTTGTCCGATTTAATCCATTTAAATAACAGCTATTTCTTAATTTCTTCAAAAAGTAACTTAAACTTTTTGAGTCTTATAATGAAATTCTGGCATTTGGTATAAGGCATCATTGTTTACCAAAACATATTGCGTCTTAGTATACTACTTTTTCATTTAGGCTTTGCACAAAGTAAAGGTGTTAAGTGCGATTATTTTAAAAGGATTCAATTCAGCCTCCTTCACCCAGGATAGTATTAATGCACAGAAACAAGTTGTTGTCATAATATGACCCCTTATGACTACCCAGAAGTATATGCGGTGTAGACAAATGATTATTCAAATGTTCTACTTTGTCATTTCCTGTCCATGTAAAAAAGGTCTCTAACAGAGTTGCAGGCTCTGATATTGGCACTGTGCATCTGAAATGAATTTGTTCACTAGAACTTTTTACCTACCACTTGCAAGATGAATATAAGGAGAAGAGTCACCACTGACAGATCAGTATAGTTTAACAAATGTTATTTATCACACTTTGCAAGTCAGTGAAGAAAACTCTTTCACAAACAGGGAAACCCCTCCTCCAAGTCCACTCCAATGAAAAACTGTAACGCCGCTAAATTAGCTCTTTAATTGAGATACCGACCCTGCTACTCATCAATTAAATAATTAGCAGGCTGGATCGGAGGGGCTGCAGGTTAGGTTATGTATCAAGGTGCAAGTTAAGTATCCCTGGCATACCAATTCTTTTTGTCTCCCACTTTGCATTTTAAATTCATCCTTATTCCCCAGTTCTATTTCAGTTTATGTACAGTATAGCCTTGGAAAATGCAGGACCAGGTTTGTATCAGTGGTTAACTGGTTGGATCGGTATATTGTGTTTTACTGAAAGTATAGATATACAGTATGTGAAATATTTAAGCCAGGAATGACCAGTTCCAACTTTGCTTTTAATGACCTAAATCAGCTCACTATAGGCCTAATTGGACCAATTTAATGACCTATTCCAGCTCATAAGGTATTGCAGCTTTAAACTGGACCACCTGGGCCAGGACTTGAACACACCTGATTTAAACCTTTGAAAATATTACTGAACATCTGCTACAAATGGCTTAATATGAACACCACGTGAGGGATCTATTCATGCAAAGGCAATACCTCTAGGTCATACCTCACTCATTCTCTGAAAGAGAGCTGAAATACAAGCCATAATGGTGTTTTTTTGCATAGTCCAATGTTTGCAAATATTTCTTCACTTGTAAACGTAGGCTTATCGGTTAGTCCGCATTTTAAAAAAATTACACTGTAAAACATTTTCACAACTTGGTCTTTTGTTAAATTGCATTTTAATCTTTTGTTGCATAATATATGCAGTAGAATGTGTAACTATATATAAATTGTTGCATATATATATGTGTGTGTAATTCGAATAAGTACAGAGTCAGAGCACTTGCAAAATCAAAAAGACGAACCAAATTACACCCTTACCCTTCAAATCTGTCACCCCATATGCAGAAAGAAAACATTTTCCATGCATGTTATCAAAAACTTGTTTAATCAACTAACATTGATATTACTTCAAGCAATTAGGAGCACGCTGATAATGATATGAGTCTTCAGCTGTAAATAATTACGCTGCCCCAAGGCTATACTTTAATTCTTGGCTTGCTGTATCTATAAACAATAATCAAAACTGCAAAGTTGTTCTGTTTTGCTTCACAGTTTGGGGAATGATTTCCGCACCCTATAGGGATGCCTGTGGCACTTCTGACCTTCAGGAGCTCCTGCCTGCAAGCTGGAGAGCTAATGTGCACTTTTATCGATTAAGCTGGAAGCATGCAGCCAGCACAGTCCCGCTCCTTGCAAATACTAAAGCTGTTATTGTCTGTCAGCTTCTGGGGTGTGAAAGAAAGGGAGGGTGCCACTGTTTCTCAATAAATGGGGACATTAGGAGAAAACATTGTAATTGCTGCAGCCCACATCTTGTTAATGAGTAATGTACAGTCAGGCTTCACGCAGTTACAGCTAAATTGTTTATACAATTTATCCTTATGTTGCTATTAAACTTCTCCATAATGAAGCGACACAACTGCAAGGGAAGAATGAAAGAGGGTTTGGATTTGCCTAATTATAATTAATAAATTGAGATTTTTTTTCTTGCCCTTCGATTGTGCAATTGTGCGTGCTTGCTGTTACTGCTAATGGCGCGTAGGCTGTGTATGATATAGTCCCTTAGCTCTAAATCTGAGCAGGAAGTAATCTACTGTATGTGCCACGTGAACCCAGACTAGAAGAATTATGTTTCTGCTGATTTCCTACTGAACACAATCGCAGATCAAAATCCTTTATCTTGAAAATGCCACATAAGGGGAGATTTAGAAGTATCAACTGGCACCTAAAGGTATAAACACTTAGTATCCATATCTGTATGATTTTTTAACTATTCCATTTACATTAATTGAAAACATTTTCCCTCAGTTTTTTAGGTTGTAATTTTTTGTTGTATTTTTAGGTTGTATTTTTGTCAACAAAATATATTAGTTATTTAAAAAAGGAAACTTTTCTTTTCAATCTGTCTTTTGCAAAGCATTGATATGTTCAAGAAGTTGAATGTATTGGAATATTATAGGATAAACTAGTATTATATTCCATACTCTTTATTTTAAAGGTTGATTTTCACATTAAGTTAATTAAATTAAATGTTTGGACAACTGCAATGGACCCGCAGACCTACAAATTATACAAGAAGCAAGAGAAAGTTAAGTACCCTCCCAGCAAAATAGTTTGGAAAATTAGTAGGCGAATAAGACCAGATCTGTTGGTCTATCCAGCCCTTTTTGTTTTTAATTTGGTAATTAATTGATCCAAGGATCTCATTCACCCATTTCTTGAAAGAAACAACACGGCTGGGTAGTTTCTTCTGTTCTTATGTGGTACAATGCTTTGCAGAAAGAAGTGTTTACTGTTCCTGTTCTCAGTTCCACTTGTGTCTTCTGCTTTGCGTTTCACTCTTTAGTCAGAACCAGTCCCACTGGATGACTTTCAACCTTAAGAACACACGTGCTCAACAGGTTTCAAGTCAGGAGAACCCACTGGACAACCCATTTTATAAAACCGCTAACCTTCAGCCAAAATAACTTTGGCCTGTTACACAAGCAAAAGGTCTCACGGTACCACGAAGGACCTCAGACCCTAACCCTGAAGATGTCGTCCTGTAAAATGGCATTGCTACAGTATCTGTTGTACTTCTGAAACTGGCCTGTCTGCCAAGAGTATTGAAAATGTCAGTCTGACTTAACTCCTTGCTCACATCTGACAATCCTGATCTGGTAATACACAGATGAAGGGTGTTCTTGAACTAGTGTTTCCCAGCTTCAGGACTCCATCTGCAAATAACTTACTGTATCTGTTACATTTTGAACATCACTTAGCAAGCTGGTATATTGGAAAAGGTTGACAACGTGATTTTAAAATAATCTGGGGATACTCCTGAACACCTGGGGGAGCATACACATTTTTAGTGACAGGACATTGACTTTTCAACTTTCTTAATGCCCCGGTCACTATTGAGGTGATATGTAACTCCCCTCTTTGGTCAGACCTGATGACCGAGCTAGCTTTTCGGAATAGATTCACCAGGTCTGGGGTGTGTCCCATAAAATAGGCGCAAATTGTTTAATATATTGCAGAGCTTCATTATAATCCCAACAATTTATATTTTAAAATAGATTTTTCTTGATTTTGTTCTTATTGATTTTGTGGAAAGAATAAAAGAGAAAAATAAAACATAGACGTCTTTCCTTGATCTCTTCCTAATTAATAAGGAATTGTGAAGAGATGCACCATTTCCTAAACCCTGCATTCTGTAGATGTGTACTGTATATTACTGGGGAAAAAACAAACAGGAAATCCAAACTGGGCGTTATGAACAGGGTGATTCAAATTCATTCTGACAGCAAGTAATACTTTATCAAATGTGTAAAAAATGTGATATGTGAGTACCAGATTTAGAGACTTTACTTTTATGTTTCCTCAGAAGTTTCTGGCAGCTCTGATCCACATCGATACATTAAATGTGAGTGCAAATAAAAAAAATTTGCTTTCATTCCTCTTTACGACTAAAAGCAATTCACTGCCAAAGCATTAGAACGCTGAAAAAAATAACTCTGACAGCTAACCTCATTCACTGTCTACGATAAGGCGACTGTGTGCCAATGTCAGAGGACTAAGATGAAGAACATAATTAAGGAAACATATGAAAGCTGGAGCTGAGTTTGAGATTAATTAGCTGCATGTCAATATTCTCATCAATACCCGATTAACAAATGACACATTGCCCAATGAAGCATATTGATTCCCTCGCACTCTGCAGTGTTAATAAGTTGAAGCTGCTTCACTAAATGGGAAAGCTGACACAAATGTAGCTCTGTAATACACTGTGTTGAGCTTTTCCAGAGAAAACCAGAAAATCAAAGTCCTAAAATCTTCAATAATTAGTCTTTTCGGATACCAAATCTTCCTTTACCTCAAAGGCACCGGTGATTCCTGACTTTGTGGCTTTTTTCACATTCATTTCTGTTTGTTAAAGAGGCAATGCAATCATCTTTCAGATAAAGAGACAAAATGTTATGAATCACATACTGAGAGAGCAAAAAGCCACATGGTGCTTCAGAGCAGTTACTTATCTCATATTAATAGATTTACCTTCTTTTTGTAAGCTTTTTAGTTCTTCACAAGTATTCACATGAGGAAGATGAACTTTTATTATAATTGAAATGTGGTAGTACCTGGACAAACGCCTAAGGCAATTAAAAAAGGTGTAAGTTATTCTCAGTAGGACCTCTCCACCACACAGCAGGGCACATTCATAAAACTTTTAAGCTGCGTTAATTTTACCACATGTGTTTTTAACCAGAAAAAGCAATCTCCTAACATTTCCCAAAGCATAAGTGTAAAATATATATATTTTAGCATCTCTTAAAATAGTATCATGAAAGATATGTAAATTTCTTTGTTTCCCATAAAGTAAAACAATTGTCATTTGGCACAGCAGTAAAAAGTTTACTAATATTTTTACTAATATGGACCAATGTGATAAAATGTATTATTTTTCTTTTGCTGAAAACCCCATTAAAGTTGCTGTTTTGCTCTTTTGTTGTGTTTTCCTTTGTTATTAGAGAATTCTTCATGGTAATTAATACTATTAATATAAATTAATATTACCCATATTCCACGGTGTGACAAACATTCAGATGAAGGATGTTACAACTCTGGTGCTTCCTTTCCAGGTTAATTAGGTAAAATAACACCATTAACTACTATCAGGTCTACGTTGAAAATTAATTGCCCCAGCTAGGGCCAGCACTGGAAATGTATATTTAATCATTTAAAAACTGGAGGCAAGACCTTGGAAAGAGACTAATGAACCTTATCCAGACTGTTAAGAGCACCTGGTAAAGGTATTCTAATAGAACTGATGAATTATTTTTTTTAATAGTGTTTTGTGACCTGATTTTAAAAAAGGCAATCATCCAAATAAGCGAATAAGGCAAGCAGTCGAAACTGAAAATGTATGGAACCGAGAAAGTGAGTATTGGAACCTACTAAGTGTGTCACAAGTGGGGAGCATGAAGGGTTTCATACTGGGTACTAGCTTTTCCTGTGTTCCAGTGGGGGAGCTGTGTCAGTGTGTGTTGCCTACAGAGGAAAGTAAACGTTAATTCCCCTCTGAAAAGAAGAAATAAAAAAATACAACGTTTCAGCAGCCGAGATTCTTTGGTTTTACTTGTTGATTTGCGACAAAACAGCATTTCTTCTTCAACTGCACTATCGCATCATTGACTATAACGTCCCGTGTTTCGCTTTGAGTATCCCCTATTGAATACGACAGTTTATTTAATGACTTGATTGTAGTGTCTTTGCATACACATCAATCCAGAAGCTGCAAATAATTGTTCATGGCGCTTCGGGATTCAAGGGACACTCGTTTTGCTGGATGTCCTTTTTCCTTTTATGTTAAAGGAGATCAAAAGAGCTCTAAGAGTGGTAAAAGACAGCAATATCAAAATATTTTGTTCTTCCTCTCAAATGTCTGTCACCATAGTTTGGGTTTCTTGATCTAAAAGCTGTCACCGGAAAATAAATCTACAGAGTTCGCAGTAAGCAACCTCTTTCAGCAGTTGAAAAGGCCATAAGTAGCCTACTTTCTTCATAATCAATAAACATGTTTGGGTAGTCACGTTTGCTCCTAGCTAAGCATAAAGCATGCCTTGTATCCTTTGTGATTAAAATACTGACTGTATTCTGCACCTATTCTTCACAACAGCTGTAGAGTTCCTCAGGTCTGTTTTGTGTGAAGTATCTTTAAAGAAATCCTCTTAAATAATGTATGAGAAACCTTTATAAAAATTGTCAAACTGCATAATGAATGTTTACAAAACTGTATGATGACTTACCATTGTGGCTTTATTATTCTAATTGATGTTGTAAGAAACAAAGCCCCATTTTCCATGAAGTCACTTTCTGTAAATACAGTAGTGAAAATCACTTTGAAAAGCTGTCTCACCTCGTTGGGATCTGCATAAATAATAAAAGAATACTTTAAAAATACAAGCAATGATGCCATCTGGTAGATATATTGAAAATGGCACCAGACCTGTAATCTTATCTTTAAATTCATCAGCATAACCTACAACCAGATGATGCACAAATGTGGTACGTTTTCTGCATTTAACAGACAGATAATGCCTTGAAGGTTCCACACCCTGAAGTAACACAAAAACAAAAATGGATTTATGTTTTTATAAGTTCTCAAATGTTTTTAAAGTAAATGTACTTTATTGCATTTTTAAACTCTGTTGCTATCACAACTACAACATGCTCAATATACTTATTATTCTTACACACAACACTATACAACACTTTTGAATATACCTTTATAAATCTGTACAACATTTTACATACATTTTGTACTATCCTTTGCTGCACAGCTGATAGGAAAATGAAACGTCTGGGACGTGAATTGGCCAATTAATTGAAGTCACTTAATTGAAATAAATTATCATGCATTACGCTAATGTGTTCTGAAACATTTGATTTTATTATAAAAATAATCCTTTCAGGCAATTTCAGGATAAAGCCTTTTGAAAAATTGAAAAAATAAGGCTGTCTCTAATTTCACTGTTACTTTCTTTTCGGGAGAGCAATATGAGCCATCTCTATTGGAAGAGTTCTATTTAAGGCAGAATACTGGAACATATTCAACGTTAAGTTTATGCAAGCACCACTGCCGTTATGTACTTAAATGTAGATAGCACGAAAAAAACATACAAGTTAGATTATTTTCTTTAAGGCAGTAGGCATATAGGACTTGGAAAAGTCTCCTCACGCAAAGCAGTGCTCTTAAAAGAAATATAGGTGTCACCAAGCCTTTATTCAAGTAAATTTTGGAAAATACAATGTGATTAGGAAGGTTCAAAAGTCTGGTTTTTAAATTTAATAATGTTTAATATTTACATGCATACACAGCTGGCATTTTCAGCGCGCCTTGTAAGGCACGCGAACGGAAGGGGCACTTGCGCTTTTGCTCACCTATGTGGAGGTACAGCCCACTGACCGGAAAAAGCGTCACTGTTACCTGGCCAGTTTGGTACAGGGGATCCAATTTCGCCTTGCGCGTTACAAAGAGTTTCAGGTAATGTAGTGTGTGCAAGTAAATTACGAAGAAACAGATACCAATTCGAAAAAAAATATCACAAACGCATCTCCTGTTTCATGCTTTTCTAGAGAAAAACGTATCTTTCGCTTTGCTTGCTTTACACAATCCCGTTTATAAGGATTGCACTCCATGCGCACTGCAAGCGTTATGATTAATTTAATAGTTGAGGCAAAGACTTTTATCCCCGAAGACTTTCTTTACTTTTGTCCAAGATGTAGAGTTATATCCGAAACTCAATTTAGGAAGCGCTTAAATAAGTGATCGTCGTCCGTCTGCTTTTCTATTTATTCATTCGCCTCATGTCTGTGGTCTTCCAGCAGGCTGTAAGGTGAGCTTTCATAACATGTCAACTTATCGCTGTGTTTGTTTTAGGTTTACCAGCACTGCTAGTGGCACTTAACAGAAAGGGCTTTCTTGGATACGCATTTAAAGACCCCTTTTGCTACAGCAAAAACGGAACACTGTGGTCGAACCTGTTCAGTGCCTGTTAGGCATGGAATTAGATACTTGATTCCTGGTGCTAGAAAACATCGAATGCCAACCAGGTATTTGTGGTTACACAATGCAATAAGAGGAAGTTCTTCTGCTGAGAAAAACAGAGCTCTTTCACATCTTGGATTAATGCTTGACTGTCTTCTACAGGTACAGAGCAGTTGACAAGATAACATTCCTGCATCTAGGGTGGCAGGCTCAGACTAATTATGTGTTTTGCTTTTGCTTATATTAATTATATTGAACACCCAGTGCATATTGGGAGCTTTGACATTTTGGTGATGACTCTGAATATTATTTTTTTAAAATGTAGTGTGCATTTCTTCATGTTCTGAAGTTTACTTCACAGTCTGTTTGAAGAAATGGAAGCTGTTGGGACAGGAGGGATGTACAGTAATAGTTGTCAACACAGTTCCTTCACAAAATGCGCTTTGACGGATTTTCTCCCAAGCACAGTATCCTGAAGATGAAGTTAGTAACTGTTTCTAACTATTTTGTGCCTGAAGAACACATTAAAAACAAAGAAATACAGGGCCTGTTAAACATATGCGCGCAGGTTTTGTTCATATTGATTTCAGCAGCAGCAGCGTGTCGGTCTTTTTTGTGCGGTTTGAGAACTGTTTGGAATTAAATTATGGAAGGAACAACAGTTGGCAGGTAGAGGCTAACAGCTTTAAAAAGCAATTGTCTGGGCCTCTCACACAACCATTTTATAAACCCTATAAAACATTCATATACACAGCCAGAGCAGTAACTAGGAAAACAAATCACTGAATGCAAAACATTACGTTAAAAAACCTGAGCTTATTCAGTAAAGTGCACAGGGAGGAAAAATTACCCCAGTAGCACTTTGTCCAGAAATATGCTTCTTTTTGGATTTGAGTTTGTTCTTAAAAAAAAAATCTCTAATTTTCCTCCAACAGGAAACTTTGTCCTGACATCAGGCTCTTTAACCACCTTGCGATATTGTCTCTACTGAGACTCTTTGTCCCCATGTTGAGGACTGGTTACTGATTTTTCATTGTAATGGCTTCCATCATTAAATATCACATTTTGTTGTTTTATGAATGCAATCTTAAAGATGCTTTTAGGATTGTGACTTCAGAATCCTACAGTTACTTACCTAGAGTTTCTTGGCTTTTCCCCTTAATTCTGTTCATGGCAGACTGCGTAACACTGTTTGGTGATGTTGTAAAGTGAATAAGTACTAAAGATATTGAATTGCTTTATCTTAGGGAATATTTAATCAGTTCTTCATTGGATCTATTAAATTAGCCATCCTACTTAAAATGTTCTCTTTCATTTGTTAAAGTGGATTACATGGTACCAGAATGGTAGGTTTTTCATATTAGGAAAGCCCCAAGATGTTTGAGGTATGCAACATGCAGTAGCCCTGTATCTGAATAAACTGGAATGGGTTTTAAATTCATTTTGCATGTGAGAATCTGCCATTGAGATGATTAAAAAGTAGATACACAGTATACAAAAAACAGAAAATGGTAAACATTCTATCTGTCGAAACATGCAGTGCTCTTTACAGTTTGAAAATTATTCTTGATAATAAGCATGCAGGGTGCTGTGTGCTCATGTTCTGGGGTGGTATTTAATCTCCTCAGATAAGATCACTTTATTGGCCCCAGCTTGCTTTTCATGAGACACGTAGACAGGGAGAGAAGCTTGGGGTCAGAGCGCAGGGTCAGCCATTTATACGGTGCCCCTGGAGCAGTTGGGGTGAAGGGCCTTGCTCAGGGGCCCAACGGAGTAGGATTCCTCTGCCAGCTGTGGGATTTGAACCAGCAACCTTCCAGCCACAGGCACAGATCCTGAGCCACAGAGCCACCGCTCAGCTGTTTAATCATGTTTGCTTTATTTAAGTTATTGTGCTGCTGTGCATTATAACCATGATTATTGTCATTACAGCCAGGGATTGTCTCCTGCATACATTCATCTCTGGACTTACATTTAAAGAACCACACTCTAGTACTTGACAGTATACATCCTTGAGCTACAGAAAAATAAGCATTGTTATGTAATCTTCTTTCCTTTTCTTCAAACAGTCTGAGTAAATATAAGAGTTCAGATGTTTTGTGAATACTTGCTCAGGTGCTTTGTTTGGCATATGGAGTGGTACTCTAGAACTATAATTCACATGGTATGTGGCAATCTTTTAAGTTTTAGCCTAAAGGTTTGTTTTGTCATCTCAGCAGAGATTTGCAAATGCAGTCTACTAGAATACAGGTACAGTGTAAAAGCTCAGACACAAGTTTGTTTTGTGTTTTAGCAGTATATGAGAGAGTGATACATTAAGCACAAAAAAGCCAAACCACAAAGATGAAACACTGCTTCCTTATCCAGGCCCATAACATTAGGACTAACTGTACTTTGAACTCAGATTTTAGAATCATCATTGAGCTGTGTATTAAAGTCATCAATCATATTTTGACTATATTATAGTTTAATAAGCAAACCAATGGTAAGTTATCAGTGTGTCAATATAGTAAATAAGCTATGTTAAAGACAGAGATATCTGTATTGACTTTGTCATTTTATACTGAGCCCTTGAAGTTAATGCTTTAAAGGCATTTTTCTTTACATCCTTTTTAAAAAAATCTTTTTAGATTTTTTCTTTCTTTTAATTGTGGTGTTCCTCAAACCTTGTAAGCACATGCACAACATATGTCTGGCTGTAAAATCAAGGTAGAGAGTTACTGAAAACACTTTTGAGTTAACGCCTTTTGAGAAGCTTTGTGGAGTAACCTGCATAAAATGTTATAGTAGAACTTTTACTAACAGAAGATTTAATACGTTCTCACAGAATGTGCCATTCATATTTCAGGAATATTGTTTTTATTGAAGTCTTTTGTCTTTCACCTTACACATCTAATCTACACTGAGGAGTTCTTTCCTTACTTGAATGTTTCTTCATTTCACATATCCTCAGCAACCCTGAGTGTCAGAAGTTATAAAATTAGATGTGGTGTTGGTGATGTGGGTTTTATAATCAGTGATAAGCAGTGTTTATCTCATATCATATTGTGCTTTTCCTTTAATGTTAAACATTGCACCTCTTGCAGTTTCTATTAATAATAATGATATGGTTTTGGCCATTCCCATTGGGATAACTGTTTTGAGATCCATCTATACATCATCTATATATGACTGCAAAGTTGGTCTAAAAATGTGTGTTTAGTTGCTGTGATAACATTGGAGTAATGTAGTCATTCATTATTCTTTATCCTTAGGCAATAGTAGTTACTTTTCACAGTTTGTATCTCATTCTGGAAAAAAAAAACAAGTTTAAAGAGTTTGAAGGAGGTTATGCAGTTTTCCTATAGTGGTGAGTTTTTAATGTTATAAACACAGTACAATGAAACTTTGTCTATTAATTTACAAAACATTTACTTTCTTTCTCAGGTTCAATCTGGAACATTAAAGGAATATTTCACATCAGAAGCACTGTAATATGATGAAATGGATAAGCCTGACTTCAATGTAAGTAGGGGGTCTCGGAAAATGCATGTTTTGCCTCATAGAATTTGGTTGAGGTGCTGTGTTTGACCATTGACATTTAACTTCTTTTCAGTTTGGTGCTGAGATCTCATTGGATGATTAACGAGTATGGCAGACAATACCAAAGCTGGCGAAGTTCTCAAGGAGTGAAACAAAAGTCTCTTCAGAATCTGAAGGAGTTCCCATGATCTTGTGAAGGACCTTGTTGTGGCTTTGTGCTGTTTCCACTTTTTATTCATTTTATAAACACAAAAGTACATATTTGTATGTTTTTCATAGCCGTGGGGTAGGACACTGGAATTGTGAGATTTTCTCTGTCTGAGGCAGGGTACAGAAAATCAAGCATCTAATTGTTTTTTGTTTTTTCAGAATATCTCTGGGACCCTCCTCTGTGTAGCATTAATTGTGGTTGAGCTCTTACATTTCATGGGCAACAGCCTTGTGGTTCCAATCATGTCGGGTTACATGACAAATGATATATCAAAAGGGCCGCTTGCTGTCTCAGTTTTACTTAAGTCTGGTTTATATCACCCTGTGAAAGAGGACTGAAAGACACAGTACATTTTGAACATTTTGAATTGGCTGCTGTTGTTGATTAACTGGAATAGAACCAGTGTATTTGTGACACGAACTGACAATGGAAAAGCTAAATTTACAGTTGTAAAGGGAGTGTTACTCTGGCAGCATAGAGTGAGTGGAAGACTATCCTGTGCGTGTTTACTTTCGAGGGAAGTAATCTTTTACGGGAATGTCTAGAAAAACAGTCTGCGAGAATCAGGTGTGTGTCAAAAACAGTCGCATGAAATTAAATCTCACTTGAGAGCATTATCCTCCATTTTCTTTGTGAAACTTTTCTGAAATGCTACAGAAAACTAAATGTTTGTTTTATTATCATACACACAACCAACTTGTGTCAGTTGTTCTAAGTCTCTTCTCTTGGACAGCAACCCCTACACTGCTGAGGTATAGGGGTACCCTCCTGTAACATGCTCACCTGAAGAGTCATTAATTGCTGACTCGTGGCAAGCTTCACGACACCTGATGAGAATCGCTGCCAAATGGAGAAGCAACTTTGTCTAGTTGGTGTTGCTGCATCCCTGCAAGTGTCCTGCAGGTTCCAGGAGGCTCATTTTTTCCCACAATGCCGAGGGAGCCTTGACTGTTTGATCCTGACCTGTCACGGGAAAGCCCTGCCAATTGTACACCGACACCCTATCCTGGTCACATCAGGCGTAATATCTCATTCAGAGGTCTCACGCTCCAGAATGCACTTTAGCAGATGGACACACTTGAAGACTAAATTCGGAAACCCAAATTGTGCTTGACACCGACCGAACTTGTTCTTCATCCTGCACCTTTGTGAATCCAGGGATTTCCATGTGCTCAAGTGTACATTTTCTGTGCTGAAACCATATTTCAGTGATCCTTTTGTGGAGGAAACATCTCTATGGCTTGCTAATCTGCATATTGACCTGTGCCTTTCTGCTTCGTTTCTATGACGTTGGAAGAACAGGGGTCTTTTTGAGTTCAATGAAGTATCTCCTTAGAAACCTGAAAAGGTAAAAGAGACGGCATGTCTTGAGTTAGAATGCCATTTTCATTTTTAGATGCTCTTCCACATAGTTACCTCTTGTGTCTTCTAGCTATGATTCTAAAGAAGTCAACTGGATTGACTTTGTCAATGTCAAATGTTAAACCTTTGAGATTTGTGAACGGGCTGTTCTGTTTAGAAATGAAATGGTTTATTACTTTCACTCTGCCAGTGTAGGACATACTTTTAAGATCAGGAATATGTCTAGTTTTTCTTGTTGGACTGATTCCAGAGCAGAAAGATTGTTTTATAACATTGTGACCAAAACTGTACACAATATTGCAAATGAGATCTTACTACTTCATTATGCAATTTTAACCTAATATTCCTTGATTTAAAGGAATACACTTCTAACTATGCATCCTGATGTTTTTGTTTTGCTTTTTTGTTTCTATGCATTATCTAGAAAATAGAAATTATGTGTCTAAAAAAATAACAGACGTTTTCAAAAGGTTAAAGCTCAGTGTTTTCCAGTTTATACCTGTAAAACCTTTGTTTGCAAAGAGACCAATGTGGGAAGATTTTTTCATGCTGTGACTGTACCAGAGTTATCATCAGCAACAAAAAAGTTGCAAAGAAATTGAAGTGAACCCTTTTCAAGGTTTTGTCAAGATGTTTTCTAACTAATGCTGATACTAGTGGCTTCTGGCATTAGTGTAAATTGAGAAATGTTGCTGTGCTTTGTTGTAGATGCCACTGCATTAAGCAGTATTGCTTATTAGATTTAAAGCTTTCAACTTAAATTCAGACTGTATTGTAAATGTGCTGTGTACTTTCATTAAGACTTTTCATTTTAGTTAAGGTATTGTAGTGATTTCATTCTTTATTGCAGGAAAAATATCAGAGTAGCAATAATAGTTTTCAAATGAAATAAAACCTTGTTTTTCATGAAATTGTAATTTAGGTTGAGTCTCCTGAATATGTCAGTTTTCTTACTGGTTGCAAAATTTGGAGAGGAAAGCGAATTGGAATAGTCTATTATAAGAATTAGATTCTACCCCTTATGTCTCTGGTGTTCCTGTAATTGTCTTCATTTGCTCCTGATTAAACACAATCACTCAGCTTCAGTGGTTCTGTCATTTGCAAGGTACTTCACCATTTTGTATAACAGCCAAGTTTAAAAATATCCGTATTTTTAAAAATGTTATCAAGAATAAGGTACAAAAATGTCCCCAAATACCAGTGCTATTCGCACTGTAGAGTTTAGATTAAGCATTACATCTGTTTATCAAAAAAATGAAATGCATTTTCAGTATAATGTTCATAGGATCATTAAATTGTGCTGCTGCAAGATCAAGTTAAAATTGAGATTTGTAAAATAATTTTATCATTTTAACACGCCTCCTCTGTCAATTAAGCATATCATGTAGTGTACTTCATGTAAATGTTGATTGTTTGCAATCAAAGTTCGTTCTCTCTGCTGTTGAAACAAGGTCTTATCCAATCACTGCTCAGACAGAACATATTATGTTGGCACTCTGTTTATTGTAGTAGCAGATCTTACCTTTCTGTAACTTAGACTACATAGGAGATGGCGAAAAAAGATGTCTGTGCATTAACTGAATTGAGGGCTCAGTGCTAGCTTACTGATTTGAAAAAAAAACATTTGTTCATATTAAGAACACCTAATTTAATCTAATGAAAGAGACACAATATGCCAGTATGTGTATGAATCTAATGTATGCATTCCAGAAATGAAGTAAAGCTCTGTCACTCCCAAGTTGCTCCTCTCTTTGACTTCCAGCTTGTGCAGGGACTGCTGTCTGGAAGTGGTAATTTTAAGTTTAATTCTGACACCACTGATCCGGTCTGTCTGTGTGATCTTCGTACGCGGTTAAGGGTAGGGAGACAGCTTAAAGCAGAGCTTGTTTACAACAGGATGGAAGAAAACAGCTAGACACAAATGAGGGCTGACGGTTTCATGAAGCACAATTGGTTGATCACAGATTCAATGTGACTGCCCTGAACTGGGCGATGATCCGTACAGTATGCAAAATTCACTTTCTAGCTGGTCCATGCCCACCAGCCTTGTAGGAATCTTCCCAGAACCCTCTCAGCTACAGCTTTGAATGGAACCAGAACTGAACTAGGCATTGTTGTACCCAATTCCTTTTGACAACAATCACATTCTTTTAAAAACTTCATAGATTTTACTTGTCACCGGTTATAAATGAGCCCCCCCCCCCCCGTAAAGTAAGCATTTTATGCGCAGACTCATTTTCTCTAAGAAAAGGGGGGAAAATTTCTGACATCACTGAAAATTTTGTGTGTTAAAATGACAGCAGCATGAATTGGGGGCCTTTCTGTTTTGTATTCAGTGCTTGTTTTATTGCACTAGATTTACTTGGCACATGGCTCAGCATTAGCACCGTTATTTTAATACAGTTATGTTGGTTGGGAAGTCATGTCAAAAAGAATTTCCTTTTCCGTGCTGTAACTGAGTATGCTAATGTGGTGATTGTAACAATTGCCTAGTGTTTTCTAAAATTCTTTCACTGTACAAGATGGATGTTGTACCCGTCTTAGTTTACCTTCAAAACACATAATTTTGTGTGACTTTGCTGAATACTCACTCTAAAATTTGGAAATTTATAATAATCGAGACATCAGTTTGTTTTATTAAAACATTCTGTGCGTTTAACTTTCATTGCCGTTGAACAGATACAGTATATCACAGTAAAACCCTTACATTCTGCAAAGTAGAAATGTCAAACTGTCGTGCAGAACCCAGAATCAAATATGTTCTTTCTTTCCAGCAAAAATCCATGTTTAGCAGCAGAAATACCCCAATACCAACTCATAGCTCATAAACAAGATTAAAATTCTATTTTCAGCTCAATATTCTGGTCTTAAGTGTTAACTAATTTTTAAAACTGATGTTTAAGCATAATTAGTCATCTACCCCCTAACTACAGTATATAAATCTTCAGATAGTAAATGGATCTAAAAATGTGTCATTTTGAAAGACATAATACAGACGCCAAAACCTCGAGGCTACCGCAGGGTATATTAAGGAATATTATATTTTCTTTTGGACATTGCAAAGTGTTTCTGTGTGGGTTAGTGAACAAAAAACTGAAATGCTGAATCTGAAATCTTAGTTATAATCAATGACTCCGTAGCAGAAGTAGAAAAAATAATCCAGAGAGGCAAAATTTAAAATTCTGAATTAATATTTTATAGTTGTTAATTTACTGTCAATGGAGTAATAATGGAGTTACAGAATAAGCTTTTCATACTGCTAAATACGAAGCACAGAATTCTCTGGAAAGTGTGAGCAATATATAAGGAAAATTGAATTTTACCTTAAGACATCTGAATTTTTCCAATAAATTATTCTTATTGGTATTATTGTTACTATTAGCAAGGTGCTCAGGAAGGCACGTGGCATATCAGACTATGTTGGGTGTAGACTGAGAGTTAAAAATCTAGTTTATTACTTTGATGCTCTAATGAGTGAAACTTCTTTTTATAACTCCAAAGTGGGGTTCTGCTGTGAAGAGCTCGCTTTCCCAAGCCTTTGGAGTGAATAACTTCTATCACTGAGAGAGTGATAATTTGGGGTCCTTGTGAAAAGTCCATGTGCTGTGATCTCCATGGTGCTTTAATAGTTGTGAAGCATGTGTTGTAAATTGCTGTATGCAACACTTGGCATCTTTGATTTAGACAAAGTTTTAAGTTCCGGCATTGTCTTATGGTCACCCAGGGAAGTAAAATAATGCCAAAAGCCAATATCAGCCATCAAAACCATTGATAAAATCCCAGTGTTACAGTTCCTGTCTCGCTGTCTCCACTTTGGACAGATGTCCAAAAAAGAGACATTGATAATAGGATGAATATGGTTAATTGCATTACCTTTAAATGTGAAAAGAAACAGGCTCTGATTCTAACAAGTTTAGGGTATCTGAGTTTACTCAGAGCTGTAGTTAGTGTACAGTTGGTTGCTACATAGTAAAATAAAAAGAGATTCTGTTTTTTTTAATAATGAATGGAGTTCCACTGGGGTCTGTATCAGGTCTGCTGCTTCCTAATCATGGCTGAAGTTCTTGACACTGGCATAGAATGGACACTTGCCAAGCACGCAGATGATACAAATACAGACTGGCTCATAAACCATGTGGAAACTACAAAAGCAAAACAGAAATATAGCATGTTACTTTTCCTGTAGAGAGAGTCACTAGGATGTACCTTTTCGGGAATGCAAAAAAGTATTTTTGTAAAAGTGACAGAAAAGTAATATTGATTGAGATTGCAGGGCAATTTCAGATTTAAACAATAATGAAACTGGAATTTGCTGCTATTTAAAATAATTTAATCATTTCGGCTTCTCAAGGTGCATTTCAAACTACTAATATATGGAAAAAGTGTGGTTATGAAAGATTGTTGATATCAGGATTTCTTCTTCACTTTGGGTCTTGGGAATTAAAGGTTGCTTGCTTTGGAATTTAATTTTCTACTACAGATGTACTGTAGCAATCACAGTAATAAAGATAGACGTGGTGTCATTTTATATATTTTATTGAGGGAGACATGGACTCTTCCCTAGAAAAAATTCTCAATCATCCCAAATTACCTCTTGCACGTAGAGGCTGTTAGCCTCTAGACTTACCTTTTGGTCTAAATGTGGCCCTGTTGTGTGGTTGTGTCCCTTTAACTTCAGCGAAAGCAATTCACTGCAGCTAATGTTCTCCTTAACTAATCTGCTTGGTAAGTGGTAAAGTCTTACTGTTAAGTGTATCTCGGTGAAATTGATTGGAAAGCAGTAGAAGGAAAATGGTTTTTAAATAAGTTACAATTAGATAACCATTAATCTTTGTAGTATAAATGAATGTCTTGCTTTAGGGCTTGTTGGATGTAAAAACAGATTTACAAAACTCCTCTTCTGAAATTCGAATATGTCTTCCCCAATTTTAATTGCTCTATCATCTAGAATTAGACTTTTTTTCTTTTTAAATCTTCTTGTTTTCTTTTTCTTCTCTTGCATTTTGCTCACTCATTTAAAGTACATAAAGAACCACATATATGGATACATGCACATGTATGTCATAAACGGGGAGAATTAATCATGTTATCATGATTGAACACATTCATATCTGTTTATGAATGCTGAAAAAGATTTGTTTTGGAATTGATTCTTACTATTAGCTACTGGATTTTGTTACTACTGAGGCAGGCAGCATTTTTCATAAATTATTTAAAAAATACAAAAATGTAATGTACTGTTGAATATCATTGTTTTAACATCAGTGCATGTAAAAGTAAGAATCTGCCATTCTAATCCAGTGAAACAAGAAAAAACCCACACAGATTAATGTTTCTTGCTGTCCCCAAACCCTGTAATGACATGTTTTTTTCCAGTTATGTGGTACATTATGCCTGTATGACGTCAGTATGAACCTCAGTTTCGTTTTTATAATGGTCAGGTTTTGGGGAAAAATATAGAAAATATAGTTCCAAAATAAACAGTGGTTGAAAGGGTAATTCTCCATTTACACACACATTTTAAGTCCCACATATGAAAATGGGCATGTTGTCAGTCATGTGATCTGAAAAAGACACTCCAGTTAAAATAACATTTAACATAACATTGGTTTTTTTAATTGTAAAAATGCTATTCATTGGTTATTAACTTATTTGCCAACTAATGATGGAACAAAAAAACATAGTGTTGCAAAAGTATTCGCTCTCTCCTAATGATGTCCTGGTGTTTTAAGTTACAAATAATGCATGCGTGATTTTTTAAGTGACATTTTTGAATAAAAATTAGCAAAGATTATCAATACTCAAACAGAATGCTTTTATGGGTGAAACATGTTAACTGTTAAAAAACCACAAAGGAATTGTTGGTTGCTAAACTATTGATAAGCCTTCACCCCTTTTGTTGTAAGAAAACTTTAAATAGTGCAGTCGCACACAATTACTTTGTAATTCAGAAGATCGGTGAATGGGCTCTTTGGTGAGCAATGATAGTGGTTCACCTGATTTCAGAATAAATACAGCTATCTCTGTAAGATCCCAATGTCAGATAGCGAATTTCAAGGAAAGACATCGAAAACCAACGAGCTCTCAAAACAACTCGGGAATAAAGCTGTAGAAAGGCACCGATCAGCAGAAGGGTGGAGCAAAATCTCAAAGTCACTGAATATCCGTTTGAGCACAGAGAAATAAATCAGTAAGAATTGGAAGGGGTATCATACTACCCAGACACTGCCTAGATGAGGCTATTACTCTAAAAATGAGAAGCATTTGCAGTTTGAACATTCATATTTTTATTAAGAAGAATCAGTTTAAAAATATGTATACATCATAGATAATTCAATTGAAAATAAGCTATCATTGAAAGGACATAAGCACTCTTGTAAGGATTTTTTGTAAGGATCTGTATCAAATAACTTCTAGTATATTAACATTTTTATCTGAAGTCATTTTTTACAAGCATGGTCTCTCCTGCTGAGACTACAATTCTGTAATGCACATATTTTTTATGTATGAAGAGCACAGTTTCAGGCACTTTTCTGTCAGAAATAACAATAACAAGAAGGAGTCCTTAATTGAGTTATTAGCATGACTTTTAATGTCAACCCCTGTCTTTTCCTTTATTTCCATAATGTTGTGAGGAGAGTCAAGAACAGTTTGGTTTCTTGTCTGGAAATCCTGCAAAGTACAGTGTATATTTTCAAATGGTCTAATTTGGATATCTTGACGGAAAATAAAAACATGTGGAAACTAGGAAGTTGTGAAAGTGATATGTGAAAATATGACACCCAGTAAACCTAATTTGTCTTGAAAGATATGCAGTTAAAGCCCTGTGTGGAATATACCGTGATTTATTAGTGTTACTGGATTTGAGCTTTCATAAGGGAAACCACATTGCATATATTTACTGAAGTGTGCAAAGTAGTTTTAGAAACAAAGCATATCTCTATTGAGCACATACAGAATATGCAGGAAAAATCTAGTATTTCTCACTCTTTTAGTATTCTGAGATAGAACTCCTCAATTCTTTATTTGTTTTCATTAGTGCTACTTGTTAAAATAACTGTTGGCATGGAATGAAGAATTGACTTTTATGCATGATGTATTCTGCAGGTGAGGATTGTTTTTGTTTTTCTCATTGGAGGTTCAGACACAAGCTTGGTGTTCAGACACAAGCTTTTTCACCGAGCATTCCACTTACCTTCATGTGTAATCCACTTCGTTCATTTACAATTATACCCGCTCTTGCAGTTTATCTGGATATGTATGACTAACAGTCCACCACACCTCAGCACCTTTTGCTTGTGTAATAAACTTGACTTTTCAGGTCAGGTGGTTTGAGTGGAGTAATCTGCACTCCAAGTCCATTAGCAGACAGAATGACCCGTCATGTTAACATAATGTAAGCTGCACAGATGTGAATCAGTTCAGTACAAATCCTTCACGTGAGTGATTCCTGAAAAGGCTTTTACTTTCATAAATATACTACAGAAGGTGCATATAGTATAACTTTCATACAGACACATCCATAACACACACATTCATCTAGTCTGATAACTTTGTGGAGCGAGCTGACTTTCGAGTCAGATGAAAATGTAGGACAACTTTTTCAGTTTGTCACATGCCGTACTTACAAAATGCAATATGTCCAGTTTGTACTGAGAGTTGTTTCTGATCAACCATGTGTTGAAGATGATTTGAAGATTTTTAATGTTTTGTTTTGAATGACTCTCTTCCCACTGCACTTTCATGTAGTTGGCTGCCAGGATTTTCTTAAAGCATGTTTTGCTGACTGATACGTTCCTTAATATTAAGACTTGGTACACAGCTGTTGATGAGAGACATGTTACTGTAAATGTTTATGTATGTCTTTCCGATGATTATGTTAAACTTTTAGATACGGTAGCTAAATAAGGATGCAGTACTGATTTTTATGAGGATGTACTGTAGGAAACAGATCTTTACATTTCCATAGATACAAATATTGTAACAGTGCTTCAGGTAACTGTTAGATTCCTTGTTAGGTTGTATGTAAGTTTTTGTATGTATGAGATTGATGAATGATGAATATGTGTGGCGTTTATGTATGTGGATCAAAGCAAATATTGAGGATGCAGAGATAAAATAGTGCTTTTACATGTGGTGAGTTTTTATTTGCTGTTTTGTAAAACGTACGCCAGCTGGGAACATAAAAAGAAACACGTAAAACAACTTAAGGTATTCTTTTGCATTTATATACAAAAACATCAAGAAATGAAGAAAGTATTTTAATGTGACCTTCATTAAGCATTCATGTCAACTTTTCTTATCTATTTATGATTTAATTTTTTCCACTCCTGTTGTTCAATTAGTGCTTGACCCCTTTAGCGGAGATGTAAATTAAATGACATTTCAGTGTCGTCCCATATTTAAAATACTGCGTTAGTTGCGGATCATAAATGATGATCTTCATTGTGCAGCTAATTTATTCATTTAACAATTTCCCTCCAGAAGTTCCAGCAGAAGGCTCTGAAGCAACCTAAGCAGAAGAAATCCAAGTCGGATGAATTTCTGATGGGTGAGCCGTGCTTGATGAGTTATTGCTCATAATTTGTGTAAGGATTAATTAACTAATTACAGACAAATGGCTTTGGGCTAAATTTTGCTCTTGCTTGTCAGGGCGCAATTTGTAATTATTTTAATCATTTATTCTTCTTTTTTTTTCCAAGATTCAGATTTAATTTTAACCTAATTGTGTTTTAGTGACATTCGAGGAGGATGCGCTTGAGTATTTTTGGTAAAGGAATCACTAGAAGGAAATTTTCTGGCTGTCATTGAAATGTTCTTTGGTATAATGTGCTGTTCTGACCTTCTTGTTGTGCAGGAGAAGGAGAAGAGAGAGCAGCGGCAGAAGGCATTGAAAATCCTGCTTTTAACAGCAGCAGCACAGACCTTTCAGCTTATCAGGCTTCAGAAGAAAGAGAAATGAAAGATGACAGGCAAGATAGCACCCTTGCAGCTCACCAACAAAAAACCAGGCTGCACGTCCATACTAAACCAAGAGGTGAAGCGTCATTCTTCATTAACCTCAAAATGAGTGACAGTAGTTTTGTTCCTGATCTAACCTTTGCATTCTGAGGCCTGATCCACACATTCCAACAACACGTCCTAACAAGTCCCCTTCTAACTTAGACTGGGAAGTGTCATAAAATTGGATGTTCCAGAACTTCTAGCCAAAATCACCAATGAGCTCTTTATCGAAAGCAAGCCCTTTGGAGATCTGACTGAATGCTGTAATCTTAAAACAGAGTCTGATTGACAGTCAGGCAAATTTAAACAGAACATGAATTGAGAACCTTCTTGTACACAGCACCTCTTTTTTGAAGAAATAAATAAGTAAAAGAAACAAATAAGAAGGAAACCGAGACATACAGCATACTCGAGTGTGTAACACTTCAGCTTGTTCTTGATCTTCCTGTGTGTGCCAAACAAGAGCACAGTACACATGAAACTAGAGCTGTAGCTGAAAGAACGCGCTTCGTCTGCTGTTGTACAAATACAAAAGTAAAACACAAAAGCAGTCCAAAGAGAGGGTTTATTAATCATGCCATGTTATAGTTTAGTCCCACATTTCCAGAGTTACTATAACATTTGACAGCTGAATGGGGTCTCTGATGTTTGCATTTGTTTTTGTATGTTGTACTACAAAGTGATTTTGAAACAATTTTCTAAGAACACAGCTAGCGCGCTAGAACAACTAATTTTATTAAATCCCTCCACATTCAAAGGAGTGCTTTTTTCTGCCCCCGTCAAAAACAAATATTTTACTGAACTGGATAGATTGAAAAACACTTTGACATTGTTTTGTTACATTGTTGAGTTACTGTGTAAATAATACTGTATGAAATAATATGGTTTTATAGATAATTGCAATTGCATCTCAAAGAAACTCAACACTTACAAAATCACATTTGGATGTTATTGGATATTACTATGCGGTATGGGTAAAACAGAAAAGATGGGTGCAGGGGAAAGCAGAAAACACCTCAGAAAGATTTAAAGTGTTAGACAAAGCTGATGGCTAAAAGCATCCCTGCTGCAGAAAGTCTACTTTGGCGTCCCGTACGGCGTAAGGAAAGATCGGTGATGCACCTTGCATAGCATGAAACTGTAGGTGTGGTTGTCCTGGGGTCCATCACTGGCGCTTCACACAGGGGAACAGGGAAGAGGGATCTGGGATATCCTTGGATGAATCCCAGGGGCAGTTTCATCCCATCAATGATGAAATTGATAACATCATCTTGCCGTGGCTTGAAAAAGTCAGCAGGGTGCATGGAAATTTGCACCCGGGCAAGGTCTGTAGCCTCTTTGGTAATCAACCTAAAAGATCACCAGTCTTTTGGCCTATTACTCATAATCAAATCTGCATCAGTTTTCCAGAAAATGGAAAACTGAAAACTAATAATATAACCTTAGACACTAAAGCAAGAATAGCAAATGTGGTAACTTAATGACAGGATCTATCAGAGGGTTAGAAACCAAAGCGACATTTACTTTTTTATCCTCTTGTATGGATGCTGTTGTGTTTTTGCTTCCCCTATATCCCTCACAAAGGTCCATAAACATCAGAGTATTTCATGAATTTGAGAAGCTGGTAAAATCTGTTTGTCTGTTGGATTCAGGTGAGCCTGTACCCCAGCTGGTTGTAATACATCTTTTGCTCCTGACTTCTGTCAACAAAGCACTTTATTACCTCATGTGCAGGAGACCACAGTGGATTATCATAATTACAGCCTCTATTTTATATGTGCTTTCAAAAGCAGTGATCTGATCTGAATTTTATACTTCACTGAATGTTTCTGTAGAAGACTTAAATATTTCTAAAGCCGGCAGAATTCAGAAGAAAAGAAAGCAGAAGAGTAAAGAGTGCCACAGAGATTAAAAGTAAACAGGAAAACATGTAACTTTTTACAAACTAGTACAGTGGATTGCTCAATCCTTTACATAATCTCAAGCATATTATGTTTGCGCAAGTATTCAGTATACAAATACTCACATTTTGCTTTGAGTGTCTAAAGCCACTGTCATCTAAACTACTGCCTTTAGGACAAATTCTTTTGCTTTTCTCAGACAGGTGTTTCAAAAAGCCTGTACTGCAATCTAATTGATCAAATCTAATAAACAACTATATGTTTAGCTTTGATTTTTTATATACAGTTGAAAGACAGTGTTTACAAACTAGTGGGGGTTTTTCATGCATTCCCTGTGGTTTTATTCTATAAGTAAGCACTCATATATGGGCAAAAAAAATATTTGTATTCTGCAATGCACATCAGTCATTTCCTACGAAAATACAAGTGGTTGCACTTTTCATCAAAACTAAATTTAAACTGTTTTGGTTTTGGCATTCAGAATAATATTGGCAACAGTTTGTTTTAGCTTAGTAAAATGAATTTATTCAATTGTTGCCAGTACTTTTATCATAAGTATACAGCAGATTCACATGTACAGTAAGTAATAGAGGGGAGGTGTTATTGCCCATATATTTGCTTCACAGCTATTTGGTTAAAAACAATATCTTTCCTTAAATGCATTCACCATTACCAGTAGTATCAAATTTTAAGAACAGTGTATTATTGTAATTTATTATTTTCACATTCTGGGCTTTTATTGATATCATGCATGTAAAAACAGGGCTTTGAAAATTGCATTAAGGGAGATGAGTACTGGAAGATAGCCAGACTATTTAGGTAAATCAAAGATATGATTCAAAGTAAGGATCTTTGGGGCTGCAGAAATTATGCAAATTCAGATTGAAAATGGGTTTCATAACCTTAGAGCTAGAACTGTAAAATCGTTAAAACTGTGTTTACAATGTAAGGGAGCCAAATATGAATTTCACAGTTAATTTATAGTATCAGTTACATTTATAAGTTCTCAAATGAATATCTTGGCTTCAACCACAATAAGGCCGCCTATTTGACAGTAGAAATACAGGACATATAGTGTTACAGAATAGAATTCGACAGGGGTGGTTGTAGAAGCAGTAAAATGGAATAGATCTTTGAAAATATACTCTAGGATTCCCAGTATTATTACTGTATATTACAGAAATAATTATACTTTTGTATGTGATATTTAAATTAGACATTATTTAAATATGCACTGCTTTTCAAGTGAATTATTTTCAAGTTGTTTTTCTATTACCTGATATTTTCTGTGCATTTATAATTTTTCTGTAACCAAAGACAAGTGTGGTCTGCACATTTTCACAGCAACAAATAACACATTGCATTGCAACGGTGGATTCGGTTGTGGATTAATACAAGTGATAACGCCCATCAGTCAAATTTGCTTAAAGCCCATTCAAAACCTATTCTTATAATTTTATTGTTAAACTGCTTTTGACAGCAATAACACAGAATTATTGAAAAATGCTTACAACCTTAATCCCATGCCCCAGTTTGACAGTATGCCCTTGACTTTTATTAAATAAAAATTTAAAATAGAAGTGAATGAATATATTATTAGAATTATGGTGTTGTTCTTGAAGAAATATTTTATTGGGAAATGTGCCTTTTCTTTATTTACTGTATTCTGTTTATGGACATATTCTTACAGATAACTCCTGAAAGTTTTGTTAATCATTATCATAGTAATCATAGTTTTGCTACACAGACAGTGATTCTAATAGTTTTGTGCATACAGCCACATTAATGCACAAAAATGCACTTTTACAGGTAGGCAGAATATTAATACAAACGAGACAAGGCAACCACCTAGCCTTTTCTGATTTCTGTTTTTTTTTTTTGGGGGGGGGGTTGGATAAAATACAGAAGAATAAATTGACACAAAGTAAGGAAAAGCTTGTTAGCACAGAGTTAAATGCCTGTACAGGGGATATCAAAGGGTATGAAAAGAAAACAGACCTGTACGACGTACCTATTCATAAAAAAATCCCTCGAGGTCTCCAATTCATATGAATGCAGAGCAGCTTTGAAGCCCATAGGTCAGTGATTGCTAATAAGAAGTCAATGGGTTGTGGGTTAAGGTTTTCTGCCTCTCCTTCTCATCAGCTTGGTTGCTTAATGCTTCGACCCCTGAGCATTTAGAGGGTTTTGTCTTTGAATTCCCGGTACTTTAACTTGTAAATTTTCTCATTAGTTCTTTTTGAACAGAAGTAACATATGGCAGTTGTATTTAAAAGATTGCCTCACCTGACCTTTTGCGGTATGGTAATTAGGCCCCAGAGCCCTGGAGGTCTAGCGAGGAGCTGTGAGAACTGAAAGGCAAAAGCTTATCAGGTAGCAGGAGTGGCCCAGTGCAATGGTGTGGGTTTCAGAATTAACATTTCAGTTCATGTGCTTCTAATAATCAGTGACCCCTCGCATCCACGTACTTTCCACAGGAAATGAACGCACCCGAAATTACTTTGACCCGCCGCTCGATGAGGAAATCAACCCAAGGCGATATGGAGCGGAGGGCAGCACAGAAGATGAGCTGGAATTAAGTATGCAATTTCTTATCATAATAGTCCCCTCGGTTCATTAAAATGGGGGTGAAAAAGATCATTCATCTGGGCCATTTACTGTATGTTTTCACTACTGTCTTTGTAAATACGATGTCTCCCGTACTGCAGGGGGAACCTATGAGTGAGAGTGATCTCGAGCTAGTTGTCATTGACGAAGGTCAGGTATCATTGGTCAGTTACTTGTTTGCATATGTGCTCACGTAGAGAGAGCACTGACTTTAGAGGACCCTACGTTACCGATCGCTTTCTCCCCCACGCCTATTAAAAATGTGCTCCTGGGAGTAAAGTAATATGCATGTTATAATGAAATGTGGGCTATTAGCGACAAACCATTTTATCCGTATTTGTGGAGTTATGAAGTCGAGTAATGTCCAAGACATCATTAAAACAGAACGCTTCACATAATGAGGAAAGCGGAGTTTTAAAAATGTATTTATTCCAAAGGATTCTGCTGCCTTCCAGAAAAATGGTGTGAAGCAGTTTTATGTGGATTGAGGCCTTGATTGATGCAGAGAAAGAGTTACTTCCTCTTTTATGAATTTTGATGTACAGTACATTTCAGTTAAGTGTAATCAGACAGGAACCTTTACAAAAAACATCTTACATTTCTGCCAATTTCATACACCTGTTTGTTTGACTTTGACTAATATTTAAATATATTAAGAAAACAGATAATAGATGTCAACAAAAGCATGTTTTCTTCTCATAAATGTGAAGAAAAGCCAGATCTTACATTTGTTTTATTCCGTTGTTTCCATTTAGTACGAATTATGATACACGAATGACACTCAAATATTTATTCTCTGCATGTCTTCTTTAGATGTGTTATTTTCATTTGTCATGTATCACAGAGGTCAATTTGAAAAGACCTTAAAACTTCATCATTCTGTGATCTAGATTCAAGTGAGGCTAATAGATTCCATCTGCAGATCTTAAAAAGCAGGCAGATCTCTACAGATCTGAATTAACAGTGCTCTTTAATTTTCTACTGTCAGACACCGTTCAGTTAAAATGTTCTATTTTGTCAATCTCTCCTTACTGAAAAGTGACCTTTTCTGAAATGTAGGTTATTGGTCGTTGTTTCATAACACAATGAAACATGTTTTCAGCTATATGCATTCTTACACTCCAAGTCCTTTCAATTAATTCCAGTAGACTTCCTTAACTTGTACTTTTTAAGTGGTCAGTAAACTTAGAGTGAGTGCCATTGGCAAGTAAGAATGTTTAAAAATATAACATTTAATACTCTTACTAAATGAATTAATTACCTTGTTTTAGGTGTGCTTATACAGTATGCACAACTGTGAATGTAATCCAACAGTCCGTAAAGACCCTAGAGAATATTTTGAATTACCTTTTTGAAATTCTCTCAGTTTTCTGGATTGTGATATATATTATTATAAGAGAATAATTATATCAAATTTAAATAAGGATCTTAGTTCTTTTTTAAAGTTATACAATATTACAAGAAAATGAGGTTATGAGATAAGAGGTACCTTAATAGTTGTAATTGTAATTGTGTCTTATCTTGTGAAATCTTCTTATTTATTGTTGTAGTCTTCTTATTTATTGTTATTGTCATCCTGTAAAGCGCTTTTAGAAGCCACCTTTAAAGGCGCTATATAAAATAAAGTTTATTATTATTATTATATTATTATTGTGAGCCGTTTCCAAATGTGCATTGTTTTGCTTTTTTGAAGGCTTCTTCATAACACGTATCTGTATTCTGAAGAGATCTTTGTTCTCTCAGAAGAACTGAAATGCAATGGCTATAGGCCATATATTTTATTATTATTTGTAACAAACATGCTTAAATAAAAAAAAAACGTGTTACGACAGAAAATGTTTTCAGAAACTGTACTGTGCTGCAGTAATAATTATAAGGATAAGAAGAGTGGTGATGTTAAAAATACATGTATTCAAGTATGTATTTGTGGCTCAGAAGCACATTAATGTGATGATAAATGATATGATAGTGAGGATATCGACTGTGCTTGCAAAAGGTGCCAAAAAAAAGGTAAACTAAGGAAATGGGTTTTATTGTATCAAAGAGCACCCCACAAAATGGCATAATTTGCCTGTGTACATTATTATTTTGCGTAGCATAGTACCACAAACAAGAAACCATATCTGGATTGTTTTTATTACTTTGGAGCAGTCCTTTGAGACCGGTTATTCAGCTTGTAGGTTGTTTTATTTAATCAAATCAGTCTGTTTTTTTCAGCTTGCAGATTTCTTTCTGAGTAATGTCTCTAAACTAAAAAAATTCTGATGGCAAAATTCCAGATTCCAAAATACAAATACACGTTTCTTTAACCTTAAACATACAATCCCTACTGTAAAAGGAATAATATCTGCTTCATAACAGGCTCAGAGTGCTAAACATTGCTTCAGTCTCCTGTCATCCCTGTGAATAAATACTGGGTCATTTGAGGTGACGTTTCACTTCCCATTAGGAGTTAGAAGCAAAAAATCTTTTACAGGGAGCTAATCGTTATTGTCTGAAATGATCATCAAAGTCTTTTAGTTCAATTTCACAAGCATGTATTTCCTGCTTAACTTTTCTTCTCCCCACTGGGGAAGAAGCACCTTGGGCAGCGGATAAAAATTCAGAGAAAAAAATTCAGCTGTGTTTTGAATTTGTAATTAAATGTTTGTTTGGTCATTTTAATGTGTTTCTTTGTAAAACTGAAATTTAAGGATTAAGACTATTGTATAAAAAAAACATAAGACAAAGATTCTAGTTCTGAACTATTAGCTGTGCTGTAGATTTTCCTTTAATGTTACCGGGTTTTAAGCATCAGCTAGTGCAGCTGGGCAATGAAATGATCCACATTGCAGTCATTCCTGACCGCCGGCAGAATGTTGCAGAGGGCAGTAGGAGTAGCAGGAGGACTGGGCTGGTAACACATCGCTGCTAAAACTGCGTATAAGCGTCCCCAACAGACAGGTGCCGCTAAGCACTGGCCGACCTAGAGCAGGGCTGCCCGATCTTGGTCTGGGAGGGGCGACGCGGCTGACCTCTTAAGGAGCCAGATGCAGCTTTAATTTTTTTGAACTGCGTTTTTTTTAAACTGAGATCGGGAAAATCTGCTGGGACACCAGTCCTGCCATACCCTGGCCGGCGCAGCGAGGTGAAAGGTGTTGAAAATACCCTGCTATCGCTACATAGATCTTCTCTTTATTTTAGAAGTCATACTAGCTGTAGAGCATGACATACTAGCAATGATGGATAACCATTATGTACAGGCTAATTAGGTTTGTATGACTTTTTGTCACTAAGTAATAAATACCTTACACATTTCGTTACTAGGCTGTGTGTTATTCGTATACTAGAGCTTATCCTGCTGTGTTTCCCTAGTAAAGTACTAACTGGTCACTCAAGTGACTTCTGAAATGAAGCATTCATTCTCAGGTCTTTACGTCCTGAAACAAACTGATAACGGAAAAGTGACTGGAGTTATGGAGACTTGTCTCAGGCAGTCTGGGTCTGCACACCTTGCAACAAAGCAGCGCCCTTATTTGTGGCACAGGACTGCTCAGCCAGTCAGACTTTCACTTGGCTAACATTGTGTGGCTCATACATTCAGCAACAGGTGTCCCCCGGTAAGGTTTCTTGCTGCTCTTATAGACAAGTGGCTTATACAGGTATAGACAAATAAGCCACTTCTAGTAGTTGCACTGGCTTTGGATTTAAATTTTCTTTTACATAAGATACACTGTAAAGCCCCATTTCATTTTAAAGTGTGTACACTATTATTGAACCACCATTTCCCCCTCATATTTCAAGAGCCATTTTGGTTTTTGTAACCATTATTGTTTTATTATACTGTTTTAAAGAACATCTATCTTCTTTTGTCTTGCTAAAATCGTTTGTTTCAAATAGTCTTGAGTATGAGTTGGCAACAAGGGACTTAATCTTTGAAAGTTGGTGCTGACACTTTAATGTGAAATTCTTTAGTTATAAGATAGGATGTTTGTCTTTTTATCTGTTTTAGAACTGATGCGAGAGAATGATAAAGAACTCTACCACAAGATGTCAAAGATGCTGGAAGATGCTGAAGCCACAGTAATTGATTTGCCAGGTAACTAACAGTACTATACTAAACACACTGCACTGTGAATTTGACTTGCGATCATACATTTCATTCAGATACATTTTAACCAATATTGAGATGTTTTATCTCCTTCAGTCAATCTGAAAGTATTTATATTTAAAGACCATTTGACCAGGAACATTAACTAGGATCAGGTTTGCAATATTTCTTTAGAAATCAAACTCGTCTTAAAATTAAATCCAGCGCATGATGTGTTTTATGCTTGCATTAGCACACAAGCCCATTCAGGCTGTTGTCCAGCTTTGCTAATATTTTCAAACTCGCTTAAAAATGACACAAAAACATAATAATACTACAATTAAATTTAAAAAATAGCACTGAATTACAGTCAGCTTGTTCTTTCAACAGTGTAAGCACCCAAGGACACTTCACCAAAAAATAAAGATAAAGGAATATACTGCAGAGAGGAATATACTGATTAATATTCCTCTTAAAAAGTTCTTCATGGCAAAGCTGAAGGTTTCTTTTAACTGATGAGCACAGTTTTCTTACTGCTCCTATGAAAATGTTCTTTAACTCTATGCAAAAGGCATTTCCCCAAGCAGTGTGTAGAAATCAGATGCTTTGAAAATGCAGTTAAAAAAAACAACAGCAACAACAAACAAACACTTGCGCATTCCTTGCAAATAAAAGGAAATTTAAAATTCATTTTGGAAAACAGCGACCTCAATGTGGATTTGGCACAGCCGTGCATCAAACTCAGGGCTTTGTTCGGGAATAGATACCTATTGTTTCCATTAACCATAGCTCATCTGAATATGTGCCTATCCAGGCACAATTGTGGTTATGTTAAGCTGGTTTTATTTATCAGAAGACAGTTGTACAGGATCCCGTTGACATGCAACATCTCAGTTGTAATTCCAGTGGAGAAGTGGAGGATTTAAACGTGCTGGTACATGGTGGAATTTAGCCTGGTTGTATTATTTTTATTGTTATGGATTTAGCTGTAGCACTGAGATTAGCAGCCCCACTATTGTTTGGGAATGTACATGGAATCCTAAAAGTAAAGAGGATCTTGGATTAACAGTTTATGCAATGACAGTACCTCTAGCTGCAGCGCAACGTCCAAGAACGCACAGTGCCAGTAGTTCTCTACGCAGCAACCAGCAGCACCCCAAGTACCACTTTTTGGAAACCTTCCCGCCCATGTAGGCCACTGACCTGGCACAGTTTGCTTGGATTTGGATGCATTGTGATGGGTGGAAGTCATTTCCATAAGTCACGTGCAAAGCCTCTCTGCAGACTCCTTCTGAACGGAGCTCGTTCAGCCTTGACGACACAATAGAATCTCTTACTTTTATGGAGGACGGGGGAGCTCGCCCAAAAAAAAGTGATCCCGTCCCTTGCGATCACTGGTCAAGTTTTGCACAGTTTGAGATTATTTTGATAAAATAATGCGCAGAATTCAACCTTGGAAAATGCAGATATCTAAAAATATATTCTTTACGGAGCTACTTATTAACACCTAAGCTTTCAGTCTTGAAAATGAAAGTGATGGGAATTAAACTTTATTCTGTGATGCTAATCTCTTTTTTTTACAGCATATAGCTTTCTTTTGTAAGCTTTTCACTACTCCTACTTAGAGGTCTGGGTTCACTAGCAGGTTGAGAACAGTGGTAGTTACCAGATCTGAACCAGTGGATGTAAAACTCAATATAGAGCAAATATCATTAGTAAGATATAGAATAATTACTCTTCTGAATTGAAAAGTGGAGAACAAATCTGCCAGATTGGTTCTTGTAATTAGTGTTTAATAGATTTTCCATATTTTTGTGAAAAAATGAGAGGTTTTTGCTTGTTCATTATTTGAAAGAGTATTAAATATTCATTGGAATATCAATTCAGTCCTCGGAAAAGTGAGTTGAGGAAGACGATTTTGAATTTGCGGCTGAGGTCTCTTGGATGACTCCATTGGGTTCTTGTCGCACTCTAGAGCATTTGCGGATATTAGCTGTGCCACGGAGCCTTTCTGGTTAGATTCTCGTACTGTGACACTCATACCTGAGCTTCTCTTTTCACTTTTCCATACTTGTTATGCCTTCAAAAGTAAAGCAAAAGAGGAGAGAAATTCATCAAGTTTCTTCTGGCCTCTTGGTTTATAAAAAAAAAAAATCAGTCATCTTCAGAACCTGGTACCAATCGATATGATTTTTGCTGGAGACCCAGGATCCCGTAGTTTTACATTCCTGGCCACTCTCCTGGTGATTTTTGTGCAGATTTTAATGGGTTGTTTTCCGATCGTGTTTGTTGTAGCCTGATACGGTTACTGCTTCTTCTTGTGTGGCACCTGGATCAGGTATGAGAGTCACATGTAGGAAGTTAAAGGGCACAGGCTCCTGAGATCTCAGTGAGTCTGATCATGCACTTTTCCAAAACCTGGCAGTCATGAGTCTCGTTCCCTTCAGAGCTTCAGAGTTGGGAAAACCACCTCTCATTTATTTTTATACCCACCATTGTGTACAGTACCAAATCCAGCAGATCTGTGAATTTCTTTTATGTTGCTGACTCTCCTGTAATGAAAACCTATGCTTATGAAACCCTGCAGATTTCAAAAGCAGCTACGAAAATGCCAATAAAAGCAACACTGAGCGATTGAAAGCTGTGGTGGCACAAATTATTTGGGAGCTGTCAGAAATGTGAACTTCTGTTAGTTGACCTAACACTTTTTTATGGAGGAAATGCTGACTGGGTAACTTCTGAAATTATTTTATTTGCAAGCGTCCACTTTCAGATATCCCTGGATGTGTTGTGGTAAGTAGCGGTTTTGCATGCTTACTGCTGTGTTTTGTTGAAGGCACGGCTTGAGCTTTCACGAAAGGAGGCTTTTGAATCAAGAATCATGCACAGCGAAAGGTGTAACATGGGCATAAGGGGGCAGTAGCTCTGCGGCTTGTGAATCCCCAGGTGCGTTAATGCCGGAGGAAGGGAGCGCAGGTCCAGCAGTCGAGGCAGGTGGAGGAGTCCCTGTTCTGTCAAGCCTGCGGCAGACGGTTCACGATGAGGTGATCCCTTGTTATGATGAGCACTTCAAGGAATGTGTGCAGGATGACATGATTGCTCTTGGCAGCCTTTCACTGGAACAGGTCAGAGTTAAAAAGGGAATAGCAGTGTCATTTCTGTTTTCATGACACCAGGCTGTCGATTCTTTGCGCTACCTAATGGAAGCATTTGCTCTTCATCAACTTAAAAAGAAGCCCCGGTATCTCATACAGTACATATACCTAATCAGTGTGCTTAAAATGCGTTCAAGACATTAAGGTATTTGAATTAAGTTCTACAAATAAATGAGTAGGTGTTTTAATTTGAAACTTGCCTACATTTATACTGTTATATTCCAAATTATTTCTGTCCTGTAAATTCATGATGGTAAGGGTGGAGAGTGGATATATAGTTTTTATTTTTTTCTAAGGGTATGTCACGATCCCCATGGTGGAGGGGTGAAAAGCTTTTTGAGTGTATTCCTTCTCATAAGGTATTAATCAAAAAGTGATAAAGAAAAAGATTTATGGAGGCACTGCCTTCTCAAAAAGCATATCAAAGAAAAAAAACACTGAGATAAAAATGGGGGTGTATGCACTGCTGTGCAAAAGTCCTATTCATTTTGTGTTCTGTTCTTTTTAATCAGTTTTTCACTCACACCAGATATGTGGTCATCTTCTGCTGAAGCATTAGACATCTCTAATATAGCTGTTAATCTTCTTAGCTCAGTATAAAATTACCCTTTCGGTTTTATGGATGTGCAGAGAGGAATAAATTATTTCACTCGACAACGGGTCAGTTAGATTTGATTGCTGAATGTGATGGAACAACTACTACAGTGCTTCATATTGGCTGATTATGCATTGTTTGCCATGATATTGTGATCAGTTTTTGGAACATTCTTATCAATGGCAATTAAAGACAAGGTATAGCTACTGTAAGTGACAAACCTGGCTTCTTCTCACTCGGACTATGGTGTATTAATAGCAGTAAATGTTGCTATAATAGTAGAGTATAAAGCACCTGTGGAGGGCTTTTTTATTTTTGATGTTTTAAACATTCATTCGGTTCTGCATATTGTAAAAGCTGAGTGTGTAAAAGATGTCTTGTGCACAGCAGTCTGTATACACATATAAAACATAAAAAGACTGAGCCACCAATAAAACTAAAGAACAAACTGACATAAATTATATCAGTAACATTATAGGAAAAAGTAAGACCTGATCTCACAAAGTATTGCAGTGAGTAATATGTAATAGTAAGACCTGAGTCATCACATCTTTTGAATAATAAGAAGTCTTATCTACACTAGTGGGAATAAATGTTATTCCACTACAATGGTGTATTTACTCTCTGTCAATTGTGCGCCCACATGTCATTGAAGCAACACATTATGCAGTAGAGATTTTCTTTCTATTTTGGAATACTATTATTTCTTAAACAGAATATTTTCTTATGTATGAGATGCTTTTATTTAACAGTTGTACTATGGAGATACCGTCTAACGATGCATGTTTTTACTATGCGAGTGTTACCGCAGAAATGTTTATAACTGCCCCAAAATATTTTTGATGTAATCCGTTAGATGTCTGCCTGGTCTTGTCATGTTTTTCTTATTTAGATGATGTTCCTAATTCGTAGACTGTGTGCTTTTCTTCTGCAGGAGGCCTGGTCAGTGAAGCAGAAGAGGCTGATGCTGGGAAAGGAACAAGGAAGAGGGAAAAGACTAATGTCATTCTTAAGGGGAAATAAAAAGGTAGCCAACTGCATCCAAAATGGAGAGATTACTTTCGCAGTGTTAAGTGTGATTTCCTGGGGTATTGTTGGTATTAGCAGAAATGATTTGAATAACATGCCTATTGAGCCAAAAAATACTTTTCTGTTATTTCCTTCATGTCTGAACCATACGTAAATGATTATGTTTTTTGGTGAAAAGGCGTTTTAATTACACTTGCTCTTTTATTCCTTTGAAAGGAGCTAAATATCCAAGGGGACCTTCAAGAAAAAGAAATGAAGATACTTCATGATCAACTTTATGCAGCCTTCCAACAGTATGTTTTCAAAATTGCCACAATACAGCACATTCTGTTTTAAAGTCTGATGTCTAGATTTATGCTTCTTTAATAGTAATCACTTTTTCCTCTTTGAATTTATTTATTTTAAAAAGCAACATTTTTCCAAAGTGTTTGTGATATATTTTTGTAAGGTCTGAGTGGCTGAATTATGGGTATTTAGCTCTGAGGCAGATAAAATCTGTCCATGTCATTGGACTCAAAAGAAGCATCAATTTTGCTTCATCCGCTGCACACTGGAAACATGCATTTTCCCCCTTACCCTAAAGGCAATAGTATGTTTAAGTTTTTAATAATTTTGCGGCACCATGCTGACTGACATAATAAAATCAGGAAAATGTACATCATTTTTTTTCTTTTGTATATTGTGGGTGTAAGTTGGACACAACTGTCAGCTGAGTGTTGTTTTAGCTATGCAGCAATGACCTACTCTACAAAGCTTTGCCCCGACAAATTCCTTCTGATATCATTGGTGGGTGGCTATTAGATATATTGGGCATAAGAGAGTTTATATGTACTACCTAAGGCAAAATTTCTTAGATTCAATAAGATCTCATTTAAGATTCTTTGAAATGGATGCCAAATGGACTCTTTTTAACGCTTGCAATTCATTTTATTCAAATTATTCTTTTTTAATGATTCACTGATTCACAATTTTTATTATTGAGCGCAATTAATATCCTTATTATATGAGGGTGAGAAAGGGACCCCGGCCTACTTTGTTTGAGAAATTGCAAAACAAGAAAGTAATGAAAATGGCAAGTATCAAAATCTGGGATTCTGTTAACGGGTTGTTTTCCAGTAATTGATCATTGATCTCTCGATGTGCTTTATTTTAAAAAATCAGAAAAAATCCGATTGGTGGTTTTGGTTTCTGATATAATGTATGAAAAAAGTCTAAAATGTGAAGCCAGTGTTATTGGTTATTCGTTATTAGATATTGCTTTTGGCGGTGAAGTAAAACAAGAGATCCCATATATGCAGGTGGCTGTTAACACAGTTACTGTTATGTTTCAGAGCAGAAAGTCAGTTGCTGAAGGCATTGAAGAAACACAAAGGTGAAGTGACCGCCAAGTACGGAGAATTGACTGAGTCGGGGACACAGTCAAACAGGGAACAAGGACTTCGGTGGCAGGTAAGGTCTAAACAACCACAGAGGAGCCCAAGAGGTGCTGGGTCAGAAAAAAAAGGGCAGCTGTGTCACACATGACACAGTCTACTGCATGAAAGGATTTGAATGGGAAATGTCTTATTTTCCGCGAGCTGATCAGTTCAGGTGATTTGTTGTTGCACACCTACAGTACGGTACGTGGGTGTGGTGACTCTGGAAAAGCACGTTGTTTGGGCAGAGGGGAAGCCGCAGTGACGTGGTAAGGTGAGAGGTGACGGCAGCCTGCCTCTCACACGGAGGAAGGGGGGCGCCGTGATGTCACGCCGCAAGATGAAGTGATCGAGGAAGCTTCTTCCACGTCCCTTTCTAAGCCTGTAAAGACGCAGCTTGAGAGCACGAGAGAAAAGAGCAGGAGGAGAAGCCGTTTCGGAGGAAGTGTAGTGACGAGACTGCTGTGCCACCATTGCAGACTTACAGATGTAATGAATCTTCTATCAGCCTTTCCTGCCAGGGTGACAACTCGCTTTGAGGAAGGTTGTAAATGCAAGAGAGATTGTGGTATAATTCCTCAGACTGGCATTTCTGCCCCCCAGTCACCATTCGATTATCTCCCAAATTGCTGTGTTTCAGAGAGATAAAGATTTTTTATGGCTTGCTGACTTGAAACAACCAGCACAGCCAGAAAAGCAATGGCTAACCTGCCATGCATAGTAATTTCATTGGTAAATGACAAAATCTTTGTTTATATGACATTTCCAAAATTACTGCGGCAGATGAATCTAAAATATAAAATGTCACATTTGGCATGCAAAACTATGAAAATATATTTCTGTGCAAAATTCATGGAGGCATTTAATTTAGAATGTGTTTAATAACTAAGTCTGCCTGCATCAGTAATCCTGCCTTGAGGATCGAAAAAGATTGTCATATTTATTCACATATTTTTTTTTTATTTCCGAAGCCAAAAATTTTAAGGGTAAATGTTCATTGTTAATTAAGATTTACTAATTAAAATGAAAATAATTAACGCGAAAGCTTAATCTCGGAATATTAGGCTATACTTAGAAAGAAAAGAAGTTTCTTTTATATGCCATTTCCTGTATATTAAGGATATTTTAAAAATCAGTCAGTGTGTAACCCTGAAAGAAGTATACATTATAGCTAAGGATGTCTCCCTGCCAAAAATGCTGAGGTTACTTGGTAAGAGCTTTGATCTCATCTGTAGGAGTAGAGTAATGTTATGGCACCTAAGGCTCACATAGGACTCTAGGCACATCAACAACCTCAGATATGGAAAATTGGCTCACTTTGCTTTTTACCTTCCTAGAAAATTTCACTTCACCCGCATCTGTGCACTAAAGCCAGATAATAACACTGTTTAAAACGTGAATTAAAATTAAAGGCTGGTGGGTTATTTAGTCTTACTGCTATGGGGCTTAGAGCCTTAACCTTCTGTATGCAATGTGTAGGCTAAACCGCTTTACCACCAATTATACTAATTTCAGTATTGACTAAATTGGTTTTGTGTATGCAAAGATGCTCAGCAAGGAGATTCAGCAGCATTATGGTGAAGCTAAACATGACTTGTTTCTGACGGATGCTGATTAAGTGGGTAGTGCCAAAGTCTCACTGCTCCGTCGGTACTGTTCTATAAAGAAACTGTTTTTTTGTGCACGAAAAAAAAATAAAGCAGGCATCATGTCAGGCTGTAAGTGAAAGCGCACCTTCATCGAGTGGAGAGCTCTGATTTGTAATTCTGCACAACAGCCGCTCGTCATTCATAGTCTCCTCTCCCTCCACAGCTCAAGGTCAGGGACCATGGCTGGAATTTCATGATGCCACTCCTATAACAGAGTTCAGCTGATACATGTAATGTTGTGTGGCCTTTCTAGAGAATTTCACAGAAAATGCTGCAGTTACAGCGACAAGCAACGATTTTAGCTAAAGTAACACACTGCTTTTTCATTTAATTGAAAACCTGAACGTAATAGCGACCTTTATAGGACAAATGGTATTGTTTAATTTATAACAAGTTTAAAACGCTGATAGTGTATGTAGTTGTCGGAAATTACAGAATGTGAATTATTTTACCATGCATTTAAAGTGCAAAGCAGTTGTATCTGTCATCGTGCTTGTACAAATGTCTCCTTAAGACAATTTTGGATAGTATTCCAATTAGTCTGAGGATTGGGCTGTATTATACAGATGTCTTTTTAATGTGGTCAGACGGAATGTGAACTCCGTGCTCTGTAGACCTCAAATAGCTGTCAGACACATGTATTAGCCAGCAGTACTGCCAACATAATATCAAAGGGTTTAAAACTGCCTGCTATTTAGATGCAAAGAAATTCCAGAACATGTTCTACACGTGTAATGGGTGAATATTATTATAAGGCCTATTAACGTCAGCCACCAGGATCTGGTCAGTCAGGGGAGGGTCACAAAGAAGGATTATGGCAGCAGTGATTTTTTTTTTGTCTAATGAAAACATCATTTCTGACATGTTCATTTCCATACCTGTTTTCATTCCCCATGCCAGTTTCTCAAAATGTCATACTGCGTGGCACGATCTTTGAATTATTCATAAATCGGCGAACGCGTCTTTTCCGGAGGCTGGTGATCGAAGGCGCCGCTGCTGAGACACACTGCTAAAGCAATGGCGGCTTTGCATCAGGTCTCTGCTCGCCTGTTCTGCTTTCATGGGGGGTGGGGGAAAACCATCGCTGAGCCTTCCAGACTGGCAGCCCTGCGGTCAGAGGACAGGCGATGCAAGGAAACTGAAGGGCAACGCTGGTTGTCGCTCGGGAGCAGGCGACGAGGACAGGAGCTCTCGAGACCAGGGCAGATGCATGATCAGAAATAACTTGGAACCAAACTGTTTTCCAAAGTATGCTATTTTGCTAAAGTAGCAATGGGTATCAACACTCATTGGACATGATGTGTATGTACAGTATGCGAGTGTATGGGGATAGCTGACCGCCACACATCTGCACTCCAGTCCGCTGTGTATCCACTTAACTGCACACTGCCGTGGGGTTTTGTTATGTGCCAGACAGGACTATTTTTATCTTTTAAACCTAAACGGGTAAAACGGAAGAGTTGTGTAAGTACTGAGGCACGTCCAAAGCAGAACAGACCAGTCTTTATATCATAAATATAGTATACTATTTAGATGTATGAGACGGTATTACAATTGTTAAAAATTGCAAGCTCAGTGTTAATAGGAAAACCCAAAGAGGCTGGCTGAAGTAACAGCCTCTTGGAGCTGCGGATTGCGCAGGAGTTACACAGTGTCTTTTGCGTCATATTTTTATCCAGCTACTGTACTAAAAAATAAATATAGGTTATCATGTTTTTTAATTCTTATAACCTAATTTAGATTATAACCACTGTTGATGGAGTAAAATTCAGCGAGATACTTTTGCTAGAATTGCGGTTTTTGAAGACGATACTGCATTGAAGAACGAACTCTTTTTGTGAGGTTATTGGTAAGACGCATACAGTAGTTACTTCAGCTAGTGTTCTTATGAGCCATTCTGTTGTGTGCACATAGACGTGTATAGTCATGCTGAATTTACAAATACACCATATAGAGTACAAATATAGTTACATGCATGTATTTATAATTCTGTAGACATTTGACCTTTGAAGCAGTTTTATATCTCAAGCTGTGCTGTCCCGGTCTCTGTCTTCAGTTATTCCCAGCGCCATGCACTGTGTGTCTTCTCACTGTCAATATTCTGCATCTGTCTCCCACTTTGAATAATTACTCGTGCTTCTTTTGCCCCCCAGCGAACACACACCTTGATGCAGAAAAATTACTCCCCAAAATGAGTTATTCTCCAAACTGTATTGTTTATTTCTCCTGATTGTCAGATGTATGCACTTCTTAAAATATTTTAGCAAAGGAAATGTTTGACAAGGCTGTCTTTAGCTTCCATATGCTAATACAATAGACAGTGTCATGTCTCCTTCAGGCACAATGCTGTATATTAGAGAGCCACCCACGCCTTTTCCCATGCAAGCTTAAGAGTTTCTAGAGGCGCATAGATTTTATATTTAACTTTCTGCTTTCTCAACCCATCCAAAATCTTCTCATTTTTTAACATTTTAAGATAATCGATTTTTTTTAAGGTGAGGTGTCAGTTTCATTTATTATATAGTAAATTTTAAATGGGGGCAGACTGTTCTGTGCAGTTTTGTACAGAAAAGGCTGCACAAGTTCTGGGAATGGAATACGGGATGTTCCTTTGAAATTGTACAGCACCCTTGCATTGTTTTAGACAACCAACACTATTGTGTTGCATAGCCATTCACAAGACATTGATCAAGCTGTTTTGCTGTTAGAGAACAGTAGGGTGAGTGCATTGGAGAGCTGACAGAAGGGGAACCGTCTAGTGTACCCACCTTGTCTTTGCTTGTAGTAGTTTGTAAAAAATCAGCCATTCATTCGGTATCAGAAAACCACTAATTCCTTGTAAGGGTTGTGGAAACCCAGAACCAGAACCCAGAAGCATGGTGTGCCAGATCAGACAACACACTGGAGTGGACACCAGTCCATCCCAGTGGGGAGAGACATGTAGGGACCATTTAGAGATAGCTTTGGGATGCGGGAGAAACGAGCAGCACTCAGAAAACCCACTCAGTGGGAGATCACACGAATTCTAGACACAAGCTGCTCAGAAAGCTCTATCTCACCGAAGAGCCCGTGACCTTCCTTTCATTCCATAGTGCGTCCTGTGTAATACAGATACACCTACACTGCTACTGTATCACTAAGCATGTCCGGAAGAGCAGTACTTACCAAATATCAGCCAATATAAATGCCGCAGTTCCTTCAAGTAAAAACACACACAAGAAGTGAAGATGTATATCTACAGTATAATACGGGGTACGGTGTTCTGGGGAGGAGAAGGAGAAGGCTGGCTTTCAAGAAAAGAAAGATTTTCTCAGAATTCCAATAAAAATAGAAGAAGGAGGCTTCGACATCTTAAGTTGGTTACTTCTCCATCTTCTGATGTCTGCACATTGTTTCCCTTTGCATCAGTGTGTTTAAACCCTTCAGTGGTGTGAGCTGTGTCCATTGTTTTAGGTCGGCTGGAGCAAAGCCCCACAGCCTGTTGAGATCCAGATAAGATGTCTCCGTGGTGTGAGGGACAAACTGCCCAAAGGACGCTACGCCCTGAGGATCTCCCTATACAGCCGTCTTGGGGGACAGGCTCTTCGGTGGTCCAAAATCAGAGACCACCAGCGGGCCGCCACAACTTCATCGGTCGGACATGGCGGGAACTTCTATGACTCAGAGTTGCAGTTCACACAGAGTGTCTTCATTGTAAGCAGAGTGCTGTTTCAGATAAGTGCCATAACCTCGTAATGAACACATTTGTTCCCCCTTATGGTGAGGAATATGTTTTTATTCAACAGGGAAAGAACAGGATATGATTTGCGGTGTGGCGGTTCATTCAATAAAAACCCCACTTTATTGAAAAGATGCTGGGGGAATCTTTTCAAAAACATAGCCTTTGAGAAGTTTATGATGAAAAATAAAAAAAAAATACATTCTTCATATGAAAGTCATTTTGGCTTTGGAAGGTTGGGGATTAAAGCACGTTTAGTTCAGAGTTCTGGAAATCTTTGAAGTGGAAAAGTAGCAGAGAATTTCAAAAATATTTTAAATGATAATCATCTCAAACATAATGATACATGTAAGCTAAATAATAACAGTTAATCTAAATGTTCAGCTATTATTACAGTCATTCTTTACAATTTTCTCTTTTTCAATGGCGTACACTTTGCCTGTGTGCACTAATATTAAAATTGAAGGGGTTATGAAACATTATATTAAACAGTTGCTGTGTTTATACATGAGGATAGAAAGAGTAGTATTAAAATGTGCTGGAGAACCTCTGTGTTTTACTTCAGGGAAATCCAATATGAATAAAACAGCAACTTTTCAAACATGACATTTAATCCATGCATGTAAATCAAACGGGAGATCTATTATTCATTATTATAAGGGCATAGTATTTTATTGGATTGAAAATGAAGTACAAATGCTGTGAAAAATTTAGTGTCTTTTCTTGGGGTCTTGGAGCACTTATCATTCAGCCTGCTAGACTTCACTGGCTCTCATAATAAAAAAAAATATCAGTCAGAGTATTTTAAAAGTAGCAGTCTTTGATAACAAAGCCAGATACTTGAAGAGGTATTTTTAATATGCTGTCACATTTCATATTTTATGCACCCTTAAATGCTAATGTGATGTATAAGGAATATTGTTAATATTTGCACCTTATTAGTCATACCCAGAATTTCCTTCTCTAAATTGACTTTACGATGCTGCATTTATCAGAAACTGATTATCATGACCTAAGGTACTCATTCTTAAAATATGATGAGTTCAACAATTTTCAGAGGATTATTTAGCATGTGTCAGCATATATCTTGCGATAGAAAGCTTTCCAATACGGAAATGCGATAGGTGATTTTTTATTTTTAATTTAATCCAAAGAAATTATCTCCTGAAGGTTGATTTTCAATTTTTTATTTAATTTTTGGTAAAAATATGTAGTAAATGGTTATCTGTAGGTCCCATTTTGGATGTTAAAATATGTATATATCACGAGCCTAAATTATTGCTTTCATTAAGTTGCTGAAATGTAAAAAATCAGTGACGATTTCTGCCTTCCTGCCTATATCACATAGTTAATTAAATTTAGTAACAATAAAGCATGCTGTCCAGAATTACAGATCTTGCTTTAAATATGTTTACTGATGATAACAATTAAGCTTTAACCTTGTTTACAGCGTTGTTTTCCAACTCTTCTTTTTCATGCTCCACCTTATTGAATCCTGATTATTTCGCATGCCTGCCTCATTGATATTTCTAGAAAATTACCTTATGTTTAATGCATGCATCAATTCTTTAAAAGTAGCATAATGCTGAATTCTCTTCACATCTGATGTCTTTGGTTCAGCTGATGTAAGGGTCTGTAATAGATACTTTAGCTAACCCCCTGTTTTGCTGTGAGTAAAGATGGGAGACACTTAAGAGTCTGCCTTATTTTTTGCTCACTTGACCACAGCTTTCCTAGCACATTCCCGTCCGTGTTGAGACTCAATTGCAACCAAAAGAAAAAAAAAAAACATGTTCAGTGAGACCACTATGATTGCTTTTTTTCTTTTGTGGGTTTGTTTTGCGAGCACTGAGGGCTTCCTGACAAAGTTGTTGTTTTGCGTGGACAGAGGATAAAATAGAGTCAGTTGTGGTGTAGTGTAATTCCTGAACGATTACTATCAATAGACCGTAGACCTTGGATTAAAGCATTAAGGTCATTCAGAAGCAATGGCTTCCCTCAATACAATACAGTGTTTACTGTCACCCAGCTGCTTCGTTCAGATACTTTTGCAGATGTGGTTCTCGTTTATATATTTTTTTCTTTTCTCCAAACGTGATGATCAGATTTGTATGAGAATATCAGGTTCAGTCCTCCTGTATGCTTTGCCCACGTTATCTTGCGATTTCTGGAGTGTTCGTTGTGGCTTCTAAGAGGAAATAAGGAATTAGCAATTGTAGGAGGAAGCCAAGAGCTTATTTTTGTTTCCTTCTTGCTTCTACAGGAATGCAGCAGTTCAATTTTATCCTTCTTAAAGATTCTTGCGAGGCTTCTCATGAAATTAGGTTGGGCCCACGGTCTTTATGTGGTGTTTACTTCAAGTGGGAAGCATAAGATTCAGAATCTTAATATTGAAGAAAAAAAGAGGCAAGGCGTGCGATGATAAACAAAATCTTTGGAATTGGTCCCAATCTCATTATTTTTCTGAAGTCCGCCATCTTCTTTTCATAGCCCTGATCCCATCACGACCACACTCTCCTTTACAGTCTTTTAACTTAATTTCTCAAAGACAGAAAAGAAAGAAAAGGAGATTTTGAATAAACCATCTTGTTTTTCTGTGACAATCTGGACCTAATGATGTTTTTTTTTTCCTTTGGAGTCTGCTAAAGATGTCAGTCTTTTTCCAATGAAACTTGATATGCATAATGGGTTAATAACAGGTGCCACTGGATAAGAGTGTTTTGTTTCTCAGGCTAACAAATTCCTTAATGTGACTTTCTCAGACGAGCCCAGTAAAGACAGCTTCCATTTTTCTGTTTGTTATGGTTTATGCTTCTGTTTCAGTAAATTAGCTATAGAAAAAATCTTTTTAATATCCATCATATGCAATATTATGCCATAACTTGTGGCTTGACTCAGGCACAACCTATCATTATTCAGGTGACACTGAAAGCAGATTAGCAAGAATACACATGATTTATGTAATAAAACAAGTCTTTGCACTTTTCTATTAGAAATAAGAGAAGGATGAAATATTTCTCTAGTGATTGATGAAGTGGTATACTCTTCCTTGTCAGATCATTTTTTAGACTTGATTCCAGTGTACTGTTCTTTGAGTACATAAAATTCTAGATGTGTGGTTGCATAATAAGAACACCAGTAACACTATTGACTGTAATTGTGTTTCCTACTGGCTTTATACTGCATTAAACACATTCAATAACTTTGTTGTATATGTATACGTTCTTTTAAAATATATGCATTTAAATATGATCTGTTATTTGTGCATGACGCCTCTTAAGTGTGCAGTTACATTGAAACACTTTGTTATAAGATTAAATACAGTAATGCTATTTAGAGTTCTAAAAGAAAAAGTGCCTTTGATCACAGAGCCGAAATATATGTATAACAATCAAGTTCGCATCCAGTCATTTTAAATAAACTGGATCTTGTAATAGATCTCAAGCACATCTGTGCTTTGGTGTGCCTTATGTAAACACACTTGCATACATATGTGCTAAGAAATTTGTAAATGCATTAAGATTGAGGGAAATTGGAAAGTGCAAATTTCTTGAAATATTTTATGGGGTTTTTTTTTAGGTCTTACCTGCTCCGAGTGAGGTCCAGCCAGAGATGATCCTCCTGTTTGAGATGCTTTCTGGTGAAAATACTCCCAGCAGTGACCTGTTTGGCTGGGGTGCCTTTCCTGTATGTGACTGCCGATTTGAGATCGTGGAAGGACAGTTTAAATGCCCTTTGCTGAGAGGCCAGCCCGATCCCGCTATTGACCAGTTCCAGAAGATAGAGGATCTCATGTCGTCCGACTTGGATAACTGGTTGTGCAATCTTTACTTTCAGGTGCTGTGTGTTTTCTAATTCACCACACCTCCGTGGTTACAGCGCAGCTCAACAGACCACCTACCGCATGAGCACATGCAATTAGCTGATTTTTGTACTAATCCGGAATTAAAAAAAATGACCTTATGTATGATTATTTGGGATCTTGGGAGACGGGGTAGAGATTTAAAAAAAATTCTGAGAAGGCATACGCTACAGTTGCTGTATTTATATATAAAGTGTCTAATTAATAACAGCCTAACTGCATGAAGCAGAAGCAGTTGAATCTTGTTTGTGTTTTCAACATGTTTCGTTACTGTGCTTAGATATGGCTTTGTGCTACATTCTATAGTGTAATGAGATAAGTACAGTAGTAATAGTTTTCACACAGCCGTTTCCATGAACCTCAAATTTCCTGGACTGATGTCATCCTCACTGGGCTATTTCTAGGTAAAGAAACTTCCCCGCTGCGATCCCAAGCACCAGGAATATGAGGTCACCCTTCAGATCCCTCAGGCTTGCCAGAGCCCGGACAGCTTGTATACCTGCTGGGTGACTAAAAGGCACCGAAAGGACTGCAACACCAAGGAGTCTCATCTGAGATCTCAGTTCAGCCTCTCTCCTCACTCTGGCCGTTCTTCGGCATCCCAGCAAGGTCAGTCACACCAACATCATCTTCATTAGGTCCCCGAAGTCACATATGTGTTTGTGTATCGTAACTAATATATAGTATATTGTAACTATTAATGTGTCGTAACTAATATATTTTAGGTTTTGAACAGATTTCCTATCAGAAATCTGTTTGGGCTTGAGAGGTGTAGTCTTTACCACTGTTTTAAAAATGAAACGATAAACACAAGATGTTATGCTATAGTAATACTCCTCCTGTGCGTACACAAGGTCACATATTTACATATTTAACAGAACAGTGCAGCCAGCAGACAGATGATTAGGGCTTAAATGATGTAAGCAGATGGCAGTGCACTGCTACAGTTGAATGACCGTTTGCCCAAGAATGTGAGCAGTTGCGATGACTAACATGGGGAAATATTTTGATGAGCAAAGATTGCATGTGAATCCAAGCAATGCATATCCCCTGTTCCATTTTTATTCACACAGCAGATCAGTTTGATCTTGCATATACTTTTATTTTTTTTCTTGTTTAAGAGCATATTATTGTTATTGTTGGTTTTAGATTCGTGTTGCCTTAAAACGAGAAGTGAAGTGCTGAAAAAATCAAATCATTGTAACGTATTTGCAAAGTGACAGAAATTAATTTTATTATTCCTTTCCGAATTACTTTTGACTTAATTTTTGTTATTATGTACTCTTTTAAAATGTGATGTTTATGAAGACTTCTGATGGCGCCTGACCTGGATGCTGGCATAGTTTGGATCCTCTTGCACTTAATACAAGCTATCAAATAAAAGTTGGAGAGCCATTCAATCTAACCTTCAGCAGGTAGGGGAGAGGATTGCAGCCCCTTGATGACAAGCAGCTGTGCAGTGCGTGAATCATGACAGTATGAGGCAGTCGGCAAAACAGCTATCCCTGCTTAATTCCTGCCTGCCTGAATTAGAACCAGCAAGAATTGTATGGCTTACCTGATGAGGAATGTCAGAGTTTAAGATTCTTGTAACATTTGTGCAAAAACAGCTACCAAAATAAATCCTCTTCTGGGATGCCCCCAATCCCATGGATGTTATAAAGGAATACAGTGGTTTATGATGGCTCTGGCTGAACTAGTACCTGCCTCTTTAAACTCCATCTCTATACTGACCGACAGCTCATCCTTAAGGCTGCCTCCCCCCCCCCAAGCTGATGGAAAGTTAACTCTTGCTCCCCTTGGATTGTTCTGCTCTGACAGCACTGTGCTCACGGCACAGTGCACACGTTTTTCACCTTGGTGCAGGCATTTCTTTGCCACACTGAAGTGTGGATAGAAAGTCTATCCACAATGAACATTCCAGTCTGTTCAGCATGGCACACGAAATGAAAAAGTTCATCTATGGGCTCATGTTTTTCTTTGCTGACTTCTTTAGGTTGCCCTCAGGTTGTCACTGTTTTGCCGTGGCCTAGTTTAATCACATTTATATTGGGCTTTTGTGGGTTGGTGTTTTGGTTTTGGTTCATATCACCAGTAGCTGAAGTTTTCTTGTTTTCAGTCTGTTGTAATGAAGGCCCTAGCAGTTCTACTTGTCTGCTGTTTCTCTCAGCTAGTCAGTACAATTTTTGTCATGTTCATTCTGCTTAAAACACATTTGTACTTCTTTTCTATCTGGTCATTCAGCATTCATCATATATCGTATTATATGTAATTTATACAGCGTCAAATGTTAGATGTTAATTGTATAATATACTTATTTCCCCCCTGCCTGTTACTGATGTGTTTTCTGTTAAACGTGTCCAGTTCTGAGGAGCTGGTTGCCCTTTACTGCTATGTTTTGAAGTCTCTTTAAATATTAGCAAATTATGTTAATTACACGGAATGCATTATTTCACGAGACTCATCTCAATCCTACTGATGGTTATGGATTTTTCAATAAATCCCTGCCTCTTCCTTGTGCGCAGAATAAATCGAGGCGGTGGAGCAAATTAATAGGCAAATTAATTTTACTATCAATGATTTTAGCAGTGGAGCAGCATGGTGGCTTTGCAGTTTTTCTTATTGCTTTTGTGTTCTGGGTTTTATTCCAACCTAGGGTGTCTTTTCCGTGTCACTTTTGCATGTTCTCCATGTGGCCACTGTGGTGTTTTCTGATTCCACTAGTATTCTTCCACAGTATAGTTTAAACGGAGACTTACCAGTTGTGAGTTGCAGGGTGTTATGGCTGCTGACCACACTTAAATTGCTGATAGAAGTACGGGATGAAGTCAGCCTTTTAAAAGTAAGATCTGTAAGAGACCTCTTTTCATAGATCTCAAAACATCATGTCTAAGTAAGCTTCTTAAAAAAGGTAAAGAAGAATTCTACCTACTGTATGAGCCTCACCTCCGGAGCCCAGAGTCCTACTAACTGTTTATCCTTTTCGCTGCCTTAAAGATATCAATAATGATATAAGTGATATTTTGCATTACAAGAATGTATTCTGTATGTCACCTCTCAGTGCTATGAGGACTGTTAATTTTGTTGTTTTTTTAATAAAAATACTTCCATGACAGTAAAACCAAGAATCTGTATGTATTTCAATAGCTCGGCTAGGAAAGTTCTTTTTGTGAGCACACAGCTTTCAAAGCAGATCTTGTAGAAATCTGATGGGGACCTGTAGTGGGCCTCCACCATGCTTTTCTAGCCACAGTGAATCTGCACAATAGAAAGATCTCCTTTTGGGACAACTTCCGAGTCGGGATTTAGTGTTCATACAGGTGTTTTTCTTTATAAATAGTCGTAACTGCGGTGAAGTGGTGTGCAGGTGGGATTGCACCTGTTGCTTGCTGGGTGAGGCTCCAGCTTCCACATGGCCCTGAAGTGGGTGAACATTAGAGAATGGGCGGATGGAATAACGGCAATAGCTGTGGTGTGCAATCACAAAATACAATTAAAATGTTGGTATGAGTTCCATTCAAATATATGCTTAAGAATAATCACAGTAGACAATTAAGAGCCTCCAGATTTACAAAAATTATTTAATAGTGACTAATTTCACCTCTTAATGCAGCATGTACATATTTTTTTCTAGCTGCAGATAGGCTACATTTGTCTGGGGAAACAATAGACGAGGATGAAGGCCACATGCAGTGACTGAAATCATATTTTGCATTGCGTGTATTTTAAAGAGATTTATAAGTATGATTTGAACATTGATAATGCTCTAGTTTTAATTACCTGCGGTAGGTCGCTATGTGTATCGGTGGGAAAGGAAAAAGAACTAAGCAGTTGATCTGTGAAGTTTGTAAGCTCTGTTTACCATTGCTTGAATTGTCTGGGCCTTCCGTGCTAAAGTATGATCATCACAGACTGAAGCCATTTGATCGTTGTTCACTTCACAATTAATCCGGTTTTCAAGGTGCAGTAATTCCATATGATTTAGGGAGTGTGGCTGTGGTATTCAGGAGTGTTTCATATCACTGCTGCACGTGCAAGGTCCACCAATATGGTTTAAGAACCTACAGCGTCTGCAACTGAAATCGTAAATCATCTGGGGAGATAGGAAAGAATGGAAATAGAAAAGAGGGGTTTGCATTGTTAATATTTCAATGGGCAAGAGGATATATAAGGAACAAGTAATAGGTTTATTCCATACTGAAAAGAGAAGAAAGAAAACACAACATTTTCTCTCTTCTCTTTTTGGCATGGGATAAACCTATTACTTGTTCCTTTGCAGCCTACGCATGCTGACGCAGCTCCCCACCTGAACTACTTAAAAAGAATATATACTGTATATACTGTATAGGAATATGTAAGAATATGGGATTAGCTGACACCATCCTAGCATCCGAATGTATTTTGGCTGGTGGAACTCAGTGACTTGCTGGGACCTGTTGCCCTGAACTTCATAGACAGAAAGATCAGGCCAAGGTTGGAACACGAGCTCCTTGGCGAAAGTCAGGAAACCCACTGCAAGTCCAAGTCACATGCTAGCACTGCCTGTTGAAGAGCGGTCTAAGCACTTTGCACTGTCACGGGCCACTGGTTTTCCTCTTCTTTATTTTCCAAAGGAGCAGTCCTTCCAACTTTCACATGTGTGTTCTGTGGCAGGAGTTCTAAATCACACCACTCAACACCGCTCAACAGCCCCAGAGAGCTCGATCTGAGTCAGTGACCTTGTTGGTACAGTACTGCTTTGTAGAATTTGAAGTGAGTAAAGCTGCATTACATATATGACATATTTAAAAGCAGTTTCTATGGCTTGCTTACTTTTAGATGATATCATGACGTTATTGTATTTGGCAGATGCCTTTAACCATGGAGACCTACAGAAATAGAAGTTGTTATTAAAAAAAATAAAATAAAAGTTTGCAATTTCTGGCACAAAAACATTTTCCTGAGTTTGATCAAACTGAACTAACATGGTGGGTTTGGTTGGATATGAACCCTAGGCACTTTTACATACATATAGTATATCTTTTAAAAAGTCATTGCACTTTTAGGATTAGTTTGTCCTTATTCTTTTTCATCTATAACACAAATACACCATTCAAAAGATTAAAAAACCCAGGATTTAAACAGATATAAAGAAAAAAATGCTTGGCTGGGAATTCCTGGGCACTAAGAAGTTATAACATGCAAAATCCATTGCATTTTTATTGTTGTTTTCATCTTTTCAAGTACTTAGAGGCCTCAGTAGGCTTGTACTGCAATGCATTAAGTAGGCTATATTTGATAGGGAAAGACAGCACAGAGATGTAGAAATGAGTAAACAAACACAATATGGGGTAATTCGTTTCAAATTAAGAGTTTTTAAATTCTCATTTGATGTCTTCCTGGCCGTTGACAATTTAAAGAAAAAAATAACGCCGGGGAAAGCGAAAGGCAAATGAAGTAATTTACACTTGTAGCTTACTGTATGCAGAATTAGTGATAATTCTGTGGGTTAATGTTCTGCAGCAAATGCAACAACTGCATTCTGAGTGTAAATACCAGCCTTTATTAACTGTGTTGTTGCTGGTTCCTATTCAAGCAATACATCTGGAACTATAATGTGTTAGCGACGGTACTCAATCGATTGATCGGTTCTTACTTCAGTGTTCTCTGCAACAAGTTGCCACAGAGTACTTTACAGATAAAAAGTGTAATAACAAGTATAGTACATAATGGGCGAATCCACGAGTTGGTGGATATACTGTATATATAGGTAGGTCACTATATGCTGATGGGCATGTTTTTTTTTCCCCCATAAAATAAAAATAGAATGGAAATAACAAATAGGAATAATGCTAAACATCGTGCATAGAGGAGAAGAAGTGAAATAATTCTGTTCAGGTCCATGCTCACAGGCCCAGATCACAGTCATCAGGGCCGAATACCGATGTCCTGTCTGTACAGACCAGTACCTTGTCAGAGGCTAAAGGGTTAGGGCTAGGCAAATCAGGGTTCTGAGGTTCCAGGTGCACTGTCCCCCATCAGGGAAGTCTTGGTTTATATCCACACTGTGCCTCCTGCCAGTCTCGATGAGGTATTAATACCTCGCTAATGGGAAAATATCGTTTATAATAAAATGTAGGCTTCCTCTGTAAAGAAACCTACTTTTACCCTGACTTTCACACAGGTTAATGTCTTTCCTTATTCCTTACTAACTTTCCTCCCTATGTTATTCACATTTTATACTTTCTGCATTAAGTGCCTACCTGTCTAATAATGACTCCTGTCCACAATGATCTTACAACTGAATAACCTCCAACTCTGTGAGTGACCATCTGTACAGCTTTTCATCTGTGCGGGAAAAAAATGACTTGCTGAATCCTGTGGCCAGAACTATAAACAACGAGATAAAACCATGGGGGACTGAAAGGTTCTTACATCACGTGATGTTACATTGAAGGTAGGGAAGGTGGGAAAGCCAACACGAAGGAGAATTGCTCATGTCTTGTATTTCGTTTAGTCGATTTGCACATTGAAACATTTGTTTTTTCGTCAAGACTTGCTGATTGGTGTTTGCTGTGTGTTTTGCAGCCCATGTTGAATACCCAGATGGCAACCAAAGGACCTCAATTTAGATTAATGATATCATTAGATGTGTAAGCACTCCACAACTCAAGGCCCGAGTATGTGATAAGCCTGAGACTTATTACAAATTACTTTCTCGCTGCTGGCTTCTTTAGGGTTCCTCGAAGGAAGTGTCAGAAATCCTGCCGCAGAGAAACACGTTGATTATTCGCAACAAATGTGAAAACTCCAGCATATGGGACCTTGTGTTCTGTGTTGTAATCATCCCCGGCAGTTTGGTCATATTCTAATTATGATGAAACGGGCTGACAATATAGAAAGGGAATAGTGTACTTAAAACTTCAGTGCTTGGTGCTAACTTGTCTGACTGTGGAAATACCAGCAGCCATATCACCCTGCAACTCACAACTGGCAACCCACTGAAGCTAAGCAGGTGTGAGCCTGGTCAGTACCTGGATGGGAGACCTCCTGGGAAAAACTAAGGTTGCTGCTGGAAGAGGCATTAGTGGGGCCAGCAGGGGGCGCTCACCCTGCGGCTCATGTGGGTCCTAATGCCCCAGTGTAGTGACGGGGACACTATACTGTAAAAAACAGGCGCCGTCCTTCGGATGAGACGTAAAACCGAGGTCCTGACTCTCTGTGGTCATTAAAAATCCCAGGGTGTTTCTTGAAAAGAGTAGGGGTGTAACCCCGGTGTCCTGGCCAAATTTCCCCATCGGCTGTTATCAATCATGGCCTCCTAACAATCCCCCTCTGTGAATTGGCTTCATTACTCTGCTCTCCTCCCCACTGATAGCTGATGTGTGGTGAGCGTTCTGGCGCACTATGGCTGCCGTCGCATCATCCAGGTGGATGCTGCACATTGGTGGTGGTGGAGGGGAGTCCCCATTACCTGTAAAGCGCTTTGAGTGGAGTGTCCAGAAAAGCGCTATATAAGTGTAAGCAATTATTATTATTATTATAAATGACATTGCTGGCCAGCTACTGAACTGGGGAGCTGCTGCCAGGGTGCAGCTAGGGTGGAGGGGAGGGAGCTCAGTAAGTAGTGCACAGAGCTGTGGGCCGTCTGTGACACAGTGCGCATTTATACGTAGAAGAGCAGACGGGTAAAATTCCAGTTTGACCTCCTTCCACACCTCTGTTAAGCACCATGTGCGTTATGTGAAAAAATCATTTTAAATCGGACTTCTGATCTCACTTCACTGTGGTGGTGATATTCCCTGGGTCACTCAGGTTTTTGGTACACACAGGGACGCTCTGCAGAAGAACTCTTCCGTTCCCTTTGGAAAATCGGTAAAAGTTTATGTAATTGCCTTACTTCTCATTGTGCTCCATTTGTCGAATCATTTATTTCTATTCATTTATCTAATCATTTTAGAATCATTTAAGCTGGGAGACAATCATGCTCGTTGTGGAGGCTCATACACATGATAAACTCATTTAATTGTGTTGTTGTTAATAATGTTGCTGCTGAATGTGAGAAGCAGAAATGTGGGTCCTTTGTAAGAGATGTCCACAAACCCACTATGTGAGAATCTTTGGACACTTTGTTAGTGTAGACTGGACGTTGAACATTCTCTGTGGACCCCCTAATATCCCTGTACACAATTTTGTGTGTACGCTAAAGTTCACTTAAAATGTATGTACTACTTAGTTACAGGAAGGAATGTCAGAGATGAACAGCACATTATTAAATTATGGATACTGCAAGAAGAAGTCTGTGTTAACACCTTTCAGTTTGGTTAACCTCTTAGAAAGATGATGTCAGAGGGTACAGAAAACTGTCTTGCTAACACTTGCTATGTTTTCATCTACAGTAGTCTTGTGGACTGTTCCACTAAATAAGTTCATGTTTTCATGAACTGGAATTCAGATCATTTTGCTATACTGTACCTATAAATGCTCAAAACAGAAATAAAATCGCAAAGAGTTAATCAGCTTAGGTTTTGTGATTCATAATGTGAAATACAAAAGTATTGTTCCAGAAGAACACGTAAATAAACAGAAGGCATATCTGTTTTCGATTTGGAATGCAGTGTATGTGTACTATATAAAATCACATGGGCTTTAAGAAAATGCATCACAACACACTGCCTCAGCAATCATTTAAGTCTGTGCTGTGTACATGTGTTGTTCATTGTACTTAGTATAGCACTTCTGTTATTCATATTGATTTTTGGCAGTGCTCATCTTTATTTATCAGTTTTAAAACTTTCAGGATTCCTAAGCTTTAAGCCTTGTGCAGCCTTTTAATTCTAAATGAGTTCTGACAGGTCTGCTGGGTAGTAACCTGGCCCATTTTAAAGTGATGCTGGCTGACAGCTCCATACTGTTCTCAGAGCAGGGGAACATGTGGAAGAAATTGTTCTTTTACATTTCACAGCTTGTCACTTCCTCTGCAGGACAACCTTTGACCTCCCATAGAGATCCTTACACCCACAAGGGAAGTATTCCCACTGGGGCTGAGGAAGTAAAGCACATTTATGTTCTTCAGCAGAGCCAAAGTATGGTATCCAGAAAGCCCCTTTTCCCTTTTACATATCTCTTTCACTAACACAGTTTCATATTCAAGCTGGAGTTTGTCATACCAATGTAAGGGTCGGTTCTTATTACATTATTTTATAAAGGGGCAGAGGGAGAAATGTATTAAATTCAGATGGCATACTTGTATTTTCATGCTTCTAGTTTTTACCCAAAAATAATCTATTGATAAAAATGTTAAAAAGATGACACATATGCATTCATACTGTAGCTCAAGACATGCACATTGTTCCTGGTCTTATCCAAAACTGGAACAATCCAAGTGGGTTTGCTTGAGAAGGCAATATGAGCCAGAGGCAGACAACTCCTGTCCTTGAGTTCCAGGTTCCTGCAGGCTTTAGAGCCTTTAGAGCTTTCAATTAGACCTGATCAAGTGATGGTCAAGGGAAACTGCTGACTGGATTTGTTATTCCCTTGCTAGGTCCATTTAAGTCGTTAAAGCCTTAGAAAGAATGGTTTCCAGGAATTAACTCATGACCGGAGTTATGACGACACTGGTGAAAGCTGCTCAAGTTGAGTTGAGTTACAGTATTACAGTCATAGGGGGATAAGGACTGTGCTATTTCATCCTCTTGAAATCAATGTTTATTGTTGTCCTACTTAATGTTACACAGTCAGATGGGGGTTCCTCTGACCTTTACACAGTGTGTTTATATAAATACTGTGAAATGAATAAAATAATAAGACAAGCAACTTCTGGAGAAAAGTACTCTAGTCCACTAAATTACAGATTAGGATGACACTCTGAAATTATAAATCCTGCTTTGTAGAGCCAGTATCTCACTCCGTTTGAATATCATTGTGCTCATTGTCATTGTGCATTGTAAAAGTGTGCTTTAGCCAACTGTTGTCTGCTTATTGGACTCACCAGGCTTAATATCAGGTACAGTAGCAAGTGCACTTATTAAATGAAAGTAGGCATGAATTGCATGTTTATAGTACAATTAACTGAGCAGATTTGATGCAATTGACTACTTGGATACCAAGAGTTCGTTAGCCAAATGTTTGTTTTGAATTTGTTTTGGTTTAGTTTTTTCACAGACGATCAGCATTGGTGGATCAAAGTTGTTGGGAAGATACTGTAGAAGATGTGGATTGAATCCGTGGCAGAGCAGAGAAACACGTGTTGTTGTTGTTTTTGTTGTTTGCTTTCTTGCAGTGTTGGATAAGTGTATGTTCAGAGTCCGATTTCTGTAGGCTTTCTTTCGGGATACTTGAGAACGGCCTGAGTGAGCACTTCAGTGAGATGAGGTACACTTTCCACAGTGTAATAGCTGGTAGATGAGCCACTGTGTACAGTAATATTAAGTGAGGAGGAGAAGGATGCTATTTAGTGAAAATGAAAGACATGAATTATAACTCGGGTGCATTTTTGGCGTTGGCCATCCACACTGTTCTCTGTGGCTCTGTGGCTTACTGGATGGCGAGGAGGAGTTACAACAGAGTTAACCAAAGAGTTGTGGGAGTGTGGAACAGGCGACTGTAACCAGCCATGCTGTTGCTGAAGCAGATACTGTACCCTGGCTTCTTTCAAGAACAGCTGGATAACATGCTTGGCTCATTCAAAGACTAACTACCACCGGGGCTAGATGGGTTGATTGGCCTCCACACATTGGTGTCTTTTCTTATGTTCTTATGAGACAGCACAGTGCCCACAGCTCTCACCTGGGACTCAGTGCTGGAGGAGGAACATTCACTGACTGCTGCTAGATCCACACTAAGTGATGCTTCCTGATCACAAATTGCATGGAGCTTTTAAAAATGGCATTGGAGGTGAAATTGCAAAACTGAAACATGGATAGGATTTAAATGTTTTTACGGATCCTGTACGGTGTAGCATGTTACTATTTGATGTTTTTAATCGTCGCTATAGTTAAGCTTCTTAAACTAATGACTGTAATTATCTTTAACTACTATAATTTCTTCTCAAATACTCATCGGTTTTGTAAGACTAAGCTCATAAGAGGAAGGCAACATGAACACGAAACCACCAAATGTACTTGAAAGGTTGTCATCCTTCCCAAGGGGAGGGAGTGTATTAAAAACATCTACCAGTGGTTCTGTCGTCTCTGGTTATTTTTAATCTTGAACTATCTAATATTCATTTTGGATAAGTAGTCTAGGACCAGGCTCTGGTGTCTTTATGAATGAGCTGTGGAATATGAACGTGACGTAATACTATTTAAAGAAATTAACATCCATTACCTTTAATTCTGTCAGTGTCCCATGAACTTAGTAAAACAAATGCGTTGTACTTGTTAAGGTGAATAACTTTATTTGCTAATGTGCTTATCAACAATGTCAATGGCTTACTGCACAAATAGAAAGGAGATAATATGAGAAAGTAAAAAAAAAACACCCAGGTAAGTGTGTGTGACCAAAAAAAAGTGTTCTTTTACCTTTACAGTTCACTTAGTACAGAGGTGCACAGGAATTGTGGATGTGCCGCTGTTTGACCTAAAGATTGTTTCCAAAGGTGTAAAATCTAATTTCATGTGAGGAGGAGAAAAGGCGCAGCTAAAAGTGCCTGATGAATGTGAAGCGTTGCCAGCCTGCTCAGTACATATCTGGCTTGCCGCGTCATGCTGTGAACAGGAATGATTGAATCTGGCCTGACACTGAAGGACTTCCCCTGGCTGAAGCTTTCCGAGAGTACGTGACTAACCAGTTTGTGGTGCTGGGAAAATAGAAATTCCCTTCCTTTTGTTCTGTTCTTTTTTGCTATTCAGTCATTTAAAGTTAAATCAAACATTTTATTTAAACCATCCACAGTTATCTTTTCACAAAGCAAATGAATAACATTCAGGAAAACAGTGCGCGAGTATGTTTCACCGAGCATTGAATTCAATATATGTGCATAATGTTCAGCACTCAACTTCTGTGATACTTCATTATTTGCATTTTCTAAACCACGATAGATAAGAGACTTCATGGGCCATTGATTAGCCTCTGCACTGCCTGAGATTCGCTTATATGAGAAAATAACTTAGTCACATTTGTTTTTGGCTGGGTGGTGTTGAGAGGTTTGGCATTTTCTGGCATTTATGGACGAATAACTAAATTCCTCATATGTGTTTATGAATATAGTCAAATCATAGTGAATGTCAATCCATCTGTATTGAACACAGGCTGTATAACATGCATTGTGTTAAAGCTCAAAACTGTCTCTTCACACAGCTTTATAGAGCTATGTATCTCTTCATACATAATATATTTTCATATATAGTACAATTTAGTGCATTGTGATGGGTTTTATAAGAGCAGTTGTTGATGTCACTAATGATATTTTATGTAGATAAAGGTAATGCGATTCTAATAAATACATTGCTTTTCACATTCAAATTCAAATATATTAAACTGTAGGCATTTAAAATGTTTACGAGCAGAAATACTAATTAAAAACTACAGCTGCGTTAAAATTAAATCTGATGTCAGTTCCCTCCAAAAAATGACAGCATTCTGCAAGCTAAACAGTATTGCCATTAAGTAGATTTTAGCCTTCAGAAGTATTGCTGATATGTAGCCTCTATTTAAAAGTTATTATTACAGATATATTTAATTCCTCAAGCAAAAGAAAAAAATTATATCATCTTGGAAGTTTCCATATTTATTATATAGATGTGACTGGCTGCAAAGAAAAGGAAACAGAGAAAAAAAGTTTCTCATACTGAAATTTTTACATGTATCAAGCTAAGGTTTACTTAATTAGAACCTTCAGGCAATGAAGGAACCCTTTTTTAAATTCTGTGAATGTTAATATGCTAAATAATGCAAAGCCTCAGCTCTTCAAGCATGAGACACACATCTGGCGGCTTAACATTTAAATTACAGAAAAAAAGAAAAAAAACACTTCAGAAGTAATTTTCCAAGGAAAGGAAGAATGGGAAATGTATTACAACTAAATTCAATTTCTTTTTAGATTTTTCATCATTTCTAATTGCGTGCATTAGACTGATTTTGCTCGTAAGGTTTTATTCAGTTTTGTGGAGATGTGTGTGGCTCGAACTTTCACAGGAGATACTATTTCCTCATGTTTATAGTGCGTATATGTCTTTGTTACTGTTACAAAGTAGTAAGACAGTAGAACACAACTGACTATCACCTACTATTAAAGTAGTAACAATAACATAGCAGTGCCATTACACAGTTAAGGCTGTAAAAAGGATTTAGTGAACAGAAAATGAGTAGTACAGATATGGAGCGATTATAGAGCGAGATTTTTTGTTCTTTTTAAAAGCCTACAGTTTTATGTAGAGATATGTTGTAATATAAAAAAGCACTGCATAAGTGTCTTAATTTAAATTTGGTATTTATATAAATGAACTGTAAATGAAGACTGTAATGATTAAGACTGCAGCATATAAGTACATTTTATTTTACATATTACTGACTGATTTGAAAAGATTTTTTAGCCTTATGACTTTCTGTAGAATTTCTGCTTTGAGAGAAATAAACCAAAGCTGTACCTTTTATACTTTTCAACAATGAGCTACAAACATTTTAATGGGTTTGATTATTTGAAGTAGAGTTACAAAAGTAATAGATGCCTAGTTAGATTATCACAATAAGTCGACAAACAAGTACATACAGAAATATACTTTATATATTTTAGACATTGATAAATAAACAAAGAAGCAAGATTACCAAATAATTTGTATAGTAAAAAGGAGAAATTTAGATTCTTTATTGTTAAACACAACAGAGGCATTGCATTCTAAATTTACTTACTAGAATAAGTTAAATAATGTTTCTCCTAAGAAAACAAAACAAGTGGCTTCCAATTCTATAAAGCACCAGTAGGTGTTATGAATCTCAGAAGGTTTCATTACATCTTAAAATCTGATACTCTCAGACTCAGTGTTTTTTTAAGAAAATCCGCTGCCTGTTCATTAGAAATTAAATATCCTTTTTGGAGTTAGTTTTTTCATACATATGGAAGAAGTGTATTTTCTCTGACGTGGGTGTACACTACTGGCTTTATTCTTGCAGAGAAACAACAGTGCAACAAATACTGTATCTGATTTCAGTTGTATTTCAATACAGGAGGAAATTAACCTAAATACCCTAAAATACTCATAATGTACTCAGATTATTAAAAATAGATATATTTCTGAACCTACAAAAATAAATATTACTGTTTTGATTCAAATTAAGAATATATTACATTTAGATGACAAAAATTAAGGACAGTGTGAATTCAGGTTTGTGTAATAAACTAATACTGTAATACACTGTACAGTAATTGATTGTAATTGATTGACTTCATTTAGTTCCTTTAGTTATTAGAGGATAGTAAAGACAGAGGAATCTAAGACTTACATACAGTAGATGTCTCTTGGTGTTCTATGCTTGGAGTTATAAAATAAAGCACTACGTTTTTCTGCTTTTGTGAAGCTTTTTATGATACTTGAAAAAAAGAGTTTGATTTTGATTTTGTTGATTTTCTGCATGAACTGTCAGTGTGACATTTTTATTATTAACATATTGTCTTTTTTAGGACACAAATACATTTTCCATTAGTTTTATGTTTTGTAATAAAAACATAATTTGTACAGGAATGATGTTTTCCATTTGCACTGCCAATAGAACAGAAAAAGGACCTAAAAAAGATCTAAGCAGATTGTTATTATTTACATCTTGGTAAATATCATACTTTATGTAAAGTGTTTAGTGCAGTTTACACTGCTACCATTTTTATTAATATGCTTGCTTTCAATTTTTATTCAGTTTATTTTATTGCTATAGTTAGGTTTAGGTTTAAAGATTTGTGATTTAACTAAACATTTGTTATGAAGATTAATTACATTTTGAACCTTGGGATTCATCTCGGTTATTCCTTGATTATTATAAACCAGTACATGAAATATGTGATTACCTCTAAAAATGCAGAATGTCACCATTTCAGCTAACAGGTTTATTAGTAAAAAAAAAAAGTAAAAAAACTGTGTTTTTGTGTTCTGTTTTGTCCTCAGAAATTGTCTTATGGATTAAGAAATTGTTCTCATTTGGAGAAAAAAACACGGCACATACAGTACTCTTTGTTGTTGCTTAGGCTGCAGAAATAAAAACATCTGAGAAATGTTTAATTGCATTGCAGGCGAAGATTCCCGAGCTGACAACCCTGAAAGTGCAGAGCCGATGAGCAATCCCATCCTGGGGAGGAGAGTGGCTGGAATGCACGGCAAGGTAACACTGTGATTTTGGATGTGTTTCTCCTTCGAAACAGGCGAACCTCCCCGTTATTATCTGAGATTTGTCAAAGTACATTTCACACTAACAGGTATTTTCGGTCTTCAAAGCCAGTTTTGATCTGCTTGACAAGCAGCAGCAGCTGAAATTCTGTGAAATCAGCAATACCAGCAAACCTTTTTATTGCTCGGAACACGCCTTTTCCTGAGCTACAGAGGACTTAAACTAAATTAATCAAAGCCCATAAGTTACCTGCCACACTTTGAAGTGGTAATTGCAGAATTACATTCTTTGCTGATTTTGCAGTGCTGTTTCAAATTCTGGCTGTCAAACACTGTGGCGTGCCTTCGTCGTAGCTGCCTTTTTTTAGGATTGTTTCAAAAATAAAACTCTCTGAGATATGTGTCTACAGTATGTATGTATGCACTAAGCATTGATTGTTTCAAAAATAAAAGTTTGCATATGTGATTGTGTAGGAAGGACAGATAAATACATTGAATATAGATTTAAAGTGTAATTTGGCTTTTCGCTTTAGAACTTTAGAATTTTGCTTCAGAGAAATTATTCATCCTGTTAAAATACATTTTTGCCTAGCATATATATTTATGCAAATGTATTTACATATGTATTTATATGTGTGTGTTTGCATTTGTGTTGAAGTGCATACCTTTCATTGCCCTCAAGCTATGTGCATCAACCAAACAGCACACCTCTCAAGAATGCAGCTTTCTTTGTCAAATGTCACTGAGTTTAAACCAGTCATCTGATGATTAAGTGCAGTGATCTCAAACCTGTCTGAGCCTGGATGAGAAATATCAAGTAGTAGTCCATGAAACAGGAGTTAATAACAATTAAAATGCATTTTCTTTAGGCTGCCATGTTGCTGGAAAAAAAAAGATGTGATGCTAATGTTTTTTTTATTTTGAAATATTTAAGATGCACTGCAGATGGAATGATTTGTATTTTGCTGCAGTTGTCTTCAGATTCCACCAGTAATCTACTGCACTATTTTTTTTGGTTATCAATCTCTGTATCTAACCTGATAATTGTGCATATGTTACTAATTTGTTACCAGTTTTTGGAACTTATCTTTTTTTATTAAAACTGTAATTGAATGTTTCTTGTACTTAAAATTAATATAAAGATTTCCGCTTGACTTTGGGGGGTTGTTGCACACCAGCTTCATTGTCATGTCAATGTTTAAGTGTGTGGTTTTAAGAGTTTAACAGAGCAGGAGATACGAAATGAAATGACATCAAATTTCACTTGTCTTCCTTGCTGGATGTTCTGAATTGGATTTCACAGGTGTAGAGAGGGAGTAAGAAAGATGCTGGAGAGAGCATTTCTGATGCTGGAACACATTACCATATTTTACAACAGAACACATTGCAAGTTAGAGGACAATACTTAAGCTTTCCCTAGGGCATCCCACACTTGACAGGACAAGAGAATGCAAACATTTTGGCTGCTTCACAAATAAGATTGCAATTGCAACACTTCAGTGAAATGTTTAAAATGCACCCTTTAGTCCCTTGGAAATTTTGGGGTTTGTTTATAGAGCTCTGTGCGAATTAATGCAAAGAACAGCATCTTGGCAAAGAAACAAAATGTTCCCGAAAGATATTTTTCTCCCTCATTGTCTACAGAAAACTTTCAAGGCCGCAATATTTTTACAGCAGGGAAAGGATTTTTAAAAGGCTGTTATCCAGAATGTATTCTGTGCTGCTGTGGAATGACAAAATGGTTTGTCTCTCTCTTGGCTTTCTGATTATATCACCAGAATCAGGTGCTCCTTCTTGTTTCTGCTTTGTTTCTTTCTGCAGGTGCCGGGTTTAAAAGGGCGTGTGAGTCAGTGGGGTGCTTCTGATAGGTGTGGGTACTTATATGTAACAATGCTGTATGTTGCAGAAGAAACCAGCTCAGAAGAGGAAGAGTAAGAGTCCCAGTCCATGCCATGAAGGGAGTGCGTCCTCGCTTCAGTGCGGAAAGGAGACCGCGCAGTCCTGCCTCTGCGCAGACGAGCTGGACGAGTGCCGGTTCTCTTTACAGTGAGTCTCAGATGGCTGGCTTCTCACCACGACTGTTCTGTGGTTCTGAGACAGGCCTCCTCGCACATTAACACTGGAAATGCGCCTCGAATCCCACATATTCTGACATATTCTTGCAATCCGTGATATTGAAACGGCCTCTGTCTCGCACGGCCGACTTTTCTTTGAGGAGTGAGCCTTTAACTTTAGATGCCTTTAGGAGGATGCTGGTACTGTATGTAGTGGGCCCCAAGTCGTAATGATAGAAAGACTCCAAAGCAAAAAAAAAAAACTTCTGTTTGTAGTACAGCCAAGTACAGTTAGGTGCTTGTTGGACATTGATTGGACACTTTGCTTTCCCTGGTGTATATTTGCCCTGATTCCCACTTCTTTTTATAAATGCTTGCATAATGCCAAACTGCAGCAAGAAAAATTAGGTCCATTCTGGGTCTATTATTGTTATTGTAAGGCCATGCTTAGATGTCCTGAGTTATTACGGCTCATGAGGAATGTAATAAATTCAAGTGCACAGGTAGCTATAATTTAAACAGCACGCACTGCTAATTTGAAGAGTTGTTCAGAATCTTCACTTAATGATGGTAGAAAACAAGTCAGTAATGATTTTGTTCTATGTAAAGAAAGTGCAGGAAGATTATTTTTGTGTACAATGCTTAGAACCAAGTAATCCATATGTAGCGCTATTTGCTATTGGTTTGCTGAAAACTAGTGCTATAATAAAACTGAATTTATACAACTGAGCTTGATAAAGCATACATTTGCATTGTTATCACTGTTGTTTAATTGTTTTAATTCATTCTCTTATGTCTGTGTGTTGTTTTTATATGAGACAGGATTTCTGTGATAGAGTAGGCTGTATTTGGTTTCTTATAAAAATAGGATAATATTGGACTGGACATCGTTTTGGTTCTCTAAACTTCAAAGAACAAAAATAAAAAATAAATACACCAAAAACAAAATGCTTTAACAAACAGATACTGTAGGTTTTTATCCTATATGTGTGATAATGTCACTTAAAATGAGGTTCTTGGATCATGTAAAGAAATGTGACACTTGTCTTCATCTGGTAAATGAGCATTGATCTGCATGGTAAACAATTAAGAAGTGGTTCCAGAGTATTGCAAATAACCTGGCCTCACACAGAATGAAATATATAAGCTAATTTGATATTTTAGATGCTTCTCTGACTTTTGTCAATTAAAAAGCAGTTTAAAGTTTTAAATCATATTGCAATCATATTTGTGTATATAAATGCAGATGCAGTAAACAGTAAAGATCAGTGCTATTCCTAATGGAATTAGTCATTAGTAGCTACAGTAACAGGAAATTATGTTTGTTTTTCTTATTGAATAATTTGATAATACTTGGGATTGTCTGAAATCTTGTGACTCATATTTAAATATCCAAGAGGGTGACTGAAGTTCTGCGCTTTTAACTGTATCAAAGTTCTATTTGATTTAAATTCAAATGACAAAAAAGTAAAATGACCAATAGGGGTGGCACTGTGACGCAGTGGTAGGTATTGCTGTCTCAGTGCTGGGGCCCTGGGTTCAGTTCCACACCTGGGTTGCTGTCGCTGTGGAGTCCCAAAACATACTGGTGGGATAATTGGTTTCTGGGAAAGTTGGCCCTGTGTGAGTGTGTGTGTGTGTCCGTCCATATTTGAAATGGACTGGCATGCAGTCCAGGGTGTACTGTACCCTTGTGCCCGTTGCATGCTGGGATAGGCTCCGGCTCCCCTGCGACCCTGTATTGGATGAAGACGATGGGAGGATGGAAGAGGACCAGTGTAAAGGATCAGTTGACTTAATGGTTTGGAGTTTAAGCGCCTGAAGAAACCAAATAAAATGACAAAAAATGCCAGTATCATGAAGTGTTTTTTATATCAGCATACATTTTTGTATATCCTGTCATGTTTGGTGAAAAATACTTTAATTTTAAAATATTAATACAAATATAAGAAATCTGTCTTCTCAGGAGATATGCAAAACCATCACGGTCAGAGCGAACATATTTGCAAACATTTCAGAAGCACAGCAGTTTTGTCACAGAATTTATTAATAATGCAATGATAACTAGTTAGCTTGTTAGAGATTTATGTCACGAGAGGCTGTAATTCACTGGTAGAAAACATTAGCACTCATGTCTCCATTGTGATTTACTTGTTAACTCCTCAGTATAAAACAAAAAATGAGGTAACATGTTTCCAGTAAGGTCTGCTTTTGAGTCCCTGTGCAGTTTACACCTGTGTCGATAAAAGCATGCAGGTTAAGTGGAATCACTCTGCAAAGATAATTTGTCGCAGGCTGCTGTCCACATCATGAAGAGGCCATGCTTTTCTGAAATCTGTCAGTCTATTTCAATAGCACAGTGCCGCCAAAGCTAATTTAAATCTCAGTGTTTGTTTTTCTTTCAACTTCTCTTGAAATCCAATACTTTAAAGGTACACATATCACATGTGCAATGTCAGCTTTTTCACTACTACCTTCCGGTATAACACCTTTCTATGTATTTCTTACAGGCAGCATTTGTCATTATGTAGCATGGCTATTACAAACCCTCATACATACAAAAGGCAGCCCACCAGAAGAATACTAAAAAGAATACAGGATAAGAAGCTGAGTTAATTTGTTTTATACAGTATGTAGAGCATGACTTACAGGCTACTTGTTGCTATCAAACCATCATTATTCAAAGAGTAATCTACCACCTGAGCAGACAAATTGCACCTCTGCAGCTGTTTCTAAAGACAATCACTACAGCAGCAAGATACAGGTGGATGGATCATCACAGCTTTTATGCTCTTTCAAATGCATTCAATTAAAATTGATCGATTTTATGTTTCAATTAAGTATCTTTGTCTCCATTAAGTCAGCTTGGCAGGGTGCTGTTTTCTGCAGTTATCTTGTCTTCCCATTGTGTTTCCTATGGTGAAGATGGTTGTTTCTGAATTAACATTTCAATATCCCGGTGTCTCAGAACTCACCTGTGAATTTATATGGCTTCATATTGCTTTAGTGTATGTCTAGATTTTTAATTGAAAGTTTTTTTTGTGTTGAAAGGACAGTTTAGCTGTTAGGAGACCGTTTTAAATAACTTGACCATATGACCATAGTTATTATAAAAGAATGCACATTTTGTAGTATCCCATTTTCCTTGTGTCAATTAGCTACTGACTAGTAAACGGACATGAATTGGCCTTTTAGCGTTTCTTATGTTCTCAAGTTATGTTCTTAAAACCTGGGCAATGAGTTTGCCCACTTGGTATAGATGGTGGATGTGTGCCATTTGGGATGCATGATGGAGTTAATAATAAGAACTTAAAGAAAGGCAACTGATAAAAAAAAAAATCAATAATCTCCAAACCAGTAAAATGTTCCAAGCTTGATCTTGTTGCATAATCATCAAATTAAACCCAGCTGCTGTCTTCAGAATGAACAGTGAAACAACTGTGAAAATAGAAATTATGGGGAAGTGCATTAAAACCCAGAACAGGATGCACTTCTTTACCCAAAGAGTTGTGGGAGTCTGGAACAAGCTACCCAGCCATGTTGTTACAGCTATTATCCTGGCTGCTTTCAGGAAATGCCTGGATGAGATCCTGGCAGCACATAACTATAACTATTGTACATCTAACCAAACAGGCTAGATGGACTGAATGAGTTTCTCTCATTTGTAATCTTTGTTACGTTTTGTCTGTCCATCCGTCCAATTAATCTGTGACATTTTATTTTCTCTCATTTTGTTTCTATCGGTCTACCATACAGACTCATGGAAAATAGACAGATCTGTGGACTTGCCCTACAAACAGTGCAGAGTATCTGTGGAATATATCATGAACTGTCAGCATTATACAGAATGTTTTCTGTTGGCATTTGTAACAGTGTCAGAGCTGGCAGAAGATAGAGCTCGAATATTAACATGGAAGAACCAACGAATACTCTCTAAATCCCCATGGACTCCTCCCCCTTCAGCCCAGGGGTGTTTTCACGAACAGTAGCGTGCTCAATGTTAAGCACAGTAAAGGGAAATTAAACCCTAGATTTGGAGGTCAAAAGGCTAGGTTACTCAGTTTTTTATATAGGTCTTATCTGGTTCTTAACTAGCGTTTGTCTTGATCTTTAAGTACTGATCATTAGACAATAATATATTCTCATTTGTTAATGATCTGGCATTTTTCTTATTATTTTGTATTTTTATTTTCTATTTTGTTCAGAGAACTTTGTTTCTTTGTTGATTTTGTGGACCTTAAGATTTTTTTTTTACGTTTTGGGGAAACCTGCTTTAATCAAACTCACTTTCACATAACAATTAGATCTAATTAGCCCAATTACCAAGACTCTAATTACACTGAAATGTACCCCCTAAATCTCACACCAATTATGTCTATGACTTTTCTTGTTATAAAAAGAAAAAGGAAGAGAAAATTGTGAGCAATATAACAGTGAGGTTAACCTCAGGAGGCAAGGCTCTTTAAAATATAAAATTCCACATCCAATTCATAACGTCATGTACAGACCATTTTTAAAATAACTTTTTTAATCTACTGCGAAGTGCTGGTGTGTACTGTAACACCCACAGCACTGCATATAAGATTAATTTTTTTTTGCCTCTTTTACCTTACAAACTCTAACCCACATTCCAATCACAACATAAAATGCCAGGCTCCTGGTGGCGTCTCTTTGTTTGTAAGACACTTCCTCCTTCGAGCCACTGGAAACCCAGCATCACTTCCTGGGACTGTGCAACTATGTGGTTGATGGTCTGAAGCTGGGCAGTACGGCGGCACAGTGCTCAGCATTGCTGCCTTGCAGCGCTGGGAGCCTGGGTTCAGTTCTTGACCTGGGGTACCTGGTGTCAGCATGTTCTCCCCGTATGCTCCAGGCGCTCTGGTTTCCTCCCACAGTCAAACACATGCTGGTAGGTCAATTAATTTATGGGAAAATTGACCCTGGTCTGAGTGTGTACTGTGTGCCCTGTGATGGTGTTCTGTCCAGTGTGTGTGTGTGTGTGTGTCTGCCCTGTGATGAACTGGCATCCTGTCCAGGGTGAGCGTGTGTATCTGCCCTGTGATGGACTGGCGTCCTGTCCAGGGTGAGTGTGTGTGTGTCTGCCCTGTGCTGGACTGGCGTCCTGTCCAGGGTGAGTGTGTGTGTGTCTGCCCTGTGCTGGACTGGCGTCCTGTCCAGGGTGAGCGTGTGTGTCTGCCCTGTGATGGACTGGCGTCCTGTCCAGGGTGAGCGTGTGTATCTGCCCTGTGATGGACTGGCGTCCTGTCCAGGGTGAGTGTGTGTGTGTCTGCCCTGTGATGGACTGGCGTCCTGTCCAGGGTGAGCGTGTGTGTCTGCCCTGTGATGGACTGGCGTCCTGTCCAGGGTGAGTGTGTGTGTCTGCCCTGTGAAGGACTGGCGTCCTGTCCAGGGTGTACCCTGCCTTGTGCCTGTTGCCTGCTGGGAGAGGCTCTGCCTCCCCCACAACCCCAGATTGGAAAAAGCAGTTAGAAAATGGGTGGATGTTGTGAAGCAAAGTTGAGGTTTAATTAGACAAATAAAGAAAGGACAGGAAATGGCTGCAGGTGGCTTATAGCTTTCATACTGGCCAAAAGTCTTCACAAGCTATCAAGTGCATAAATGTGCCAAAATGAACTTAGTTTCCATTATACAGCACGTTTGTATCAGAAGTAGATTCCTGTGCCATTAAGAGTCCCCGCTAGGTGTGAAGAGCAGAGGAGTTGTTTTCGTCAATACTTTTATTTTTTTCCAGCTGCTCTTGGAACTCTGGCATATGTGTTTATTTTCTTTGTCAAATTTTCTTGTAGAGTTAGCAAGTAAAAAAGATAGAAGCCAAAATGTCTGGTATGTACCAGAAACCTTTAGCTGTGTAAGAATCATGCCAGCTCCCTGGTTTTAAATTACAGTGTTAGTATGAAGGGTTTTAAAACAAAGGATCCTATTCATTCATTCATTTTGATGGCTTCTATTGTCTCATTGTATTAGCTAGAAGTGAGATTTGCCTTGTGTCATTTCGCCTTTTTACCTACTATTCATTCGTCACTGGTTCATTTTACTTCTGTCAGATGTATTCCGGGGATTTCTCTTCATGCCTGAGCCCTGGACCAGATGAAACGACGATGATGGTGTTGAAAAAATGGGGGTCTTGGTGTTATTATTGTTGCTACCCCTGAAAACTGTGAGGAAAGGGCCCGTGAGGGTGACAATAATGTTATTCTTTAATAAAATTTAAAAAGTTCCTTTATAACACACATGTGGTTTGACATAGAAACAAATGCAGATGTTTCCTTTCATCATGTATTCCCGCATGCGCTTTCATAAAACACCTTCACATATGTTTCGGTTTCATTCCTGTCAAACTGCTCATTGTTTATGCCATACAAACACAACAGATTGATTTTACACTGAGTAGTGATGATAAATTAGACTTTAGAGGACTAAATGCCTTCTTCTCCCTCTTCCCTTTGTTTGGAATTAATTAGGCTTTTGAAGGATACATTGATTTTGACCACATGCTGTACCCAACTGTGTGTATGAGGCAAGGAAAAGCCCACCAGTTTGGCCAGACGTGCAGCTCGAATTAGGCACAACGTTAAGCCACATTCAAGCCGTTCTTACATCTACAGGAATGTCAGTGGGAACAGTGACCTATTTTCCAAGTTTCAGATGATACCAGTCTCATTCCCTTGTTTCCTGGTAGTACAGGCTGTATAGCACCACAAGGTTATGCTGGATGCTTTAATGAAGCAGTTTGTCTTCCCTATGTAACTTCTCATGAAGTGTGATTCATAGAGAGTGAGGTATTTTTGCACTTTCCCCACTAAGTGCTGAGTGGTCAGTAGGCAAGGATCCTACAAACACAGAGCCTTCAAAAGAAACCACATCTCGCAGTGGATTATTAACATTAATCCCAAAAAACTGAGGCGACGTGATACCATGGCTGTTTCAGCACAGTGTTTGGGGCCAGGGATGGATCCAGCCTGTTCACGCCAGTGTTGTAAAATAGTTCATGCATGCAGATTCCCACAGCGTATTGCAAATGCCTTGTTTGAGTTCCTCTCACTACTTCCAAAGCCCTGGTGTAGATGTCTCCCTTCTGCTTGGGTGTCCCTGTCAGGTCTGGAAGGATGCACAAGGCTGCGTCTGTTTGTATTTGGCGCTGCTTAACATTGTACTTTTAGCTCTTGAAACAACTGGCAGGGCAGCATATACTGTATACAAGACCATACGTGTACTGTAGGTGAGTATGCATGGTCACACAGATAACAGGACAGGATCTGTGCAAATGTCGGGAAGGAGAGTGATTTAAAAATACAACTCTTAGGGATACTTGATATAAATAATGCTTTGATGAAAATGAGTATTGTTACTGATCACAGTGTTGGACTTTATGGGAATCAGGCTGTTTAAGGATTCTGCACCAAGGTGAGCATTTCCATTCTGCGGGTGAGAATGGAATAGAATCCTTTCTGTTCTGGTGGTGGTCTGGAATTCTATGGTGCTCACTAAACTAATGGTTCCCTGGGTTCAGTTGCTGTTTCACTACTCATTCGACTGGTAGAAGTGTCTACCTCTAATCTGGTGGGAGCTGATAATGTATTTTTTGGATTTCACAAAAAGAGCGACTGCAAACGACTGCATCCCACTCCTGACACACAGCTTCGGGGCGGAGCGGTGGCTCTGTGGCTAAGGATCTGCGCCTGTGGCTGGAAGGTTGCCGGTTCGTATCCCACAGCTGGCTGAGGAATCCTACTCCTTTGGGTCCCTGAGCAAGGCCCTTCACCCCAACTGCTCCAGGGTGCCGTACAATGACTGACCCTGCACTCTGACCCCAAGCTTCTCTCCCTGTCTGTGTGTCTCATGGAGAGCAGGCTGGGATATGCGAAAAGACGAATTCCTAATGCAAGAAATTGTATCTGGCCAATAAAGTGATCTTATCTCATCCTATTTGAGTAGTGGAGAAGAGGGCTCTTGAATTACTGTTGCAGTGGAAGAATTGGTTATGTCATTCAGGCCAAAGCAACTTGCATTATGATCACATGCTAATTACAGTGCCTCCTCTGTGCTCACTAAAGTTCTTTAACATTGTGTTTTTTAAGTAGGTCACTATGCGGGCTGAAACGCAGAGCCTGGTGTCTAATACACTATGCTCATATGAACCCTACATTTTTCTCCCTAAGCTATATAAAATTCTTCCCACCCACCCCACAGGATGAGGACAGTACGTTGGAAAATGTTTCCTTTTTAGATACTAACAGTATTGGTAAATAGTTTTGTTATAAAAACCACCGCACTCAGTATAACAGAGACTGCTCCCAATCCACACCTGCCTGCAGCTGCTGCTGCTGCGTGGGTTAGGGTCACAGCAACTTGGAGACTCTGTGTGAAGCACAGGACACAGGGTGCAACTACGGGATGAGACACCATCCCTCGCAGCCACGCTCTCGGGCACGAGCGGGAGACTCAGTTCGCCCAGCCAGCGTGCCTACGGGAGGAGGAAGGAATCCACTGCACCCGGATAAGACTCTCACCATCTCAGGGAGGATGTGCAAACTCCATACAAAGAGATGCACCAGGTCCACGATTTGGATGCCGGCTCCAGAGGCTGTGCTTTACCACCCTGTCCTGATCCATTCCAAACGTGGAAAGGTGTACAGTGTTGGTGCCCTTCGAAACTGCAGCACCAGAGGCAGAGTTGTTAGTCTAGGCATTCTTGTGACACCTCTGATCATGGCACTCATAATGTACAGCAGGGTACAATTTGACATACTGTATGTGTAGCAACTGTGTGCAGGCCCGGAAGCTGAAAAGACATTAAAAGGTGGACATTAAATATTTCAAAATATAATTGGAACAATCGGAACAACCTTTTGTATTTTTTATGTGGACTAACAATTTAATTTAAATTTTGAATTAAAGCTTTGTAGCAGATCAATTCTAGCACTGTAAGCCTGAACTGAGAGTGTCCAATTAAACGTGTACTGTCTTAGTTTGCTTGAATCTTTTAGAACCTTGCAGGATTCTAATGCTGTGAAGAACTGGTTTGTCTGTCTACCACTGTCTTAAAACAGGACGTGGGACCCTGATTATAAAGGGGATCTATGTTTGTCCTATAAATAAGAGAGCTGCTGGTATTGTATTTTTATGCAGTCTGGCACAACTTGGCCCGAAAACAGGAGGTGATCTCATGACAGCACAGACCTGCAGGACCATATTGTGTTTATGCAATAGTTATAAAGTAGTTTTCATTTTTAAATGATTTCTATGCTCATGCTGGCTAAGCAATTAATTAGAGAATCAGCTCTACAGGAGGTCAGGCCGTGCTGCATATTGTCTTGGAATCGGTTCTGCTGGATGTTCACAGCTCATGCAGCTCTGCATGAGATGTGGGTAGCTGTGAACTGTCTTTCTTTTTTCAAAATCCCACACTTTGGTTTCACAGACATGCTGAAAATCTGAGGGCAAACCCAAAAAGGTAGAAAAGTAGCAAGTGAAATGTTAAGAACTGGCAAGCAGCAGGCCACAAATATTTTTTTAAAAAACCCAAATACATGGCAAAACAGTTCACCAAACCGCAACAGAGGAAAACCAGGAGTGCTGTGGAGCTTTGTGGCATTTTGGATGGCGGAGCCAGGAGTGAGCTTCAGTTCCAAGGGCAGCCCTCGTGTGTGGAAATAAGAGGAGGAGCAGTGGCGAGGCAAGAAAAGAAAACAGCTCTGTGGCGTTGGGAGCAACTCGAGCACAGATGTGAGCCTCACCTCTTCTGCTCCGGGTGGACGTGCACGCTTCAAGGAAATCAGAAGTGTCAGATATTCTGTAGCACTGGCCCGCTCTGTGTTATTGGAAGCCGATGGTGAAAAGCCCGGGTAATTACAACAGGCTTTTCTTGCCCAAACACTTTCCCATTGTTCGCTGCTCAGGGTTTTCCTGCTTTCCCACTTAGCCAACAGCTCCTGCTGTAAGGGTAGCTGATATTTTCCCTTTTCTTTCGTTTCGGCGGTGCTTATAGATTCTTAGCAGCCTCAGCGGAGCATCTAAAATGTGTTTCCTTAATTTTAGCTACGTTAATTACTCAGTGGTTTTAAAAGCTTGGAGATGATGTGCTCAGGTGTCATTTCATAGTTACACTTTTAGTTTGTGTGCAGACAATAAGTGGAAACCCAATGAAAACAAACTCTTAGCATTTCAATTTTTGACAAACGACCACAGTGTTGGTAGAATAGCTCATAGATATCTCTTTCGAATAGTTGAACTAACCGAATTAGCGTGACAAGAGGGGCTTGTTCATGAGAATCAATACATTTTCAAAAGTTAATTTCATGATATAAATTGGATTACCTCCACAAAACCCAAGATTTTTATTAAGACTCCCGGGTCAGGTATTGTCTCTCGTTGTTACCTTCTGAGCTCTTTCTTTTTCTCAGGCTAGAGCAGACAGAACAGAGAAAGCAGTCTGTAACCCCGTCTGTCTGACCTTTAATCCTGTGGTCTGGCCACAGGAGTCAAGACATGCATTTGAAAGTAGCAGAGCTGGATCAATCCCATTACCCGTACATATAGAGCAGGCTTTTTTCCAGAGCATTTAACTAGCTACTGATACAATTTGTTCTGCATTGTTTGCCTGTTGATGCAAAAAGTACTGATCCCTTTGAAGTCTTGCAGTCATAAAGAAAACAACACTGAGCTTGGTAATCATGCATAGCTAATAATTTTGAAAGAAAGGAGATTACCTAATTCTAGATGTGGATTTAATGGTTTGGCATTTTCCCTCTCTTTGAGAAGAATTTGGTTCAAACCTGCTAGCTGTGTCTTGTTTAATCATTCTTTTGGCTGCTTGGTTAACGGTTGAAATCCAACCTGAAATAATTTCCAGAGGGTTCACAGCCAGTGCCCCATGGCATACGGATTAGCACATCGTCTGCCATGTTTCAAGAGCAAAGGATGCTCGCTCCCCGGGCTTTGTTTCTCGAGCATGTCTTTTGGTAGAGAAATGATAAGGAAGGCTATATTAATGTGTTCCTTGACATGATCGGTTTGAGCTTCCTCGCCGGTCTGCAGAGAGTGGAAGGAGGGCTCTGTGTGTCTGGCTGGCTGTGACTGGTATTCCTACCTGGCATGGCTTTGCCTCCCAGGCATCCGAGCTCCCCACACAGGTGTGCTGGGCTGTCATGTCACACACGCCAGAGAGTGTGTTCTGTGGTTCGACTGTCTTCTTCCTCGACTGAGCAGCCAGAGTACCTGTGTGTGGGGGGGGGGGAGATCGACACACAAGAAGGTGCGAAAAAACAAAGCTAAACTCATTGGCCAAATGGACTCTCTTGCTGAAGCAGGCTGCTCTTTGGATTCCTAAGTCTCCCAGTTTAAAATTTAAGGCAGAAGTAGAAAACAATGGGCGTTAAACAAACAGGTCAAAGTCTTTGTTAGGTTATGGAATCCAGCCTGCTTCCCGGTGTTTAGGGGGAATAAAGGAAGCACTTCAGTGTTCGAAAATAACCTCCCGTTGTGTTTGTTTTTCCCAAATGCACAATAATCCCACATTTTAAAAATGTTTATTAATCACTCAGGGAACAGTGATTTCCATGTTACAAATTCTCCAGTGCTATTCAATCAATCTATAAAATTCTGCATACTGTATTTATTAAAATAACTGCCTTGCGTCCACAAATTAATGTGTTCTCATGATGAAGTCCAATTTTGGATTGTCATGATGCCTGAATTGTGCAAGAATTTACGCTGCAATTCCAATATTTATCCCTCTTACATATTGCCATTTTATTGGACATTCTTCACTCTTTTTTCATAACCAGTTACTGGGTGAGGGAGAGAGCACTAAGCTGTTAGTTAAATGAGGTTTTGTGGTTTTGCTTTGAAACATCTTTTTTCAATATCTTTGATTACCTCCCTACTCCCCTTTTGGTTTTTAACCTTCAGCTGCAAGTAATTGAGATAATTAGGCATTTCCAATTACATGACATACAGTATATAACCTTGTAGCTTAGTCATGTTGTCATAATTCATATTTTTTACTGTACCCCAAATACCTGTATGCTACATATTTTCCTCAATGAGCTGGTGTTGAGCTTATATCAAACTAACAGATATAACAGGTACAGTTCATAAAACTCTACAGGATTACAGATTTTGGCAGAAAAGAGAACAATTGTAAAACAGTAGAATAATTGTAAAACCCTGACACACAGATCATGACTTTCAGGAAAAAAAAACCATGATGAAATATTTGAATCAATCATGTTTGAATTTTTATTGGTGTAAATGTTGTATTATTATCTTAATACAACATACTGTATATCCAACACTAGTTTAATTATCTGTAGCTGATTTCAACATCAAAAATATAAATGTTTAGAAATCACTTCAGCCATCAGTGGCACGATATTCAAAAAAATATTTGGCAAACAAAATCTCTCTCCCTCCCACAGCTACATTGCCTAGTTCCACGTTTGCACCTTCAACTATTAAATTATGTTCTTCAACCACGTATGAAGTCTGAAATCCACTCTCTGAAACTTGGCGATGCCTCTTGGTGTAGAAATAACCACCTCAGGGAGGGGAGTTGCCAAGGAACACGAGGCCAGTGCCACCCTGAAACGTAGTAAGAAGAAAAAAGGAAGTCCTTCAGCTGTGGAGCCCCTCAGGTGTAATAAACACTTGAATCTTCCACACGGGATCGGTGCTCACGCCGTTCGGTCCTCACTGGAATCGTGGGTGAGACTCTCACGAGGTCTCGGAGAAAGACTGCTGTGCACCACTGTGTCACCCGCCGAGGGCAGCTGGCGTGCTCTGCACATGGGTGTGTAATTCTGTTGATTGTCGTTTGTCTAGAATTTAGTAAGCCAGACAGCAACACAGGCATCTGCAGATAATTTTAAGGTTATATTGTGTATGATAAATTGCAAATCCCCATTTGAGAGGATAATACGATAATAAGAGATTTGTCCTTAACCATAATGTGTTGGAAAGCTGCAGAGATGCACTTCTCCTATAGGAGAGATGCTGTTGCAAAGGCAACTCAAGTTTCTGTTCTCAAATAATGTGCTTCTGCACGTGGTCTATATATCGTATGTTTTAACATGGAAGAACAAGTCATGTGCTTCTGCACTGGGTCTGGATACTGGATACTGGATTTTTCCAATTGGAAGTATAAGTTCTGGATGATCATAGGGCTGCTTAAAGGAGAATAGCTCTTATTTGTCTGTGATAGAACCAATTCATACATTTCACATTTTCAGGAAATTATCTATACAGGGTGTGTTTGCTTTGCTTTGAAGTGCAAAATCAATAACTGAAAACAGATTAAAATATTCTATGTTATTAAACAGTTCTTTTTCCCCATGAACAGCATATAAATATATCTTAAACCAGTAGCACTCATGATACTGACCTGCAAGATTAAACTATATAAATTTTAGCTCAGCTTGTCTACTGCACAATTCTATCTCTATGCTTAGAATAATCTTTACATTTACGAGATTATAGAAGAATGAATTAAATAGTCTGCAAGAAAGAACTTTTTACATACAGTACAGAAGCCAGTCGTTGGGAGGGTAGATATATGCAAAGGTTTTGTGGATTTTGGTAAACAGTATATATTGTTGTTCCACATTTTTCTCATATTGTTGGTAAAGCATGCATTTAAAATATATTAAATATTTCATAATTTTATAATATCAAATATCACAAATTACAGTAGTGTACTTTATTGAAATATTTTCTAATCAGAAATCTATTCACTTTGATTGATTAGGTGTCTAATTCAGGAGCTGATGATGATATACAGTTAGTGAACAGAAGCACAGTTTCTCACATCTGATGAAGGCACCAGAACTGAAACATTATATGTTTCACTCTTTCCTTCTCAGCATGCAATTAACCATTTCTTGTTCTTAATTAACACACAGGATATACTGTACTATCCACTGAAGTGTGAAGCAGTTCTGTATTTAGGTAAATGAAAATCAATCAATTATTGTGTTGTAAAGGTTTCACTCAATATTTAGTAGCACAGAAGCATCGAGTATCTTTCTACTTGATTGTCAGTAGTCTTATAAACCAGGTGATTCCATTGCAGGCTGATAAAACTTCCTTAGATCTCAGAGCTTCTGCGAATGGCAGAGTTTCTTTAAGTTTCCCAAGGGCGAGATAAAATGTGTAAAATCTGTATTTCTGTGTAACTGTCTCCTTACTTTATAAGACATATTTCAGTGTTTTCTTGTGTGTTTTACAGGAATGTTAATTTGTTTTAAAATAATATACAACATAATGCAGAGGTCAGAAGTTTTTATAACTGTACAACTTTTATCATGTAAGAATGACCCAAGGGTAGGAGCTGAGTTTCGAATCATTCATTTCAAAAGTCATGTTTTGCACTTTGCAAACCTCTGTGACCTTCTTCATTTTTTCATCGAAGGTGTTCTCATCATTCTTTGTCCATTCGCGATGAATCACACAGGAGTTTTTTTAAATATACAGTTATTGATTTTGATGAAAGATATTCAGATGAATGTTTCCTTGGCAGTAGAGCATCTTTTCATTTTAACATCAGCTTCTTTCACAATCATCTCTCTTTTCTGCACATCTACAGAAAATCAGCGTTGAATGAAATCACATGACACTCTAGGACAATTGTGGAAAAGTTCTTCTATAAAATCTGTTCAAGCAGTCTTCCTGTAAATCTACTCAGGTTTTAAGTAAAATGAAAGGATTTAATATGACACACATGCAAGCTAGATACAATATGAGAGTAATGTTCTTGAACAAGACTGAATACAGTATCCTGACTGTTGAGGATATGCTACACTCTGATATGTGATGCATAAATCTCAGCAAATTCAAGCATCAATTTTCAACACACATTAAACGGAAAAAATAATAACACAAACACTGGGACTATTGTGAAAATACGTTTGCGTTCAGGGGACTGTAAAAAAACACTTTTTTTCTTAAATGAATGTAATGTAGTACATTTTATTTGGTGTGTATAACATTTTCATCTTCGTTGAAATGTTTTGTTTATTGTACTGGAGGTACAAGGTAATTAACTGGAGGTAATTAATGAACATATTAAACATTTGTTTAGGGTATACCTGGGTATGACATTGTTCTTCTTGGACGTACAAAGAGTCATCCTGAAGGGGCTGTTGTTTTAAGTGCAGTGTGTATTAAGAGTTAAAGACAGGTTTGGACCTCATTACCTCAAAGGGAAAAAAACTGTTTTGGTATTTTCAAAAACAATGCCCTTGGCCTAAATCAAAAAAAGTGACAGCAAATATCTTAATCCTCAAAATAAAGGATAAGTCCATTATTTAAGTGGCTCCAGATTTAGAGCTTAACCAAAGGCTAAAATATTTCTCAGGGTTACCCTCACACTCCTTCCCCTGCAGCAATTTAAACATAAATCTGTTGGAAACCTAATGCCACTACTTCACTAACAGTCCTTCATTAAGAATGCCAACTTGAACACTTCATGCTTGTTTCCACTTGCTGCTCACTTTGTGCATTTTTTAAAATGCATTAACTCTTATTTCCATGTTATATAACCACAGATTATCAAAGTAAAGATATTTATCTGCATGTTTTTATATGCTAAAGGTTGCATGCACAAATGATCAAATAAGAAAAGTGGTTTGAAAAGTCCTGCGTCTACTGTAAAAGGAAATATGGGACATCATTGCAGCTTTAGCTTCTTAAAATAAGTCTGTGCTGTTTATACTCAGGCTGCCACTGTCTCTGGATTAATGTGCTCCTTGTTCGTGCCTTGTGTCTTGCAGATACTGTAGATCTCTCTGGCTGTGGAAAATGATTATTTTCTAAATTTAATTTCAATCTGCATTTGCTACCATAGTAATTTTGTTTTTATTTTGACCACTGAGTTCTGTAGTTTGGACAGCTGTATGAATAACATATCTAAAAGGGTCAGATCTTTGAAGCCTTTTTCTCAATTTATGAATCACTGCTCATATTTTACTAGCCCGCTGTAAAATGTGAGAGTTCAGAAACCAAAACTTTCAACTTTTAAAGTGCTCTTTCAGAGAGAACCACAAACAGATTGGCAGATTCCCTCACTAGTCCCCTACACCCCCCTTCACATCCCGTCTCAAAATTAGATGAATATAATTGGAAAAAATCATTCTGAATAAACATTGAGCTTAATATCCTTAACAAAAGTAATAACTTTAGCTTTGAATCTTTCTATCATGTAATTCCACGCCTAAACGGACAAGTTCTGTTATTGGAATCAAAATCACTGCCTACTAGACACTCGCCCCCTCCTGCACCATCCAGTTTTTTTGGTATAATTGAAGGTGCAAAAATGAAATAATTTCACTGGTGATAACAGATTTCACATCTGGTTAGGGCTTCTTCCTTGAAGAGTACTTTTAGAAAGACAACTAAAAATATTTATATTCATGCATCATCAATATCTTCATTAAATGGAAGATTGAAGTCATGTTTTATTTACCACTTCTACATAATGCCACTTGACATTACAGCATCTTGTCTTTGGCTCTGGCACTGAAGGTTTTTTTTTTGTCTACAGTGTAGTTTTACTTTCACATACAGTTTATGCAAAAGCAGATTTTGTTGTTTCATAGAGGTCAATCCAATTATATTAGCCGTGTTTGTATTTGCTGAGGGAAAATTTTGGTGGAATGGAAAAAAAACAGACAGCAGATTGGAGATTTTGAGTTTTTTAGTAAAATAAGTTCATGTATTTTTAAGCAGGATAATTTCAGGTTTTATATGAACAATAAAGCAGTGTTTCTTAAAAATTCTAATTAAATGCAATGCATTTTATACTTACATGTACTTAAACTGTAGATCTGTTTTTTAAACATTCAAGGCAATCTTTAGCCAAACCCGATAATTCTCAAGAGTGAAATACTGGAGAAAATGCTTTCCTCAGGGGAAAAATGTTCTATTTAGTTACTTCTCACTTGGTGTAAGATTGTTGGCACCCAACATCTTTTGGCTCAGTTTTCTGTAAACCACTGTCATTTTGACTCAGATACAGAAGTACTGTTTTTTTTTCATTGATGGCTAAAAACAATTCTTATTCTCCTAACAATTAATTTTATGATTCAGCTCAATTCATGCAACTGTATTCATTGCCATTTCATGTAAAAATTGACATTTCATTGTGAAGATCTCTGAACTGTAGTGTTCAAATGTGAGTTACCGGACAGTAGCTGCGTTATAATATCTTCTTATATCTGCTGAAGTCATCTGAGCACTGATTACGAAGGCTTGAGCATTAACCCCCTTTTTTCACTCACTCATGCACCACCCTAAATATGGAAATCCGCAAAAGCATTTTTAGCTTTTAATAAAGAGACGGGTTGAACACAGGTGCCTGTTTTGCTTTACAGGAGAGCTGCAACTCTCATCAGGCGCTGGAAGCAGAGATGACATTTCCTGTATTGTTTTCAGGTCTCGGCACCCTTGCAGGGGGAGGGCTGGCCGGAGAGGTGCTGAGCACACACATTTCGTCCTCCGCGCGCTTCTGTCAGAGCTGGGCCTGTCACAGTGGCGTTCTCGAGAGTTCTGGCTCATTATGCTGCTCCTCACTTTCATCTGGTTTCTGAGGCTTTACCTGCATTACTGTAGCCAGTGGCTCTTCCTCCAGGCCATCTCCGTTCCTGTCAACAAGTGAGTTTTGCTTCCTTTGATATCCCTCTTCTGAATTAAAGCTCGGAAGGGAAGACTGAAACTGGCAAAGGCAGCAGCATTTTTATAGCCCTGCATTTGCGGTTCAACACCGATCATCCTTAAAGAACACAACACTAAAGACATTGCAACCAAACAAAATCATACCAGCTTAGGCCTCATCTAATCAAAGATCTACTGTACTCTCTTCTGGAAAGGTATGTCTTTAAAAAAAAAAAGCTTTTAATATCTTGAGCATGGATTTGATTTGTTTCTGCAAACAACTATAAAGGACCATACTAGCAGAATGGCAGGTTCTATTTGACCCGCGTGTTCCTTTAAGCCTTTTGTCATGGATAGTTTTGACCATATCGCTGCAGCTGTAGGGACAGTAAAAATGATGACTGTCTCTGTTTGCCTAAACCCATCGAGAGCCAACGGTCAAGCTCCGTGAAGGACGTAGTCAAATGGGGGAAGAACTCATGTAATCAATTCCAGTTGCACATGCATCTGTATTGTGAAATTATGCAAACCAATTTACCGTAATAAGCAACACCTGCCAACAAAAAAAAAGTTTCTAATTGTATTGGTAAAGAAAGATTTTAAACACAGATCCGATACACTAGTAAATTACATTTTAAATGCATTTCTATCAAAATTGCCTGGCAGAAGCCTAAATTGTATAGGGACAGTGGTAAACACATTCTAAATTACTAGTTCATCAGTCTTCCTTTGGTCTCTTTGACAGCATGCAAATATTTGCTGTACGTTTGGATGAGTTGTTGGCATCTGTCCTGGATTTCTTGTGCTGAATCCAGGTCAACCTTCTTTCGAAGATTACATGACAGTATTTTCATGTCGTGTTCAGCAGAACGGGTATCATCTTTAGATGTATGAGATAGTCTAACACATTGGAATCGGGGTCCAGAAATGAGGGTGAATGTCGATAGGTCTGAGACTTACAAAAGCAGGCATTTTTGAAATCACATCCAGGATGCTGGCTAGAAAGGTAGTAAGACAAATGCAACACCGGGATAAAATCTGATCTTTATGAGTGTCTGGAAAACGTGAAATAGACCTGGTTTTACATAAGATGGATAACTCAACGAGAAAGTAGCAAAGAAGATAATCCTGTCGTTGAAAATGGCAAAGTCTATTCCAAATGGAGAGAAGAAGAACCCCTCATTACATACAAAAAAAACTACGCCAAACAAATTATATTTTTCCTTAGATCGGGGAGCTTTTAAGACAGTCAGAGACTTCAACATCATGATCTAAAATTGCCTCGCTGGTCAACACAGGTCAAATGTTTTCAATTAATTAAGTGTGACCATCGCAACGGTCTCTCATGGGCTCAGAGCACAGGCAGCGCCACTCTCTCGACACCGGGAAAAACCACCTAAAGTGTCTAAAGATGGGCTCCTCTTTCACGCGCCATCTGGGGTTCGAGGATGTGCCATCACGGCTGTGACATTTCCAGGGCCTGTTAAGGCCTGTTAAGTGTGGAGGTTTCATCCGGGAAAGCTTCAGAGCTGGTGAGGGAAACGGAGGCAGTAGTGAGATTGGACACTCGGTTTTGGTGAATAAGTGAAACCTTTGTAACAGAAATCTGCGAAGGTCAGGAAAAGGGTTGTGTGATCAGAGGGCAAAACAAAGAGAATAGAAGACCACTGTGATGGAAATAGCAACAGCATATGACCAGTATGCCATATGTCCATCTGTACACTAGCTAATGGACGGGCATTGCACAGAGAGGCTGGAGCAAGATTAAATGACACCGGATAAATCAAGTATAGAAAAACCAAAAAGGTGATAAAACACAAGGATAAGACATCTGAAATTTGAATCTTCTCCTGGAGTAGATATAAACAAAACAGATTAAACTTCTGCATTCTTTTCATGAGAATAAAAAAAACATTGGGCCTTGCGTAAAGGCAAAAAAGTAGTAACACCTTACATGAGGCACCCGTTTGCACAGTGTAATTACATAGAAATTACTTGGTAATAAGTAAGTAATAAGACAGTAAATACTTGAACCTCCTTACAGTTTTAATATGCACAATTTCAATTCACGTGTAATGTATTTTACTGGTACTGTATATGCATATACACACAATTCCACATGTAAGTATGAAGTAATTTCTATGTAATTGCACTAGGTGAAGGTGTACTATTTCACTAGTTCTGCTGTAGTTCTGCTATCGGATACAGTATAGTGAAATAATCACACCATTACCAGTGCAAAGTTTTGCAGATGTATTTGTAATTGGAAAAAAATCCCCATAATGCCTATACAGTAGGTCTTTCTACCGTACTTTTTAAGCAGTAGAGAAACATGTTATTTGCTAATGTGACCCCGTACTGTAAACACTCTGCAGACTCGCCTTCCTTGTGCCTTATCCACAGATTCCAGTTCTGTCTTCACACGGTGAAAGTCGTCTACCAGAATTCCTTGCTTCATACCCGCGAGGAGTTGGCGATGGTAGTGGTGGGACCCCTAACCTTGAATGTAGTTATGTTACTTATGGTTCTGATCAGATGGGGCTGTCAGCTAATATTTGGCTCACTCCCTTCCCTCTTGTCAAAGTTTATCATGGCAATGGGAGTGTGGACAGTGCTCGACCCTCTGGCAGTGTTTGCAGTGGATGCAATCCTGGGGGTAAGTCACTGAAAATAACTTGGACACTTGTGCACTTTAAATAGAAGTTCACTTTATCTTAGAAAAGTGACTTCATACAACAAGAGAAAGAAAAAAAAACTGATGCCAAAGCCAAGGTTAGATGTATATCTTTTTGGCTGCAGTTAGTGCATTCTTTGCCATTTTCCTCCTGATGTAGCTTAGGGAATCTTGAGATGTACCGTTGAGATGAATATGTATGTAGAAAACACCACAACTTTATTTCCTTGTTTTTTTTTTCCATTACTAGCTGTAATAATGATACATGTGGTAATAAATAACCATAATAAGAACTGTGTTGCTAAGTACTGTTGATGAGAATGTTTGCTTTTTACCTGAAGCAATACTTAAACTGCACATCAGTTTGGAACTCATATAGCTTGTAGTAGATTTTGCTTTACTGTTGAATTTAATCTAATTGTGCCAATTCACCACATATAAGGTAATTTTGCTGTAATTTTAGTAATGACATTAAAATATCATACACTGACTCAGGCAGTGTACTTACTGTATTTTACAAATACTTGCATAATTTACTAAAGATTGTATTTCTGTAATAAAACCAAGTTTTCTTCATTAGGAAGAAATGTGTGATAAGACGTCCTTACTTAATGCAAGGGCTGAGTTATTTTCAAACACTCTTATTACTTTAATTTAATAGAACTTTGATTTTTTTTATACATACAGTATATATATATATAAACAAAAGTAACTCAAATACAGCTTCAGAGAAGTTGTAAAAGCAACTAACTCAATATCAACTGTACGTCTTTACCAAAAGTATAAGTGATTAAGGCAGTTTTATGTGTGTGGGGTAATGCTCAAAAAACTCAGGCTTCTTCTTTTTACGTCTTGATAGAAATACTGTTTCGTCCTAACATGGGAGAAAAGTGTTCTGTGTGTTCTTTTCAAAAATGTGCTAGCTCATGCCTGGCGTATGTGTTTTATAAGAGCACGTTTGACAAACCTCTCACCCTCCCGGTAATACAACCTAGTCTTTTATCACACCTTCATTCGTGATCTTCATTTGTAATCCTCTTTTAGGCAACTTCTTTCTTAATGGGCAAAATTGAGGAAATGTGGGGGAGCGATCTAGGATACTCCTAGATAATATTTGAGTGAATGTCAATGTCTCTCTGGCCTTGCAGACTTCACCTCTCCTTGCATACACTTCCTGCTGCTGCATACATACAATACATCCATTTCCACTTCAAAACATTTCTTTCTGCTTGACACGCTGGTCTGTCTCCAGTCCCCCTGAGCCCCCTCCTGACCTGTCCTCTCCGTCTTCTCTACTGGTCTGTAGACTCCATTCCCAGAGCTGCAGGGCCCTTTCCTTCTTGTCCCTGGATCCGCAGTGCTGGAGTGAGCTACCCACTGCTCAGTCCTGGACCACCTCCTGGCACCTCCTCTGGACTCATGTGTTTTAGACCATGCCTGTGATCTGTCTCACACATGCCAGATCCTGCGCCCTGCTCAGTGATATTCCTTCTTCACTGTCATCAAAGTTTCTTTACCTACGCACAGTTTACTGCTCGCTGGACATTCTGCACGCTATTTTCTTGCTCTGCTCTGCACAGGCATTGCACATCTAACATGCGCCTGCCTCACTGTTTCATTTTATTTGTATTGCATTACTTTATATTTTGTAATCACCCTAGACAAGGGCATCTCCTAAACTACTACTACTACTACTACTACTACTACTACTACTACTACTACTACTACTACTACTACTACTACTACTACTACTACTACTACTACTACTATTCTACTTTTGTAAACCGTTACATTGCAGCGTATTGTTATATGTTAATATCTGTCAAATTTTTCAGCACCTTGCCTATAGTGCAGAGGAGCCCATAGCAGATGTGATGAAACTCTACTGGCATTTCCACCGAACTGGAAACTCTGCTGTTCTGGGTATCATGATCACACTCTTCCTTTACGTTGTCCTCTTCATCTGCTCCTGCACTACAATATATATTTACTTTCTCAGGTAAGAATTTACCTTGATTTTTGCTTTAAGAGTGGTGTTCAGTTCTTTTCTTGACTACTTTTGGTGCAGAACAAATCCGTGGTTTAGGAACCTAAGATGAACACAAAATCTCCACCATTCAGAATAATGTTTAATGTTGTTACATCTTGAAGTTCAAGTGGCAGTGGGCTGAACAGCTGAGCAATGGACTAAAGAAGCAGCAGAACGAATCCAGAGAGACAAGAATGAGTCAAGAAGAAGAGGAAAGGATTCAAGAAGCCAGGAGTGTTTTCCTGGAAAGGGGTTGAGAGAAGCCAAGGAGTTTAGATGATGCCTTCATCCAGTGATAGATCAAGAAATGATTTTGTATTCAAACATTTTTGTATATAAGAACACTCAGTCACAATTGAGAGGAGGCCATTTGGCTGTATTTGGTATGCACCTATACCCTTTTTATATACAAAAATTTGACAGAATGGCGTGTTTCACTGGAGTGACCCCTGTGCTAAGGACTGTAGTCAGTAACCACACAAGAGGCACGATTCCTGATATACTTACCTCTGGGGTTCCTGGACTCACTTCAGCGCATGGTCACCACGTGCTTCATCCTAACCTCACCACATGGGTGGCTTCCCTGGGGAAGAAGGCGACTCTTGGAGGCAAAGGATTCTGCAACAGCACAATGAGTACACACACACAAGGGCCACAGCACAGCGCGTCTGGGGTTTGATTTTGAGCTGTTACCCATTCACTATATGCAGGCAGTGTCTGGCATGTGTAGGATTCAGACCAAAAAGAAGAGGGTTGTACCATCAGGAGTGACATCAAGGTCCAGGCTGTAGTGATGAAATGGCTATGGCTACATCTTTTCAATCTGAGAGCGTCCTTAAAACCTGGCAGTCAGTAGCAGTAGTTTGTGGGTGAGGAGATGGAGCTAAAATATAAACGTTTTCTTTGCTCCTGTGTATGTATTGGTGTTGAATTTAGTCAACAACCTTTAGTTCCTTGAGTATTAGGGATATTGCTTGATTGTTTTGTTTTTGATTTACGAGTTTGCTGTATTTTGTGGTGTTTAATTGGCTCGTCTCCTAGCTGGGGGCGACGAGGTTGCCTGTCAGCAAGTGTGATTTGCAGCTGGTTTGGATTCACCACCTCTACCTTATCAAGGACTGGGGTGACAACCTGAAACACCTGAAGACAAGACTTTGTGTTCCAAATCTTGTTTGTAATGTTCCGTTACACCTTAGATGCGAAGGTTTGAAATGCGATCGAAATGCGATGATTTGAAATTCTCTCTCTCTTTTGAAAGTTTCTTCTTTTTTTCAGATGCAAACAAAGACTTTGCATCATGCCATTCTTCCACTTTTAGGCTGACTTTGAATTTGTCTCTGACCTTCCTAGTAGCTGAAAAGTGTCACAACATTTAAGCGCTGTGAAAGAACCATACAGAATTATGAACTATCACTGGATATTTTTGGATTCAGACCCTGCAGTTAAATTCTGCCAATGCAGAACAGAGAACAGAGCTCTTCCAGAAACACATCTAAGCTGTCTACACATTGATGTATGATGTATTTGTAAATAAGTCTTTCTGAGACTCTAACTCAGTGTATCAGAATTACATATGGTACAATGACAAAGTTCATGGTGTTTTTTTTAAATAGAACTCATCTAAAAAAGAATTCAGTATGTACCATTATTATTGTTGTCATGAGTATTAAGCAAGTGCAGATTATAAAGTTTGCTAAATACAGTATATCTATCTATCAATACCAATCATTGATCTCCTCCATAATTGGTGAAATTGTCTCCAGATTTTTAAAGTCCAGTCCTTGTCAGAACAAGAAACATCTGAGGTGGCTCCATACTTGAGCCAATCAACTTGAGTATTTCATTCACTTATTTGACAGACAGTGCCAAAATCAGTTGGCAAGATGGCAGCTGGAGAAACACACAAAAGATATTTGCGAAAGCCGAAGCGGACCCTTACTTTGACAGAAACATAGCAACTGCCTGGGCTGCAGGTGCAGAAACTCTGAGAACATAAGCCTTACTGTCGATGGTGTGCAGAACTGGAGGACGTGTAGTTCTATGGTCCTGTCTAAAACTTCCTGACTTTTCAAGACCTGAGCACTAGCACACAACAACAAAGATGTCCAATGTGTGTAGAAAGATGTTAGTATAATGATCTCATATGCAGCTGTCTAAGGGTAGTACCTCTTATGTCATCTTGACAGTGTTGGTGGTTCTTCTTTGGTTATGTAATGGCAGTATAACCTTCTTCCACCACCCAGCAATACGTGGTTTAAAGTCCCCCATTTCATCATTCAGACAGTACTTTTCACTGACTATCTTCCAAAGTGAGAAATAATGGAATCTTAACATGTTCTACATAGATGGTGATGGTGATGAAGATGCTTACAATTACTCTGTTCATTATTTCTAAATTTTGAGCAAATTTGTTTTTACACTTTGGAGAATTCCTACCCCCCTTAAATGAGAAGAGAAAGGGAAATGAACACAAGGCAAATTCTAGGAAATGAACCCCTACATTGTTGTCAGTAAAAACCAAACATTATTACAGTATGTAAAAAAAACAAGAAATGCATGAAACACAACTCAGAAATAGACTAGTCTTTATTGAATTAATCACTTCTCAATCTGGAGTGTACTAAGTAAAGTGTGACATCTAATTTATGTAAGCACTGTGTGTGACTTTTGACTAAATGGGCAATATTAAAACATGAGCCACAAATAATGACTTCTGCCACTCACAGTGATGTGAATTGTATCAAATGTAGGGCAGGGAGCTGAAGAGTGTTGATAATTTTATGGGTTACACATTCCTATTGGCTGTCATGGAGAGCTGTGACATAGTGTGTGACCTATTTCTAAAAAAACCCTCAGGCAATATGTATAGATAGAATGAACTGTTATCCTTTTTTAATTACATTTTAGGCAGCCCTGGTACATTCGAACCAAAATATCTTACTGATTTTTCATGTGTAACTTCAAAAATAAAAGGTATGCAATGTGACATTGATAGCAGCATTATTGCATTATAGTGATTTTGAGGTACTGTTATCCCCCGTTTCTGTGGATATTGAAAGAAGAGATCTTTCCAAAACTGCCTTACAGACCGCATTGCCTGCTGTCATTAGCTGAACCCCAGTAAAGGCTATGGAATAAGTCTGTGTTGAACAAGTCAGTTTTTTCCCCCGTTTCCTTTATGAGCAGGGAAACTACACAACTTGCCTTACTGCTGCCAAGCACATATCATAGGAGTGTCTAATGCATGTAAAAATGATCATAGTAGTTTTTCAAACACAAAGTCTAAGATTAATTCCAAAAGGCTATGTAATATGGCACCAAATTACAATTCTAGCAATGCCACAAGGTCGATATACACTTAAGAGTTTTTATCTAATGTAAAAAGTATAGTTTGTACTACACACAATATTAATGCTTTCTCTGTGTAAAAAAGAAATAAGTTATATTTTGTCTCCATGGATAGCAACCTGTTAATTTGGACAATTGATTGTATATTTTTACTTTATGTATATATATATATTATTTCTCATCATACGTGTACGCCTCTTATTTGCTAATGGGTTCATGTTGTGTTAAAAATTTTGAGAAAAGCAAATTTTCCACTGGGGACCAAATATAGAGGGAGTGTAATTACTAAATTGCTCCAAATCCTAAAATATTGCCCACATGACAAGTCATATGTGTGCACATTATGACATTACTGCAAATTGTTTTTTTGTGTCACAATCTGGTTGTGCAAAATGTTAATTTAAAAATAGAATCAGACTTGAGAACTTCTTAGTAGATAATATAATTATTGCACATATGAAAAATTAACTATATAGATCTCAGAACCGACCTTTACATAATACCTGAACATATTACAACATGCAATGATTGATTAATGCTCAGTGACATACTGTAGAATATCAGCTATAGAACACAGATATAAGTATGGTTATTTATGTTGTATAAATGTTGTTCTTTATGTTTTTCCTGTGTGTGTCTTAATTCCAGCATAACTTGTGCAAAAATGTATTTTAATACAATGCCTGAGGTCAAGCATGGTATAAACATTATATCCTTTATCTTTTTAATATATTTCAGCACAAACCTGCCTAAAGATACTCAATTATAGGTGCAATACTAAGTGTTTGTGTTATTAAATATAAAAATATGATCTAAATGAAACTATTTTCATCACACATGCCTACTATTTGCTTTTATTAATGTTAGATACTATTATGTACATACGCCTTTATTTGCATGCTTTCAATACTTCATAAAAAAGCATCAGCATTCTGCACAATTCTTCTTTTTCAAAACAGCTTTCAAATTGATTCATGCTTTCAGTGCTATAAAGCTGCTTTGACTCATCATTCCCTGCCAGACTGCAGTTAATGCAGTTTAGCACTGCAGATTGCAATATCACAATGCAACAGAGAAAAAACTGTTTTGTTACGACTCTATTGAAATGTGTTAGGAATGTTTCATTTTTCTGTTTCAGTTTAAGTTTGTGAACCCCTTAGGAAAATATATATATATATCAGACTTAAAACAAATTAGTTCTTTGTGGAATTCTAGATAAAAGATTAAGATGACCTGATTAAACATATAACATAAAGACATGAGATATACATGGATTATTTAATGTAAAAAAATGATCCATCAGTAAATATCCTCATGTGAATAAGTACTGTACAGTATATGAACCTCCTTGAGCAGCAGTGACTTCAACTAGACATTTCCTGTAACATTGGGTTTCATGAATTTTAGCTCATTTTTTCCTGCAGAGCTGCTTCAGGTCTGTCACATGTAACTTGCATAGGATCCACAATGCAAAAATTCTTCTTTCCCAGCCATTCCGTTGCAGATCTGCTTGTTTGCTCAGGATCTTTGTCTTGCTGCTTGACCCATTTTCAATCGGCTTCAGATGACGAATGGATGGCCTGACATGCTATTTCAGCATTAGCGGTTGCGACTCTGAATTCATGGTTCCTTTTGATGATGGCAAGCCACCCATCTCCTGAGGCAGCAATGCAACCCCAAACCATGATACTCCTGCCACCATGCCTGATGGTCAGGATGTGTGGAAGGCAGAGTTTGTTTTTTTTCCCCACACAGAATATTTCTCATCATGGCCATAAAGATCAACTTTTGACTCATCTGTCCACAGCCAAGTCTTCCTTTATTGTTGTAGATCATCCAGATGCTCTTTGGTGGAACGTGAGATGGGACGCAGTGCTCTGTGGGGAGAACAATGGTTTCTTCCTGGCTATCCTCCCCAGAAGAGCTTTCCTGCTCAGGCTTTTCCTGATGGCTGAGGCATGAATGCTTATATCAGCCACAGTGAGAGAGGCCTGCAGATCCTTAGAGGATACTCAGGGGTTCACCGTGACCCCCTGGATGATTTTCCAGTTTGCTCTTAGGGAGATTGTGGCAGGATGGCTGGTACTGGGTGGAATCACCATGGTTTTGACTATTATCCGTCTGCCAGTGGACGCCTTCATCCCCCTGCCACCTGCTTCACTAGTTTACCATTATAATAGAGTCTATTCGTTTCTAAACCAAATATTGCGATTTGCAGTTGAATGAGAAGGACGGTGCTGGGAAGCTCAGAAATGTTATGGCTTGTTTAGTCCTGCTTGCGCTCATTCAGGTGGTCTGGCGAGTCAGGGTTAGGGGTTAGGGGTTAGGGTTAACCTCCAGGAAGTAACTTCCTTCTAAATAAATCGACGTTTCCATTTCAGGCTGCACAATAACGGCCGGATCCTTGATGTGTTCCTGCGCTTGCACAGTAAAGAGGGGGCATTCTTCATTCCCCATGATCTTGAAGTGTCAAACCAAGAACTGAACTACATTGTGAAAAAGGCTGAGCAATGGAGAGGGATTCATGGAGAAAGAAGAAAGGTGAGTGCGAACGGTACTGTGTGGGAAATCGCCAAGAGACGAGTATTTTTCTCAAAACCTTTTCAAAATTCATGTAAAAATGTCATAAAGGTAATGCTAGTTTAAATCTAAAACTAAATCTACAGCAAAAACAGAAAACAAAGCATGACAGATTTACATCTTTAATGTTGTTTTTCTCTCAGTTTTCTGTAGAAGCAGGCAGAGAGGGATGAAATGCCAAGGATTAAAATGAATGACTGTGACAGCTAACTTTAAACCAGGGAACACTAACTAAGATGTTTAGTTTAAAAGAAACATAAAATAACCTTGTTTTATATCATTATATTTTCTTTACTTACATTTCAGAAAGCCAAGAATTCATCTCAAAGGTCTTTAACTTCATTCTAATTAGTACAAGATAATTACCAAAACAGAAACTGAGCTAGCGGGTGCTTCATTAGTCTGTGGAATCCAATTTTCAAAGATATTTCATTAAAGAAAGACTACTTAATCAACACACATGCAATTTTGGATAGACTGACTGACAGACAGACACCAACCCTTTTACAAAGACAGACCATGTGGTCATGTGGTTGATTTAAAATCCGTGTAGAGCTTTAGGTACAAGCAGAATGATAACTGCTCTTCTGTTCTGAAGACAACTGGACTTTTACAGATTTTTCCATGTAACCATTTGTGAATGCATTAATTTTAGGAAACACAGTGTGGGGAAAACAGATTTTCAGTCCATTCAGCAACTAGTCTTTTTGTAAATAAAAATAAAAAAAAATAAAAAAAAAACATTATGTGATATCTAACTCTTAAAATTTCTTTTTAAAATGAATTCAAGTGAGTGTCATAAATAGATTCTAAATGCAATTTAAAAACAATTTGAAATTAACCAGCATATAGTGTCTCATTATTCGTAGTGCCGACTGGTCACATGTCCACTAATATGACAGGGTCCTGAAACCCATTAAACAGGCCAGCATGGAATTACCAGCTTTTTCTGAATGGAACCACGACTAATATGAGTCATGCCGGGGTGATGTAGACCTGTAAGGAGGTTCTTCTTACACAAACTCCAAGGATCATGGTGGTATGAAACAAGCTACCCAGCCATGTTATCAAATCGCTTCCTCTCACTTGTTACTTAGACTCTTCTGTTTTACTGTAAAGATGATGGAGTTACCTCATTAGGTCTACAGAGATCTGCATGGAGTACTGACATACACAAGACATGATGGATGGAGTAATACCTTTGTTCCTTTTTTAAATTGTATATTGTTAGCATGCCCAAAGGGGTTGGGCAGCCAGTTGACCTTGGACCCCTAGAGGTTTTTTTCTCCTTACTAAGGAGTTTTGGGTTCCTCTCCTCCGTTGTCTTCTGGTCTTCTGTTCTTTATTTAAAACATGTCTGGTCACTTGCTTTGTTAAGCACCTTGGGGCAACCTTGTTGTGAAAGGTGCTATATAAAAATACATTGAATTGACTTAGCATTAGGTCTGTCAATCTAAAATAATAATCTGACAGATGTGAATACATGTATGTATACTGAGAGACGCACTTGAAGCAGCATCACTAGTTCAAGATTTAAAGTTTTAGTAAGAGTCCAGAATTTCTTTCCTTAAAGTTTACAAAGTGTCTTCAAATCACAACATGAAGTGAAGTCCCTTTGCAGGTGGTGTGCATCACATTTTCTGCTCATACCCCAACCACTTGCCAGCACATGTACCTGCAGGAGAAAAGCAGTTTATCCGAATTCTAAGGAACCTTTAACAGGACCCTTCCATGCTGTAAAAACAAGTGCCAGATCTGAGCTGTGCTTTTTGAATCACGTGGATAGGTCTGGAAGGCAAAAATTCACTTTCCTTTCACTGTTTTCTGAGCTGGTGGAGACAGCTTGCGCTGGTATGGGCAACGTTCAGTACTAGTTCAGGGTCCATAGGTCCGTGAAGTGACTACAAGCATGAATGCTATCAAATATCAAGTATTATGGAAAAACGGGTTTCACGAATTAGGACAATGTGTTGTTTTTTTTTGTGAACCATGCTATTACATTCTTCCTACAGTACAAATTTCTTAGCAAAGTATGGTACCATGGTCTTCAGGTTCCACATTTGGATGTGATTGGGACCCTTTGTGACCAGTTAGATAAATAGCAAAATGTCACTTTGCATCAGTGCAGTACTATTACAGTTGAAAAACACCCCTTAATAATGTAAAAATAGCATTAGACACAGGAAGATGCCCCTCCACTTGCTCATATATGCTTTTAAAAAAATGTGCTGTACAGTACTACGGATATGACGTAAATTTATTCTGGTGTCATTTTGATTAATGAATCATACTTGACTGACTGTAATGCAGTTTAGTGCATAGTTGCATAGGCACTAAATTACCTCATTAGTGACCTGCTTAGGCACAGAGGATGAGGTGATTTAACCTGTTGAATGTCAACCCCGGTGAAAATCAATGATGGTTAATCGAAGAAGGCAGCCAATACGCCTGGCTAACGAAGGGACAGATGTCTTTGTGCCATTGGTGTGGTGGAGACTGAACCGCCAGCTGCCAGGTGTGAAGTCAGATCTTCTAGACGGGGAGGTCCAGGTGTGGTCGTGTGGGCTGAAGTGCCATGTTGCTACAGGGATTAATGGCCTCTGACTGAATGGTGCAGCGTGGATCAAGTTATGGGACTTCATTTGCTGCCATTCCTGTGGGGTCGACCTCCCCACATCTTCTCGCTGCTGGTGTGTGTGAGAGGGCGAAGCTGCAGATGCCCAGCTTTACCAGCCTGAGGCCCATTCATTGGTGGGGCCAACATGTGGCTTCCAGGGATCAGAGACCAGTGAACAGACATGAGCTTGCCTGGGCTCTACGAGAGGAAGGGGACACAATCCCACAAGACAGCACCTGCAACCTGGTGCAAAGCACGAGTCCTAGATGTACAGTATGGCTTGTGCTGGCTGTGTGTGCTCCAGCTGGTGCCTCGTGCAGTAGAACCCTGGTGAGGAATTAGGTAATGTCTGTTCCATAACATGCCGATATACCTGCTATAAAAAATATTGCCTCCTTTATCTGGATGATTGTTTGGAACATTTTGAAGTTATAAGTTAATGCATTTCTTTGGATTTTAATTCCCCATTTATGTTCTGGAGGTGGAGAGGTGGTGGGGAGAGGAGATCGTGTCGGGGATTCTTCACTTTGCTCTACTTTTTCCGAACTGAAGAAGAGGTTGTAGAAATCCATAGCCTTTTAACTACTGAGCTCAAAAAATGGTCATGAGCAAAGCAAATATTTTTAAGGAGCAGCAGCTAATTGGTTTTGAGGAGCCAGGATGCATCACATGTAGGTGAATTGGGAGACTATTGAGATTTTAAACTTTAATAAGTTTCACAAATATCACGCTGCAGTTTGCTTAAGATTATGAAAAGATTTAATTCTACTGATGCCATGTGCTCGCTTTCTGGCCTGTCTTTGCAAATCTGCGCTACATATATTTTCCAGGATTACAACAATAACTGCATATTTCATATTGGACCTAATTTGCCTTTATTAAACTGATAAAATGCTAACACATTAAATACATTTGCCAGCATGATGAAAATTTAGGGTTATTGCATTTTATGATTTTTATATTATTCAGGCAGGCAATTTTTCATTTAAATAAGATAGGCCTTGCCATCATTTCTTAATTATTTCAGCCATTCCCTTTGCAAAAAAAAGGGTCACTTTCCCTACTCATGGAAGACATATTCTTATTAAACTAATTTACCTACATGCAAATTTTTGTCATTTTTACCTCATTAACTATTTATCATAGACTTAAAAAATATATTCATGAAGGAGAGGGTAGCAGCCCGATGGAGCTGAAACTAATATTTTGCAACTCTAATGATTTTTTGCATCCTTAATTAGATAGAATAAGGTTGATATGATTAGGTCAGGATGTAGTGTTTTTCATTAAAAATACATTTCAGAAACTGTATTCGAATATGCCCTTGCAATTAAATAATGAATCCAGCGTGTTTCTTATTATGGACCCAATTAATATCCGGGGAAAAGGATAATTTTAATAACAATGGTCCACAAGGCCATCATTAGTAGGAAAGAAAACGACGGAAAAAAATATTCACAGGTACATTTATGACAAGCTCAGAATAAAAGTGATGCATAATTGAAGGTGAAAAATATCATTAAAACTTTCAAGCATTTGAATACTGTATGTCCAGGATTTAATATTGCCATTTTTTTAATATTATTTTAAAATAAACTTGTAATTAATAACTAATGTTTTTTACAACATTTGTAAGACCTTGTGTAAAAATATTGTAAAGACATTTAATATCTGCTAATGAAATCAATTGTCTCAAAAGTACCATTTTGCATAAACAATGTAAAATGCGAAATCTCGCCATCTTTTGCACTAGGGAAGGTGATCGAGGAGTTATTGTAAAATTTTAATTGCCAAAATTAAAATTTAAGTAAGACCAAGAATAAGGCTACTCAAGATCAATGAGAAATTGGTATCTGCCAGTAGGACATTATATCTCCAATGGCCTTGAAAGGATTTGGGACACAAGCATCTGGACTAGATTAATGGAGCCTACTCAAATCATCTGCAATTACTAATGACATAGTTAGAGTTGCATCTACATCACAGCAATGCAAGTGCAAATTCAAGAGCTACAGTTCATGAAAGTATCATTTAAAGATCTGAAAATGAGCCAGACCAAAGTGAAAGCTGTAGTGACTAAACTTGCTTGAAGAAGCAAAGGGCATCACCTTAGAAAAGGTCAACAGTTCAGGTGTTTTTTAGGCAAGCTAACATTATCATCTGAAAGCCAGATGTCTGAAATAACCAGTACAGCCAAAATAATAAGATGTGCTTTATAGGATTAAGAATAATTCTTAACAGGTAACCTGTGATGAGAACATTAAGTCATCTATCTTGTTCACTTCATTCTGAGGATCTCATCATCCCATTTCTCGGAAGAAGACAGTTAACCAATATGCCTGTGTAGCTTGTTTAAAACTTTCACAACCCTCGACAGGGAGAGTGAAATCTTGTGCCATAAGAGAAAGTATTTGACCGCGTGCCAACTTTGCTAATGTGTGGTTGCAAACCTGTAACCTGAAGTGAAATAAATAAATATCTACAGGTGACCTAAAGGAGCACATGGGCTCATGAAAAATAAAGCAGAAGAAGAAGGAAATTGACTGTGGTCCAAGCACAGACTCTCAGACATCCAGGCAAAGCCAGTGAAACTCACCTGGCAAACAAAGAGCCAGAAAAGATGGACCATTGTTGGACCAATGATCCTCCTGGACAGCAGAAATCTGAAGCAGCAAACTGCACACACTCCTGAAAACAGTTTGCTCTTAGGTCTTCACCCATAAGGCACTGAGAGACCCAAAAGACTATATATTGATGATGATGATGATGATGATACTTATAGTATTGATTTTATAAAGTTCCATTCATAACATGTCGTCACATACCAGTCAAGGTAAAAAAAAAAGAGAGAGCTTTAAGGTGAGGAGTCAGTGTCCCTGACTTCCTCAGCAAGAACATTTTACAACAAAGGGTTTTGGAATTGAATGACTGTGTAGCCACAGCTCTTAGCCTGGTTATGGGGCCACACCAGTCTAGCTCATGCTTATGGGACACATTTAGAAAAAAAAATCTGAAATGCAACCGAGAGACCATTAATTAAAAACCCTCTGTGAAACTCTTTGAAAGCATAGGCCAACATGGTTATTCCAGAGCAAATTTTATAAAAACCCTTTTTTTTAGCGCATGCACCGGACGGGATATACTGTAGAGCATTACATTTTTGATGCAAATGATGCTGATTTGGAAAGAGTAAGAAATTGTATCAGTTCAGTCCTTCCAGTCAAATGCATTTTACTAATGCGCATCTTACGAATAATTTGCTTACCTTACAGTATATCTCAGTTAGCTGCAGATGCCACCCTTAATATATTTATATTTCACAGTGGTTAAATTAAATTGCTCCTACATCAGCTAATATTTAGCCATTGCTAAATTTCCTATATTTTAAGCTCAGTCTCAAGTACAAAATTATATTCAGGTTCTATAATGAACACATTAATTATGTAAAAGCAGTGATGCAGATGGACCTAATTAATTGTCTGCTGTCACCTTCTTGATTACTATACCTGGAAGGGAGGTGTTAATTTCTATAATACTTAAGCAGGTATGCAAACTGTTTTGTCAGAACATTTCGACAATGATGGAGGAGCTGTGCGGTTAACAGTAATTTTTGCAGTAATTCATAAGAAGTTCCTTTGACATGTGTTAATAGCAGTTGATTGCCCTCAAGATGTTTTCACAACTGAAGTCTTCCACTGCCGCATCAAGGTTTGCTCAGTCGCACAGTTTTCCTTCCTGCGTCTAGATATAATTTGTGACCAGAGGCAAACGTTTGGAAATCCAGGTTGGTTGTGAAGAATCCGTCGGGGTAAATCTGTCGTCGTGGAGATGGCGCAGGCTGGCGCGGCGATGAGGAGCAGGCACCCGGGGTTCCTGTCACTCTAAAGCAAGCAATCCTTCTCGGTGATCCCCAGCCGGCAGGCCTCTTCAATCCTCTTCCTCCCCCGAATCGGATCTGTGCGCGCCCCTGCCTTCAGAGGTCATGAACTGGCAGAGAGGATTCAAAACATCAAGCACAAACTCCTGGAGAACTGTGTACTGAAGTGAGCTACAGTATCACCCCCCACCACCCCCCCAAAAAAAGAAACTATTGATTGATCACATAAGCATAATCTCCAGTGTGGGTGATATGTTTGATTGACGCAAGGCATGTACTTTATTAGGCACAAAATTGAAAATCTTTTGATATAAATGTACAAATTTAGAACTATAATTTATAACATTTAAATATGCTTTATATTTGAGCAATATTTTACTTACTGTGCTAGAATTAAAATAAGGTTAGTACTGTATATTTCTAATTATTATTATTATTATTTAAAGGTTTTCAAAATATTTATTTCCAAATCACTTTGTTTCAAAGTTTTAACCAAGTGAGGACAAACACCTAGAGTAGATAGGTAAGTCCACAGTGGCTTTTTGGCCAAGAGCTTATCCTTGTTAGGTTTCTAACAGTGTACGTACAATATAAATACAAATATCTTATCACCATTATTCTTTATTGACAACAGTGGATATTTAATGTGCATCATAACTTAGTGCGATTGTACTTTGGAAATCTTTACCACATTTTTTGCCTCTGTTATATCAAAACAGGATGCTGAAATATGTGCTTTAGCACATTTTGGCCTGTTTCTTTTATATAACCAATGTTCCCTTAGCATATTGATAAAAAAATCACAGACAAAACTGTGTAAATGTAATGCATAAATATTATTGGTTTGCCACCCTAACATGTGATTAAATAACGTTGTTAACCGTTTTTTAAATTCAGATTTTGTCGGGTGGACAAAACTGTGACAGATAAGCATTAAACAGAAGAAGAAGAAAAAACCGCGGCTCTCCTACACAGCGGCTGTGTGAACGAAAGGGCTCAATAAAACGTCAAGTGGCATTGATGAGGAAACGGCCAACCAGGTTCCACTCCATCACAGGCACAGGCACGGCCCAGCTTGTTGACTAGAAGGGAAGACGCGCAGCAGATGCGCTGCCTGACTGGAAGCGATGGTCCCACCCCTGGAAAGGCATCGGGATGGAGCACAGAGGACAGAGCTGCTCACCCCTGGTAGGGGAGGGGGGTCGGGGGTCAGCGGAAGGTGCTGCCGCCTCCGAGGTGCAGCTCCAGCCCTCACATCAGAGCCGGGCCGCTCCTTCAATGACAGGGCCCATGAGTGGACACTGCCGGGAGGCGCCAGGGCCCGCGGCCGCAGCCGCAGCGCGGGAACGCCGCATTAGAGCGCTCGATATGAAATGTGACGGCGGGGGGGGGCACGTGCTGGGGTCTGTGGAAAGGTCACGGGCTCCTGGGGGGGCGTCCGGTGTGAAAACAATGTGGCAGGCCCGTGGTTGAAGCCCACCTGCAGCCACGCGCCCCGGCCTGAGTGCCGCATTGCCTCCCAGACTCGTCTCCTCCTGCTTGTCCTTTCACATCAGGGGGGCGATCTGAGGACAGCCCTGCAGTGGGGCGTGTGGGGCCCGCAGGTTCGGAGCTCTTTTAATTCAGGGCAGGAGCAAATAAACCCCAGACCCCCAGAAATTTTGAACTTAAGGCAGACGGAAAGATTTCCATTTGGAATCTAAGTTTGAAAGAGAGATGTTCATTTACTATTAGTCTTAACATAAGGTATTGATTGTATTTGGAAGGCCTGCTGCTTGTTTATTTTCACTAGTGCAATCCCATGAATACCATTTAACACCAACAGAAGCAAATACCTTTTCCTGCAGAGATGCTGCAAAGTGCTGGCAAACACTAAAATTCTACATTATTCCTTGGAACTTTCTCGTGAAACAAAATCTTAGACTGCAGAGAATGCCTATCCTGGATTACCTTAATGATCTCTTCATTAATCTGAATGAGACTCTGGAAAGTCTTTCAGCAGTGCAGAGCAGGAATCAAGAGTGTCGTTTTGTTTTTTTTGTTGTTTTTTTTTTAGTCTCACCCAATGAATTAAAATCGTATAATCCCTCTAATGGACAGATATCTGTATTAATGTAAGGTAAATACAGATCCATATATTAAGTGAAAGATTTGACTGAACCCTGCTTCAGTGTTTTCTAGTATGGCCTTTTAATTTCACCATAATACATAGCATGACTTGTCAGCTGTCAAAACACACGCAGCTGTAAGCCCGTCTATTGGAAGCATCTGTTACCCTGCTGAACTTCTTCTCACAATCCGTGGCTCCTATGGATTCTCAGAGCACTTTGTTTTCCACCCGTAATACAAAACAGAAGGAATAAATTGTATTGTCGGCAAATGAATGAGCGGTCCATAGCCGCACATAGAGGGAATGGGATCTTTTTCAGAAATATCTAATTCCACTTGTGTGAGGTTCTCGTCCTCCGTTCTTTCTGACTGTAGCCCTCAAAGAGAGGAGCAATAATCCTTTATCAGACTGAAAGGAAAATGACACGAATTGCATAAGATATTTGCACAGTAACTGTCAAAAACCGAAGGTATAGCACGGGATCCATTTTAGCCCAATCGCTCTCAATCTGATTTTAGATACATTACGGCAAGAAGCAACTTTACTCCCACTACACTTTACTGTACCGGGTTATGATAGCAAGAGTCTCATTAGTGGGTTAAATGACTAATTGGGCATCTCAGTAGCTCAACCTGGTGTCATTCAATTACCTGTGACTATGTGATAAGAATTTCCCCAAATATCACTTTTTTTCAGTTCTTATACAGGCTTCATATACTGTACATGTTTAAGGAAACAGAGGCCAGAGTTTCATTCTTTAGCCCTGTTCGGAGTCAAAAGCCAAGACGGCACTCATTTAACAAAGCCTGACCCCACAGCCATTCAGTTTTACTGCAGGCAGTCGGCTTCAAGTTGTGACGACGGTTGGGTCTTCAGGGCAAAGTGGCAATCGAAAGACGACATCATCTATAATTATAAAATCTCCCAAACTCTTTGTTTTCAGTGTGTAAGAGAAACTTGGTTCTGTGTGAGCAGTTGCGGCGAAAATAAAAAAAAAAAAACAATGGGCAAACATGTTGGAGGCATGGCTCCTTCTGAAAGTGAAGACTTCTCTCTGCCTTAATCAAAGAGCCATCGCTGTACATCGTGGGCCAAACCATGACTCTTGGCAAAGGGAATGTGAGATGCTGCTTTCTCCACCCTTCCACTCTTTAATTTAGATGCCAGATGGAACGAAAGGCACACCAAGATTTTCTTTGTTGCCTAAAAGTTCTTCAGATTTTTTTTTTGCAAGGGTCATCGGTATAGTGCCAAGTTTATAACGAATGCGTTCATCTAATTAACGCGAATAAGCAAGATCCTGTGGCCATGGGCACCTTGTGCGTCTAAAGATAGATAATATATGTGGGGATGGTACTGTATTAGTAGGGCTCCTCATTTGCGTGTATATATTCTCCCTTTAACAACAATGAAAGGTCACAGAGTCATTCCTAGATCCCATTTTAGTGAAACGCATTGGATAGCCTCTGAGTTTGGGATATATATTACTAACTACAACGATTTTAATCCCTGTTCTTGTGATTATTAAACACTGCATATTCTACATCTCCATTCAGCCGAGAAGAGCATTTGTCTGGACATCTTGTTTAACTGCTGGCAAACGTTGATCCAGAGCCATGAAAAACCCACTCTGGGGTCTGAGGTCAGCTGTGAAACTGTGGGATTAAGACACAAGTTGAGGGGACCCTGGCATGAATGATCAGCACCATTTGTAAACTCTCCTTGAGGAACTGAGGGAGCTAAATGCTCACTGGCTGTGATATTAAGCGAGAAGCAGCTCAGGCCTTGATTTGTAATGAACAGGGTTTGGGCGTTTTGAATGGGGGAAATGGAACCGCCTTATGATAAGTTTAATTGGATGTCTCCTAATTAAACTTTTTAAATTCAATTAAAACCACACGCTACACAGCTTTCAGTTGACAGCACAACCTTTCCCCGACCGCAAATTAGACACATTCTTTGGTGGCCTCAGACGGTTCTTAAATGCCATGAGCTGACGAGTTAAGGTTTTGATTTAGCCCGCGCCTGAAGTGTGGTACTCCTCAGCCCTGCTGGGGACTGCAAAGCAAACCGATTTAATCAAGATTGAGCTCCCTGGGCCTCAGGAAGGCAAAAAGGATTCAGCTGGGTCACTCTGAGAAATGATTGGCCATTTTCCCAAGAATGGTTCTCAGTATTTGCTCCTCTTTGTAATCAGCTCTGAGAACAGAATAAGGACTCTACTGTATAAAACACTTCTAGAACCCTGGTCTTTATATAAGGAAATATATTTTCTGCTTTTATTTACCTTTTTTCCATCTTATAAAAAAGTCTTTCATGAACATGGGTGTGATCTGCCATTTTTCCCCTTAAGCAATATAACTTGCTCATTTCACTCTCCCACTTTGGAATCGCCATTCTCTTTACCAGTCTACGTCTCCTCCCCAGTTTGGATTCACCATACGTCACTCAGCTCGGCACCACCCTTTGCGTTCCCTCAAGAGGAGGAAGGACAATTTGTGACACCTTGAGAAAAAGCCCTGCCGAGCAGCTGCCTAAACTCGCACCCCATGGCCTTTGGCATGACGGGGTTGGATGGAGCAGAAAGCTACTAAGGCTGCTGGCTCACATGTCCCCAGGCTGTTGTGTGGCCACAGTCGACCCCGTCAGCCCAAGTTCAGTCAGATCTGGGCCAAGGCAGGTCTGAACGAACAGCGCCTAGATTGTCGAGTCCAGCCTGCACCCTGGAAGAGAGACTTTGTTCTCTGTGTGCAGATGTGGCTGAAGGAAAGAAACGATTGGTGAAGTCAAATCCTGTAGCTTCAAATTCTCTGGCTTCAGCTCACTGCAGGCTGAATTGTACTGTATCTTTAACACCAGAATATTTAGATTTATGCTATCCCTAGCGACGGAACTGTATTTCTCACGTCTGATGGCTGAGTGATGGTTTTCTTTATTGCTGCTCACCTCTTCTTATGACAGTGCAGCGGTTTCCGTGACACAGGCAGTCATTTCAGGGAACAGGCTGTTCTGATTCTCCCGTTCTGTGGTCCTTAGAACCTTTCCCAGGTACCACGTTTCGTGTAGGGCGCCTCAGCGCTGTCTAACCTCCAGGCACTGCGAGGTTACGCACAGGTAAATGCTTTTAACTTCTGAGCGTCTCTGGCCCGCTTGCCGCAGTTCTGAGTCGCAGGATTAGGGGCAGAACTGCCAGGGTAGAGAGCTGTGCTGCCCATCTAGATGGCCAAGCCTCTCTGTTAGACTGACACATAAATAACCTACTCTGTCCCCCACCCAGGCAAATTCAAATGCACCTGTCAACTTGATAAAGCACTCGCCCGCAGGGAAGCATTGTTTACATTTTCACTCCAGTCTTCAGAAAAGTGAGATTCTAATTATTTTCCCACTGTAAATTAAAGCCAAGTGGGACAGAACTGAAACCAAAAGGATCCCAGCGGAAACCTGCCGCTATACATAAATTGTGTTTAGGGAGAAAGATGGGGGTGGGTGGTGTTGAATAGGCAGGTCAGCAGCTTTTGTCTTGATGTACAGGGGAAGAAAGGAAGGTGAACTGTTGTACAGGCTGGGCTCTGTGTCTAGTTTGTTGTGCTCGTTGCATACAGTCTACAATTGTTCAGCCAACTGGAATACATTATATCTAAATTTCATACATAATAATGTGCCAAAATTGCATGGCATTGTTTGTCATTTCAGTGACTTGACAGAATATATTTAATTAGCCCCAGAGAGCATGCAAATCGAAAGTAAAATTAGAATCAACGGAAACCTTGGAGTGAGGCTGATCTGGAGTCTGGAGTAAAGATATCGTTTGTATCAATCAGTAAAGAATTAATACAACAATGGCGGCTCTGTCAATGCCTTATCAGTGCTGTCCTGGAACGTGGCCAAAGGATTTAACTTTCATTCAACAAGCTGCAGGTGAAAAGATTCTTAACTGCCTAAAGTCTTTTTTTTTTCCTTTTCATAGAAATAAATAGCACACTCCCGCTTCTAAAACCTGTTTCAGATTTTACGACTAACTGCAGAAATAAAGTTGATAATAACAACAAAATTCATCAGTGGAAAACATTTGCTTATCCTAATGAAAATGCTTCTGATTTGTAGAGTTTTTGTTTGTTTAATACCAGAAACACTACAGTAAAAGCAAAATTTCATCAGTTTTTAAAAAAAAAAAAATTAATTTGACCTCTTTGTGTTCATATATAGTGCATGCAAAACTGCATGCTAATACTTGTCTTTATAGATACCAAGGCCATCTTAACTGGCATGCAGAGTAGTCTGGTATTATTTTTGTTATGTGCCACATTTTACATTTTTCATATTGGCTTTTGCCAATAAGATGGACCGTCACTAGTTATGACATTGCAAAACGTTGTCTTTGATTGCTGAATGCATTTTGGCAGATAATGCAATTCAAAGGAATAATGGCTGGTGCCTTTGTATTATTGTGCAGAACATGATTGGCTGTTACTGCACTTATGTATTTCCAGTAATACCTTCAAAAAATGAAGTGGGTCCCCTCCTACATGTAAAGCTCTTTGAGATCCTTTGGGATGAGAAACTCTATAAAAATTAAATGAATTATTTTTATTTTAAAATAAAACACTTAATTCTATGCAGAGTGATCTATTTTGATGTTAATAATTCTCCAAGGAGTACTGGTTTGCTCCCCTCATCCACAAAATGAGACAGATATGCACTGTATCAGATTTCTAAATGCAGCACTAAACTATAAATCCAGGGCAGATTGTGTTGGAATTAGGTTAGCTCACTTGAATCCTATCTGTTTTACCCACAGCTGGTCTCTCTAAAATACAGAGGCATTGATTCTAAATCAGCCACATCACTTAGTGCTATCAAATGGAAGAATGAAAAATGCTCTTAAGCAGCCAGAAGCCCCAGTTCTATGTGTATTTTATTTAGCTTTTAAAACATATACAGTACTGTGTTCAATATGGGCATTTCTAGTATTTTGTTTTAGTGAAAAAATAAGATTATTTGTAAGGGATATCAAAAAATAAAAATAAAATTTTCACAAAAAATCACAAAATAAAATTAACAGAATTTATAGACAAAATGTCTCTTTTCTGCATACACACATTTATTTAATTTTTCCACGGTAGGAAAATGTACCCAACAACAATTTCACTGAGACTATTTCAGAAACTTCAAACAATGTTTTGTTGTATAATGTAGATCAAAACTGTGTTTCAGATGGCCATGAACTATATGGATAAACCTGAGACTTTATTTTTCCATTCATAAATTATTCAATAGATATTTAAATTAAAAATTCCAATTTTTTATCTGTCCTAGACTTGTGTGTGTGTGTGGGGGGGGGGGGGGTATGACAGTATGTATTTTTTCAGCATACAACAAAATCATCATGTATGTGTTAAAATTTAAAGCAATATATCTACAGCATTTAATCAATAATGAATTAATGTAATGTCATATGTATTCTAAGATAATACATTTTACTTTCTGACTTCTGCCTGTGCAAGTTTCATTGTTTTAGTGCCTTTCCTTTGCCAGTGTTACACTGTTAAATAGACATCTACCACATGCAAGTTAGGGTGCTTAATCCTTACTTTACTGGTTAAGTGAGTAGCACATTAGTTCAAAGAGACAAGAATTTAGGCTTTAGAGACCTTTTGGGTTCTTTTGCATTTTTTACCTCTTATGATTCTCTGATGTTTACAAAACATACAAGAGGCCAATTTTTAGAGGCTGAATATTTTTAAGGAGTGTCTAATTATGTGTGGTAATGGTTCATGTACGCTAATGACCCAAAGTTGTGCTTTAAGTAGCCATTTAGGTCATTAAAGAAATCAAAACGTTGGTGAACAGAATTAACTTTCTCCTTAACCATGACCTACTATGCAGTTTCTTTGAAGATGTTTCCTTTTATAGTGATCCAACACTTGGCTTTTCTTAAAGAATCATAATTACTAAACCAATTAGAAGGTCATCTTGGATTCGTAAACATAAAGATTTGAAACTTCCTCATGCTTTCAACCTCTCTGAGCCAGCCTCATGTGAATGTAGACATTTAAGAAACTCAGAGAACAATTTACAAGTTAGTGACTCACACTTTAATTAAGCAATGTTCTGAACCCATCAGAATGCAAGCCTGCCTCTGCTTGTCTCTATTGTGAGTGAGTCAGTATTCATAATCTGTTTTTATTCTGGAAGATGATTTTCAGTGAGGCGTTATTGTAAGTTGTGATTGCATTTTGTGGTTTCTTGTCAGGTAGAAAGATTGCAGAGATAGGGTCTCTTAAGTTCCTGGTGTGGTGGTTGATTAGTTCACCTTTAAACACCGAAGCAAGCAGTCATGATTGTTCAGCTGTCTCTTGTGTGAGTTTTTTTTATTCCTCAGTGAATCAATCTCTAGTTTTACCTGCAAACAGGTTACTCCAAAGGTTATTGAGTTGATTCAAGTGAGCATCTAATATATCAAATATCAGGGAAACAACATGGTCTTAATGCATGAATGATTTCAAGTTACATGACCTATATAACATGTTATATGCTCTGTTTCCTTTGACTGTTTTCTTAATAGATGAGTGAAATACATTCCAGGTACAAGAGCTTGAAATGCACCACAAATAAACACCAGGAAAACTAGAATTGCAATTATATACAGCAAAAATAAAGAAATGTGAGAAGACAGCCTGTTGTTATTAGAAAAGTCAGAGTTCCTGAAGTGTATTTTAGGGAAAACAAATCCAGATAGGAAGAATGTTGATTCTTATATTATAGATTAAAATGTTTAGAAATTAAAATAATGTTTGAAACTCTAATGCACAGCAGTTTAATTCCTTTCCAACTTAATGTGTGACTTTCTTTCACAATGCACCCTGTGAGGAAGTTCAGAGCAACTAATGGGATTACAGTTCACAACGTTTCACTTTGGACGGTAGACAGGTCAACAGCCCTGGTTCCCTTTCTTTTCTTTCTGAGCTTTAACGGTCTTTGAATGCTGGTCTCAGGAGTGATCACTCGGGGGTTAACTGTAAGACGTCAGCGTGTATGTGCAAGTGAGTGCAGGTACTCAGCTCAGCCCTGCCTGTTATTCTCCGTGCGTTGCTGGTGTTTAGTGAGAGTCCTGGCTGGTATGACAGGCCCTTGACAGTTCCTAATTAAAGTGGATGTTGGGGGTGGGTGGGTGTGGGGGGGGGTGTTTTGTCTCTCTCACTAGGTGGCAGTGTATGACTACATCTGGACCAAAGACCCCTCAGCTAGCTGTGACACCTCCAGCTGTGACCCCCAGCATCGCAGTGGAGCCCCTGGATTGCCAGCCAGCCAGGAGGAAATCAGCACGCATGTGTCTGTCTACACCATACACCTCAGCGGGCTCCGAAAGCCGTATCGGCAGTTCCTCAGAGAGCCTGACGGGGCCATCGTGGAGGTACGGTTTCCCCCTGGGCTGAAATCGGCTCTTCTGAAAATTGCCTGTGTCTGCGGTGCCACTACTGAGCTTCTTCCCGGCGCTGTTACATCAGCAAGTACAAAAGAAATCCAGCTGCTCTTGGGCACTCCAGTATACGCAGCTCACTGGTTCCTTTCAAGCTCTGTCACTTTCTGCAGGGGGCCAGAGTGCCACCCAGCAGGGCCAGGTTAGGAGACACAGTGACGAACAAGCCAGCCCTGCCGCTGATGGCTCCTCTCCTCCAAGCTGCTGCCATCAGAAGGATCTGTGGCTTTTTAAAAGGAAAACCGAAAACCTGCGAGACAACTTTTTTTTAGTAATAGCTTGCAGCATAAATTATACAAGACTTCTTTAATAAGCTACTGTATGGACGCAAATTCCCTGTTTTTGTTTCCTCATGATTTACAGTAAAAGGGAACTGTAGCTGTGAATCATTAAAAGATTAAAAGTCGTTTTAATATCATATCATATCACAGATGGTGAATTTCCAATGAAGTGGATTTTATGCCCATTCCTACATAGTGTTTCTTAAGCATATAGTTTGACTATCAAATTAATCCTGATTTTATTTTTCTACTGAGAGGAAAAATACATTTGGAAATATTATTTAATAAGCTTTTAGAGACCTGCAATGAAAGCTAATGTCTTTGCAATTCTTTTTATTGTCATTACAAGCAATAAGTGTTTTCTAAAAAATAACAGTGAATTTTCAAAGCAACCATCTAAACATCTCTCTTTTACAACATTTACAGAAATTTCCATTCAATGCACCTGCATTAAAATGGAAATGACATAAATGCAATACATTAAAATATGCCTTAAGTAAGGGTGTTTGCTAAGCAAGTGATGACAAAAATTCTCACTACTCTAATATTTTATCACAAGCTAAACTCTAAACACTTCAAAAGTAATTTTAGATGTAAAATGTGGATGCTTACAAGCTATCAACATTTTTAGCATAGACTTGCTGTTAGTACATTAAAATATAATATATAAAATCCCATGTTAGTCCCTTTTTATAAGGGAGCAGCATGAACATCATAACATGTCAAGTCACTCTTGACTATAACAGCAACTGCATCTTTTTTCCCAAAACAACACTAACAGTAATATCTCTGTGCTGCTTCCAAGCAGCTTGCATTTCTTACTTCATGGGAAAAGGCTCTTTACATATTCAACCTAATTCGCTTCAAAATACTGTATGCACTGGCTTTATGTATATACTGTAGGTACATACAGAATAACCAAAGGGCATTTACAGCACTCTGAAGTACACTTGAGATGATTTTATTACTGTTTTATATAATTTTCAAAGGAATATAAGATAGAAGCTGTATACAAACTGGTCTTCAGATTTAAGATGACAGCTCCTCCGAGAGAAATAACATTGAGGTGTTTCTGCCTTTGAACAAAGAACCCTGTGTTGCAGGTTCTGAGTGTGAAATAACAGTGCCTGTGTTGTACTGTACTCCAGTCTAATATTTCTGCAACCTGAGTGCAGTATTTATAATGCTTAAAAAACACATGTTCAGCCTTTATTTTTGTCCATCTGCAAAATAAAGTTGTGAAAACTCATTCAGAAGAATGTCATTCAGTTGATTATGATGAGATATTATAAATAAGCCAGGTATAATTTCATTCAGTAAAAGTGAAGTGAAGACACACACTCACCCTGGACAGGACGCCAGTTCATCACAGGGCACACACAGACACACACACTCACCCTGGATGGGTCACCAGTCCATCACAGGGCACACACACAGACTCCTGAAAGGGCCAGTTTTTTGTAAAACCAGTTAATCTACTAGTATGTCTTTGGGCTGTGGGAGGAACCCAGAACACCCAGAGGAAACCCGCACAAACCCGGGGAGAACATACAAACTCCACACAGATAGGTCTGAAATTAAACCTAGACAGCTATGCTACAGTATGCACTGTGCCACCATTCTGCCCCTCATCAGATTATACTTTTGTATTATACATTGTTTACAGTGAACAGTTATCTTTTTGTCTTCCAAGAACTACATATTTCTTGGCCACTATTTTTTTTAATAAAAGGCCCTTTACGTGCTCTACTGTTCTTAACAACTACAGTAGCAGCACAGCTTTCAAACTCCACTTTACTCCACTTTTCTGCCTCCCATACAGGCTCCACTTAAAGCTGCTTTATTTTAGCTGCTTTGTTTAGCAGATCTTAGGAATTCTCAAATTTGTCAGTAATATTTGGGTTTCACTATGAGGGTTATTTTTTTAAAGCACAGAGAGAAAGGGCTACATTGTCATTCCCTCCTCTATTTATCTCTTTTCAGGTTTGTGTTTTTCTATGTATTTTTTCTCCTAGGCTAACCTCTCGGTGTGTATGCCCTAAAATAGATGCTGGCAGGCTGTGCTACATAAACTGCTTCACATATGAGTGTTCTGCGGCATATGGGATGCCTAGATTTGTTTGTGTAAAAGTTCCATAAAAAATGCACAACTAAAGCTTGAACAGCTTGAATATTAGCTTTCAACAAATTATTTATGGGTTGCTTAAAAGCTTATTTTATAAGTACCTACAACACTGTGCTATAAACACAAGACAGACATTTACTTCACTTTTCCACAGGTTTTAATAGGCTTATTTTTTTTGTTTTTTTTTATTAGCAGCATTCGGTGAATCCACATTAAAATATTGCATTGGAATAGTTAGCGCACCACAGATTATTAAAGCATTTGACAGTGTCCGTTAATGAGAAGACTGAATTGGTGTTGGGTTACTCTTGTTTGTAATGATAACACTATATGATATGTGCTGGTGAACTCATATAATAATTTATACATTATCAGGCAATGATGATCAAAAGTTGAAGAAATAATTCTGATAATCTGTTCAGTGAAGCAAAATGTTAAAAACCGAAACTGTGAGAATAAAGTAGTGAATAACTATAGGATGAGGGGGGTATTTATTTTATAGCTTATGCTACAGTACCAGATTTTCCTTTAACAAAACATTTACAAAACAGAACAATCTGTATCTTAAAATGCAACCTACTTAGATCCATGCAGGGTATAACACATGCTTTTTAGAAGAACGTCTGACTGATTTTAGCTGAATTTCTGACTAATTGTTGAATTCATTTAGAATTTTAGCAAAACTAGTTTGCAAAACTGAAGTTTTTTTATATTGTGTTTCATCTTATTTGTATGATAAAATGAAAGAAACCGAGATTTTTATATTTTACTAACTCACTGGCATGAGCATTAATAGTGTTCTTTCCAAATAGTTTCCATGACTCAGCTTTGCAGATATCCAAATTAAATCATGCTTGCCAATACTGACCTAATTTATATTTTGAATAAAAATTAACCTTTAAAAAATACCTTACAGCAACACTAATTGACAAACTACATCAATTCTGTTTCTGTTCGTATTTTATAATTACTGTGTGGTACACTCGATTGGAACTTGAAAGCATGGTTCATTTGTTTTGAGGTCACTACAACCCTTCAGACATAAAGAATAATTTCTTACACAACTAAGTTCTTCATTTTTTTTCTTTGACTAATTACCATTACACTGACCTTTATTCTGGACATAACATGGATTGATTAAGTTACAGTATGTGCCTGTCTGGCAGAGTTACTTTTTGGGGGCTCTCATGAAATATACATTATAAAACAATCCCACAGGTTTCTGTTTTCAAAATGTGATGTCTTTGAGCTGCATAAAACACAGCAAATACATGTAAATGGGTGGTTGAATTGTCTATACGGGTCTTTTGTGACTTTCTGCACTCATAAGCATCTCCATTGTGGCACATTGTTTGCTTTGTACTACATTATAGTCTCTACTCAAATTCCCTGCTTTAAGGGTTAAATAGAGTTTGACGGGACTCTTATAGTCCTGTGTCTCGTCAAGCACTCTTTATTCCAATCTCCCGTAATACTAAAGCCTTAAAAACCAATCCTCTTCTTTCTGTGCATGACGATTGAAGAGCCCTAACTTGTTTCTTCTGTATAGTGTGATTGTTCCCGGCCTGCAGTTTTCGCTGTTGAAAGAGTTGTGCTTTCATTTTCATTAATCATTCGGAATCGCACTGCAGAGAGCATCATTTGGGGAAAGTGATTAGGAATATTAAAGAAACAGGAAGCTAGACACTTAAGTTATGGTATTTGGTACTTGATTAGTAGGTGAAGTTAAGTGTTGTTCTTGCTGGAATTCGTGCCTGAACACTCAGGGCTGTAGGGCAGTCAAAGGTCTTTTCTACCACTCTCAATTTCCTGTGCGATTCAAGTGTCTCTTAAGCACACTTGAAACAGTGATTTTAATCACTCTTGTCTCGTAGCCCAGTGACATCTGGGAATGACACATGGCATCCGCTGATAGCATATTTAATAACTGTCCCATTCTAAAACGGAATATGCTTCTATTAACCCGTATTTGACAATGAAATGATTACTTTGGGCTGTCTTTAAAGGTACCCGGTGACGCTGGTGACATGGGGCTTCCTCTCTGTGAAGTCAGCCCCACTGCGCAGAATCTGGCCGGCGATAAGGCCGCTGGTGAAGGGTCGTCGTCTACACGCCAGCTGAGGGGCAGGAAGAAGAAAGCTGAGTGGCGTGAGTGTAGCAGCGGGAAACAAATTGCGTGTTCTTTCCTCCTGTGGCCAGTTCGGTCTCCTGGGAAGCCTCCTCGTGTCCGAGAGAGATGAGATGGCACGGGAGGGTTTTTCAGCTTTCCTCAGGCTTCAGCACACAACCTGTCACCAGTGGGCGCAAGATTGGCGGGCAAAAAGAATTTGCTATGCCAGGTTTTACAAGTTGTTTTTGATCTAGAAAGATGGCTCACCATTCACCTTTCGCGGGCTGAAAGGTCTGTAAGTCCCTTGTTGTCTCACTCAGTTAGTGTTGTGTTCAGACCGTCATGTTTTCGTACTGTTTGTTTTTTCTTTGCAGCTTTAGTTTCTAACTGTTCAAAAGCATACAAGTCCTACAGGAGTTTTTGTTTATTTTTTCAATGAAAGAAAGCCTAGTGCGAAATAGGTTCTGCTAAAAACAAATGGTAAATTTATGGTCGTTTACAGCAAACTTCTCTTTTTCTGTAGGATCTTCACGAGTTGAACCAGCTGGAAGAAGTTGGTGTGATTCAACTGCTGTCCAGAAACTATTCAATCACTGACACCCAGCATTGAAGACTCCAGCAGCCGAGAAATCTACTGTACATTTTTCACCTTCTTCAAGCTCAGTATTTCAAGTCAAATTATTTATTTCCAGAAAGATTCAGAAGTATTTTCAGTAGTATCACTGCAGATATCTACCTTTAAGTAATTAGGTAACCAAGAAACTGAAAAAAACACTGACAGGTATTGGGAGAAATAACAAACAGCTGTAGCAAATGAGGTTATTGAAGCCATTATGATGCAGAATGAGTTAAGTGTCCCGTTTTACAGGATTGTTGTGTAAACCACAATGAAACTTACTGTATGGAGAAGAAACTTAAATATGTTTTATATTAGAGCAATTAATTACCCAATAAACAATGTAAATTAATGATTCCATTAGAAAATTAACTAGGGTCATTAGGTCTTCATTGCTGCCCCAACAAGATGAAAAATGAAGATTCTAAAAGTCACTAATCAGAGGGAGTGATAAAATATCAATATTGGGCTCACATTAAGCTGGATAATATTCAGGCTGCTTGATTTGTATTGAATATGTGTCTGGTGGCTGGAGCTTGCTATAATGAACTAGCCCACAAATCACAGCTTAATGGGAACCTACTTATACATATTGCTTAATTAAAGGTTGTGAGCTTATTAACATGTGTCTTTGGCATTGAGCACTGGGGATGTAATCTGTGCAAATAGGACCAGGTTGTAAAGGTTTTATAGATAGCCTATCATATTAAACTCATAGCTTAATCCAGAATCTTAATAACCTGTCATTTTCATTGATGATGGTTCATTTTATAGATGGTCATTACAGCCAAACTTCTTGAGTAGGGACCCTTCTGGGACTCTCATGAATAGTCCTCATTATCTTATACTTTTGGAATTAAAGTTTTCTTGCTGTGTATAAACCACTGTGGTCATAGCTTCAGGGTTGAGCAAAGTGAAATATACATGGCTTTGGATGTGTTTAAAAATACCCCAAAGACAAAATAAAGCCCACTTGAGCTGTAAAGTTGAATTCCCTGTAAAAACAGAATGTTCAGCTCCTTTAATAGATGGATAAATAAATACACAATAATTCACATACACTATAAACACACCCACTAAAGCATTCAGTCAGATTATTAACTGGATGAGTAGAAAGTGCCCTGTATGTGTAGAAAATGTGAATCGTTTTGTCTGCTTATACAGTATCCACTGACCTTCTTCTTTCAATGAGATGCACAAGGTCTGTGCTTGGTCTCTTCTCTGGAGTACCTGTGACATTTTAAAGGAAGACTAATAGAACAGAGGTCTAGTATGGGGCTTTCTATATCAAATCTTTTAACTCTCCCTCTGGTGCAATTTCAGTTCAATCCACAGTGGTACCGGATATAATTTGAACAGTGTGTGTTATTAATGACCGAACAATCGTAATTAAACCTGTTCCAGAGTGAAGCAGACTTAGGGCATACAGTATGTTCTGAAGTCAGTTTTGTTTGGAAGCAAAAATGTTTGTACACTGACCTCCTTCAAATGCAGATTAATAAGGAAACAACTTTCAGGTAATTATTCCCTACTTTTTTATCATGCAACCCCAAAAAAATGAAACCCAAAAGGTTTGTGTTATGAAAGGAGTGGTTCAGAGAGATTCACCTTACTGATAATGTTGCACTACAGAATCAGCCATATTTCTTAATGTATTTTCATTCCAGATAAATCATCCATTGTCAGAGTTGTCTTCACTTTTTCAGGCCAGCAATGTGTCTTTTCAGTTTTTAAAGCACATCATTGTGGCACAGATCTTCCCTTTTCACAACCTGTTGTGTGGCTCCTACAGAAAGATATAGACGCCTTTATTTGTGTTTCATGATTTTTAAAGAGATATTTATCAGTCACATTGGTGGAGGCAGGGTCTGTTCTTGTCTATCTTTTTGAAATACCAACTGCAGGTCTTCAGAGAAGGCTGAATTATACATTGGTGATTTTTGAGGTTGTTTAAGCAAAAAGAGTCACATTGTGTTGTGTGGGCATATTGATGCTAGGATACAAAAACAAGCCCAGCGGACAGAGGCTTCTTAAAAATCGTCAGCCTACTGGACATTTTTGTTATATTGAATTATACAGGGGCACCGTACAAATGGCTGACCCTGCGCTCTGACCCCCAGCTTCTCTCCCTGTCTGTGTGTCTCATGGAGAGCAAGCTGGGGTCCGCGAAGAGACAAATTCCTCATGCAAGAAATTGTATATGGCTAATAAAGTGATCTTATCTTATTAAATTAAATATTTATATATTTGGTAAAAACTTTAAATGTTCAGTGGTTTTTAACAGTGGTATGGAAATATAAAAAACATATTTGGAAACAACATTTGTTCGTTAAAACGTGCAGTAAATGTCAATAACTGATATCTGGGATATTCAAAATTTGTACAATTCATCTTCATTCTCTGTACAATTTATCAGAAAAAATAAATAAATCAAACAAAAGGTACTGATCATTTTTCATCTTAAATTATTATTTGTTACCTAATCATCTCATGTCTACAGGACAATTTTCTCAGCAGGTAATTTTTACTTATGGAGAGAAAAAAAATTAAGGAACAATACTGTATTTTATTTGTTCATGACGATTGTATCATTTATTCACAAGATTCCCCTTTTGTTTCTTGGGCAATGTGGAGCAAAACAGAAAGATAGCACTTCTGTGCATATGGATTCTCCTCAGCCCTTAAACTGTATCTAGCTGCCTTCCTTAAAACAAAGGGGGAAGGAGAAGATGGTATTCTGAAGTTTCAAATATTTTATTTCAAATGACAAATAATATTTCAATATAATTGAAATTTAAAATGAATTTCCCACCAGCTATTATGTTCGAAAATGGCCTTAGGTCCCTTCTTCACTGTTGCTGATTTAACAGAACAATTTTTTTTTTTTTGCACCGCTATCATTTAGAAACCGCAACTTCTGAAGTTAGGGCAGACACATGCATACTGTAGCTTCTTCCTCAGGACGTAGCCACAGCTCAGAAAGAATAATAACATTAACACATTGCTTAATTCTATATTAACTTACCCTTCGGCTTTTGTAACTCACGTATTGGAGACTTTGCTTTTTGCTGAAAGATTTCAGAAACGCTACACTCATTCCACCTTACAGCATCAAAGAACCTCAGCAAAACCTGCAAACCTCAAGCACTTGTTTTGTTACTGAATACAATAGAATAGGGTTAAGTAAAAGTTAACTGAAACACACAGCATATTTTTAGTGATTTTTTTTTGTAGTGAAATTGTGGCCAAGTTCTGTCTTTTTAAAGAGAAACTTGATCCTCCACTGCCTCCTGTGTATTCTCTGTAAACATTATATATTCTGTACTTTTCACATCTCAAACTTTTCAGGACCAAACCTGCTTATTAGTTTTTGGTCTGTGTGGGGAAAAAAAAAACCTTTTGATTCTTTACCTGAAAACCAAACAAGTCGCTCTAATGCAAAAAAAAAACAAAAAAAAAAACGTTTGTCATTGCCAGGCTTCACTGATTTCTTTATTTCTTTTAAATCTATCCGGGGACATTGCACTGTGTCTTTATTTCTAGAAAGTTATATAGTTTGTCTTGACCTCCCTATTTTTGGAGCTCGGAGACATCCGGATTGACGCTCCTGGAGAAAAGGAGGCTACGCCAAAGAGTGTGCTGTTGTTCATGGGACAAAAGAGAAGGAATGATTCTGTGATGAGTGAAATCGTCAGCGCTCTTACAGTATATTAAAGAATTGCTTTTATTATTTTTTAATCATACAGTATTGCATTAATACGATTAAAGAGGAGTGCAAACTCTTTCAAGAAAATCACTTCATGCCTGTCATGGGCCAGACATACAATAGCATTGTTCATCTGTCAAGTATTTATGTATTAATTGTTCTAATTTATGTATTAATTTAGTCTGTCCTAATGCTCCATCTCATTCTTTAGATTTTCTCTCAGTAAATGTGCATTTAATTTGCACTCCTAAAGCCACATCGTCATCAGACTAAGTGTGCTAACATTAAAATGTCTCATTTCATAGGTTTTCTCAAAGGGGTCCTGTGTCCGAATCAGGAACATTGTTTGTATCATACTGCTATGGGAGAGTCCCAGAATGGTCGGACTATTTGCAGCAGGGATGGGTGTTCCTGGTCCTGAATGGCCAGTGTGTCTGAAGGCTTTCATGCCAACTAATCTCTCAACAATCTCAATCAGTTCATTATTGGCTTAACGGGACAAATCTAAAAGCTTCTTCCCGGCTCTTCAGTTGCTGGTGGTTGAAGAGACCTAGAATATTTGCAGACACACACTGGCCCTGAAGAACCGGGACTGCCCAGCTCTGATTCATACAGACACACACTACAGGGGCAGCAAGCGGATCCCACAGTCCACCACAGCTTTAAAGGGAAACCGGATTTCAGGGAAGATGAAACCTATGGTTTGAGACAGAGGTAAGGAATTTTTATAATCTTGCACATGCGTATTAACACGAGAAAAAGCATCCATACGCTTCATAGTGGAGCAATAATCAGAAGTCTTAAACAAAACAAAATACAAACTAAGAGGAACAGCCATCACACACTTTAAATTAGCTTTGTCCTTTGGTTTTTGTATTGCTTTGCTGTCGAGAAGCACTACCTTTATTTATTATTAATGAAAAGTTTTTAAGAAAATATCACCAAGAAAAATGAAAGGCTTTGTAATCTTAAGGAAGAGTGGTCTGTATTAGCGCAAGCAGCTGGATGTATCTATTTATTTTAGTAGAGACAGAGGCAGATGTCCTGCTCACAGGAAAATAATTTGCTGAAAAATATATGAATATGCAAATTATGTCACAATGTGGAACCTTGTAATGACTTGAAAATGTTCTAGCCATATTTCATTATGTGGAGGTCATAGCTGGGTTTAAGCAGCTGGGGCTTTTATCTCCTTCTCGTGTCTATATAACTATAATTAGCAACACAGTATTTTCACATTTAAAAATATCCATCTATGTCTGTCTGTCTTTCTTTCTGCTTTGCTGTTGGAAGCGGCTTTTCAGAAACTGTTTCCAGAGTGAGCCAAGTCTCAATGAGTTGATGTCTTGCAAACTCCCGACTTTATTGTGCTAATCATTAGGTAAACTAATTTCTTCTTCAAATAATCCTTGGATTGAATGCTAAAAATGTAATGAACTTCACGGTTCATTGTATCTGACATTGCTTAATTAATGGGTGCATTTAAAGTACATAGGCCTTGGTAATTGATTTATATGCATGATTTGCACATACAGCTGTTAGCTCCTGTAGGAAAGTCATCACTCAAATGTGCACATTTTTCAGATATGGTAGGTGGAAAGAGAGAATACCAACCTTAGAATTTGCTTTCCTGGCCATATGAAAGACAACTGCGTTCAAAGCCTTTCTTTATCTCTGAGAAAAAATCATTCTTGAAGATCAGAGCTGGGCTGTAGAGAAGCTTTATCTACAGCAATACCTTTGTGCCTTTCATTCCATGATTAATTTTCTTATTACGCCCCTTTTTACATATAAAACATTAAAGACATTTCCATAATTATCTAATGACAGACTTGTCAAAAATTTCAAATGGGGCTACATGCATGAACTTGAATAGCATGTCTATGGAGTAATTAAAAATGCACACACAAATATTTTGTCTTGGCTGTCTTCTTATGTTGATCAGTAGTTTTGCCAACACAGCTACGTATTATTTTTTTTTTTGCTCTTGTTGTATGATTGAAAGACGTTTTTTTCCCTCTTAATGTGGGAATGAGTGAAGGTACACAAGATCCATTAACAAAAACAAAAATAATAATACCATAACAAAGCAGTAAAGCTAAAAAATACTAATGGTATTTCCAGACAAAGTGAAGATTTTTAATTTGACAAGTATTCAATCCCTTTGCAGCGGCCTCCCTAATTTATTTTAAGTGCAACAGAATAGCTTGGAAGGTCACAGAATAACGTAACGGTCACCACTTGTGTGTCAGCAGAGGAGTCTAACTTGGAAATGCACGTCTCTGCATTTCTTTCCAACAGATACTGACTTTCTCACCACCGCTCGCCATGTGACACAGAAGATCACAACAAGGGATGAAATGATAGAGAGGCACTGATGACAAGAAGGTATGAGTGCATTGAAATACCGTACAGCACGTCATTACGAAGTGGAATATGCATCATACCACCCAGAGAGAACCAAGATCAGGCTGGGCATCAAAGGACGCCACCGTGAAGCCAACGGTGACAGTGAAAGATCTGCAAATGCCTGTCTCTGAGACGGTGAGATGGGAGCGACTGTACTAATCATATCTCAATATCCTGGTTTCTACACAAACCTGGTGTGTATTTGAGAGGGCCAAGAAAGAAGCCTTTACTTAAAAAAAATGGATCTTAATTCTTCCATGAGATATACTGCTGTCAAGTGGCAGATGGTGCTGTTATCATCAGAAAAGACAGAAATCAAACCTTTTTGGTCTAAATGCAAAGCATTATATCCGCTGCGAGCCTAACACAGCACAAAGCCCAATGGTCCCAATTGTCAAGCGTAGTGGTGGTTGCAGAATGTAATGGCAGTGCTGCTTACCATCACAAAACCGGGACGTTTAATAGGGCTGAGGGAAAATGAGTAGAGAAAATTACACTCAAGTTCAATCAAATGATGTCACACAAAAATCTAAAACTGGACTGAAACATAACACTTCAGTCTGACAACGACCTGAAATGCAGTATCAAACCACGCTGAACTAGTCTGACAAGAAGAGAATACCGTTGGGTGACCCAGTGAAAATCCTAGCTTTAATCCAATAGAAACTTTGGATTACTGACTGCAGTAATTACTCAAAAAGGTGTCTCCACCAAGTACTGACTGACTGATGGGGGTGAATAATTATGCCATAGACTAAGTCAATTTCGTGTGTATTCATTGCAGGTTTTGCTGACCATCCACTCCTTCACTTAAAAGTTGATTTGAAACATGTAATCGATAGGACGAAGCATACAGTATATACAGGACGAAGTTCAGCTGGGTAGCTGCGTCAGCATGCGTAGGCTGCAAAGGAACAAGTAAACGTCTATTCATTCAGAAAAAAACAACTTTTCAGCTGTGGAACCTTCTTCGATTGATATGTTGTGTTTCTTTTCTTCTCTTTTCAGCATGGCAGAAAGTATATATAGTATACTGTATATTCTTTATAATATCTCAAATTGTGATCATATTGGCAGGGGGAGTTAAGCAGTGACATTTTATTTAATCCACAAAATTTATTTTTCTGTTCTGAAGCCTGAATTTTATCATTTTGCATTCACAAAGGTTTGCACGATAATTAAGAGAACAGGTGTATCCACACGTGTTCAGTTTCACAGTGTAATTTTTCAGCCAAATGAGTTTGCACTCTTAAGTGTTGTCTGATAATGGCATTGAAATGCAGAATGAGGTAGACATATATTTTTAATTCTGTTTTAACCCACAACAATATAGAAAATAACTGGTAATGTGATATGTACAACTAAAAAGTGATTTATTTCCAGTTTGAATGTGACCAAGAGTAGAAACAATATAGCAAATAGTATTTTATAGAATACCATGTGCAGTAGAAAACCACATAGAATGATTTAAATGAAATGTGGGAACATCTAGTATCTCTGGTTATTTTTCGTATTACAGTAGGTGTGTAAAATTGTAAACATGCCAACAAGTAAAATCAATAGAATGTTGCCAACTGATGTTATATTCACGACTTATTAAAGTTGTTTTGATGTGAAATGCTCTTTTCATTAACTACGGAGGGTTAAACAAATGAAGGTGTAACCTTATTACAGTTCAGTGTTTTGATCAGCAAGGTGAAATACAAGATAAATTAGAATTTGCTCCGCTAAAATAAGGCATTGCCATGAAGAAAAATGAGACATGAAATGTCAATATTTTCTAGGAAAAAAATTACTTGTTTCATTGGGACATTGAAATTTCATGAATACATTACATTACCTGTGCTGCAGAAAACAGTATTCATCATTAAGTTTGAATGGACTGTAATATTAATGTAGAGATTATTCTGTTTTCCAATATATTGCACAGCATGCAGTTTATGCAAAAATGTGGGAGCAGAAATTATTTGAGAAAGATCTGTATCCTACACAGGTAAGTCTCCTGGAAAAGGCCCGTCTTTAGAGTTCAAGGGTTACAATTAATTCTTAATAGCTAGAAATGTACTGTATAGAGAGAGTCATGAGACAGTAGTCACAACAGATCTGCAGATGATTAAAAAGTCATTTTCTAAAATATTCTCACAGGATTTATTCTGTTCTCTTTTTTTAAGAAAACATTTAATTGCTCCAATCAAGCATAAATGTCTGCTGCTTAAAGTGTAATTTGTACACTGTTCACATGGTGTGCAGTTATTTGTCATAATTTCCTTTTGAGCAATTCCCAACTACTTTGATCAACATTTAAGAGTACCGATTACCCTCTTTTAGTTAGCGGGAAATGGTTGGAAAATATATAACAAATTGAAATTAATTTAAACTTACTACATTTGTGGACATTTTTTGGTACTTGGTAAGTAAGTAATTAAATATTAAATCTGCAGTAGAAGCAGGTATAGAAGTATTAGCAATATACAGTAGTATAAATATGTAGTACAGTATAAAATATCAGTAGTATACATTTACACTATATCATTTTGATTATTTTAAAAGGACATACATTAAAATTTCAATTATGTATTTGCATTTCTTAATTTTGAAGGTACCTTTTTAGAAACATTGATAAAAGAGACATTACAGTTAAATCTTTGGTGTTTTTGGCTTATGAAAGCAACTAATATGTCTAATATGAAATCATAGATTGATCTGCTATCATGCATTCTTAATTACTTAACACACCCTTACAGCGGTCATTGAGGAATGAGGAATGAGGCATAACTTTAACTTGCTGAGATGGAACACCACCAAATAAGAAGTAACTTATATCAATTATTTCTTAATTCTGTTGATGATTTAAGGAGAGTGACAGTTTGCTTCTCTTTGCTTTGGATCTGCTTTGCAATTTTGGGAAAGACAACCAGGAAGTCCTTGAAGAATGAAATCAAGATCACATCAGGGAGATGACCTAGGTGCTCGACATTTTGAGAGACAGGTGTCTAGGTTTTCATTGTCAGTCATCGGTACAGGTGACCAGTACAGGTTGAATACGAAGGTTCAGGAATGTAACACCTCTGATTTGCAGAAGCAGCGCAGGCATGTTGCACACCCCGTGTCTTATGCTAATCTTGAGACTCGTAAGAGGTTTGGAATGTCAACCAGGCAGCGGCTCGATAAGAGGCACAGAGCGACAACTGCTGCACAGCACTGCAGGGGAGGTCAGGAGGCACTCCGAGGACAGAACCGTCTCCCACCGCTGTAACATGCAGTTACGCATGTGAGCACAGTCGAGCGACGGCGGAGAGGTCCCCAAGCTGTAAGCACAGATGCTGATATCGGCTGTGTTGTGAAAGTTCTTGGGTTTTTGTTGTGCACTTTCGTGCACACAGGTCCCTGCTGAGGTGGATTTGGTCAACTGAGGGTAAGATAATTCATGCCGGTCCCAGAAAACCAGCCGCGTGCTCCTGGTTCTCACCTCGCAGTGGTTAGCTGCAGGGAGGATGGCAGGAGCCCCTTCACTGTCTCAGTGACAGGTTTTGGGCTGGAGCTGGTGTTTGTCTGCCTAGCCACAGGGGTGGGGGAGCACACGCTGAAGGAACGCACCCCCTTCTACATCGCAATGCCTCACCATGTGTTTGCGGCTGTCAAACCTGTCACGTGCGGTGATCGGATTGCCTTTGTGGTATCCGACAAGCGCAAAGCAGGAATGGCCTTCTCAACACAGGTATGCGCCAACACCGGTAACAAAAACTTGTCTGACTGCATAAACGATCGATTTGACTTTCTGCACTAGAGCCCCAAGACCTTTGGGCACCGTTGTGAACCGCTTTGTCCATTTTAAATTTCTCTATCATTGTGAGCCAGACAGGGACAAGCCTGGAAGCGCTTGTCATCCTTTTCGTGAATGTGCATAGTCTTCAATCACTTCTTTGAACCTAAGCACAACTTCATGTCATTTTCACACGAGAAACGAAAGCACGCACTCTAATAGGAGGTGGTATTTAGACCTACATTTCTAATCATTTGCTGGACGGTTGAATTGGACATGATGTGCATTTTTATTTTTAAGTAGTGGAGAAAGACAACTCTCAGGTATCTTCAGTTTTATTCAATGCAGCTGTTGTACAGGCAGTGTAGCTGGCTTCCACCTCCTTCGTTTCACTTGGAGAGAAACTACCCAGGAAACTACCTCCAAATGTTCTACAGGCTATGGCAGCACAGAAAGTAAAGAATATAAATTTCCTGCAGGGTATTTGCATTAAGTTTATCCAATTTGTGATGCATTTATGTTTCTTAATGTGGATAGGCATGTATTCCAGTGTCCTGTGAGTTATCTTTCACACTATAAAGCATGCAAAAAAAAACAATTACATTTTTTTAATGTTTTGTTACAGGAAAGCAGTGAAATGTGAGCTGGTATTGTTTAATCTTTTAGTGGCAATGCTGGCATTCTTCGGCACTACTCATCTCTGCTCAGACCCTTATCAAGTACCTCTTTCAACTTCCCACTTCAAAAGAAAACGCCACAAACTTTAAACAGCATTATCCACTGTCAATTGGAACCCAAACATGACAGATCACACTACCTAACAGGATTTTCCACTGAAGAAGGAATGTACAAGAGAACTTGTTTGTTGTGAATGTTAACAGGCTGCTGAATGTAATTTACAGGCAAAGAAAGAAATCAGAAGTACCAAGACAGTGGTGAAGGAAAGGATTTTAATTTCCAGCACCTTTATGCAAGAGTTGTATGCTTTCATCCAGTTTTCAAGATTAATTAAAACAGACATAATGGGACAGCACATTTAAGGTCACACATATAATAAAGTTAAGTTTTAAAAGCAGCAGCTTGTTTACTTAATCTTGATTCTTCCCGTGTTAAAATAAACCATGGTTGTGCTTCATCGATTGGTTTTTGGCTGTGTGACTAAATATCTTACACATACTATATAAGGTAGGACATGGAGTTTTGGAAATAGAATATTATTTTTATTTTATTTTCAAATTGAACACGTTGAATTGTGTTGAATCATGTATTTGATGTATGAAGAATACATACAAAAACTTTTTAAAGGATTTTCATTATTAAATGCTCATAGAGTATGACCTTTTGTGCACTATAGCTGAAGCCAGAAGCTCTGCCTATGAATTCTGATATAATCAATATCCTATTATGATGGCATGTTCAAGTTTACAACTTCAACATAATGGTCTAGATATTTCATTCTGTGCCTGCCAGATATTGCAGAATTCACAGTCCTTCTCTCGTGCGTTGTCAGGCCTGTTTTCCTCTAGAAAACAAGGTTTCCTTCCTTTTAATTAACAAAGGAATGCATTTTAACACGGGGAGACATCTGAGTCCAAATGTTAAGTCTTTTGGTGTCGATAGTACCTAAGGTTTCTACTTATCTGGAACAAGCAGAGGACAGCAGAAAATCAAAATGTGAAGCCGTTACAATGTACAGTCCTATTCCGAGCCAGGAATAGACCAGCTTTTTGTAATATTATTAAATGATTTCAATGATGTATGTATCAACACTGTATATAATTTCAACAGCTTTTTATCTTGAAAATGAGAAGTGGTAAAATTGCTGGACCAAAGAAATCTTGAAGAAATATTATTGCTGCAGTTTAAAGTTATTTTTTTGTATCTGAAGCAAATAGAGCTAATTATAAAGTTACTTCTATTCTGTATATTTATAAATGTAAATCAAATTCCTCACATTTATCAATATTTTCTCATTTTCTTTTTGTTTTATTTTTTTCTTTATGTCAGAAATGTTTTCACATTAAGCAATAAATTGGATTTTCCTGGCTTATTCGCCTTATAATCTGAAACTACTACTGTTATAATGTTTCTTGAGTTCTAGTACATCATTCCTGGCCCGCTCCTGTCTTGAGCTCTCTGCTACATGGCTCTGAGTTGCCAGAGCCCTTTCCTGGAATAAGAATAAGAAGTGGATAAGTGATTAGAGCTCTGGTCTCTTGCCTGCAAGGTTGTGGGTTTAAATTCTATGTGCTATACTGTTATACACTTAAATAAAACACCCAAATATATAAATGAGTGCAAATATAAGTTGCATTAGATAGAATTGACAGCCAAATAAATTAGTAGCTTTCTACTAATCTAAGGATTCTTCTTTTATAACTAGTTAATAAGATGCAACGTATTTCTAACTTCTATATTCTCGTACTGTATATACTGTATATTACAGTATATTGTATAAAAGCATTGAGAGTGCACAAAATCAGTGGTGGCACCACTTACACATTCCCAACACTTATTAATGTATCTCAGTATACTGTATGTACACACACAGTTGAGTCTGACAATGGTTTTAGCATATAAACGATTGATCCAGAAGACTCCTCAAAACAAATAGTGAAATACCAACCAGAGGAAAAAAAAGGGAACACTGTGTGGAAAGTTCATTTAAAACCAAGAACAGGAGGCACTTGTTTACTCAAAGGGTTACGGATCAAGCTTCGCAACCATATTGTTGAAGCCAGTACCCTGAGGACTAGTACAGTACGTCATCCATACTAGTCTGGATAAGATTCATGACTCAATTAATGAAATGGACTTTGTTATTCTTATTTCCTTATGCTCCGACAATTTTTATTACTTTTATTTTATACAATTTCATATAATAATAATTCCTCACACTTATATAGCACTTTTCTGGACACTCCACTCAAAGCCCTTTACAGGTAATGGGGACCCCTGCACCACCACCAGTGTGCAGCCCCACCTGGATGATGCGATGGCAGCCAGAGTGAACCAGTAGACTCACACACATCAGCTATTAGTGGGGAGGAGAGCAGAGTGATGAAGCCAATTCATAGATGGGGATTATTAGGAGGCCATGATTGGTAAGGGCCAATGGGAAATTTGGCCAGGATGCTGGGGTTACATCCCTACTCTTTTCGAGAAACGCCCTGGGATTTTTAATGACCACGGAGAGTCAGGACTCGGTTTTACATCTCATCCGAAGGACATCGTCTTTTTACAGTATAGTGACCTGTCACCATACTGTGGCATTAGGACCCATACAGACTAAAGTGTGAGCACCCTCTGCTGGCCCCACTAACATCTCTTCCAGCAGCAACCTTAGTTTTTTCCCCAAGAGGTCTCCATCCAGGTACTGACCAGGCTCACACCTGCTGAGCTTCAGTGGATTGCCAGTTGTGAGTTGCAGGGTGATATGGCTGCTGGCAATATGATGATATGGCAGGTGGTTATGGAATCATAACTACCTGCTTTTCTGAACCATACCTCCACATATTGTATACACAGAGAATCAAACACTGTATAAATATTAGCACAACATTTCTGGGTTAATTACATAGATCCTTAGATATGTGCTAAGGCACAGGTTGTTGTTTTGAGAATGCCCTCTTAGTGCAAATGTGCTCATGAAAAGCAAACAGGGAATAATTTATGGAAAAAGAAAACATTTGCCCTTTTAAAGGTCATTTTATTTGTAATCAATCACTTTTTATGCTCATCTCCAAAATTATTTGACATCCATTGTTCACCTATTGTGTAGACGCTTATATTTGTTTCATTGTAGTCTAGCATATGCACGTTTCGACATCCCATTGAAATAGTCCTCAGTTTCAGTCACCTTTATAGCTTTACGTCCTATGTATTAGATGCATTATCAGGAGGCCGCTTGTCCTTTGGAGTGTCCTAAGCAAGTGGGGACCTACTCAGAAAGCACAAGGCACACGGAGGAACAGAGAAGCACACAACAACCCCCTCCACAAACTCCCGACCTGACCACCACACCCTGGACAGGAAGCCAGATATTAGATATTCTGGTCTTCTGCTCTGAGAGGAGCCTGTAATACACCTCAGCTCTAAGCCGGAAAATACATGCAAGCTTGGAAATGTATCAGATAGATTGACAAAATCACCATCCATCCATTCCTCCATTAATCCACCCATCCATCTACATTATAGACCAATCTGTAGAATGCCGTTTAATTGTTAGTCAAGTTTAATAAACACTCCGGCGATGAAAGGGATGCTTGAGAGAGACACTGCAGTGGAACCTCATTAACTTATTCGACTGCTCATGGTCATGTTTACCATGCTTTGTCTGACAACCTCCAGCCATTGTAGGTACACCATACTGATGCACAGAGCATATTCATCACGATGTAACCGTGAGCAACTGGGATCTAAATTACCTTCATCTGGCATTGTTCCAATCCACTATAAATGAGGTAATTGTCCTTGACTATAAAATTTGCATTTTCAAGACTTAATTGCTATCATTACATTTTTTGTAATTCTATTAATTTAACAGAATGGGGCATTTGGTTTTATGGATATAATTTGCATTAAAACAATGCACTTCTAAATAGAAAATTCTTAATATGGAAAATGAAAAAGAGGCAAACTGTTTTCGGTCTTTTGGGATCAAGTTGCTTAGCAGTGATCCTGCACAATTGCATACGAAACCAGAAACCGCACTGTCAAGAAAGAGAGGTTCAGCATCAGAAGCACCTTACAGAGATCACAACTGGACAAGACACATTATGGTCTTTGCATTTATTGAAAATCGTAGTCATGAAGCATAAGGCTCATACATCTTTAAAAGGGATAAGGGATCTCCAACTCTTTTACTTTCAGGCCCCGCTGTTTGAACAACACCAACTATTTTTCTACTCAATTAGTCTTGCAAAATTAAAAACACATTTTAAATCATATCATCTTAGGGAACCAGAAATACTATTGGGGAAACATACTTCTACACCAACGCTGCCAGCTCACATCTGTGTTTTCAACACAACTTGAATTTAAGCTAATGAAGTTAAACAACTACTGTAGATTGTGCCTGTGCCAACAGACATCCTGTGCTTTACCTGGTGTGTTTTAGTCCATATTTTAATTCAGTGTCCATCCTTGAAGGCAGTGAACGATTTGCTCGAATTGTTAATAACTATTTAAATACACGTAGAGGAATTTCAGGGAAATGTATATTACATACAGTACATGTACATGGATAATGTCCATAAACAAAAAAAGCTGATTAGATTCAAAGCAATACTATTTTTGTAAGCCATATATTCATTATAACATTCTTTAGACTCTAGGATCTGGAATCAATTGCTAGCTTATTTTTAAAAATATTAGTTTAGTTTTAAAAGAGGACTAACGTATATTCCCGTATAAAGTCAATATTATACACCCCTGTGCTTTATTAAACCATTAATGAGGCTGTGCCAGTGTTGAGTGGGCGGAGCCACAGCGAGCACCGGTAAAAAGTCAACGTCCCTAACTGAGGGAGTGAAGCACCGGTGTGAGGTGAAGAACCGCAAAAAAACGCAAAAAAAGGGGTGAAAAAACAGGGGGAAAAAAAACAAAAAGAAACGTGTGCCGCTGTGCACCAAGGGCTTAACCTTTCTAACGGGGTTCAGCCTGGCGAAGAGAAGTCCTGCTAGCACAGGGGTGACCAGACTGGACTTCACCCTACTGGGCGGGGTCCCGTCTAGACAGAGCAGGGAGCGCAAAGCCAAAACAAAATATGAACTTGGGGATTGAGAAAGGTCAGCCTGCCCCGGTAGAGATACGTAACGGGACGGGAAGGAAAGAAAAGGACGGCCTTACACGGGTGCGATCCCCTCCAGGCCTGGGGGCGGTGTCCAGTGTGCCTTTAGAGGAGCTGCGCAGCTGTGGGTAATTAGGCGAGGCTACGCCCTTCATCCAGGACTCCGCCTCCACACTGGACACGCCCCCGCCCCCGCCGAAACGCCAAGAGGTTTATGGTTCTGGGTGGTAAAGAATCAAACGTCAGAAATAATGTGGGGATATCTACTGTACAAAGTGACAGTAAGGAATTTCTAATAGTAAATTATTTAATTGGGGTTAATTTAAACTCTTACCCAACCTTCTTATTTTTGAGCATGTACTTCAAACACGTGGAGGTTCCATAGTGTTCATCTCTTAGTGTGAGATCAAGATTTTATTATGTGCTGTTCACACATATGTACTGTACCTCCCTGTTCCATGGAAATATTAGAGTTGAAGAATTACATATTCCTCAGTACTTGTTTAGGAGTCTTTCCTTACTGCTCTCTGCTCACGATTCAATCTATTGTAAGATGACCATCAGACACAGAAGCTCGGTTGATAGCTCACTGTTTGAGTTTTTATATTCATGTTCACATACTGTAGGCAGGCTTGACAGTTTTCTGTATAACAGGATTACATAACGCAACTGGCAGTGCTTAGACTGCGCCAGACTCCCGTCTAGTCAGGCCGATCCTGAGTCTTCGAGTCCAGTTCAGTATCTGTTGCAGCAACAATGGTGACACCTGTCAGCGGGCTGGGCTTCTCCACTTCAGTTCCGAGTCATTCTGACAAGACAGCCAGTGACGAGGGACTGCTTCAGACAGTGCTCTAAATGGTCAGCTTGCTGGAACAATTAAGGCACACTCACCTAGGCTGTCAGCACAACCAAGGTGTCACTCCATGAATACTGCACAGCCTGGACAGCTCCAGCTCCCAAGCATGCAGGTACGGCAGCCTGCCGTCGTAATATCAGACGTGTTATTTCCATCTGAGGTTCAAAACGGCGGTCCGCAAAGCATTCGGGACCTGAAGCGTACAGGTTTTCTAATGGACTGGGCTTCCAGCCGAAAGGACAAAGTCTCGCAGTCTTGAAGAGACTTTCATTGAGAAAAGTGGACATGAAAATAAGTAGTTGAATATGAAAATAATCTGCTGATTCTTATGCTCTGCGAGCTGGGTCATCATGGATTATGGTCCTGAGTTGTCTCCTCACTGCAGGCTGATCAATAACAAAAGAGAAGGATGCTGAAACAGCTGTGCAGTGTTGCCAAGGAGACCTGTACTGTTCCAAATCTCACCTGGCATTTAGCTGAACAGTTTGCTGAGAAGCAGAAGGAAATGTATCATGATCATGTTTCAGGAACACACTTTCATTTGTTTCGCGTTTAATTCTCTTTTGTTTGAAGTAAAATTTACATATAATTCACTTACTTTTAAACACAGATATGAATTTAATTTGATTTCCTCGTAAGTGCACATTTCTTAATTATCACGTCATAAATCATTTCCCCTCTCTAATTGCTAATTTAATCTGCTGAGTTGTTAGCAAAGCAGTACCTAGATTTTTTCAGAAGCTTAAATATAATTTTCTGATTGCAAAACTAAGCAAGTAATGTTGTCCAGAAGAAAAAAAAACTATTCTGTATTTCTGCCATACAGGAGAGTCATAAGGTGTGATGAATTTGTCTTTGTAAGTGGGTATTCGAGTTCCCTGCTGGAATGACAGAGCTTGAACTCTGCTGTGAAAGGTGCTTTTATATTTATTTTTTATATTTCACACTCTCTGTTGCTTAGTTTTTTTAGACCCTCTTCAGACCTCTGCAATGCTGCCAAAAGTTCTATCACCAGACCCGGTTAACATTTTTGTATTCCTGCAAGATGCATCTCCATTCTTTTGTTCTAGTGAACAACATGAATTTTGAAAACAAATAAAAAAAAATGTTCTTGTGGATGAAAGTCCTTCTGAAGCCTGGATGCAATTGTGTCCATATGCATGAAGCAGCAGTAGGTTTAGGTGAAGCCTTGCCTCTTCAGCAATCTTACATTCACAATTTATCGCACTATCCTTTCTGTTAAGAAATTGACATTTCATTTCACTATGGCTTTTGTTACACAAACTTTTAAAAAAACGGACCCCACCGCCCATACTTAATCATGCAAGCAGGTGAGTCAGTAAACTGTAAGATTGTAAAAACTGATTACTAAGTTAAGGGTTATTAGTATGCAGTTGTATTTTCCACTGTACCAGATTTGAAGCAGTGATTTCCAGTTTAAGAATCTCAATGAAGCTGAAGTGTTAGTAACACTGGAATGTAGCATTTCTAGAATGTAGTACAAATCAGTAAGAACAACAAAAAGTTTATCAGTTTACTGTATCTGCAGCACGTCCTAGGAAAGGCCTTAATGCAGTAGAGGGCCACAAGCTTCGTAAGAATCTCTCTTTTTATATATATATAGGTTGCATTTAAATTTTGTTCAATCCACACAGGACCTGAAAGATTTGGAATTTATTTCACACTTAAAAACAGCAAGAGGGCTTATCGATACTTCTGTAAAACAAAAGCTACTTCTCTATAGTATACAGTAGCTCTCACATACTGAAGCGGAACTGAAAACAATAGCTTGAAGGAATGTAATAAATAAGGTCTTATCTAAAAAAGGCAACGTGGACTCCCTTTGTGAAGCAATGTGCTTGAAATATCGACTTGTGGATCTCATCTGAACAGAACTGCTAACTCCGTGAGAAGGTACAGTATTAAACATGACAAGGCACCTGTCAGCTTGCTTTGCAAAAGTACATTTCACAACTGCACACATGAAGTGAATGCCAACTTGTATCTCCACTGATACGTGTTTAATACATTTATCTGTAATTACAATACATATATTATACATATGTATTTTTTTCTCTACAGCCAGCCTTGGACAGATGAGCAGATTGATAAAGGACACAGTCGGGCATTAAATTGGGGTCACATTTTTACTGTGTAAGCATGGCATGGCTGTAGATTATGTCTATTGTTTTGCTTTTGCTTAGTTCTGCAAGCAGGTAAGAAATTAACTTTGAGAGCCATACAAGTGTACCTATTTCTACTAGTCTGTAAAGCTAATGCTGCACTTTCATACAATTAATGAACTAACCAATGATAATGAGACACCCCTTGCTGCAAGCAATCTGTGCTCCATAGAGAAAACATTGCAAGTCTGCAATTGTTTACTAATAAACATTACATCTCTTTATAACCAAGTGTTTTCACCTAACTGTACATTAACACTGTAATAACCCCTGGGAGTCTAATAATACACATTCATTTGTTCACCCACCGTGCGTATCTCTATTCAACAAGCCTAAAGTCTCCGCCAGGCTGTGGTAGAAAGAGGCTGTTCAAAGAGAACAAATGACTGCATTAGGAAAAAGAAGCAACATGTGTGGGGCTTCATCCTGACTGCAGCAAAGTGCTGTCTTCTGTGAAAAAACTCACATTTCTTTGTATTGTTTAAGAACAGGAATAATGTATCTGGTTAACTTCTATTCTGTAACAAAATAGAAGCACATTGTCTGAGATAATAACTGTAAACTGAAGAATATAATGGATGAGTATTGCTGATTTGCACATTAAATTGTTAAGTTGCACATTAAATTTGAATGATTAAACGAGTGCTTGGTGAAGGTTTCTTTAAGGCTGGCTTTCTGAGATGGGTCAAAAATATAAAACAATTTTTAGTCTACCACTGTTGGACAAGAACAAGGTTTATAAAGCAAAGGGACGCTTTGTATTATCTTTAAACAGTTTCTCATCAAGAAAGCTGTTTAGGACATGAAAGATTTATTTAGATTTAGGTGGTAAGAACGATGGCAGTACCTCCATGTTATGCTGATGTCTAAATACTCCCAAGGGAAGATGTTAGTTACCATCTTTTGACCACTTGCTAATAGATCAGAGATGCTACAAATCAAGTATTAACTGTACCTCTCCTATGGAGATCAGCTTAAATGTGAAGGCAAATGTCCTATACAGAACAACTTTCAACCTTCCTTGTGTAAATTACTCAAGAACCATTAATTCTCCTCATGTGCAAGAGAATGTTAGCGATCTATTTGTTATTTTAGACATTTGTCACTTTGAAAATCAAACCATTATTTTTCTCAAGTATGGAAGATGAATGATGCATTCGCTGTATTCCACAGTCTCTGTGTTTATTTTACAGCAACATTGTTCTCTTTTAAAAGAAGCAGCCATTGTGTCTTATCGGCAACATATTTTGGTCATTTTCATTTATTTCCATTATACTTCTGTTTCATCATTTTTAACCATAATTAATAAATTGTGGAGTACGGTTGGGAAGTCTCGTTCAGTAAGTGGTGAAGGTGAATGTACCGTACACGGGAACAGGGCTCGAGAGCCTGGCGAGCTTGATCTAGATGGGATTAAGCCTGCAGATATTCCTATGCAAAAACCTTCAGTAGAGGAGAAGAAAAGACCTATTTATACTTGACCAATACAGAAAAGGCGATGATCTGGTTAAAAGTCATTCACGTCCAGGACCCACATCAATAGCGAGAGCATGGGCGTCCATTCTTGTTGCTTGCAGCTTTGCAAATGAAGAATGAGGAGGCTGACCGCACTTCCAACTTGACTGTGGCAGATATGAGATGGAGAAGATGTGCTCAGCTCCAAATGCATCTTCCCTGCAACCAGCACTAATGAGTGAGTGTAAGTGTTTGAATCTCACATGGTCCCTTCACCCCTCTGCATGGCCAGCTGATAGTGGGAATTGCAGATTTTTATACCTACAGTATTATTTTCAGTCATCACAGCTGATTCTACACCTGGATGTGGAAGGGTCAGATCGAGAGCACAGCACCATTCTCCACTGGCTTCATATGAAACAGAATGACTTTAACTGCGTTTGAATAAAATGGCATGCCTTCACCAGCCATCCCAGCCCCATCAGAGTCCAGTGACAATTGGTGAACACCCAATCCCTGACTCCTGGATTTGGGCATCCCGGACAAAGTGCTAAAGGACGGAATCACTGTGAACAAAATGCAGTGCAGGGTCCATCGCTTGATAGAATGAAGCCATCACCTGCCCCCCAAAAATGTTCTACCATTCCTGAAGGTCATTCTTTAATTATGTGGACAGTAATGTATGACCCATGAGCTACACAGTACATAAGTTTACACAAGTGACACAAGTTTACACCCTTCCTAAAAGGTCCCAGAAGGTCGGGTTACGTGCAGCATTTAGTTTAATTCATCAAGGTGTCCTGAGGAAAGCCTTCAGCTCGTTGTATTGTGTTTATGCAAAACCTTTCTCTGCAAGTACAGTAGCTTCCAAACACGAAGCCTATTTTATCATTCAGTGCGAAACAACCTAACTGTAAAATCCATCTGTTCGCAAAAGGCCCAGCCCCCCGCCGAGTCCCGCAGGTAGCTTGTACAGACAGGTTTCGACGCATGGCACATCACGTGTTCAGGGACTATGTGTTAACACATTATTTGCATTAGGAAATCATGTTTTCACCAGCTGGGGTAACTGCAGACTAGTTCTCGTTCTGGCACAATCCCAGATTTACCACATCAGGTGCTAAACTGGTTTTAAACGCGATACACCTACGCTAACCTCTCCCCGTTTCTCACAGGCATCCCGGTGTGCCATCCTCTTTCATTGCACTAGAGCAGACTTAACACTGGATTAAAATCTGATACCTTATCGCTGACACTGCACTCATGTAAAACAAATACCACTGTAGCTGAGATGTGTGTCATTGTTTTAATCACTGACTAGATACTACATCAAGACTTGGGATGTCAGCCAAATAAACAACAAAATATAACTTTAAGTTCCATTTTTTTCAGATATGAATATGATATGCATGCAGGTTATCCTTCACGAATCACGTGATCGTTCGTCTAAGCCTGTGTCTATGTTTATTCTGGGAATTGGGAGGGTTTGACACTGTAGGCAGCATCAACTCTCCAGAGAATGGCCTAATCCCAGGCATAAAACTTTTTGAACCATGCTGTTGTAATATTGCAGATGATTAGAACAATTATTTACGAGCAGCAGAGAAGTGTTCGTGCACGTCTCTGCCAGAGTAAATGGAGCTCTTCAAATTGAAGGCATTTTTTAATGGCCTTGTTGATATCTCAGTGCAAACACGGTGCATTCCTTTGATTCAAATTACAGTATATAACATAAGACAAATGACCAAGCACAAAGAAATTTGAACAACTTTGAGTCGGAGAAAATTAAACAATAATTTGGCAGATTACTTGTACAAACACTAGACAAGATATTATGAGTGCTTTTATTCTCTGAATAGTATTGAACAAGGTGCACTTGTTTTAGTGGAAGTCTGTGAGTTTGGGGCCTGCAATCAATTGACAGCTGTGAATTATGACTGTGAATGCAAAGGCAGTACCTGTGATATGAGGAGTTCAGGGAAACCGTCACTAACGCAGTAGTATTGTCTTCTGGGTTCAGATTATTACAACCTTGTATAAAAATAGCCCCCACTGCAGTGAAATTTTTTGCATTAAGAAGGTTTCTGCTGCATAATCTGTCCTAGGATGGCTTGGTGTGACACAGAAAACAGTACACACAGTCACTTCTCAATCTCTTGACGCTATATTTTAAAACTTTTTTAAACAAATGTTATGTTATGTAATCATGTACAAAGCTGCAGCAAATGGCTGTACTGTCAGGGCTTTTTATTTTTAAAGTCTTGATTGTCATCAATACAGGCATAAGCATGAAATAGGTATCTCTCTGCAACCTTAAAGTGTGTGTATTGAAACTCTATTCCCAGTTCTGAAGCCGATTTAAAATTAGTTAGTAACTTTCAGTCATGAATATGCAATAGCAGGGTAAAATTCTTTGATAGAAATCTCAGTCCAAAATAGAGATACGTATGTGTCAGTGTGTCAATGTGAAGGCTTGTATTTTAAGTTGTCAGATGAGTCTGCCAGGAGGAAGCACACACGCCCAAAGGTTTTTAGGTCTTCAGCACATCATGCAAGATGAAACATATGGTTATAAGAAACTTTTACTTTGCTCACAGGTTTGGGGCACTGTGAGCCTGAGAAATTAAAAGCACTCTAGACTAGTAACATCGCCTTCAGCTGTCAAGAAAGGACTTCTGATAAGGGAAGCTAGTTGAAGGCTTGGGACTTGTCACTCACCGTGAATGTAACTTTAATCTTTGTCTGAAACAGACAAAAAATAAATTGAGCCCTGGTGAGAAGCAATGTGTTATTTTCTGATAATGTTCTTTTAAGACATTTCTTGTTGGTATCGTTAGTACCAAATACTGGGTAAAATAGTGTGCTATTCAGGAAAGGAACCTCTGCACAGAGTATAAACATTTTACATAACGATCAATAATCAATCAGTGCTGCATCGATTAGTAGACAAAAAGAAGCTGTGAAAAGGTACTGTTTTGGTGCTTATAGAATCCAATTTTGTACATTTATAGGAGAACTGTTTGTATACTCTTTATCCATCAATTTTTAGCAGACATGGTTAAATAAAAGACAGGTCCTTGTTTATGTCAATTTCTGCTTTTTGGATTTTTGGTCACATCCAGAGTCACAAGGTACTAAACCATTAAGCCGTTGAATTTGGATGTTTTGTATTTTTAACGAAAGTCCGAAAATAAGAATAGAATTAAATGTTTTGTCCTTTTAAGATTTGTCTTTAGCAGTCAACGTGTGAAAGAGAAGTTTCTTAAAGTATTGGCGAATACGAAGTGTACACATCCTAAACCACCCTGGAACTCACTTCATTTTAGGAATCTTACTTTCTAATCTCTAGTAAATTGTTTTTTATTCATAACAAGTTTATAAAAATCAAATTCACTTCTCTAGTGGTGACCTGAAGACTGAAGGGATACAACCACACCATGATTGTGAACCTGCGATACTTCCAGTAGTCATCCAGTACTACTCCACACTCACGCTTGGTCATTTCCTGTTATTTGATTCCGTCATAAACAGTTGTTTTACTGACAGACCTCACGTTCCTTATTGCCTCAATTATTCTATTATGCACAGATGATGATGAGAATGATTATTTTTCTAACAATATTACTCACAACAACAACAATAATAATAATAATAATAATAATAATAATAATAATAATAATAATAATAATAACAACAATAATAACACAGGGGGATGTAGTTTGATATTTGACCGAATCTTACACAATTATCATGCATGTGTATATAATAAAATTAATTCTGTGTCTGTGCCTGGTAGCCGGAGGCAAGCAGCATAGAATCAGTTTTGTATGTATAATAGATCACAGCGTTGTTCATGAATAATACAAATGCACTGAGTATATACCAGTGAGTGAGGATGTTTGTCTTTGGAAAGAATCAAAGTGAACATGTAATATTGTGATAATCTATATTTGATGAATTCAGGGCTGACTTGCCTTTGCTAAGTCCTGCTAATTTCCAGACAAGGGTTGCCTCCATAATTGAGTTTCCAATAACATTATGATTATTTCCCACATGATAATTTAATTGTGGGTATTTTTTAATATTGTAATATTGTAAGTGTGTGATTATTATGCGTTCACATGCAGATTTTGGTGGCTACTTGAAGCACATCACTACCTTCCTAACTTAATTTCCTATATTATGGCATATATTTTGTTGAACTTAATAATATAAAAAAGAGGGGAAATAATGTTATGGTTATGTTACAGTTCTTAAATTCTCTTTTTCTTTTGATTACATCTAAATGTCATCTCATCTGTGTACTGGATACATTACAAGTGTCTCTCTAACTGCTTGTATATCAAAATACTCTATATGATAAGAATCAGTTGCCTGTTTGACCTATCAAAAAGTATGGATAGCAATTGGAATATGATGAACATACAGAAACTTGTATGAAACTATAGCTTTTTTTCCACAATGTATTTACTTTTGTGGTGTGGAGTCATGAGAGAACCTTATACGTACATAGTAGTTGATTTCCTGTCTCATAACAAAGTCCAATTGTTTAAAAATTGATGACCCTGTACTTGCATTTTGGCCCTGTTTGGGGGACTGTATAATGAGTAGCAGTGTACCATCCGAATCCTTTTAAACCATGGATCTGTAACTTCCGCACTGCAAGTATTAAATGTTGTGAGTTACAAAGCTGGTACCAGAACTTGAGCAAGCAGTCTCCCCGTATTGTACTACTAATGAAGAAAACAGTCCCAGAAATGCGACCCAAACAGCCCAAAGAGAATATGAGAGATTCTGCAAGTGAGCGGGCAAGACAAAGTGAGAGAGAGAGAGACAAAAAATGGTTACAACAACTTTTAAGAAAACATGATACAAGAACGAAGCCTCAGCCTCATTTACATATGCTGACATTTTGCAGAAAATATTTCAACATTAGCTGAGCTGTAATGAAATTTCTGCCACCAGCCATTCAGGAATAATGTTACTATAAAGGTAACCTGTCCATATTTTGTTCCCAAGAAAATATTGTCGACGGGAAGCCAGATTTTTTTTCATGTGGATTCCGAAGAAAGGGGAATTTTTCTTGCTCTGGTTCCATCCATCTTCCACAATGCTGATTTAGTGTATGATCACTTCCTTTTACATGCTAATTATACAGAGCTCCAGTGAATTTGTTAGTGGTGACACTTCAAAGACCCATTGGGAATGGTGCTCATTATGTGGCAATGTCCAGGAACATCAGATATTATTAGCTGCCATTAATCTGCCAGGGAACCTGAAGGAGCTGCTACACATGGAGACACAAAGAATTGTGCAGAAGGGTGGCTAGCACAGGCATGACCCAGAGGGTCAAAGGTCATCACAAATGAATGACAAAGGTCACATCAGAAAATGCAGATGTGCCGTGGGTTTTTAAAAATCATCTTCAGCTGTCTACAAATATTTTTGCTTTCGCATATATATGTTTACACAGTATTTGCTTTGTAATTCATTTCCTTAAGGATTACATGTTATACATAGTATATCACAGCATACCCTGAAGAATAACATCATGTCCACTTTGAAATGGGCTGCGCACATATCCACACATTTCCTAAACGATAACAGGTAAATATTGTAACTAAATAAAACTGAAGACATAATTTGTTTTTTCAATAACGGCCTTCAGATTTAAATATTTTAATGCAATTAAAATGGATCTAACCATTCAGCATATTATTAATCCAGGAAAATGTATGAAATAAATCCTTAAGATCCCGAACAAGGTTTTTGATATTCTTACGCAGACTATGTATTAATTTAAAACCTCTGGTTATAATGTTGCCTGTGTTGTTGTGAATCCTAGAATCTCTGATACCAAAGTAGGAACAAAAGCATAAACCTAAACTTCAGATGTAAGAGGGAAATCCTGAGCTTGTAGAGGCTGCTCACTCAAGAGACTGCTGATTCTGTACACAGTAGCATGGTGTACAGAGTCTTAATCCAGGGATGTTGTGTGAACTGTGCAATGCACTAGTAAGGCCTCACTTAGACTTGTGTTCGTGATTTTGGCTACCAAGTCACAAAAAACAGCAACCAGATACGTCTCTGAAGTGTTCATCCCTGACAGGCTGAAAGAGCCACATCTCTTCAGGCTTTGACGTTTTCAGAATCAGCAGTGAGGCATGATCCGGAGAACGTTGCTGGAAAATCCAGGGAAGTTAATTTCAAAAAGGAGATATTGTGTTTTGTATACTGTAAGTGTTGTGGGAGTCTGGAATGCTCTGCCCAGCTATTTTGTTAGAAGCAGATACCCAGGCTTCTACTGCATGAGATCCTGGGTTTTGTGGCTAATTATCAACGGGTGCTAGATGGATGTATGGCTCGCTCTCAAGCTAAGATACTGGGTATTTAGCGATAAAAATTAAAATAAAAAATGAATAAATAAGAGTATATGAGAGGCTCCATCCCACGATAAATATAATATATTTGCAGAACACTAACTCCCTCTAAACCATCACACTCAAATGTCAGCAGCCTGAGCACATTATTATTGATATTATAAACAAACCTGCTCTCAGCGTTTGCCTCGAAGTGCACTTTCGTCTCGTCCTGGCAGGAACTGATGTTAGTGAAAAACAGGGACCTTGCTCAGCTGCCCTTGGACGTTCCCCATTTTCATTCATGCCCATCACACTTGGAAGACCAAATTCACACAGGCACAGTCTTACAGATACCGCACTGCATCAGCACCAGATGTGCAACACGACCCTTAGGTTAACCCACAATCTCCAAAAATGTGAACACCCCCATTCGACCAAGTTGGGTGTCCAATGAGTTAAGTCTCAGAGATAAAAGAAGAAAGGTCACAGGCTGCTTTTAGAGGAGGCCTGCTTATTATGCCCAGTGAAATAACCTAAAACTGCTTTCCTCCTCTCTTTCTGGCTCTGGTACCATGTATCTGGATGTACTGGTATCATGTATCCGGCAAAACCAATCTAGTAAATAGGTTTTACACTTTCAAATTAAACTCTTTTAAGAAAAGAGTAGTGTGATAAATCCAGTGTCACTCAATTTCCTGTCTTATGTCCATATTGTTTTTCTTTTGATTGTTATATTAGATGTTAGCCGAAGTTTGCTGGCCTTGGTATTGAGGGACAAGAAAATGGATTAAAAAGAATATTTTTTAACTTGACTATGAGCTAAACTCAACAAGCACGGACGATGAAAATACAGATAGGCAACTAGGGACATGGGATGCATAGAAGAAAATCATCCTCATTTAACAGGATAGCATGAAAATTGAATTTCAATGGGAGAGATAGCATCTGTTGTCTGATTGACTGTGAAAAGGTTTGAGGGTAAGAGCCGAGAGAGCAGCAGCACTCTCTCTAGTGCCCTGGGACTAAGAAACCGCATGGGACTGAAGAGAACTGACTATCAAGAATTGAGGAATAACAGGAATCGGTGATTTGTCGTCTGACACACATTAGGTTAACATATGGACATGTCAGAAAGGATCAAAGTGACCCTTAATTAACATTCAAGCACTTGCCCAGCTGAAAGCATCAAAAGTCAGCAATCTGAAATAGATGCAGATAAAAGGAGTTTCTTTTTTTAATATGGGATGCTCTTCAGAAGTCCACTGTATCACATTTGATGTTGTAATAGAGTTGTTCTCTTTGCTATGATTAAAATAGACCTTGACCTATGGCGGTGATGAAACAGATGAAAATCTGCTCTTATCGATTCACTCCAGTTTTCGTCTGGGCTATATAATCCATACAACTGAAGACAATATCAAGAAACATGTTCCTAATAAATTCAGCAGAAATACGTCAGACGTGCTGGTTATTCCAACGTTTAGAAAAATTGCAATTTTCTGTGAATTGAGTGTTTGGAAATCTATTTTCACAGAAGTGATGGCTCTCAGTTGTTTCTGTGCCATTCAGTACAGCATCCTTCTCACTCCTTTGTGAACTTCAGAAAGTTACATTCTTATTTAGAATAGTATTGTTAAGGATCACCGATGACAATGATAACCAAAATGTAGAATGTGAAAATAAAAGGTCAACCATATCCAAATAATGTTTTTATGATAATGATTAAGGCATTTATGATTTATGTCATAAAATACATTTAAAAGGAATAGTAATAATAAGTTTTGGTGAAAGCAAGAACATATACATTTAAAAACTGAATTAGGATTAATTTCTAAATTCACCACTAGTAATAATACTCTTCAAATAAATATTTAGTTTTTCAATGCAGTATACTAAAAACAATGCTATATTTGTCTACATTTTTGCTTTTTCAGTTGCTGTGCAGGTACAATCAAGTGGGTGTATGCACTGGGTTACATACTGAAAGTATTCACTGCAATTGAAGAGTTAAACATGTCCTTATGATTCCTGGAAAAAAAGCATTAATTGAAAGCACAGGAACCAAGGACTCATTAGAGGTTGAGGTGCTCTTATTTTGCTGAAGAAAACCTGGTCTCCTGTTGCTTGATACTCGTCTTTGAATGAAATGGAGTAAATAGCCTAATGACTAAAGTTCCTCTATAAAAAGTACATAGCACAGCTCCCTGCAAATTGAGTTTCCTTTTGTGTCGATTGAGGGTGGTTTATACAAGCTGCAGGGAGCGCCTTTGAACTCTCATTCTCACCATGAACAGAGGTCACTCCACACTTTCACTGCAGGAAAGACTAGGGCAGAGGAACCAGCTTTTAAATTCCGTCCTCTCATCACAAATTTGTGAGAGTTTTTTTTTGGGGGGTACTCTGTAAAGACAAAATAAACACAAATGTACAATTAACTGAGTCCTGTGAGTTATATAGTGCAGGTGTTTAAAATCCCTTTATTGCTAATAAATGAGTTGGTAAATTGAATTTTATTAAAACGTAGAAACTCTGTTTCTGTTAGAGTGACTTAAATACTGTACATATCCAGTTATATTCTAAACTAATAGCTTCTATATGGAGATCAGTCTACATCTGGGAATTTACTGTAGCATTTTAACATAGCCTTCTTATATAAATTAATAGTGTCTAGGATTTTTTACATATCCAGAAGAACATTTCTATAGATTAAGTAATAGGTTTATTCCCTGCTGAAAAGAGAAGAGAGAAAACAGTGTTTCGGCTGTGAAACGGGGTGTTCACCTGAGGAAGGCTTCACAGCCGAAATGTTGTTTTCTCTCTTCTCTTTTCAGCAGCAAATAAACTTATTCCTTGTTCCTTTGCAGACGACCCATGCTGACGCAGCTCCCCACCTGAGCTATTTCTGTAGATTTATCTGAACATGAAAACATAACGTTCCTGTTTATCAGAAATTTGGAAAAGGGGAGAAATGCTTACAGCACACAACAAATATGGTTATCCAGTCTCCATGTATGTATAGAGTAGGGAAAAACCGTGACCTGGAAGAAGTGAGGTAACCCTTTCCTATTATTATATGTAGATACTACTGTACATAGTAAAACCTGGTTAATGCTGCTCGATGAACATCAGTGGTGATGTTAGTAGTGAGAAGAAAGTAATACGTGAGAGTCATTGTTGTAGGATAGCCGTGCTGACAACCATATTTATTTGCATATATTGTGTTGCCAAGTGGTGTTGAGCATCAGTATCATTTGAATCAGATTAGTGAAGCACCTGAGATATTCAGGTGCCATCTCTGTGAAAATCAGAAAGAAACACAGCTATTTTGCAACTATTCGAAAATATGAGGCTAGAGATGTGAAGATCAAAAAGCCAAAATGTTCTACCTGAAATATGATAAAGATATTTTAAAGTGTTATCAATGGCTAATAATTTTCAATATTTTTGGCCACAAAAAATGGAGTTCAAAAATTCCGCAAAATAGACCGAATCAGCCTACAGTGATATGAAGTGGGTGGAAATCAATTTCATGGCAGAAACCTGTGATTGCTATTAACCGAAGTGTGACAGAAACTGAAATGATATCTTCTGCAGTTTGATTGTATTGACGCCATCCTGATGACAATAAGCTGAGGCTAATGGGAGAGATAATAAGTGGTTTTGACGATATATACACTGTATGTAGATAAATAATACATGCAAATAGTACATTCTAAAATCAGATACTGTTTTAGAAGGATCTATACTTGTTTCAATATACCGTTGCATAATAAATGCTCTAGCTGTGGAGCAAGTGGGTAATATTTAAGCGTAAAATATGTCAACACATGGCCAATATTAACTTTGCCTGTAGTATTCGTAAATTGTAAGGTTACAGGAAATATCTTGCAGAAGAAACATTGTGTTCATTACACGCTTTTGTGTTCATTACACTTAAGAAATAATCTGCAAAAAGGAACAAAACCTGTTTTTACAGCCCTTCAGCTGCCCTGTGTTGGAATTAAACTGTGCATCCAGTTCCGGGTAAAATACGTTTCAGAATCGTTCAAGACTAATTAAAAATAAAATCCATTGTGTTTTATGAACAGCATGTGATGGAGCATGCTTTGTATGATATATCAGGAAATAGTACTCTCCAAGAGAAAAGTAAATACATATGAGAAAGATTAAAAAAAACAGAAACCCATTCAGCCCATCTAGCAGAAATATAGGCATCTTTATCCTTCCTGTTATAAATTTGTATTGCAGGAGGACACCTACTGTATATTCAACATTGCATAACAAATGTTGTAAAGACCTAGAAAAACACACAGGACTTTGTGGATGCAATCAATATAGTTCACAATAAAGTGTAAGAACAATTTATTTGTGATATAAACACAATTTACCATGCTTATCCATTTTGGTTTGATTTGAAGAAGATACTGTATATCATTTTTCAGGTACTAGAGTTTCTATCACTACCACAATGTGTAATCATGGTCTGGTAGGTGTGTTTTTTACAAAAAATGTTCCGTACAGTACGTAATCCATTTATTTAATTTAAGTAAACAGATAAGTTAAGGAGCATTAAAATAAGTGCAATGCAGAAGGACAAAATGCATTTAAAATCCATGTTTTTTTAATATAAAAATCCACATGCCTTATAAAGCTTTCAGCATTAACTAGCATTATAATGGGAAAATTCCAATCTGCAATAATAATGGAAAATGTCCTCACTCAGAGCATTCTGCAGATCTCATTGTATTGTGAAATAAGTAGCATTTTGGTCTTAAGATCTTGTATTCAGCTATTTTAATAATACAGTGGGTTATTTTAGTTATCATTCTAAAGAAAATAAAACAAGGCACCTTTTCAAGTTTTAAAAGATAAACGTGCAGGATGTAATCTCAGATTTATCGTAACGATTATCTGATACCATGTCCAGTGCCTGAACCAGATATTTCTAGTTTATATTAAGTTATAGCACTTAAAACTTTTTATATTTTTTCACATTTGTGGTTTGTAATGAAGACCTGTACAGCCATATGCTTCCTACAGCAGTTATAAGAGATGTCCTAGAGGATATTTACAGAAATGCTTTGACAACTAGACAGTTTAACATTTCATTGCCCCTGAAACACAATGACGACCACATCCCTTCTTTCATAACATGTCTGTGGGTTTACACCCACCAGGCAATCCATTCTAGGAGAGCCACACTTTTAATTGTTTCCCCCCAGATAATTGTAGAAGGTTAAAACCCCCATGACATCGTACTGGATTTCTTAAACCAAGGATCTTAAAAAAGCGGACACAGGAGAGGACGTCCATATTACAGATTAGCATCCCTCGACCTTTAACTTACTTCTTGTTCTCTGCAGGAGGTGGCACCATCTCAGCCTAAAATCGTTGACAGGTATCATTTTAGTTTCAGGGTTTTTTTTTTGTAAACGCTGATTTCAAATGTATTTTACCTGTGAGATATAACACCTGAAAACTATTTATTTTAATTTTTTTTTCAAGTCGATGTGTGAGAAGGATGTTTTCTGTAGCAGCCAATAAAGTATGCACAAGGAAGGTTGTTTCTTTCTTCTTTTGTTCTGCGCCTTCAGTATGGTGGTTTTGCCAAATGAATCTGTTAGCCCATAGGAGTTGGCAGGGCACCATGCAAATGGGAAAGGACAGAATTGCCGAACACTTATAGTTAACTCAATAGGATTGTTTTGAATGTCATGGCCGTGAAAGCGGAACTCATTTCACTGTAATCAAAGCCCCCAAAAAGGTCTTTCTATAAATCCAAAATATTTTTCGCTCTGCAATTATGCACATGTGCTGCCATAAATCTAATGCGCTTTCATGAACTGCAGGAGCAGAGTACATAAAACGTGATGCGGATTTGCATACAAACATATTTATTCTAAATCCCCTTCAGAAGTTGTAAATGATTGTCTTTTCCTGAAATACATTTCAACAAATTGTATTTAGGCATGTTTATGAATCCTATTATGGAAAGGGCTTTATCATATTTTTGTGGACAGCGATGGTTTCCCATCATAACCATTAAAAGAAAAGGCCTTGGGCAATATATTTTGTCATTTGTTTCAGATGTGTTCTGATTTCCTTACAACATACAGTACGACAGGTCTGTGGAAGGAAGACTTATCATACAAGCCACCACTTAGAACAGTAATTCTATCACCATTGTCATGCACTGCCTACAGTTGCTCTCTGTAGAGTGAAAATATAGCCTTCTTTTTTATTATTCCCCTGTTCTCATGTACAAAAAAAGACTCCAGCGTCTTGGAAGTGTGTTTGAAAGACACAGATCACAAATCAGGCCGCAGCATTTGTTCTGTCGCAGGTTTGCTCAGTAAAAATGATGATTTTCTAGATGGCAAGGGTCTCCAAAAAGAAAGACAAAACCCATGCCTGAGTTTCGGTCTTCCCTGTGACTATTCCACAATTTGAGAAACGAGGAGGGACATTTTGAGAACTGGGGAAATAGCATTCCTCCACAATGTCATGTAAAATATAAAAAATAAATTAAAAAATCTAGGCGCAGATATTATCCACAGAAGTGTCCCAAATTTCACCAGATACAGGAGTTCTTTCAAAGTGCCCCAGTGAAAGGAAGTAGCATGGCACTCAGATAGAAGTCTGATTATCTGGCTGCAGTCCAGCTTGGGCTGATGTACTTCTTATAATAAGTCATTAATTGGAGAGACAAGCTGGTGAGTGGAGGGGTCACAAACATTTCAAGAGTTATAAAACTTTCATTAAGTTCTCACGATATCATGCTAGTTGCTGACCTTTCCTTGTTTTTTCTCAAAAGCTAAAAAAGGGAGGCTTATTGCAATAGGGAACAAGTAAGCTCTTTGTGCCCGAAAAGCTTTTTCAAATCATCATGGCCTCTTGACTCGTCCTGAGCCAGAGATCACAACTTATAAAGTGGCGAAACAAAGGACCGCTTTAATGAGATTGTAAAACAGAGGGGGAAACTGCAAATAGCTGGACTGGCCCAATTCCATTTCAAAAGGCCTTTTTAAGGTACTCCATTAAGATCTCCCCAACTGGAGTCTAAGGGGGAAAAACTCACAGTAAAAACCTTGCCATTGCAGTTACAAGAAATGGAAGAAAGAAATATATATTTTAATAAAAGTTCATTCTGTAATCAGCTGGTGGTGCTTTGTGATGCACTGTACAGAGATACGAAAATGCTCTTGCATATCTAATTTTGCCTTTGATTCAGTATAATGTACAATGTACAGTATATATATACAATGTACAGTATAATGGCTTTTAAATGTACCAGGGTGTGTGTTGGAATGTATGAATGAGAATCCAAATATGAAATAACCCTGTGAGAAAGGAGAATTTTGTAATTAGATTACAAAAGCACCATAACCCTGAAATGTCTAATTCTATATTATATACAGTATAGTGCCTTTAAAAGTAGGATCTCAAAGTACATTATATATGTGTCTCTGTAAAAACACGTGTAACCATCACACAATTTGCTTTTCAAAGGAAAGAAGCAGTCAGAGTTTAGCAGATTGAAATCTTTATATTGGTTTTGTAAATCCAGTATTTGTTTACCTTTTAAAAAAGAACAAAAAACTCATTGAAGCATTAAAAGCCCTGGAAACAAAAGACTTTAAAAGGTTGTAAGGCTTGGAAGATCTAATCTCGAAAAAAGGCAGCATCTGCTGTAAGGCCTGAAATTCCAAACAGGGTGCATTCTAACTGATTACAGAAAGATAAAACCTCAGACCATATTATTCAACAAAATTATGTGTTTATATAAGTCTTCCATAAATAAACTGGCAAACAGCACAAAGAAAGCATCACAAGATAATTCTTATTCGTGTTTTCAACTTGCGATTGAGTAGTAGAGAAAAACAAGATTGTTTATTATTGTGTGACTATGTCTTGAGATCTTTTCAAAACCTCTGTGCAAATTGCAACCCCCCTTTCCACCTCCCCAACTTTAAAAAGTCAACAAAAACGTCTAGATAACCATCAGCCACTGAAAAGATTATCTGTACTTCATTCTGAAGTGTCAGTAGTCACACCCTGTAGCCTGCTACCCCAGGCTATTCTTCTGATTGGGTTCAATTGTTTCTAGAAGACATTCTAATTCTGAAGAATTGCTCTTTGAACTGTAGGAAGTGTCCAGTTTGACCTTTGCCTTCCCAGAAGGCCTTAATATAAAATGTCCTGCTACCCCATCCCGGGCAGACAATCAGACATTCTTATCAGACTCTAAGTGTTCTGCCAAAAAATAAAATAGTTCACCAACTAGGGTCATGCTGTTTCGGTCTCCTCGACTATTTTAAAGGACATGCTGCAGAAAAGACAAACCCCAAATATATTTCAGCAGCACAGCTAATTAAAAACATTGACAAAATAAGATGAAAGAGGCATTTATGAGATACGCAAATGCCAGTGGAAATAGCTGTGCTAAAATTGCCCCAATCCGCAGCTCCTGTGCTAACAAGAGCTACTACTCTGAATCAGCACGAAACTAATGTCCTTTGTAAACTGTAACAACCCCCTGTGTCATTTCCAGTGGAGTTCAGGACTCCTTATTCATGTAAGAATAATAAGAATAATAAGAATAATTGCTTACACTTCTATAGCGCTTTTCTGGACACTCCACTCAAAGCTCTTTACAGGTAATGGGGATCCCCTCCACCACCACCAATGTGCAGCCCCACCTGGATGATGCGACAGCAGCCATAGTGCACCAGAATGCTCACCACACACCAGCTTTCAGTGGGGAGGAGGGCAGAGTGATGAAGCAAGTTCACAGATGGGGATTATTAGGAGACCATGATTGGGAAGGGACAACGGGAAATTTGGCCAGGATGCCGGGGTTACACCCCTACTCTTTTCAAGAAACAGCCTGAGATTTTTAATGACCACAGAGAGTCAGGACCTTGGTTTTACGTCTCACCCGAAGGACTGTGCCTTTTTAGAATATAGTGGTCCTGTGAATATAATGGGGCATTAGGACCCACATGGACCGCAGGGTGAGCGCCCCCTGCTGGCTCCACTAACACCTCTTCCAGCAGCCTCAGTTTTTCCCAGGAGGTCTCCCTTCCAGGTACTGACCAGGCTCACACCTGCTGAGCTTCAGTGGGCTGCCAGCTGTGAGCTGTAAGCTGCAGGGTTATATGACTGCATACAAAAGCGAGGACTTACAGTATGTACAAAATAAGAGGATAGTCCAGCTGCAGGCTATTTTAAGGATGTATTTCATGGGTATTGCCCAGCTCTGAATCCGCAGATTCAGGCTGCCAAAGATCAGGGTCCACACAATGGGTGACAGAGAGTCCTCATGAGCCTACCTTTACAGTCTCCACGTTTCCAGAACTCTCTGAGAGATCTATCTGTACCAGACCTTTTACTGCTGGTTTTACAGACCTGGATTAGTAGTTGTTTCAAAACTGTTTTCCTAAAATAGTAGATTAGACTAGCTCTAACCAGGGTCAGTCAAACCACTCACTAACACATGATGTAGTTGTACTCTTTGTTTTTGGGTCAGTTTTCTGTGTGTTGCTCTATATTTCTATTTTGTATTATGTTTTATGTGTGTGCTATTATACAGCACTCCCATTTTTAAATGCCATAGTGTGATTATTGTCGTTATTGTTATGCCATATGAAATTTTATTCGTCCAACAAAGAAGAAAAAATGTAAGATAAATTGATTCCATCAGTCTAAACAGTGGAATTTACACAAACCTCCTTCAGATTCAGTAAATATCAACAGAAAGCCGGGCAGACACATCTTTGAAAGATGATGCGGTTTCAAATTGATTATTGATAATATTAGGGTAACATTTCAGAGATGTATACTGTAAAATAGAACAAAATTATGCTGTAAAGTAAAATAATATGTTTCATAAAACAATAATAATGACTAATAAAATCTGATCATCATAAGTCGCTGGTGTTGATAAGTTGATTCTATTGGACTCTCTAACAAGAACGCTTGTGCGGAATCACAGATGCCAAAGGGATGGTCTGAGCTACATCACTATACTTAACAAAGGTAATTAAAAGAAATCCCAGTGATCAGTGGGGCATGTTGTCATTAGTTTGCAATCCCAAATGATTAATTCACTTCACAGCTCCTTACAACGAAATGAACCTTTCAAGTCTCTTAATGACCCTCCCTAATCTTTTAAGTAACAAAACAGATTATTGTAAGGATAGTGCTTTAATGAAGCAGGATCTCATTGACTGGTATCAGTGACTTTTCTTTGGGATTGTGGTATTCCTTGTGCTGACTTCGCTGCTGATGAGAAGGAATGTACAGTATACTGCAGAAGAAGGATATATAGTGTTCACTGCTATGTAAAAGTCTCGTTTTACTTTTTTAGTCAACGATTCCTATCCTTCATACAGAAACACAATTGTATTGTAATCTACAGAAATTTTAGGTATTTTGCCTTAAGCCAAATTTGATAATATCTTGCACTACAAAAAGTCACTTTTAACTACTCAGAGAGGCAATATGTTAATGACGAAGATAATCTGACAATGGGCTTTGTTAAGTTAATTACTGCAGATTTGATAGGTAAATGTGATGGATTATTTATCACAGTGCTTCATATTGCCTGGTTACATATACAGTAGCTTGCCCTGAGTTGTTTTTGAACAACTGATCAAGTGTTTGAAATATTCTTCGGTGTCGTCCTTCGGATGAGACGTAAAACCGAGGTCCTGACTCTCTGTGGTCATTAAAAATCCCAGGGCGTTTCTCGAAAAGAGTAGGGTGTAACCCCGGCGTCCTGGCCAAATTTCCCATTGGCCCTTACCAATCATGGCTTCCTAATAATCCCCATCTATGAATTGGCTTAATTACTCTCTGCTCTCCTCCCCACTGATAGCTGATGTGTGGTGAGCGTTCTGGCGCACTATGGCTGCCGTCGCATCATCCAGGTGGATGCTGCACATTGGTGGTGGTGGAGGGGATCCCCATTACCTGTAAAGCACTTTGAGTGGAGTGTCCAGAAAAGCGCTATATAAGTGTAAGCAATTATTATTATTATTATTATTACTTCCAGAAACCTAAATGACTAACCTGGTTTCTCCTTGCCCAGACTGAGCTGTATTAATGACAAAGGTGTTACAATAGCTCTGGAGCCCTTCAGAAAATTGTTGAAAAAAAAGTATGGAATATTTATGTATTGTAACTGCTGATTGTGTCTAAGATGATACATTACATACATGCCGTATATGAGTATCTTATACATACACACAATATATTTATATAACATAAACGTTTTATAGAAAAAATCCTAAATGCACAACATAAATATATCACTCTTAATTGCTAGTGGTTGGAAATGTATTTGAAATGAAGTGGCTGCCAGTGTGATTAACTGTAATTGACAACAAACATAGCATACGAAAAGATGTCAGAACACGTCTCAGAGATTAGAACTCAAAAGTAGAAGCATTTTATTCTGACTTTGAAAAGCCACACAAGGTCAGGATTTAATGCTGTCAGATTTTCCACCCAAGCACCGATTTGAAATGGACAAACTAGAACTGTTCGTATAATATCAATGTGTAAAATGGTATGCTTTATAATATGTTTGATATAATATATAGAGTTTAAATTTCAAGTTGTGTTTATACTTCTGTAGGTACAGTATGAGGTAGGCTCTCCTATCTGTTATTTGTTTTGAAAACAAGCATAAACTATTTGATTTTTAAATCTAACAATAAATAATAAATGCCAAATACATTCTGCAACATAACTGATTTAACTGTTACCCAATTGCAATAATCACAATGAGTACTGGTGTTCCAGTATGTCACACAAGGCGTGTTTAATCTTCTATCTTATTTTTTGGCCGTGACAGCATGAGTTTTCCAGTCGTAGTTTGACTGCCAAGGGGGGGGTCTCCGAGTGGCCTGCTCCCACCCCGGTCTGCGCAGGGGGTCTGCTCATCCCAATCGCCGTGCAGTTTCAGCTGGGGGGGGATGCACTGTAAGCTCTGTGCACAGAAATTGAATTCCGCTGCGCAGCTCATTGTTTCTCCACCTTCGCACAAGGCCAGCTACCGTTAACCGGATCCTGGGCGTCACCACAGAGAGAGCGGCTCTGTGGCGGCCGCACGGCGGGGCGGACCACCTCTCTGCCTATTCAAACCTGCCAGAACAGCTTTGTTGACCATGAAGGGCCTTGTTAGCTCCTTTATTCTCTTTACACTGTCGTCTCTGCTTTATTCCTGAGCGTCGCATTATGGCTTCAGCTGCATTCGTTCTCTTGTCACCGTTTAGAAGCACAACGTATTTACATACAGTAGCCAGCTTTTACTGAAAGGGGCCCTATTGCTCTAAGATTACTGTAATGCCTTCCCTGGCTGGTATTCCTCTGGGCCTAGCTCTTCTGTAAGAGGCTAAGGGCATGAAAGTTCAGTGAAAGTTGGACACAGAATATAGAATATATGTGAAATAGCTGTTTCTAAAATTTTCAAAGCATATATATATGAAACACATTGACGTACTAAAACAGTTTAAATATATATACAGTATATAATTTGAAATGGTTATAAATGAAATGGAATATTATGCATATTCCATGTAGATAGGCCCCAATACCTTTTTTGGAATATTTAATGCACATAAAATTGTTATTTTTTGCTAAGTTTTAAAATGACATAAAACATATGTATATATATATTACATTTACATGCTAATACACTTTGAAGTTTCGATTTAAACACTTCTGTAAAACATTGTACCATTTAAAATTATCTACATGTATTGATATGATGTTATGTTCTTGTAAAAATTGTAAAAGTAATCTAAAGCATGTGTGCATCCATGAGATGAGAGTAATATCCCATTATATGTCAAGTCCAGAATAGTTTAACCTTTAAATGTATCATTGATTATATCTAACACTGCAATTTTATGTTAATCTGATTCTTCCTCCTAACACACAATGCTTAAGAACACCAATGTTTTTTTTTAAAAGAAATTTTGCTTTAATTTCCGTCACCGAGTGAACAAAGTAGCCATTTAAATTAATCATGTGAATTAATTCTTAGATTTTTTTTTCCCCCAAGTCCAGCTGCACTGGTCTGCTTAACACCAGAAGTGCAAGCATATGCCTGTTTAGATGGAAGAGAAAGTCTCTCTGGAGGACTTCCACAATGAAACACAATATCCTTTCAAAAGCATGCGATGACTTAAACACTTCATTGTATTAAATATGAATGAGCTGTTATTGTCAAACCCAGTGTGAGAGGATAGACAGTGTTGTCGATTAGCCACATGATTAACCAGATGACACGGTGAGGCTGTGAAGGTAAATAAAGCAAACCTTCTGTCACTGCCTCCCTTGGGCCTCCAAAGCAAAGGGCTTAGAAAACTTGGCCTGTTGAAGCAAATTGACTGAAAAAGCAATGAGCGCCGGCCTTCCTGCACTGTCGCGGAGCTGTGCAAAAAGGCCTTTTTTTTCAGAGAACGAATTTTTAAAAACAACGAAGCATTTTTTTTTTTTTACTTTATCAGAAAATACAAAACATCACCTAATATATTCATTGAACAATCTTTTGTACCACTTGTACAGATGCAAGCATTTCAGTAAGTAAACAACGCAGTTACAGCGATTTATCTGTGTATTTTTAAATTGAATGCTTTTATATACTGTATATATATGTAATGGGAAGACATTCTGGAAAAAAAATAAGTGTTTGGCAACACATACAGTACAACTCAAATTAGATATTATTTAGAATCAATATATACTGTATATATATCCAAATGAACGGTTTTTGTCCTGAATGTCTCACTGTTATATATCCAATATACTTTAAACACATCTATATACAGTATGTACATATTATATATAGAGTATATGCTAACATAGCACCGGATGTTTTTATTTGGCAAAGGGTCACTTGTTTCAGGATGCCTCAGACAAACCCTTCATCAGCTGGTTAGGAGCAATAGGAAGCGAAGGGCAGAAAACAGTATTGTTCACAAATGCTGTCTTTGACGTGAAAAATGAGAACCAGTCGAAAAAGTTTTGTTTTTTTTTCATTTATGTCTAGCATTGCAACAACTTGAAAACTTCCTTTTCGATTTCAACCTTTTATTTGCATGCTGCAGCTCAACCCATTTCGGTGTAAGATCGAGAGATGAGTGATGAATGACGACAGCTGTCTTTGGTAAAATGATGTCTTTCTCTGGGTCTCCTGCATTTCCAAAAATCCTTTCTGCCAAACCAGTTTATTTCCAGTTCTATGTGGTCAGTTCTGTTTTCACTTCTGCTCAACGTACAAACCCCTCACATCCAGTATCATGTCTCAAGTCATATTAAAATGTGTGCAATGTTTTTACGATAAAAAGTCATTCTTAATGCATGGTGTACCTCTATATATGTGCGCAAGCTAACCTTAACTTGTTCTTGCTCATTCCTTCCGTCTCAATGTCTTGGGACATTCAGGTAACTAATCTGCCTTTAAATATGTCTCTAAGGAAACGGTACTAATTAGTATTGGAATTTACTGCCTTCAGTTTTATTGACTTGTCCTACTTCTTCGATAATTAACTAATGAGTAAAGTAATGAGCTATGTCAGTCAGTCATGCTGTTCAATTAAAGTACAGAATCAATTATTGAAAATAGTTTCAGATAGTGTCACCAGGCGTGCGTGTGCATAGTTAATACCAAAGCAATTATATCCAAGTGCTACATGAACAAAATCAACGCTTGCCTATCGAAAAGGATGAAGACATTAAAGTATACACAGCACACTACAACGTTCAGTTCAGAACACATCAATAGTTTGTCAGGGAAACATTATTGACTATTCTTTAGAAATTACTCAAACTAATATCACATTTCCTTCTTGTGTGTGAAATATTATCATATAGGCCTCAATTAAGTAGACAGTATTCATAAAGTACTGCACAACTTTGAGGTCTGGTGCAGTGAGAGAAGTTTGAGAATAGTATTTCCTTCTCTACAACATGTCAGTGTGTCTTAGGAAGCCCTGCAATGCATACTTTAGAACAAATATAAAGTACACTTAAAGCAAAATGTTTTTTAAACCTTGACACCACTATAAAACAGTTAAGAATCCATATGGCTGAAAGGTTGCCGGTTTGTATCCCGCAGCCGGCAGAGGAATCCTACTCCATTGGGCCCCTGAGCAAGGCCCTTCACCCCAACTGCTCCAGGAGCGCTGTATAAATGGCTGACCCTGCTCTCTGACCCCCAGCTTCTCTCCCTGTCTGTGTGTCTCATGGAAAGCAAGCTGGGGTCTGCGAAAAGACAAATTCCTAATGGAAGAAACTGTATATGGCCAATAAGGCTATCTTATCTTACTGCCTTCTCCAGCACTGCTGATCATGAGCCGCTCTTGTGTCTTATGTCATCCATCCTTGGCTCCTGCCCTCGTTTTCTGTCCTCTCACTTCCAGAGCTCGCTCATTCCCCAACCTCATCCCTGTAATGTCTACTTTGTCATTGTAGCAGGTGTTTCCCTTATTAATTCCATGAACAACCACAAACATAACCATCAGCAAATAACTAATTAAAATACATTTATGATTTTGTCAAGCAGCAGAACTTCAGGAGAGGCATACAGTACCAGCAAGTCTGCACTGAGATGTTTTGCCCAATCATACTGTACCCAGTGAATGGGTAATTGTATGTCCGGGAAGACAATGTATCATTCACATAATCCGGGGCTTAATACAAACAGAGACTCCATCAAAGAAAATTAATTAGAGTATTACACTCCCATGTGTTTTTTCAGATAATGAAAAAATCATCTATCGTCACACTCCAACGTCCACAAGCAGTGATGATAATTATGTAAATATTCAAGTCAATGAACCTATCACTGCAGTTTTTATTTATGTCTTCTTTTTAACACAAGCACGGTTGAATCCTGATTTAATTCCTAAGTTAAATATATACACGTGCCCTTTACTGAGAATATAAAAGTGCAGTTACTGAAACCATGACAGCCTATGGAAGTATAGCCAATATCTGTTTCATACAGTAATATAGAAATTAATGTGTATATTTTTTTAAAGTTTAGTATTCACAATTGAATCTTGATATTTCGTGTTGAGATGCTGCATGTATTTAATTTGTATTTTAAAACAGATAAGGGTACTTTACTACTGTATTTGACTATATGAAAACCAAAACTACTGTATGTATCATTGAAGAACATCTTTCTCTCATAATTAAAGAAAATGCTGCCTTAGATTTAGTCTTAGCATCTTTTCTTCACTTGGATGTTTGTATTTCTTGTGCATTACTTTTTACTACAAAAAACATTTCCTTAATTTCCATGCAAAATACATGTGATATGTAAATGAAGCATTGTTTGATTCATTTCACTGCTACAAGGCCTTTGAGCTCTGTCTTCATTTAGATGCTATCTCCATCATCTGATTTCTTCATATTTCTTCATATTTGATTTGATGTTAGAGCATGGAGATTTCCACTAAACACTGATAATAAATTATATTAAAGAATCTGATCAAACCTCAGTTTGATTTGTTAAAAGCATTTTCCTAGTTTGGAGTTTGATACTGGGTCTTGTAGTCAGTCAACTGATTCATCAAGCAGTGACACATAATTCACAGAACTTTTCCAAGAGTGGGAATCGATTAGTATCCCAGGACTCTCTCAGGTCCTACTGAATCTGGGACTCAAGAAAAGCCATTAGGTCCACCTCATTTCCAAGTATCATTTCCAGAGGAAGATGTGATAAGTTTTGGGCAGGAGGAGACTGTATGCACATCTTGTGTGGTGTGGGTGTAGGGTTAGCTGTTGTGAGACATTGAAGACATTGAAAATCGGAAATGGTGATTCCAACTGGGTAGACATATTAAAAAGTGCCTTACAAAGTATTCAGCTCCATCCTATGGTGTCCTTTGTGTTGAAAAACACATTTTTTTAAACTTCAGTGTGTTCCGAACCCGAGTGCTCAAAACGAAGGCCTCAGAGAGAAAGATGATCATATTTTTCAGGAGACAGCATTGCCAGAATATGGTGACAGAGACACTTACCTTGAAATGGTCAACTGAGGACTAATTGGTCTTTAAAGATCCTGAAGACTTGGAAGAGTAGGTGTGCTATCTTCTGTGTAGCAAGCCTACTGCACTTAAGAATATGGTGAAGGAAGTCCCCTTAGCAAAGTGCATTATAAACAGGCAGAATTATTTACTTCTATTATTTATAATAGAACAAAGGAATTTTTCACTCTGAAAGTCAGTAATTTAAAACATTAAACCACACAAAATGTCATAGGATAATGACCTAACATGCAGTTCTGCTGAAACTTCTCACAACAAAATTTGGCAAGGCATGTTAACTGCTTTGTACATTCGCCTCTATAGTTCTAACGAATACATTTTGTGAAGCCTTGTTTTTTCAGTATAATAAGGTATGTGGACAAAATAAATATGGAATTTTCTGACATTTGAACTAGTGTTCAATCTCACAACCCCTCTTCAGGAGTTAAAAACAACGCAGACAACGTGAATTTGACTAAATAGTGTCTCCTATTTCTCCTATTCCACTCACAGAACTGTTCTTCCCATGAGTGAGTCTCATAGTAAAACATCTCCACAACACCCTTTTGTGAAGCTCCGCAATACTTTTGAACATAAGGCTACATCTCATGGTACAGTATGTTAAAATGAGCATATGAAAATAAACTTAGACACCATGGTTAATGATGAACTGTATTTGTACTACCCCTAATGCCTTATTTAAAGTACTCTGTTAGCTGGAACCATTATGGTGTAAAGTGGGATTATAAAAGAGAAAGACAAAGTCAGGATTCAAGCCAGAACTAGTAATGACTTTGATAAAGCATTCACATATATTTTTTTCCAACCTTCACTGGAAGATTTCCCAGTGCCATAGTAGCTGGTGAGCACTTTAAGCTTATGTTGTTTTGCAACTCCAGTCAATTAAGAAAAAATGTTCACAAGAACATACTTGCACATGTGGCTTATGTAAGTAAAGCAAATGAGACGCTCAGCACGCAGGTCTGCCATCAAGAGGCTTTTCATGAAGGGTATGAGAGATTCCAGGATATCCTTCATGAGCTGAACTCTGATGACCATAAAGCTTTAATGTAATTGGAGCATTAAACATGCCTATATTTTCACTTAATTCAGAATTAATTTAATATGAGGATGAGGTTGTAAAATTGCTAATTAAATTGTTCTGTAAAACTGAAATGGCGTGAGGATTTACCAAATGAATAAATCCCACAACACTATTTGGGCTATATCAATATTCTATTAATATGCAGCATGCCAGGGGTCTTGGCTGGTATGCTAGTCACAGCTGAGAGGATGTGACAGGCATGCAGAAAGCAACAAAATGAAGGACATAAAATTCATTGTGACAGCAACCTTGGAGATCATCCCAGGCCAAAGTCTAGGGTACTAAATCAAAGAAGTAAACTCAAAAGAACATAATGGAGTCAATGTTGTCATTATTATGACAAGCTGCTGTATATACAATATGCCATGTACTGTATGCTCTAATAAGAATATCTAGGGTTTGTCACAACAGGTTCTCTGTGCAACGCAAAAGCTTGTGTTTCCTTTGCGGATCATCTGTAAACACACATCTATGCGTTTATTTTCTGCTGATGTACTGTAACAGGGTTCATGCACTGATCCCGATTACCGAAGTGACATCACCCCCCTCTGAAATTTAGACACTCTGCTAGGACACAGGACCCCGTCTCTTTGTGTGGTGGAGTAATCCACTGTCCAGGCAGTGGCGCTCCACACGGTCAAATTTAGGAAGCAGCTGGGATCGCACCCCTGCAGGGGTGAGAAGAGCTTGTTGTTGTGTCCTGGATTTCCCTGGCTGACATCTATCGGTTGCCGAGGTTTCTGTAGAAAAGAGTAGGAGGAATTTAGAAGGAGAGAATACAGTGGGGCTCCTGAGCTGAACCCGTTACAGACGTGTCGTCAAAACCCTCTGAAAACTAGACGGTGCAGAAGCCTGCCACAGCAGTGGACCTGCTCTTTTGGTGGCGTTATCTGGTGTGTAGGAAGTGGCACAGTGTGTGCTCAGAGAGCACAAGCGAGCAGGAGTGGATCCTGGCACGGCCGAGGAAAGCTGCACTCATCACGCTAAAAGACTTGTAATCCCAGATTCAGGATAAACATTAGCCAGGGGTTTCACAGACCCTACTTATCTCTAATCCTAGACTACTTCATTCTACTTTAGGCATGCACATTTGGGGATTGGGTGCAAAGGTACCCCTAGATGGATTACAGGTAGTTGCATGTGTGAATCCCATGTGGTTTGGATCAAATAGCACCTTTAAGTAGTGCCCTCTCTACATAGGTGATTGATACCCTTTGTGTCAACCATTACCCTGTGTTTAAGCATGCAAATCATGTACCATGTACTGGCAGACATATTCTACAGAGGCCACTAGCACATCCCTGCAATCTGTGCAGCTACTTTCATATGAGAAAAGTCGACAGTAAATGCTTATGGTTGATGGAAGAAACCCGAATTCCCTCAAGAACATACAGTACTTCCTTCCTTATGGGCCGTGCTATCAATACTGCATGAATAAAATTGGTGAACCTGTCTCTTGTCTAAAAAAAAGCGATGCACAAATGCACAAACGCTCATTTCTTATCCTGCATGTGTTATGATGTGTTATGATATTTTGGTGACCAATTTTTATTCAGTCAATTTATTTTGGTAATGAATTTGGTAACTTTGGTAAAAACAATAAACACAAGATTTCAGGTCACAATGAGAATTATTGTACTGAACACACCACACAGCAAATAGAAAAAATTAAAAAAGGAGAAAAGGCACCTTGATCTGAATTTTATTTCATGTGCAGAGTTATAACAAGGGAATGTTGCTGACAATATTAATGTTCTTGAAAAGAACAAGTGTCATTTACTATCTGATGTGACGAAATGATGCCTGATGAACTTGTTTTCCTGCACTGAAGTAAAAAACATGATTGGTGATTTCTGGGAAGACACAGCTGGGTAGTCAACAGGGCATAATCTGGGTAAAATCCCTGTACTGCTGCCCCAGTAATGGGAATGGATCACCTGTTTTGTTTTCTGTCAGTGTGGTGGAGACATTTGAAAATAAACACTTGGAGCTTGTTGCAACCTCCAGAAGAGTGGTTTCCAGAGATTCTGTGTGTTTTCTCTTCTGTCCAGTCCCTCTGTGACAAAAATGGAAAGGACACAGGGATTATTTCTCTCAGTTAATAATAATAATTGCTTACTTATATAGTGCTTTTCTGGAGATTCCACTCAAAGCGCTTTACAGGTAATGGGGACTCCCCTCCACCACCACCAATGTGCAGCATCCACCTGGATGATGCGACGGCAGCCATAGTGCGCCAGAATACTCACCACACATCAGCTCTCAGTGGGGAGGAGAGCAGAGTAATGTAGCCAATTCATAGATGGGGATTATTAGGAGGCCATGATTGGTGAGGGCCAATGGGAAATTTGGCCAGGACGCCGGGGTAACACCCCTACTCTTTTCGAGAAACGCCCTGGGATTTTTAATGACCACAGAGAGTCAGGACCTCGGTTTTAAGTCTCATCCGAAGGACGGCGCCTGCTTACAGTATAGTGTCCCCGTCACTATACTGGGGCATTAGGACCCACATGGACTGCAGGGTGAGCGCCCCCTGCTGGCCCCACTAACACCTCTTCCAGCAGCAACCATAGTTTTTCCCAGGAGGTCTCCCATCCAGGTACTGACCAGGCTCAAACCTGCTTAGCTTCAGTGGGTTACCAGTTGTGAGTTGCAGGGTGATATGGCTGCTGGCAGACCCTGTGGAAGATCTATTTTCTTGACATTGGTATGATGGGAGTACCCCTGCCAGCTCAATAATTCTGTGTTCAAGATTCTCTGGAGAATTAGGCTGTCCATTATCAATGGAGTATTAACATATCCATTATGTCTCCTTTAGCTGGCAGGAAACCAGAGCACCCAGGAATTACCCAGGTAAAAATGCTCGGAAAAACCTGCAAACTGCACCAAGTTTCAGAAATGTATATGAAACTGAACCCAGGGACTATACACTGTGACACAGCACTAACTGCCACGCCACTGGGCCACTCTAAAGTTAATAATTAATAATATTTATGTACAGGTGTGATGAACAATTAACATTTATTTACGGTAATTTTCCTGTTCTCCAATCTGATATCGATAGATACTTTATTGTCCACTGCTGTGGAAATTTGTCTTTGGTTTCCCCCACAGAAGTACAGAAGCACAGAAGTCACATAAAATCACATTAAATCACAACAACATACATTATACATTAATAAATGGATAAATAAATAGGTAGTGGGGGGACTACACTTACATACTGTACCTTCATTGAGCAGTTATATTGCAAAGGGGACAAAGGACTGATAAATGTTTTTATTTGAATTTGGTTCCCTTCACTGTGCCATCTTCCTGATGGGAATATTATGAATTGAGAATGGAGTGGGAGAGTGGAATCACCTAAGATATTTCTTGCCATTCTGAGAACTGTATTATGATATAAATCGCAGGGCTGCTGTTCCCCAGTTATGTTTCCTGCCAATTTCACAGTTCTGGACTGTTTGGGTTTGCTTTTCAACCTTATGTTTTCATACCAAACTGTCAATATATTATATATGGAATTCAAATGACTTAGACTATTGAAGACTTAATTTAATATGCATATATTCTAATAAATGCATTTCAGATTCATTCACTAACTTACAGTCATGCTTAACTAATGAAACCATCAGGTACATTTAAATTAGTTCAAGTTCTGTTTATAGACAAAGATAATGGGCTTTGCTAACATTTTTATTTTGTTCCATTTTGCTTGGTTTTTTTATGCTTTGGCAATCAACAGTTTTTGAGTGCCATGACAAGTTGCATAAAAATTATATTGGGGTGTATTGTATTTATCTTAATCATTTTTTTTCTTTTGTTTTAATGTGAGTTTTGGAAATTGCAAAAACTGAGAGACTTCCATTAGCTAAAGAACAGAGATAAATCACTCGTGATTCTAGGCAAATTATACATGAGATGCTAAAAAAAAGACTGATGAAGGTTGTTTGATGACTGGTTTCTGGAAACTTGTTCTGTGCATAAATTAGAAAACACAATGGGATGGCGCTTAGGCAAACGAGTCAAGGGCCTGTTTGAGATTGTTTTGTTTCCAATTTACCTGTCAAAGTGAAGCGTGTTCTGTGCTCATGACAGACTGCCCCATTCCACAGTGTGCAGGCTGTCTTCACACCTCACTGGGACTGTGTAAAGTGGCATGTGGTGTCTCTATCCGGTGTGCGTGTGTGAAGAGATGACAGCAGCTTCTCAAGGTGAAAGTTTAGTTCTGAATAAAATCCGATGTGCTCTGTCAAGTGTCAATCAGAGTCAAGGCACTCTGCAAGAATATTTCTTCAGCGTTGCTTCAGTTTGCACACTCACATTATGACACATGCCCTTAGAGTCTAAGGTTAGTGTAGGAGTATGAATTACCCTAGCAGGAGCAGTATCTAAGGCTTAGACACTGCTACTGCATAGGAAATTCATACTCCTACGCTAACCAAATGAGATTCGGCAAAGCACTGATGACAGTCTTGTCAGCTTAAAAAATCTTAAAACTTACTGCTACTCATTATACAGCGCTACCAAATGCAACTTCTATTATATAAATAAGAAATCAAGCTGTGATTTGTACAACAAACATAAACATACAGGAGAAACTATGCATACCTTCACTTCAGACTTGACTCATTCAGGTTTTCTGGCTGTTTATCTTCACAGGGATCCCAAATTGAAAGTCTGAGATGTCAAGGTAGTTTTATTTAAATTCTTCCATGCTAAGTGCAGCTCTTCTAGTTTAGCTAACTGACATCTTGAGCCCAAGCATTGCATATTGCTAACTGTTGTAGGGAGTTCCCTAGAGCACTGGTCCCAAACCCCGGTCCTGGAGGAACACGTTGTCTTCAAAGTGTTCCTCCTATCATACTATTTACTATTTTCGGCTTATTAACAAAGCTGGTTTCAGATCTTAAAAGGTGGAATACTGTTTGTAATTTGTACCAATTTCTGAGTTTCAAAACTGCCCTCATTCAGGTACGCTTCCTGGAATGTCACGAATTGGACTTGTTGAAGGAAAAACTGCTGGATGTAGGCGTGCCTGATGATGCACTGTCATTACCACCTGGAGTAATCAGTAAAAGCTGCTCAGTGTTTAATTAACCAAGAGCTGTTTAGTCAGAAACAACAGCCAGTGAGTTTAAGTGAAACTGTGTAAAGTTTTGTGTGCTGAAGCTCTTGCAAACACTAACCTTGAGGTCTGGTATGTTTGACACTCTAGACTGACTGAAGAAACAAGTTAAAACTAAACAAGCAAGCATATCAATTAAGTCATCAATCAGCACTGGAGATTTAGAGCTCAGCGGGAATGAAAGATGCCTACAAAAAGTAAGTTATGAACCTGTCCTTGATTAATCCAACATCCTGTTTAATTTGCTCTAGTGCTTGCGGAGCACACTGTCTGACTGCTTTGTAATATCCGAAATCAAAGCAACTTTCTAACACATGTACTATAACTGAGATTCCTGTAACCAAAGCAAAGCGTTGTTCAAAATAAAGCAATCAGAAGTTAAAGAGATCATAAGCTTTAGAAAGGTTTAGAGCTCAGCTGGAGAGAAGGGACTACTGTCCTTGAGTGACCAGAGAATTAGATGGAGTTGAATTGCTCTGGGATGGGACAAGCTTGTGCTTCAGCTGTGCTTGTCTTCTGACCAGTGCATCCTAGAATCACAAGACAAATGCAAGGCAGCAGAAGTCCTGCAGAATTCAGGATTTTTCCTGGACTTCCTTGATTTCTCCCATTTCATTATGTGATTGGGGCAGTAAAACACCTGGCAAACGCCTTAGTTTGACATGTTCTTTGAAAGAGAACTGAGTTTAGAAAGAGGAAAGTGTTTCTACAGTAGGTTCTCCTGGGGGGTGCGAACACTAAACTCTTTCAAACGGTAGGAAAGAAACATTACACCTGCCTTTCAATTAAATTAAATTATAATTTACTATTAGAATGATATAATTTCATTTTAATATGTTTGATTTAGTTTCTAGACTTTCGTAGATTTGCTACCTTCATCGAAAGTTTTATATCTATATATTTTACAAGGAAAATCATAGTCTCATTTTCAACAATGACCAGATGAGATGGGGTAGTGCTTCTATGTTTTCTAAATAATAAAAATAAATCTTAATATGTCTTTTTGTAACATAATTGATAGTACATAAAGATCGCAATTCTCTCTTTTTTGTTACGTGCTCTGTAAATTGATTCTGCCACACTAACCTATGTATCTATCTACCTATGTTTTATATTGTAATATCCCCCAATTAGAACATTATTGTACGCTACTTCATCAGAGGCTAAAGTAATCAAGATTAATCTCTGTAGCTGACACGCACTGTTTGCTAAGGAACACACAGTACAATTGCTTAGGGCAAGCATCATTAAGAAATGCAATAAAATTAGGAAAACTGATTATATTTCAAAAGTCGGTAGCAAAATAAAAAACAGTTCGAAACCTCCAATTAAAGCAATTGTAGTCATTGAAAATCAACCATTTAATTTCATTATTATAATATTTGTGAACACATTTCTGGAAGTGGGAAAACAGTGTCCAGTGAGTAAATATGTATAAACCTGCATAAATATGTAACTGAAGACAGGGAATACTAGTATTGATCTGCTATGGAACCCTATATTTTTAACTCTATTCATTGATTAACAGGTAAATGGAAAAAAAATCTAATTTGTTAGAAAAATCTCTAACAGGTTATTTCCTATCTGTTAATGCTTCTTCAAACTAATGCATGCGCAATCATTTTATAATATTCATGTATTCGTATCTAATACTGATGCGGCTATATGTGCATGTTCAGCTGATTAGTTATTTAATAAGCATGAAACCTGCAGTCTGAGGAGAATCCTGTTTGAAAACAAATGCATGCAGAAGAATGTGACTGTATGTGGGAAAGGTGCTAACTGGAAGTGTGGAGCTACAGTACATTCCAGCCATCACATTTTCCAATATGATTAAGTACCACGTCATGTTTAAAGACTACGAAAAGACACCTGGAGTACCAGAAAAACCTCCGTCATTTTCTGTCCCATTAAGTCACCTTACGTGGCATTCATTGAATAAATTCAATTATCTGCACTGTCTGCAATGCCATTCCCTGGCACAAGAGTCTTCATGGAAATTCAAGGTACAACGCATCTGACATTCACTTAAAGAAGTATTACTGTACTACTGTAGTTAAGATCCTTAACCCTAATGGAAATCACCAAGAGATTATTTTAAAAAATATATTTCCTGAGTTACAGTGTCAAAGCAAAACAACAAATATTGTGTTTTCCACATAATCTAAAACATAGTACCCCACACATTTTGAGAACTGTGGAATACAAATGTGAGGATTACATACATACAGTATACAACATATAGAGATTATAAACTTGTGAGTCACAGCCCCAGTGATACAAGGAATATCAAATATAAATAGGAAATATTATTGTCACATTACATAGAAAAATTCTAATATAAAACAAATGTTTTGTGCATTCATGTATTTATTTAACAATTGCACATTTCAAATAAAACATAATTAGGATTACTAAGACTTTGTTTAGGATTATTTGTTATTATGTGTTCCTAAAAGGAATCTAATCTAAAAGAGTAGGGGTGTAACCCCGGTGTCATGGCCAAATTTCCAATTGGCCCTTACCAATCATGGCCTCCTAATAATCCCCCTCTATGAATTGGCTTCATTACTCTGCTCTCCTCCCCACTGATAGCTGATGTGTGGTGAGCGTTCTGGCGCACTATGGCTGCCGTCGCATCATCCAGGTGGGGGCTGCACATTGGTGGTGGTGGAGGGGATCCCCACTACCTGTAAAGCGCTTTGAGTGGAGTGTCCAGAAAAGTGCTATATAAGTGTAAGCAATTATTATTATTATTATTATTATTATTATTATTATTATTATTATTATTATTATTATTATTATTATTATTATTATTGTTCAGCCATGTCTCAGGAAGGATATTTACTATACTCCAGAAGCTCTGTACAGACATTTCTGGGAACCCTGTAAATTGTTTGTTGTTCATTACTTATTTACCCAAATGCAATATACTGTTACAATAAAAATACAAATACACAATGGAACAAGTAAATGTTAATTCCACTCTGAAAAGCACAAAGAACCAACATTTTGGCTGTTGAGCCTTCTTTGTATACTGTATGTGCATGTTTGTAAAGTGCTTACAAGGGAATTTATTGGCCTAAATTAACTGAGAATTAATTTTTGCAATATTGTAGACTTCAGAGGATAATTACACACAAGAAGGGGGAGCTAAAATTCTAAATACGAAATACGAAAAGAAAGGTAAATTCATCATTTTTCAGAATCATCTCACAAATCGTGGGGATCATATGCTGTAAGTAGTATTTTTTCAACAGCAAAACATGAAACTCTTCCGGTCCCAGACGGAACGTCTGACCATTGCAGAGTTACACCCAGAAACGCTGGGGGTACAGACCAGTGTAGAATATTTTAAGTCTTTTTTGCCATGTACTGTATTAGTCAATAATTGTTACCTGTATAGGTGCAGATTTACAATGAGTAAACAGTCGCAATTTCGGTTTCATCTTTTTCATCTCAGACCCCCAGTGAGACAGAAAAAAAAACACAGCAGCATGGAAAAAGTGAACAAAATCGACAAGATTGATGGCTTCATTTTCACTACTGAATAAACTAGTTTTTTTTAAGTCTGTTTATTCTCAGTTTATTAGTTAATAGAAGCATTTATCAATTTCAGAAAAAAAGTCATATTTTTGCTTAAGCAATAATTGCATTTTTAAATCCTCATTAGAGTTTCCATGCATACATAATCCAATTTAAGAAATACAGTGGAGAAGTGAGGGATTAATACCTTGTCCTTCCTCTGGTAAACTATAAGCTGCAGCAGGAACATTAGGCCTATCACAGTTGCTAGCTTTGAAAACTGTTTATGCCTGATAAGAACAGGGCCTTGTAAGTCAACTTCAGAAATAGTGAAGATGACTATGTAATAATGTATTTCAGTAATGGTAAGCACACTGTGTCAGCAGTGTAGAAATATTGTGCGGTATATTATCTATTGAAATATTCAATTCAGTTTTATTTTATAAATATAAATATAAATATAAATATAAATATAAATATAAAGAAATATAATGACCCAGACATTATTACTGAATCAATCAGGTTTTGTCCTCCTTTCTCAACCAGGTAAATAATACAGGCATCATCTTCTAAACTTTACTTTCTTTTCTGTCTCAGTGTGGAATTAACTCCTGCTTTTTCCTAAGCAGCTCACGTGATGAAGCTTCTCCACATCCTGAAACAAACTATATATAACTGTCATCCAAAAGATCTTTCAACACCTTTTCCGTTTCTTCTTAAGGCTTAGCACAACCTATTAGAAAAACAAAGCATATCGTCACATTGAATGCACAGAAAGGAAGGCACTGAATGGTTTGGGATGTATTCTGATTACGGTATGTCATGTTACACGTGTCTTTATCAAAGGCAATGGAAACAAAACAATTTTAGTTTGCACTGCAAGGGATAACACCTTTGTAATCAGCAGCGCAGTAACTAATTCACAGAACCCAGCGGAGGACATTTGATAAAGCTAATGTTATAACCCTAATAAAATAAGAAATATTGCATTATGTGGTGCACATAAAACTGTTCGGCAAATGTATTAGGTATTACACACAGTGTATCATCTCCCAGTGAGATTTATATTATACAGCACATGCCAGTATGTTAAAAATGTTGCCCTGTGCATTCAAGCAGGTATATTTGAATGGAAAAAAAACACCTGGTCTTTTGTTGCTGGGCCACTGGGGGGCCTGTTGTCCCACTAGCCTTTTGCCTATGAAGCTGTATCAGGCGGGAGTCGTGCCTTGTTACCTGGCAACCATCATATTCTCTGGCTCCAGTTCCAGCAGAAAGACAGTTTTAATCACCCGGCAAATTTTCAGCGCCACAAACAGACAGGAGCTCAGCTTAACCTTGTTAGCACAATGAGGCCGTTTTCAAATATCACTGCAAATCAAATCATCGTAATGGCTTTGAGCTGGAGGTTGGGTTGGGCGGTTTAGCAACGAGAGGTGGAATAAAGGAGCCCTGACATCTGATGACCGGGCGCCGCTCCTTTTTTCAGTAGTGTATAGCTTGCACTGCCCCTCCCTGCCCGCTCTCATCAACTCGTTTTCATTTCCAAAGCATCCTTCTCCCTGTAGAGTTTCCTCCTTCTCCCTCTTCTCACACGCATTCGCCCAGAGCGACGGCTTGGTGCAGCACTGCGCAGAGCCACGGAAAGGCAGGCCACAGGAGGAGAGCCGGAGTACAAAGGCTGTCGGGAGCCTTAAAACCATAAAAGTCGCACAAACATTTTGAAAAGTCTGGGGAAGTGGTGCTTTTCCTCGGAGCGGTGGAGGGGAGATCTTCACCGGCGCTGAACAACCGCTCAGCTGCTTTCCCCTCACGGTATGACCATACCTCTTCCTGAGGTATGGACAGGCTTTTTCCCAGCACCTCACAGGGAAAACAACACAAAATGCCCAGCGTTGCAGCAGGCAAAGCAGAAGCAGAAACAACCTTTGGAAAAGTCCAAAATAAAAGCTAACGGACGCAAACGTGAAAGAAGGAAACCAACACCCAGTAAACTGCTCACATTTTTTGGCATCTGTTTGATATACAGTACAGTACACACCTTGAAGTATCAATATTTTACTAACAAAGACCCGTACGACCTCTAGGCTTTGAGCTTGTGGGCCAGTTTAAGAATTCCATGTTTAATTTCTGCTTTTAAAGCAAGCAGACCTTTCCACAGGAATACTGACACATGCAGAAGCACGACGGTGCTGAAGGAAAACGAAGAGACTGGATAAGAACTCCAACGTGACACAGCTACAGCACAGGAAGTCTGTTTACATCGTCCCAAACATATGTTAACCGAGCAGCTGTTCAGAAGGAACTTACAGCTGGAGACTTGCCCTTCCTGCCCCCTAACAGATACCCCAAAACCACTCAGTTGAAAAGCACATAAAAATGCCCCAGACAGAATCAATGGCTCCTGTCACTGGAAATAATACAATTTTACATCATTTACAAAACTATTTTTTTTACAAAAACAGGCAGCAATAACATTAATCTTTTGAAACACAGTTAGTCTTGTCATAGTTTAGATGGAAATGCCATATATTCTACTTGTGAAATAATCAGTAGAGTCAGCTTCTGAGGTCCACTCTCTTTTAATTTCACCATACTCTAAATTACCTAGATGAAACAATTATTTTCTTAATTGAGCCATTTTAAAAAATCTTTCTAGGTCTTAAACATTTAATTAAAATTCCCACTGAAACTTGCAGGACCACGGTCTAGAGTGATGCATAACTGTAAATTCTTAATAATGTTCTACTGTAGAGCATTGATTCCCACATCGAAAGATATCCTGTGCTCATTTCAGACCCCTGCTTCTCCCTGCAATAATCTATATATTATGGAATTCAAAAGTAAAATTATTTTTTTTTATATCAGTTTACGAGGACCGGACAATTTAATCTTACCTCACCCAGACCCCTCTAAGTATGTCACTAGGAATTAAAGAGTTAAACACTACTTGCAAAACCAGATAATACCAAGCAGTTCACTACTCCTAATAGATTGTGGGAGAAAAAAAAACATGCATAGATCTCCCAGTCTTGCTTCTAAATTCATCTCTTAATTTTCTCTGAGGGTTAATTTAATTAGAGGACCAGTTTAAACCTGCAAAACCCAAGTTGCCACCAACAGCACCACAAGAGCCAACTTCCAGCCGATGGGAATTTAGATTCCAGTTTGCATCGGGGAGCTTCTCCGCCCAGGCAGCGCCAGTCGCTGTGAGCCTGACCCTTGGAGTTCATCTATCTGTGAGGAAAGAATCTGCTTTGATGATTTCCCTCCAGTGGATGTAATTGTGCTCATTACTGCCCATTTACATTTCATCACCCGATTATCACAAACGGCTCATTACAGTTGATAAGGACCACTGTGCTCGTGGGGCGGCTTTCTCACTGTGTGTTCATGGGCATGCTCTGTCGTCAGAGCGCTGGGGGTGTCAACCCGGCTGCACGGGGTAGGAAATAAGAGGAGGAGGAACGCAGCCTTCCCTCAAATTTGATTAAAGGCTGTGATTTAAATCAATATTTAATAAAGCAGCTGCTGCCACAGAGCACGCGTGCAGTTCGGTGTGCTGGGAAGTGCAGCGGTCTGGAGGGCTTCGCGGCCTGCCACAAGGACAGAATTGGTTTTCCTGTGCTGGTCTGGCACCTGTGTCCCTGAGCCCGCAGCCTCCGAGGTAATAGGTTTATGAGCCGACGGACAGAGCTGATAGGCTCCTAAACGGATTAACGAGGTGTCTGAGGCCAGCCATGCACGCATCAGGTAGAAAGGGGGAAGGAGGAAAAGAGGGCGAAGAAGAGAGAAAATAAGGAAGAAAGAGAAAGAAAGAAAGAAAGAAAGAAAGAAAGAAAGACAGACAGCAGGTGCAAGCAGGGATGACTAGGAGTCTTGACAGCCTGCACATACAGTATCTCCGGCACCACAGGGCAGAGTCGCTGCTCAGTCCCTGTCACTCACCTTTCATTTGAATAACGGTTGCAGATAGCTGGCACAGCGGTTGCTCCACTGCACCCACAGGTACCAGGTAAATAGGCCTTTTGTCCTCTCAGGAGAGGGAGGGGACAGAAGTCATTTTATTGGTTTACTAGGAGGTGGTGAGAATTAGTCCCTCAGTGCAGGGAATATCACCGGTTCCAGGGACATGCAGTAGTCACATGTCTGTCAGCAGCACATGTTTCTTCTTTTTTTCTTGCATCTTTAGCTTGTGTGCCAGGAAGTGTCAACACCACAGCAGTAAATATATCAACTGCAAAGAGACGCCTCCAAATCACTCTGAAGGAAGCTAGCAGCATTACCCACAAGCCCGAGCAGGATGAAGTGGCGTCCCCTGATCTGTTGTGTACTCTTTTATTGTGATGAGCTGTTAAGCCCTAAGTCCTCTTTTTCAATAAAATAGTAATGCTTCACAAATGTGTATCAAACGTTGTCTCTTCTCAGCTATTATGCCTCATGGAATCTACCCTTTCCTGTTCCATCTGTCCTACTCAGATCCCTTTGAAGGACTCGTGATAAAGCAGCAATCACAGTTTAGGGCTGTGTTGTGGTCAAAATGAAGAAAAGTAAAACTATCTCAGAGGTGGAGTGAATCCTTATTGTTCCGATTGTCTTGCATATCTACAGTAAGGGATTAAAAAAAAGAATGAGGAATGAATGATGGAGCTTCAAGGTAGAAACCCATCTCCTGTGACTACACTGCCAAAATTCTTATTAACCTAAACAAGAGTGAAGGTAGCCAGGAGATTGTGGATTCCACAACAATACCCTTCTGGCCTTTTTAAAGTTTCACATCAATACAGTTTCTTTCTCTGGGGATGGGGAATCTGGTCACATCAGTCAAAGAAAAAAAGAATGAACTTTAAAGTAGCACATTCTATGAATATGCTTCACTGTACCTACTGTATATGTGACAACTGGTTCTGATTATTATTTTTGGTAGTTTTAATATAACATTTATGCAGTACATATTTTTGATTCATGAGAATATAAAAAATATTCACAAATGATTAATTCTCACAAAAGTGGTTTCACACTGTTGGGATCATCCAAGGAGGAAATACAGTCCAGAAGGAGGAGACATCGATGTAAAGAAAATAGTGACACTTTAGATTTTGAATTCTGTGTGGCCGGTGGTTAAAAAACTAGGAGAGCAAATTAATATTTTGAGAAATGAAATAGCATCAATAACTTTCTCTGTTATCTTTGCGGGACTGGTAATCACAAGCAACAGCAAGGCACTGAAATGGTATCGCAGGCAGGAGTAACAACTGCATCTGAGCTCCACAGACAGAGGCAGCTCTCTGCGGCTGTTTCGTTTTACAGGTTAGAAAACCTAGCTGGTCTGATCGTCTATTTTGGATTTAACTTCAATTAGATTCTGTGAACTCACTTAAAATACAATAATTAGATAATCAGATACTTTCTTTACACATTGAGTAAGGCACAAGAATAGTACATCTTTGAACAGAGAAGATTCCCTTAGGTCTGTGGTTATATGTCCTATGCTAGAATATGGCAGCATGAATTTGACTGTGGACTTATCTTGGAAAGGTAACCTTCTGGCATCCTTAATGTAGTTGTCTTGTTTATTCTCCAGCAAAATGTCTAGTGCTGATAATTACACACAAAAACTGCTTGCTTTCACACACTGAAAATCAGATATGAGCCCCAAATCTTTTTAATCAAATCTGGGTTTTTTTTTTTATTCATTTTGCATAATGAAAATTATTCAGCCAAAAACAAAAACAAAAACCGAACTCTTATAATGGAAATACTGTACCTGAGTGTTTAGTGCTTTACAGTGCTAATATAGTTTGCAATTCATTGTCCCTGGACAATCAAAGATGAAATAACGTCTAGCAACCATAAGTTATTATCATTATGAGTGAAGAACTCTCTGGCAGCTGTTTTATATGTAGCGACATATGTTCAGCAACAGTCGGAGAGTGAAGAGGGTTTTGTAGCTGGAATAACCTCAAAGGTTTGAAACATTTTAAAATCCGACTGGTTATGTACTATATAACAGTTTAACGCCTTCCCCAGTGCACCCCACCCAGATAAACACACCCTTAGGACTGCTAAAATACTGTATTAGATGTCTGAAAAAAAAAATGCAAAAAAAATCCATTTGGCTTTCACAGAGACATCAATAGAGAAAACATTTCACTATTGTGGGTCTCAGAGTGGAATGTTATGTTGAAAAGTTTAAAAAAATGATATCCCTTCGGTGACTTAAAATAATTCTTGTCTCTTGGCTGTAATATTTTCCAAAAACTTGTTAGAAAAAAAAACGTTTGTGCTTCTGTCTAATGCACCACTTAAGAGTGGCAATCACAGGCATTTTTGTGTTTGTATCGACTGTAGATGTACTAAAACAGTAGAATAATTCGACGCCTTCCTTTCACAATGTCTGCACTCTGGAAAACACAGAGAAGCGGTGAGGTGCTGAGTCAAACAAAATGAAGGTGGTACACAGCGCTCTACCTTCTGCAGTTAGATTACTGCTCGGTTATGCAAGGGGTTACACATTTACAGTATACAAATTCAAACGAGATTAAATACAGTGTGCCTGCCCTCTCCTGGCCATCTCTTTCAAGCAGACAGTGTCACTCATGTGCAATAATATGGAATTTGATTTACGGCAGGATGTGTTCTGGTCTTTTGGAGGTGATGTGGGCATCCTATCATGTTAATGTTAAATGTATTGAATGCAATAAGGGCAAAAGTGAACACGTTGTGGTATGCCGCAAGTGGTGCAGTTCACATCCTGAAGAAAAAAAAAAACTGTCGGTATAATTTGTAGTGTGATGTACTGTACAGGTGGGTCCTGCATTATAGGCGCTCAAGGAGAGAGATTTAAAAAAAAACACAAAATAAAACCTAGCCTTTTTCCATTTCCATTTATTTTCAAAATGGATGAGCCATGAGCCAGGTCTGTTACAGTCAGTGTCTGTTAGACCGAATAATTGGTTGGCAGACAGATACAGAGACAGGCGGGCAAAGAGAGAGAGACAGAATGTGTGGAGGAATCCAGGGATCGTGGAACTTGAGCTGGAACTTGAACATGTCAGTGGCTGTCACTATGGACTTTGAGAGGATTGGGCTTGTTTCTGTTGCGATTGTTTATAGTCTGTCCAGTGCAGACAAACTATCTGTCTCTGTCTGTGTGTGTACTGATTTGCTCAGAGCCACCATAGCTTTGTGTTTGTAGAGTGTGGTAAGCACTCTGAAGACACAGTAGCGCAGTCCATAAATCTGAATGTAAAGCTGCTATAGGCTGGGTTCTGATTCTCAAAATAAAGGCTGGGGTGGTGTTTCAATAAAGAGCAAAGCCTTCTGAAGGTCTTCTTCTGTGATTCTTACATAATGAATTCAAACAGTATAATAAAGATGAGAAGAGATAATGCTGTATATCTATACTGTATATGACCAACTCACATTACATTTTTTAAGTGTCACACAAATAGAAACTCCAGGAAAAAAACACAGTAAAATAAGCTACGTATGTGTTTGTGTCTAAGTCATAGCAAATTGAAATATGCTGAGATACACTACTTATTTTATATCACATAAGATCAGTCAATGTCATTGAAGTCATATTTCAATAAAAAACCTTTTTCACGTAGGAGTATTTAGCTTTCTGATTGGCAGAACATTGTGCATAATTTAGTGTATATCATACTGCACAAAATTCCCTGTTTTTATTTAAAGAAATCTGGTAAAAGAAGGGAACAGAAATGTTGTTTTCTATAAATTGAGAGATTCCATAAGACTTAGAAACACTTTCTTTTTTCTTCAAGCTATGTAACGGTAGTTGGTGCCATTGTGCTCCCCATGAACTCTGTTTCCAATTATTAAATTGAAGCTAAAAAAAACCCTATTGTAACAAGTTTCGCAAGGGTATCATATTTCACAGGATACCACGACTTCACCTGTCAGCACATCCTGATCTGCCAGGATTAGGTCATATGACCTGTCACAGGACTCCTGTGAGATTATCCTGCTCCTGCCAAAGAACTGAAAGAACTGGAAAGGCTGCCTTCCGTCTTTTTTCTATTAGCTGTTGTACACAAACAGGCCTCAAAAACTTCATTCTGTATATTACTGAGGCTCTTTCAAACAAACATCACACAAAAAATGGGTCATCTTGATGTGTGTTGTTCAGTCTCAGATCTTCATTTAGAATAGTAATTAGCTGTGAATCTGTCTGATTTTTTATTACTGTCTATTGTTTCTAGTGATTGTTAGATGGAGAAGAGTATTTAACAGTTGTGCTTCAGCATCATGTCAATTAACCATTAATTAACAATTAACCATTCCCTTTCTGTTGTAAATCTTTATCATGCTATCACTTTAGCCCTTTGACTTTAGTCCTCCGTACTTCTGCTGAAGCTGGTGAAGTTGCATGATGAGCTGTATGCAACTAAAAATATCTCTTTTTTAAAAAAGAAAATAAATATTCTGTCCGGATGACTGTCTTTGGAGTGGGCCTGTTGTACAGTAGAGTTTCAAGCGTAAGACTTTAAAGGGGCTGCACAATGTTTGTGTTAAAATGTAGTGAAAACGGTGATCAAAATAGCCTTTCTATATCTTCGCCACACAGCATAAGCAATTCTACCAGTATTTTAAACATATTAAATTTCATTGTGCTGAGTAATGCAAAAGTCAATGATGGGGATCGGACTCCAATTCCCCATTGAAAATAGACTGAATCTAAGCAGTCATTGACCTATGAGACAGCAACAATACTGAAAATGTTATCAGCTGAAGAGTCATCTAATACGGCAGCTGATTCAATTTTACATCATGCTCTTACTTTTTAGCAGACAAAATAGTATTTATACTATTTGAGTAAACGCGACATCTCATAATGTTTTGCACGGGGCTTGAAGAATTCCAGCTTTATGTAAAAACATTCCCAGAAACAGTCCTCTAGGGGCATCAGGAGGAGAGCAGGAAGACATGGAGTTGGACTGGAACACGATGAAAGGCATCAGCATCTTCGTTGAGCTGCTTCTTGTTGATGGCGAGGTGAGCCGCTGAAGAGCCTGTCTCAGTGACAGGAGCAAGGACAGCACACTGTGGTCACTGGAGTCACAGCCGAATGTTTGGCTCACATGGGCGTGGCTGGGTGCATTGCAAAAGAGAAAGCGTCATTGTCTTAGGCCTCCTAATATTAGGACATATTTTTACATAAGGCTTCTGCAAAGCAAAAGGGTCTCATTCCATTGCATTTCCTGAAAATAACTATAAATATGAAGAAAACAGTACAGTGGCATCGCCCAGCGCCCGGACACTGGAGGACATGAAATCCACTTACATTAACTAATGTACCATAAAGATCATCCAGTGAGGTAGTAATTAATTCTTCCAGGATACTGACATACTGCTTGCAAATATTAAATGAATCTGCTTCTGTAATATCTATGACAGTTCAGCAAATCCACACAACGTTTCGTGCAGGTACAAACTCAAGTTGCATTTACTCAAATAAAGCCCTTCTAAAGGTCAGTTTACTAACATTCAAAACACTCCAAATCGTCTGACGATGGGGTTAACTGCGATTTCATTTTGTAGCACTTTTAGAGTCCAGTGATGGTGAGTAGATGGACCCAGAGTACTCCAGTGACTCTATATTACAGTGCTCCTGTCAGTGACATTACCAGAAACCATATGCACCCACAAAACACACACACATGTCTTTTAGAGAAGCGTGGCACCACTGCAGGGTGACTAAAACTAGTCCATATGCTCTTTACTCATGCGAGTATCAAGGCTTTTGTAATTTCGTACTTTGGAACACTAGAGAATGTAGAGGAGATCATTCGAATGTCGTCGTGATGAATTATCCTTCCTACCACCATACACCTAAAAACCAGTGAGTATAGCTTAATTCCTAATTTTAAAAGGAAGTACGCTACATGCTCCATTTCAAAAGAGTTATACAGTAAATACGTTTTAAAAAGTGCCTTTTTGTATGACAATACTGACAGTTACTGAATGTGCCGTTGTATTTTTGGAGGCATGTCTGTGTGTTAAAAACTTCCTGCAAACTTTCTTGCAGCATTCCTGTGTTATGCTGGGTCCATGGCAGATTCTACAATCCGTTCTGTGCCGTTACCACCTTGATGCACGAGAATAGAGCACTCCCAAGCCAATGAGATGGAAGAGACACGGGGAGAGAGGCTGTGTCATGTACCGTTAGCACAGCAGTGATCCGCTTTGATGGTTCAGCAGCAGAGAGAACACTCAAGATGTTGCGATGATCAAAAAGACTGGAACCATAATGACCACTTCAAATGGACTGAACTGACTCCTTCCAGTTTTCTCACATCAATGTCACAGCTGTCCAGACAGACCTAATAGGAGCTCACAATAGAAATGTTCCCCTTACAGACACAGAGAACAGAATTGCTGTTCTGACGCATGTTGTTTAATACGATCTAGCAACAGGACACCCTGCTAATATCCGATAATAAACCATCATCTGCTACTATTTGATTCTTTTGTTTATGTGTTATTCCTATCCTGACCATCAGGTAAGCCTTGTCCTTAAAGCTTTTATATTTTGCAGCCCAGATAAACAAAATCAAAAACTGTCTTTTGCAAGAGTGAATCATTTTTAAAAAGCTAAGCTTGTTAAATTTGTTCTGTCATGTAATTTAGAGGGTATTTTAAATAATTTTGGATCAGGTAAAGGTAAAATAATAATAGTACCTAGTGTAAACATTAAATGTTTAAAATAGACTCATCACACAAAGGTTTTACACTTTCTGACTCCTTAAACCTCAAATTATAGTGTTCACAATCTACAGTTTAAACAGTCACTAATTATTTCTTGATCTGCATCTTTGTAACTAATTTGTTTACATTATTTTATTTTAAAATAGGTAACCATAGCTTTGAATGAATAAAAATGTTTTTTCAGTAGTATAAAGCATTTTAAAATGTATCCATATTCAAACATTTTTCTTTAGCAATTTCTTTTCGAAACTCACTCTGAATTCCAATATCGAATGCCAGAGACATACTACTCAGTCACACAGAATTAATAGAAGCACAAGGGTTCTTAAATAGTGACTGCTGTGCCAATTGAAACATATTTAAATATTTAAAAAGTCGAGCACAGAGCTGCCAGGACCCCAGATGGATTGAGGTGCTGAAAGACAGAAAATTGCATTTAATGCTGCAGCTTAATAAAACTCAAGACACCTGCTATAATGGTATAAAAGTGGTCCAGTGCTTATTAATGAGTACAATGCTCCAAATATGCTAAAACAACGAGGGGAGCTGGTCAGTGCAATGCATAATGATCTTGTTTCATTGTGTTGCCTGTTCCTACCATAGGTCTTAGGCCACTTCTGTTAACTTTTTATTATCCATAGAAATGCATGTTTACATAGGTGCAAAGCAGTGAAAGAAAAAGGCACAAAGCATTCCCACACATGAAGTACACGAAGTGTTTATTTTTTTAATGAAAATTTGTTTACTTACGTGCCCACACCCTTATTATACGGTATGTGAATGAAGTACTATAGGACATATTTTTCCTTTCTGTTTAAAAAGTATATTTACTATATATACAGTTTATATTAAACAATCATAACACTAACACTTGTAATAATGTCTTCATTTCTAAATAATATCTTAGTTGGAACTTCTGTACTGTATGATTTCATTTTTTATTAGTTTTTTTTTATTTACAATGTAGTGTACAGTCATTTGTTTTTTTTAATATACAGTAGTTGCTTTTATTCGCTTTTCTCCCCTAATTCCTTACACAGTCGTGTAATCCCAGTTTCCCTAGTGACTTCTAGGTGGCCAAATTCACAAGATGCTGAGCGTCCCAAAATCCTTTAAAAGAAGCAAAACACACACATGGAAGATCAGCCAATAAAACAGGACGTTAGTGAGCTCACCTAGTCTTCACTTGGAGAGATATACAAGGATTACTATCTACACGTGTCAAGGTCAGACAGGATTATCTGCACAAGGCTGAGAGAAGACAAAAGGACATTTGAAAACAGACTCTACTTCTATTTGGTGTGCTCCACTTGTTACTGTGCATCTGATACAATAATACAGGCTGAAAAGTGAACTTGTCCTTTGACAGTTACACTGATAGTTCAGAACATTGGTCAGTTTTTGTGATTTGTGTGCTTTAATGAAATAAGCTAACATTATGCCGCTGAAAGACATGCACTGTCCTCCAAATATGCTAAAAAAAGACAGAACTAGGCTTCATTGATTGTTTTCTTGCATTTGCACTCCTTTCAATTGCTTGCTGAATTTCAAACCAAATAGAGGTGTTTTTTACAAGCTAGAGACACCTTTTTATTGGTGTTAGTTCCTTGTACAATCCACGAGTCAGTCAGTATACATATCGATTGACTTTGCACACCAACCTGCAGTACAAGGAAATAACCAACTTAAAGTTTATTTCACATAAAATAAAATGCCAAGCACACATTACATTTTTTATGCACTTTACACTTACCAAGGAGTAAACCAATCACTCTGCACTCACATCCTCTGTCTTTCATGTTTTGGGCGCAAAAAGTCCATGTTTATTTCCTCCATTTGTTAATCCAAAAGATTCATCTCTGCCATTGAAAAGATAGATTTTGAATCAGATGGCTAAATAAAAGATGAAGAAGGATTTGAAAGAGCTCAGTCACTTGAGTCTATAACGCAGCACTTAACAATCGTGGACGTGGCTAATGGATAGTTTTTCTTTGTCTCTGTCTACAGCATTTTGAGTTCATTCTGCAGAATTATCATACTATTTGATCTTTTGTATCAAATGCTTAACATCAGGGTGAAAAGGTACAGTATACAAGGAAGCAATGAATATTTAGGATCTCATTGAAAAAAATCCCAGAGTTCCCTAGGGGTTGAGGGTCTTAGAGGCCTCAGGGAGCTCCATCTGTTTCTATCTTTGCATTCTCTGTCAAATGTGAACCCTGACGAATTTATGCATTAAAAAGAAAAATAAAGAAACCAAAGTTCCCCAGATTAAGTACTGTATGAAAAGTCTTCCATTTATACAGAACCCACCACAGATTAACTTGCACTTGTGTCACTGTAGTTTAGCTACTGTAGATCGTCCTTCATCTTCATCACCAGACCACAGAACGATGCAGGTAAACTATGACTTTATACAGCTGTGAAAAAATGTAAAAAATAAAGCATTCCTATAAGACATAAACCTAGAGGGTAATGGATATCATCTTTTAGAACTGGTGTGGCTCAGAATAATGTGTATTATATTGAAATTGTTTCAAAATTAAACTTATTTTGGGCAAAAGCGGCTGGATTTGTTTTTGATTAGCACTTGGGAATCCTTAGCAATGACTTTTGATTTATATGGGTGTCACCTTGCCTGACCAGTGCAACCCAGTATGGCCCAGGATCATCACTGGTACCATATAAAAATGTATGTATTGACCTAGTGTTAGGTTTACAGTTATCATTAACTCCACTTCTTTCATCTACTAAATAAAATATTATATTGACTTCTCTCACAATGTTAGTAATAACATTTTATGAAAATCAAGCCCTAGATATTCCCTGTGGGCATTTAATTAGAAGGGCAATTTCCTCACAGCCTTCCCAAAGGGAAAATTGGGTCCTGAGGTTGAATCATTTTCAGAATAATTATTATTGACGAGCATCTTAAAAAACACATATGGACTGTTTCTCTTTATGCTAACGATGTGAGATTAATTATATATTCTTGCCACAAAAACAAACAAACATAAACTTTGTAGTAATTTGGGGAGAATTTAAACTATGTTATAGTTGTTGCATTTCAACTTAATTTAATTTACAAAAATCTTAGAATGGCTGCACAGCCTTTTTTTCCCATGTTAGATATACTAATCTCTGTTCTAATTGGGGAGGTTTGTGAGATCTTAATTCAAGTGTTCTGCATTTTATATAGTAAATCCTTAAACAAAAATGACACAGTAGACACAATAGTAGTCTATTGGAATAAAATCACAGGATCACCTGTCTAAGCAAACAACCTGTCACTTACTGGTTAAAGGATTTTTTTTTAATTTTAACTAGAAATACCTGATAATATATTTGTATCTAACAAAAAATATTCAGTGCAGACATTAAATGTAACAGACAGGCAGACATTTCCTCTTTAGCGAAAAATTAAAGTAATGGGAGTGTAGGATCACAGAACAGTTGATCCACACCTGGAATAACTAACTTTTCAGGGTCTCTTGATAAATTGTTATTTTGCTTACATACTAACATTCTCCAAAACTCCTCCGTAATCCACAGGGAAGCTACTTCAGGAGAATCTATTTTCTCTTAAATCTGTTGCCCTTGGGCATCCTTAAAACAGAGGAGCCCCTTGAGGGCAGGTGTGTGTGAAGGTTTTCATTCCAAATGAGCTCATAACGAGCTAGACCAGCTGGTTACTGGCTTGATCTGACCATCATAACAACTTCAACCAGATTTTCAGGTGCTGCTGCTTTAAAGAGACATTGAAAACCTGCAGACACACCGGTCCTACAGGCCCAACACTGGACAGCCCTACAGTACCTTAAAGATTTTGGCCCCTACAGTACTATCCCAAAACATTTCTGCTTTAGTCACTTAAATTTCTTTGTCTTTGAGGAACAAGAAGAATCTGTCGGCTAACAGAGTCTGAAGACTTTACAATGATGTTCTCCAATTTTTTTTACATTGGTAAAGATAGAAAGATGGATACTCTTTGAGCAAAGGTTGAAGGCTGGGTATAAATGAAAAGGGAAAACTGGTAATCACCGCTAAATACAAATAAATTATTTAATAATGAAACCTGATATCTAGAGTTTAAGGCGTCTACTCCAAAGTCAAGTGTTCTCGCAAAAGAGTTGCAGAATGTCTCTACTGCAAAATGAAACTCCAGCTGTATGGTGTATTTGGAAAATATTGTGTCATGTACTGTATAGATTGCGTTTAAGTATAACTTCAAGTGCGGCACTCACAAATGCAAGGCAACTTTCCATAACCTCTTGAATGTTCTTTCATTACCTTGAATATGTGCGACGCAAACTGGACTTCTGTCTGTTGTGATGTCTGGCAGCTCTCCCCTTTACATGCTGAGTGTTGGTAGATGGAGTGTGTCCAGGTTCCCCTCTGAGCAGAATCCGAGCACAATGCAAATGAATCCTGTTAAACTTAATGTGACAGAGCAGTGAGCCGTCAGGGCCACGTATCCATCCCCAGTTGGGTTTGCACGGTTGTGACAGACCCAGCAGTTTGGTTCATCACTTAGCACTGCCAAGCCTATAGTGATGAATGGGGCCATCAGAAGATGGTTAGATCAAGACACAAACACATCCTCACATTCTAAAAATATTAACCCATGAGGTCTTCTGAAGTTTGCATGCCATTTATCACTACGGCACAAAATGAAGCCAAGCAGAATGTAAATGGACTAGAATGTGTATATGTAGTGCACATTTATTTTTAGTTAAAGTGTCATACTTTTCTTGCCACAAAGGTCCCTTTACTCTTACTGAGTGGTGGTGTTTTTCACAAAAACCTTACCGTCCTCAGTTTTCCCAATTACTCCTTACTCTTTCATCACACTTCGAAAACCCCCTCCGTGAAAGAGAAACACATAGACCGCTCTCGCAGACTCCCAAAGGAAATACGTACATAGTAAGTATATCCTAGTTGAAAGTATATTGCTTGGCCTCTCTCACAATCCTAATTTGTTTAATAATCAGCATCATTTTAACTCAAAACAAGAGTGGCATACACAGAAATATTGTAAAATGTGAATATAAAGGTCAATGGTGCAGTATATGAAAGAATAGTATTTTAAGTTTTCACATAAAAAATAAAAATGTTACACATCAAGCTCCTTAATTCCTCTGGTTTTTCAGTTGGGTTTATTTAATTTACTGTCCAAGTGAATTTGTTTTTTAATATTCTTTGAGTGTATTTATGGATATTTTATTGACAAAAATGAAAATAAAAAGCAAACAGGACAATTCAGTGATTTAAAAACCTTTAATCTGAAAAAATATATACTGTATACAGCACTGGAAAACTCTTTTAGACACAATCAGGTGTTACATTACTATTTTCTACAATTAAAACAACTTCAACAGATATTAATACAACTTATTTTGGTGGTAACAAACCAATTTAAGTTTGCTTATTCAGCAAATTTAAGTTCCCATTGATCAAAATCTTCAAAATCGTGTTTCAATTCAAACAATTGAAAATAAATGTAGACTAGTATAGACTGTATTGTAAAGGATAAACTGAAATCAAATGATCTAACTGAAGAAATCTAAACACGAGCAGTTAATGTCAAGTGTTGTAATAACTAATCCATCACATTTTTCTATCACTGTCAGGTGTTCCTTGTCATTAAACATAAATTGTCCTTCTCTACACATCCATAAAGCTAAAAGTATACTTTTTTGTATTTCAGAATACACATACAGGACATGTAAAATGCAGTATGCACTTTACTTTAGAATGAAGGTTAGGGCAGCAGCTCTTAACTTCTTAAGTTTACTTTGCACTGTTCATGAGCAACAAGGGAAATCTCAAGGGCATATTGAGGATTGTCTCTTGTAATATTGTGAAAGGACATACTGTAGTGTTAACTAATAATTACTCAGATTAGCTGTTCACTTTATACAAAATAACTAAAGCACAGGGTCACAATAGGACTGTGTTTCCATATAAAGGTGTGAAAAATATTTAGGGAAAATTACCAGAATGATGGAAAATGTCAAAAACATGATTTGTGTGTAGTATATATTTATGGCATATGCATATACACAATGATTAACTTTTGTCTGTCTATTGAATGGTCAAGACTCTTAGAGCTCACTATTCTTTTTGCAGCCAAGTTAATTAAGCAGAATAAATAGCACAAATGAGACACTGTTTTACTGTTTACTGTCGTTTATATCCTATAAGAAAGCAATTGAACTTTCTTAGTGAGCTGGTGTGGGATTTGTGATTTGTGGGGGTACTCTTATAACTTTTGGAAGTCTAGTCATCGTTTACTACCTCGCGGTTAACAGAAAGCAAAAAAAAAATTGAATTAAATACATACAGCACACAGGAAATATAACACCAGATGAAGATGAATTAGGGTGCTAGTTTAAGACAGGGGGAGAGAGATGTCTGCAATGTATATGGCCATGAGAGAGAATGGACAGACTCTATTCCGATTATGAAAGAAGCATCATCTTTTCATCCCCTGCTGCCAGTTATGATAGAGCTGTCCTAAGGGTCACCAACACTGAAAACAAAATGTCCATCACCTCGGCATCTTGGCAAATTCCTGACAGCTCTACCGCTGTGTGATTTCTCTTTCCCTGTCCTCCTCTCTCCTGTCGTCCCTTCAGATTAGAAGTGTTGGATTTTGACACCAGCCCGGAGGAGAAGTGGCCCATGAAGTAATTAGCCGAGGAATTCCCCTTTCCTCGTCGTGGAGCGGGATCAAATAAAAGCCAGTTGTGTTTACTTCCTGATCCATCTAATTTCTGTAACGAGGGCCTCATCTCCTTACAGCTGCTTAAGCTCTGCTCAGAAGGTTGCCTCAGGCAGAACAGCACCTTGCTACAGTGGCTACACCTAAATGGATTAGTTTTCCTTGCACAGGTGGAAAAATTTGTGTCTTTCTTTTCCTCTTCTGCATTTTGCATGAGATGGCACATTACACTTTTTTTCCTTTCTTTTTACAGATCATTAGAAAGGGAAAAAAAATCTCAAAAACCCACTGCAGGGCAAAAAGAATGGAGAAACACATTTTAGTTACTCTAAACATTTCAGTTACACTAAGGTCCTGTATAATACAAGAAAACAGAGGGGCACAACCCAATTGTTTGGGTGAGGAGGCTACAAGAGCCACGAGCCACATTTGGCAAAAGAAAATTCAGATTTTAAACACAGTTGCAGACGTTTCTATAGAGCTTTACCTTTCCCACGTGGAAATTATTAAAACATGAATAGAATGAATTGACAAAATATGGTTGTTGAAAAATGACAAATAAATTCCTCGTTCCATTTTTAGTTTCATAATAATTGACTCCGTAATGTATGCACTGTGGCATCAGTTTAAAGGAAAAACAGTTCTTTCAAATTGTTTTCTGAGTTGTCTTTTGAAACAAATACAAAATAGCTGAGAACAGGAAGATACAAGCTTCTCTTCTTGATTCAGCTAGAAGGAAACCTAAATATCAGAAGCACAACAGGATGTTTTAGTGAAGCACACATGAACTCTCGACTGGAAGATAGAAATTGGTCTGTTATACATCAGTGCAACTAGATTTAAAAGGTTTGTGTGTATCTATCCATATAATAACAAATACCCCTGCTATAGAGTGTTTTTCAAAATCTGGTGTCATGGAAGGAAATTTTAAGCAATTAGTTAAATGTAAAGATGCACCTTATAATGATAAGTATGATAAACCAACTCATTTACTCTTCGTGAAAAGACCAAACAACATCATGGGACTCTGATGCGACCATCTGTTGAGTAGTAGAGCAAGCATCGGAAACACCAAAAAACTCTTCTTTCCAGTCAAAAAGTATGCTGTTAAAATATCAGTGCATTGTTGATGCCATTTGTTTTCTTTAATGAGAAGGTATGTTGTTCTAAGTGGATATACAAGAGCTCACAAGGCAACATTCTATGAATTTTCTAAGAAGGCCACAAACATTAGAAAAGGCCATTTGGCCCATGTAGACCTTTGGTGGTTAGGAGCCAACGTGTTCCAAAGATCTCATCCAGGCATTCCTTGAAAGATATCAGCTTCAATAAATGAAACCAATGCCTACTGCTTTCAGTTTTAAATGCACTTTATAAAACTACACATACAGTATATACATGAGTGTGGAGCTGCCACTTGTGGAAAAATATGAAAAAAATTCTACGTGCATGTTTTCCTTTTATAAAATATTTAAAACTGTCCTTAAAGTCCTGTGGTCTTTAATGGCTGAATGAAGAAATAGAAATGTGCTAAATGGAAGGTTAAGGAATGTGTCACCTGGATTTGGAAAACCTAGATGCACCTCGGAATTTCCATGGGAAGCTGTGAAAGGTTTGCCTCTGCAGAGTTGGTGCACATTGTAAGTTTACTTTATTTTTACATGGCTATTTAGCTGGGCCTGACTAAAAGAATACCGATTCCAGGTGTCAGTGCTATTAACTCTCTATATTCTTGCCAGGTTGAGACTGATTTAACTAAATTGATCTGTAATTATAGCAAATTAACCTTTAAGTACCGTCTGTCTGAAGAAGTGCTTAACCAATATAATTACCAGGTTGCATACGGCAACACAATTAACTGTAATGCATCAATAATATTGAACCATGTTACTGGATTTGTTGACATATCAAAAAGCTCATAATTTATCCAGTGGATAGCCAAATTCAAAAGGCCACACAGAACCAATATTAACCTGCTGGCTGGTGATACTAATGTTGTAGAACCCATAAGGGTTATTGACCTAAATATTGAAAACTATTAAGGATTTTTTTTTCTTTGAAATTACTGGAGGCAACAGCAGCATGTCTTTAGAAAGATATTTATTATGGTGCAAGAAAAGATCTCTGAAATACCAAAAATGTTTTCACAGCAGAGAAGTCTGTCTAAGGCGGGTTTCTTTTTACATTAAGGCTTGTCCATAAGGCTGGGCTATCCCTCAAACCTAAAAGGTTAATTCTAAACATGACTAAAATAAGTTGTGTTGTTATGGCAGGGCATATTTTGGGATTTGTAAATATTAAATCCTAATATAAACACAGATCCTAACCCATAACACTTTCCATGATCTCTTCTTTATAGATGTCATGTTTTATTATGAAGCCATACTGTATCTGCCAGTTGTGTCTTTTGGACCAGTAGCCATTAGCAATTACACTGATGTTTCCCAGGTAGCCTCTTTGAAGGTGTCACCATAATAAATGCCAAATTCAGCATGAACCTCTCGGTTTCTGTTTTTCTCTTCTCTTTTAATCTTATCTGCAACATTTTGGAAAACCCACAGCTTGTGTCAGCGTCACAAGGTCCGGGATAAGGTGTTCTAAACTTCTCCGTATAAATCAAGAGACATGTTCAGTTTCACCAACTCTGTAGTTGTGCACCAAATACACTGGACAAATCGCATTGTTCGTATACACAGTTGTTTGGCTTGGTGCACGTTTATTACAAAAAATAAAACAAAACAACAGATTGCACTATTTCCCCTGTTAATGTAAAAAGTGATTTATATTCACATTGAGAAAAATTGTTTCAAGGGGTGCATTTGTCCAACACAGGCATTTTTTTCAGGTCGTCATCAGTAATTAAATCCATCAGTATTTTGACAACCTTGTCACTGGTTTGGTAATTCTCATGGGATACTTTCAAGAAAGTTGACAATGAAAGAAAATGTATAGAAAAAATGTACACAATAAGACTGCTAATAGTTTTAGTTTTCAGGCACCACCTTAATAGTCATACCACACTGACACAATGCTTGATTTATACTGTTATTTTAAATGTCATTGCTCCTGAGGCCAAATCTGCAAGTGCTGAGAGTATCAGTAACAGCTCGCTGTGTGCTGGATAGTGAGGTTCAGGGACTGGTATGCTGCTGTCCATCAGTGAATATGATGCTGAGATGATAGAGGCTTCCAGGAAATTGGAAACGGTATGTTCTCACAAACACCTTTTGCTGAACAATAAAATGAAAAGATATTGTTTCTGCTGTTTATGAGTGCAAGAATATGTTTCCATTCTCAATATTTAGATGTCTTATTGTTTTTGATGAGACTGTTTAAGTATCTGCTTAAAACTCCCTTAAATATTATGTATATTAAGCTGACAGATATTCACTGTATGTTTCTTGTGCTTTTGATACTGTAATACTTTAACACACCTATTTAGTTGAAAAACAAGACTGTATGCTCAGTGGATTAATATCAGAATATTTATTTCAAAATATTAGCACATACTGTATCATAAATTGTCTCCGATATGTACAGTATGGCTTCTAATGTGTAAAAAATCTGTACTTTTCTAATGTTGTTAAAGAGTTGTTGATGCTGTAAATGGCTTGATCTTAAAATATCACATTGTATTTTGGAATGTATCCAGTTTTTTTTTTAAATCTGGAAATATCTTTTTTTTCATTTCTGCATATCTCAAATGCATTTTACAGAATGTTAGCATAGTATTCTGTCCAAGCGCATTACTCTCAATGGATGAATCACCTTTTAACTTTAAGACTATATAAAACAATGTATGCCTCTTTATTGTTATTTTAGAGATATTGAAATTCAAAGTTAAGTTGCGGATATATAGGAAAAAAATCTTTTAAATTTCTTGAGGTTCATTCTGAGAAACCCTATGGTGACAATTTCGTTTCCATAGAGGAAAGGTTTGAAAAACATTTGATGTCATCCATTTTTTGTCAGTAATAAATAATTTAGTTGAATCCAGAACTTAAATTAAAATTTAGTAACGCCATTTATTCAGGAGTTCAATGAACCAGCATGAACAATTCCTACAAATCCAAGAGGAATTTCATTTAGACAGCAGTTCACGTAAGTTCAGTAACTCCAGCTTGGAAATGTAGATCCCAAAGGGTGTAGAGGCTAAGCAAAGCTTACTGTAAGTGCTGAAAATCTACTGATTCAGTCTGTCATGAAACCAGCTCAGACATTTTTACATGTATAGTCTGATTCACTTTAATTGCTGATAACTGCAGGTATATCAAATGAGCCTGATGGGACTGAAAGCCTGGTAGAAATGAAATCTCCCTAAAGTCTGGGAAGAAGGAAATGCGTATATGCATTTTTTATATTGATTGTACGGTATCACTATATACTGTAGGATTCTGGAGGCTGTATGCCAGGACTTCACTTCTTGCTATTTTGTGTATTTTTTCTGTAAAACACTGATACTGGCAGCCTGCATTTTTTTTTACTTCATGAGACATCATCAGCGGTAGCAGCTCCAGCCACGTGTCAAATTTCCCTCTGACATCTTTTGTCTCTCTTCTTGGTTTCGTTCATGTGTCAGAAATCCTCGCTATTCATCCTCATCTATGCGCTGCCAGCTATCACACACTTTGGTCATGAGGTATCAGTTTCATTTACCATCATGCATTGTCCATATTATTTGCCAGGTATCACCTGTGCTCATTATCAGGATCTCTCTCGGTATGCAGCAGCATTTATGTGGTGTGATTTGTTACAGGGCTTCACAAGCTTCGGATTTCAGCTGTCTACTAAAGCTGCCTTAGCTCTCGTTTATACTTGGATAAAGTGCCATGTTTCACACAGCTGATCCAGCAATCATTCAAGATATTTTTCTTTTTTCCTTCTGGCTGTTCCACACATAAAGTACATTTAAATTCTTGAGCGATAATGTGGGACCTCAGAAATCATCTGCCAACCAACTTGTATTGAGTTTATCTGAGGGTGATCTGTGTAAATGTATTCTTTGGGGGAAATGAAGATTGAGAATGAAAGCAAAGGCTATATATACAACAGGGATCCTTTGAGATTCCTTCTTATTGTGTTGTTTTACTAGCAATCATGGAGCATAGTATTTGTGTTATGAACTAAATACTACTTTGTTGAGAAATGCTGGTTGAGGCTAAAATGTCGAAACATTTATTGCTCTTTTAGAGAAAGCTTTTTTTCTCACTTCTTCAAAGTGGTCAAAGATAAAGTGGTCTCATGAACAGTACAAGCCTCCAGTTGGGCTGTTCTCATTCAGTTTTTCGTGTTTGTACTGCTACAGCTCCTTGTAAGGTGATTTGCAGTGTGAACCTCTGTCTGCTGTCTGCTGATGACTCTGTACGGTACAGTTACTGATGGTTTTGACCGTCTCAAGAAAAGGTTTGTTGTCATTGTACAGTAGGTATCTGTAGGTATCATGCACTTTAGATGTCTCAGACTTTCATATTTCCTCTTAAAAAGTTCCAGGCAAGTGACATCAAATGATGCCGCCCAGGGCAAAAGAAGATGCAAATATCAGAGAATTATAGGCAGTCGTAAGGAATAAATGATAGCGTGTTCTATAGCAGATAAAGAAATATTGAAGATCGATGTTCATCAACAGGTCAGAGGAGCTCATGTACAGTAATTCAGTCGTGTCTCAGGAAAGCGAGAGAGCTTCCCTCCTGAGCTCCCTACGTGCTGCAGCAGGCTCTCTAACACACGACTACCTCGGCCACTTCCTGCTCCAAAGCTTTTTTATTACCTTTCTTTTTTTTTCTGGAGCATGAGAACTGAGCGATTAAGAAATCCTTTCCAACTAATCACACTGCACTCAACAACTTCCGCTGGCTGATTACTGAGGAAATCATTAGAAGAAGAAAGTGCCTGGATCTTTCATCGAGGCCAGAGTGGCTCAGGGGAGGTCAAAAGTGGGTGTGTTTGACAGGCCATTTAGTCTTCCTGGTCCTATTATTTCAGCATTTCCTCTATCTTGCTTGTTGTCTGCTTGCTTAATCACTTCCATACTGGTGTCTTTAGCTCAGCTTCAAACCTCCTGCAGGGTTCAGAGCTGCCTGACGTGGCGGCTCCTGGCCTCATCAGTAGCAGAGCAGTTTCTTTCCCTTGTCCGCAGAGACATTCACCCTCTGTCTCTCTGCGTTTCCCCTTCTTCCTCTTCATGCGCGCCTGGCCTTATGGGTATTGTCACAGATGGCACTAATGATGTCTAACGCAGGGGCTGGTGTAGAAGACTCGTAACATATGCTTGGTCACAGAGCAATCACTGGAGCATGTAACTGAGGTCCAGAGCCCACAATAGAGATTGAAGGCGCTGGAAAACAAACAGCCACTCCTTCTCGGTCAGTTCTGTGTTCAGAATATACTGCCAGGGCAGTTTCCCAAATGATTGTTCTGTATAAATGACCCGAGGTTCATCATTCAAGTCCCCGGAGGTCCGCTGGGACCTCTCATGGTGAACTGCAGCTGGGATGGCAAAACAAGTTAAAATCTAGGATGCCACAAGTGGATTCAGTTTGCAGATAGCACAGGGGCATCGTGCTCAGACATGACATTATACATCGGGGGTCTGGAATAGAGATGTCTAATCAGATGACATTTCTGGATTTCATATGGCCTGAGATAGCGACTGTCGAATTCTGCGGAATATGTTTTCTTTCAAAAATTCTTTCAAATATCTTTTTTAAAAATGAAATTAAGATTAAACAGGAAAAGTGCAACTTCTTAAATTGTCAGTTTAGTTATTTACCAGCTAGATTTGAAGCTTAAAAGCTGCATTGTATTACATTTGAATCAACATCAACAACAAAACTCTTTTAATTTAAAACTAAGCATATGTGAATGTTTTATACATAATGTAAACCAGATTTTTAAAATAATTTTAAATTATTAACTGACTGGTAAGTCAAATGTTTGGATAATTGGTGTCTCACAGGACTGGAGCTGGGAAGCAATAATCTTTGGATTTCTTGTTATTATTATTATTATTATTATTATTATTATTATTATTCAATTACTTTTTCACTGAAACTCTGAAATTGCTCTCAGAATCTATCCATGTTGCTTTTGATTAGTATAAAGAATCTACATTTTCATGGGAAAATATAGAAGTGTTCTGTAGCAGGACAACCTACTCCCATAAAGTATTTGCTCACTTAACCATTTATTTTCATACTGTTTACAAACTGAAATTTCAAAAAACATTTATACTGTACATTTAAACTCTATACTGAGTATGTAAAGAGACCAACAATAAGGTATTCAGTTTTTTAGTGTTGATTAAATGATTTGGGGATCATTTAGATTAACTGATTGTTCATAACTGACCTTATCCTTAGATGGGTGCAGTGAGGCCTAGGAAGATGAGGCTGGAGAGACCCCCAGTCCATACCGGAGCACACATCCATGTGTGGCAGGTAAGAGATGCCAGCTGACCGGGACTCAGTGTCATTAGACTGTGGGAGGAACAAGGAGCACAGGAGCAGGGGTCACACCTACTGTTTTAGTTTGATCAGAAATGAACATACTGTAGCAATTCCCAGCAATAATACAGCACTCTCTCCTACAGAACCTGTGCGGCCCGTTATGTCAGTGCATGAAATTGTTTACATTTGTGCGCACTGATTTATGTAATTTCCAGTATATTGCATATTTAATAATAACAGAAAATGCAAAAGATCTAAAGAAGGAGATTATATAATGCCGCGAACAATGAAAACAAATCTAGTTGCGAAGCAAAACTGAATCGTATCTAAAATGTACAGTAACTTAATCTCAAAGGACATTATATCCAGTTTGCAAAGAGTTCAATCGTTTTGAGATTCTAAAATTTGTGTCTATTGTCTACATCTATATAGATACAGTAAATTTAAATACTATTTAACAAGGCAAAGATTAACTGCTATCTTTAAATGAAGAATACCATTATGAGCTATACAGTACTCATGCGATAACTAAGGCATTTGATTTTTGAACAATTTCTCTGAAGAATTGATTCAAAGTTTCATATTTAGTCTTAGATGGTCACAGATGATGTAAACATCATAATGAAATAAAAAATGAATTTCATGCATTACTTAACACTGGATTTAACTAATTTAGCTCAAAAGGATTTGGAATATGCTTATTTACAATAAATGCCTGGGTGATCACAGTTTTTTAAATCATCCCCAAGTACATCAATCCATGTTTAACCTTAAGTGCGAAATAAAAATTAAATTCAATATATTAAAAGCATGCATAGATAATGATTTGATAGCGGCATTATTTTCTATATATGGAAAAAAAACTGTTCACACATGTTCAACAAATGTGATGATTTTGTAAGATTCCTGATCTTGTGAAGAAGTAAATATCTCATTTTCATTTAGCAATAATACAGGAAATATATGCAGAACTTATTATGGAACTGTGAATCAAATGAATTTCCAATAAATTGTGTATCTGTGTTTCATTGGCGACATTTCTTTGAGCAAAGTTGTAGAAAACACCTGACATTTCTCTTGCCGTGACAAATAAAGATTCCATTATTATTGCTTTCTGACCACTGGAGAACCCTATGTGTTGAAACCATAGAGTATAACAGGTTTTACATCCAGGCCTGTGATCCACAAACATTAGTGCTGACAGCGTCCTTTTTATATCTTAAGAGTATTTCATTCATATACAGTATCCAGCATAGATTTTTCATAAAGTACATCCACTGCTCTATGCTGCAACAGAATTAAACAGAACAAAATGTTGTCCTTCCTGTTAAGTTAAACAAAAATACTAAAATATGCATATATAACGGTTGAATATATAAATGCAGAAAAGCTGCAATGGCAGAGGGATTTGGAATATGTTTTTTTAAATGCAAATGGTTAATCAGAATTTTGTAAATCCATACATGTTTAACCTTAAATGCAAAATAAAAAATGTTGTGTTTTGGGGAAATAGTGATCATGAATTGAGAATAATCTCTTGTAACATTTCACCCAATTCAAAACACATGGAGTCTTTGGCACTATCCAGTCATCGTTTTAATGCTTTTTGATTGTATCCTTTTAGCTGCTATTTTTGCGCATATGTGTGTTTTACTAAAAACAAAACAGCTGTGAAACTTATATTGAAACTTCAGTTTTTGACAGCTAAAATATATTTTTTATTATTTGTTTGATGTTGTTTAAATGCGTATCATTTCTTTAGCTCTCAGGATTCAAACCCTTGTGGTTTAAATGCTCTACTTTATTATTATAATTATTATTCAATGTAGCTTTTAAGCTTCTGACATCTGAGTCGGATGGTGTTTCATGACCTTTATTCTGCAGACAGTGTGCAGTGCTGTGGTGTGTCTTGGGTCTTCCAGAGTGATTCACAGGCTGACTCAGAGTCTTGTTTTTTTTTTCCTCGTCCCGAACTACAGCTGCAATCGCTGGGGCCACACGGCTTCACTAATTATCACGTACAGTGAAAAGATCTGGAGATTGTAATAATGAAAGCATAGGAGTTTGATGTAGATCCTTCTCTTTTTAATAAGACGCCTCTACTTTGTAGTACAATACTGTAATTATAGAACAATAGAGCACGACACACCTAGAGTCTCCTTACAACTTGTGAGGCAATTTCTTTTGATGACATAACGAAGGACTCCTCTACATGTGAGATGTCTAGGAATTCAGCCAAACGCCGGTACAGTGTGAGGTGGCCTACTGAACAATTTAGGTCTGTAGTTAACAAAAGTCTGAAAAAGGGATTCTTCTGCTGTGTCATCATAGTTGAAAAGGGGTGAAAAGCTTAAGTTAAGCATATGAAGAACAGGAAAAATGTTTTTTCCTCATGTCGTCCTTCTCAGGAACGGGTTGTATCTGAACGGCCTCCGGACCATGTCGCCTCTGTCGTATCTGACTACTACACAGGCATGCAGAGCCCCTCACATAGTGCAGGTTCTGCTACAAGGCCTTTTCAGCAGTCGGGCCGCGTGAGGGGAGTGGGTGATAGCTGACAAGAATGCACACAGTACCACCTGTGAAACAGTGCTTCTTGTCATACCAGGAACACTGCACGCTACATAAAGCTCCTGGTGAGTGCAAACACTTCCTTGTGTTATCTGTCAATTCTGTGTAGTTTCTGTTGAGCGTGTAAAGTGTACATGGGGTAATAGAGAAATGCATGTGGAATCTCCTTCAATAAACAAATAAAGGCCATTGCAAAATACCAGGTGCAGCACCAGAGTAGTCTTCCCTCTCCAGCAACGTAGTAAACAAAGCCATGTAACATAGACTTGTACCATCTTAAACAAAGTACCATATACAGAGCTCTTCATTTAAACCTGTGAACCACTGTGGCCTTCTTCCTCTTTGCTGTGGTTTTGGTCTTCTGTGTTAATGTGCAAAGGGATTTCAGCTCTTATTGGCCATCGGGGAACAATTGGTTTTGCTAGGCCGAAGGAACCCAAGATGTCTTGTAACTTTTAATGCTTTCTCCTTGGAAAATATAAAAGGGAAACTAAGGGGTTCTTATTTGTCCTTATTTATTTAAGAATTTACCATATCTCCTCCCTCCATTGTTGTTATGCCTGGACGACTGATGATAAATACATGTTTTCTGGTCATACTTGGGGATATTACAGAAAAGAAGAAAGAGGCTGCTGGGGACTCTCCCGGAGTTGTTGCTGAAAGCCTGGCCTACCTTTTATGAGCTCTGTGGGAACTGCCTACCAAGGAAATGATCTGTTTCATGATCCAGTTTCCAGTGTCTGTGCTGTCAGTTTTTCCCAACCACAGGCTCTATTTATAGTCTAGGTGTCTGAAGAGCACACCTGGAAAGACAGTGAGACCAGGCTTACTAACCAAGATAATTTATGGTTGTGCTGAGTGATGATGTAAGCTATGCCTTGGGTCTGAGAGTTCATTATACCAGAAAAGGGAGGAGGGCTGCTCTTCACAATCTTTTAAGCCAATACATAAACACAAATTAATATAAAGTGAAAGAAAAACAACTGTATCAAAGAGAAAAGGAAATACTGGTTATTAAAAAAATTAGACATCAATTATGCGAAAGACCACACCATTCCATGCATTTGTTAGGAGTCGTAACAGAAAGTCTGGATTTAGCAAGACTAAAGGTGGCTTTGATACAACTTTGTTCACTTTTTTTACAGCTTGAAATGTCCTTCAGCATATTTACAGTTTTGATGTTATCATTCAGTCTTTTTTTATGGCAGTGACATGTTTTCACACAAGCACAACTGAGGATTTTTTACACCAGACAGAAGGCACTACTTCTCGTTAGGAGCAGACACTATCTCAGAGATCACGGTGAAAACAGTTTGGAAAGAATCACTTGTGCATTTACCAGATAAGAGTAGATGTTTTGTTTGGATGCGTTTGAGTAAAACTGTTTTGCGTAAGATTTTGCAAAACCTCATTCTCTGGTTCGAAAACGACTACTACTGGAATATTTTTTTCATGTCTTTAGCCACTCCTTTATTTCCACTCAGTCGTCGAACAGCTTTATGATTTGGGTTTTACAGGGACCTTGAAGCATCATGACTGACACAGAAAGATCTATGAGCATCCAGGAGTTAAATTCATAGCTGAGCCCTCTTTGTCAAAACCACGAAGCATCTGAAAAAAATGTGGATAAGATTGCAGTTGTAAAGATAAAGGTGTCACCCCAACTTTACCATATTACTTATCTGATTAATGCCCTGCAATTATTCAGATTTATGTTGTTAAGCATTCCAGCATAGTTTGTTTCATAGCCACCTGTGGTAATATGATATATCACTGCTTCATATCTCACTGTGAAGAACAAAGTGAAGAGGAGCACAGTGATCTCACCCACCAAACAAGTTCCCAGAGTATACGATAGTTCCTTCCGGATATCTCATACTCCTTTCCATGAGTATATTTATTTTCTCTTAAATAAAACAAAGTGCAACTTTGTGACAGTCTAAAACATAACGAGACATAGAAAGTAATAAAAGTTTTTTTTTATTACTAAGCCGATTGGAGTTTTCCTTCAAAGGGTAAGGAGTGAAATATGCAATATAAAATTTCTAATCGGGTAGTCAAATTTCTTGGATTATAATTGAGCGCATTTAATTTTATTTTTTTATTTACTGTATGACAGTTTATTTGTTGTTGATATCTGCAATTTTCTTGTATAGAACATTTTCTATTATTTTCTTTATAGGAAAAACTATAAATAAGTACAACTCAAATGTTGTCCTACTGTAAATTCAGGATATAAAACTTTTGAGAATGAAGAATTAGATCCCTTTACATACTCCTTTCCTCCTTATTCCGTTGTAATCTCCTGTAGCAATTGTAGAAACATTTTCCTAAACATGGAAATACAGTTAAAACAATGTGCAGGAGTGTGTAAGAGAGAGCAGTTAAATTACTATCACAACAAGTTCTCATTGCAGAAACCCTGCTTTTGTGTGTTCCCCCAAACTGCTTTTAGAATTAGTTAAAATTAGATAACTAATAATAACGTGATAACATATTATTCACCTTATTCTCTTGGTTTGTATTTTAGAGTATTTGTTGTATATTTTTTATTTTTTCTTTTGTGAAGTCTCACTTTATATAGTGATGCTGACCACAGAGTAACTAAAACAAAATAATGTTTATCTAAGTTCCTTTCATACTCTTACCTAAAAAAGTGAATATTTAGGGGTGGAATGTAGATGGATTTTTTATGATGTTTGTTCGCCTTTTTGTTGAATCCAAAAATGGTTGCCTACTTTTGTCAGCAACATTTACAACTGTTGTTGAAGTACTGAGTGCAGTACATGTTTTTAAAATGCTTTGAAAGCTTTGTGGTTTTGACTTGTGATGCATAGGATATGGTGTGTTTCAGCAACAAGTCAGAACAATAAAAAAGAATTGCAGTCATCTGAGATGAACCAAAAGTGATCATAAACTTTCCTGCTTTAGGGCATCAGATTTTCACAAAATAGACAGACAGAGACAAATAGTTAGAAATTCTCTTTTTTTTAACCAGTAAAGTGAAAACACACGGCACTAAAACTGCTAGGTACATGTATGTTAGTATGTCATACAGATTAAAGTTACGTTTTTTTTCCCTTCCTTCTTTTTTTCCGGTACTGAAAAATGCTCTGTCAACATAATCGAAATGCAGCTGAGCAATGCTGACAAGCTATGTTTAATCTGATATTTTCTTGTAATTGCTCTCAAAGCTCACTACAACGTTTACACAAAGATATGGCTCTGAACAACTCACTTAGAAATGTGTTTTTTGTATTATCTGCATTCTTTGTTAAGTCTGTTTTTTTTAAAGAAAATATTGTTTTTGAAACCTTGTTAACACTATGAAGCCCAGCATGGTATACAGACAAACTACAGCAAAAGTTCAGGCTCAGAGGCAGCATTTCTCAGCAGGTGAATTATATGAATATCCTGGCTGCATTGGTGCTTTGTTGGTGATATATAGAACTATCAAAATATTTTTTACTCTCACCAGAGATGGCGCTTATTGACAAAATAAGCGCTTGTGTCTTGCAACTCTGCCTCACATGTAACTTATCCTGCCTTCCTAATAAAAACACTGTCACATACTGTATTGCTGAACTAAAAATCTTATTTTATTGGCTTAATAGCATTAATCAGATTAACATTAATCTGCGTACAAAATTAGGCCATAACAGAAGGAGGCTGTTAAAACCTCTAAAAACTCCTGAATTCTGTGAATGCATGGTATTTGTGCGATCACAAGTGATACAGGTAGGGTCACTCTGTGTGAACATACAGTACCGTAGGTGCTTACACACCAGGAACTGCAGAGGTTTTTAGAAGCGAATCACCTAATGTAACTGGTATTCTTTCTTGTTGTTTCTTTTTTATGTTTCCAGGAGGTGTTTTTAAGACATGAATGGCCCATGGGAATGGTTTACACACAACAAAAGTGGAGCACCTAAAGAAACACAAAACGAGAAACGGCAAATAAATGTTGCAATAGTCTAAGATGTTTCATTTTAATTTTATTACATATGTCCATTAAAACTAGCATTGCACTAACCACGACACCTGGAGAACCATCATCATATAGTGGGGACATTGAGTAATGGACCTAGTTCAATGGTGTAATTTCACCCAGGATTTAAATTAAGACCACTTTATTGGCCATATCCAATTTCTTGCATTAGGAATTCGTCTTTTCGCTTACCCCAGCTTGTTCTCCATGAGACACACAGACAGGGAGAGAAGCTTGGGGTCAGAGCGCAGGGCCAGTCATTCATTCAGCGCCCCTGGAGCAGTTGGGGTGAAGGGCCTTGCTCAGGGGCCCAGCAGAGTAGGATTCCTCTGCCGGCCGCAGGATACAAACCAGCAACCTTCCAGCCAGAGGCGCAGATCCTTCGCCACAGAGCCACCAAACCGCCCACAACGTCCATTTGAACCAATGGCCTTGTGCTCTAGACTGGAGCTCAAACCACTACTCCACACTGCTCAATGCAGTCGTTCAACAGGAAAGACATACATAATATCACCACATAGAACTGTATATCGGCAGTCATTCAATCCAGCTTTGCAAGATGCCAAAAATAATTTAATTTAAAAAACAAATGTAATCATATGTGTTCCTGGAATGCATAAATCACAAAGCCTGTATTCTGTGTACTGTAGCCTCTGTGCAGTGTATTTGTACAAATGATGCTCACATTCAGAGATGTTTTATTTCCTGCAATATACTGTATGTATTCATTTCAAATAAAGATACTCATAGTTTGTGTCAGGATTTTTCTTGAAATTTAATCTATGAGAGATAAACGTCATCCTTCATATGACCCATTCATGTATAGTATGCATAATATATTATGCTTACTGTACGCAACATTCAAAAATATATATACCAGTAAAATATATTACCCCAAAACAATATTTTTAAATATTTCAAATTGCATTATTGTTTCAAACACTTTCAGCTGTAAAAAAATATTTTGAACAATAGGCTACAAGTTTCAGGATTAGTCTTTCTTGACATACACCCGAATCAGTGAGAATGTATGTTTTCCCATTTTTAGAGTATTTCTTGAATTAAATTATAAAGGTACACTGCCAGTTGACATTGGATTTTGTTGTGAAAATATTTCAAGTAAAACAATTATGAAAATAAAAAAAATGAAAAAATAGAATAGAAAAAAATGGGTTGGAAATATTTCTTTTTGCAGGATAATTATTTTGCCCCCACCTTACCTGCAATGGTGTAGCCCACTGGCAGATACCCAGTTTGACAAAACCCCAGCCAGTAGCTGCTTTTGAATTAGAAGTATACTTTGGAATGTTTATGTACACTTCTCTCTTCAATATTAGTATATTTCAGACACAAAAGAAGCTATTACCTCTGACCTGAAAAACAGTAGCCAGTGTATTTTCTTTCTTTCTATTTAGTCATAATCCACCCTCAGTCCCAACCATTCAGAGATGAAAATCCTGCTGCCTGTACAAGAACTTGTCTGTCTGTGAGTTTTGTGTTACCTGTACTCAAGTACTCAAGAGAGAAGTCACGCATGGAATGCAAATGACAAAACAGAAGCATCTTTGGAAAGAACAAGGACTTTTTTTTTCAGAATGTTTCTTTTCCCTTAATACACTCTTCAAACAAGACGATTTTGAACCTGTTTCACAGACAGAAACACCAGAAAAATAAATATTTACGTTTTTCAAAGTAATTTTTTGTGTGTAGTCAGGATATGAAGGATGTAATTCAGTTCAAAAGGTGCTTGCCAAGCTAAGTTTGTTCTATAATTACCTGATTTGTTCAAGTTAAACATATGTATTTGAAAGTGTCCGCCTGGTTGTAAAAGAAAACATTTTATATGTTTTACTGGCTTCTGTGACTACTAAATACATGGTTACCAACAACAGTTACACCCTTTTATTTAAAAAAAAACTTTTTGATGAAAAAATATTTGTTATATATCCTTTAAGATATAGTTTAATGCAGTTGTATTTTTAATTGCGTACCCAAATCCTGCCACTGAGATGTTTTTATCGCTTTTCAGAGCAAATTCATTTTGTAATAATTATTATTCTCCAATAAGAATTTATATTAGCTTCTTGAAATGTCTTAAAATGTAACTGCACTTCATTATCTATTCTTTATAATGTAAAGTAAAGATTAGAATATGGCTTAAAAACTTTCTGGCTGATCCTTACACATGTGACTTTACCCAAACTACGAGCTCATTCTTCTCTGACCGCATGGTCCTTTCTTACGAACAGAAAGAAATGTTGTGGAGTCTTATTTGGGACATTTTTTCTTTGCCTTTTATTTTAATTTTTCGGTTACATGTTTGAGGACTCGTGGAATAATTCTAAAGAGAAATCACAGTAAAGCATATCTTACCGCCCTTAGAGTTGTCATCCGTATACATTATTGCTTATTTTCTTATTATTTGACTGTGAAGTTCATCATAGCAGCACATTCTAGTGTGTATGACCTGAAGACTCTCAAAGGTCTGGTGAATTTCCTGAGATGCGCCTGTACTGGCTCAGCTCTAGGTGATGGGGTCAAAACACTTTTTTGACTCTTTTGTATTAACATAACTGGACTTCCATTATTAGCACCGGCAACAAAAGAAGCATCACCTATAAATGACTTATTTTCCTGCATTGTTTATTTCTGATCTAAAATCTGTGCATTGTACCACTGGAAAATACTATTTCCTGTCTGCAAGTCTTATCAAACACAGAAGGCGGTCAGTGGCCAAAAGAGATAGTCTTAAATTGAATGGAACTGAGCGTGTCTGCTTTGGTTTGAGAGCAGGTTATGAATTATTCCTCAGCTTTATGGCAGTGGTAATGGAATTCATCAATTGGAAGCACAGGGCAAGAGAGATCCCACATCGTGTCTTAGTCGGGACATTTAAAAAAATGAATGTGGCGACGAATGAATTGTAAATATGCTGCCAGGTATTAACACAATGTCAAAAGAAAAGAAAAAAATGAAATCTACACTAGGTGCCTTTGTTCCTAGATACAAAAAGGACAGTAAGTTTTAAACAAACACTGAACAACAGCATACAGCCCACAGGCGTTCTATCAGATATCACTGCAATGTCATTTACAGTTTCATCTAAAAGAAAAAGTGGCAAAATTGCATTTAAATACATTTGGAATTCAACTGATATATTCCATACGGTATGTGTTCTGAGAGTCAGTAGTAGTTTCCTGAACCCTGATTTCAACTCCCTGTGCTTGTGATTTGTGACAAAGAATCCCTGAAAGTCAGATCATAAATATTAAGGTGAAGAACTAATTCAGCAGGGTATCAGTGTCCTCTTGTAAACAACAACAGAAATTAGCTTCCCATGGGGATACATGTCAGACACACATGAAGCGCTGTTCCATGTGTGTAAGTTCTAACATTGCACAATATCCTAGTCTGAATAGATCTAGAAAGTAATAGCGCCATGGTTTTAAATGTGTCCACTGAGAGTGAGAGGTCAAGAGCTGCTCAAATATTAACAACACCTAAGTACAGAAAAACAATTGTAGCCCTAAGCCTCATACTGTACACTGACATAACCAAAGAAGAAAACATATGGGGTTTAATTTTAATGCTCAATCTCTTTATTTATGTATATTCAATGTGTATGTGAAAGGAAGACTGTACCCTCTGCAAAATGTACAGTATGTTACCTGTTAGAACACCAGTCTAAACTTGTGCTAATAATTGTTGAGTTTTGACTCTGGTGATTACCTTGTCTGAGAACACTACTATACAGAAGAAGAGCTTAAATCAGACATAGTTTAAAAAAAAATATTAGTCAATTTATTAGTTTGCTAATTGTTTGTGTGTCTTGTAAGTGCCACATTGTTATTTCCAATGTGTACTTGTTGCATTTGTCAGACATAGTATAGCAATGAATTACCTTCAGTGCACTTCACGAATCATAAAAACTCCAATTAAATTAATTGAAAACTGTTACATTGATATAACAGTAAAGCATTAGACTGCTTACAAAAATAACTAAATTCTACTTCTTGTTAAATATGGGCTCTTCACTGCTTTGGTCATCGAAAAAAACACTCTGTCTGTACTCCCTGAAATGCGCGATGTACTGTACGATGATGTGTGTGCCTTTAGTCTAATAATTTGTGTATGCATTGCGGGACATTAAGTGGGTTTACGAGCGCGAGGCTATATAAATTGAACCTTGCAGTAAAGGCAAACATTTACAGTTTAAATCTAATTGATTTATTTATTTGTGACACGGTGCATAACATTTGGTAAACTGAGATTTACTAGTATAATGCGGATGTAGAACAGGGTTTTAACGCCACTCCTGTGAGGCCTGGAAGCTCAAACCTTCCAAGAATGTTGATAAGCAGATCCCAGAATTGAAATCTCCTACCCTCTGCTGGATCTTCCCCTAATCGTTTTATTTACAGTTACAATACAGACGACTCTTAATGGCGGTGTGAAATAACAGGCAGCCAAGGAACAACAATCGGAATACTCCTAAGCACATTCCAATTTTCGCATTAGGCTAATCGACGAAAGGAAGGAAATTAAGACATCAGTGGATGAAATGAGTGTAATTGGAGAATAATGTAGTTAGTTTGCTCTAATCTTCTGCATAATATTAAAATGTTCTAAATGCGCCCCAGCTGCAAGCAATCACCTGCTCTGGAGGGGAAGTCGTGGAAGGAGGAGGCTGAGGCTTCACTGGGGAACCAACGAGCACAACTGATCCGGTTTGTTTCATGACCTCAGCAGAACTGGGGTTTCTCTTCAACGAAGGCCCCAGCTGACAAAAATATTAAAAATAACATTAACGGTACAGTTACAGTATTGTTATTATGCATGATAATACAAGCGCTGCACTTTTTTCTTAATGTTAGGTCGTATAAAAGGGCGGAAGGTCTTCTTTAATACATTTTATTTAATGATTTTAATGAAGAATTATGTAATCCATGCTAACAGCATAATTTGAACAAAATTGAACTGTTCACAAACCATCTTTCACCTGCATACTATAGGTCACTTTCTGTTCTTTCCCTCTGGGCCCTATAGACGAACTCTACTCTTTTAGTTTATTTTGAAATTATTTACTTTTCTTTTGTTTTATTAAACTTTTTCCGAATCGAAGTTCAGTTGTTCGAGTGCTTTGTTTTTATTACCTCACTGGGGATGCGGCCTTACTGGGCCATTGGTTATTTTGAATCATTGGGTAAATAATAATAATAATAACAACAACAACAACAACATCCTTAAAGTCATTAATGACACTATCAACAACAAAATCTGAATGGAGGTGTAGCGTGTCTCAGATTTCCGAAATGCGCCTTCTCAAAAAGTTGCACTGACTCGAGCCACTAGTGTAAACCTGGTTTATCTCCTTCCCTTTGGCTCTCGTGACAGTAATTTCAAGGCAAGAACTAGCTCTGAGGCTGCTTTTAGTGATGTTATTGTGCAGGAAATTGTCATTAGTCAGTGGAACAAATAATGTAGAGCCGCCATGGCTTCCTTTCCTCCGCATTTTAATACAACAATGAATTAATCAAATTAAAATTCCTTGTTATGCGATTTTGTTTAATTTCCACAACCAAGCCCTATTTAGTATTTGACAAAACCAGAAAAGACAGAAGTCACAGTTTAGGGCTCAGTAACAGTGTTATATTAGTAAAGCATTATCAATCCTTTAAGCTAATTTGGATAACTTATGAACCATAATGTAAGCTCTGAAAACATAGCCTTTGCTAAGCCCACCCCCTCCACACTACTTAACAGCTATATACACAAATACATTTTGTTTTCCGTGTTGATAGCTTGCCATTTATGACACACTAAATCCCACAAATTAATACAAATCTACTAATGTATTACAAGTGACAGCGTTACAAGAACTGCTTAGGAAATGCCTGTGCGTTGTGTCTGAACTGTCTTCAGATTGGAAGCATAAACTTTGAAGCAGACAAAATTATAGCCAGAGTTGTTTTTGTTTTTTTTTCCCACCAGGAAAGAGGATCACAGAATCCCTGTTTGCGATCTGGAGTTGGTTTTCCTGTGGCTTGTGAGCACATTCCTGGTGTCATTGTGGTACTGTGTCTTTAACTCGAGGATCCAGCGCTCCGGAGTAAAACAGTTTAGGCAAGAGCCATATGCCCTGATAAAACATACCGGCAGCACAGAGCACAGGGAGCTGTTTTGTCATTAGCCCCTCACACAGCTGAGGTGGAAACTCATTTAGCCCCATGCTGGACCCTCATTATGATAGACTTGTATCAGATGGTACTTCTGCCCTGGTGCTGGCTTTCAGCGAATGGGAAAAGCTGTGGCTACAGCCTCACTACCTCAGCGGGAAATTCACATTGGGCCACTTTCCTCTGGCAGATGCTGTGGCAGAAATCGTGAAAGACCACCTTGGATGCTGTTGTTCAGCACGGTGCTGAGCCCTCATAGAGCAGCGTTGCCACCTCCTCCTCCTCCTGCTCCTGCTCCCACTTCTCCCACGAAAATAGAAATGTCAGGGATTCGAATGTTTCAGAAGCAAATGGCTGAAACAAATCTATCCCTGTGTTTGCTGACAGTCATTTTACCTCAGGACTGTAATAAAAAGTCAATGAACCAAGGGAAGTCAATATATTCCAACAACAAAGGCACAGGAGTTGTAATTTTTCAGCTGTTTGGCTTTATGAAAATATGTCTGCCGTGCTGTGGCCGGCGTTTTGCAGGAGAAGCCAAAGTTAAGGAATGAGTGCTCCTGCAAACAGAAAAAAAAAAAACACAAAGGCGTTAAAAGAAGCCACAGAAAAGCAGGACAATGAACTGCAGGTATGGTAAACCTTTTTACAGACGCTCTTAAATGAGTTCTGTACTCACAGACTTAGTGAAGGCAGACACCAGTATGATTTATTGCTATTGTTATTAAATATATACATGAGATGCGCTGAAAACCTCTGTGTGAGAAGAGCCTCTTATACTATATGAGACATCTTCAAGCATATGCATTAATTTATGCTGTTTAGTACGTTTTTTTTTACCCAGTTCTACACAAATACTATTCAGCTCACAAATCAAATTGAGAATTCAGCTTTCTGTTTCATTTAACTTTGTATATTACTTCAATATAAAATTATTCTTCTGTTTTGAATCTCAAATCATACACTAAAATGAAATATGCCAGTGAGCTAACGTTATTATTTTTTACCAACATGCTTTCAGAAAATACTTTTTTTTACCATTTGGAACTGTGCACTTTTACCACTCCTGTCTCTTTAACAATGGATTTTTCTGTGGAATTCACAGTATGGCTACTCAGAAAATAGTATTCAGATGCATTCTGTAGATATGCTCTTTACCTTAGAATACACTCTTACACTTTGTACACATCCACACCAGTTTCTTCAGCTACAGTGCATTGCCCTTGCCTTTGAATAAAAAAACATGTTAATATGTAACACAAATAGAGAGCAAAGCCACATGAAAGTGCTTCATTAGGAGTCTTTGTGGGGGAAGTTAAGCTGCAAGCTGGTACTGTTTAGTTCTTTAGCGTCAACCAAAAATGACCAGACAGCTGCTTGGTCTTCCTAACTGCTCTGAGCAGAAACAGTGTACTTAAAAAAACCATTGTATTGCTGTTAAAATACACACATATATACACTTCTTAACTCGATTTGATAAGTTTAATTTGAGATACAAATCTAGCCAGATAGCTAGACAGACAAAAGCAGGTCTGGATTATAGTTTTTATTACTAATATTAACTTCAAACCCCCTGTAAGTGGTCTCATGTTTTTCATTCATTGGGACACAATTCCTATTAGAAATTTAAACATCCCATGTTTTAAGCTTTCCGAGACAACACTTTGTCTAACATCCTTTTTTCCACTTCAGCATTGAACAAAAAACAAGATCAATTAATGTTCAAACTTACTGTAACTGTGTGACCAGAAGATAAGATTGCAGTTTGCTATTTCTGTTGTTATAAAGGGAGTACAATTAGTACAGAATATTGTTACAAAGTATGATTTTATACACCCTGCACTGGACTGGCACTCTTGGGCTGCTGGTCTCAGATACCTCTGAGACAGACTCCTGGTTGCTGTGACCCTCACCAGATATTGTACATGCAGCTTTCTTTTAAGTGATGGATGTTTCCATTTAAGCGCACAAAATCAGATTTTAATAAAAGAATGAAAATTTAATTGTCTGGATCTTACTTTTATTAAAACATTTATTTCCAAAAGCAGAATAAAATATACCATGAACCAAATACCTAAGTTAATTTCTAACATTTTGTTTCTATTAAATGAATCAGGAACAAAAAACCAGGAATTTCACAGACTGAGCCTGTTCAACATGCATGACTTATACTGTTTGACTTACTGTATACTGAAGATTTAAAACAACTAAATATATCTGTCTTGTCTGAGCTTTAAGCTGTGTAGATCATCCAGCCACAATAATGTCCTAGAGAGTGATGATGTAAGATTTAAGTCACCTGGAGCCAAACGATTTCATTAGAAGCTGACATTTAAATAAGGAATTAACCATAATTATTTCCTAGTTTCAATACAATATCAAATAGCATCTTATGAGATATTCTTAGTCGGTGATTCACGTTTTTTACTTCACCTGAGGCTCTTGGAAGGTATAGGTTTCCTCACTCTTGATAATTATTCATTTCCAGAATTGCTTTGGTTAGGATTACTATTGAAACTTTCTTCGCAGGAGAACTGATACAATTTTGCATTTATGTCCTTTGTAGCTAAGTGAATGCTCTGCTCATCTTCCAGTAAATGTGGCACCATTGTTCTGATCAATCATTCTTGGGAGACAGCAGAGGCCATGGAAAACATGCTTTGGCATTAAAACGCAAGTTTTTGTTTCTTTACTCTAACTCTTCACTTGGGAAAATGAAAAGAAAGAAGTCCTTTTACAATCTCACCTGGAACAATATGATTTTTTTTGTTTGCTTTTCTTACATCTAAGAGTGGGAAACGTGACTTAAGAGCATTTGTACAATGAGACCTGTATTTAAGCGCCACCTAGTGACAATTTTGTTACCTCTAAAAGGCAGTTTCCAAAGGGCTCTTGTAACACTAAAAGGAAAGAGATCACATCTGAAGCCCACTCATCTAGAAACTGCAGGAAATCCTGTGTATAGAGACTATTAACATCATTATGGGTCTGTGAAAGACCCCATAATGTGTGATTTGATTTTTTAAATTTTCCTTTTACGTGGATATGCATTTTGTCAAGATGGTTATAATTCTATTTTAGCAATACAGTACATTTGACAACAACTCCAAATAAATTGTTATTTCTTTATTTTTTAAACAATTGCTACATAGACAGGAAGGAATCAAAAGAGCCCTGCCCCAAGTATGTCACAATATAATTTGAGTTAAAATCAGTTGTGGTGCATCAGTTTTACCTATTAGTGGAAGGAATTTGTTTTTTACAGTTTATTGATAATACTAGTTTTCAGAAATGCTACATGTACATTGCATTGTCTGATATAACTCTAATGGGTGTTTTTTGTGATATAACTCTCAGAATGGTATTTTTTAATGGCTTTTCTAACATTGAACATAAGACATGTGTGGAGGTTGTTTTGACTGTTAATTTATCCTGACTTTTCATTGGCTAATGTTATTGATAACATTGAATGAATCTGAATGCAATAATACTATATACAGTGTGTGTGATTATTGAGCATGGAAATCACGAGTTGCATTATATTAATTATAAATCAACTGATTTGCTTTTAAGCCTGACGCATGATGAAAACGAAAAGAAGCCTCAGAGTTTACTGCAGCTTAAAACTATTAAACAAAATAACACACGACTGTTGTAGTGCGAAAAAAGATTCTGACCGTTTTGAATATCGATTATATGTGTTTGGCAAAATTGTGATTATTGATCGCTCATGACTGCCCCTGATACACCTGAGTGACTTGGACTGTTGCACTGAATCGCCTCATTGGTGAGGGAACTGGTTGGGCACAGGTGATGAGATGATGTAACGGCAAACATCAAGAAAGAAATCGGCAAGGAATCAATATGGCTCATTGCACAAGAGAACTATGCCCTCATGCCTTTGGTATGTTGAAGGCTGGACAGTCACCTGAGGTGGAATCCCCCACAGGTGTCCCAAGTCCTCATCAGTGATGCGTGTAGGTCCTGTGCAGGCCATTCTTATGGATATTAGCTGGTACAATGTGGTACGGATGTGCAAAACAGCCCTCGAATGGATGTGTGCAATGCACCAGTCACTGGGGAACTCCAAGTGTTATGATCTGAGAGTACCGTTATAGAATCCCCCTTGCAGTGACTGATAGCTCCTTAAGTTCACATTTTACATCGATCATGGGACCTCACTGGCTACTCAGCTTGTAAGATCATCCTGATGTCACAGCATTCCAGGAGCACAACACATGTCCTCATGCTGCTGGTGTAACAATGGCGTTCTTGTGAGATGAGAATGTGACCATTATGCAGTGCATGCCCTACTTACTGTCTCTGGGGCGTATGGACGATTTGTGGGAGTTGCTGGAATGATGCTGAGCATCTTGGGCCGAGAGACTGCTGAATGGGCACAAGAGTGTCCAGGATCAACAAGAAGAATGGAACAGAATAGCACAAGATCTGGTCGAGGTATAAATGATACATTTTGCAATTATATAGGTGTGCAGCCTGTATTCCTGCCAGCATTGGCCACGGAAACTATTAGCCTCTCCTTTTCCCAGTAGAAACCCAGTTAACAACACATTTGAATCAGCATGGTAAACTTGCCTAAGTCATACCTGTTCAATAAAATATCATGGTACTGTACCTACTAAAACTAATGCTGTCATTTTCTTTCTAACTCCATGAATTTGTTGCAATTGTAAGTCATATTTCTTCTGATGCTCAGTAAATTTAATATTCTGGGTTCTGGGCGAATCATAACCCACAGGCCTGATCGCTGTCTTTCTTTGGTGTTTTTTATATGTGGATTTTATAAATGTGCTAAAATATTCTGTTTAACAATTTCATTGCTGATACCACTCAAAACATCATCCATTCTGAATTCAAGATTCCTCCATTGTTTGTAACAGTATTTTAAAATAATTCTCCAGATAAGGCGACAGGTTTAATACATGATCAATTGTGGGAGGCCAGACTTATTAAGAGGTAAAAAAATAACATGTTGAACACTAGCACTCATTTACTATCACTTTACTACACTGTGGCTGTAGTAATTCATTCCTTCTGCAGATAATCCAGTAAACCAAAAGATCATATGTTACACAACATAAGAAAGTGTTCTTTTAAATGGCTGCCCTACTCATTATTTCACCAAACTATTGAATGGCACTCCAGAACACTCTGCACAATAGTACAGCGGCTGCTAACCTTTGAACCTGTCAAATGGAGCTCGTCTTGGATAATCTCTGCCTAGACACATGGGCGCCTTCTCAATGTGTCACCAATGTATTGTGCAACACATTTTTCTTTCCCAGTGACTTCCTTCTTACTTTACCTTATTTACTGCCACTGTCAATTCACAAAACCAAGGTACTGTATAACCTGAACCTATCATCTTCTAACTTTCAAATACTGGCGTTATGTTAAGGAACAAAAATAGTAACTACAGTACTTGAAAATAAAACATAATGTTTTAAAACATCTGGGACTTACTGTTTATTAAATGCAGTCACTACCAGTTTCTTAATTATAAGGGCTTGTAATCACTTCAGTTTTTATGTCATTACTGAAATATAAAGTTTCAGGACCATTCAATGTGCCCTTGAATAGTCGAGTGTCAGGACTGATTAATCCATGACATTTGCTTGAAGTTATAGCCATTTCCATCAACCCAAACAAACAAGCGAGTGACAGTGACATGACGCTGTCACGAAGGATAAAGGTAGTTTTGGCTGACATCTTTGTCACTTCTGATTTTAGCCCAGGGGATCAGAAACACTTGATTTGTTTTTGTCACCACCATGAAAATTAGCGATATGGAGCCACAAAAGTGGACCAAACGCAGAGTATGAACGTAGACACAGAATCTGTCTAATCTAGACTTTGCTGAGAATACTTAATCTCCCAACGCACTGCACAGAACAAGTGATATAATAGACACCCACGTTCCTCATTTTCTATTAAAAACTCAACAGAAAATTACATTTTAAGCAACCGATAGGTAACTCTATATACTGTACATAGCATGAAAACACTGCTTTCAGCTACATGGATCCTGTGAATTGAACCAGGCCTGGCATTATCAAGCCTGAGGCAGAGTGGGGTTTGGATGCCCTGAAGGGAGAGGTATTTTGGGATTCAGTCCCATGACCTGATATGCTATAACAAGAGTGCTTCTCATCTGAAGTATGAAGAACATGTAAAATCACACTAGAACAGGACCATTATGTTTTAGTCAGTAAATGTCCATCAAAGCAGGAACTGCGTTCAGGACTGAAAACAAAACACAAGTCTTTTCACGGAGACCTGTGAAAGTTTGGGAGACTTCTTATCCAATTTGTTGAAGCTGACTTTGTGGCATCCTTTCATTAAGCTACTAGAAACCAGTGTGTAACATGGCAAGGTAGTGGGACCAAACTATAAATAGAAAACTGGAAACAACAAGCTGCGAGAAGTTTCTTACAGTATGAAAAAGATACTACCCTAACGGTTGTGGGAGTGTGGAACAAGATACTTTGTCAGAAATACTGACTGAAGCTTCAGCAGCACAAGATATTGAAAGTAACAAAGTTGTTTGTATTGTTGTTTAATGTTGCAAATGACACCTTATACATGCACAACAAAGCTACAAACACTGAGACATCCAATAATGAGGCATTTATAAGAACGTTTTTTAATAACCATGTCATTAATAGTTGAGATAACTTCCTACAAAGCTCCTTTACTCTGTTAATATTCTGTTAATTTCTTGCAGCTAATAAAGAATTTATGAATTTTTTTGCCGCCTAAAACTGAAATGTTCCTCAGAGACATAATGACATAAATGCTGGAGCGCTACATCGGAAAAACAGCAAAATAAAAGCAAGCACTCTTTTACAGAGCTGATTTCAGAATTGCTGTTTTGACGAAGAACTTCTTTCATGAAAAGAGGGCCTGTTTTCCAAGACTGTAAGTATTATCTGTTTTCAATGCACATGTCAATTTAATTTGAGCATAATGTAATTAGATTTACTAAGAAAAGGATAATTTCTCCTTTAATATTTCATGTACCAATACAATCTGCTTCGTGGTTTAAATCAATTAAGTAATCAGCTGTGAATGCATCCTCAGACAAAACCATCTATTCAAAGCCATATTTGCAGAAAATTAGGGACAGAAGTATTTCAGCCAACAATATAAATTCAAAGCTGTTCACTTATTCAGTTTGACATTTGAGTTTCAGTGTTACTTACAGCATATCCTGTTGACACATCCAGTGTAAAGTGACTTCTTTATGCTCCTGGGAGTTATGAATATCATCTAAATTAAATGAAGCATGCATTATAATTATTTTAAAGTTCCTGCAATAAATCACTAGTGCTTCTTGGTGTATAACTGTAAATTATATATGTGTGGGATTGCTTCCTGGTCAAATTACATCTGCATGTTAGATCAGCTTTGGTTTCTTTAAGAAAGGGGAGAGATGGCAATTCAATCCATCTTTGGTAGTGTAGCAGCGGGCAGAAATCCTGCGCATCCACTTGAATATCTACAGTATGGTACTGTATGGCTTTGATGCTTTAGTCGAAGGAACCTTCTGAAACAACCTGCCCTGTCCTGACATTGGCATTGTTGATCATGCGTGAATCAGTAAGAAGCCATGTTGAAATTCATTTTTGCATTGCAATAGTCTTTTAGAGATGCAGATGTACTTTAGGTAAGCAACTTCCTTTAGGTGTATCAGTCTCACCTGGTTGCTCACTTCCTTCTTGCCTCACAGGTGTTTCTGGGACTTGAAGTTTTCTGGCATCTAAACTATTCTCCATATCCCCATTCCTCTAAGTTTTCAACTGGAGACATTCCTGCGTTCATCCCACGATACTGGCTTGCATGCCGTGACAAAATCTATTTGTTGAACATTTTCTTGAACATTTCGTACCTACTGTAGCTTGTAAGTGGTGCAAAGATGGCTACCCCTCTCCAGGACTGCACCAATACATAGAAATCTGGATTCCCACAAAACACATTGCCAAAACTGCTCTCTGATGAGCATAGACATATTTGTAAATATGCCACCGTTTTCCCCAGCTAAGCGAAGCAGCCTTTAATGTATTCTATTACAAACTGTATCGCCCTCATTGATACAGTACATTTGTTAAAAACAAGGGCGCAAACGAACATCAGAAAACATGACAAAAGGCTAAGAGTACAAAAGGTAAAGATGACTAGAATGGTGTCCGTGACATCTGTTTCACTGAGGGCTATGAAACAGTACAACACAGTGTACTGTACAACATGTGCAACACACAGTACTCTACACTTCTGGGAGTAAAATCCAGGTCAGAAATGAACATGCCCACTTATTCCCCACCCACTGCAGCATCCAGACTCCACACTGTCAGGTGTTCTCCTGTTCGGCCTGATGCAGGAAGCTCTCTGGGGCCAGAACTTCACTGATGACAAAATGAGGTCAAGGTGATGGCCCACGAATGTCTCGGAGACCCACCGATGTTATTTTGGTCCTGCGCTCAAAATCTTGAGATGTGCTGGCAAAAGATTAGAAGTGAAAGAGATCACGCTGAAAGTTTTTCCCATCCATAATTCTGTGTGGATTTACTTTCTGTTTTGCATAACTCACGGATTCATTTTAGCATTTACTGTAACACCAGAATACAAAATTCCCTATTGTATGATGTATTTTTTGAAAGGCATTCTTCTGAGTCTGAGTCTGAGAGTTGTACATAAAACAGCACACTCTAGACATATGAAATTTGGCACTGCATGTCATGTATTGATTCTGTCATAGAAGCCGGGAGCTAGCCGTGGAGAGAGACCGGTGAGACAGGAGGAACCTATGCAAAGTGGTAGGAACGGAGCAAACATGGGGGTTCGGTCCAGGCTCCACGTATCGGGCGGAGTCGGAACGAGACATAAGCCTTCAGGTAGCAGATGTGGGGGAACCTGGTGAGGCGAGCCTCTCTACAACCGATCCCAATGCTGAGCAAGGAGGATAGGGAGACCCAGAAATATATAGCCCCAGACAACAAGACACACTGGAAGAACAAGTAAAGCAAAGGGAAACTAGGAACAGGACAGAGAAGGAGCGCCCTCTAGATGTAGAGGCGTGACAGTACCCCCCCTTCAAGGGCAGCTCCAGACGCCCAGAAAATAAATGAGCTGCACTGCACTGGGGGGAGGAAAAACCTTATTTAAATGAAAGGAAACCTCTGGGAGTCCACAGCTGAGAGCTACCCCCTCCTCAAGGGTAAAAACCTTTATTGAGTAGAGGTCGGGTAGGGGTCTGGGGGAGCGAGACAAAAAAACAGGCAAATCTAGTAAAAACAGCACGCAGAGCAAAAAATAAACCCTGATGCAACAGGGGAACAAATAACACATTAAAAAAATGACTCACAAAAAATAGGGAGACCAGGGGGCATGGAAGCCCTGATCCGAGAGACTACAAGGCGTGGGAGGCCAGGACAGGGAGACCAGCGGGCATGGGAGCCCAGGACAGGGCTTGTGTATCCTGAGTAGAGAAGAATATGTTGAATTACTTCTATTATTAGATTATTATTATATTACAGTACAGTATAATCATAATAATTTGTGTCATTTAATTATTATCTAGGGAAATACAATGTTAAATAACAAAATTGTGAAAGTTTACAAAGAGTTTACAAATCTCAGAACAAAATATTAAGTTGCATAGAGAGATACAGTATATTTGTATGGCCCAGGCAGCTCCAAACCTCTAGGAGAGATTCTTAAATGTCTACTTTCAGATATTTACCTTTGACTTTGAGACTTTGAGACTTTGAGTCTCTAATTTAACGTGGTATTGACCTTTTTTTTGCAGATTTCCTTGGTTATATTTTAAGCTCTTCAGTTCCATCTGGAACTAATTGAAATGCATTATTTCAAAACATCAAATGCCACAGTCCACAATGCAGAATGACACAAAGTGTTTCCATCTGCTTCACCATTGTTTATCATTTATGATACAACTGCTTTTGGTCCTTAATAGGCCTGACTTAGGAACTGACTTCACATTTGTCCATTCTACCAGTCACTAAAGCACTCTTCCTAACAAATTGAATAACACACATCTTAGATTCTGCTTTGCTACACTGTGCTGACTGGAAGATGTATTACATGTATATCTGCATTACAGATGTACAGTACACATAAGTAAAAAGGGAACATGCACTTTATGCATGCTACACTGAAGATCTGGTACGTCTTCTCTGCAGAATTTCCTTAAAAATTGTATTTTTCCTCATGCTTTCTCTGCATTTCATTGTCCGTCAACTACCTTTTACCTGGTCCTTGAGAAACGGTAACTTTCTCCTGACAGCTTGTCTCTGCTCCCACAAGCTTAACTCTCTGTCTTCAATCGGAATCTCCTCCTCCACCCCCCCACCTTCACCCCGAGGGGACAAGCTCCCCGTGCACATCAGGAGAGTCCTGGGCCTCTCACCTCCACGCAGCGCCTGCAGAAAACCCACCTGTCTCCACTCCAGCTGCAGGCTGTGCAGTCCATCCCTCTTCCTCCCATTCCGAGGTTATTGGCCACAGCCAAGCACAACTAGGCTCTGGAGTATAATCTTGGGTGTTGTTCTGCTGTTATATACTGCTTGCCCTCTGACTCTCGGTTTGTACTAAGCCCATAATTGTACATTACACTGCTCTCACTCACTGCTATCCCATTTTAACTGCATGCCGCATTGCCGTTTTGTGGAGGTATTTTGTCCTGTATTCCACTTTGTTAGCTGTTGATGCCTAATGTTACCTACTATATCGTTGTACAATTGAACAAGTCCAGACCAGAGCAAAACAGCGTATCTGTTTTTCACCACTTTGTAGTTATGTAGTTGACAATGGGCTCTTCTGATGTGGGTGCATACTGTTGTGAGAGGATGAGCCCGATTTGCATGAATTTAAAAAGAAATATACGGGAAAACAATCAGCGGTACCTCGGTGCAGTTCAGCAGAGGACTGCTGCCTTCTTAAAACGCATGACCTCAGAGATGAGACCGTGCGGAACATGAGAACAAAAGAAACGTTACAAACAGGAGGAGGCCCTGACGGGGCCCGTCTAGCACAGAAGAGAGGGGGTCACTAGAACAGAAATGTCTTCTTTTCTTTTTTAAGCATTCGAGCTGGACGTTTTTTTATACATAAAGCAGAACCACAAGCCTTGGCACACCAAGGTTCATTTACTGCACCTCCACGCTGTTTTCGTGCTCTCTCCCCCTTCCTGCTAACTTCTGCCTGCAGTTCACTGCAGGCAGCCTCGGGGTGACCACAAGGTGAGCTGTGCTTTGCAAGGCCTTTGCTGCCCCTTTCTAATGATCTAATTATTTACATAACACCCTTTTCCAGCGCACAGATAATTGGAGAGGGACAGGCCAATTGAAGTGGCAAAAACAGTGACGAGTTAAATCTCGAATTAGCATTTAAATTGGTGAGAAAAGTGAGAAAATTAATGGCGAGCTAAGGACTGTTACATAATGTAAGATATAACAGTCCTGTGACTGCTGATGTGTCTTTTACAGCTACCCGTGCAATTCTCTCTGGATAAAGACAAGGCAAAAAATATAAAGTACAAAAATCATCGTCGGCATCATCTAAAATGTTAATACAATATTTCTCATCCAGAAGTTTTACACACCTGAATGATTTTTCTTACAAATTACAACTGAAGAATCCACTGCCATCTAAAGCCATTTTGCGGAGAAACCCGTGTAATATGTTCAATGTTAAAAAAAGTACGAGTGCAAGTTATGTACTAGTAAGAAACTGTACATAATAATTACTGTATGTATGTTACATCAGGAATGCATACACTGAAAGTATTTCTCATTGTGGAATTAGACCGAGTAAGGAATCCATGCTTGTATGTAGTATGTCCTATATGTATTGTCAAGGCACCTTTATCAGATTATATGAGCTGATGGTTCTTATTTTCATAATGGTATGATATCATAAAGGTTATCAAAAGAAACTTTAGACAAGTTTAGTCTTTGCTTCAGTTTGAAAACCTTAATAATTACAGTAGATAAAAAGGAAGATGTGCACAATTATGTTTAATCCCTAATTTATACCATTCTGAGTTAATTATATTAAAAATAATTCCATCTCTTCACGTGCAGTACTGCACTGTATATACACGCTGGTTTGTTTTATTTCCCCTGTACCACTATCTTTTACAGTACATTCTCATGGCTACCTTTATGTAGAACAGAGAAAGTAGTTCATTAAATCTCACTTTCCCATCACAATTTTACCCGTAAATAAAGTTCATGTCTGGCTAGTTGCTGTATTCCACAGTTTTAAAGGTAATTGAAAATGTGATAAGTCACAAGTGCAATTTAATGTGCGGGCTACCAGCGTGAGCATGCAGACGGTAAGAGGTCAGGCTGAAATTAATTTTTAAAAAGGACCCATAAAATTGCATTCATGATAGATGGAGTGTAAAAGCAATATTTAAATGAATTTATGCTCATATTACTCACCGACTTGACATGTTAACAATTTTCAAATAAAAAACGTTTTTCACTTCATTTTTGAAACATGGGCATTATTATTCACAACTCCTGGCCTTCTAATAGAGGGTGGTTATAGAGTTAGTAACACCATTGTAGCAAATGAAGCATTGAATATGGAGCCACAACATTTGTTGTATATTATTAACGGCCAAAGGGAGACAAAAAAACTCAACGTACTGGGTGAACAAAGGAGTTATGTAATTCACACGAGCCTTATTATTGTCAAGGTACATGCAGCTGAGTACAGAAGGTGCATTTACTGTATAAATGCTACAGGTTGTTCTTCACTACAGTCATTTTTAACTCCACATCCCGAATTGCTGGGTCTGTAAGTCCATCGCAATGACACAAGTCTGCAGCACAGTTCGTAGTTCAGAGGAGCCTCTTCTTTGACAGCCTGTTGTGAGTGTTGACTCTGTTCTGTTCGGTGCCGCATGGCTGCCATGTCTGCTGCTCTACAGGAAGCACGTTTCTCCCACTCGCCTGGAAATAAAGGCTGGACCGTTCCCAACGCCCACCGCAGTTTCCCTCCCTCCTGGAAAGGCAAATCAGGAAAAACGCCATGACTGGGAATAGATGGGAAAGTACCAGAATAAAGTTGAAACAGGAGGCTACATTTCCTACTGAGTACAGAACCGCCCCTTAAGATGTGTATCGCCAAATCAGTCTAGTGCCTTACCAAAGAGCTCCAGAGCCAAGAGGAGTACTGCTCTGGTGGGATATGCTGCGGCTCTGATCCTCTTGATTTGATCCCACTCTCTGCTCACGGTCATTGGCTGTCATTCCTAAAGGACATTTCCCTTCTGACATCCATATTTACAAATAAACATTAAGATTTGCACCCTAAATGCAGTCATTTTTGTCTTTTTGTTTTACATAACAGACTTTTTAAGTCTTTAAAGCAACTTATCAGCTTTGTCGCTTTCGATCATGTTGTCAGGATCCGCTCTGGAAGGCTAAGTTTAAAGTGCAGTGTAAAGGCAGGAGAAAATCCCAAATGAAAGGCTCTGGGCACTGTTGCTATAGTGCATGGGTACTGTTTTTGGGTTAATGTGTAAATTTGTGATTCGTGTGCAATTCCATTTTATGCTGCCAGCTTTCACAGCAATTATTTTCCACAGCAACCATTATGCTAAATGTACAGAATGTACAGAAATGGTGAAAAGTTGATTACTGATATAAATATAAAAGTCACCTGTAATTAGAAATACACGGTTAAACTGTCTTTAATAATTCTGCACATTCTTTTATTATAATATTATTTTGAGGATTTCTAAGGCAGATTATAAATTGGATGGCTAAAGGACCAGAGCAAAGCTATTTTTTTAACTGTGATTCAAATTCAGAGTATATATGGATGGTCAGAGCCAAAAGATGTGCCAATGATTATGTAATAGTTTTTCTAAGGAATATTGTACATACAAGTAAGAAATGAACTAATTTATGCACATTAAACAGATAATCATTGCTGACATTTTGCCAGCATGGGTTTTGTCATTTGCTAAATGATGCGATGAGGAACTCAATCAGTATATTCCAGAACACAAGACGGAAACTACGGCCAAAGGGTTTCAAAATTTGTTTGCAGTTTTGGAATCACTCCAAAGCCAAAGCATGAATCCAAGCGATTAGTATTGTCCACGGCACCAGGACGTTTACACGTCTGGTAGCTGAGGCGATTCAGGAAGTGTTGTGTAAGGTGAAATTAAGATGACAGAGTAGCGTACAGTACACGCAGCGAGAACACTGTAGTCTGAACTTGAACACATGCCTTTCAACCTTATCTGTGCAAACAGGGATAACGTATAGCTTTCACGGAGGTAAAGATGATGCTGCTTCTTGCCTCTGCTCATTCGATACCTACTGTATGCTTCAAGCACGCGTAGAAATACAGTACTGTGAAGTATCCATGTGTCTATGCAAAGTAAAGATATCTGTTAATAACCACACCAGAAATCTTGAAGAAGGGTAACAGGTTATTGACACTGTATTAATCCAAATTCTCATTCCCTACACTGAAGCGTTACCAAATACAATTATTTAACAAAGCGAATCCCTTGAAAGTAGATGATACGGAGTTTAGCAATTAATGAGAAATGATTGAGTTTTACTCATTTAACTCACACTTGTATCCAAATCTTTGTACAATACATTTGCACCCCTTTACACAGCTGGGCATTTAGAATTCTACCTCACTCCATGGCTCAGCAGCAAAGGCACCTCATCTGGGATTTGAACCCATAGCCTCCTAGGTCTGAGTCCACATTGGTCCAGTCCAATTCCCTACAGCAGAGTCTGAATGCCCTCCATCTTTGTGTAGGTTCTCTCTGGGTGCTGCAGTTTCTTCCCATATTCCAAAGACGGGGAGGCCAGGCAAACACTGAACAGGTGGAACAGGTGAAGGTTTATTCCAGGCTGAAAAGAGAAGAAAAGAAACACAACGTCTTGGCTGTGGAGCCTTCTTCAGATCACGCCCTAAGAAGGCTCCACAGCCGAAAACGTTGTGTTTCTTTTCTTCTCTTTCCAACAAGGAATAAACCTTTACTTGTTCCTTTGCAGCCTACGCATGCTGACGCAGCTCCCTGCTTGAACAGCATGCTTGGGTGTGTGTCCAGGGTTGAGTCCCGTGGATGGCCCATGGGTTGCCCTGACCTGAACACGCAGATTCTGATGATGGCTGCAGGATCATGCCTCTGACACTTTGCCTTTCTGTCACACATGAGGAACTCTTTGCATCTGCTTCTGTATACTGCAGCCGACTTTTAATTCTGCAGCTGGCACAGACTTCCTTTCATAACAGAAGTGTTCAGTTTAATGCGGAAGACGTGATCATCAAAGGAAGAGAAAAGGGAATTTCTTCACCATTGCGACCTTTGTAATACGCTTTGGGAATTTAACTCCGGGAAAAAGCTTTTCCTATAATAAGTCTAATGGAAGCAAATATTTCTGAGTTCATGGATTATTATAAACCCATCTCTTTATTAATTTCTTTTTAACATTTATCGTAAAGAATTCAACACGTGTCAAACGAAGCACGATAATTTAGTTTTGTAAGCACAGCAGTACAGTATATGTGTGTCAGAATTTTCATTTGAGGGAAGAAAGCTAAAAAACTGACGTGCCCACTTGTACAGTGATATAAAAGAAACTTTAGCTATGATGCTTTATTACGATGGCGTCAATATTAAGGCAGGATCACCACAGATAGATGTACCTCCAGGGTTCAGATTTAATGATGCTTCTTGGGAAGCGTGTTAAACATGTGGGAACTGAAATATTATGCTGTGAACGTTTTACAAAGGGATTAAATTGCAAGGTGTATTTATTGTTGAGAAATGGCAGGGCTTGCTTCCTGTGTAAAACTGTGCTGCCCCTGAGGTATGAAAATTAACTACACTGCACTGTGCATCCCCACTCTTTAAAGCGCCACATAAAATTTTAGTTACTGCTTTGGAAAAGGAGCAGGAGAAGAGAGAGGGAGAGAGAGAGCGGGGGATAAAAAACAGAATATGTAAAAGCAGGATCGACCGAGCCATCAGCCACAGCTTTGAATTATGTCAAGGTAGCAAGTCTCTGCAACTCTCGAAAAGCCAGTGACCACTCTCTGATGAGCTGCCAACTTGGCGGGGGTACCGCAGCGCCAGAGCCAAGATGCAAGCCTGGAGCTGCAAACCAGCCTCTCTGGTAGGGCTGCACTCCACATTCCCCCGGCAGCTGTGAACTTGGCTCTTGCCACTAGCTATATGCATGTGTTCCTCGTCTCCTCCCTCTTTGGCTTCACAAGGCAGGAGGTTGTAACAGTGCCCAGCAATTACTGAGTTGGCATGCGCTGCATTGTTTACTCACAGTCATATTCCTACTGGACTTTATTAAAACACCATCTGTTGTCAGTTCAGAAATGAAAAGAAAGGGGAAGGGGGGGGGGGTGTATGGAAAAGGAGCAACAACAACAAAAGAAAACAGTCAAATCTGCATGGCAGGAGAACGGCTTGTCTCAGAGATGCGTACCTGGAGCACTCGTCACGGCAGCTTGGAAGGAAGCGGCGCTAACGCAGACTCGCAGCACAGCTCGTAATTCTGTCAGCAGTCCCAACAGAAACGGTATTTTCTGAGTCATGATACTTTTCCTGGCATCATTTAAGCTTGAGTCTGAGACTCAACTGCCTGCTCTGAGAATGTTTTTTTTTTTCTCTTCTGGGAGAAGTATCAACACGCACCAGTGACCACACACCTAGAAAGAGTCGTACAGTATTGCTTCAGCAGGTGAGAGACAAAGCCCAGCCATACTGCAAAAAGAGGAAGCTGCAACCACTTGTAAGAAATTTCTTTTACAACTTTGTTTTGCTTCCTGTTTTTATTTTTTGTCTGTAGAACACAGACATACTTTAAAGGAGGTCTGTTATGAGAGATGTCTCATTCCTTGTGACCGAACTGAGAGTTTTGTACTAGTTTCTAATATTGCATCTGTTAATTTAATCTGTGTGAATATCAGATGGGTTTCCTGTTCAACTCGAACCTTAAAGTGATAATTTATGATATGTTTTACATAAGAGCTTAAGAAAGGTTACAAGAAAGAGGAGGCATGTTGGCTCATCCAGTCTGTTTGGTAGTTAGTAGCTAATTGAACCAAGAAGCCCATCCAGCTGTTTCTTGAATCCAGCTGTCTCTTCTGGGTAGCCCCGCACTCCCACAACTTCTTGGGTAAAAATGTACCTCCTGTTCACTGTATATAAGACAACACAAACATGATTGTGTTGTCATTAATTCAGATAGTGAAAGTGGTTAAGTGCTATATTGATTACATTTATCTCTGCCTCAACGCAAGTGTGAATCATATACTGTAGCTTTAATTCTATTAACTCTGGCTGGATTTCAGCTCCACAGTGTTTAGGGACTCCACGGTTGCTAATAGTTTTTTTTAATATCACTCTAAAACTGTAGCAGTTGAGCTCTGTTTCAGCTCCTTCTGTTTCAGTCAAGTACTTGGAACAATCTGCAGCCCCTGTTCCATTATTAGAGGTCTTAGAAAAAGTAGCTCTCGTAATATCGATATAATATCCTGTAGGAAACATCTTAATTTTGTTGTTTTGAAATGTCCTGCCACAGACAGGGGTTCTTCCAGTAAAATGTGTTTGCTATTACAGAGAGAACTTTAGACTTTTTTGCAAGCTGTTACAGCATGAATTAGTTATGAAGAGAGAGAGAGAAAAAAAAAAATTATTTGAGAAAGAATGAGGCAAGCTTAAGCCTCAAGAATTTAGGGTGCTTGTGTTACTCTCATTCTCATTGGTCCAAAGCAATGAAATGTCATGATTTTTTTCAGCCTCAGTTAACTGTTCCATGTAGGTCCAATCCACCTTTCAGTAACCCCTTCACAAACCCAGAACATACGCATATACAAATGGATGTAAAGTGGATTGAATGTATGAAGGATGATTTCATCCTTTTGTATGTTTTTAATTTTAAAGTCTAACTTACAGTACATGGAAGTCCATATGAGACTGACTGTATTGAAGTAAATGAGTCATTGTTGTTCTGCTGTTTCCATGTTTCTCATTGAATTTGATTCTGGGTAAACCCATGAGACGAGATGAAGAAAAGCTTGATTCTTGGGAGCTGAGGTTAGTGACCACTGGAGCACAAGAACAAGAAAGAAAAAAGGGAAATAATGATTTAAATGGGATTTTTTACAACTCTTTTGTTCTCAGAATAACTCTAGAGAGTCATTGATGGTCAATAAAACATTTATCTATGTCCACAGTACTGCTGTAATGATTTTTACTACGGGTCTATGCCCATAGTGAGCAAGCAAAGCTACACTGCTTTTGTCATTTCCAAAAAATCAGCCTAATTGCTTTAGACAAAAAGGCATTGTTTGTTTGTTGATTTGTATTTGAAGGTATGTATTTGAAAAAATGATCGAAATGGAGGAAAATGTTTACTTTTTAAGGCAAAGTCCTAGTTTCTTCAAAAATAGTGGAATGCACATCAGCATAATATGGTCTCAATGGCTGGGTGTCTGCTTGGAAACCTTCACTAAGGAGAGGCAACAAGACTCTGATTTCTATCATTTTCTGCTGGCGTGTGTCTTCCTGTTGCGGAACAAAAGTTAACACTGGTACTTGCTGAAAGGATAGTCTGCTGCTCGTCAGGCAGATGATTGATCATGAGGAACTTCACAGCTCTTAGGGAGATTACTTTTTCCTAAACTGATTCTGCTTTCTAAAGTACAGGTTTACAGTACAAACCCTGGAGATGAAAGGTGAAGTGAAACTGCAGGCTGTCAATAGGAACAGTGTTTGTGAGTTAAAAGTCTAATTTCTGTGCTACTACCATGCAAAGTTTTCTTCCAAGGGCCTCAAGGTGGTTTCATTGCCCCGACTTTTACAAGCCAAGGAGTGGTTTGGAACTTTCTGAGGGGCTGTTTCACAGATGGTGACGTTGTAGCATGTCAACGCAAGACTGCATTGAGTAGCGCTGTGTTATTACTCTAGCACTATTCATTTATAATGCTTTTCCAAGATCATTTCCAATGGCAGACATCCATTATCAGCATGCCAGATATTTGCATAATCAAAACCTGTGCTGCCCAGAGCCGCAAATTAAACAGAAAAGACTGCCTTTTGTCGAATCCCGACATCAGAGCACTTGTCTGGCTGTGAAAGCTGTGTTAAAGGAATTACTGATGCAAAAGAGTTAAAAAATATTATGGGTATGAACGGAAGAGAAAACTTGGGTTTTTACAATGAGTGCTTACAGACCACATTCTAATTGGATTCATATGTTGAAGCAAATGCTGTATGCTTCATGCACTTTTACACTGTGGAATGAGCACAGGACAGTTGGAGCACCTAAATCAGGAATGTCTGCTGAAGCCCAACATCCTATAAAAATCCAATTAAAAATCCAACAAGGTGCATGGGAAATGCCTCTGATTTGGGGGCACACAAGTGTTAAGGAGCACTTGTTAGATGAGGGTGATATTGGAATGTCACTCCGCATTACACCTCAACTTGCGGGCATCATATCCCTGGATGAACACGGCACACACAAGAAGAAACTCACGGAACGTGACAAATAAATTGGCCCTGGAGCCGTCTGAGGTGAACATCCTCTGAGGGGAGTGAAACCAAGTTTTACACTACAACTGCGGTTCATGCAAGAGCTTCTAGGTTACGGGTAATGGCTGTTAAGTTTTAAGGTTTTCAGCACTGAGTTTTGGAAAGTAGGCCTCAGGCCTGGGTGAAGCTTCCCTCCCCTGGACAGAATTCAGGGAACAATTATTCCAAAAAAAGGTCTGCATGCAACGTACAGTATTATAGAATCCCAGCCTCATATCCATGAGAAAATCCACATGAACAGATGTATGTTTTAATCTTTTTTTTTCTCTAACAAATCAACACCAGACCTTCAATTTCCAATTTTAATGTTTTGGGACTGTGCTCAATGTTTTCACAATGTTTTTTTTTTTTAATCACAGCTTCGTCTTGAGATTCAAACATTGTTTCATCCGTCCTTCATACGTTTTTTTCAATTCGTACATTTCACGAATTGAAAAAACCATTGCTGTGGTTTGGGGAAGAGTCATCTCAACAAAGCTTTCTAAACTGTGACTCTTCTCATCATTCCTGCCCCTCAACGTGCTGTTGCCTTTAATAAGGTTCTGAACAACTAAAGACTCATCGTTTAGACATATTTGCAGCACCCAGTTGCTTTGTAACACTTTCATCTCACAAGCATTATCTAGTCCGCACTTCGGATTATGTGTTATTTTGAAAATAGCCAAATGAGAAACACGTCAATCAAAGATCATGAAGCTAAATGAAGCTTATGCTTGATCATTTCACCTGTGTTGCACTTGTCTTTTAGAAGCTGGATGGATGAAATAAAAGGCATTATGCTGGGGAGGATGGAGGGGTCCCAAGAGGTCCAACTAGTCACAGTGCTGGATGACAGGTTGAGCCCTACGGACAATTAACCAACTGTGACCATAACCTTCAAGAGCAGCAACTATTGGCTGAGTACCATCAAGGTGGGAGGGTATAGATTAGCTAGGGCCAATAAGCAGCGAAATCCTGTGCCTTGCTGGGAAGCAGCTTTGACAGACAGAGTTGCATTGCTCCTTGATCCTAACTATACTTAGGATACAGCGGTCTCCCAATTTGAATGAGAGATATATACAGACCATGACTTTTAGAGGAAACCACACATGGCACTCACACTGGTGAGAATAGTCATTAGTGGGCAGTTAAAATTTTGTAAGAGCTACTTATTTCATTACCATATTTGCTTGATGCACATTATAATAATTATGGTACAGGATAACAGAATGTGACTATCTGAGAATCCAATTTGCAACTGCTTTTCAATATCTCATGAATATTTTAAAGAAGATATTATTGATGTACTACCGAAGCTGCTATGTTATAAATAAACCCTTTCAAAGATTTGTTTCTTCTGTTATCTGTGGGGGTGGGGATGCTGAGGAAGTATTGATTCAATGACAACCTCTCACAAGATTAGGAAAACATACTTGATGATATGACTTTCAGTTTCAGCCTCTGTTCATATATAAACAGAATATTAAAACCTCACAGATTATTATAGCCAATAAAGCTCATTGTAGTTAAGTAGCTACTGTTTGGTTTAATGCTTTTTAGTTTATTGCTAAAGTACTGCCATCTTATAATTTGAATTAAATTTCCTTTGTCATTCCTATGAGACAAACGCAAAGAGGCCCAAACTCCAGGCTCCTCTAAGAAATCTAAAGGAAATCAGCTACATGTACGTAGCTACTAAGCCACTGAATGAGCAAGAATGGGCAAATGTTCTACTCGTTTTTGCCACCCTTGATCTGTTTTTAATGAAAGTTCAGGAGGAGATAAAAAATAACCTTGTCCACTTTTGCCTACCAACATACAAACTGTTATTACCATTCAGGACCATCTCTACTTCCACCTGAAGGAAACCCAGCTCCAGTGTTCCCACTATCCCAGCAGGCCCCATTCAGATGTCAAATTTCTCCCAGAGCTCAACAGTCTCCAGCTCTAATCTGGAGATTACACTCCTCCCCACATCACACTCTTCCCATCTATCTGTCTGTCTCTCAAACTTGCGCCCCTTGCTCTGTGGCTGTATCAGTCATCCTCCTGCCCTCTGTCTCCTCAAGCCCACAAGCCTCCAGCTGTTATGAACGAGTAGTTCATATGGCTACGAGTCCGAGAGGAGCAAGGCAGAAGAGTTGTCGGTAGTTCCAGGCTAGAGGTCAGAGTCCGGTTGGAGAGGCAAACGATTCCAAAAAGGGTCGAAAGAGTAGTTGAAAGGTCCAACACTAGAAAGGTCTGTGTGTCGGTAGCCAGAGGTTCGAGGACGTGCCGGATTTCCCTTCGGGATTGTAGTGCCTAGGGCCTACGAAATCTTTAGGGCCCACGAAGGAGGGAAACACTAGTGACTAATGAAAAATGAGCTGAAACAACATGCTTGCGATCAACTCTAGGTGCTCCAAATCCATAATCATACGCTATCTAGCGGCTGTTCTAAAAACTAGAAGTATCAAAGCGATGGTCGCTCCATCAATCACGTGGTTTAGCATTAGAATAGTTTAAAGTGCATCGTGTCAATTGACATAATTCAACTGGCGTTTCCCCCTCTTTTTACACATTTCGGAGTGAAAGTGCCTGGGGCCTATGAACACCAAAACTCGGCCCTGCTCAGAATCCTCCCTGGTCCTGAACTCTGTCGGCATCCATCCTTTATCTTCCTTCTCCTGACTCACTCTTCTCTTCTAACACTGCCTCACTCTTTCCCTCCTCCTCTCTTTTCTTTCCATCCCCCTTTTTCATCACCAGGCATCCTGCCCACCACACCCTTGGCCCCAGCAGGCCTCATCCTCATCCTCGCCTTCCCCCTTCCATCTCTTCCCGCCGCCCCGCACGAGCCCTGCATCCTGTGCCCGTCAGCCCCTTGCTCGCAGCCTCCAGCGCTTTCAGAACCCGAACTGTGGTTTCCTCTCCCCGACCGGCCTGGTCCACTCAGAGAGATAGGCTGAGTTAAGCAGACCAGGCTGACGAATTCCAAATCCAAACCGTCCCTACTCTGACTTAAATATGGTTTCCGTGAACCTCCGAAAATGAACTTTAAATGAATGTTCAGAAGAAAGTCAAGCCCTTTTCTTGCACATGTCTACCTGTGCACGATATCACGATTCTACCTTATCCACTGGCATGGTTCATTTCACATCCAACTTACACAGCAGCTCCCTGTCACGGTCGTCATACCTCTCCTCTTTCTAGTGCTCCTACCCTTTCGTATTTTAGTTCCTTATGTGCACCTGCCCACTGTTTTGCCTGATACGATTTAAGCCTGGCGCTCCCGCTATTCTTGGCTCGGCATTGGGAGATGGACGCCGGGAAGCCCGCCTACCAGCAGGTCCAGGAGAGACCCGACGGCATCGGCTTCATCACGACGTCCTGACTCGGAGCACCTGGCCTCGTCATCCTGTTTTTAACTTCCTGTTCCTGTTCCGGATCCCCTTCCGGATTTTAACTTTGTCTGGTTTGATGGTTCTCCCGGCACCTGGACCCTGGACTGCACCCCGGATTTCCCCCATGGACTGTTTGGACTTGTTTGCCTGCGCCAGGCCCCCCCGAGCACTGGATCACCGTCGTCACGCCCCCCTGTCTGTCAGCCCGATCCTGATCCTCATCATGTTTTTCCTGTTGTCCTTTTCCACTTACTTCTGGGTTATACCGTCTGCATAGGGTCCTAACTATGCACTTTATGGGAGCCTGGACCAGATCCCGTTACACTCCCTGACTCCTTCCTTATAAAGGGAGGAGGGATTGCACTCCCAACATTGTCAACAAAAATAAACCACTTTAAATCACAAAACACCTTAATTATATACCTGTGATCCCACAGTACGTACCAACTTCTACACCCACAGAAACATTATTTTCACCCCATCTCTCCATAAGAATTATTTTAATCGACTTCCAGTATGTACAGTATTTACGAATGGCCTCCAACATAATATTCAGTTAAATGATGTTTGTATTGGTGCCTTTGTCCATAAATCATGCCGGAGAAAAAGCTGTGGTAGCAGAAGAGTCACGAGCTTCTGCCATAAACATTGTGATTGTGGTTTCTGAACGTAAAAATCCAGGAAGACAGAGCTCATCAAGGAGTCTGTAGTTCTCCCTGGGCTCACTACCGAAGTGGAGTTAGGCCCCAGGAGTAGTCTTGACTCCACAGCCTGCAGTGGAATTTTTTTTTTTGTTCTGTGTGATTTGTGACGGGCTGTTGTGAGTCTGGCGTTGCAGGACCTCAGCTCAAAAGACCTCATGAGGACTGATATTTATTGCCTGTGACATGTTCCAACCCTCCAAGTACCCCTCCTCTAAGCCTGCCTCCTACAAGTACCTTTTGTGTTGCTAAATCTGGTTGGATGCACCCCTCTAACTTTGAATCCCGTCTCCTATTGTTTCCCATTGATAGGGAGGGTGACTCCATCTGTGCCTTGATCGCATGGCGCTGTTCTCTCAATAGGCATATGGGCCATGTGTAAAAGCCTTAAACTTGCAGCAGAATGGTAAAAAACTGACTGTGATACACAAGACACACTTGTCCTCACAGCGCTAAATCATTCAGCACACCATTGTGTTGAGTGTGTTCAAAATGTAGAAGGCTTTTTCTGCGTATCAGGAAGTGTAACAAAAGCTTTAATACAAATAAAAAAATCACATTGGTTTAATTAAAAACAACTTTCACGTGTTTCCTGTAAAATAATATAGATGTTAGAAGTATGCCGAAACAGTATGAAAAGAATTGTACCATTATTCTAATCAATTCACTTTATTTTCTATTTACATTATATATTAAACATACTTGAACAGTATAATGTATATATATATATCTTTTTCTTTTGAAAATTTCATTGTCCTTTACACACAATGTCATATTAATCACCAAAATGTTTTGCTTCAATTTTAATTCACTTAATATTTTTAGTTTAATTGGAACTACCTTTTTGATGTTTTATTCGCTTTTAAGTCTGAATTTCTTCTTCATGTGTAAACATATAGTATTAGTGGTGACAAATTCAAAAGAAAAAAACAGCCTGGACTAAATCAATGGTTTCACCATGTCGATATTCACTAATTTGTTGTTCAATATTTATTTCTTCATAACTCTTTCTCTTCAACAATGCCATGAGAGACAAGTCTAAAATATTTTAAATACAAGCATGATCTTTTTCCAAACAGACTGAACTTCTCCTTTAGTATGGCAAATTCAATCCATAGCACAAACCATTTGATTTTATCTAGTATAGTTCTAGCTTTCAAAGCCTGCACAACAGTGACAATGTTGTAGTAACTATCTAGATTTGAAAGTGTCATGTACTGGTTACTGGGGGTTTCAAGTGAAAACTTTAAAAACCTCTGTCATCATCTTTTACTGAATTTTATAATTAAGACACAGCATGAAGTTGTTGATAAAAAAACAAGTACCTGACAGTATCATACTGACAGATGTATGAAAAGTAACTTTTATCTCAATTTATTAGCAGACTCAGTAGAATCTATTATTTCAATAATAATAAAAACTTGATTTGAAATAGCATATGTGATGTTCTCTTTTCAGACAATTTTGCTGCTTAAAACTTTTTTATTATTTTTTTTATTTTTATTTCAAAGGGCTGAAAAAACAAACCTTTAAAATGACCATGTACAGAGTAAAGATAAAACGAATGTTCTTTTTTAAAAATACAAATCTTTAGCTATTTTTATGGTCCCTTCTGCATTCGGTCAGATCTCTCCCCTGGATGTCAACAAAGCAAGGTTTTAAAAGTGAGACACGAATGCAGGTCATTTCCCGGGTTCTGTGACTTTGCTGTGGCGTCCTGAGAGTTTTGTTAGAAAATGGAAAAGCGCAGACCTCTTTCTCCATGGTGTGCTTTCTGCGTTTCTGCCATGACCCCCGTCCCGTCTCACCCCCCCCCAGAACTGTTCTTTGTGTCCCAAGCAGGAGGCTCATCGATTACAAGGCCGCAGCACAAAGCGACCTAATGAAGGGTCAGTATTAATGAGGAAAGCGGCGGGCTGTGATGTGGTGTGGCTCAGGCTTGCTCCCGCTGAGATCTGCCATGTAGCACTTAGCCCTCCTTTTGGAAAGCAGGGGCATGAAAAATCAACAGCGCTCAGCCTGGTGCCTGGTGCACAGAATAGACCATGTGCGAGGGTATTTAGTGCTGTGAAAGGAGGAGCATTAGATCAAATGGGAGTGAACATAAGGAACTCTCCCGGGAAGAATGGAGGCCCAGGTCCATTTTATAGACTCCCCTGAAAGAAAGTGATTACAGATCATTATCCAATTGAAGCAGATTGATGGGCTGGGGTCAAAGTAATATAGCTCATGGTAGTAAAGGGGAGGGGAATGAGAGGGGGTGGGAGGGAGATACAATGGCTGGATTGTCACTGGGGAGAAGAATGGAAAACTAAAATAGAAGAAATGAAAGATTCGGCTTTTCTGTGCAAGCAGATAAAGTGGTACAACAAGCTGTGATTGAGAGCAGAGATCCGTTTATATTACAGTTAGATTGCCTGGCTGTTAGCAAGGACATAATTAGGGATGATAGATCAGTGGATCTTTATAAAGCAGAGGCAGAATTTGAGGGAATTTGTTTAAATGTAGAACTTGTTAGTCTTTCGCATAATAGCCATAAAATAATTCAAAATGTGCGAACAGAGACTAAAAGTTTGAGTGTTTTGCTAATCTAAGAATTAGACCTACGGTATACTGTACGTATTAACATAAACCAGGGCACAACTGTAAGTGTACAAGTAAGTTGAACTTTTAGGTTGATTATAAGCTTTTAACATATAATGTAGTACTAGTACAAATTCGTTTTGTGGGATGTTGCACATGTTATGGAAACAGTGACAAAAATTTAATTATTTTTGATTTGTCAATAAGCATTTAAGCATTGACACAAGAAAGGGTTAAGCTAAAATAAAAGCTAAATGGGTTATTTTTTATCTATATACCAGCAGTGATATTCACATGTTTCCTGAACACTGCTACTTGAAAACAACGTTATTGATAAGTAAATGCAACCTGCATTGCTGTGCCTTCTGTGTCCATGACTACAGTCATGTGAGAAGATGTACTGTAGGAAACACACATTTGGGGTTTGTTATCTGGAGTTCATGGTTGGTGTGAGGAGATCCTTTCCACTCAAGAAATGCTTGAGTCTGTAATACAAATTGAATCTGAAAAACAAAAACTAAATTAGCTGTATTAGTTGTTTGATCAATGATATTTTCTTGTACAGTGCTGTGGGGTTTAGTGTTATGATTTGTTTTTGTTCCAGGCTGATGCCTTTCTTGCGTTGTTGGCACTGTAAGTTATTAAACGTTGAAAACAACAGTATTTAATCTAGAGATTGTGCACAGTCAAAACTTTGTTCTCTAATATATTTTTTCACATCTTGAGATGGACAGACAGATGAAAGGAGATGTTTTACAATTGTTCAACCCCCACCCCACCCACTTTCCCCCTTTTGATTAGTCTGGGGTGATGTTTTACTCCCAAGAAAGGAGAGCACAGGGTCAGTCACGGTTAATGAAATTTAAGTGGGTGTCTCTGCCTGATAGACCCAATTCAGTACATTTACAGGTCCATTAAGATGTCTTATAGTCCATGTCTGCAGTGCATTTCTTGAGAACATTGATTGCTGAAATAAAAACATTGTTCTTGTCAAAGATCCGAAAATGCTGCCTTACAAACTCAAAACAAAAAAAAGATTCCACGCAAACCCAGGCCAAAGTGGGCAGCGGGTTCAGAGAGTGTACTGTATATCACAGTAATAGTGTATCGCTGCATTATGATCCGAAAGCCTTTTAAACACAAACAAGTTGACGAAAATGAGGCGCGTTTTAAACTCCGGATTTTGAATGAGGTGGCTTAACAAAATCTGTCGCTGCAGTTGTGGCACACCTGTTAGAAGGTACTGGGCGCAGGACACTCCTGCACGAGAGAGCAGATGATTGACAGAAGGCGTCACATCGGCCAAGAGAACAATAACAGAAACAGTCATGTTGAAGAAAATATAAGTGCTTTGGCTCCCACAGTCCCCCCGTTCAGGTCAGGCAAACTGTAGATTAAAGGAAGTTTTTTTGTTTTATTTATTTCTTGAGACACAATGTAACACCATACTGTACAGTACATAGCCCCTCTGGAACCCTTGGTTCCTTCCTGGTACCCTGTCTGAAGAGGAGGGCGTTCCCTAACTAATGTCCCATCTACCAGGTGGAAATGTAGAACAGATTAAGGTCCTCTATTTAAGAAAAAAAAGGAACTGCTATTGTACTGTACTGTATGTGTGGTTTGGGTCCAATCATTTCCACAGCCCCCACCATATGTGTGCACTTATTTAAGTAAAGAATAAGGAAATCACTAATGAGTTGAAATAAGTGTGCTGTCAGTATCGCTTGTGTCAGCAGGTTCTGTCCGTGGTGCTGATGCATTTCATTTTGGACTTCATCACAGAGATTGATCAGTTCTACATATGAACTGGAAACTAATAAGGCACCTACTTCCTTCTATATTTCTTTGGGAGCAGTGAGCGAATGTGGAATGTGGAAATGTAACCTTTTCAGCGCTTACTAATACCTCCGACATGCATTATGGGATGTGACAAGCCATCCGAATGTGAACGCCTTGTCTGACGCAGAAAAGGGACAGGCAGGCACTTTGTGGTGTGACCAAACATGCTGCGAGTTTTGGATTCCAACAGCAGATATTACAACACGCCAATTAAAACCAGGAGAGTTTTCACTATTCCATTAGCAAAAAGTTAAAAAATGAGCAATCCTTGCAGTCTGTGTTAGTCACTAAGAATATGGTGATAACTACTAGAGACAGAGCCATATTCCATCAGATACCTATAATTAACTCGGACATGTGAAGCCACAGGTAGGTAAACCAGAGCGAATCTCTCTAACGTGTTCTTTCCTCTTTACACCCCAGGTTGTAAAGGCAGTACATTTTCATCAGTGTTTCTCAGTTTAAGTTTAAAAGCTTAAGTGAAACGCTTCCAAAAGAAAACAGACAACATTTAACACTTTCCCTGTTAAATACTGTAATTGAAAGCATTTCTTAAATCCCATTATTGTTCATCTTCTTTTCATAACAGTTCCTTACGAAGTTTAAATGTTAATCTGACTGTATGTCATCAAAGACTCATTACAAATGTATTTTCCGAAACCTCAAATTGGGACCTGTTGGGTCATCTGCTTGACAGCAAAGAAATGAGAATGAACAAGAAACGGTAACTCGGTGTGTAAATGTCAAATTGTAATTATATTCAGATGCATGAATATGCGGATCCATTTGGCAGTTAACAACCACAAGAGCAAGACTGTTTTCAGTGTCTCCCTCTAAAATTTAAAATGATTAGATTACAGAGTATATGCTCTAAGATGAAGCGCATGACCCATTTACATTTGACATTAAAAGAAAATCATGAAGGAAATGTTTCCTGTTTCCAATGTGAATATTTGAGAAAATCGGCCCAGACAGAGAGACAAGTGCATCACATGCACACGGCCCGTTAAATGCTTGTTTCTGAAATCATTTTGTCATTCTAAAGGATTCCATCTAATGAATGACCATCTATTAAATCCCTGTCTTTCCAAGGACTAAACCAAATCTTTCATTCCCACTTCCTCTCTCCCAGGGTTTGATGTTATGCAGGGCACTCGTGATCAGTGTTACAAAGACCAAATATGGGTCTGGAAAGTAACGAAAACACACCAGGTGTTTTTCATTTTAATTTTGTAACGCGTTTATTTCTGTCTTTTCTGCGTGTTTCTTGCATTACAGTAACAGGCGTTGTGAACTGCTCAAAGTTTTCCAAGTTTTACGCTTATCTCAAGCTACATTTCTTTTCAAGGCAACCATCTCTGTTTGTCCCTAATATCCTTTTACAGCCCGTTGTAAATACCAGGAAGCCAGAAACAGATTGGTGATGTCTGCAGGCAGCTGTTTTACAGTTTGCAATAAATGCATCTTGTAGTGGTGATTGAATAAACAAATTCTGTCCTAAACAGCTTCTGTTTCGCTGCATTCTGATACTTTTGGCCACAAACCATGTTACTAACATGTTTAGAGCACAGACTTTATTTACAATAAAAGACCAAATTATACAATAGCAAATGAGAGCCAGTTATTACATATTTAAGCACGCCTCCAAAGTTGGTCCTGTAGTCCTGTTGTTCAGTGTAACTGATGAACTTTTCTACAGAATCTCATCTTCAGTCAAGTGGACAAACAAAACATTGCCTTTTCAATTTATCTTTAATGATCAATTAATTCAGCGTTTTTATGTGTCTAAATAAACATGACTAAATAGACTTTACATATAATAATTAAATATTATGTAATAAACCGATAATATATGTTAACAAGTAATAGGGCGAGGAGGAACGTTGATATTATTCGTTATTACTGCTAATACATATAGGTCTATATTTTTTCTCAGCGAATCAATAATATAAAATGACATACAGGGTTTTGTCGCAAGCATATTTTTAACACACCATATTGTACTGCTGAAGTATAAATAATTCCCGAAAGCATTAATATTTAAAGCAACTTTTACTTTACTTCCTGTATGCATGGAATAATCATCATCAAATACTGGTAGCATGGCATTCTAACCTTAGTAATTGAAAAAATCCAGTTCTCAGTTCTGGAACATTTCAAGCACTAATAATACTATAAAGTAGTGGTTAATATAAAACTAACAAACTGATTTCACTTGTGATCGACATTAGATCCAAACCAGGCTTTGGGAGGTGAAAGGGCATAGAATTAGTCAGCGCAAAGTGGTGATGAACATAAATTTAACATCTGTTTCTGTACTCAAATCGCAATACCAGATAGCCCTTGGCTTTTCAGCTCATAATCTGAATGGAGACCCCACTTGGAAGGAATTGTTGATTAGCAATTCTATATATAAACAGTAGTGCAGTCAAATAGATTAATGAGTATATAAATAAAATCAGGAAGGGAAAATATATTTACAGTCCATAATATTATTTTATTTAAACTTGAGTGTACAGAGATGTAGAACTATATGCTATACAGTATTCTCTGGAGGAGTGTCTACTATCATAAACTGTAGGTCTGCACTCAGATAGCGAATGACCATTTTTGTAAAAAAACAATTCATAGCCACTACTAAGATTTGTCAAAGCTGCTGATTGGATCATCAAGACAATTAACACGCCCTGCTGTGCAAAAGACAGTCATACTTCCTCTTTTACCTACCTAACATGCCTTCCAAATAATTTCAAAAAGTTTTTTGAAATTTGACATGCATGCAATAATATTTGATAATCTTAAATTAGAATATTGAGATAGTTATGAAGCGGTAGAGTGCTATTTTACAATCTTATAAACACAAGATAGATTAAACAATTGAAAATGTTTTTACTCTAAACCTTTTTGGCCATTTACATGAATGGATTTGGAATAGATAACATGTGTAGTCAACTTCCAGAACCTGATGAAGAGAACTGCTGATTCAAAATATCTAATTAGGGCCCTGCTATGTTTAGCAGTTTATTTATCCCCTCTGCTACAGTAGGTCACATTTCTTTGGGAAGCTGAAAGTATCCTACTGGTCTCAATGTTTACTTGTTTCATGATACATCAGCACACAAGACAGCAGCAATGCTGGCTCAAGGGATCAACCTTAGGTTCTCCCAAGCATATCTGCACAGTAACCATCTGGAATAGGTTAGAATGCCCTCTTCCATAAATAAAACATTTTGTTTCTGGATTTGTCTTTTTAAATTTAAAACGCCATTTGTCTCCCTGAAAATGCTTAAAGACTGAGTCTATCTTTCGCTCTCTCTGAAAAAAAATGTCTTCAAGAGCTGAGTCACTGAATTAAATAAACTAAATGTTCATAGGGTACAGTAGGCAGTCACTGCTGTAGAATGCATTCTACAAGCCTTTTCTTTTACTGCAACCGACAAAACAGAAATATTTTTTGCCTATGAAATACAAATTTACATCTGTATTACAACAACTGGCAATATTTCAAGACCCTTCAAGGCTATCCGCTGACATTCATTTTATTTAAGGCTCAGAAATTCTGAATCAGTTAGCAGAACTGCAGATTCTTTGCAAGTAGCACTGTGCACTGGTTAAAGATATGTCCCTCTGGTATCTAATCCACAGAAAGGACAGCATTGCAAGAAATCGTTCCACCGTTGTGGGAAAGCATCATTCAAATTATCCAGAATATTTATTGTTTTTTTTTTCATTGTCATTGTAATTTCATAGTAGTTGAAAGAACAGTACTTTTACAGATAACGTATACTACTTCTTAGAAGTCTAATTTTATGTTTGTCATGTTACAGTACAGTGTGTGTGAACCCCTTCCATTAGAGTGCTTCTTTGAATGACACTTTGAAAATGATTGGGGAAAATAGGTAGAATAGATTTTTTAGCACTGTATGTTTATTCTAAATTATCAGTAAGTCATTTATGTAAATTGAACAATATGTATGCATTGACAGTACATTACACATCAAGGTTACTAGTGTTTTATTTTAAAAAATGCTAAATAAAAATTACTTGTATTTTAGAGCTCATGTATGCTATTCAGTTGAATTTAGTATTGTTAGCATTGCACAGATTTTCTTTTTCTTCATAAAAAATAGACCCTATAAATTAAAAACTCTTAATAAATTCTTTTCTGGTGAAGAAAAGAAACAAACATTTGCATGTTATAGCCCATTTGATAATAAATCAATAAAAATTTCATCTGATTTTTAGGAGCATAACAGTATTTGGATAATTGAAAATAACAGGTTTGGGGAATTAGTTCCATTGAGATTTTGCAGGGAATTAAATATGTTAATCCCAAAAAGTAAACAGCATTTGCAATACAATAAGCAATTTTGTGGTTTCCCTTAGGAGCCATTTGCCTTTGAAACAACAGACGTTTGACTGTTTCTAAAACTTAACAAGGTCACCCCTATGGTTAAACAAAGATTTTCAATCTACAGTTGGTTTATATCCTCCTCGTTTCTGTCTATTGTTATAGAGCTTGTCTCCGTGCTTCCCTCCTGAGAATGCTTTGTTGCAAAGTGTTCATCTGCTCTCTAATTACAGTACGTCACGAATTTGAATGGGACATGAGGACATGGGACTTTGTTTTTACAGTATAGGTCCTCTTACACTGGTAACATCCCAACTGAGCATCCCAAAGTGAATGGCTATCACACTGAGAAAACTGGAAAATGCAAACACTTTACTTTATCCTAACGGAGCACATGGCAGGAATAAAGGACTGTGTCTGGGTCCATTTTCAGCTAATTAGTTGTGAGACGGTGATTGCCTTTGAAGTAATTTTTACGGCGGCTTATAAACACATATACAATGATCCACAGTGGAAACACTGCATCTTTTTCATCTCTGCCTTTCAGAGTGGATCAAACCTCCTCTTGCTCCTTTAGAATTTTAGAAATTTGTTTTGGAAATTTGGAGATTAACGCCCCCTTACTTTAGACTGTAAAATTTTAGAATAGCACAGGAAAGATGTGGACTACATACAAGCGCACTTAGTCTTGCCTAGCTTCCTCCATCTTTGTTCATTCTGGTTCACACGGCCTGCTGGGCAGAGTCCGTATCTGACACAGCTCTCGCTGGTGCAGCTGAAGGATCACAGGTGTCTGAGGAGGCACAGCGGCCTCGATCGCTTGGCGAGCGATTCAGACACTGTCGGGCTTTGAAATCCATTCACCCGCCAGGTTCAGAAAATTATGGATCGGCGCTATTGAAATGCCAGTCGGTCCACAAATGACACACCTGGGCTGTGAGACCAGCGGGCTCTGGACAGTAGGGCCCAAACCAAGCTCCGAGCACAGACATTAACCCCTCAGTTCTCTCAGGAGCATCTCGTTATGTGACTTGGTGAAGGCATGCCCTGAAGCAGAAACGGAGGCCTTCGCTGAAATGTGTTCGTTCTAGTGAAGCCCAGCAGGTGAATGCACAGAGCCCCGGTCAAGGTCTGTTTCCTAGATGCTGCTGGACCGAACCCGAGATCTATCATTAGCCAGCTGTGTGTGACCCTGAGGACCTGCGCATCTGGCAGGGCACCTCCAGGTTGGACCAGGACCGGGCGACGTGCGCTGCATGTCCAATGATGAATGACTCTGGCAGGATGGCACGTTTGGACAAGAGGTGTGGAACAAGGCCTCATTCTTCCTGTAAGTGGCACCTGGAAAGGAAGATGGTAACGAACAGAGAATCTCACACTGGGTAGGTGTAAAGCGCATAGTAACTGCCAGTTCTGTTTTTTTTTTTTTCAAAAATGGCCATTTTCAATTAAAGATTTATCATGGCAGACTGACTGTAGACATAAAAAGCACAAATGAAATAGACGGTGTGTAACATACTGTACATACTGCACGGAAAATATGCTTCAAGATGAGACAATTACAACACCACTTCCCATTTCAAACCCAGCAAGAAGAGAGACAAGCCTTGTCAGAGCGTCTCTGGTAATCAGAGACGCCTGAGATAGTGGGTTTATGGTCCAACTCTACGCACTCTACATACAAATATAACACTTGCTCCATGTGCTCTAGTTAAGCAGACGTGTGTGGCACAGAGGGCACATGTGGAATCTACGTGGAAGTGCTTTTAAAACAAGAGGCACTTCATTATCCGCAGGGAATCTGTGAGTCTGGAACTTCCCAGCCGTGTTGTTGAAGCTCATATTCTGGTTTCTTTCCAGAAACAGCTGTATGAGATCCTCCGATCAATCAAGTACTGACTACCAAACAGGCCAGGTGGACTGAATAGCCTTTCCTTTATAACCTTTCTTATGTTCTAATTGAACAGCCTAGCTTAGTCTACAGGAAAAAACTAGTGCTAGGAGCAGGAGGTCTCTTCAAACCATAAAAAAAGTATACGAACATACTGTAAGATCTCAGATCAACAGAGGAATCAGAGGTAATGTTTAAATGAACGCTAGCTTGTTTCATTTGCAATGAAACATTTTCCTAACCACCGAATGTTTTTTTTTCTTTTTATCTTGATAACATGCCTCCATTTGTATCATAAGTAATGATTCGATCAATACGATGTTAACTTAATATTTATATTTTTACAGTACATAGACAGGGAGATATTTAAACAAAAATGACCTCAGTCAGGTAGATGTCAAGTGCGAATACAAATTAAAAACGAATGTTATACAAGTGGAAAAGAAAACCAACTGCTTATTTTGCCAAGATAAAGCAGGATGTATCTGGTTTTTCTTCATCGGCTATAACCAAAAAACCAGATATTGCACTGAGTCAGGACTGTCCTGAAGTGCATATTTTAGACTGTGAAACCACAGGAATTTCGGAAACAAGATTCGATTACATAGCCAATCAGACGTAGGCCTGATTGTTTTTGTCTTTGGAGATTTACGTATTGAGTTATTGCAGAAAAATCATTTTGAGCAGTAGCATGAACACATTAAATTAGATTTTTATTAAAAGAACAATGTGTTTTTTGGTCATGACTGGGAACCTATGAAAATCCCACATGCTATATCAGACGGGACCACATCTTCTTGTTTTACGGTTTCCAAAGAATGAACCACACGCATTGTATATATTGTGCTCTCATGTTCCATTACATCTATTTAAGAACAAACCTTCCCCAGGAGAATGGACATTTGAAAATTAATTTGTATGGCCACCACAGCCAAAGGGATTTAAAATTGCCTGCCAAGAAATGCAAGCCCAGATGTTCCTCTGTGGCCAATGAGCTGCTAGTGTAGCAAATTGCACAGAATTACCAACTTTTATTAGGTTTTAAACTTTATTTAATCTGAATTAAATTTGCAGATGATCCTGTCCAAACGCGTTCAAAAAGAGATGTAGGAGCCTCTGTATCATCACGAGTGATGTGGGGTAAAAATAAATACATTGCAATAGGGTTAACAGATTGAAATGTGTTCTATTTGTATTTGACCAGCCTAAGTGTGCTTTAGTATCCAGGTGAGATCTGAAATGGTGATCGTTACCTTATGCCTAAGTTTGTTTTGAGCATTGAACTGTACTGAGCATGTACTGTATGTCAACTAAACGGCTCCCATCCATAAAAAATGAATAATAGCATGTCAGTTTTAAAATCAAAGCAAGGTAGCTTTGATTGAACAACATTTAGTTTTGTGTGCCTCGCAGAGCGCCTGTGTTCTTGTTTACTCCTCAGCAGAACATAGTGTAACCCGCTATTACATACAGATCTCGGCCGAATTAAATAAACCACCACCACTTTACAAGACAAAATATCAAGTGATTCTAGTGAATTATAGGAGTTTTGAAAGACACAAGACAATTGCTCAGTTTCAAGAACAGCTAAGGATAAAAGTGCTAATTGTATTCATTTACCTCTTTCTTAGGATAATTGATTTTGTCAGCCTCAGACAGCCTGATAAAGGTTTTCCTGCCACTAGACATGGCCGCTTTAAAATACAATCTAAAAAATGGTAATATGTGTCACCTGTTTAATATCCTCTTATGTGCAAATTGAATCTTTCCTCTTTCTTTTTTTCATGAACTCATTATTTTCTAAGTTTGATAATTTTGTTCTAGAACATTTCAGCAATTTGTCATGTGCTTTTTAATTTTTTTGATTACTTTCCATTTTCAAGTAGACTCCGGAATGACCTAAAAGGTACCTAAGAACAATCTGATTGCTGATGAAGATGGATTGGAAAGGATTTTTGACACACAGATCAACTGAGACATTAACACATACAACCAAAATTTACAAATGAAAATTTTGATTAATATATAATAACGTCTGCTAAAATAAAGTATTAAAGCTGTTACAAGGATGTTTTCTTTTTGAAATAGTGCACCTTCATCCTTAAAAATGTCTGGTTTCTGGGTTTCCAAATTCCCAAGTTTTTAATATACCTTTAAAAACACAACAGGTAAAGGATTAGAATATTGGTTGAAAGAAATATATTAAATTGGAGAAAAAAAGAAAAAATGTGAATTCCTGTTTTAAACTTAATTTTGTGCTGTGTGCTTTTTTAAATTCAAAGCCTGCTCTTCGGGGCACGTTCTGTAAGATATAGAGCACTGGTGCCAAAGTTAAGCTGAAGCCAGACAGCAAATGCATTGCAAATGAAGCCACAAATACATCATCCTATGGTGACAAGCTTCTTCATTGTTTCCCCCTATCTAGTAAATATATATCCCTTCATCCTTTTATATATCATGCATAATTATAAAAAAGAGATTCTAATTCCAAATAGCCCACAGTGTATGTTGTCATTCGATCTCATTGCTCAGGAAGTGTGAGACTGTTGGGTGTCATTAAAATATTTATTTATTACTTTTAAATATAGGATAAATCGCAAGGATGTGATTATCCAAAGCCAAATTATAAGAACAAATATAATATTTATATACTCCCCCAGAGAATTACTACTACTACTTCTAGCCACCACTACTACTAGCTACTGGTCCACCAGCAGCAGCGATTACAGTTGCAGAACCTCACTGCACTGATTCCTCTAGATGTTCACAGCTGGAAATATGGAACTGCACAGCCCACAGCAGCTGGCTCCTGTCTCCATGAGATGTGCAGGTAGCAGTTAAGTACAGTTTCGCAGCATTTCGTTCCTCCGGGTGCCTTTGCTGTCCAGCCCCTGCAAACCACTGAAGCTGTCTGAAGTGACACATTGGCTGGGCTTGACGTTACCTTCAGTGGTGCATCGCAGACCTGTGGTCCAACGATCACCTGGTCTGCTTCTACTTGACAGTCCTCAGGAATCATTTGAGATACCATGTACTGAGCCTTTTCCTCTATCCTATAAAGAATGGGTCACTTCAATTGATTATTCCATCCTCTAATATTCAAGTAGAGAAAAATACACAGACATATACAATAGTAAACAAAGCGAGAGAATTCTTACAGTATATAATTTGCATCTACATAATAATTGCATCCCAAAGTAAAGCTACACCATGTTATTTTGCCTGTATTCCAATAACAGCTTATTTTCCTCAACTTAGTTATGCAAAAACATTCCTTTATTATTTTGATAGAAGATGGAAAATATATAATTTAATTTCACACACTTAAACACATAGTTTTTGACAATAAATCAGTCAACTCCTGTTCCAAACTACTGTCGTTTTTTTTTTTTGCTTCCCAAACAGCACTGTGCTCATGAACACATTTGTGTTCTGACTCCAGCTAATTGCAATGGACAAGAAAGGGGTCAAACGTGAAGTCTGTGATTTGTAATAAAGTAATTGTAGCACTGGGGTGAATGAAACCTCTCCAGATTGAGCTCTGGTGAAGGAACATGTGCTGCTCCAAAAAGGAACCAATGATATGTCATACTAGAATAGCTTCTGCATTCCTAGCTTTTACAATCTCCAATACAGAAGACTTGCAATGTACAATTTAAGCGTGTTTTTCTTTTCTTACTTGTCTTGTTCTGTGTAATGCATGCACTAAAGCTCAGCATTTATGCTGAGTGAATAACACCATATGCACATTTGTACCGAGCAATGAACATTCAGCCTCACTGGACAGATTTGCAGGGAGGAAGCAGTCATCTGCAACTCTGTCTCTCCGACTCTCCGACTCTCCGAACGGCTGCCCTCCAGTTTCCATTCGTAAATATTGTGCACTTGTGCGAGTGTGTGTGAGTGTGTGTGTGTGTGTACGCGAGCTTGTAGAAGGGTTTGGGGTCTGTCTGTGTGTGTGTATGGAAGGGGCGGGGGGGCAGTGTTTTTTTTCTAGAACAACAGAAATAGACCTCCTTAAAAAAAAATCTGGCTAAGGTTCTCGAAATAGCAGCTTTCAAAGACAGCCGCAAAGAAAAGGGGGGATTGCCTTATTAAACCCCACTGTAAAGCGGCCCTGTGAAGCGGAGTTGTTCCCATCGCTGGCTGGAATGAATGGAATGGAGTTGTGACCAGTCATGCGTGTGCGTCTCTTTTGCTGCGCTTCTATTCTCTGCACTTCATAAGGACACTTACCCAGGCCAGTGAAGAGGGGAGGCACTGCACCGTGAAAATGGAAAGAGAACGGCTGAACCAGAAAGAGCAAATGCTGCTCATTACAGAGCCGGCTTGACTTATCCGAATTATCCTTAAACGCTGACGGAACACCTTTAATCCCCTGGAGGAGCAGAGTGCAGCCTGTCTCATACGTGTCCAGTACCTGGGCTGAGCAGGGCACTGAAATAGGCTTGTGCAACTGGCCAGGGCTACAGCAGAGAATTCCCACGAGGACTAGGGTTTTCTGTGATCCTGGATGGGCCCATAGTGGGTAAAGGCGCCAAGTGTCCATATTACAGAACAGTCTTGTTCCCACGTTACTGCCATTTTCCTGCTAAAAATTACAACTGTGTAAAAATACAGTTTAAAAAATCATCACATACAATGACAGCAAAAATAAAAACAAATATTTTTTTTAAGAAGGTCAGTTGGCAAATGCACCAATATGAATGGATTCTCTTGTTTTCTTCTTCTTTTATTTTACTGTGCTGTGCGTATGTGTATGGAGTTTTATTTGGCCGTGGTACGGACAGTGGCCCTTTCACGCCATGTTAAAATTTTTTAGAATCTGACAAAAGAGATCAAAGTTCCCATCTGACTAGTCTGTTCTGTTTCCATGTGTGTTTGAAATGAGATAAATATAGTCTCTTTGTCTATCTTGAGTATTCTTGCACACATTTTTCCTCTGGAAAAGACTATCTTTGTACTAAACTGGAAAAAAAGAGTCCTACGGGCACCACGTATGGCTCAAAACTCTTAAAATAGATTATCAGCCTGTTAAGATTGTAATCCAAAATGCTCTGTTAGTTTCCAAGGAAAATCATTACTTATGATATACTTCAGATGGTTTATGTAATCACAAATTTGGTCCTTTCCTGTTTACAGAAAGGGGTAGGAACTACATGCAGAAATAGAGTTTTTATTGTTGTAAAAGGAGTGACAGTCTAACTGCTGAGTGGAGATCGCATATCTTAAAATGAAAGGATCGACTTCTTTCATAACTTATGTTTCAGATATAGATTAGCCTTAAGAAAATGTTTTAATAGAAGGAAGGAATTTCACCTCTATAGCCTTTGAGAAATGTATTCCTTTCCTTTTTGCAATGTAAAGATGTTAGCATAAAAAAGCTTGTCAGATTGCAATGAATTTGAAACCTAACGATGTAAGTATTCATTATTTGTTTTAATCTGTCACACCTTTTGGTAAACAATACAACATGTTTAAATCAATTAAATTTGCTTCAAAAAAGGAAACAAATTCTGAGAATCTGTTTTCTACAAAATACCATCTGCCACTGATAGGAGCTGTGCTTCTTCCATTATTTGTGATCTCCATTGTTGCATTGGTGAAGGCTGGCAATGCAGAATTGAAAGATGAACAAAATAAATTATTGTGTTTTTATTGCTTTTACATGTGTGTTTTCCATTGTACAACAGCTGATACAACATTTGCTGTAATTTACTTATTTTATTTTTATTTCTTTATTGAAAAAATAACAGCTGCCAGAAATAAGAAATCCAGATTTCTGTTTCACAATACAGCGCAGACATAATGTATATTCCTGCCATTTCTGTCTGGCTTATTAGTTTGGGAAAATCATTTTAGGAGACAAAACAAATAAAAGAAATATGGCATTTTGAGCTTCCATAGAACACTGTTTTGGTATCATACACTTTGATAACTGGAGTTATAAGAGATGAAATTGTGCATAACATATTATTCCATGTATTGATATTCAAAAATAATAATGCATTTAAACATGAAGGTGGATGTCTGTGGCTGCATCGAAAAATACTGCTAAGTACTTACTGTATGATAGACAAAATTATAGACATCTATAATTTTTAAAATATGTAAATGTTATTTAATCAATAAAATCTAAAGTATTCTCTCATATGGGAAACCTACTAAGGCAACAGTTAAAACTGTCCAATCATACAAAGGTACTTAAATATAGCCTCTGTCTAGTTATCAGCCTATAATCAAAGACATTCATAATTAACATCAAATCCCAAGATGTCCACATAAGTGAGATTACTGCAGAACATAATTGTCCGGCAGCAATCTACTGCCCACTGTATTTTAAAGTTGTAAAGAAGAAAAAACTGTGCTTTGGTTTTTCAGAAGTAAAGTTGTTCCTTCAGCTCGAGCTCCACCTGTGAAGATACTGTGGTTATTTCTGAGGACAAACAAACAGCAGGCTTGGGATTGGCAATTTTTTAGTGTGAATGGGATCAGCCACAGTGATCTCCTTTCTCTCAAGCTGTGCTGATAGAGCTGAGATTTGCACGTCAGCACAGCATTTCATCTCCTACTGCCTCAGCATTTACTGAAAACATTAATCTGGACAAATCCAAGATATAATAAATTGACCCAAACTCAAATCTTAATAAGGAAAGATTAAACAACCCCCAGCTCCACTTAACTCTTAAATTACTCTTAGCAAACATACTATACAATAAATAAGTTGACTACTTTGAATAAGTATCGAAAAAACTCTGTGACAGAAAAAAATTACAAGAATACATTAAATATTTGCTGTGACATAATTTAAATTTTTGTAAATTTAAAAAAGTGCACGTGTAACTTAAAATTTCAAAACCAATGTTTCTTGCACAGAGAATTACCATAAATAGTTTCGCAAATCTATTTGTGCTTTGGTTGAAGGAGTGTGTTAATGGAGAAGCAGACAGTAGGCAAGAATTCAGATTACAATGTTACCATTTTGAGAATCAAAGCATTCAACAGCTTTGCAAAGTATTTCAGAATCGCCTTAATATTCTGTACCCTCACCATCTCACAACAGCTGTTTTTGGTGCTCAAAATGTTAAGAACTGTTGTTAATTGTACTTGCATACAAACACTGTACACCTTTCTAACGCCACTGCTACCATCCTTATGATTATTATTCCTAATAATCATAATAACGGTAATAGTCACGTTACATCCCATATTCAATACGATTAGACTTCAAGCTCTAAAAGCTGTAACTTTTATTTTTCCTTCAGTTTCTCCAAATAACACTGTAGGGCAGTAATCCTACCCACACATTGTTGTAATCAGTAAACAGTGTTAAGCAGGTGTACCAAACTTCAGTGCCTGATCCAAAAGGTCACACATGAAATGAGATCACAGATTTCCATCCTTTTTCCAAAGAGCCCTGTTGGGAATGTTAAAGGAAATGAAGCCTAAAACGCAGCTGACAAACAGTAAACTTTTACATGATCGCCTCACCCTCCCGCTTCAGTGTTTTTACATGCTTTGTAAAATGCTGCCATCTGTTGGACTGTCGAAACTCAAGCAGACAGCTGTCATGGAAAGTCAGCGACGTGAGGTTTGTGAGGTTGTTGGGGTGGGGGAGGGGAGCTCTTTAACAGAGCCCCTGCTGGGTGGAAGAGTTTTTTATATGGCGTGGCCTAACACATATTTTACATGCCTGTAAATCACGGAAGAAGACATTATGCAGAAGTAGTGTTTGTAGATAAATTGTGGAAAAATGTGAATCAGTAAGCCCTTTCTGACACATTGCACTCTCTACCTGTCATAAATCCTGACTTAACTGAATTAGTGACATCCCAGCTGCTTCACTTTACCCTAAACCTAACTCATAGGAAATAAAATAGCACTATTCCATAGTCTTAGACTACTTTTTCCTACCTCAGGCACCTAATTCATTTTAAAACATGCACTTTATTACAGTATTAATGAAACACTCCTATACTGTATGTCCCATGTTTTATACAGATGGTGTAATTGTTTTATGCACAATATACTGTAAGTCACTTATTCTTGGAAACAAACAATTCAATGTTGTTTGGATCAAAACCCCAGACAGTTACTGGTCTCCTGGACTGCAGCTGAGAAGCAGGGTCCAACAACACAGCAAGACGTCGCAAATATTTACAGTTTTCATGGTGGGGTTATTCTATTGATACAATCGTTCAATGCAATCCACCCTTTTATTGCACCAATATAACATCTCCAAATTTTGCTGATTTTTTTTTTCCTAGTACAATAAAAAATATTCCACGACACAAACAATAACCTGCCCAAGGTCCTGTAGTCTTTTTTCCTTTCCTTGAAACTAGCAATCAGCACTTATATTTGTTTGTCCGTCTGAATAGACAGTTTCTGTAATAAATTGTAACAGCTGTTTGCAACATACAGTAACAGTGCAGCCACAGCTCTTCTGCCCCTGGTGCAATCCCAGGTCGTGGTGGACCCTCTGTGTGGAGTTTGCATGTTTTCTCTGTGTAGTTCCTCAGTGGCACTAACCTGTGCTTGTCCGTGAGCGCTCTGTGACGAACCGGCATTCTGCCTGGAACCTAAGCCTTCTGATCTGGGTTGCCTTTACCCGGAAATAAGCGTTTTCTTGATAACAGGTCTGCATTTGTTTTTCCTCAGCAGAGCTAATAAACCATGCAGAGAAAATAATCCCCTCTGTCATGTTTAGACAGTCTTGGAATAATTAGGTGTCAAAATATGGGGCTGATTAGAACAGGAAGTTTAAAATATATGGGAACAATGATGCTCTAACAGAAAGAAAGGGAGGGAAAGGTAACAAATTAAAAGTGTAGAAGATAAAACTCCACTTCCTCAGACTAGGAAATCCAGCAGAGGCAATTACAGACTTTTCCTGTGTCATCAATCTAACTAATGAATAAAGATTTAATTATTCTGCACAGAAATGGGTTAAGCAGAGATCTCACTGCATGTTTTACACATTATTATCATTTAGTCTTTTATGATTAAAAGATGAGGTCTTGGGAAGTAAATTCTAATTCTACATTCTGACCATCAGGGTTAAAGCAAAAAAAAGCTCTAATCTACATTCACAAAGTCTACTGTATGTGTTTAAGTTTCCCATGTGTAGAATCTGCATTTATAATTAACAGCAACAGTTCTATACCAATACTGTATTTTGTACAAGGTGACACAAAGTGGTTTTTGATGTATTTAATGTATTTTTGAAGCTTTACTTAAGAGTTGAAAACAAAGAAAGGTTTATCCAGTACGAAATAAAAATACAAATACAGCCCCGGTTTAAATAAATAACATAACAGCATAAAAGAGTTCTTTAATTTTCTGCAGTGTTAATATCAAGGTAATATTAATTCACATACACCTTTACCAACCACAGATGTTTCTAGTATAGCTTGTGAGGAAATAAGAAGCAAGTTAAGGTTTATTCCATGCTGCAAAAAACACAAATGTTTCAGCTGAAGGCTCATGGTGTCTGTTTTCTTTTCAGCCTGGAATAAATTTTAACTTGTTTCTCTGGAGTTTACACATGCTTACGCAGCTACTGTACCTACTTAGACTTCTTGTGAGGAAATAGGAGAGTTTATAACTTCTGTCTGTAAAGCAGCTTCTGTGACATAAAATATATCCCGATTACTGTAGTATTTATTGCACTGGCAGGCTTATCACCAAGCTAATTACAACAATACACATTGGCCTAACACTGTAGAATTGTAGCTTTTTCATCTAACAGACCTTTCCTTTTTTACTGACATTTCAGTTGCAATAAAAGTTTTTTTTTTGTTTCTCCTGTAGCCACAATCCTCCCACACACAACTTCCTTCCCTCATTGCCTACAGATTCATCCATAACTAATTTCACAACAGATCACGTTAGCATAACTTAACACTGCATTTATATGTACTGAATGTTTATTTATTTGCTGTGTGCTTTACTACAGCAGGCATGTACTGATTGAATTGTGATCCAGGCGATTCAAAGCAATTCAAAGCAAAAGATCAACCAGTCTTTTCAGAGGTCAGGATTGCGTGATGAGCTTGAACAGTGTTCTTGTTTAAGATATTCATTGCTTGTGATTAGATCCTCATTACAAAATATTTTTAAGAATGTTTCAAATACACGCTCTATTGCTTTTCTGAAGTGAATTCACAGCAAACAAAAAGATGTGGAAGTTTTGAACTATTCCGTAATGTGTTCTGTACTCTGTTATATTTGGTATCTGTTTCTTACCTTGTGTTTCTCAAATAGGATCAAAATCACACATTATAAAATACTGTACCTTTGTCTTTTTTAACGTTTTCTGCAATCTCAAACTGATTATTTCTTGAGGTCAAAACTGAGGTACAGAACATGACTTAAGGTTTACAATCCAGAGCACCTCCGTATGCCAAAGTATCTTTTTATTGAGCCAAGAAAATCCACGCCTCATTGAGATTCAGCACATACATGTAGACATGAAACTTTGATGTGTGAAAATAAACAGTTCTTGGCACTAAGATTTTTTTTAAAATGTAAATTTCTCCCTTTTACTTGTTTTTCAATGCTTCATTTATAACTTTCATTTCAATTTATTTGTCCAGCACTTTGTTATTGCTGAGGAACCAGTGCCAAGAAATCTGGTTAGTGAAAATGCCATATTCTTTGATTTGATTTTATATGATTTCATTAGGGACCACTGGCCAGGCTGCTTAAGTGCCTGACTACTGTTTGCATTTAAACATTCATTAGGGGAATCCCCAGTGGATTCATTTGTTTCACTGAGGTCCAATTACAGAGTCACAAAAAGCGTTTTTTAAAGCAATTAACTGATTTTTCCTGTTTATGTTCTGTCTCTTTAGGAAGAAGGTTCTACTCAGAGGTCACATTTTTAATTAGGCACTATTTAAGACCAATAACAAACTGATTATTTGCTAAATGGCTCTTGCAAACTAAGAAGTTTAGCAATCGAGTGGGGGGGGACCATAACAAAATGTATATTGAGTCTCATTTGCTTCACTTAACTTATCTGCAGCAATTCAACCTGTAGTACATGTATGCAAAAAGGACCTGTCCTGGTTTCATATCCCCAAATACTATGAATACTACAAATGCCTCACTGACTTCCTCCAAACGGACATACTGTATTTCGTTTACTTTCAACCACATTGCCTGTTATTTTCTTGGGCTTGGATGACATTCTCCTGGAAAAAGTGGAGATTTCACTGTGTTTGCTTTCAACATTAAAATCCTGTTTTAAAACATTATTTTAGTTTTTTTGGGGGGGCAAAATATTTTGTAATGAGCAGACCTAAGTTTTCAAAGTTATGATCTCTGGGGACTCTGAATACATATACAGGGTATTAACTTCGGCTAAGTTGTAAAAAAGGCAGCGACTGTGTATGGAGATTGGAAACAGACCCAATTCCAGCAGATTGTTGCAGCTGCTCCAAGTGCAGAAGTGCCCCTATTCTTCTGCTCTTTAAGAACTGTTACTGTACAAATAAGAGGAGGCCAGTCTGCCCATTGGACAATACTGCAAATCTGGGGGTTTGAACCCACAACCCCAGAGAGTTGGGCCTTATTCATTAGGATATTCAAGGATCATGTTTAAGGGCCTGTAAACAATCTTGTCTGATTTGGGCACTGTAATATCAGATGTAGTGTAAGTCTAAATAAGGCAACTTGTGAGGCCCAAGCACATTAAAACTCACAACAGAACGAAGACTGTTGTGTCGATTAGAAATACTTTCAAATCATGATCTTCAAACAATCCAACACCCAACTTACACCGTGCGCCAATTCCACCTGTGAGAATTTATTCATTGACCATTCACAAATTTTGTTAGCAATTATATAATAATGCTCGAATCCGCTTCGAGCGTGACTGCAAATTTCAAAAGCCTTAAAGGCCTCTAGGGTAGGTAAGTGATGACCACAGTCCTTAGCACAACTGGCCTGCTGTACCACAACCACATACTAACAAATAACTTCACGCCTGCTACAGATCCATATCGATAAGAGATCAAACAAGTCTTTAATTTGTCCACCATGTGCAAAAATTATGATACTGAAAATAATCAGTAAGTGGTCAACCAGGCTTTAGTGTGTCTGAGAATAAGGTCAAACATATCAGGAGGAAGTGCTGAAAGAGGAAGCTACAAACACCCTTCAAATAGCTGGTTAAAGCTGATTTGTGCAAAGACGTGTAATTTTAAACCGTCAAGTCATAGAGACACCTGTTCCACCGAATTCATTTCAGCAGCGTATTACGATAGTCAGATGTTAAAGTTAGCGGTTTGTTATTCTAATGTCAAGAAAGTTAACCACATTGACAGGAATGTGCTTTCACTGGCCTGTTATTGTTTACGGATCAAACAATTCGTAAAACCCTCTTCCTTCTAATGTGGTTAGTGTGGAGGAAAAGTATCAACATTCTGTCAATTACCGAGCATAATGTTACCTCATTTCTCACTGATTGGTGGGTTGTGTAGGATTGCATTGCAAATCTCAGTCCATTTTGGAAAGGCAGAGCAATGCCCAAATAATTTTTGTAACCATTCAGTGTTTCATTTGTGTGAGACTAAGTGTTTTTGTATATCCTGCTGAAATACAGCCCAAGTCAAGGTATCTATTTTTGTAGTTTTAAAAAATATATAAAATTTAGACAAACCAAATCAGCTTTTTTTTATATTAAGTAAAAGTTTTCCAATCTAGAAGGGCCCATTTGGCCCATTCGTGTTTAAGGATCTTATCAAGCTGTTTCTAACAACAAGTGATGGCTTTTTTGACAACATGGCTGGGTAGCTTTTTCCAGATTCCTACTTGTGTATAGTAGTGCATTCCATTGTTGTTTAAAGATGAGTTAACAAAACTGCACAAATTCAATAATTACAGTTTTACCATCAATTCCCTAGATTTTTTAGCCAATTCCTTTGGCTCATTAATTTCTCGTATTTACAGTACATGGATTTACATGGATGCATTGACTTCCAATGGCAGGGATAATGCAGACAGAGCGCAGGCTAGGCACAATTCAGTTCAAGAGCATGACGAGTCTCAGTATGGCGGGATTCTTGTGTTCTTCTTCAATTTCAATGGGACAAATCAGTTCTGGAAGAGAATGTACTTCAGAAGCAGAACCATATGTACAAAACCAGCATACTGGTTATATCAAAGACAAAGTGGGCACGAGTGCATGCAAACACCCTTCAAGAATTCTTGTCCGTTATTCAGTCTCCCCATATTTCTGATTTCAATTTGTGTTGATATGATTTCAGAATAAAAATTAAGGTTAATGAAGTAAACTGTTTCTGTGGGTTTCCATTTTTAGTCCCCTTGGGTGATTTAAATTGTCCTGGTAGAAAATTAAAAAAAAAAATAAAACAATGAACTGAAAATGAATTCAAGTCCTCACACTGCACACATTTAAAAAATGCGGAAACATTTTTTTTAGTCAAACATCCAATCATAATCCAATTGTATTTAATGTTAGCTCCACTTCTGAAATGCTGAGTTGAATTTTAATATAGTGCAAAAATGAAAAGGGTTCTAGCCCACATTCATCTGAAACAGGAAACAAGTACTGTAGTTTGATTTTGTTTTCCTGAAACATGGTATGATTGGGCCCTGGTGTAAAGGACCACATGGACTGCAGTCTGCGTCAGCAACAGGTTCCGAGGAAGATGAGCTCTGAAATTGTTTGTCCTCTCTCATGTTTGATGGTGCCTTGACATTAGGTGACGAACTATTTTCTTGTTAAAATGTTGTTTCTTGGTAAAATGCAACTGCTTCTTCAGCTGCTGTTTCATCTTATTCAGGTGGACAAATTGTTTTGAGACAGCATTGGTTCTTCTAAATAAGGACAGTTGTTTAGCATGAACATGCATGGAACTCAGAGTGATTATTTTTTATAGCCATAATATCTATAAGGATCCCCTGTTTTGGTCATTTATGTGAATGCTGCTTTTTTAATTACACTTAAAAAGTGGAACTACAGACATACACTAAGCAAAAACTAAAAGAAACACTTGTTGATTTAAACATGAGAGAAACTACTTTAGTTTTGATTGTATGTGGTCGAGTTTGTTAATTAATACCAATCTGCCATAGGTAGCTATTTGCCCAGATCTCCTGATCTATGGTCCCTGCAGATCTTACCTAAACATTCTTATTGCAAAACAAATTTGTCTGTCAGAAAAAGGTTACACATCTAATTACTGCTCTGACTCTACAGCCTTCATTCCAACTCAAACCCTCCACACTCTTGATTGGTATAAATCTTTTCCCAAAAGGTTGCAGGAATGGGTCACAAGTTCACCACTGTAGTGACTAGCTTGTGTATTTCCAGATCACTGATTATATAATTAAAACCTACGTTCAGAGAGGGTTATATGCAGTCAAGGGCTTTTTGGTATAACGTATGGAATGTTTAATGTTTTTGAGGCATGTCGTGTTTTCAGTGTGATTAATTCTCCCTTAATCCCTGGTCTTAGAAGAGAGCAATTTATTTTTTTAGGTATCTCAAAATTGTGATATAAATAGAAAAAACACCCACCATTAATTTCAATACTAGTTTGTATGCTGGATATCTATGAATGCCTATTGGAATTGCCCATCAGTTCAAAATTATAGCTGTTAAGCAGAAGAAGCTCCCTTACTAAATAAAGCCGCAGAAAGTGGATTTTGTATATTGGGACACTCCAGAAGAGCCGTTATCCATTACAAATTAATAGAGGTCTCCACATTTACCCGGTGTGCCTGCCCTTCTGAAGGTTAGTTAAAATTCTGTCACTTTTCTAGTCAGCAGCAGTTTCATCACGTTTGAATAACATGCTGAATTTCCACCCTCCCTCCACTTCCCCTGGGGCTAAACCATATCTGTTGGTCAAACAAAACCAAAAACTGTGGTCGACTTGGCAATAAAATCTGTCTACAAGGCTTCACTGGTTATGGATTTGTCTGACCGCTGTGCGGCTGACATGCAGCAAAGCAAAATAAACCCGAGAGGAAGGAAGTGGTTAACATTAACATGAGTCCCACAAGAAGATTAAATGTAAAAGCTTGCCTGTAATTGATGTGTTCCTTAAAAAAAAAAAAAGCCCTCTCGCTGTTAATGTGTTCTCTGGAAATAATTATTCCCAGATCAACTGCATAATTTTATCAGAGATGTTGATTAATAAAAGTCTTTACAGTATGTGCTGTTAACAGACCACATTACATAAACGCACTCAATTAAAATATAAAAAAAGCAATTCTTCCCGCACATGAGTATACACTGTACTTTTCAGCAGACAGACCTGGACATTTTTCTGTCTGACTTCTGACAACGTTAAACATTTCTCAGCTCTAAAGAGATACTGTACAGCAACTGTCGATCCTTCTGAAAAATTCATAAGGCATAAATAGGGAGCTGCCTTAAGAACACAGCTTAGTTCGTATATTATGAGCTTGAATTTAGATTTTTATTAATCGCTATTACTTTGCATGACAGCTTGCCCACTATGGCATGGTGACTCAGTGGTTAGCATCCCTGCCTCGCAGCACTGGGGTCATGAGATCAATTGCAAAACCTTTGGTGCTGTTCTTATTAAGTCTGACATTTTGTAATGACCAAGTAATCAGGACCTCAGTTTAACAGCTCTTCCCAAAACTGGATCGTCTGACCCCACAATTCCTCCACTTAATGTCCTTAGCAAGGGACTGCAAACTCTGGTGCTGAACAAAGAGCGCCACCTACTGGTCCACCGATGCCACTTGCAGTTTTCCAACTACAACAGGACGGACAACATTTTGGAAGTCATCACAAAATATTTTTGCATCGTGTGACTGAGATAAAGCACATCATTATGACAGTGATAAGAAGCTGAATGGCATGTTTGTCAGTTGTTCCGCAACAACTGCGCTCTGCTTACCATAATTAGTGCACGTGCAGGATCTCAGTTAGCAGTGAATCCCAACACTAAGATTGCCTCCCAGATGGGATTTTGAACTGGCAGGGAGTGTTCACAGATGGCCTGGTGACGTAGGGGCTTGCATTGCTGACTCACAGCAGTGGGGCTCTGGGTTCACTTCCAGACCTGGGGTGCTGGCTGCAGGGAGTTTTCTCTGGGTGCTCCGGTTTCCTCCCACAGCCCACAGACATGCTGGTAGGTTCATTGGCTCCTGGGAACACTTGCTCTGGTGTGAGTGTCTGAATCTGCCCTGCGATGCGCTGGCGTGATATCCAGGGAGAACCCACCCTGCGCCTGCTGCTTGCCAGATTCCCCTGTGACCCTGTATTGTGACCAAGGAATTAGAGAATGGGCGGATGGATGCGATATATAAATCAATGCAATGCTTGTTTCTCTCCTAACCTCCAATTTGTTTTTGCATTCGTAGTGCTTAAGTTGAGTTACACTATAAAAAAGAGAACATAACACTACTTAGTCATGATTGCGTGGTGTACAAGCTAGTCATTGACACTGTTATTATGTACTGTAATTTACAGTATAAGCTGACATTTCACCTACAGTATATAAGATGCACTGTGTATAGAATCTCCAAAGCCCATCACTTAAGTGTTTATTTAGAAAACACTAATTTATTCAACAAGACAGCACTTGATATACTGTAGCTCTCGTTACTGGAAAGGGAAATTTTAGGCATGCCGTTGCCTCTCTATTACACTATCAAAGAAAAAAATCTGTAGCGTGCTATTTTATTCACAGAAAGGAAACAAAACCAGCACTTAAATTGGCCAGCAGCACAAAAAATGTGTCAATCATGCACAAAGACGAAAACTATTGATGTCTGAGTAGGATGTGAAATCAAACAAAATGAGATGAAGCTTCAGGATGTCCGTCCATCCAATTTCTCATCACGTCTTCCAATTCAGGGTCGCAGGGGGGCCAGAGCCTTTCTCAGCAAGCAACGGATGCAAGGCAGGGTGCACTCTGGACGGGACGCCATTCAGCTTTAAGATGTCGCAGGATAAATAAATGGCATCACCTTAATTGTAAAAGTGAATTTCCCACATTTGAAAAAGTTTCTTTTCTTAAGTGAATTCATCAGCTGTTTCATTTACAGCAGGTTACACTATTGTCCATTAACATATTTACATTTACTCTGCTAAGAAGCAGTTTTTGGCACCTACGGTATACTTTACAAAAGCAGACACATGTTTTTATATTGAACATGACAATATAATAGAAAGGTTAGAAATGTGCAAACCTTAAAGTAAGAAAAAGTGTCACTTATTTACAAAAAGGAACGCCTGCAATCTCTTTTTCTTTGTCACTTCACAGTTTATATTGATTGTGATTAGACATGATGTTAAAATAAATCTGTCACTGATGTATCCAGCCAAATTCAGCTGACTTGCTTCTCTGAGAGGTCTGGCTGCCTACACTGAACTATTTATGGATCCCATCCAAAAGCAACAAGGATGAAGGGAAGACCGTCACATGCAACAATTACAGCCATATGAATTCTCAGCTGTACCACACTGCACCCATTCACATTTTGCCTGAGACTAACATAAACACACTGTGTGTCGGGCGTTTGGGAGGGGCAGCTGTGGGTTTCTGCGCAAGATGAGTTAGATCTTTTGAAGTGACAGGTCACCTGTGGGGCTGAATCAGGACTCTTTCAAACAGGGACAGATTACCTGCTACACACAAGCCAAATGGACTGTAGACTGACTGTCAAGGGCCCAAGAAAAATATCTTTTAACCAAATGTGAGCAATGATACAAAATTCTGCATGTGCAGAGCCAATCAACTTTCTGTCACATGAATGTACTGGAACGTACTTTACTCTGTGGAGCCCAGAAATAACTTACCAAAATATTTACACTTACCAATTTACCAATATCAATTTATTTTGATAAAACAAGTCATCTATTTCATTTCAACTCTGGTCTAAACATGTTTTCTTATGGAACCAGTATGAAATTGATTGAAACTTAAGAAGCTGTTGTCTACTGCTCAGCTGAGTCATATTGACACACTTGATACATTAAAGACAAGGCCTGATTCTCTTTTCTTAATGCTCAAAAGAACACAAATTTAATTTTAATTTTGACATTTCCCGGACTCACTAGACGCTAGAGATCACTAAAAATTAAAAATGTTTTAGAACCAAAGATAAATGTTATCCAAAGTGGTTTTAAACATGCTTCAGTATTTGTTTCAACTAGGAGCACATACTGTACATTTTATATGCTCATGTAACGTGACTATTACTTTTAGAGAATAAAACTATGATAAGATTGATAAGAAGCATTGGGTAATGTTCAGGTGGGTAGCTGCGTCAGCATGCGTAGGCTGCAAAGAAACAAGTAATAGGTTTATTCCCTGCTGAAAAGAGAAGAAAGAAAACACTGGGTAATGTTTTCTTAATCGGCACTGTAGGGTGCAGCACTATAGTGGGTAATTCTCTGGCCTTACTGACAGGTTGTGGGTTTAAGCCCCCACTACAGACACTGCTATCACTCCCTGAATGAGGTACAGTAATTTACCCTTATTGCTCCAGTCCTCACAGCTGTATGGATGGAGACCAGTGCTGCTTGAGGGGAAACTACAGTATACAATAGACTGCTGTCCCATCTAGAGAGGGGGGTCACATGCTCTCTTATCCACTTAACCTCAGGGTTAACCAGGAGCTCTGAGCTGATGCAGCTTGGATGTAGAAAACGCCCAATCAGTGTTGCAAAACAATAACTGCCTTCTGTATCGTTCTGAATTTCATTCATTATTCTTTTTGCGCTTTCTTATTTAGGCACTCCTTCAATGACAGTGCTTCATTACAGGACAGAAAATGCATATGCAACTAGATAATATAAGTAGTACATTATAAAGTTGCATTCGTGATATTGGCCTTCTCACAGTGGAACTTTCAACCATAGGCAACACTTTCTAGGGTTAACTTGTGCTTAAAAGTAGCACAGGGCATGTGTATCTCTGACCAGACAGCACTGTTGGTCCCATTTCAAGACAGAGCTACAGTAGAAGTCAGGCGAAGGCTCACAGGAGGTGAATTTGAATGTGTAGAAAGAACAGACAGGGGAGCTTTTAATATTTTAAAATATGTATTAAAATGTCAAGTACCTTTGATATTTTCTTTATTCCAGTTCATCAAATAGTACTGTTGATTAACAAGAACTACTGTATTCAGGGCTTGTTACTAGTTGATCCTGGTGATGGTTTTGAGGAGCTCGTCACAAGCCAAGCAGAAAGGCACTGCTTGGGTATGTTTCGAAATGGTTCTTGGATTGCTGCAGCGCATTTTCTGCAAGAACTTAAAAGCTCCCTATCTCTTGAGATAAATGATTTTAAGGTATTTGACAAGCGTATTGAAGACTTACATTCTTACGAACTTTGAAACAAGCAGTAAAGACTCACACACACAATGGTTTCTTTCGGCCTGTTTGATCTATTTCCTTATCTGTATGGTACTTGCTGTATGTCAACCAAATAAAATAAAAATAAACCATGGTCCATCCTCCTCCCACTGCAATTACAGCCACAGTGTGCCATGCCACCAGTTTGCAACGCCTTCAGAATTGTCCGTTGAGATCCGAGACCAATCAGCCAACAGCAGCTGACTCTGAAACACAGACAGCAGCTCAGTAGCTCAGCTCAGTAGACTGACCTGAACGTCAGTCCCCGTTGGCGTGGGGTTTTCGCTTCTACCATCTTCTGCTGAAGAACCCTCATGGTGCCTTGAGCTAATTCTGATGTTGCTTTCAACACTAGAGGCACAGGCGGCAGACGTTCGTGTCTCTTACGCGGCCACTTGCGTCAACCTTCTTTCCTATAGCACAGCAAAAGGATGGTGCCTGGTTGGTTACTACTTTACAGGCCTTGGGAACCATGGGGCCTAACACGGAAACGGTACTGGACCATTCAATGTGACCAGTGGACTAATGGATCATTCCATTTTCGAAGATTTTGGCAGGTCATTGCATTCACAGTATACACATCTTTTCTGTGCTTTCACTCTTGCAATGCCTTTGACTGGCTTGGAAGAGTTAACTAACATTATTCTAATTTATGCCACAGTGATCTCCTTTCTGAATCTTAAGACTAGAGCCATATTAGTATACTTAAGGTGGATAATACAGTGCCCGTAGGAAGAAAAAAAAAGTGCAACTTAAAAGGCTTTGTGAAATAGACTGATAAATCCTAAGAAAAGAAGTAAAGAAATTCCCACTGCTAAAAAGCTACTTGATGTGCTGTTGGCTTTTATGTCTGTTCAGTGTGCTTCTGCACTGTTTCTGAGCAGTTCTTTATCATATAAAGCACTATCAGGACTCCATTGCTATCAGCCAACGGGCAAAGGTGTTTGTTATCAGCCCCAATGGACTATCTTTTATCCCATAAAGGAAATTGAACAGCAGGCTACTTTTCTGAGCACCAGAGTATCAATATTTCGAGCAAAGGAGTCCACAAAACAAATAAGAAAAATGCAGGCTTTTTAGAACATGCTGTCAGGAGGCAGACATTTCTACAGCATCTTTTAAAAGACCGAACCAACTTCTCATGAACTATACATTATACAAGAGCCGAAGTAACTGATTCTGGGGCAAATTAGGATTTGTGCATGTAAGTCATTTTTCTGTGATGTAGTCTGCAAACAAATCAGGTTGTCAAATTGCTGCACTTTCAATTTCATCTTCTACATTTTACACTGACAGAAAAAAAAGTGGAAAAATGTTTTAAAAGTGTACACAGTTTCACAAACGTTTGTGAATATGTGTACAGATATATATATATATGCCAAAATGTATAGTATTCATGACTTGTTGGCCCGGCGCTCAGAAACATACAGGAAATTCCAAACTTAACCATGCTCGACTGAAATAAAGCCACATGCTGCAGTATACACTGAAGGCGATATAACACTTGCCCGCACTCTGGCATGTTTTGTATCTCATACTCAATGATGTCTCTGTAATTACAGCTGTTTGTTTATTTCAGACATTGCCAAAAATACACTAGCTTAAAGAACCAATTCTAAGTTGAACACCTGGTATTTAAAGTCGTTATTCCATAAACTACAGCGAGATCCAAAGATAAGGGTAGGAAGGCAGCCTGTTCTTCTTTTCTAGGAGGTGTACCTACAGTAACTGACATCCACTGCCATCAGGTCCGACAGCCTTGGACGCAGCATGACCGCCACTGTCCTGCCCAGTCTGAAGTGGGGGAGTCATTGAACAGGAGAGGGGTCCAGTGCTAACACTCCTCTTCAAGGTAACCGTGACACAAAAGGGCGGTAGTCCGTGACAACAGCTGTGTGGGTGGAAGCCAGCACCCTCAACAGTGCACAAATTAGACAGGAAATTCAGAATCTTTATGTCCAAAAACCACAGGGGAAAGACAGCTGCATCCATGTGTGGAGCAAGAAACAGAAGGAGCACACAATAAACACTTAGGGTTTCAAACCAGTGGAAGATCCTTCTTGTAACTTGGGCAGACAGGGATCTGAAAATGGTTATCATTTAACCACACAGACAGGAAACTCAGACTAATCCTGAGTGCCCTTTTTTAGAGCACCCGGAAATATGTTGAACAAAAGCCCTCCCACAGGTGTGAGAGCTGAGCTGCTTGGCTCACATGTTTGACAAGAAGTGCTTCTATCTCCAAGGCAAGGGCGCAGCCGGAAGTTGATGTGTAAACGTACACATGGGACAGTCCGGTCCTGGTGAATGTCAGTGACCTAGTTTCAGCCAAGACAATGACATAGACCCCCAGGCACTGGAGCTGGAGCAGGTGGTAAAATGGCCCCAGGAACTGGGTAGAGCAACTACTGGATCCATTGGCAGAAAAATGCTTCTGGCCCTTGCATGGAAGTAATGGCCTTGAAGTTCTCTGTGCAGTCAGAAAATCATCATTGCTGCCAGATCATGCTGTCCTGAATCAGCAAGAAGGAATCCAAGAAGCAGCAGTACCTGGGGCAGACAACAACTCCGCTCACAACCTGCCTGTGACACTTGACATGAGCAGATGTCCTTGGGCTTCAGAAGTCTGTCTGGGGCAGGGGGCTCAAAGGAGAGAAAGGTCCCAAGGCAACCAGATCCATATAAAAGCAAGGGAAGAGAAGGAATGAGCTTCTCACCAGAAAAAACAAACTTGATTATTATTATGATCGCTGTTGATGTCGTTGTTACTATTCTATAATATATATTTTGTAAGAGGCGGGGATAAGGAGTTCAAAAACATGCAGCTCTATAAAGAGTTCTTTGGTTCGTAGTCATTGTCAGGAAACAGTTCTTTCCGGGCCCTATGCGGACGACACGGTCCGAAAGGTGAAGAAACAATAGGGAAAAATATCATGCAGGAGTCGGTCAGGAGACAGGGGGGCGTGTCCGAGGTGAGCAGGTGTCCAGGGGAAGTGAGTCCGGGGCAAACAATCCAAGCATAAATCCAAAAAGGGAAATCCAAAACGGGAGGCGAAGTCCAAGACCAGGGTATCCATCCGAAATAACTAAAAACCAGAACCGGGTCGGGACCGGTGGGACAGGGAATCAGGAACAGGAAACTAAAACCATAACGGAGCCAGACGCAGCAGGACCCCGGGCTCTCACGAAACGGGATTCAATGAGAAGCCCCAAGCAATCGCCTGCATCTGGCTTTAAAGGTGGAACTAAAGAGGGTCTGGAATAAGAAACAGGTGTGGGGAATGGGGCAGAACGAGGAAGGGCTGGAGCGCCCTTAAGAGGAGGAGTAACGATCGTGACAGTCGTGCTTTCGCTAGAGAGACACCAGAGAGGGTGAGAGGAGTCTACACTTGACCAACAGATAGAAGCTCTCTATGCCCCCTTAAGGAAGGGAGACATTACACTCCCGACTCACCTACTGGCAGCTCTGGTACTAGGTACAGCACTGGTATGTGTTCAGTCCTGGTAGTAGAGATGTCCTGTTGGTTGAATCCTACTCTTCAAAACGAAAGGGAATCTCTAGATTTAGACAAAACAGAACAGCTGCAAGGTTTTCATTAATGTCTGTCTTCCAAGATCTTCCCCCAAACTAGACTTCTAACTCATTTAACTGTTAGCGGGGTGCAGTGATGGGAGCTTTATTTTTGTGGGTGAGCTTTCTGCTTCCCAGTGGGATGGTATCAAGCTGTCTTTGTTAAGTACAGGAAATCAATACTTTAACAAACTGAGAATTAGTTGAAAAAAGAGCCAGTGTTGCACATTTTATATTACCTCAGGCTGGAAGACTTGCCTTGATCTGTTTTAATGATAATTGTTCAAGAATTAATCTTCCTTGGATAAGACTCCGCATATTTATTTGTATAAGGTAAATACATTGTGCCCTTCTTTTTTATTCAGCCTTAATTCTCTTGTCCTCAGAATAGCACTCATAAATTGTGATATTAATAAGAGTAGACTGGTCTGAAAAAAGAATGCTTGTATGATTCCTAGAACAATAAATCAAAGACAGCCAAGCACACAGCACCATCTTCGCTGGCAAGGAGTTCATGGCACTGCTGCTGAAACTAGTTGTGAATCTGCTTTTTCTGAAGATCTTCAGATTCTGGTTCTGAATGCAACCCAGAAACTGGCCTGAAGGACATACCCTCTCACAATATACTGTACATTTTAATATGCATTTTATTCTTTATTTTACTGTATTTAAATGATTTTATTTTATGTTTAAGTCACCCTGGATATGTTTTAGCTCATGTGACTAGACTGGTAGGTGACCTTTGCGTCACACATAAGCTGCAGGCTGCCACTTGCTTGGTATCTCTTTAAACCACATAGTTGCTATTGAATACAGTTCCCATGGCTGCTATTGAATATGTCAGGATTTCGGAGATGTACTTAAAAAAAAAAGAAAACACTGGTGCAGATGCTACAAAACAGAATTTTCAGTGCTATTCCAGAGGTATCCAGTCCAGGTCCTTGTTGGCTGGTGTGTCTTCAAATTTCCGTTCCAACTCATTTCTTAATGATCTAAATCAGCCCATTATTGGCTTAATTGGATCAATTTGTCAGTTTCTCCCAGCTCTTCAGGTACTGCTGCTTTAAAGAGACCTACAAAACCTGCAGACACAGTAGCCCCACAGGATCTGAATTAGCTACAGTGAAGGTAATGCCTCAAGCCCATGAAATACTGTCACAAACATCTTCACTGTAGTTTGCGAAAAATATGTTTTATCTTATATTTATTTTAGATTAACAAAAAAGCTTTATTCAATTTCTGAGTGCAAGTCATAGAACATTTACAAGGCCAGATAAATTTCTCTTAGGCTTCTGTTTTAGAAATAAAATATGATTGGCAAACACACGAACTAATATTTAATTATTTCATTGCTGTTCCTTCCCTTTAGCAGCGTAAATGTATTATATTATTATTATATTATTATATTAGAATATTAGATTATTACATTTCTAGAGTTTCTCAGTGCTGCTGAAATACAATTTCCGTATTACAAAAAATCAGATTACTAATAGTTTTTCACATGAACTGTAATTACATATGCTCCATCTGAGAAGAAATGACTGTCATTCTCCTTAATGTTTTCAAATGCAGATACAATTGTTTGAAATGTCAGGATATAAATTTTAGAAAAGTTGTTTTGATTCGAGTAGGGAAGCCTAACTGTTAATGAAACCAGATGTTGCTTAATAGTGGAATTATGTGATCTGAATAACACATAAAGATTATGTAAAATAATCTCTCTTGTTTTCCAACCACTGTTAAATCCATCCATCCATAAATAATTTTATTAAATTTAAAAGGGGTAATAAAATGCATGCATATCTTTCCCATTGTTTCTGTAAGTGTTTGTTAATTTACCAAATCCCCTTTGTTAAGTCCCCATGATCCTACCTATGTGATACTGGAAGGTGATGCACATTAGTCAATTAATAGTCTGTTAAATGACAACAGTTCCACTCAATTTAGCTACCATTGGTTGGGTGGCTGATATATTCCCATGGTTTTAGTCTGGGAAATGTGACCTAGCTTTTGTAAAACATTGTGCAGATTCCAGGCTTTTTTTGAATAAACTTTTGTGAGAAACACATGCAGTAACTTGATTGAAATCATACATTTTGTGCAAGCACACAACTATGTATAGTAATAGTTTCTGGATTTTTTCCTGCCAGTGAGACTTTTTTATTGCATCGGCTGTAAGGCTGTGGACAAGCCCATCTATGTAGGTCGATTTGTGTCAATTTGTAAGTCGTATGCAGCCAACATATTGAAATAGTGGATGTTCAAAATGAAGACAGGCTATGAAAGTTGGCTTAAATTTATTTGTAGGAAAATACAATAATGCAAAGTATAAAAACTGTTTCCCCACAGAAATGTAATTTTCAAAAGTTTTAAATATACTGTACAGTATATGCATCACAATGTATAAATCGACTTTGAAATAGGCCTAAAGTCAGAGGGCTGTTGTTTAATTCTTAAGCCAATATGGTGAAATTAGAAGATGTTAAAACAAATTGAAGGGGAAAGCCACACATAAAGGCTCCCCTTTAAAGCAAAGCAGTCCCACTGGAAATGCTGGTAATGGCACCTATTATGCACTTCCCTTTCAAGACCTTACCTTCTGACAAGGGTATTAAAATGTAATAAATCAGCCATTAAGAACCGGCACTAGCAATTGAAAAACTATTAATAACAAAACCATCACTGAAGAAAACCAGCAGGTAATGATAGCCAAGGACTGAAGCACCTAATTACATAATGTCTGTTTTATTTCTAATAGTCTCTAATGAGAGCTGCACTGCTTCGTCCCCAGAAAGCAAAGCCTCCAGGCTGATCCTTCTGACCAGAGATTCATTAACGTAACAGCAACTGTGTGAGAAGAACACGCCGGGCCCTACAATCAGCTAAGAATCACACAATCTCCTCGCTTAAACCCTACACCTGCCATGAGTGTTACAGGCCACTCCAAAATATACAGTATAAGGCTCCCACAGATTTCGTCACCCACCTATAACCTGAGCACGTGTTGGGCTCAGCATTGTATTAAATCCAACAGTTCAGACAACTTTCATTTTTTCTGTTGATCCATATCCATTAGAGACTTCAGACATTGGAGCTCATTGCAAGAGGAATTGGCATGGAGCAATACCATGTCAGCTAAGGACAGAGATTCTACAGGAGCCAATAGCATTGCCTTTCTATTCCTTGTGTTTTGTGATGTGTATGCTTCATGATGCCTACACCGTCAAGCATGCGTTCTCTAAAAGCTCTATATTTCCAAGAATAATAACATTTGGAAATAAATAAACAATAAATTAATAAATTTGGGGGCCATCCTAAGCAGAAACGTTTTTCCGGATTTCCATTAAAATTAATTTGTGAGATTTTTTTAAGTGATGTGTAGCAAATTGCTTTCATTCAATTGTTGACAATTATAAAGCCAGTAAGATATCTGAATTCATACTACTCTTCAACACAGCATCGACTAGCCCCACTTAATTCTCATAGAACTGAACTAGCTACTTGAAGTACTATTTCCTTAGTGAAAATAAATGTAAAAATAATCCTGAAGTAGAGTTCATGCTTATTTGGAACTGCTTTGCCACTTTTTCAGCTGTCAGTTTTTATTGATATATTCATTAAATGAACCTATTCTCTCTTATCAATTACTTCTGACAGTGTTCTGTAGCCACCCTCAGTTGACAATGAATCAATTTACAATTATGATTCTTGATGGCCCATGACAGCAACTTGCAAAAATGTCATTTGAAAGTTCATGGTCGTTAGGTGAACATTAAAATGATACACAACATTGTAAAACTGAGTTTGGTTTATATTTATAAATGTCTTAATGGCGGCGTATGCTAAAAAAGGTTTGTGTTTTCCCTATCATGACAACATGCATAAGGATACATTGGCACAGAACACAAATCCTTAAAAAAAGAAAAGCAATGCAATTTGGTCTCACATATTTGTTAGCTCCGTGCATCATTTTATTCATTACAAACTAAGACACGGAACATGGCCGATAAAAATGGAGAGTATACACACCCCACGCCTACTGACTTGCAATCTATCTTGACAGTCAGAGCACACTGAACATTTTAGCATCTGGACCGAAGTGTGCTTGTGTACAGCCATCGTTCACTTAAACACATGGGCAGAGCTTTGATTATTGAATATTCATTGTCATCCAGCCCCAAAACCTAAAGGAAGGTAGATCGCACATCGCCACACATTAACTGGTAATGTGATGAGAAAAAAGAAATGGGATTGTTCAAAGGTAGTCATTCACCCCTGTTTGTGATACATGTACTGTATGCATTTTGAGATTCGATACACTGCATAGCATTTTATGCAAACAAATACATACAGTGAGAATTTTTTTTTTTAATCAGAGCCTTATTTGGCTAAATACAGATAATTTAACAAACATTATTGAAGGGTAATTGAGGGTTAAGCATTATACAATAGTTTAATTATATATATTTATACATATAAAATAGCTGTAAGTATTGAATATATGGATTGTGGGATATACTGTACAGTATGATTCTGTCACATGTTTGATATTTTCACAACACTATGGCACAGAAATGCACTATGCATAGTGCTCCTCTTAAGAAACATATTAATTCTGCTGCACTCAGGATATCCTGATTTGCTTCAGACAAGCCACACCAGGGCAGAAAAAAAATCATTTGAATTCCCTGTAATTCACAGACTTTTATTTCTCTCAAAACACACCAGTTCTGACTCTAACTCAACAAAAAAACATATTCATTGTACATATCTATGAATTCCTTATAATTTCCTATTTTTAACCCTCTGTTATCTTGTGAAATGTTTGCTTCCACACGTATAGGTCTTTTGCTGCTGTAATGCTTTGCATTTTTTTTTTGCCTTCATCACAAAACATCTTTCCTTACTCCCTCCGAGCAATTTTAACATCGTTTTCTAAACTGCATCTGTATCTGTAGTTCTTTGTAATTCCAGTATACCATATGCTTCCACACTTTGACCTGTTTATTTTCAAGATAAGTCTTTTAAACAATTGCAGTTTCATATTCAATTCTTCAGGTAGGTACTGTAGGTAGGATAATCTGTTTTAATATTTAAAATTTAATAGTATTTTAGCAGCAGGACCGTCTTCACTCAATTGCACAGCATATTCTCTGCGGAAAATAAAAATGATTTAGTTATTTTAGCCTGACTGTGCAGAACATTTCCTTCAGTTGAGGACATTTTGTCCTGCTTGTGTCCTCCTGTCCCTGTTTGCTCTACTCTGGATGAGATTCTGCAGCACTTTCTTTTGTGTAGACAATATTCTTCCATCCCTTTATTTAGGTTCTATGTTTTAACTAACTATATCTATGTTTGTTTAATTTACTCAAAATAGAAAAAATACTTTGCTTGTCACATATAAATATTGTAACTCCCAAATGAGTCTAAGATGTCTATTTGGCAACATTCGACGAACATAAAAACAACAGGTTGTAAAACATGCACACTAGTCTGCCCTAGATTTAAAATAGTTACTGGTTTATAAATCTTGGTTTATAAATAAAAAGTCATAAATTTAAAGGCACTTCTGTGTCTACATTGTAATGACCATGTGAGTGAAGAATGGGATACTGTAGGAAAACAATCATAAAATAATTTCCACCGACTGAAACAATATTTGTATTTTAAAAAGCTTACGATATTTGCGATTGTTTGTTTTCTCTTGAACTTGTATAAAAGGGAGAGTAAGAAAATAAAACTAGTTATTTCATAGAAGCCCCACTACAGTATATTGTACATCCAATATAATGTGTTTTTTTTTTATCATAGTGTGTTTTTTCTTTCCTTGACTGGGCATTTTGAAGCCGTATTGACTCACTTGCCTCCTCTCAATGAATTTCACAGCATTTTACAAGAATTTGGCCACTTTTAGGAGAGCTCTGTAGTACTGATATAATTATCTTAACTTGTTTAATCTGCTTCGCCACTGAGAAAACAAACAAAAATCCGGACGCTGTCAATCCCTGAAATTTATCTTGATCTAAACATTTGTATTCTACTTGAAACGTTTCACATGATGAATTATTAAAACTGTTTAACTGTACTGCAGCCTGCTGGAGGTAGCAGATTAAAAAAATATCCTTGCTTTTGCTCCGAGGACACCCAGCTAATGAAAAATGGCTTGGCGTTATTGTGAAACAATTGTCTGTAGTGTAATCAAGTCTGTTTGTGCCCTGCAACTACACCGGAGTATAATGATACATGTGTCATTAACCAGCTGCTATGTGTGCCTGAGGAAACTGCAAAAATTTGTACAGTATGATTTTCTTTGTATTCGCTTTATATTCAGTTCTAAATCAATTTGTACACGGGTGAAAAAGCATACCTGTTGAGTGGAGTCTTGAAAACATTCACATAGACACTCATCATCTTAGAAAGATGTTTTCCAACTTTACTTTAATGCAGTGTCATGTGCGGTTGTGTTGTCATTATTATTAGTAGTAGAAGTACTACTGTATATAATCAATTGATGAATTGATAATTATGCATGACAGACATTAAGCATTTAAGGACCCCTTAAGGTACCCAGAAACATCTTTACAGAGTCTTTCATTCTTGGCTTCTCATTTCGATCTTGAGATTCTGCATTTTTATGTATTCATTTATTTTTTCAGGAACAGTAATGACCGGCCGATCGCTGCTTTAAAGCAAGAGAAGTGCATGTATGAGAAGTGTAAATGAGAGAAGTGCATGTGAGAGATGTGCATTTGTGGGTAGGGCATGTGAGAGTGGGGCATGAGAGAGTGGGGTATGTGAGAGTAGGGTGTATGAGAGTAGGGTGTATGAGAGTAGGGCATGTGAGAGTAGGGCATGTGAGAGTAGGGTGTATGAGAGTAGGGCATGTGAGAGAAGGGCATGTGAGAGTAGGGCATGTGAGAGAAGGGCATGTGAGAGTAGGGTGTATGAGAGTAGGGCATGTGAGAGTACATGTGAGAGATGTGCATGTGAGAGATGTGCATGTGAGAGAAGAGCATGTGAGAGATGTGCATGAGAGAGAAGTGCATGTGAGAAATGTGCATTTGAGGGTAGGGCATTTGATAGATGTGCATGTGAGAGATGTGCATGTGAGAGAAGTGCATGTGAGAGAAGTGCATGTGAGAAATGTGCATGTGAGAGAAGTGCATGTGAGAAATGTGCATGTGAGAGAAGTGCTATTTATGCTCACTGAACAGATAGATGGAGGGTAACAACAGAATTTATGACAAATTAAAAACATTCCGATTTTTTTTGTGGGCACCAAAGTACACTTTAATTACAGACACCTGATGCCAAACGGTGACAACAGGTTTATCAAGCCTCTGTCTAGCAAGGGAATTATTGCTCTCATGGTGGTCTTGGAGCTGTGTTCGTTAGCTCTGCAGGCTCTCTTGTGAGGCTCCTCTGTGGGAGATAATGCTGAGCGCTCGCCAGAGCCCAGCCGCGGCTCCCTGAAAGCTCTTACTCAATCAATGACCTTGTTGCCATGGCAGGCTAACACTAGGTGCCATGGATGATGATTTGATTGCCTTCTCCCACTGAAGTGAAAAAGAGAAGACAGACTAAATGAAATCCCATCCATCTTAATGAAATACAATTATTTTCTCCTTATTAATCATTTAAAAATCAATATGTCTCTTCTTGGTGAGCCTCACCGGAATTTGTCATCCTGCGCCAGACTTCAATGCATCTTGTCTCGTAAAGACAGTTATAAGTTCAGTCACCTGTGTCCTTTTTGTGGATAGTGGCACTTCTTCACTCACTATATAAAAAATAGCAAGTGAAGGAAAAGAATTTTAAAAACCGGTTCAGGATGTTAACCTTCAGGTGGATAGAAATTCATGAGGGATCAGCTCTAATCTTGCCTTTTGATTCTTTTACGCTAATCAATCCACTAAAACAATGATACAAGAGGATGTTATTAAAGTTTGCCATCATCATTTTAAGAGTACTGGTAGCTCAGCAGCAAATATGCTGTTGTCTGTATTTGTAGCCTTGGATAATCAAAAAATGTGTTTGATGTTTTTTATTGTCTAAGTATTTTCAGGAAGTAGGATATTTTATTTAATTTTATTTTGTTCAGAGAAAAACATCATTAGTAATGGGCAGCAGGGTGACACAGGGGGTAGCATTGCTGCATCACAGTGCTGAGGCTCTGGACACAGCTCCTGGGATACTCTCTGCATGGAATTTGTTATTCCTGTGTTCCTGTGGGTTTCTTCCGAGTGCTCTATATTCCTTCCACAGTCCAAAGCCATGCAGGTAGGTTAATTAGCTTCTGGGAAAATTGGCCCTGGTGTGAGTGTGTATGTGTGCCTTGTAACGGACTGGTGTCCTGCCCAAGATATATACTGCCTTGCACACGTTGCTTGCCACATGACTCTGTATTGGATAAAGTGGTCAGATAGGAAAAAGAAACCTTTAAATCTTGACATTGAAAATACGACATTTTTTTCTGGATGATTACTGGATTAGTAAATCCAGTTACGTTTCTAAGTAAATAAGTTTTATCAATGCTGAGCATTATGAGGTCGTCCAGACAGGATGTTATTATTTTATCAGACATGGTCTGTGTTATCAGGGCAGCATCTTCCTAAGCGTGACCGTTAGTGCCTGATGAATGAATAGCTGGGAAAAATAAAGTTATTTGTTTTAGGAAAGAACAGATGCAAACATGCTAAGGGGTTAGTCAGAACACAGCTCATTGTTTTGTTGTTTTATTGCTTTAAATAATATGAAATAGCTGAGCCACAGCACAGTACAAGTAACTTTAAGAAAAAAGATGGAAGAAGCAAAGTATTTTGGATCTTGCTTCTTGCTTAAAGGAAATTAAATCTGTCAATCTGCTATACATCATTTTTATAGCAGTGACAAGCCTCTTCCTTGTACACAACACCCCAAAAGAAAAGCTTTTTGTTGTTTTTGAAAAATTGCAAAAGAAGTAATGGTTTCACTGACTCAATCCTTTGTTTTCTCTTTCAATAAAGCAAGCGAGAAGTGCCATATATGATGTATTATTGTTTAGGTACAATTCTTACAACGCAGTGCATAACCAAAGCCATGTTTCACGGTAAAGAAGCCATAGTTTACTGCCCCTGTGGCTCTGATGAGAATATAATGTTCTACAGCTTATAAATGCTTTAGGTCAATACTTGATTTGCTCCAGCTTGTTCATCCAGTGAGCAGGAGGTCTAAGAATATATCAAGACTTTCGACAGGACCTGAATATAGCCCAGCGCAGTGTATTCTCCCTGGTGTTTTTAAACAATTTAAAACATTGGAGGCCTGGGTGAGGTTCTCCTTGATGGAGAGTGCTCTTCGAAAGGCCCCATCCTGTCAGGACGAAGACGAGATAATTAGATCCAGGTAATGCATTGGACTCCCAGCTGGGAGTGCGGAGCACAAACAAGTTATCTGTATGCCACGGGATCGGGATGGCAAAATTGTGAGGGATTCATCAGGTTGTGAGGAAACAGCAGTGGGACAATGAACCTATCATGCCTGTATCATGGCCTATCACCAAGAGAGACGGCACTCTGCACTGCACGCACAGCCACAGTCAGCACAGTGCTCTCTGCTTCCCTTCATTTATTTTTTCCATCAGGACCGGCTACAACGCAAGCAACATACACTCCCTGGTGAAAAAGGTCTCCCTCCGAAAGCAGCTGGCTCATAATGGATGAAACTGGTGTCTCTTCCCCACCTTCCTGGAAATATTAAGTGCTGCAGCAGGATCAGTCCTCTTAGGGACCCATGCTCACACTTTGCGAAAAAAAACTTTTGGATGTTTGCTGAACTTGTGTTCCCGACTTTGCACCGTTCCCACAAAGTTTGCATAGATCACAAAGATTCAACGTAGATTAAGGGCTCAAGTGCGTCAGTTTTTTAAATATTATGTTGGTGGCAATGTTTTCATTATCGCATTAAAGGAGCGTCTTACCCATAAGACTAGTCCTCAGAAAAGCATTAGCTGTATCCATTAAAACGACAGGTGGTAGCACTTATGTTACACAAATCACATAAGTTAACACAAATAAAAAAAATACATACATGAGTGTAATAACATTATTTATGCAATCTTAATCAATTGACTTGTTCACGCATGACATAATGAGAGGCTGCCACATACATAATGTTTCGGCTAACACCCTAAACACCCCGTTTATGCAATCTTCGTTCCCTGAGTAGGAAATGATCCTGTAAAACAAGGCAAAATATAGACAAGATATGAAATGCATACTGAGGTAAAGGTGAGGTGCACAAGAGAGAAAAACCCCAAAATGCCAGGGGCTTCAGTCACACCAGAATGATGCTGTGGTGCAACAAAAGTGCAAATGAATGCTTCTGGGGAATATTACAGACAGGAAAATCTCATTGTAAAGCTGTGAGAGCACTGAGACTGTATCAGTCCGCTAACACTGGATACAATCAGTGCACTAAGCTGACAGGGACCACATGTGATCAACCAGAGCCCCCCTCAAGGATGGGTTATGATGACCCAGAAGGGATTACCTGGGGCATCGTTGTCACACAGCAATGAATATCACTGCTAATACAATCAAGCATCGCAGATGACCCTTGACCCTGAATTTAGTCATCAGATGACTCAGTGTCTAATGCAAGTGCTCCTATAATGGTGGCGGCACGACTCGGCATTACTGAGACTCTTGGTTGCTATTTGTACGCCAACCTGCAGAGCAACACCATGGACACAGCCAAAGGTTAGTGTGTCCTGATGACTCCCGAATCCTCCGTGTCTTATTTAGGGCCGACTTGGAGTTGTCAGATTTAATTTTTACCGCAAAGTGTTTTGGTTGATAATATTTTCTGGTCTGTCCCTTGACTGTTGCTATGGCAGCACCAATGTCCATGAGCTCCCTTTATCTTTCATCACAAGAATGCTTTCTACAAGGCAAGGGTCACTCGAGAGCTTCTGCTTCAATTCAGGATCAACACATTGTGTTGTCCTGGTTTTTACTGGATCTTAGATGCATGGCCTATTGTCAACCACTGATAAATATATTTTCAAACACTAATTGTCAGTTATCAATGCAGTTCCTTTGTAGTTTGAATGGTGGAATGTCTCTGGGGTAAATTAGGAAAATGGGCAACATCCCTGCCACAGATGACATTCAGAATTTTTTTAAGCAAAATTGTTACAAAACTTTACGTGAACTGATGTACAATATTTTACACTCCAAAGGGATCATTTCTTGGTGCCGCTATGGTTGACATAGCTGCCTCTCAGCCTGAGATCAGTTCTGTCTGCCAGACCTTCTAGAATAAACATCACTATATTGTGTCTGAGGTTACAGTTCTGAAATGATGCTGTACTCTTTCACCAGAAACCCTGAATAGACAAGAACAAGTCACCCCCATTTGGAGGTTTGCATAGATACTCTATGACAAAAGAGTAAGAAATGCCTTAATTAGAATAATACTTAAATGTACAGGTACATGTTGGGAGAATTCATTTTTGGAAGGTGTGCACATTCTTTTCAGTTTTACAAATCTTTTGTTTGTTTAAGAAGCAATCAGCTTACCACCACGGGTTTCGGGACAGCACAGCTAAAAAGCCACAGAGTATCCAGGAGAAGCAGTGCCTGCTCAAATGCACAGAAAATGGGCAGCACACAGGTAGATCAGCATACCACAGAGGATACATATTTAATATTAATTGGACATTATATTTACAAGCTATAGTACGTCCTGATCACAGAAAGCAAAAAGGCAAACAAAACAAGTCCAGAAAGCTGCACCTGAGCACTCCTCCACTGTTTGTCACTACTCCATGAAACGTGCAAACTGTTAACCACACACCAGTCTTTCGCTGTATTTCTTGTGTTTTTATTTATTCTGCCAAGCGTATTTTATCTGGCCAGCAAACTATTATCATTCAAGGAGTAACAAACAGATCCACACAAGTAATAGAATGACAAGACCATCCCAGCCCCTGAAGTGTGACTTGTTGTTTCACTGTATTCACAGAGAGATTTGTATCTTAATGTTAGTTCTCTGTTTAACAGCCTCTATTGCTCCCACAGGATTCATTCAATCAGCCCATGCTGCTGGCTGATTAGCTGAGACTAGGCAACCAACGCTTGTGCTGCTGTACCTTCATTCCACACTGATGCTGTGAGTTATAAAAGAAAGCGAGTTGCTTTTGAATACAATACAGGATTATGAAAATCAACACAAAAATGTTCCGAAGAAGAGCATACAGGTCTTTGTGAATAACTAATATTTCCTTTTCACAGCTATGAGCAATGGGATGAATATACAGTATATAAGCTTCAAAGGTTACTGTGAACATGGTATAGAACAAACATAATATGAATGCATACAGCCTTACTCTTGGAAACGGTAATAATAATAATAAAATGATGATGATGATGATGATGATGATGATAAGCCATCATATCAGCCTGCAACTCACAACTGGTTGCCGCTGGAAGAGGTGTTAGTGGGGCCTTTACCAATCATGGCCTCCTAATAATATCCATCTATGAATTGGCTTCATTACTCTGCTCTTCTCCCCACTGAGAGCTGATGTGTGGGAAACCAGGGGTGCGGGCCAGGGTTCAGGAGCCAGGAGATCCAATCCGAGACAGACAAGATTAAAACCGGAACTGGATCCAGAACAGGAACAGGGATGGGGAACCAGGAGGATAAAAACAGTAAAGAGGCCAGGCGCTCTGAGCCCCGGACTCAGCAGGTCAGGACGCCGTGATAGTAGGCGGGGTTCTGGGCGCCTGTCTTCCAACGCAGAGACATGAAAAGCAAGAGCGCCAGGCTTTAATGAGGGGGCAGGTGCATGTACTAAACTAAAATACGGAGGAGGGATTACGATCGTGACATTTTATTGGACTAATTATCCAACAACAAACACCTGACCAGCAAGAGACACCTGTGAGCCAACTACTTAATTCTTCCCCTCTTTCATTAATAAAGATGCTATTTATAGTTTCATGCTCTCAATATATTTAATTGATTCAAGGCTGGATGATTGTAATTTATTCATGTTTACTTTATTCAATTATTATTGCATTATTAAATATAAAATACAAGGCGTAGTACTTGTCAGTCATGTGTTTTCATGAGAAATGATTAAAGAAAATCCCAGTTTAGACTTTACTTCAAGACTATCTTTGTGATACATTCACTCTGTTTGTATATGTATTTCTAAACTAAATTGTGTTATTTGTGCACAAATTCATTGTTTGCTAATGTTGACTTCATGTGCACAAAAAGGCAGAATGAGAAGTCATAAGACAGATCAATCATCTATACTACTTTGACTGGATGAAGAATAAATAAATATTCATAATCATAGTTCTTTGCAAGTGCTACTCATAGCTCCCGCCCTAGCCTGAATGTTACATAAAAGATCTTATTTACTGGTAAAATAACATTACCAATCTATTAACAATTCTCCGATATCTCACCAACCCACATATCTAAAGGGAAACAAGAAAGGTTACGTGGAGTCTGGAAGAACAGCCTTCTGCCGACAATCAGAATAATAATGAAAGCTCCAGACAGTGTCCACCAGCTCAGTGCCTTGAAATAACTCTCAGAACTCTTGCGGCTTATTATGAGATTTAAAAACAAGAAAGTCAATTGTTAACAAACTTAATAGACTGGCAAGATGCCAAAGGCTGGGTTGTATAACTGACATGTGGCTTTTTCACAACTGTCAGCAGGTAAACTGTAATTAAAAACACAGTGCCAAGACTTCCAGGGGAACGAGGGGAAAAAGACTCCTTTTAGCTCCCAGTATTTATCTATAATTGCAGGTTCTATCCCCCCCCTTTCAAAATGTCAGTGTTAAGAGAACTCAAGAGCTGCATTGTTCAGTCTCTAATTGCAAAGTTCATTAAATGTAATTAAATCGTTGTATTAGTTTGTCATTGTCCTACTGTATTCTGTCGAATATTTGTTAAGATAAGCCATGAGGGCAGGAAGAAAATGGCACCACACACGTGCATTAACTAGCCAGTGTTTAAAGCTACGTGTTTGGGAGTGGTCTCTTCAGAGGCAGGGGGTACGATTCCCGTCCTTGTACAAACAGGAGGAGGCCGTATGGCCTGTCTACAGTGTAGCCTATTTGACGCTTATTATCAAGGGGTTTCTGCTGTGATAGGAGAAATCTAAAATGTTAAAGTGTGCCTTAGTGGATGCATGTTCGGTATTTACTTCAAATAAGTATCTGGGCTGTGCCACAACCTGTCACTGGCTTGAAAAGCATCTCCTTTTAGGTTCTTTAGTGCACCTCCACTTCCAATCCCACTGGTGACTCTGTGTCCCCTCCCACAGCAGAGCATTAGGGATCCACACCTGTGTGGAAACTGTGTCCAGTAACACCCTTCTCCCAATGGCATTCCCTACTAATGATTATCCATCACTTTACCATATACTGCAGCAGGCGGACTGTGGCTAAGCACGTGTGTATGCTCCCTGAGCCTCAGACTGCATTGCACTCCAGAACGTCTTCTTTTTGAATTTGCTGTCCAAACCATTTGAGTGAGACAGTTCAATTATTTTGAACTGTTTTTTCTCACACAAAATATATTTTGATCATTTCAGACTAAAAAGTTCTGCTTTGGTTCCAACAGACCATAACACTTTATAACTAAAGGCAGCTCTTACCTTCAAACAGTTGCTTGGAGAACTGAAGGTCTTCTTATCTTTTTATGCCTGGTTTGCAATAAATGTTTGAGTCTTTGACCCCTACAAGACATGTTTCTTCAATTATTTCTTTCTTGCTTTTATGTCTGTATTTTCTAGCCTGCTCAGAGCTGTGCTGCTGCCCTTTGATGTAAGTTTTCCTGGTCTCCCAAAACATGAATGTTTCCGTGTTGTCATGTACATTTTAAACTTAATTTCATTGTGCAGGAACAGACATAAACATAGTAAGTTTTTCAAGTGTTGAGCAATAGGTTTGACAGTGATCAAGAATAGATTGCGTCTTTCTGTGTAATGAAATGTAACATCTGTGTTGTACAGAAAGTAATAAAAGTGAAGCAGAGATCAGGGGGAAAATAACATTGTATGTTTGTGTCTTAAACAAACAGCTAAGTATGGGTTTAAGCCATGCAGTGTGCTGCTAAGATAGTAGAAAAACACTCAAAAGAACAAAATACTCTTTATAGAGGTTTCTATTCCACTAAAATCTCAAAGTGATGAGATCATCACTAAAACATTAGGATTGAGAAATAAAAAAGCATAGAATGAGATTAATTTTCACTTGCTTACTGTCGATTCGATTGATGAACTGAGGGTGTCATCCGTTATTTTATTGGCATGATGTGGGCCATTAGTGCTCTATTTGTAGGAACACAGAGGTGCACTGAAGAACAATTGATCAGTGTTTCTTGACTGTACTTGCACTTTGTAAGAGTAAGGGTGACTCCAGAGCTTGAAAGCAAAATGAAGCTACTTTGCCCGTAGTGTTTTGATATGGAATGACAGCTCAAATGGGAGTAAGAGCAGCATATTAGACATACAGTACAGAGTCCAGTTTGGCAACAAAAACACATCTTGATGAACAATTATAACTCCCTGTATGGATGTAGTGCTTTTCATTTGAAATATTCTGTATGCAGACCGGCTGGCCATTGAACATCTCCCAGACTATCTGAATATGAAATTTTGGAAATGGAATGTCGTTCACAAACTACATACAGGTCATGTTAAGAAATGGTTGGAGATGTTGGAACATGACCAGAAGTTTTGGATCAAGCCTCTATGGAGATGTGGATGTCCCTGAGCAAGCCATTGCTCTCAGGTCCACCCAGTTACATGATGTGGTATCCCCATCTGGATAACCTGCAGTGAACTACTATTCCTTCCGAGGAGGGTGTTGTATTCTGCATGTTGCTGCAAAACCCACAATGAGCTCCACTGCCTTAACTCCCCCCTCTGAATCATTCCACTCAACACAATCACAGAAGTATTTTCCACTTATTCCTCTAATTTTCTTACTACAGGCACTTTTCCAAGGAGGGGAAATAAAGACCTGATTCAGCCAAAGTAAGGATCAGCTGGATATTTTTACATGACACGCATATATTAGATTTACAACACATACAGATTTATAAAGCTACTTATTTTTCCACTAGAGTATTATAAATGAGTCCCATCATTTATTCTCTTTATTGACAGAAAAATAATATTTTGTATTTTTCATAAGAGGAGGTGAAATAAAATATCCACAAAAGTAATTGGATTGAGTCTTTAGATTTAAGGAATTAGAACACATGGACTGCACATTATCTGTTCTCGTGTCAGCAAGCTCTTCTGAGATAACCTGAGCTAATTTACATGCTATTGATCTGTTTGTCCTTCTCTGTTACCAGCAAGTCAATGACAATCTAATTTGATTCTCAAAGCTTTATTGGGGTTGTCTCTGCAAAATGACAAGATATATTGTACCCAGAGCTAACCCAATAAGCACTTGTAGATTCAATTCAGATTTGTCCTTAATATTTCTTCATACTAGAAGGTTGTCGGTTCTTGGTGAGAGGATTATACAGTTCATGAATATGTAACAGGGAAATCTGTGTGAACAGGTGCATTTTACATTTTAAATCAATTGAAAACAACTCCGCATTTGTAATGACAACTTAGGCAGTACTGATTTGTATAGCTGAGCATTTTAATGCAGAGATCTAAGGACAGTACCTACCTCAAGGACATGACAGTTGGTGTCACAGCTACTACTTGAACCTGCAACATTCCACCTGCAGTACAAACCACTAGATCTGTCTATTCTCTGCTAGTCTGTTTTCACTAACAAAGTTGTCAAACCATGCAAACGCATGACATGTCTATTTTCCTGGACATCAGCATTTTAATTGTAGAATGACTAACATGTTAACAGATGAATCCCCTTCATGTTTTTAGAGTGAACATGTAAGGCCATTTCGAGATCAAGTCTGAGGTCTTGGTTTGAGTAATTTGGGAGATCTTCTGTTTTACATACGGACCTGTCCTAACCAACTCACTGACATCAGATGAGAACTGCTGCACCTTGACACACATGACCTGAGGGACAGGAACGAAATCCTGGAGTAATTTTAGACCTAAATTACGCAGCAGTTCTGCTCCTGTTCCCAGTAAGTGCACCACCGACTTTCTAGATAAATTCGTCCTCAACATGATTAATTAGGATTAAATTACAAGACTCCAGAACACATCAGGTTTTTTACACATTTCACGTACTGACGCTGCCCATGGTGTTCTGTGTTGCTTTTAGGCTTCGACTGGTGCTTGCTCGTGTCATTACAGGAACAATTTTATAGTCTATTTACAGTTCCCATCTAATTTTCTTTCCGTGCAATTTTGACTCTTTACAGTCCAAACATATGATGCATCCACCTTGGTCAAAAAACCTGTTGTGAAGCACGGGGGAATCAACTCACTCTTAAATGTGATTCATGTACAGTATCTACTGTAGTAACTGGTACAGTAACATGCTATCCGCTCTCTGTAGGTTGGCTGAGACCGTGGACATGCAAAAAAAAAAAAGAGTTTATAAAACAAGAAGAATTGCACGTGCAAAGGCAAATGTTAGATTCCCTTTCTAGACAAACCAACTTCCAGAATATCGTGGTGTTTCAATAGCTGTTTGTTGGATACCTGTTTTGAATAGTTCAGTATATGGCAATGTCATTTCAATTCATGAGGACTGATGAAGAACAGAACTGTAGCCAGTGACTTATAAACCTCTAACTCGGTTCAAACACAATGATATACTGTATACAGTATGTTTATTTTTATTTCTATATTACCTGCAAATCCTCCAAAAGGTCTTTTGAGACCCCCCTCCCCCCCCTTCAAACAAGCCAGTAAAATTAATAAAGATGTCCATTAAAGTGCAGGGCTCCACAGGACTGCAACCTGTTCCCAGCTGATGTCAGATCTATAGAGTCAGCAAGGATTTCTAAATTGAAATTACAGCATTATCTGAGGGCAAATTGTACCTGTAATGGAAAAGCCTATATAAAACATGAATGATATTATGTCAGAAAAAGAACTACTCGGATATTGGGTCCTGCATTATATTTAATTATCCGGTATTGATGATGGATTTATTACATTATTTGATTTTTTAATACACACAGCTGAAGCACTGTAGGAAACGTTTGTTTTTTACCTACTGTAGGATCCTTTCAAGCGATTTAATTTCTGAATTAGCTAGCTCTGCATTTGTATTTCAATTTATTTCTTTTTAGCAATCACCGAGTAATCACCTGGATACAGTTTTAATGTGCATCAGGCAAAGAAACAGAACGTGTTCAAGTGGCCTGCTTCCACCTTACAGTATGTCCTCAGAAATGACCAGTTTGGCACAACATAAAATGTCACTAATAACCAGTAATATCAATTAAAATAGCAATGCCAGAATGTCACATTTAAAAATAAAGAACAGGGGCTACAGGCAGAGGGCAAAAAATGGAAGCATCACTGTGAAGTCACTGTTGTAGGGCATCGAGGTGTGGCCAGCATGGCCAGCATAGAGTCTACCAGCATGTGGAATTCTGCAGGAGGGATGTGGCGCCATTTTTCAACCAGAAAGTCAATAGGCTGGATGGAAGTGGGAAAAGCTGCCTCCGAAAATCCCATAAATGCACAACTGAGCTCAGATCTAGTGACTGAGGAGGCGAAGACAGAAGGATGACATCGCGGTCATGCTCCTCTGACCTTTATGTGACCACGCGTGCTCTCGGGATGGGGAGGGGGCATTGTCATCCTTGAAGACACCGCTGAAAAGAAATGCTGCGACATGGGGTGGAGACGATCACTCAGTAGCATTAAGCAGTAACCACCATTGACCAATAAGGCAAGGGAAAAAGGGAAATAAGGGAATGAGCGCACTGTAACCTTGCCTGGAAATGCACCCTACCACAGTAGGGAACCACCGGTCTGAGCCCTCTGAGCTTATGTGCACCGCAACCCAGCTACGGTATCCGAACGGTGTATCTGATTTAACTGGATTCTCGCCCTGCAGGTTGCCTGCCAGCTTTTTGCTTTCGTGAGACAGTTGCACCACGAGAGGGATTTGCCGTCTATCATGTTGAGGTTCTGCTGTGTCGCAGGGTTATTACAGCACTTCTGGCCTGAGTGGGTCTGAGATTTCGGTCCATGCCGTCAGCAGGTCCGGGAAAGCTCCATGTCATTGTGGGCTAATGTCATATGGTACATCAGGTGGCGGCTGAGGCTGAGGAGCCCAAAAATCAGTGCGACCGCCAATCAGACCAGTGTTTCCAAACTTATCGGATGCTGCAAGCCTGAGCTTTTGTGGCCCGGTCAAAGTTCTGACTTTAATCCGACAGAAGATTTGTGGTGAGTCTTGACAGTTGTCGACCCCCAAAAAAATCCCCAAACACACTTGTCAGACCTGGAGCACAATTGGGAGGAATAATGGATAAAACTACTCCTTCCCATTATGCAAAACGAGCAGAGATGTTTCCAAAAATAGCAGCAATACTTGCTGCCAAAGGTACTGCCACCAAGTGCTGATTTAGGGGACTAAATAATTATGCAGTTAGTAAATTTTACTTTGTGTATTCCCTCTATACTAATTGGTCTCTCTAAATAGTGCTTGTGTGTGTGGGCCCCGCGACAGGCTAGTGTCCCAACCTTGAGTCCGCATTGTGCAATTCCAGGATAGATTTAAACCTGCCACTACCCTCAGCTTCAAGCAGCTTTGTGATAGACAAATAAACTTAAAAATAAAGAAATGCACATAAAACTAAATCATTAATGCATGTATAAGATCTATTAAGCATCTACTTACAGTATTTAATACAATTGCTGCCAAATGCTGAAAATGATTGTGGGATTTTAAATGTACCAATATTTATTTTTGTTAGAAACAAGGGCAGAACATGTTGTATCAGCTAAGATACTGGTATCTTCAATTTGCTGGCAAGATTAGAAGGTTACGTGTTAAGTGTAAATAAAGTGATATAGATAAAAAAATGTCCAGGTAATCTAACAACTGGTCTCTAGACTATCTTTGTTTTGAAGGGGGAACTTGTCAGTTCTAATAGACATAAAATCTTGAAGGAAACTGTCTGATGACCTTGCATGCACCTTCTTGCCATCTTATTTTGTACCTTATTTCCTCTTGCAAGAAGGAAACAATACCCTGTTTCACTAGGACATGCAAAAAAAAAAAAAGCATCTGAAGCATTTCAGGAAGCCTGTGTCCTGGTGTCCGTGCGTGTGAGTGCAAGAGAGAATGTGCCGCGGTGTGTGCAAAAACTTCTTTTCTGTTTCAAATAATGAGCATGTGCACCTTTTTGCCTCAGGCCTTCATACACAATTTAGCCAGAAAGCCAAGGCTGATCATGATTTAGCTTTTGACATCTTTCTCCTTCGGGCCATGAGAGACTAATACAGATATCTGACTTCGAGCTCGCTGTGGAAAGGCGGAAAAAAAAAGTGAGAGGCCCTTTATTGACTAAATGATAAAGAGGTTTGTAATGATAAATAACAGTCATTTTATTGTGGAATTCCCAGAAAAGACACATTCTATATAATATAAAAAAAGAAATACTAGAGGTGCTCGGTTTGCTCCCAGCAGAACTGAATCTGTTAAACTCCAATCTTCCTTTGCTAAAATAGGGGTCACAAATTGCATTAGGACCTCTGCTATTAATACTGCATAAACATGATACATAATCGCCATTGTATCCTCTCTGGTAGTGTAAAGAGGATTAGGCGGGCCTATGCTTTTGGGCATCACTCTCGAAGCTGGCCATACACACACTGTCTCTTCAACGCATCAGGGTGACAGGGGAAATTTTCTTGCCTGGTGTGCATGATTTTTTCCAGAGCGGATTTGAAAAAAACAAGCAATGGGTAATTTAGCAACGCATTTCTCTCGCCTAAAAAAAAAAAAAACGTCATAAAAAATTCGGATGAGGCTACAACTGTAAAAGTGTTGGCATTCCACACATGTGACTTCTTGCCTGTTAATAACAAGGCTTTTGCTCTCGTTTATTTCTTAGCAGGATGAATGGGCACTGAGTCCCAAACGAGAGCCCCTTCATAATGCGCACGTTAGTTCACAAGGGTTTATAACCTGGTCTCTATACAATGATACACAGAAGAAAGGCAACATAAATCTAATGCATTTAATCCAAAATTGTGATGAAAAATAATGTGACAGTCTTCGGGGGATTTCTGTGACCCTCACTGAGGATGGGCACTAACCAGGTAATTCTCCAGTCCCTGGGCAACTGGAAGAGTTGCAGCAACTGTTTCTGAATAGCATCTTTTATTTCTTTTACTAGAATTGGTCATGTGCCATCAGGCTCTGGGACTTCTAGTACCCAAAACACTACTGCCTCTTCTATGCTGATATTGTTTGATTGAAAACGTTGTCCTTCCACTGCCAGTGGCGAGTTGTTGACTTCTTACAAAAACAGTTACCAAACATTGCCAACATCCTGACTGCATTGAAAACACGAGTCTGATCAGGCCCTGCATAGACTGCTGGGGGATGTTTCTCCCTGCTGATGTTTCAGCTGCTGAAGAATATCCAAGCTCTGTGGTCTCCTGGCTTTGGAACGTTGGGCCCACAGATGTTCTGCTAGACTCAGGACTGGAGACAAAGGTCTCGACTTCGTTGTTTTCTTGAAGAGGTGCCACCATTCCAGCACTGTGAGGTCATTTTTCCACTCTTTCATCATCTTGCTGGAAAATAAATGCTTCTGGAGTGGCTTGCAGGAATGGAACCAATGTTGGTTCAAGGCCTTTGTCAATTCAGTTTCACTGAACAATAAGGCTGCCTTCGCAAAGGCAGCATTTGTCTGTGAATAAAACACTCCACCACTCTGTTTTTGACACCTCACATCTTTCTGGACCAAGGAAGATGCCCATTTCACCTCTAGGCTGTTAGCATTGCCTCTGAATGACCTCCATGTATGGAGATCTTTTTTATGCAGACAGCAAACGGCAGTCATTCTACTGATGTAGATAATGCGGATGATTATCTAACTTGTTTCATGAATTTCTCATTCTCTTACCCCTGCAGATGGATTAGATGGACATGATCTACACAGAGACTGCAATATGGCTTCCCTAGACAAGTTTGCCAATCATTGCAGCCATTAAAACGTTCTTACGACTTTTTTATCTTTTCACGAGTGTCAGGTATCAAGGATAGATATTCTTGAAACCATGAACCAGTCAGTGCTGGAAAATAAAACCGTCACCTGGGGGGCAAACTCTGGGCTGCAGGGTGGATGATACAGCTGTACAAAACCACACTGGTGGATGCTGATCAGAGATGCACTTTTTTGTGGCATTCAGTTTTCGAACAGTATCTTTAAACCTTTAAATCCCAGAAAGTGATAACCATAATCGGCGCACCTGAGAGCATGGTGTGGGGCGGACTTTGCTTGGGAAAATACTCAAGGATTCCATGGCTCCAGGTCATGACATTTCCTCCAGGTCCCAGGGGTGAATCTGCCACTTATCACCAAGTAGCCGAGTGAGACAAAACTCTGCTCCAGCACTTACTTCAGCAGTTCAGCCCAACCCTAATCAAGGTGGAGAAGGGAACGATGCAAACAGTAAACTTCATCTAGGTCACTTAACCCACAAGGACAGGGCTGTCAGAGCTTTAATGAAGGATGTCACCTTTAATTAATTAATGACCAGCTGCAAGGGAGAAGTGGAGGGAGGAATGTGGGAACGAAACACTCGAGGCAGAAAAGAAGCAGGAAGTATATTTACAGCATATTTATTAAAATAAATATACAGCTGGTACTTAAAGAGAGGGAAAGGTCCCTCTCACACCTGAAGAAGTCCATAGCCGAAATGTTGCATTTTCTCCCTTCTCTTTTCAGCTGGGAATAAACCTAGTGCTTGTTCCTTTGTATAGTTACAGTACGCCTAGGTAAGAGCAAGTGGGTAAGATTAGAGTTTTACTTCCTTCCGAAGTCACTAACAAGCGTCATCATATCATCATATTGTAGCAGATTGTATTGCATCGTAACGGCTCTGGTTTCTGGACTGGATATGATTTGGTCTTGTCCAGGCTTGAGGGGATGTGTCAGCTGCTACTCACATTTGGAAAGGTCCATCATTCAAAGACCCAATGAAGAGATTAACACTAGGTTTCAGCGGATGGGGATACAAACACAAAATTAGACACAATTGTAAGTCTAAGAGAAGTACAGTATATATAGTATAATGTTCAATAGCCTTTTGCAGTAGTCACAGCCCAGGTTTTTAAGTTGTAAAACATAAAGCTTATTATTATCTTATTAATTGTATGCCACCTCACTGCACATTAATATTTGTAGGATAATTAAAAAATAAATCCTTTTTGCTTGCAAAAGTAGCTGTTCTTGCTTAATTTCCTACCCAGAGGGAGATTTCCTAGAAATACAAGCCCAGAAAAACAAGAAATGTTTTCAATCTACAGGGCCTGTTTTTCTCTCTACTTTTGAATGACTCAAATATTTCTCTGGATAGTGTAACACACATGTGCCTGCATAGCATAACACTTTCAATTTAGAAAGGAACCTGCAGGTTTCGATAAAATCCTCCTTTCCTATTCTAGAACACCACTGCTGGAATACTATGTAGCCAGATAGATTTATAGGTGTCTATTATAACATAACTTAAAAGTAAAATAAAACAGTGCTCATTTGCAGAGGGGAATTTGTTTTTGCTAAGTGTTGTGTAAGTATGCATTCATTTTTAATTCATAAAGCATTTTAATTTGGGGATCTTTAATTAGGCCTATACACTTAAGATATATGCAGTATTCTTTTTGACTTAACTTGCCATGTTATTTGTACAGATTTGGTAAATAAAATTGGAGCGGAAAAGTAAATTTTATTGAATTCCTTTTAACTAAGGGAACCATTGACAGGCTTTTTACCTTACGACATTCAGCTACACTTCAGTGTTGTGTAAGGACTAGGCACTATCTCGTGAAGTTGCTGACAAAGGATATTCATAGGAGAAGATCAAAGCAAAACAGTGTTTTTTAGCTCCTAGCAAGATTCTGTTTGCTTTAAGATTATGAGGAGCTCATTTGCTTAACTTGTTTTTTCATAAGGAAAGAAAAACTCTTTCAATTACGTATGAAATGTTAAACGAAAGCATAAAAAGAACAGCAGAAATAACAAGAGACAAATGTAAAACCAACCATAAGGTACAAAAAACAGCGCTCTGTATTTACAGTGTGAGAGAAAAATCCCAACTTCTTCTTTGAGCTTTCCCACTCAGCAAGGCTACTCAGGATTTCAAACACAGTCCCTGTCCAATACTCTTCAAAACTCATGCTTTATGTCCCAGGGCTCATCCTTCATTCCTTCTTCCTCTGGTGCCGAGCGTAACAAGGGCTCTGTCAGCTTCCTAGCCAGGGGAGGTCGGCATACTTCTGCTTCCAGGTTTTAAACATCACCTGACCAATTGTTTCTGACCAATAGTTCAGGTGATTGCAGCGGCATGCCATTCCCTGGGGATTTCTGGGAAACGTAGTTTAGATAAGAGCTGCCACCTTTCTTGAACTCGCGTCCTGTCAGATTGTCCCAGTGACCAGGCTCCGTCTCAAGACCGGTTTCAGGACAGTTTGCATCTGAGAGTTTAGGTCTACCTATCCAAGTACCCAAGACTGCCTGTCTCCATTTCTGCTGTGACAAACAACAATCACTTCATAAGAGGAGTCTTAAGAATAGATAGCAGCCACCAGCCATATCACTCTGCAACTCACAACTGGAAACCCACTGAAGCCCAGCAGGTGTGAGCCTGGTCAGTACCTGGATGGGAGACATCCTGGGAAAAACCAAGGTTGCTGCTGGAAGAGGTGTTAGTGGGGCCAGCAGGGGTTTCTCACCCTGCGGTCCATGTGGGTCCTAATGCCCCAGTATAGTGACAGGGACACTATACTTTAAACAGGTGACTCTCTGTGGTCATTAAAACTCCCAGGGCACTTCTCGAAAAGAGTAGGGGTGTAACCCCACTGTCCTGGCCAAATTTCCCATTATCCCTTACCAATCATGGTCTCCTAATAATCCCCATCTCTGAATTGGCTTCATCACTCTGCTCTCCTCCCCACTGAGAGCTGGTGTGTGGGGAGCGTTCTGGCGCACTATGGCGGCCGTCGCATCATCCAGGTGGGGCTGCACACTGGTGGTGGTGGAGGGGAGTCCCCATGACCTGTAAAAGCGCTTTGAGTGGAGTGTCCAGAAAAGCGCTATATACTGTAAGTGTAAGGAATTATTATTATTATATAATATAACATAAAGAACAGAAGACAGATAAAGAAATAATGAAAACAGAACCGAGTGGAAGTCAAACAGAGCTCTAACTTCAGACTGCCATCCTAGTATAAGCTCCTGCCTTTCCCTATTCTGAAGCAAAACAGACACTGTGTAGAACTGGTCCTGTGATACAAGATTCTCCCCTCAGGTACCTTTACCAGCGACCATCGGCCTAAGTATTTAATAAAAGAACATGTAGACTATTAACCAAGTGAACTGTTACCATTGATTAAAGAACAATACAATTTATATAAAACTCAAAGCGAAGCAGATTGGCAATTCAGCAAAAAAAAAATTAAAAGTGACATCCGTGCTCTATGTGAGAGCAAGCAAGCAAGTGATTAGTGAGGGAAAGAATGCCATTAAGGAAATTGTTTGGAAGATTAAAGAAACTGTTCAGCATCTGTTTGAAAAGTGTTGGGATGAAAGGCCTCCAAGAGTGGCACATGTCCCTGCAGAGCACTGTAAGTTTTGATTACAGCTGCACTTTCTGCTTGCAATGCGGATAAATGATTAAAAAAATGTCTATGGTAATTATTTTTTAAGAGGGTTTGTTACAGCTTATGTACAAAAGTAGTTGCACACATTGTAACCGAAGAAAAAGAGTGGCGTGCCTGAGAAGACAAAGAAACAGCCAAAGGGAAAACCCAAACAGCAGGAAGATGAATGGAAGGAGCATTAAAACAATAAGCAGGGCGCCTCCTACTGGTGATGGGGTGGAATTGGACTTAGTGTTTCCCCATCCAGTAGAAGATGGTTGTGCATAAGGCAGGTATGCAAGTTAAATTATTAAATTTATTGTATAATAAATCACACCAGCAGGTATGGGAATGCCAAGTGAAGCCATGAGTTCTGTGGATAACTTGGTGTCTGAGAAACAGACAATAGGTTGGAAGCCAAGGATTTATTAAACTATAAACGCTCAAGACACGAAGTTCCACAAACCCTAACGCACTCAGTTGCAAAACACCAGTCTTTATCTGTCAAGGTAATACTGTGTTCATAAATAATCATCCACAGATACACTAAACTGATATTCAAATGGGACAATATTTTTCCCCACACAAAAATGAATGTAATGATAATCTAGATTGACACACTTTGCCCAGAAGATTTTAGAAGAGGTAGTAAATGATATATTTACACAAATATGCATAATTCAATCTGTATCAATTCAGTGTCCAATATTAGATATGTTTTGCTTAGTCAATAAGGGATTCGTTTGGTAACAATTCGTCTGTCAACACTACTGCAATATTCCTTTTTGTCCTTGCTGAGTCCGTCTCTTTTACCATCCAGCTTGTCAAGTAGTGTTGGTCACATTTCTTTGGCTGGTCTAATTTGGGAAGTTTCAGTCTCAAAAGCTATCAGGCATCTGGTGTCTCCTTTCAATCAGGCAGGTAACTCAAGTAACTCAAGAGACAGTCAATATTTCACCCCCGCCCCATCTAGCATTTGACCAATTAAACTAATCAGCGAGCCCAACTGTACCCTCCAATATGGATGGAAATAATCCCTTTGTTCTACACTTTATCTGGTATGAAAAGAGCTTCAACCACTGTTTTCCACCAAACAAATGTTAGTCCAGTTGTGACATTGAAGAGCTCTATTCCCATATTCTCTGGAATGCTCATGCGCAGTGGTGTGTGTAAATGTTAATAACTTATCTTCTCAAGTGTTTGGGTCTAGAACAGAAAACAATTATGAGGTGAACTGAAACAAGGGTTCAAAATTCCCAAAGGCACTGAAAAAGTCAAATCCTGTGGACATTTACTGTGTAATATCAACAATACAGTACATGGACCAGAAGAGGAAACTGAGAGAAAGGTCCTTTACAGGAGGCACCACCTACTGAGATTTGTTGTTGAAGGTACTGTAATAGTTTCAATGTTTTCAAGAAACAGGCAAGATTCTGAGACCAATTAGCTTCTATCCACAAAATAAATGATAGATATGCCATATGAACTCTGGTACTGTATGTAGGCTTTCTTATGTTCTTATACTGTAACTGAAGCGATGGGAACTCTAGAGATATAGCACACATTGAACTGTGGTAAACTGAGGTATACTAATGTCACACAAATTAAATAGAGTTATAAAATACATAGCTCTAGGCCAGTTCTTGCCCTAACACCCATGTATAAACTCCTTCAGGAATAAGTCATCATCATAGTCATCAATCCCAACAGGGAATTGCTCAGGGAAATGTTACATGATAATAATAATTACTGAAACTGTTATGGTGAGGAAAAGCAGCAGTACTACTCCGAACACACTGTAGTATCTTTATCTGTAGGTAGGACAATTATGTAAAAAATAGACATTGTGTAAACTAAACACAACATGCAGTCGCACACTTTAAGACATTAAAAAAGGGCATTTGTCATAACTGAAAAATAAATGTTAGCATGAGAAGACATTAAAGCAAAACAATATTTCATGGGAACAATACGCAGAGAAAAAAAGTTAAATTTAATAGTTTACTGTACTGTTTATAAACTGTGTTTAATTGCACAGGAACGTTCCCTGAGTGAAATATGATAACAAGCCAGGCAGGAATTTTGCTTTCTTTCAGTGATAACAGTAATATTTATATTTGTGACTGGCTGCCGAAGACAGGAGGTGAACAGTTGAACCAAAGTACGAGTATAGCCAAATAATAAAATCACATTTTTTAATAAACAATAAGAATCATACAGTAACATGCACAATCCAGTGGCTTGAAAAGCTTAGTTGAGTGTTATTTTACCATATGCTGTATGTTTATATAGTATGGGCACCTCGATGCTTAAGCAAAGCTGCACAAGAATCCTCATTTAATTACCCTTGTTCAACTCTGTAGAGAAACTACACTGCAAGACTGTTGTTGCTGTAACCAAAATCCCGGAAGATATAGAGTCACGCTTCTGCTGATTATTAACTTGGGAGCATTTGCAGAAGTGCTTTATCCTAATTGATATCCTTATTTAGAAATGAGCCAGTGGGAGATAAACGAGGTTAAATGGAGCAGTTTACAGTACTGTAAAGCAGATTGCATGTACAATGGCTGACTTGAAGTTTGATATGATTTATCTTGCTAATTTGTTTAAGTATGAATTGTTTCTCTGTACAGGTCATTCCCAAAGTTCTTACCCAGGCAGTTTTATTTTGAAACTCCTGAGTGTGTATTGCAAATATTTAATGTATACTGTGCTTAAGAAATCATGGCCGCAATTAAATTTGGTTGTGGTAGCATTTTGCTAAGGTATTGTGTAGCCTTGGTGTCAGGTGTCTGTGTTCGGTTAAGACATTATTAACTGGGGAGATCATTAAGAAAATAGCTACAGAAACATTCCATACAGTATGGTTCTGGATTTTTTTTGTAGCTGTTGGTGTCTTTAGTTATAAACTCATAATGGGATTTTCTTTTTCAGGCTGACAATTCTGAAAATCTCATACATTCATCTATTCCAAATCCAGCAGAGTTAGAGACTGAAGCAAGACAGATAATGGGCATACATTTTTATCCACGACTACTGTAAGTAGCTTAAACATATTATTGCAACCTCTTTACTTTAAAACAGATTTCTGCCTAAAATGATGAACCACTACGTTTGTACATATCAAACAAAATGAAAACACCGGTGAACAGTGACATTTTCTTTTTATTTATGAGTAAAATATGTTTTGTGCTTAGATGTCTACAAAAACGTAGACTAACATCATAAATTCTCATTTGCATTTCTCAGATGTGTTCCTAAGTTAGAAACATGGGCACCTAACCTAATGAAGCACCATCACATATTTGTCTGAGATGGGAACGACAAAAAGCAAGCCAACAGTTCAACAGGAATAAGATGCAATTATAATTAAGCGAGCGGGTTTTCAGGCCTTTGGATGCGTGCCTCAGCGACGTTCGCTCGTTTGCAACATCGAGAAATCACTGAATAACCAAAGAAGCCCGCAGCACAGGGTACTCTCAACGTTAATTTTTTTGTCATCGGCGCTTCCCCCAGGACGTGGCCGCGGTTTCCCGCAAATGCTCCTATGACTGTGTCCTTCACGGCAGCTCCCACAAACGGCAAGTTTAAATGTGCAGCACGCAGGGGCTGTGGGGGGAGTTTAGGGGGTGTTAATATTTGGCTGACAAGAGATTAAAGGCAGAAATATGGCATTTTATTAAAGCAAACATTTCAGTATGCCTACTGTGATAAAATGATCTAGTTTTTCTCATACAAGAAAAGTTTCTGTTGAGTGATACCTTGGAAATTCCTTAAGGGCATCCTATTACTCACTTGCCTGGGCAGAGAGCAGCAGCAAATGGCCTCCAATTTTCAAAACGTACTGCCTGGTCATTCTTTACTGTCAAAATGAAGAAGAGCATAAAAGTTGAGTCAATAAAGTAATATGAAATGCTTAATATAAAAATTCAAGAGTGACTGATTAACCGTTCGAGGCCTGTTGTGGGTTTTCTGAAGAGGTGGGAAATGGAGCTTGGGGGCATTTGCTTTTTCCTCCCGACGCTTAGTTTATTTTCCCCCCCTAAAACTAAAAAAAAAAAGAAACAGCATGCCGTACTTGTCCTCGGATTATTATGTTTTTATAACGTTGTTTCCTTGCACTTTTGCTCTTTTGGGTTTTTATTATTCAGCATTTCCGTTAATGCCATTGTCTGTACGGGCGCAAATAAATCAGGGACATTGTTTTCCTCATTTACTTGGGCCAGTAAGCCTAAAAATCTAATGTTATGAAGACACTGACCACAGCTGGGAAATGATAGTTTCTCATGAAAGAGATTTATTTATAGCTGGGTAGAGTGTTCTTTATTTTGTTTCAGTGCCATCCCTGTTTGGTTATAACTGAGTTTTATAAGCTAGTATTAATTTGATTAAAAAAACAGCTACAGTAGGTGAGTAACAGTAAGTCATAAATGGGAAGATGCAAACATGGTGACAGCAACATGGAAAAGATTAACAAAAATTAAAGATAACTAAGACAAACTGTTACATCATGAAGGACAGGGGATCTGAACCACAATAAAATTTAAGACAAAAAACATTGATATATATATTGTATATCCTATAAGAATGTACTATATGAATGATTTCAGGGAAGACACAACAGCTTCCAATTAGCCATGGAAAATTAAAAATAAGTCAATGTTTTTGCTAAACTGTACTCATCACACTCCTCACCACTCAAAGTTTGGATGTTGTTGTCTTATACCATGAAGAGGGCTCCCTAAAGATGCAGATTTCCCATTACAGTGTAAAACCTCTTCAGCTCAACCAAGCACAGCAGCTGTTAACTTTGCATTTGGATGTTTGCTGTATGTGTGTGGATGTACTGTAGCAGAGCCTTTTCACAGGAACACGAGCAGGAGGAGCTGAGGCAGGAAAGGTGCAATATCAGCTCTTGTAAAAGGAAGAGACTGTGCTTCGCCGTCTTCTGTTATTGGAAATGAAGGGACCGCTTTCTAGCTTCTGGTGAAATTTGTAAGGCTGAAATGGAACCTTCAGAAATAAAGGTTTGCATACCCAAACCACTGCTGAATAGAGAACGTATCTTGTTTTTCAAGTTCCCATTTGCAGCAGAGACCAGGTGCTGTGAGATTTGTATTCGGCCCACAGCTGTATTTTACTGTATTGATCAAGGCACGTTTCTGACACGGAAGCCGGGGGTTAGCCGTGGAGAGAGACCGGTGAGACAGGAGATCCCCATGCGTAGCGGCAGGAATGGAGCAAACATGGGGGTTCGGTCCGGGCTCCACGTATTGGGCGGAGTCGGGGACGAGACATGAGCCCTCAGGTAGCAGATGTGGGGCGACCTGGTGAGGCGAGCCTCTCTACAACCGATCCCAACGCCGAGCGAGGAGGATAGGGAGACCCAGAAATATATAGCCCCAGACAACAAGACACCCCAGAAGAACAAGTAAATCACAGGGAAACTAGGAACAGGACAGAGAAGGAGCGCCCTCTAGATGTAGCGTTTCAGACTGTAGTTCTACAAACAGACGAAACCTAAGCCATTTTAGAGATGTGAGCACATTATTCAGTACAGTACATTTACCGTTGTGCTGTACTTGGATTTTAAGCATACAGAGATTATGGTTTTTAAGTTTGGAAAAAGAAATTTTCTATCATTTTAGGAAAACAAGAAATCCGCTTGTGTAAGTGATGGGTGTAGTTTGCTTGATTGAAGAAAAGATCTCTAAGTTAACAGTGCTACTAAAAATTTTCAGAATTACTAGTTTTCTGAGTTGCTAATTTTTCTGAAAAGAGATTAAACTATACATCAGAGTTGATTTTCTACCAGTTTTGGACATGGACTGTGCAATTCACCCCGCACTGTACAGTACATGTACAGCATGTATTTACAGACAGAAAGTATGAGTGTGTTCATACAATACATATCATTTTTTAAAGCTGCGCGGACATTTCTATTTATGTACACCTCAGCACATAGGTGTACATGTAATGCTTTCCTTTAATTTCTGGTGAAAAGCGACAGTGTTATGAACTGTCCTTGTATTTGTGCCCCATAAACACATCAGCTTTGCAAAAAGCTGCTCCAATTAAATCCTGGGGGAATTGCATGAAAGCATAAGGCTTTTTGGCAGGTTATTAAAACAAGAGTTGTTCATATATAAACAAGTATACAGCACCTGTTGTTTTGTTTGGGGGGGGTGTAACACACGATGGGACAGAATTCACCCCAGCGGCAAAGGAAGCTTTAACAATTGGAATAAGATGAAAAAAAAACCCAGCTGAATCCTTTCTTCCTTTCTCCCAGGCCTTCTCGACATTCCCTGGAGCAGACGCTCCTTCATAAGACTGCTAACTCCAAGTGGCAGCCAGGATTGCCACCTTTCTCCGTTGATTATAACTCCTATCTAAGCAGGGCAGCGGGAGGCTCGCGGGGTCAAGGGGATGTCCCGGTGGTGCTGGTGTGTAATAATCAGGACGGGACAGGTGAAGCAGAGGGAGAGCTGCACGCCGGGAATTAGTTTCCCATCCGTCCTCTGTCCCGAGGCTGTGCGAGGTGAATTGGCAATATCTCCGCTGGTGCACCAGGGACTCTCCCAGGACAGCACAGCTCCCCCAGCTGGACCAATACAGAGAGGCAGGCTCAAGCCCTGTGCGTTTGGCATTGACAGAGACAAGAATGCAATGGTGTGGCAGGAGGCGAGAACCTCACTTTGGAGAGGTGATGATGAGGCAGTGCAATATTTTCTGTCGGTGATATTTTGTGAACTGCAAGTTTTTATCTTATCTGTTTTCAGGCGAGTGAAAACACATGTAAAATTCTTAACACGACTAATTACGGTTCACGTGTTACCACTCTGTAGGGGGTGGCAGTTTTGGCTGGTTTAGGACAATACCAAGCCACTTACTGAGGGTAAACGTTCCAAAAAAATTAACTTGAATGTCTTTAAAATAACACCTTCATTCATTTTGAAGAATTTTACTTCAATGTATTCTAAGTCTGAAGCATTAAAAGAGAATAATACACAACTAAAATAATGTTTTAGACATGCTTTATTACTGTCTTTATTATTATTAAGAACAGGTTTAACATAAATTAGTTAAGCGCTATTTGTACAGATATGTCATTAATTCTCATTAACAAAAGGAACATATAGTTTTGTCATATTATTCTGATCATGGGGGCTCTAGACTTCCAGTTAGGTGATGATTAATTGCCCATTGCTAAAGTAGCAATAATAGTAATGTTCCCTTTGTATCCTGTGATTATCCTGCTATCCTGCGTACTGTGGTTTGAAATTGTTTGAAAAGGGAAAGAGCAGTATCACTTAGTGAGAGATCAAGGAGCCTTTTTCAAAAAGTAACGAATCATCACATGTTGATTTACATGAAAAATGTAGTAACTCTCTCAAGAAATAATAAAACAATAGCAACAATTAAAAAACATTGATTCAAAATGGAATCACTCTAAAATCTTTGAATAGCCTCATCAGCAAGTGTAACTGGATGTACTCAATACATCCTTTCATTAATCTTTAGCAGTTTATCACTATTTTTATACATTCAATCTTCTTTGCTCATTATAATCATTTTTTCCATTCTGCTGTCATGCTCCTAGAATAAAATTTCACTTGCAAGGATCAAGGTCAAGCAACTGGAAAGCCAGTGCCTGAAATTAAAACCCTGTTGTTCTTCCTTTTTGTTCACACATTTGCTTCACTCAGAACCGTGCTGGATTAGAACTCTTCACCCAGACGTTGCCTTCCTGAGGTATGATAAAGGAAATGCTACTGTTCCTTCACGGAAGCACTTTCAAATTTCTTATCTTGACCTGCCATTTTCTCGTGAAGCTGGTACCCCGACACCTTGTTTAATTTCTCCATTACACTTCTCCATTGCCCTCTTGAGCAGTGTTCATGGATTAGCGCTCCTTCTTGACATTTCTGACAGTTTGACAAAACAAAGGTTTTTGATGTGCTGAGAAACAAACAGGAGATTTGAATTTAGAAGTGTGGAAATTAATTGCAAGACAGGTACGCACAAGCCTTAAGAAACAGTATGACCTCAGTTAAAATTTGGCTTTTAGGTTTGGCAACCACACCACAGAAAGGATATTGTTGCCATAGAAAGAGCTCAAAGAGAAGGAACAAGATTAACTTCTAGTCTGCGGGAACTGTCATACTGTATATGGACAGGTTAATTGAAATTAATCCCTTCAGTAGGAGACTGAGAGGATATTTGCCCCAGGATATAAAATACTAAGAGATCATCTTCCCCTGTTTCTTACTCAGTAGTGAAACAAAGACACCAGGCCACAACTGGAAACTAAAAGTGTCACACCCTCTACAATTAGAGGGCGCTCCTACTCTGTCCTGTTCCTAGTCTCCCTGTCCTTTGCTTGTTCTTCCAGTGTGTCTTTGTGTGGGGCTATATATTTCCGGGTCACCCTTTCCTCCTGGCCCAGCATTTAGGGTTCGGATGTCTTAAGAATCGCCCAGCACCAGGTCGTCTCCTCCGCAGCCTGAGGGCACAGGTTTCTACCCGACATTGTTTGACCTCCTGAACCTGGGCTAACCTCTTTTTTGCTCTCCTGGCCATTCCACGGCATGCCCTTCTGACATCCGTGACAGAATGCTGAGCCATACTTTGACCCTGAGAGTGGCGTTTTTTTCTATTTTTGTTTTCCCGCATCACTCTGGGTCTTTTTTTTTCAGTTCTCCTATTCTAGTCGTGAGATGCCACTTCCGACATCCGTACCTGTGAGCGGGTCATTCAGCAGTATGCCTTCCAGACAGCCGCATACGAATACCTGGCTTTCCACAGGAAGTCACCTCCGGCATCCGTGACGGAACGTTGAACTTATTTTTTGCCCTGTGTGTGGTGTTTTTCTATTTTTTGTTTCTGGGTTTTTTGTTGTTTCTTTTTTTTTTTACTCTGGGTGTTTGGTTTTCTCCATTCCTGGTTTCCGTGTTCCCTGTTCTCCCTGACCCCTGCTTCCCTGGACTCTTTGTTCCTATCTGTTCTTATTCTTTCGTGTGTTTGTTGCCCTAGTCTCCCAGGTTTATTTTTGCTGTGCAAGCTTTTGTACGTGTTTTGTCTGTTTTTTATATCACTCCTCCGGAGCCCCGCTTGGCCCCCCCTTCCTCAACCCAATAAAAGTTTTTACCCTGAAGGAGGGGGTAGCTCTCAGCCGTGGACTCCCAGAGGTTTCCTTTCAGTTAAATGAGGTTTTTCCTCCCCCCAATGCTGTGCAGCTCATTTGATTTTTGGGCGTCAGGAGCTGCCCGTGAAGGCGGGGGGGAGGGGGTACTGTCATGCCCTCTGCAGCTAGAGGGTGCTCCTACTCTGTCCTGTTCCTAATTCCCTTGTGCTTTGCTTGTCCTTCCGGTGTGTCTTTGTGTGGGGCTATATATTTCTGGGTCACCCTTTCCTCCTCGCTCAGCAGCGAGGGTTCGGATGTCTAGGATGCCTGCCTAGCACCAGGTCGTCTCCTCCTGAGGAGGGCACAGGTTTCTACCCGACATCGTCTGACCTCCTGAGCCTGGGCTAACCCCCATTTGGTCGCAACGCATAGGGTCTTTTTTACTCCCTTGGCCATTCCTCGGCATGCCCTTTCCTTTCCGACATCCGTGACACAAAGGGAATTCCCTTCCAACAAAGAGTTGAGGGTATCTGGAATGTGTTTCCTTGACTGCAAGGCGGTTGAGTCCCAAATTCATTAAGCAGCTAAATTACCAAATGAGCAAGATGCTCATTCTCCTATTTTTATGAGAGATCTATTTTTAGAGAAGGACTCTATAGGAGTTAATTTTCATAAATCATTTGTTTTATTAATTCTATTGGAATTGCACCCATGACTGAATAGAAAATGTACACGTTTCTCTAAAACTAAGTATTACTGATGATCTTTTATGTACTTTATAGGTGAAATAGCTATAGTTTTAAGAGATTCTCCCCTTCTTTGCAGCCTTTCTTACGATCTGCTTTTGTTGTTCGTTTTGTACAAACCAATATTTAGTGTTAGAATTTGATTTCTCAATAGAAATCACAATGAATGTATATCAGTAAACATATATATCATATATATATGTCTTTAATCAAGCCTTTCTTGGGCAGACAAATCCCAAAGAAATCTGGGTAGAACAGGGCACACCTGTAAGCTACTGTATGCGCTAACTGCACATGAATGATATACCTGTACTTAGTACGTGCTGGGCTGACTGTTTCAAGCTGGCTAGGAATGTACTACCCTTCTACAGGGTAATTAAAAAGGAATGCGGACCCTTCACGTTTCAATAAAACAACGACAGTCCACTCGTGACCATCAGACCACTTGCAGAAGCACAGAGCTCAAGGCAGGATGACACATTTGAATCCATCACACTCCCACTCCACCATGTACTGTACACGTGCAGACACACAAGCGGGGCAGGACAATAATTAACCACCATTAATGAAATGTGGGAGGAGACTGAGAACCCCTAAAACACGGATTAGGCATTAGGACTCAACAAACTACTGTATTTTTCAGCAATACACTAGTAATACTGTACATGCCTTTCAGGTGCCTTCTCCTCTGTAATCCTCCCTTCACAGTCTCTGGAATTGTGTTACTGCTCTTCAATCCAGCAGCCGGCCATAATTCAGGGTAAATGAATGTACTGGGGTAGTCAAGTGATCGAGATTTATTTATTAACTCCAAATTTATTGCCGCTACCACTATGAATAAAATAAAGGTGAGCGGAAGAGATTCCGCAGGTTTAAGAAAAAAACAGAGGCTGGGGAATGAGATTCAGAGCAGCACTATTCACACACAGAAAGGGTCACTGCCAGCAGAAATTAATTTTGCCAGATAAATTAAACCATTTTTTAGGGGGTGGGGAGGTCTTTATCTTTATTAAACCTATGTAACATATTTTGAAATTTGTAGCTGAAATAGACCACTATGATAACATTATTCTCAAGTTTTAATATATTTATAAGATCAGAAGACAGATTTAGCTCTTTAGCTCTTCGTTGGAAACCATGACAACATTTCATAAAGCCAGCTGACAATAAAAGAGCAAACTTGTAATAAAGCTCCAGGATTTATGAAACAGCTTGTCGAGCTGACTTCGAAGCTGTTTGGTTGCAGTCATGTAGATAAGAATACTATTATCAGTAATTGTTCATAACAGATGTGTCGTTATTTTTTTCCTTTTATTGCTTTTGTTTCATGATAAGCAGGAATTTTTATAATTTAGATATGTCATTTTCCCAGGATAAGAGAATGACAAGACATTAAGGAAAATGTGCTTATGTTTTGAATTAATGTAGCATGTATATAGGAAGTTAATCATTTTAAATATTTTTTAAGTACTCTCTCCTCCTGTGTTTCCCATTCTGTTGTGTGTGTGTGTTTAACAGTTGTTTGTGTTTGCCAGGTGAAGGATGTACAGTACCTCTCTCTCAAGCAGGTGTTATAAAGCATGTCTCTCTTTTGTTCTCTACAGTTATTGCATAGGTCCATTAGGGGGCAAAGGTCTCCAGTCTAGGACAAAAATCCACATTTTTTAGGTCAGGTATGTAAGTTTTGCACCTCTAATGATCTTAAGACAATGGTAAATTGGCACAATAATGCCTTAATTAAGCCAGTTTACCCACTTTTTATGAAGTCTGAAGCCTCTGATAAATTAAAGATACATAGAAACACCTGCAGAAGCCGAGTGCCGTAGAGTCTCCAGCAGGTTATTCAGTTTGCAAATGAAAATTTATTTTCTCCAGTATCCCGAGTTTGAATCTGTCCTCCGGCCTCCTGCTCACATGGGCTTTTCTGGGGTGTGGCGGGGGTGCTTTGCTTTACTTCCACCTCAGAAAGCCACGCCGGCCAATTCAATTGAGGATACCTGACCAGGCTCTATCATTAGCCGACTGTGCCCAAGACTCCCCAGTCAGTGGTGACGCAGGGTGTTAAGAGCCTCCAGTGCCGGTAGAGCTCGAGGAGTCTGAGGTATCCTCAGCTTGCTCTGCAGCTCTAACCCTGGAGACTTCTTGGGTTCTTGCAGAGCGATCAAGCGGAACGGCTTTGGCCTTCCACAATGCTTCTTCCCAAACCTCTCTTCCATCTCAACCAGGCTTCCAGGTGCCTCTGACCCTCACTTTGCATCTCAGTGGAAAGAGTTTTCCTTCCATCTTGAGTCTGAGCATGAGATCCTCAGTTTACTATGTATTATCACTGTGGCAGGTTACGCATCTTATGCTTGACAAATCCCCTATTACTGTAAAAAGTGTTCATGTTTAAATAACATGCAAGCACATAGATGTCAGTGTGAATGCCAAGACAACCCTTCAGCTTATGGCCGGAGAAAAACACTTGAACTGAAATCGTTTGCCACACTTTTGATTTTAATATCCTTTCAAACAGCATTACAAACATAATCTGGGTTGTTACAGAAAACAAAGTTTAAACTACACGGCATGTAGACAATTGTCTCTTTTATTGAAGTCAAAAAGATTTATTTTCTCGTGTTTGGTAGACGCAAGGATACTACCACAAGGGATCATGGGATCCAATTTCTGTATAGTGCCACAAACATCAATCAATAAAAAAACTACAATTCAACATCATAATCATAAACAAACCATTATGGCACATTTTGGTAAAATGTCAGGAGACAACATCAGCTGGGATGCATTTAGAAAGGTCTGAAAAACAAGCAGAAACTCACCACTTGCAAGCATATTCTGTATTGCATATGAGATTATCTTTCATAATCAAGATATAAAAGGTATTGGTTTAAGCTTGAGAAATGTTTGTATAAAATGTGTGAGTGTATACAAAGTCATAGCTTAGAGCTACCTTTGATCCTTAACTCAAAAGCTGCTGGGAATTATGAAAAACTGCAGATGAGTGCAGGTTTTATTTTCCAAAGTGGCTCGTAACTTTCCACCCAGACTTCTTATCACATTTAAGTTACCATCCCTCTACTTTTATTTTTTTATTTTGGTTTCCTCGTAGAACACAGATTTCCAGCCCACGTCTCTCCTCGTCAAAGGTGTTTCATTCTGTTAAAAAAACAACAGTTTCTTCTGTCGGGACAATTAAATTTAACATAAAAGGAATTTCTAGCTCATTTCAAATCAGTCATAAGGAGAAAAAAATCAATATACAGTTCTGCCATGCTATGTGTGATTATTTTTATTGCACAAACTATAATGATTTTGTAAAATATTTGTAGGCAAGTATCAGTTCTTCAAAAGCATTTCTTTATTTAGCAATACATCTGCTATACACTTTCTGGGAGTGAAGATAGTGTCAGCACAAATATACCTTGTATATCTAGTTTTCTTATCCGATAAAAATAATGTTTTTATGGTTGCAACATATTTGAGGTTTTTTTTTGCTTCTATTCTGAATACCGCAAATCTTCCTGTAATGTGAATGTCTTTGAAGGTATTCTTGGGACTTTTTTCATCCTGTCTGAAGACGACAAGTCATCGTCCTCTACTCTTCCAGGAATATTCACGCTTGGCTTTCAGGGAAACTTGGACACGAATACAGGGTCAAATAAACCCCTTCAACTCATATTAAAAAATTGTATCGACAAATGAAGTCATCATATTGTAATTTTCAAATATTTGCAAAAAAATACGAGTGTGTATATTTCAAGGAATTTTATTTTAACAACTTCACTTCATTACAGATCTACTTCATTTTGTGATGACTACTTAAAACTGAACACGATGCCTTGCATTGCCAAAGAGTTCTTTTTTCTCCTCAGTCCGTGGCACCGAGACTCTGCCCAGCACCACTTGCGCCAGGTACTGTTGGCATTTGACTATTTGACATTTCAACGAAGGTTCACAACTTTAGTCAAATGTGTTGAAAACGGTCCCCCATCCCCCACAGATTAACTTCATTGCTGCTCTTACTCTGCCATCTGCAGGCTTGAGGAAGCCTTTTTAAAGGGCCAGAGCGTAGTTTTCTTTCTCGCAGAGGCCTTTAGAAACTTGTCCATTCATAGCCACTGTATCAAAACTGGTTTGATTTGTTGGTTCCACAAAAATAAGGGCTGATTGTTATCGGAAAATAAGCATAGTGTTTGAAAGGGATTCTAATTGCAGCATTGGTTGTATTTGGAAAAAAAAATAAATCCTCCGGGCGATTTCAGGAAATTCAAACCATTTTGCATCCTAGACGGTTAACAAAGAATGCCATCTTTTGAGTTTCATTTTAACCACAATATTACATGTTCTAAATATAGTTAAATACAGACACGGTAATTCCCCTGTACCCTAGGGGGCTGTAGCTATGCATGGGACTGCAGTACAGCAGAGGATTCCAATTAACAGCACAGGAGGGCCCAATCTCTGAGATACTGTAAGAAGGCAATGTAAGGACCAAAGGACATGAGGCCTTTTAACAGCTACAGTACACTCTTCATGATACCTGGCAAATTTAGTAACCAACACAACTGCATCATTAACATTTCTAAATGAATTATTATTATGATGATGATGATGATGATGATGATGGAACAAGTAATAGGTTTATTCCATGCTGAAAAGAGAAGAAAGAAAACACAACGTTTCGGCCGTGGAGCTTTCGGCCTTAACACCTGAAGAAGGCTCCACGGCCGAAACGTTGTGTTTTCTTTCTTCTCTTCTCAGCATGGAATAAACCTATTACTTGTTCCTTTGCAGCCTACGCATACTGACGCAGCTACCCACCTGAACCACTTTATTATTATTATTATTATTATTATTATTATTATTATTATTATTATTATTATTATTATTATTATTATTATTATTATTATTATTATTCAGACCACCAAGAGGGAGGGAAGTTTTGGAAAGCACATTTCTTCTCTGACAAAAGGCACCTTAAAGGCTACAGATTTGGCTGGGAGTTAACAGAAGTGGTTAGAAGAGACCTGTCTCTCTGGCTCTTGTGGTTTTGTTGTAGACCAGCCTTCTGGCCTGTCTTGGCCGATGGGTAATAGCCAAGCCTGTCCCTCTCCTGCATTAAGGGGTGGGAGCTGTGACTGCCAGTGTGAAACAAGATGAATGGTTTGAGGATGCAAAGCTACAGGCGATGGCAGGGGTTTGTTTTAATGTCAGTTACGCCCAGTAATAATGGGGCTTTGCAGATTGGGGGTTAAAAGATTTCTATCGGCAAATAGTTCGAGATTTGAAATTTACACGGATGTTTCTCGTAAGATATTTCTGGAGCCACCAAGAGATCGTACTGCAATCTGCAGTCTGTAAGGAAGGATCGTCAAGATTCAGCGGGAACTATTCATTAACTGTTCATTAGCATACCTGAGCTGGACACGCGTTGCAATTTACAACAAAATGTTGCAGCAGAACAACCCAGAACAACCTGCGGCACATACCCAAGGCATTGTGCTGCACAGCTGCACAGTGCATACGCAGAACTTGTTTCCCCCTCTGATTCTGCCCATGTCTGAGATGATATATGATATTGATTCTGGCTACAATCTTGCTTTCCACTCCCCAGCCTTGCAGTGGGGTTAACGTGAGGCAGCCAGCGCATTCAGAGAAAAAATCTTTTAGTCTCCGTAGGTCTGGGTGTATGTTTAAGAAGCCATTATCATGTCGAGTTTTGATTCCTCTGTGTGCAAGTCACCTTTCCCTCCAGAGGGTTTTACAAGACTTTGGGGAATGGATTCCTGCCGCTCCTTCTTTTTTTTTCAGGACTGGCACACAAATGTCCTGCCATGAGTGGATTTCTATTTCCAGGCCTGGATCCAGCAGTACATCCAGGAAACCAGGAAATCATCAGTGTACTGTAGATCAGGTGCCTCTTTGCTTGCTAAAGGCTAAAGGCCCCACTTGTACAGAACTTCCCTCAGCAGTCTGCTCAGATGCTCAGAACCTCCATGTGACGCTGCATGTACTTGTGTACAGGTGTGTGAAAGCATGGGAGCTCATACTGTACCAAATACCAATGCACTCTTCATTCATTCTGATAGTAAACTTTTAACTCTTATGAATGAAAATCATTCTTATTGAAGTACCAGCAACTTCACGTGAACCTTGTTATTTCAAAACTGATTAAGCTTAAAGTTAAATTGAAATTATCTGATGAAATAATGGTGATAATCTGCTTCCACTATGCATTAGTAACATACAGTATACAGTATTTATATAACGTAGATGACATTACTGCTTTCCTACTCTATAAATATAGTACCTTTGTTAAAACCTTGCAATGGGAAGACTCTTTTAAATTTCTTTACACGCCACATTATAAAGAGATGACAGTGTGTTTCTTAGTTGAGACACCTCATTGATAAACCATTTCACAGAAGAGCTGTTGGAAGAGAGCAGGCAGCTCCTGCTACAGGCTGAATTTTCCTTTCTGCTTGTCTTTGTGGAAACCTATTACAGTCAGGAGAACAAAATAGAAAGAAACACTACAGCTTCCATGCTAGAACCACTGACTGGGGACTAGTTTTGTGAGTTAACTGCCCTGAGTCAAAGACTGCTCACATGTGTTCAATAGAAAACACTTTAAGTTAAAATCATGGTTAGTGGAAGATTCAGGACTGAAGCCAAGGACAGGTAAATCGATAATTAAAGGTATTTTAGAAATTGTCATTGAACTGTACATTTAACTCCTTCTTTATGGTCTAGCTTTGCTGTAAGAATTATATTGAACATTGATGTAGTGGGAAAACTGGACATTATTTTTAATATGTTTTATTTTTTAGTATTGTTTCTTACATTATGCTACAGCACATGAGTCTATAAGTTATGTCTATATGACAACTCAGGTGCAAAATCATTTACTGCATTTCTCATCCCACCATTTTGAGAAGACTGCTTTATTTCTATAGTTTTCACAAAACCTTTATGAAATCACAACTGCTAAATGTATTCATTTTTACATTTTTGTATCCATGAGCCTTGTTAATCATAATATTGCATATCCTTCACTTACTAAATTGTTCATAAACATTCACCTCAGTTTAATAAAAGTCTTAAAAATGACTTTTTGGATTACTGGATTCTCTGAATCAAAGTATAGAATTGTCAACACATGGCTTTGTTTTTTTTATCAACGACCTTCTGGCTATTTTGCCAAAGTGTCCAGTCTTGTCCATTTAATTTAAAATATTTAATGTGGGTCTACAGTATATAGATTCCAAGCACAACAGTGTTCAGTTACAAGGAAAATATATTGGCCATTGTATTCTATGAGCTGTCTTGATTTTAAAATAAATGATGAATAATGCACAGTATTTGACTTACTTGCTTAATAAGCTGGACCTGTGCCTAGATCAACCAGAATTCTCTACACACCCCAGCACCATCGATTCAGATTCGCAGTGAGTGTCTGAAGAATGTACAGTGGGGTGGCCATGTCATCCAGAAGTCAGACCCCAGGCTCTCAAAGAAGGTTCTATCTTTCCAGCTTAGGCAAGGCAATCGTACCAAAAGACACCAGGGAACAAAAAAACATTTCAAAGCTATGGTAAAAACAAACTTGAAGAACTGCATCATTGCTATCAGCCCCTGAGAGGCGATTGCTCTTGACTGATTCTGACCCGGATGGAAAAAGAATATCTGGGACGGGGCCCAGCACTTTGAAACCCAAAAGAGTCCGAATGAGGAAGAAAAGAAAGAGCGTCAAAGAGAGCTCACCGTGGCAAGATAGTGCAGCACATGACCAGACATCTTCATAGACAAGGATATCGCCTGGTCAACCTGCCAGGAAGAGTGTGGATCCCAAATGGTTCCATCAGTCGTCTTGGAGGAGAAAACCTTTCTAGACCGTGAGGAATAGCCAGTGAATCATAGGTATCTGCATCTAGAGTATCTTTGGGAATCTCTATGACTAGTCACATTAGAGTAAAACAAGAAAAACAGCATTTCCAGTATCATAAATGTATAAAATAAAACAATACTGATGCACAATGAAAATGTGTGAGTCTCAGATGTACATCAATTTTTGAGCGCAGACATAATTTCATTTTCATTCCAAGCTGTGAGCCCATAGACGTGACGATTTGTTTAGTAGTAGTGACAGAAAGTCATGATTTCGTGAAAAAAAAAACTGCAGGCCCTCAGTTTTTGAAGTTTGAGACTTAAATTAAAATTGCAAGCATTAATTAAGAATCCATTCAAACAAAATGATTTTAATTAACATAAGAACAGGAAAAGATAAAACCACATTCCACTTGAGTAATGAAAATTGCCTGGTCACTATTGGCATAATTAAAAGTTGCCTGTCTGTTTTTTTCTCTCTCCCTTCAAACTAAACATTCAATTTCTTCCCTTGAAAAAGTTACCCTTCTGTGTGACATTGGCCATGTTTCCTTGTTTCTCACTGACCTTCTAGAAAATCATGCTTCTGTAAAACCCCTGCTTTGTTTTGCGAAAGAAAATGACTTTCTTGCGAACTCTCAGAGAGCTGTGTCCTGAAGTACAGTATGTACACCATGGTCCTGCCTGCTCTAGGCCAGGGGATTGTAGACACCCACATTACTGAAGACAGAAGCCCCAGAAGCGTTGTTTCCCAGCAGGGCCATGCAAGATCTCACAGTTCTAATACTCAATGGCACAACTTCAGGACAACAATGTTGATACCTTGTCATGATCAGCTTCTGACCTCAATCCAGAACATCTGTGGGATCAACTCACCACTGCCATCAACTAGAGAGAACAGTGACTGGTCAGGACAAGTGGGAGAACACTAGTCACTGATGGCTGATGAGCTCTATGAGCCAGGATTGTGTTAATGCTCAGCAAGGTCACACTCAATATTCGCTTTGTCGTGTTTTCACATGGTCACTGTGTCACCTTCATGCTGAACACTTAACATTAGTGTTTAATTTGTATCTGTGTTCAAATTCTAGCTGATTTGTTTTTTGTTATCTATATTTTAATTATGAGGGCTGTGTGTTGCACAAGTTCTCCGCATTAGTCTATAAATGGTAAAATATATATATATCACATAGTGCTTCATACATTAATGAATGCACAGGCTGTCTTTGATTTTGCTAAGCAGGTCTCTGGAGCAGGAAAAATAAAATGCAAAAAATTATTGAAGACACCAGCATAATTTGTGAGCCATGGTTTGTAAAAATAGTATATATGTGCATATATAAAAAATCCAGCATTAAATGCAATGCCTGGAGATAGAATGTAAGTAAATCAGGCTGAAGGACCTAAAAAATAATAAAATATCAGAAAAGAAAAAGGACGAAGAAAATGGCATTCATTTGCTGCTGAAGCATACCTCTAATATCTGAGTGTGCTTTCTGAATAAGTGACCAGGTTCAGGTGTGATCAGTTATTTGGACAGGTTCGCTGCACTTCCTTATAGCTGAAATTTCCCTTGGGGTCTTTGCCATTTCTCATTGTCATGGATTTAAATCTTTGTAGCTCCGAAGTCTTCCAATTATTGAACATATATCACTTACCATGGAGTGGTATACAGTTGGAAAGGCTCACATACTGCAAAATATCAAGTACACAGCCGTCATTAATGAATCCTTTTGTTTTGCTTCATTAAATTTGTTTTGCCTTACAAACACTGTAATATTATTGAACTGAGTCAAAACCTGAATGTGTAGGTCTCAGCGTTTGTGTTTTAATCTGTTTCGCCACAAAGCAGATTTATTTTATTTTGCTAACACACCAGCACTGTAATACTGTACTATTCTAAAAGGTGATACTGTAATAATGCAAGAAATGACTGTATTATTTTCTGTTTTAGAGAATACAACATGAGCTGCTCACGTGATGATGAGATTATTGACTTGTCAGGGCTGCTCTGGAATTTTTATTGTGGAATTTTAGTGTCATAGACATCGGAGAGGCACTTGAAGCAGAGAGGTCCTGCTCATTCAAAGTGCAAGTTCTGGCCCAGTTACAAAGTGCAAGTTCTGCCCATAATACATGAACATATTTGTTAGCGCTTTAAATGGTGGAACAATTTTACATGTATAAAGTTAGCAGCCACAGATAGGCCTTCAGTCCTTGTTAGTGTGAAATAGCTTACTTGACCTTAAATACACAAAAGGCTAAACTGGAAGGCTAGAAGATTTCACCCCTCCCAACTTTGTGAAGCATCATGGGGTAATTATTATTCATTCCCATAATTCATTGTGACTGTTAAAAAACACACCACCAACTTGAAAGGTGTTCATTGTGAAACATCTATTTTATATGGATGGACCGGTCTCCCTAGTATTACTCTGAAGTTTAAAATTATGATACTGTAAATGATGCATGTAATATAATGGAATAATAAAGGTTATTTTAAAACCTATCTATCCACATAATATACCTCTTAGTACCTGCAGATATATTAATTGGCTTTCTACATCTCACTACATTTTAAATACCACTCAGTAGAATGAAGTCCTATTGTTCAATAAACATAAAAATACATACAGACTATACATTGGTACACCTACAGTGTATTCATGAATAGCCTGTAGGTGATTTATTTTTTATTTTGTATTAAGTTTCAATTTGATCTGGAAGTAGTTTCATAAATTGAAATGATTTCAAACTAATCATGCAACATGTAATGTTTGCATCACTGCCATTATGGTTTTTAACTGGGTATTAAATATACTACAAATCCTGGGGTGATTAGGATGTGTTGCCCCCTTTAAAGATACATTTCTTTAAGTCCAAAAAAAAAGATATGTCCAAAAAACGTTCTTGACTTTGGATTAAGGTTCATTAATCCCAGGGAACATCATTCAGAACTGCTATCCTTCTAATTCCTGCGAGGTTGTGTTCTGTGTTACGCAGTCATTCACTTACAGAAGTCTTTTAATGTTAATGTACATAAATATGTTATAATGTCATTGGATAGCCGATTTATACAGGTGTCACCTCTGACTTGATTTCCAGAAAACGGGTTTTGCTTTGGCACTGTTGAAGTTGCAATATTGTTATCAGGCGAAATGTATTCATGACACTGGAAGTCCAAGTGCCTTCTGGGCTTTTGTAATATAATAGCCTCCTCTTTATCAAATTTAACAGTTTATTGGAAACAGCTTGTACACATGATTTAGTCATGGCACTGAGCGGCCACACGGGCTTCCCTCCCCCGCCTCAAGCACAGCTCCATCACAGTCCACGCTTGCTCCCAGTGAAATGAGTCTGCTCCCCGAGTCTGGCCTGGTAATTCTGTTAGGGAGAAAGGGATGACAGAAACTTCTCTTTGTCTCCAAGACCAAGACGCACAGTGAACTCTTTGTTTGGGATGCCCGTCCGTCCTCCCGTTCATTTTCTAACCGTTTCACCCAGTACAGGGCGGCGGGGGAGCCGGATCCTATCCCAGCAAGCAACGGGAGCAAGGCAGGGTACACTTGGACAGGATGCCCGTCCGTCACAGGGGGTACACAGACACAGATAGCTTCCCCAGGTTGTCTGTGAGATGTAAATACTGTGTTAATATAAATATCTTAGTGTTCTTCATCAGTAGGCTCCTCTTGCTCAGTTTTTCCCATACGAATGTATAGTATACTTTACATTTTTACATCATTTACTTTTATTTACAATCTTGAGTTTTATCTAAGTCTCTTGAGTTTCATTTGCTGTTTCTAAAATGTTTGCTAACCCTATTTTGTAATCTGCAAACTTGACTGCTTTACTAACTATACTTGGATCTAGATAAGTGATAAGTGTTCCTAGTACAGATCCCTGTAGTACTCCACTAATTACATCACCCCAATTATAACGTCCACACCTTGTTTAAAGGGGTTTGACATGACTAGATAAATACAGGCAATTCCTCTTGTAGGGTCTCTGACAAATATGGCAGTCTAGCCATTTCTTCTAAAATGTAAAGAAGAAATAACTCCTGATTGTGTTTAAGACCTGTCTAAGGTTTTACTTTTTAAATAACATATACTTTCTTTTACACAAACAATTTGTGCATGCATTGTTTTTTTTATTTACCCAGCCTGACCTTTTAGGAATGCTTTAACAATTAAAGCATGTGCTTTGATATACTGTATGGAAAAGGAATTAGCATTTACAATTGATTTCAATGTCCTGTTTCCTTTACAAACATTGTTGTTTTAATTGATCAAGCTTTTGTCGTTTTAGTGTAAATATTTTTTTAAAATTTTACAGAGGACTAAAAATCCCTGGAACTAAGAATTAACCACTATACAGCAGTAATGACCTCTGCACTACCACTGGACCACGTTCCTAAGATTCTCAAAACCTATATTCTAATGCTACTAACAGAAAGCTTATGACCACCTATAAGTCTCTATATCTCACAAAAAAGGAATCAGATATATAAGTAGTTGCGCTGCCTGACAGGGAAGTGATCATATAGCCTTATATCTTGGCATTAAGAAAGGAGGTTAGTCTTAAAACTTTCAAAAGCTCTTATTTTTAAGCCACATCCCATCAGGATATCTTCTGCATTGGCAGAGAATCAACTGCAAGTGATACTTTGGGCATTTCAATGCACTGACCTCAATGTATAACTTTCCTTTTTGGCAGCTCTGACGATTTCAGTTGGAAGTACCTAAATACACAAGAAAGGAAAATGATTATGGGATGAATATTAGATATCACTCGAGGGGTTTGCAGAGAAGGCGGGAGTGTTGGGTTACGATCTGAGTGTCAAGATTGCATGACATCTTTCAGTGAGGAATGCAAACAGTGCAGAGAACAAGTATCCTTTTCATCACCAGCCCGGTGCCTCGCCTTAATGTGGGGATGAGCAGGAAACATTACTATGACAGTAAACACACAGATCAGGTAAATATCTGGGGATGAAAGGCTTTGTTGTGTCCTCACAGGAGTTGTAGAGCTTCAGATACTTTTGAAGGGTGAAACGTTCTCACAACAGCAACAACCTACTGGTGAAGACAGAGGCATGTGAACGGTACTACTTCGCTCAGGCGGCACTGAAACTTACAATTTGGTTTGACTAAACGAAGACAAGGGGCTTGTTAGTCCATACCCGCCTCCAGCATTTCTACAATTTTTGTATACACGTACTGTATATTACGCACGACCACAAAAATTAATTAATTTCACTCAGGTAGACAAGATATCACAGGTATATTGTAATTCTGAATCACTGTATCACCCAGCTCTGATGTCAGCTGAATTGTTTACCGTCTTTCCTTACTGCAGAAATTAAATTTAACTGCCGTCTGGCCATGCAGCTACAGTACAGTACAGGCAAGCACACGAGATCGAGAAACTGATAGAAATGTAGATTTAATCACCCCCATAATAATGCACGAGGCGATCACACACTTCTAGTTGTAAGAAATTTGTCACTATATTCATCTCAATATACAGTATGTCTACATACTGTTTTGCATATTTTAGAACAGCTCTGTGCCTGGTGGCTATAATATAATATTTTAAGTAGTATCGTACCGCAAGAAGTGAATAAGCTGAAGATCAGCGTTATATTTACACAATTAAATAATTATAAACCAATGTTCTTTTCCCAGCAACCAAAATCTATGCATGTATTGTTTTATATTTTATAACTGTGCATTTTGTGCATTTTTACTTGAATTGTCCTTTGCACGGTGCTCACCTTGAGACAGACCCCTGAGACAGCAATTTTCTACTTCCGCAAGACATTAAAGTCCTTGTGATGTAACATGCTTCGTCTTTAAAAACATAGAATCCCATGGGAACACTAAATAGTAACCATCAGCTCTTATGATGCTTATAAAGATATAAGGAGGCTGTCAAAGGTCGCCAACTAGCTATTAATGATACCTTTTTAACTAAAGAAGTGCACAAATCCTTCTTATCCTGAAGATTTAACATCACCCCAAGGCTTCTGAGTTGCATTAAGGATGTTTATTGCAGGTTATTGAAGAAGTGCAGAGATTTAAAATGCTTTCTCAGTGCAGTTCCCAGCTTAGCTCAGGTCCAAAGAATGCACTGTCACTGGGCAAGTAACAGTTCTGGTGTTATTGATCTTTGATGTCCATACTTGGTGAGTTCACGTTGCTTGAATGTTTTGTTTTTATTTCACTTTCAAATTGCCCCGCAGTGAAATTAATGTTTAATGGTACACCGTTTGGAAAACAATCTGAACTTCTTTCTCAAACTAATTAATACATCTGTCTCCAGGTGTTAAATGTATTAAACCTTGATACAATCGCTCTGATGACTTTGCTAAGCGGGTCTCAGGACATTCGTACCCTCAATGCTGAGCCAGGAGCAGAGCAGACACAGGACGTAAATAGGCTCCACAACAAGACATACCAGAAAGACATGAATAATCAGAGGGAACTAGGAACAGGACAGAAGTAGAGCGCCCTCTAGGTGTACAGGGCGTGACATCTACCTATTTACAGTATCTAGACTGACAGATCCTGAATTATGCCATTTTGGTTAAACTGTTCCTGACTGAAGACATGAACAGAAGGTCTCCATAACGTATGAAGCTGGTGCTTAGAATAGTCTGAAAGACCAAGTAAAAATTGATTGTAGCATGCCCTGCGTGTACAGTACACAGCACAGGAAATACGGGCAAGTATTTCTGGCCACACGTTTTAATCACAGAGGGCATTTACTAACAGATTTTCTTCTTAAAGATGATTATCGGTTTCAGCAAATTCACCTGTCAGCGGTGCTGAGGCCATATTTTGCGGTAGGATCAAAGCCGAAAAAAACACTTTCCTTTTGCCTCCTAATTAAAACATTGCAGTTAAGGGTTAAGAACATGGCCAGCGATCTCTGTTTAAACATTAAGAGCAAGTAAAACATGAGGAGTTTTGTCTGGCAGGATAAAAAATGGAAGGTAGAGCTGGCAGACATATCATATATCAGGCAGGTTTAACGTGCATAATAAAATGAATGGCCCTGCTATCTGCATACATTGTGTGAACTTAGTCTAGTGTGCCACCATTTATTGTGTATTGGAGACTAAATGACATTCTGTTGGGTTTTGTGGTGCACGATTAAGCTAGTACTACATATTATTTTCATAGCAGCTGTAGGCTAAACATTCAAAACAGGAGCTCAGCTTAACATCTGAGTGCTTCACCTAAATGTCTATAAAGTAGAAAATATGATTTTACTGGCTTAAAAGGTACAAATACGGTTCACGGAAAATGCTTGCATTTTGAATGTTTTTGTTCTTTAATGTAGAAGGCGTTGATTTTCAACTTGACGGTGTTTCAGCTGAAGGCCCGTTGGATGTAGTGTTTGCAGGTAATCACTGTTCACCTTTATGTTGTCGAGAGGGCATGAGAGGTATGTTTATTGTGTTTGTACTAGTCTGCTGTTTCTGTCTGAACACAGGGAGGGATGAAATGTTATTAAAGCATGTAGGGAACACGGCTGAATGTTTTCAGCCTTGTGAAAAGCGCAGCAAAAGGCTGGAGAGACAGAGGCATGGGTTTGCACATGCGGGGACAAGACCCAACCAGATTTATACATAGTACAACAACTACAGAATGTGCGAATGTTGTAATACTTTCAGAATGGGAAATTAAATATTTAACCAATCGAACTGCGCTTTTTACCCCCAAGTAATAAAATACACTTTCCATCATATTAACTGCAATGTGGACAATAAAATATCTTAATGCGTGTGTGAAGTATTAGATTGGTTTTGTCAATATCGTTGTTCATCAAAATAAATGTGCTGCTTGGAACCTGCCCTTCTTGAGCAGTGGAATTGTACTGTCACCTGTACAGTCATTTGAGCATTTGACTTAGTTTAAAACCTGTTAAAAGTATTGAAAGTGAGGTAAGGGAAAGTGAAAAGTCTGTATTTTTTTAACCTGAGGTCTGATATGTCAACAATCAATTGCTCCCACCAATGCATCAGAAGTAATTAAAAATAACTAATAAAAAGAATATCAAATACGATTATAAATACCACAATTAATATTGTTATAATGTTATGTCATTCTCCAATATTATAATTACATGAATTATATGATAAAAATGTAATATATATTATATAGTGTTATCATCATATACTGTATATATACTGAACTGCAAGGTGGTCAGTCAGTAAAATTCCTTGCTTTGCAGGACTTTTCGTATCGACAACGACTTGTTGTTGATAAACAAACAGCCACTGATAACCCAAGCTAGATGACGGGCTGTTAGAAATGATACAGGAAAATGGAAAATGTAATAAAACATTTGTATGTGTACAGTATGTGTGACTTGTTTCTCTTCCTTTGTTAATAAAAAGTGACCATTGTTTTAGATTTCCGTGATACAAGAAGCAAAGAGAATATTCAAAATTATAATATTTTAACCAGATTCTTACAGAAAGTTATAAACTTTTCCTTGTTGAATCGAACATCTTGTTTTATTTATTAAGTGCTTACAGAACACACTGCCTGACTGCTTCATACTATCTGAAATAAAAGCAGCTTGCTTACACATGTATCTGTATTTCCTGTAACCAAAGCTATAATAAAAGTTCTGTTCAAAATAGGGTAACAAGAAGTTTAAGAAATCATAAGCTTTAGAAAGGCATCTTTCAATGTATTTATAATTTAAACAGATCATGACTATATAATTTTCTTTAATGTTTTAGACTTTAATGTAATCTTTTTTAATACTAAGAGGTTGCTTCTTATATCAAGATTTCTGTGAGAGCAGCAATAGTAAACATGCTACACACTTATAGAGCACATTTATTTCTCTTTGCTAATCATTTCAGTGCCATTCACTTCTTCTATTAAGTAATTAAGCAGATTAAGCAGTTCCAAACAATGGGGGCATTTGTTTAAATTAAATCACTGGGAAAAGAAAGTAATGGGAATGTCAAAGTGACATTTCGTGTTTTCATTTAGACCAGTGAGCCTGACATTCCTATCCCTTCCAGTCTCACTACCGTGTATGAGAGTGTCAACATATTCTCCTGCAGAGACTTCGTAAGAAACATACCTACAGTACCATATGTGTCTTTGTCTTGAAGATTACAGTGCCATGTTTGCTTAAAGCTAAAAGAAAACTAAATTAAATGATATAATGTTGTATAAATATACCAGAAAATGCAGGTTTAACAGTAGATGTTTAATGTAACATTTAGCTGGTATGTCATCAGCCCGCCACACTTGAACACCTGAGTACAACACATGACTATTGATCCTGGAATTCTCTGTCCACATTTGTTTTGGCTGAGGCAAGGAAGAGCTTACTCCCAGTTCTGGCTGCAGCACTATCAATTTCATGCGCAAGATATGAAGGTATGAGGCTCTATAGGAGGGTCAGATGTTAGCAAATTTAATTAAGCACACCATTCCACGTCTCACTCATCACAGGCTTGCACTGTTACCCCCAAACCGTGCTTCTCTGACCCACAACACATAAGAAAATAAAGAAAGACCTGTGGAAAGTAGGAAATGATTCTGGATGCAATTCAATATTTATGGAAAACAGAAAAGGGATCCCCCTACCTGGGTCACCAGCACAACATGTGTTGGCAAGCGTGCAAGCAGAGCATTACTTAAGATCACAGCCCTCCACGCTGTCTGTCTCCTTTGCTGAGTGGTTAAGGTGTTCCTCCACCTGAACCTTCCCCTCTCTGTCTTATACATACCTTGAACTCATCTTCTTGGCCTGTTGCCTTTCTGGCTTGGAGCCCAGTCCTATCAAATCTGGGAGGCCAGGAGGCCAGTGTAGGTAAGTAGGTAAGGCAGCACTGGAGGTGAAAATCCCTGTAAGGAAGAAGAATTACTACAGTCATGGGTACTGGGGGACTAGCAGGTGACATTATTCCTTTTGAGGTGCAAATTCCTTTCGGGCCAGTGTGGTGGTTCTGTGGCTCAGGATCTGCGTCTGTGGCTGGAAGGTTGCGGTTCAAATCCCACAGCTGGCAGAGGAATCCTACTCCGTTGGGCCCCTGAGCAAGGCCCTTAACCCCAACTGCTCCAGGGGCGCTGTACAATGGCTGACCCTGCGCTCTGACCCCAAGCTTCTCTCCCTGTCTGTGTCTCAAGGAGAGCAGGTTGGGGTATGCGAAAAGACGAATTCCTAATGCAAGGAATTGTACAGGGCTAATAAAGTGATGTTTTGTTAATATAACAGGGCCCTTCAATGGTCATCATGATGTCTCAATTTCTGTGCTTTCACGGAAAAAAAATTGAAGCAAGATTAAAACAAACTTTCTGGCAAAAGACATTGTTAGTCCAGCCATGCGCTGGTCTCCAAAACCAGTGTGCATTTCTGTGATAAGATGTGTTTGCTGTCCCCTGCATCCCCTTGTGGAGATTTCCTGTGACCATTATATTGTGTGGTGGGCTGGAACTGACTGTCCTGCCTTGTTAGTCGTTCTGATAAAAGGGTAATATTCTGCATGGGTTTCACTGTGACACAGACGCTCAAAATATGCTCTTCTGTTCTGTTCTAATATCTGTTTTTTATTGTAATCAAGACTAGACAAAACCAGTAAACCAGTAAAAAGGAAGTTTAATTAAATGTCAGGTGCATGTGAGTTCCTGTTAACAGTAACTGTAACGTTAACCATTACGTTCTATGGAAGCACAGAAAGTTGCTTCTTCTTCGTTAGTTTGTACTTTCATGTCTTGTACTGTAGGTGCAATCAGTTCAGATACATTTCTGAGATGAAACTTTGCGTGAGAAAGTTTCACAGAAGTAGAAGATCGTTCCATGGTACTAGCTGGAAAGAAAATTAATTATTGAGCTTGGCAGAACATCAGTCACACCAGTTTAGTCATCTAATTATAAGAGGCTCCATATTAAAACAGCAACAAAAATGTGCTTCACAACCACAACATGATACTTATTCCCCCATATAATTACCTGAGATGTGAATTTATTGAAAATGAGTATTCTTCATCTTTTTAATTATGTTGGTTTCCTGAGTATTGGCAGTGGTTAGTGACGGAAGCTCTTTTATTTATAAATTATTATTTATTTTGTACAACAAAACTTTGAAAAACTGTTGCTCCCTAGCTTTCGGATTATGGGCAGATTCCTCCACTGAGGTGCTTCGTGAATGTTTAAAGTTTGCTAAATTAGTTTTGTCACAATGTGTGAGATGAACCACACTGTCAATAGCCCCAGGCCCAGAGAAAGCAAAGGTCCTGTCAGTCAAAGCATGTCTTCAATCAGCCCATTCATCTGCTTCCTGAATTTCAGTCTTGCGGCTGCATTTCTGAATCAGCAGCACAGTCAAGCAGTCACCTTGGTGGTGGGGGGGGGCTGCTTAAAGTTTCCCTGATCGATATAAAACATGTGTTTACCAAATCAAACGGGAATGTTATTCTTCGGTATTTCTTCTTTTTATTATCATTAGCGGTAGAGAAAGAGGATTATCCAGTGTGTTACATTTTAGCTAAAACTTACTTTATGTATGCTATAACACTAAAGATGTAACACTCCATTACACAGCCTGCTACATTAAAACAACCATAAAATGGTTTCAAAGTTTTGTTTTTCTGTTCAAGGCCTTCAGTGAATTCTTCTCATGGATAGTAGAACTGAATGGGACTTTGTTACTTATCGTTTAAACAATCTTATTCTTCCTTTTGAGCAAGTCAAAACATCAAAACACAATTAAAATGTATCTTTGGAAGAATGGATCAAACCTGCTAGCTTTAACTTCAGTTGTCTAGAATATACCTATAATTTTGGGGATATTTTAAAAATATATTTTTGACTAATATACTGAAATGTCGTTTTTGTTCCAAACAAATTTGTAGCTTTTCGGAAGTGGGGTTTGAACAAGTGTTCTGGTAAATAAAATAAAAAAACTGAAATTTTGCTTTTCAAAAACAGGCATTCTTTAATTTTTTTTTCACATCCACATCTTTGGCAACAGGTGAAAAAAACATTTGCTTAGACATCCCCAAAGGCACGCAAATATCAACAACAGCTGATTGAAAAATACAGAATTCTGAAACAAACATACTGTACAGTATATTTATACCGTGGAACGGAAATGAAAGGGATACATCAGATTTGTAAAGATCTGTTCACAGTTTTAACTAAACCGAAATACCACACCCTGCCAATTTATGGTAATTAGAATAATTAAATACACACAATACAGTATAGCTAGACAAAAATAAAGGAAACTACAGGCCGAAGACAAACTAAAACATTCAAAAGGCTTAGTTTATTTACATTAAAAAGACCTTCTAAAATTACTGTTATCAGTGCAGTTGGTTTATTTACTTATTATTCTTAATAGCATTATTTCAGTTTTAGCCTTGTTTTTTAACATCATCATGAGTAGGGTAATTGTTGTGTTAGTGCACATAGGATCCAGTTATTATGATCTATTATCATCCAGTTAAGAGGCATTTTATTACTGAAATGTGCTCTCTGTGTAGAATTGTGGCTGAAAACCATCGAGCATCAGGTTAGGCAGGAAACAGGAGTGTTCGTGATATAATTTAGCATTCTGACAACAAGTAAAGACATTTCCAAATAAAGCAAAAACTCAATAAGAGGAAGTGCAGTCCATAAATTGGGAAATTGTAAAACAATTTAGTTGTAAGTAAATAATTTTATGCGCGGAGATAAAAAACACACCTCTTCAGTTTTATATTTCAATGTATTCAGGAGAAGCGCAGTGTTTGAAAGAAGGTATATAAACCCATCGGTCTTCCAGATCCATCATTGACATTGTCTGCCCTACAGCCTAGTCTATTTAGCTCAGATCTGATCAGCATCTTTATAGTTTATCAGCCTTGGGGTTCAATTTTGGTTTGGATGCCTTTACAAATGAACACAATCACTGGTGAGTCTGTGCATCCTGATTGCATAGAGGAAACAGAGCTAGGAACTTTAGTGGATTACAGTGTCACTTGAGGATAAAGTACAAACACAAATGCACCTCCAGTGGTCTCACTGATATCGGTATTCCACATATGTCTTTAGTCTTATTTCACTAAAATAATATAATTGTCTCCCGTCTTATTGCTTGTAAAGTCATATTCTATCTTCAGGCAATGCTGGTGATCAATGTACTATCTAACAGAATCAATTTGTCCAGGAATACTATTTATTTTGAAAATGATATGAGGCTAGATCTCAATGTGGTACTGTGTTTGCTGTATTAGTTTAGCAAGCTGGGCCATAATCTTGGGGCAATCATTTAATAGCTTTGTTGTTGTTGTTTTGTTTTCCTTAAAAGGAACCATCCAAGTTTTAAAAGCTGCCTCGGTACCTTAATGTGATATGTGTTTAATAATCTTGTAGAAATCCAAATTGTATTCTATTCTATGATAGAATAAATATTCTATTCAATAATAGCGTATCTAGTAACAACATTAATTTGCACATTGTCTTCCACTCTATAGTCCAATGTACTGGGTACAATTCATCCACACCTGAAGATACAGTACATAGATTGTAGATGTTCTCCTTCAGGTAAACTCCTGATACAAATGTAAAGACAGTCATTTATTTAAAATTGAACCCCAGCTAGATCCTGACAGGAGGTCTTGTTGGAACAACCAAACTGCAAGAGATTCTGATAAATGAGCGAACACAAGGTAGGCATTTGCATTGATATGAGTCAGATATTTTTTATAGGTGTCTTCTGCTTAAGCCTACAGTACCCTTTCCCCCCATTAATCTAGTTCATTCATCTGAACTCATGGAACACTTTATTCCAGCAGAATGCTTAATCACAGCCTAATTTATTTCCATTTTTCTATTTGGACCATATTTATAAATTTGCTTTCAACTGGTCTTAAATGGTCAATTTCAATTTGTCTATTTGTGATTGGTATCAACTCGGGTATCGATTTCTGAGTTTCAAAACTGCCATTATGCTCACTGTGGGAGTGGCAGATGCAGTGACAATCCCCTTATGGGTATGTCTGTCAGTCTTCCACATCTGTGTCTGTTCATCCCATACCGATCAAATAGTAAGTGCTGTTTAGCCAGAAATAACATCAGCATGTTGAGATGTGGAGGAACCAAAGTGAAAAGCATAGCCCTGTTCAGATAAGGCAATTCTAAGTTGTAGAAATAATAAGGTCTAGAAAGGTTTAGAGCACAGCTGGAATGAAGAAAGGCAGACAATACCAGGGTTGGGAATCACTAGGAAAAGCTGATTCAAACTTTCTTTCAAACAGCCTCTGAGCTGGCCTGTCACAAAGACACGTTAAGTGCTCATCTTTTGGAATATAGTGAAGAGACACAGCCCATGCATTTGAAATCAAGTGGTCGACCTAATTTTATTCCATGTGTTGCATTCAACATTTTATCGAAATCCTTTTATTTCCTTTTTGGTCATCGGGATTAAAAGTCTATCATTGTTTCAGAATAAAGAATACTGCTAACAATGTAGTTTTGTTTGCATTTCTTTTTTAAAGACCTTTCAGTACTGCACATTGTACAGTACTGAACATTTTCCTATGAATCACCTCCTCGCAACTGTAATCTCATTAAAGAAATTTAAAAGACTACTGGGAGCAATTCTAAAAAGATTCCAGTGTACCAGTTAAGAACACCATCTATTCTAACAAACAGAAAGGATTTGTATTTCAAGGTATGAAATACACCCCCTACAAGCTCTGTGGCATTGCACACCTGCATACAGGAGCTTCTATTCTGGAAGCACAGAATGTGTGCTATTGTTTTATTTTACATCCAATTTTAAAAATATTATTATATTCAGAATGTTTTTGTATTTTGGCAGCTAATATCAAATTTCCAATGACATCTAATATTGAAGAACAGACAGTTGATATTAAATGATGTTCTGAAAGAAAACGTTCAGTGATGAAGTGCTGAATGGTTAGTTTCTTGTGTTTTTAGTTGACGTGATGCTCCTCTTTAAAAAAATAAAATTATAACTTGTTTTTGAGATATTTACCCATTATAAATTGACAACTCCCTGCGTAATTTTGGTCACCTCATCTCAATAGCAATATTTTGCTGTTGCTGGAAGAACCCTAGGAAAAGCAGCCAGAATGATTTTGAATCTACAAGGAATTAATCAAAGCATTAACCACTCAAAGAAACTGATTTAAAAAAAATACTGTACATCAATCCAAAGTATTCTACAATGAAATGAGAAGAATTCAGCAATGAAATGAGAACACAGGAAGACAGCTAAAGAGTAAGAGCACCTGCATTACGAACTCTGGAGAAGAGGCAATTCTTTATGTGAGCAGTTGTGGGCAACTGGGACATTTTCTATAAACCAGACTATTGCAATGTATCAAGCAAAGTCTGTTGGATTGTTTCATCTCATTTATGACTGATTTACTGTATGTTCTTCAGTTGCTTCACACATTTCTGTGTGATCATTTAGAGATTTAATTTGTATATTTACTTTCAATTGTGTATAATCCTTGTAAGCGATACCTGCAATGCAACTTTTGGAATTGGTGTGACAGAAAAACTGCAGTTTTTTTTTTTAATTTTTAGAGAAAAGAACTAATTACAATTTCCATCTGTAATTCATGAGTCAGGAGGATGCTGATTGAAATGAATTAATTAATTTTACATTCCAACAGCACATTTAATTATATTTAAAGATCCCAATGTGCTTTAGAGTAATTCCACAGCATAAACAATAATTTAAAAGTGAATTGTCACCACCTCTGGAATTCAGCAACTTATCGGTGCCAGAAAACTATTAAACAGCAAACCTTGGGAATTATCTGAAAAGGACCTGGAGCCGGAAACAAAAAATACTGAAGGGAAATATGTTTGGCAGGTCATGTTTTACACATTTTTTCTGGAATTTGCAATGACAATGATTTTTCCCATTGGGAATGTCATGGGACTGTTGACGTCCAGACTGTGGACAGGGCCTTGGTCACAACTCCTTTCTGGCAGGTACTGTACAGTATAGGGCTCGGAGCTCCCTGTACCCACAGCACTGAGATACAAGAGCGGACATTACTCCACAACCCCTGAAACATCCCCCCTTCAAGTCAGACCAGACCAATCCCCCAGGAATATCCCGGGTAGCCCAGGGATGAGGACATTTTTTTTTGCATTGTGTGAAAGTGGAGGTAGAAAGCAAAAGACAGGGCATATAGAAGGGGGACCTTCCCCTGAAGATTGATCGTGTTTAATGCATCGGCCACCTCCACCAAGGTAATCTCAACATCTGCGCTGCAAGTGCTTAATAGCTCTAACTTATCTGAGCTTCTGAGGCCTAAGAAGATGTAATGTGGCAACTTGGTTGCTTTTGGGGCACAACAGCACATTGGCCACAGCACCTCAAAAAGAATGAGAGTAGAGGAAGAACAATGCTATTTTCCCCCTTCGTGATGTACAATACTGTAGTGGCCAGAACAACCGTCAGACATTCAAAAAGAAATAGTTAACTATGTTTACCGATGACCACATGGTCGTTAATAAATCCGGAAATAAATGATTATTTGCACAGAGAGATAAGCAGAAAGATAGACAGGCATAGGCACTGTTAAGTATCTGTCTTCTTACTGGGTTGAGAACTATGCATCTTAATATTATTATCTGTCTGGTTACACTTCTAAAGAAATTAATGTTCTGTTTCCCTATTTAACAAATGCATCTGTGGTAGAGTAATTTGCTTCAGTAAGTTAAATAACATGCTACGATTTAGAAGTTGGAAAGTCTCTAAATGAAGCCTGTGTTTAATATTCGCTTTCAAGCATGGTGGTTTACTGCCAAGCCACTTGGTCTCCAAATTTTCGAAGACAATCAATTTTTCTAAATATGACATAGCTATGCTTGAAGCTTTTGAGCAACAATGGTAACATTTATTATGAAGTTTTAGTGTCGGAAAAAAACAAAAACATATGTTGTCATTGCTCCAGATACATTTTATAGAGGAAATAATAAGATTTTTTACATCTGGTTAGTCTGGTTGTGCATCTTGTGTATATTTTCATTTCATTGAAAAGACTCCTTGTATTGAAAGTCCTAGAAAACAATAGCTGTTTGATATTCTGCGCACTACCGTTTGCTTAGAACCGAGTCCAAGGAGAAGTCTGGTCTCTGGTGTCTTTCTTCCATAGAAGTTGTTGGATTCTTGTGAAAGGACACAGAGAGATCAGCGTAATCATGGCCAGTTCAGGTAAAATGCTTTACACATCCTCCAAACGCTCCATGATTGATTAATCTCTTTTTAATTATCTCATCATTCATTTACATCCTTCCCCGTTCCACCCTCACCTTTTCCCTCTTCGTTTTCAGAAACTGATTGAACAGTAACAACGCCTTCTTGGTTTCTCCATCTGCTCTGGGGCTGTAATGCTACTTTTGAACTGGAAATACAAGGGAACACAGCAAGGTGCAGAACTATTCCGGAAGAAAAAGAACAAAATGAGAAAAGGGAGGCAGTAGGTCCTGACCCTTATAACGGACGATCCTTCACCCAGTCCGCATAACAACCCCAAAAATACAGAGGCAGTTATATGAGTCATGAAAATTTAGCGTTCATTGATTCTAAATAACCATGAAAGGTGTAACAAGGCACCTGTGGGGCTGAATCATAAACTTTCTTCAAAGGTATAGGTGATGTGAATCCTTGTATAGGACCACCTGAGGCCAGCTTACCCAATCAGGAGAAAGTAAGATTGACAGCATGGTTTTCTTTTACAAGCTTGCATAGAGGTGATGCTTTAGTCTAAGGGCGTTGATCATTTCACTTCGTCGGCTTCAGAAATATGGGGGGAAATAATCACAACAGAGAATTGTTTTTAGTGATTGTGGAGCAGCTCTTGTACGCAGATCTTCTGACTGTGCTGTGGCAATAAGAGGGGCCCCTATGACCAAACCCCAGCCTCCCCGCATGTCATCTGTCCATGTATTTGAAGGCAAAGCTTCTAACCTCACATCTCGTAATTTAATTTGCCATAAAAGTAAAACAACTTTGATTTGCATCAACGTATCTATGTTAGAATGGAAAACTTCGCTATTACAAATAACATTTGGATCTTATTAAATAAACTTTTACTGTTTTAATCGGGGAAGATGAAAATGTTACATTTGAAGAGGAAAATAAAATTGCTACAAGTTTCATTATGAAAACGTACTCTGTCTTGAACTGTATTTGTGGCTTATCGAATCCCCTGGTGCAGCCACCTTTAGTTCTTCAGATGAAAAACTCAGTGAATATATTATTTAGAGTGGTGGTCAGAATTTCTTAGTTTCTGAATGCCCAAGAGCAGTTCTGGCTCCGGTGATAAACATCAAATAAATTATTCACCGCTTCTTGACTTGAACGCCAGAAAATAGAATCCTTCTGTTGCTGAGCAATACGCATTGTCTCAAAATTAATTTCATTTATGTATTAGATATATTATTTTAAATCAAATTAAGGGGAACGGGTGACGGACTGATGTTCGTAGCAAAGGCTGAGGTGGATCTGACCTGATAATAAAAAAATGGTAAATATTTTTACTTTAAACTCCTAACATCGTGTTAGTCTCATATAAACACAATTAAAGTGTGCAAAAAAAAACTAAACTGAGATGTGAAAGAATGACATGTTATTTTTACTAGTCTTTACTCTTTTCCCATCTGGGCTGTGTATTGTATTCAGTGGGTGCTTTCCTGCTTTTATGAGATCCATCCATTATTACAAAGCATCTTGTTCCTTGTGAGGGCTACAGCATCATGGAGCCTGTCCCAGCAGGCAATGTGTGCAAGACAGGGCTACACCCTGCACAGGACTCCAGGCCATTACAAGACACACATATAGACACACAAGGTCTAGACACACAAGCACCCAGAGAAAAACCACACAGACTATGAGGAGAACATTGCCAACTCGACACAGAGGGCACCCCAGTCTAAAATCGAACTCCCTGTCATGACCTATTATGTGATGTCCCTCTTAGACCCCTTAATGGGCGATACTGTTCCAAAACCGACCACAGCAGACTCTGCACGGTGCACTTGAAGCATTTTTTTTACATTAGCAGTGGTAGAGTCTCCCAGCTTGGAGGCTGCCGTTGTTGTTATGTTTTTGCGCAGCACGATATTATTTTGGAAATGATCATCACAAGCTATAGGCTCTGCAAAAGATTGTTATATTGCTAAATTAATTACAGCATTAATTTACAACTATAATTAAATCAAAATGGCTTCTATCTCACAAAGAAGGCTTTGTTTTGAACATGCACTTCAACTGGTCTTCAAAGACAGCGGTTTAATCTTGCTAAATGGTCATCACAAAAGTTACACTTTTTTGGTAGGAGATACAAAATTTCAGAAACGGGAAAGGAAATCATGATATTCTGTGTAACAGTCAAGTTGAGCCTGTTTCATATAGTATGATATTAGCCACTTTCATTTTAACCTTTGAAAGAATGAGATCCAGAAAAATCTCTTTCAGATCTGTTGTTGATCTGTTGTTGAAAAGTTTCAGATCTGTTGTTGATTCCTGTTGTTTTTTGTTAGAATATAAATTTACTTTTATGATTTTTGTATTACTTGCTGACCTTTGTGCTTTATACTGCATCATTAAGATCTCTATTACATAGCACAAAACATACTGTATGACATACTGTATTACATCATTTTAACTCTATATATTCTCCAATGCCTGGGAAGATCTTCCTGTTCAAGTGGTTTTTGTTCAGAGCCCCAAACCAGGCTTACAAGAGATGGGCTTGCCAGCAGCCATATCGCCCTGCAACTCACAGCTGGCAGCCTCACTGAAACTCAGCAGGTGTGAGCCTGGTCAGTACCTGGATGGGAGACCTCCTGGGAAAGCTGAGGCTACTGCTGGAAGAGGTGTAAGTGGGGCCAGTAGGGGGTGCTCACCCTTCAGACTGTGTGGGTCCTAATGGCCAGTATAGTGACGGGGACACTAGACTGTAAAAAGGCTTTGTCCTTTGGATGAGATGTAAAACCGAGGTCCTGACTCTCTGCGGTCATTAAAAACCCCAGAGCGTTTCTCGAAAAGAGTGGGGGTCTTCCCCCAGTATCCTGGTCAAATTTCCTATTAGCCCTTACCAATCATGGCCTCCTAATAATCCACAACTATGGCTTATGCGGCTCTCCTCCCCACTGAGAGCTGGTGTGTGGGGAGAGGACTGGCGCATCATCCAGGTGGGGCTGCACCCTGGTGCTGGTGGAGGGCATCCCCATTACCTGTAAAGCGCTTTGAGTGGAGTGTCCAGAAAAGTGCTATATAAGTGTAGGGGATGATGTTGTTTATTATTACTATGACTGCAAAATCCATTATTGAATAATTGTCCTCTGATGTTGTTCTACTATCATGTGATGCTACGCTCTGTCTGCTTCAAACACAATAATATTTAATATTTAAGAACCAGTTTACTCCCATGTCTCTGCTACTTCTTAGTTGTCTTTTAAATGCACTTTTTATATATACAGTATATACTGTATGTATAAAGTTAATATAATGTAACACCTCATAACTCAGAAATTCAATAAATGGCTGAAAAATTTGGAGCATTTAAAATAGCTACAGTAGCAAACGCAGTGTTTGGTGTTTTAGGTGGTGGCCCAGAAAGATAATTGTTAATCGCTGGAGAAATATCTACAATTATGTTTGTTTTTTTCTAATGCTTTCAATTATTTCCAGCACCACAGGTTTTGGAAGGTAACATACAGTACAGTACTGTAAATTAAGACTGAAATGTGAGCAATGACTTTTATTTTTTAAGAAAAAAAGCAAGTGTTCTACAGATGCATCATGGGATTGCCGTTGGCCAGGAATTTAAATGCTTGAAAAACCTGTTGAGTCTTGTTGATTTTTTTTCATCGTTTTTTCAGTATTTTTATGATAGAGACGGTGAATGCTTGACAACAGTACATCCCCTCTCCCTATCTCAATATCTTTTTGTGTGTTGTATTTTTTTCTCTGTATGAGCTTGGGCTGTCCACTTATTATTTGGGTAGCACAGGAAGTGAAAGCGTAACAAAAAGTTCAGTTGTAATTGGTTACGGTCACGCTAACCAAACAGGAAGAAATCTGTTACTGATTAGAATTCTTCCTCCTGCATTAATAGTTCCAAAATTAATTATGTTTAAGGTCTATTCCCACTATTGGTTTTCCTGTTTTTAAGCTGTGTTGTAGAGAACAAACCCCCTCCCTCCAGACAACAAAACTCAGCGTCAGTTACAGAGTAATAGAAGACAGGGCTGTGCAAGATGAACTGAGAAACGTCTTCAAGCATTCAATGACATAAAACATTTTAAAAGTCATCGGTGACTCACTGGCATTTTCAGCTGCAGAGTTCAAAAGAGTTAATGTATGCGTGTACCCTGTCTGCCTGTAAAAGTTTAGAACAGCATGTCTAGTCCTCCTGGTGATCTCACACAGAAAGGCACTAAAACTGTGGTTATTTCAACTTGCAGACTAGCCAGTCTCTCTGCTGAGAAGTTCTTTACAACTTTAAAATTGTTTTGTAACTTTGCATCTGACACATTTTGTTTAGCCAAATGAAACCAGTAAGTTTTCATTACACATTTTTCTAAGAGATAGAAATATTCTCCTAGAGGAATTGTTTAGTACAGACTGCCTTAACTTTTATGATAGACTGGACTGGTGTGGGTTAAATCAACGCATTAGTGCATTTTTAGATGAATTTGTGTGAGAAGGGAAACTTTTGGTTATGCACAAATGAGTGTGAGAGTATTCACAAGATTCCTTTTTCAAACTGTGCTGAAGACAAGCTTTTTCAGAGTATTTCAGTTATGGTATTCGTTATGGGATTACACAACCCGTTTAAACATTGCGATGAGCTTCTTTTTTTTTCAATGAACAAAAGAGTCTACATGCTGGAAGCATTCTCCACAGTTTAAAGGTTAATCAAGAACAAATTCAGCAAATATTCTGAAAACGTTGGGCTCAGACCAGCGCAAACAAAACTCGGCAAAATAAGACAAGCATATTATTCACATTTGTTACAAATGTTACATTTCGAATCCACTTAAGATGTCAGCACTTAGCCTGTTTTTATTAGACATTGGACTTTGAGATTTTCATAATTAATAAAAAAGAAAAAAAGGCTCTCGGAATGTGACAGAACAGTTATGAGATTTTAGCGTATGTCCACCTATTTATTGTTTGAGTCCAAATTTCTGGAAAAAGGGATACTCAGTGACACAAAATGAAACAGTTCTTTATCCACACTGGAACATCAGCATTTTTAAAATGTGATTATTCCCTTAATAACTACACTGTAGGTTTATTTATTTAATAATTTTAAGTGACATGATGCTTCTCTTCTTATTTCATGAAGTTGGACTTTAAGTACCAACAACTAAGAATGTTGTGATTTACAGGCATTGTTTCACAGGCAAATAATTTATTTTATTCAGTCAGAAGTAAGGCAATTTGATGGGTTGACTGTATTGAATGGAAAAACTTTTATTTTATATGAAAGATTAGTTTTAAAAAAAAACCTGGTGTTGAAGAAAGATGTTAATGCAAGCAGGAAGCAAGGCGTTAGCTGTGTTTACTCACTCAGTGTTGTTGTGCCTGTCACACACATTTCCAGCCAGCCCTTTCTGGAGTACATAGAACAGCAAGCTGGCATCCAGATTATCACTTTTCCTGGAAAATGTCATCAATCTAGTTTTTCTGGTCTGAGAGCCAAATTTCTAATTGTGGTTCACTTGACACCCATCAAAACCAAAAACACCTTTTAAATGTATTGAAAGTGCAAAGGGGGAAGGGGTGTCAGGAGACAATGGAATAGCTTGGTCTACCTTGGAAACACACAAACAGGAATTGTGTTGAGCAGAAGTGCTTCAGAGTCGTCGCTTACCTAAATTAACCTGTTCTATGAATTCCAGTCCAGTAAATTCTCATTTCACATTCCAGCATCAGTTCAGAATTTTGAATCCGGGTGTGGTTGTATAGGAATCTTTAAAGACACTGTGTGCAGGGTGTGATCTTGGATTTGCAATTCTTAGTTATTTGATTTATGCTGCCTTCCTATCTCGGCAAAGGCAAGGTTAAACATGCCATAGGCTCAGGGTGACTCGTTTTTTTGGGGGGTATTTCTTTCTCACCAGTGAACCTGTGATCAGCTATCAGGCCCCAACTGCTCCCTCTCACTCTACGTGGAGAAGCCTCGTAACAGCAAAAAGATTTCACTGGAGGGCTTGATTTATACCGTTCCTCATTACCATAGCTATTTGAAAAGAATGGGTGATCAGGTTAGTGTCCACCGATGACGCAACTGGCTTTGTTTTAAGCAGACACTTCTTTGCTAACACCTGGACCGCAATTCCTTCTGGCCCAAGACCATCTCTGAAGAGTTAAGATGGGTTCAGGCGACAGAATTAAAACAACCGAGCTCCATTTCAGGTCTCTGAAGATTAACACGTCTCCTGTAATTTAAGACAATTTACACAGCTCGCAATCATTTTCAAGCTCAGTAAAGCAAAAGGCTAAGAACCATGAACGACTCCTCTTTTTGTTTTCGTCTCGAAGTGAAACAAAACAAGGTAAAATGCAAGTTTACAATTCCATGTACACAGAAAATTATATCAGAACTTAGCTAAAAGCCTAAAAAATAAATAAGCATGAAATCCAAGGAACTCTCTGCAACAAATTATTATAAAAACTTCTGGTTTTTTCTCTTTCTCTGGAGCTCTTACTTAGCTGAAAAAGGATACACCTTGTGAGAGTAGACAGTACCCTGATTGTATCAGTTCAGCAAATTTAGTTTTTTCTCCAAATTATCCACTCGCACGAAAACCATTGTCACATCCAAAAAAAAAAGACCATTAAAGTATTATTATTCTTTTTTATTTGGAATAGGGGAATTATAACAGAATTGTAAATCCCTGCATTTTAACATTTTCCCTTAAAAAATAAGATTCTGGTTCAATTCCATTGTTCCACAGCTTTTAAGATCCCAGGTTATAGTGAGAGTAAAATCTCTTGTCTTCAAAAAGGTAAAAGTATGTTTTGTCTGCAAACTGCATCTTAAATAATTACTTGCTACTTCTTTCACTGTTGCCTAAATAGCCATTTCAGCACATGTTGTCTGTCATTTCAGATAAAGATTAGGGAATGCCCTGGAAATTGGAAACATCTAAAAACCAGTCCTGGAGAAAGGAAGTCAAAGTTAAATGAAATCATGCATGCCAAGAAATTTTAACCAAAGGGCTTAAAGGAAGCAGAAGATAACAAGAAGGAGAAACCACTTCATGTCGTGTTGCTGGAATCTGTTAAGAAAGATTTTTGAAATGTGTAATGTCACAAATATATCACTTTCAAGATATAGTTTAATGAAATACATATTTTAACTACCTTTCAGAACGCTTTCGTAAAAGCCGAGCTCAGAAATCATATGGTTTACTACACAGAATTGTCTTTGTTTTGAAATTTATACTCCGTCTCTTTAAACCCACTAAAGCAGTGTATGCTTATTCTAAAGCATTTTTATATGCCAGTAAATTTGTCTTGGTTAACCTATTAATTTTATTTATTAAGGAACATTTGATTGTATAAGTGGTAAATGATGGCATACTGTAAATCTCAGTACCAGTACTTTATTTTTCAATTTGGAAAATTGATTAATTTGTTTTATTGTATAACATTATTATTAATATAATATAAATTGTATTATTATATAAAATTATTTAAAATATTCCTGATAAAACATAAATGGTAAACTGAGAATGATAACCTTACCTTTAAATCTTACATGATGTTTTAAATGTCCTAGGCCTTTCAAAAACATTTTTCAAAAACGAGCACAGTAAGAACTACTGTATAGAGTATATAGAGTTTATATGCTTTTCAAGGTGGGTTATTTAGATATTTAAATATGTTATCAAAACTGATACATAAACTACATCATAATTATGACATAAGTAAAGTAAACAATAACATAAACTATAAGTTGGTGGCTGAAATAAGATTTCAGAATAGACTTTCAGACCTGCTTCTTATTTTAAGTAGGTACAGTAGCTGCGTCAGCATGCGTAGGCTGCAAAGGAACAAGTAAAGGTTTATTCCAGACTGAAAAGAGAAGAAAAGAAACACAACGTTTTGGTTGCGGAGCCTTCTTCGGGTGTGGTCCACGGCCCCAAGAACCCAGCCCGACCCTAAGAAGACTCCACAGCCGAAACATTGTGTTTCTTTTCTTTTCTTTTCATCCTGGAATAAACCTTTACTTGTTCCTTTGCTGCCTCTTATTCTCTCTTTACATCTGGTAAAGCCTGTATGAGTGACAGACTACATAGTAGGTTGTACCTACTGTATATACTTATACTATAATACTGCAGTTAAACAACAATGAAAACATATTCTTACAACCCACATGGACAGGAAAGATGAAGATGGCAAGAAAAATGTGCAAAATAAATAGTAACTGAAATTCAAATAGTCCTCATCATTCTTGTATCAAACTGTCCGGCAGCAAAAATAATCTGTTGGATTCGGGGTTGTATGCAGTATAAAGATTTTCTTGGTGAATACACTAGATATAAAATAATGATAATGAGCTGTTGCTCTAAATTTCTAAATTTGTTTGTAAAAAAGGGGGGGAATACTATATTCACAACATTTTTAACATATACTTTTCCACCTCCTTTTTATATTTTATTTTTTCTCTTTTTAAGATGAAGGCTTTTAAGGCTTTAAAATCAATGCACAGACAATCCAGCATTTATAGTGTTATAGAAAATATTGTGTTAAATACTATTTACCAGTATAATGTAAGAAGGGACTCCTATTGACTTATTGCAGCACTTGTACAAAGTCACTGAGCACTGACCCCCCTACTGGTGAATTTCATGTCTGGCAGAATAAGTATTTGCCTTTGGTGAAGGAAGATGTTTTCTCCAGTTTTGGCTGGAGACAATAAATAATCAAAAATTCATACTGGCGCCCTGCCGGAGTTTGCCTCAGCTCAAAAATAGTCTCTGTGAGGAGTTCTAGTTCAAATTACAGCTCAGTTCACTTGAACTTCCAAGTACTGTTGATTCTTGGTTACAGTGCGCTCCAACGTACAGTATGCTTTCTCAAAATGGCAGATATGTGACCACTGACCCCTGCTGGACAAATATGGCAAATGAGTCATTAAAGGCTCTATATTCACATCCTTAGCTAAGCAATTTCCTCTTACGCCTATGCATAAGTTGCATCTGTCTACTCCTCTCGTTCAGTGGAATCATTGTGTCCTGTGTGTTGGTGTGTTGTATTATTGTTAGGGCTCGGGACATGCCTATAAATAGCCAAAATGTGTATTTTCGACTCCTTGTGAATGCCCACAAGCCCTAAAAAGGACTGGTATCAGGTGACCTACTGTATGAGTGTGACTCCAGGGTGGCAGTGGAACTCCTGACTTGGGACAAAACAAAGACACATCTGGTTTGGCCCCAGATACAAAATCAGTCGATGGGCTCAGTGTCCCAGGAGCCCCAGTGACTGGGTTATTGTAATGAAAAATGTACTTCTGGGATGTTTTGATCGAAGACCTAAATTGCTAAAAGCTAAAAGTCCTAAATCGTCATCTGCAATTCACTTAAATTACTGTTGATTTTTTTTTGATTACTTCATCTGTATTAGTACCCTTTGCACTGATACAGATGCTAAAGGACAGCTTTTAGTCTTTTGCAAAAACATGATCTATTGAAAGCAGAATCATTAGCCATTAAGGAACATTCTGTAATTAAGAGACAAGTGAAAATGGCCAGGAGTGTTTTGGGGGAGGGTAAGAATAAGCTTCTCTTAAAGAGAAACTGTCTTTTTGCCTCAAAAGAAAAGTCTCTGAATAATTTGTGCTTGCAATATAAATAAAAGGGGAAGAAATATAGACTGTGAACACCACAAAAATGCCAGACGACCTAAAGAGACATGAAACACCATAAGCTTGGAAGAAACAGAAAAGGAGGGGATAAAATGAATGGACCGGCGTGCCTGTGCCAGTGTGTGTGTGCTCAGTGAGGCCAGAATATTGGGTTGCCATAACCGTAACTGGGCATACGCGACTTTCTGTTAATGGATGGATGAATAAGGGCACAAACAAATGTAGTTGGCATCGATACAGGTGTGAAGACCCTAAAATAGCAATGGGTCTGACTCATTGCAAGGAGAACAGATCATTGTAGGACCAATGGAACGAGGAACCAGATCCTCACGGCACTACCAAGAAGCGTATCTGTTAAGACTGCAGGATGAAATCACTGAGATTACTGGACAGCAGCTCAGGGAAGAAACTTGGGGAGCCTCTCATCCAATCAGTGATTGATATACCTGTTGGATTAGGCACTGAGACACTACACAGTGTGTACAGAGAGAAATTTTTAATTTCTGTACATTTCCTTACTTTCTCAAAGAGCTTTGGAATCTCTGCCTACAATGGGGGATATTAAGTGTATAATACAAGGATGATATAAAACATGCAAGGACCCAGATTCAGAAAAGAATAAATGGCACAGAGGTTCTGAAACTGTAGAAATAATTTAAAATTCGGTGCTCCATACGTTTTACATTTCTGCTACTTCCACAGAATCTCTAGCCTTCCTTTAATGCTTTTGAAACTTGAGGATCGATTACAGGAAGAGAGATCAGCAGTGATCATAGATACAGAGTGTCTTTGAGAATTAATATTAAATTAGTGGTGGTACCGCTTTCAGGTTAAGGGGAAAGGGCAATATGGACGGTGGGGGGAGGGGGCTCTAAATGCAGCAGGAGATCTTGATGCTTTTAGAGGAATGAGATGAAATATAGGCCAAGGAATTTCCCCCACAAACAGCTCCCTTGGATAAAATAGACGTCGCATCTGGCAGTAGGGAGCAATATACATTTCTAAAACCCCTAAAAGAACAGATAGATCGTGCTGTAAGACTGCGGTATTGCCAGGGTAGGTATGCACTGTGTTGCTGAGCCGGTGGGGAGACCTTGAGTCCAGAAACAGTTTAAAACTTATTCAGTCACAGGCACTTGAACACCAGGTAGGAGCAGAGTAGCAGCACGAAGGAGAGTAAACAGAATACTGTATGCATTGCAAAACATTTATTTACTCTCGGTATGCGATTATGAAAAACAAGACATCTTTACAAAATTCATAGCCTCTGGTAATCCTTTTACATCAGTGCAAATCAAGGTAGATGCAGGCGTTACTCACTAGTCCTGTAGTGTCTGTATATTCTTCCCAAAGTAGTAAAGGTACAGAGCACCCTTACAGCACGGCATCTTCCCTGCTGTACTTCCACACCTTCCTTCTCTTCTTAGAAAGGTGCCAAATTAAAGGAAAAGGCAGTCGTACACTTCAGCACACACACGTTTATGGCAAAGGGGCTACGTTTACTTCTACCAGCTAAATGAATTTCAAGAACAAGTGGGGAGGGGGAGAAAAAAAGAACAAATTATAAAAATGTGATGTAGTGCAAATGAGAAGTCAAATGTGGCTGGTATTGATGGAGTACTGTGTCTTCAGCGTGTGCCCCAACAAGACAAAAGCTTGTGCTGAGAGGAAATGAATCTGACTTCGCATGGGGGTATTTTCTTGCAGTTACAGGTTGTATGAGGCTACATTAGAGCAAACTTATTCGTCATTCTAGCTGTCACGCTTTCACAAAGTATTGAAAAGATGTACATTGCTAGAACCCCACTATAAAATGACTTAATACTGTAGTATGATAATTGCTTTAATTTTGTACCATCCCCATTTAGTCTGTTTTTAAAAATGCTGGAAACATTGCATTTTCAATAACACGTATTTTTCGCTTTTCACTTCACTCCAATGAGGTCCCATTAGAGAGATGGATATTACCTAGTATTTTCATTCATGTTGCTATTTGCACCACTCAGAATCTAAGGCAGTACACCAATGAGAAAGCCAGGCTTGTGCGCTCAGTCAGATCACATGACTTAGGTGACCCATAAGAACGCAATCATTCTGATGCAACACCTTGAGGACTAATCAAAGCACAACATCTCTGACCCAATCAGGAAGTAGAGATAATGCAACAAATCACAATGCAAGTTTTGCATCTCCCAGAATGCAAGGTAGCTACATCAGTCCTAACATGATACTTGCATGATGAGTGTACATGATCCAAACAAACATATCATGGCATAACTTGCCACAAATACCTATTGTACCACGATATACTGAAGGAGTTCAAAAGCCGCTAATATCCCCTTTTTGATTAAAATCGTGTTTGACCGAAAAAATAGCTGCTTTTGCAGGTTAAAACTCAAGATTTTTTTGGTATAGGAAATTGCACTCTTTTTCTGAAAAGCTCCCTCTCTCTGAGCATATACTGTACTGTATATATATAGTGCCAACAGTTAGAGTACGTACAATTAGGTACAAGATAAAACATTCTACAGTACATATAATAAGCTATACAATAAGCAAAGCAGCATCAATTACAGCAAGTACAGGTATAGAGTGTACAAGGACAACCTTAGCAGTGGGGTTTGAGGAGCCTAATGGAAGTCAGAGAAGGTGGTTGATTGTTAAGGTGGATATACAGTATATACATGCTAGTGTACTGTATATATATATATCTATCTCCTTGTTGATTCTTAACATGTGAATCTGAGATGTTCACACAGTATTTTTACTGTACCTTCCCCTTTGGCATTCTGACAAGATGACAATCCCAGAATCATAAATAAAGTTCAGCAAGCAAAAACCAGTTCAAAGAAACCTTTCTGAGCAGTGGATGAGTAATTTTCACAAATCCTTATCATTAACTTACTGACCTGGCATGGTTTCAACAAGCACCAACTTTTGCTGGATTGCACTTTCTTCATTTCAAGACAAAAGGCCCCAAGGCCTGACAGGAAAAGCAAAGAATTATACATGTGAAGTGCTTCTCTATGGAAATTACACTAACCATTTTCTTATTTTATACTGGAACATTTTAGTCAGTCAAGACGAACGAACCATTCTTTTTTTACTGTTTTCATCACATTGTGCTTGGGATGCCATATCAGTTACTGTTACCCTGTCCTGTTTAAATTAAAACTTAAAACACGTGCAGCATTTTTTGTTTGCCCTTCACTGAATAACGTTTTTATAAATGTTGAGATGTTTGTTCTCGCCATACCATATAGTCCAACTTTCATTTCCTAAGTGTTCATTTCTCCTGTTTTCATGCATCTTGCGTTTTTCACATAATTGTGCTTGGCAACTTTTGTGTGTGTATTTTGTCTGTATGTGCTTCTGCGCACACCTTTACTTATAGTCTGGTAACTTAATTAATTTTTATTTAACTGGACTTTCATTACAACTTGTAAGTTCCCAAGAGCACTTCAGGATGACCAGCCATGATGGAATGGGATGCAAAGCAGTCTGGGATACATTATTAGTCATGACAAAAAATTAACTTTTCTGTCTGGACAGTCTGCTACAAAACTGTAATGTGTTTAGAAAATTGAAAAAGTAAATGAAAACACACTTAAATATAAAACGATTCAAATTCTAGTTGATTCAAAATGAAACTTGTAACATGGGCACTTTTCCATACGTTATTGTTACATAATAATAACAACCACGATATTTTACTCCAATATCTGATTATTTAACTTGATTCACATTTTATTATGATCATTTCTCTTTATTTATCTGTCTCAGTGAAAGAGCACAGGTGCCTCACTTTGCATTTTCACCATGCCGCTGAAAGTGTTTAAAATACTGTCTGTAAGAAATGCAAAATTTATGAATTCCCACATCTCTGCTTGATTTATGTGAAATAATAATACACTATTTAATGCTTAAACATGGCTAGGAGCAGTCTTCGGCTATCAAGATGTACAATGGAATAATGGCTTTAGAAGACAAATCACCTTCTGGACTTGTGATGCTTGTTTAAAGGTGCTCTACAGATATATTAAACTATATGTAATTGTACACTAAGTTCATGCTGTAGGGTATAAGGCATGCAGTGGAGACGACTCTGTCAGCGCAGATGGAGTGGTGTAATCAATTTGGCTAAAGCGTCTTGAAGTTAAAGCGCTGGAGCTTTTTGATCTTTTAATATTGTTATTTTGTAGGGACCGATTCTGTGTACATGCACAACGTACACTGAAACCGCAAGTCAGAACGTTTCTGTCCGAAAAGCATCGCAGGTGAAGGTAAAGATGTACCTACAGTGGTAAAAAAAAATCGTTAGCAAGCTATTTGGAACAGATCACATGAAACCTCTTTTAACATGAAAGCACAGTGTAGTTTGAGTGTTGGATTTATAAAAAAACAGTGTCTGTAAAATAAGAGCAGTCACTAAAATTTGAAATTGATACTATCGTAAGTATTGCAAAATCGTAAGTATTGCAAAAGCAGGCATGCAATCATAAAAAATCATCCTTAGAATAATTTTAAAATGTTCCCTTCTCTACTCATTACTCTTCTCTGCCTGTGCTGTGTTAGCTCTCTTTCGACAACATTGTGTATACTGCACATGCAAGCTCTAAAGTTACAAAATAACTGAAACTACGCCTATTTCTAAAATGTCTAGTTTTGTCTAAAACAATATCCAGTCATTGCATCTGAACGTGGCGTCTCATGGAAATGTGAGGGTTGTGGTTACTGGATGAATGGCTGACTCACTTTGACTAATCTCAGTCGTACTGTACATTTAAGATGTCTGCAGCTAGAAAAAAAAAGACAAATGCTCACCAAAAGGAAAAATCCCGTCAGTCGTTTGGGCTGTTTACGTTATCTGAAATGATATTTTTTCAGTAAATACAATTGAATACCGCTTTGTTTAAAAATAAGTATTATTTTGATTAGAGTTCTAAAACTGTGTTTTAGACAGGAGGGCTATTTTATACGGTACGCACTCATTTCAAATAGAAAGATATTTGAAGTTTTCACCAGAGACTTCACTTGTCAGAGATGCTTTTACCAGTCTGGTTTCCTTGTCCTGCTCTGCCTGCAGCCAAGGGGTTCTGAGTTTTGGGAAGGCTACGTGCTTCAAGCTTCGAAAAATTAGTACAGAGTTAATGAAGTCCAGAATAAATGTGAAATCCCTCTTCCCTTACCTTGAGCCATTCCTTCCATTTAGTGGCTGCCCTGCCTTCTTCGTTAGTGTCGCCTTCGTTAGTGTCTCCTTCGTTAGTGCCTTCTTGCTCATAGCAGGAGAGGCCTGGTTTCTGAAGCAGGACCTCCCTCTGCACTGTTTAATGATTTTACACTCTAGGACAGGAGCCTGCTAGATAAAAAAAAACCTTTGTGACACAGCTAGGCCAATACATTAGACTAAATCGTTTTTCCCTTATAAATTTACCATTCTCTTGCACGCAGCAAATGCCTTCTTGTAACACCATTATCATTTAGCATGATTTTAAAATGCTTAGATGTCACTTCAGTTTGCTGTCTGTGCAAGCTATAAATTGATGTTCCTTTAATTAAAAAGGAAGCAACACCTTATTTTATTATTTTATTTTTTTAACAAATATGGAATTAGAGACTACGGTATGCATTACAAATAAGCCTCTCACCCTCTATTAATAATGCTATTGTAGATTTTTGTTTCATTTTTTCATGTGCCCATACACAAATTATTCAAAGAGCTTTTTTAAGCCGCTGGAACAAAGTGCTGTGTCACACGGAGTGTCGGAAAATGCCTTGTTTGTTTGTCTTTAACCTGTTGTTCCCTGGAACACTTAGTTACTATTCCTAGAACAGCAAGCACTGGTAACATAATTATATGCCACAGGTGTTTAGCACTTAGGGCAAGCAATAAAAAATGGTGGATTGAATTATATTATCCTTTAGCTATTACGAGCATGACTTCATGATTTGTACAACAGGTGAGGCCTGTAATTTTACTGTCTTCCTTTTTAATCCAAGATATTTTCCAAAATATACCATCCATCAATAATACATTTTATGCTCTTTAAAAAAAAAGACACCCAGAAAGCTGAAACCTTTTATTACAATAAAAAGCTGTTATCACATCACTGTAGCATTGGCAGATACTGAGAATGTACTACTTTTAAAAGCTCAATAAAACCATATTAAAAAGCACTGGCATCATGCACTACTTTCACTGTTATCAAGAACGTGTTGATATGCTTGAGGCAAACTAAACTTTCTCTGCCACTTAGCCATGTTCCAAAAAGTGCCAATGTAAGTGATAATCTTCAGAAGATACAGTCAGCTGTTAAAATCTGATATCAAAGATGGCCTTATTTTGCAGAAAAATTATTTTAAAAGGTTCAAGTAAACAGAATACCCTCTGCTGGTTACAAGGTTAATCCAATTTCAGAAATTCAGAGTCCATTGAATGTTACAATACGTATATTTTATGTACAGTATTTGTGTTTTGGACTGGCTTCTGTTAGCTTTAAATAGTGATTTAAATAATGATTTAAAATTAAACTCTGACACGGATTTAGAAAAATTAGGATGTTTCCAATAGGAAAAACATTTTGCTCCCAAGGAAACAATCCAAAAGAATGACAACTTTTTCTGTATTACACTGTTAGTGTTGTTTGTTAGTTTAATAACACCAAAGAAAATAATATTTTCCTTGAAATAAAAGGCAGGTGTCATGAATAGAAGTATAAAAAAGGTAGATGTAAACACTGGATTTCTTATGAAATCAATTTAAATTCATGCTTTCCACGAACTGTGTTTATTACTCTTTTCTTCAGTGAAATTTCCCACGTAACTATTTTGGCTGTGTCCATTCATGACACAACATGATTGACAACATAAATAAGAAGAAAACATGAATACCCAACCTAGTTTTAAATTAATAGTTTAAAAGGTAACAAGAGAAGAAAAGGAAACGCTCCCTTTGCCTTTCCTCATTGAAAATTGACTTTACGTGTCTCTGCCAGTTTTGTTTTTCTTTCAAGACAGCATGAAAATAAAACTAAGCAGCTCTAGTTTCTTTTCATAGCAAGAGGCTCCTGCTTGCACTGAGTTTAAATAGCATGTGGAAATTCCTGTTCACGCTTTCGTAATTAATGACTTCTCTGTCTCGCAGACTTCAGAAAGACATACAAAGTGATGTGCTTCCCCCTTCTGGCTGCACCTCAGAAAACAGAAAGTGTGTTTCACTCACTTTCACTCCCAGTTCCTCCTGAGCCCTGTCTTCTCACGCTGATTCAGTGGTTCTGATACTGAAATCTAAGTTTAAAGGCTGTTCTGAAATTCTGAAACGACCGATCCCGACCTGTTTCTTCAAGCACCCCCAGCAGTCCCAAAGCTGTCATCACCAAGGCCTGTCCTAAAATCAAAAAGGACCTCAAAATAACTGTAGAGTGTTTTTACAGTGAATTATTTTCTGCATCTTACTCAAGCACTTCATCATGGAGGCTGAGCACCTTAGAACTGTTCAAGATGCAGTCTGAGTTTTGAGCAAGTATGTGCAAGAGGATCTCATATACAGTATGTGTTCTTCAGAGACTTGTTTACCCACTGTATGTCAAACACAAGCACTCATCCTTTACAAACATCCCTTCATCTCCAGCACCAATGGGTGTTGAGAGATTTCTGTAATAAAAACAAGTTGCAAAGACTTTTGCATGTTATTCCAGAACCTGTAGGACAAACTACTTTAATTTCATTTTGGAAGTGGTACAGTACATGTTCTTTGGAATTTTCCAGCTGTGAATTCTGTTTTAAATACATCATAAACCTTGAATGGTTGTAAACATACTGCATCTGTATGGCAGTGAAACCTCTTCTGCCTCTGCCATTAAAGCTACTGGAATATAATCTTGAATGTCCCTATAACTGGTTTGACGTCCAGTTCAAGTTAAGGGACAGTCTTCAATGATGTGCCTTGAGTGTATTTGACTACAGCAAGCATTTTGTTGGTATCTGATGGCTGTTGGTTATTAATTATATTCCCTGACGTAGTCAAAGCTATGAGTTAGACTATCACCTTTAGAATCCGAAACAAAAAAATACAATTGAAATCAACAGAAAAGATTATAAAGAAACGATGTGAGTCACACAAGCTTTGTTTCTTAAAAAAACTATATCTTGACACGAGGTTTAGAGATAGGCTGCCCTTCTTTCTCTTCTTATTATAGAGCCCATATAACAGAAAAACAAACCTTAAGATCTGTGAGCCAAGTAGATCAAAGTGAATAACAAGAGAAAGGATATGAACACTCTAAGAAGTAATATAACTGAGATACCATCTGTTTTCTGTGGCCCATGTGTCATCAGGGAGGCCTCAGACTGGGAAAAAAGAAAAACATCAAACCTGGTACCTGAGCCCTGGATAAAAGAAAACACAAATGGATTATTAAGAAACTGTGAGTTTAATCATAACTAGGAAGATATAATAGTGTCTGTTTCCAAAGAATAGGTTTTGCATTGCCAGGAAAAGATGTGATTTTTATCTGCTAATACGTTCAAGATTATCCTGAAGTGAACATATTACAATATGTAGTGATCTCCTCACCTTTCAGTGACCTGGGCAAATACTAACAGGCATTGACTAATTGTAGAATAACAAAATACATTAAGAATGACAAATAGTGTTTATTGATAACATCAGCTGTACAGAATAACAGTGTTGCTCCTTTGAGCATATTGTGTATTTCTTGGATCTGGTGACAGCCTACAGGAAGTGTTCTTCAGAGGTTAATTAAAGCTCAACGTACTGATTGACAATATTTGAAAAACTTTGAACCACAGTCCATTCTTTTCAATGGAGTTTGGAAACCTAGGTTCAAACCATGGTGTGGTTACAATTTCTGAGAATCCTCAGCTGAAGAAGTTTAAGACCAAAATCTTAGGAAACCATGCATACCATTTGATGCAGAGAAAAAAGGAAATAGCATGGAATTGTGCTGGGAAGTATAAACTTCATAGCTTGTCAGATCACCGATAACAATTTTCACTTTAATGCATACTGTTAGCACACCTACTTTCTAAATCAACTTGTGCACTTTCTAACTTTAATAATGAAAGAATTTGGCACTGATTTAACTGCATTTACAGTTCTGTTGACAAAAAAAAACAGGACTTTACATACAGTAGTAATCCGGATGATGAGTGAGTAATTGAGCACTTGAGAAGGATGCTACTGTAATTGTGGGCTATGTTGGACTGGCTTACTTCACATTAATTAATGCCACATACTTCGTTTTAATAAATTTCACTATATGTTACATTCTTTCCAGTTTGCCCAACTGTAGCTGAGCATTGTGATTTGTCCCAGATCAACAAGAACAAGAAAGACATTTATAAAAGTTGTACAGGTTTTGTGCTCATTGCATTTATTGTATTATATGTCTTTCCTCAATTAAATGAATTACTGAAGTAATTCTTACTACTAGTCTTCCTGTAGTTGCCATGATATTAACCACAGACAAAAATAAGTGATTTACCATTATTACATTGTGAAACATTTATTGCTACATTTATTGCTATGTTTTTATTAACTGAAAACACTAAAAACCGAGTACAACTCAAAACCATTGCTTACTTAAGCCATTTCTTTAAGCAAAGTGATATTCCTGGTTGCTCTTCTCTAATTCAGGAGCTTTATTTTGTTTTTTGCAACATGGTGACCACAACTGTGCACAAGTTTCCAAATAGGGTTGTTCCAGTGCATCATTGTACAGTTTTAACAAAATATCCCTTGATTTTCTATAAAATTGCACAATGCACTGATAAGACCTCTTTTAGAATTCAGCTGTTACATGTGCAACTGGATTACAAATTGCTTTCCCTTTTTGATTATAGTTTCTCAAAGCGTTTTTGATTTTTTGAGCCGGTGAATGCCAGCCTGTTTCAAACCCACACTGTTTTGCTTGAGACACGAACAGTGAAGGCAACGGGATAAGCTTCTGTCCTACAGTATAACATTCTTTTAATAAACATGAAAATGCCAGAATTCTGATGAAAATCCAAAGAGATTTTACTTATGCAGGCAGACTTTAGAGAATTTTAAAGCCTGAGTATTGTTGCTTTTTCCCTGTAATATTAAGCTGTCTGCACAAATGAGAAGTCCGGGGGAAACTTTTTATCCCAAGGAATGTCATTTTAGTGGAAAATCTCCCAAAACATACTTAAGATTGCCAGACAGAGATTTCCACTACTGTCTAGTCTAGGAGGGAGGGCAGTTGAGTGACCATCATCAGTTAAACGTTGCAGTGCAGTTTCTCCAGCAGCTTGATTGTTAGGTACTGGAGCCAGGAATGTATAAATTGCACGGGACAAGACAATGCTTTGTGGTTTCCAGATGCTGAGCACTTCTCAGGCCAGAGGTGCATTTTTGGCATGCTTCACTTCTTAGTAACATTTTCATATAAAGCAGTGCATACAGTACATTGTCCAGATGCATCCATTTATCCTAATAGTTTTATATTGCTGATCGATATACGGAAATGCAGAAGAAACTCAAAGGAATCTGAACCCTTTTAATCCTGAATGGAGGAGACTACAAAAGAGGACCTGATCCAAATATTCAAAATCCTCAATGGCATTAAAAAAAGTCAATACGGGTGTCTTTAGAAACAACAGTGGAAAACGAACCAGAGGATACTTGTGGATACTAGTGGAAACGATGTGATGGTGCCTTTAAACCCAAGAACAGGGGGCAACGGGGGCCAACAGCCATGTTGTTGACGCAGATGACCTTGGTTTCTTTCAGGACACTGCTGGATGAGATCCTTGCATCAATGAACTACTAACTACCAAACAGCTAAGACGGGTCAGATGGCCTCCTCTTATCTGTAACCTTTTCTTATGGACTTGTGGGGTTTTTTTCCCACACAAAAAGAATATCCTTCTCCTCACACAGCCACATCATATCCTGGACCCATTGCCAACTTAAGGAATCAGGCCCTTTTTCTCCCCCGAACTTCTCTCTTTTCTCCATCTCCTCGCCGATTACGCTGTCCCCTCCATCCACACAAGAGGTTAATTCACTCCTTGATCACATTATTTCCTCCCAGCTCTTTGACAATATAAAAATTCAGAGTGGACAGCTCAATCCCTCTTCCATCTCAGATTTGATTGTAATGATATTGCCTTTTGTCCCTGGGAGGCCTCCAGCTGCATTTTGTGCACTTTATGACACTTAAATAGCCAGGCTACAATTTTTCCATCTATTCAAAAAATACTGTTAATAACTCATTCTGAACGAGACTTTTCCCTTTCTGCCCCTGTGCTGCTGGATTTTGTCCCGCTTTATGTGGTGCAAGACAAGTTTCTATCCAAGAACTGTAGCGAAAGGGTTAATTAATCTCCTTGAATTTACAGCAGTTTTTTTGTAACATTGCACTCAGCATGACAGTCCCTAAGAGACACAGACACCATATTTACAGCCTTGTTAAAGTATTCAGTAATGTACAGTAGTCTGCATAGACTGACCTCCTCCTTTCCATCTAACTTTACAAGTATATCCATTTATCAGCCATGATGGATTTGTGTAATATATCTCAGCCTTTTCATGAGATCACAGTAAATAATAAAATAATCATTTACTGATTATTCAAAAAGGTGAGGAGTATCATAATGACTTAGTACCAGACCATAGGGCCTGCAATAAATAAAACCTAGAATACAAATGCCAGCACTGAAGGGCTGTGTAGAACACCTAAATTACTTCCTCCAGCCCAGTAATATCTGGATTAAACATGACATAAAGAAGAGGTGACTGGACTGAAAAGAACTCCCTGTCTTATTTCAAACGAGGAGATTAAAATGCATGTGCATACATTTCTAGGCTGCCCACAATTTATTAACGCAGCTGCAGCAAAGGCAAGGGATTTGGGAATGATTTCTGATTTGCTCAGAGAAAAAGATGGAGGCAACTTTAAATAACGTTTAGAAATTTCATTTCTTGGGCCGAGGAGCGACCGTAATAATTTCGGTCTTACTTCCAAGATGAGTCAGGCAGAAATTTATCCCTGGAAACGGAAGCCATGCATGAGCATGACCAGGGAAGTCTGAAAGCCGGGGAAACATTGTGCATCCTGCCTTGCGCTGCAGCAAGTGCCTGTGTTGTCCAATAACCTGAACTGGGTGCAAGAGACTAGGATTGTCACAGATGTCGGAAAGGGCATGCCGTGGAATGGCCAGGAGAGCAAAAAGACCCTATCAGTAGCGGCAAAACAGGGATTAGCCCAGGTTCATGAGGTCAGACGATGTTGAGAAGAAACCTAGGCCCTAAGGAAGCAGAGGAGACCTGGTGCTAGGTAGGTCTCAAGAAATCCGAACCCTCAATGCTGAGCGAGGAGGAAAGGGTGACCCGGAAATATATAGCCCCAAATAAAGACAAACCGGAAGGACAAGTAAAGCACAGGGAAACTAGGAACAGGACAGAGTAGGAGCGCCCTCTAGCTGTAGAAGGCATGAAGTACCGCCCCCCCCCCTTCACGGGCAGCTCCTGATGCCCAAAAAACAAATGAGCTGCACAGCACCGGGGGGAAGGAAAAACCTCATTTAACTGAAAGGAAACCTCCGGGAGTCCATGGCAAAGAGCTACCCTGTCCTGTAAAAACCTTTATTGGGTAGAGGAAGGGTGGGTGGACAATTTAGATCAGCCAGTCTGGGATGCCATGGGAGGAAATTAAAGCCCATGGAGAAAACGAAGACATGGAAAACTTGCAAAAACTGCATTCAGATACACCCAAATAACAGAGGACAAGTCCCTGGGGCTGTGATATGAACCATTAGGCTGCTCCTGTCATTGTGCCAGAGCAGTTCAATTAAATTTGGAGTTTGTTGAGGAGGGTTGTGATCCTGGCTACAACAGAAATTAATAAAAGAAAGAACTAAGAATACAGCTACCTTCTGGTTTCAAAAGTGTCTGTCCTCAGGACACTGTCCATGACCAGGTCAGGTGACAGACAAATCAAACCTCACACCACACCTATGCTATAATTAATAATAGTCCATTGCAATTATACAGTGCTTTTCATCCCAAAGAATCACAAAGTGTTGAGATATAGAATGAGATCCATTTCATCACCTAAATGCTGCTATGGACAGCAGTTTTCAACTCTTTTCTCAATGGGGTGAGAACTTTGACTGGGCAACTCAAGGACATCCATTCCCTATTCTTTAGCCACTGCAGTGTAGCTGTGGCCTATTGCTTTGGATCTTTGTCATGCTGAAAGATGAATATTTGTCCCAGTTTAAGGTCTGAACCACTTTGTCCTCCAAGAGGTACTTTGTTTCCTCTGTGATTAAAACTTAAATGCTGTGTTGTAAACTCCATGCAGGATGTCAGAGGGTTTTCCACTCTGCCATACATTCTAGCCTTGTGGACTGGGATAGTGTTGAATAATGTACATTTTTTCCATTTCAACCATTTTCCTCCTTACCCGGCTGCTCATTTTTAGAGACAGCCTGGTCTAAACAGTGTCTGGGTTCAACTTCTTAATGATCGACTTCACCAATATCAAGAGATATTAAGAGTCTTTGAAATGTTCTTATATCCTTCTCCTGATCTTTGCCTTTATACAGGTTTAGCGTTGAGTTTTCTGAAAGCTCCTTAGCCTTCACAGTTGAATGTGCTTGAAATGTATTGGAAGGACCTCGTGGAGACAAATGTATTTATTTTGAGATCATGTGAAACACAATTCTTGCACACAAACACACTCCACTCAACTAATTTTCTAGATTGTTAAAGTAATTACTGTTTGTGCACTTACTCTGTTGAGGTTTGCCACAGCAAAGGCTTAGAATACTTATGTACAACTTTTCAATTGTTTGTTATATGAATTACGTTTTTTTTTTCTTTGAAGATGTGGAGTAGATTGTATATATAACAAATATGAATAGATACATCAAAGAGTAGGGACAGCAAATATTAAAATGCAACAAAATGTGAATACGGCAAGGTTCTGCAAAATTTTTCAAGGCTCTTAATAATACTCCATAAATCTATTTTGGATTAGCATTTACAACTTCTTTCAAGCTTTTTTATATTAGTGTAAATACTGTTTATATAGAGAAGCAGGTGTTCAGGTACATGATTAAGCTTTTTCTTGTTAATACACAAATGATCTGAATGCCTTTTTTTCATTTCTGCACACAAACCACAAAAACAACAAGAAAGTTAAGAGTAAAAAAAATAAAAAAGAAAGTGAGAGATAAAATAAAGCAAAGATATATTACAAAATTGCCACGTACACTATCTAAAATAATTATCTGTTTTTACACATTATACATAGCAATTTACGCAAGCCCTTGTTACAACAAATCAAATGCTGGTAAAAGAAAAAGAAACATTTGCAACAAACTGCTTTTGTAACTTTTCACACCTGCGTTTGCCTGAAACAAGAAATACAGGTTCATGACATCCGGGTAGCAGAACGACATTAATGTCAATACTTTGAACTACAGCACCACATTGTTACAAACACATATACCATAGGATTTTATCATGTATTCTGCATCGTCGCCCGATTCAGAAGCACAATAACTACGTATATTACTGGGATTTTCTTTTTTTTTTCTTTTTTTAAATGATAGATGTGATCATGCAACTATGAAAATCCTGTCTGGTTATTAAAAGCGACTTCTTTACTGGACTGGACTGGACACGACACCGGTCATCCGGGACCAGGACTGGAGACCCCCGCGTCTCAGGAGTAGCCGGCTCCAGTCCTGTCGGCTGCTTTGCTGTAGGTTGCTACAGTATAGTTATCTTTAAGCCAGCAGTTCCCACAGACACAAGACACCACTGATCACCTTGCCTGACTCCGGCCGCAAACGCCCAGCCTGCGGACTCAGAGACATAGTTACGGTCACCCCAGTGCGCGTGTCCTGCTCGACCAATCACAGAGCGCAGCTCCCGGGGTCACAGGTCGAGAAAGCGGAAGTTGTTGGCTGCTGCCGGGAGACACGCAGTAGCACCAGGAAGAGAGAAGCACTGCGCTCGAGTGAGGAGTACAAATTATCTTTGTGGAAGAAAAGTTGCAGAGTCTTCGCTGAATTTCCATTTAAAATGGATTGGTCGTGTTTCAAACGAGAGCGTGAGGCGGCTGTTGTTAGAGTGTCATTTAATAGTAACTGAATAATTTGAAGGAATAGTGTGTGTCCTAATCCCGGAAGTGTCTGTTCTTTTCCATATTGTCAGTACAAACAGTCGCTTAAGTTTATTTGCACACATTTGTACATTGTAAAAGGCATAAAGGTTTTAAAAAAATCAGAAAACCCAAAATAAAGTGTCCATTCTATTATGGACCGTAAATGATAAGGTTAGGAGCCTTTCCTTTTACGAAGAACATGGCACGATTAAGGGCGGTGCAATGATGGTTGAATGTTTGTTTTTAGTGCGGTTTGCAAATGTGGACGGTTTAAATATATGTGTCAAGGACGCCAGGCATTTCAGATGCAACTCCCAGATCTGTTGACGTAAAGTGCACAGGTAAGGCCGGAGTGGGTGACCGTGCCATCAATATGTAATGACGTGGTCATCGATTAAAGAACCAGCCACCAGCAGAATGGAAACAGGGCACGGTTAAACTGTCCCTCTTTAGATCTTCTCGAAAGCGGCGTGTTTGTAACGATATCATGGAACAACATATTTTCACAAATAAGTTTAAAAATGCCTAACTAGATAAGAGGGGTTTCGTTGCTTGGGTTGTTGGGCTGTTGCAGTCGAGCACAACAATATGGTACAGTATAAGCAGTTCAGGTGGGGAGCTGCGTCAGCATACGTAGGCTGCAAAGTAACAAGTAATAGGTTAATTCCATGCTGAAAAGAGAAGAAAGAAAACACAACTTTTCGGCCGTGGAGCCTTCTTCAGGTGTATGTGGTATAAGTACTAGGCAATTGATAAAGCCCTGAATCTAAAATTACAACTTTTTGCTGTTTTGTCTCCCTTATGTCCCTTACATGGGCTAATCTTAGATTGCCAGTTATTATTCCATTCATGCCATCAGTGATAAATAGTATCTCTATTTTCTTTAGCTTCCATGCATACGGTTGGTATTGGGCCGTTCAAAGCTCGACGTGAACAATGAGTGCCAAGTTTGGACTGATAGACATGAAATACAACAACTCCAGGAAACACATCTCCATCTCTATACCCTCCTCCACGACTGAAGCCATGTCTCCTCATATCAAGTCTGTGGAGGAGCTGCGAGTGCTGGGGATCAATCTCACCAGCTTCAGTCAGCCAGCCCAGTTTTTCATCTGTGTCGCAGGAGTTTTTGTGTTTTATTTGGTCTACGGTTACCTGCAGGTAAGCCCGACCTGGGGAACATTATGAGATGTTTGGCTTAAGATATATCTATTCTATGTTTCGCCCTCACAGATTAGAGCAAACACGTTCGTGGACTTTCTTAAAAGGCAGTTGCAAACCTTTAGATTTCAATTTGCAGTACTTAGAGAATTTTGTTTTTCCAAATGATACCAAAAGAACTTCTTCAGATCAGTGAAGTGTGACTTTATTTGATTAAAATGTGTTCTAGAATAAACTTTAAAGATGTACCATAACCATTTTATCAAGAATTTATTTTAAAATATCTGTTTAAATGCACTAGAATGTTTTTAGTTATTTTTTTTTATTTGAATGAAAATACACAACTGATGATATGCACCTTTTGTATTAACACAGCTAACAAATGTATTTTGGAGACTTCTGTCTAATTATTTATTATTAGATAAAAAAAAAGATTACTGCTATGTGGAGGTATTGCAGTAGGTGTTTAAATGCCTGGACTTGCAAAATGGAATAAAAGGGAATGTAGAATAGGACCTAGTCATCTCCCAACCCTCTCAAGTATGGAGCAGATGTTACATGACATTATAAGTTAATATGTAATGTATAAGGTAATAAGAAGGCATTAATGCAGGCTCAGTGCAGGTGTGATGTTCCCTGTTTATTACATCAGCACCAGAATTTGAGGAGCAAATGAGTTTACAACTAGGTGGAGTTTTGATATTGCAGGCTGGTTTGCTTTGGTAAACCATCCAGAATGAAGTTACAGCAGGTGATAAAAAGTTGTTGCTGGAGCCTGATCTTCTATAATGCTTAAAGCTGTATTCATTTTGGGGGTTAAAGTTATTAAATCTGTTTCCATAGCGGTATTCATTTGGTACTGTAAATTTTACTTTGAGTTTTTTTTTTGGGGGGGTGTTGGTAGCTCATTTCTGTGTGAAATGATAGATGTTCCAAAATTAAGCTATTTTGAGCTCCAGAAATGCGGGTTGTGATTCAGTGTTTTAAAGTCATTAACAGAGCAGCAGTACTACAGCACAGATATGAGTGTGTAGCTTGCAAAATACATTTACAGCTTTAAAATGCAGCACGCACTCATTGGGCTTTATAATGTTCTTCTTTTGCTTCCTTTAGGAGCTTATATTTTCAGTGGAAGGTTTTAAACCCTTTGGGTGGTATCTCACATTAGTGCAATTTGGATTTTATTCCACGTTTGGATTAGTGGAATTGCAGCTCACCCAGGATAAAAGGAGAAGGTAAGAAAGCTGTTTATTTAATTATTTCCATTGCTGTTTTGTTCAGGTTAGCTTAGTTATTTGTTATTCCTATGTTTCTATTAGCTAAAAACAATGTACACTTAGTTATTTCTCTTTTCCTTTTTTTCTTGAATTTAAAAGAAACCAAAATGTTTCTCTCATAGACCGTTTCATTCTGAATTTAATCTTTTAAGCCATTTTAAAAACATTTTGAGAAATCTGTTGGAGATGCATGATAAACCAAGAATCTTCAAATTAGATCCATGTTAACCCACAGAACTGCTGGTAGTGACACTTTGAACATGGGTCTGATAACCCTGTTTCTCTACATGTGATATAATAGTAAAACACACATTTGTTCTTTCAACCTGTAAAAAAGTAATGTGCAAAAAAACAGGCAGATTTATTTAAAATTCCCCCAAATTGAATTTAATTGTATTGTATGTTTGTGATTTTTACTTATTCATAGCCTAAGGTGCTCAGGCCTTACCTCTTCATTGTAGTATTTCATGGAGCATATGGTTTACTTTAAAAAAAATACCCAAACTCTTCTGCACACAAGATTTAAACAGAAATAAAATAGTCTTGCAGCGAAGAACTGTTTCACAGTGTTAGCTTGGTGTACATGATCTCCTGTATGTAGAGTCTTGGAAAGGGAAAGAAGACGTGTTTCTCTTGTCCATGATGTAAACATTTGAAGCACATGACTTCACATCTCGGTAGACCCTGAGTATGTGCTACTACAAGAAAGTATGATTTTTTTGGCATGAGGTGGACAGCACTTTTAAGGTCTTAAGTTTGTGCTCTCCTTTAACATGTTAACTAAAAGTAAACGCACCCAGACGTTATCAAATTACACGATTAAGAATCATCCTTTACTTTGTAGATTTTTTTCTATTTCTTCTATTTGTTTCAGTGCCCGTTATTGCACAAAATTCAGATCTAAGGCAGAATGCTATTTGCAGTGTGAAGAAAAAGTGCGGAATAGGGTACTGCGTTTCGGCTCTTCCAGTGAAGGTGTTGTCCCGAGCGTTAGGTGGAAGGTGGAGCTCTGTAGTCCAGGCTGGGTTTGTGGGGTCGAGCCTGGGCCACGTCGCTGTCCTCGACTGGCTGAGCGGCGCCGAGGGTGGGGTGAGGTTAGCCAGACAGGACCTGCTCTGCTCCCAGCAACACTGCTGCCTCCGCGCCTGCTGGGTGCTGGGAGCAAGGGTCTCAAAGTGTGGGGCTGTGTTGCTAGTGCCGTGTTACAAGACGAGTGGCTTGAAGGTGAGCAGGGTGGAGGAGGAAGGAGCCACACTTCCTCGTTCTCCCCTGTGCACGGTTGCAGGGAGGTCTGCTCATATGAAAGGTAGCGGAACTTCCCCCTGTATCCCTCACTACCTCCCGAGTCCAGAATGGCAGAAACTGTGACCGAGCAGGCCTGAGACAGTATGAAGCACTGCAGGAGGGACATTTGCATGTGTGAAATACGCAAGCACTTGCTGGTCCACACTCGCTGCCATAGTGCCATGGCTTAGCGAGAGAGAGGAGGAGCACTCCCTGAGGCCCTTTGTTCCCCTGTGATCGATCCAGGTGTGGATAAAAGTCCCAGAAGGACTATTCTACAGATGCATTGAAGCTGAGACACCTGGAATCCATAATCCCAAATCCAGTCACAAGAAGCCGGTGTGCACTGCAGGCAGCCCTGCAGTGGTAAGAGTCGATACTGATCCCTGGCCTGCCAATGAACCAGTTAAACTGAGCAGAACTAGTCTGTTGAACAGGTAGACATCGTCGGCGTCCCCCTCTGCCAGTTCATGTCGCATTCCTGGAGTCCATCTGCCCCATCTGTGCCTTGAGGCCTGCATGTCTGCGTTTGAGCTAATAGCGGACACACCATGCTCTGATCACTTGCGTAGGGTACCTGCCAGGCGATGCTTTCGAACTATTGCCAGGATGTTGTTAAGAAACGATAGGAAAAATAAGTCTTAAATTAAAGACGAGCATTTTCCATCCTTCATTTTCATCTCAGGGTTGCATTTGAGCACACACTGACAAACAGGCACATGCACAGTTTCAGTGCCACTATTAATCCTGCTATTAAACTCGACTCCTTTGCTTCTCATGTGTCTGTAATACTCATGCTTAGTATTTGAACACTGTCCCATTTTACTGCTCACATGTTTTCCTTTGCAGTTCGTTTACTTCATCTGCATTGCAACCTGCACCATTTCACTCCCACACGGCACTGTGCGGACTGCTCCACCAGCCACACGTTATTTTCCTTTTATAAGTGTTAAGTCTCCGTGGAGACCACTGTCAGTCAGAATAAAAGTGTGTTGTACATGTGGGTGTATAACTTCTTTTTTTTTCTTTCTTGTTTATTACACAGAATACCTGGGAAAACGTATATGATGATAGCGTTTTTAACAGTTGGGACAATGGGCTTGTCAAACACATCACTAGGATATTTAAATTATCCAACGCAAGTCATCTTTAAGTGCTGTAAGCTCATACCGGTTATGATTGGGGGTGTCTTTATACAAGGTAAACCTTTAAGTTTTCTATTTAATGATCTTTAATACAGCCATATTTTTACAGTATGGAAAAGAAAGGTGTCTCATTTTTAAATTCATCCTTTGCAGCAGGTTAGGCTCTCTGTGCCTTACTTTTTGCTATAATTTTTTTCTCTTTTTCCACATAATTGGTTCGTTTTTCCTTTTCATTTTAGACAAATTGCACAGGGTGGTTACTTAGTACTCATTCTTTCATCCCGAGTTGTCTTCAGAACGCTCCCCATTGGAGCGATCATGTGTTTTGTGATAGGGACATGTTGTCCCCCGGGGGGGTAGGTTGAAATCGACTGTACTCCCTTGTGATGTGAGCCCGATCTGTGATTGGGGCTTTCAAAGGAGAATAGCTTCAAAGGCTGTTGAATGAACTTGCTCCATCACCTAATCATCCTCAAGGCATTAGTGCTTTTTAGCAAGACTTTTTTTGTTTGCCTTTGCATGTGTCCATTCTGCCCCCAATTTTCTCTCCAATTTTTTTAAAATGAAAACTATGGTTACTTCTTGTAATCCACAGTCTGCTCAGTAGATTGTGCCTGGTGTTCAACCCTGATGATTTCAACCAGGCCTGAGACCTCTTTGTTAAATGCCCATCACCTGAAACAGCAGCCCGGGAATCTCGCGCTCATTCTGCCTTTTTTCCTCTTCCGACAACATCCCCTTCAGCATCTCACTCTTCACAATGGGGAAATTGATTTTATTAGCCTGCAAAGCCCCCTTTTAAATAGGACTTTCAATAAAACAATTAATGTTTTACAAACGTCTTTTCCGTTTTTTTTCCCCCCACCTTCGACACATGTGGAGTGTTTTAAATAGGGAATTTTGGAGGATGTTAGTGTGTGAGAATCTCCCTGCCCCTCACCTAAGTACTCACTACCCAGCATCCTCGTCTCAGCCTGGTCTTGTTTCTGTATTGTAGCGAGCGCTCCAGGTTCTGTGTCGGTCAGGCTGGAGGCGGCTTTACAGGCTCTCTGACGGTTTTATTGCTCGTTTCGTGACAGTGGGGTGTGCTGGTCACGGATACGGGGAGGAAAAATGTTCATGCTGGACGCAGGAGGAGGGATTCGTGTTCTTTATTTTAAACTGATTTCTAAAAGTTTGTGATGACTGTTGTTTCTTTTAGTTGGTCACTATAAATTAAAGTTACATTTAATTTAAATTTAAAGCCAATGCATTCGTACTTTAATTACTGTATTAAGGATGGTTATTTATGCCTTTTAATCATACATACTCTAAGCTGTAGTACATTATCTGATGGTATAGGGTTGGACTTGGTTATCTGTGAATTTGGCTGTCAGTGAACCTTCGTGAATGTCAAGACCCCATTGTAGTTGTGACTTAATGTATAGAGAGAAAGGCAGCTCTTCTATAAAGGACATTTTATATATTTTACATTCCTGATATGTAAACGCCATTCCTGCCAGTCACACCGTAATAGTTGAGAGGTTTTGGCTGTTTTGGTTTTTTTATTGAAGGGTTCTCGGGCGTCTTGTTTAATGTTCTTTGCATTACTCACTTTCTGAAGTTGCAGTCTGCAGGAAGAGCTGTGAAACTTGCGTCCGCCTTTTGTCTTCTCAGATGTATGCTGAATGCCATTACCAGAGTGCTCGTGAGAAAAAGTACAGCAAGATTCGATGTAGAAATGGATCTGTTAGTGTGTTTTGGAAGGGCAGCAGTGTAGAGAAGAGTCCAGGGCCCTGGACTGGAAGCTTGTGGGTTCACACACCAAAGGGTCACCCCTGTTGCACCCTTGAGCTGGAAACTGTATTCAGTTTGCTCCAGGGAAATGTTCAGCTGCATAAATGGTGTAAATTTGTCCACGGTTTAAAGCTTGAGCTAAATTAATTATCATGGTCTTTGCCAGATGGAGAAGACAGGCTAATTGGTCTTTTCTCGTTTGTGACCTTTCCCATGTTCTTGTGGAAAAACCTTCAGATGTGTGTTAATTGTTTTACAGGAAAGCGTTACAACGTCATGGATGTGTCAGCTGCTGTTTGTATGAGTTTGGGTCTCATTTGGTTTACCTTGGCAGACAGTAAAATAGCTCCAAACTTTAATGTGACAGGTAAAGTAACATTTACATTTTGTCTTTGAAATATTTACGGTTTATTGAAGGTATAATGCAAACTAAATACTGTACCTATAAGGAGCACACATTATCTCTTTTGTGGCTGCCAATTGTAATCAGGAAAAAGGTGTGTCATTTGCATACATTTGGTATTGTTGCCTAAAAAGTATTAAACACATGGCTCTGTATATTGTATATTTTAATTGCCAAAGAACACCATGCAGACACTAACGTAAGGGAGTGTTTGAATTGTCAATATTGAGATGCTGATAAATGTGCAGGATCATTCACATATTTGGCTTGAATATTTATCTTTTTAAAGGGCATTTAAGAACATTTAATTTGACCCAAAGTAGTTGGTTTAAATGGATTATCCGTGTTATAATATTAACACTTTTAACACTTAACCAGAAAATTGATAACTTTGCATAACCTGAATTTTCTGCAGTCTTTTTTAGAAAATTAATGGAATAGCAGCCTATGTATGGATCAGGTCTGGTAAAAGACAGCCATTGAAATTCTCCATCAGCTGTGAAGCTGGAACACCTTAAAATATATTAAATGGCCACTTTAAAAGATGCCCCTCAGGCAAATCTATTCGCCACTTGAATTTAAACAGAATGCACTAACTCCCGCAGACAGTAACTCTTGTTTTATTATTATTGCATGTATATTTTTATATGCTGTAGTCCAAAAGAAGAAATGCCTGTACAGCAAATAGAATATCAAGCTAGGGAATGCAACTCGAAGGGCAAGTGTAATTTTTCATTTAACAGCAGCCTCAAAATAAATCCCTTTTACTTACTCTTAAAATTCCTTCTTTATTGAATGTGAGATTGCTTTGTGGCAGCCTTGATTCTGAGTCCAGAAGTACGGGAGAAATGCAGGTGCATGGTGATCTGCAGGGCTGCTAGAGACCACGTACAACAAGACATACTGTTTTTGACACCAAGTCAAATACTTTCTTAGCAATCGGTGTGTTCTCATGTATAGTGAAATGACTTTGTTGTATCAGAGTATTAACTCCGAGATGATAAATGCATAGAAATGCTCATGCCTAGGGCAATTCGAGCTAGTTCATAGTCACCAAAGACTAAATTTCCTTTCCAATCACATTATTGAACATGTAACCGAAGGAGCTGAAGCTAAAATAGAACATCGGCATCACTGGGGTTTTTTTTCCTGCCCTATCCTGCGTTTTTTTGTGTTACGATTGTTAATACTGTTCGCGTTTTTAGATAAACCTTTTGTATCACGGTGCAGTTTACAATGCAAAGTGGTCTGCGTGACTATATTGCAAGAATTTGTAAGGGAAGTGCATCTCACTAGGCGCAAGACTTCCATGGTTCCTGTGCTACATGTAAATATAGTGCTGTGTTATGTATAGGTATACATATAACGAAAGACACTATATTAAATAAATTGTTATGGTTTTGAAACGTTTCTGGATTATTTGCAATCCGTGTTATAAGTCACGCTCTGCGTTTCTGTGCTGTTCACAGGGGTGCTGCTGATCTCTCTGGCCCTCTGTGCCGATGCTGCAATAGGGAATGTGCAGGAAAAGGCCATGAAGCTGCACAATGGTTCAAATTCAGAGATGGTAAGCAATATTTTCCACATAACATCACTTGATTTAAATCCCGTGCTTTTCGCTGTGTGTGCTAACATTTCTTCTTCTTTTTATTGTTTCCACACATTTTTTTAGATCATGTAAATAGTGTTGAGTCTTTTTCATAAGTAGGCTCTTCTAGCTCAGTGTTACCATTTTGTATTTATAGTTTACTGCATGGAATACTCTACACATGTTAAACATCATCTTCCAAGTCTTTTCCTGGCCTTGAATTTTATCTTAATCATTTTGAATTTCATTTGGTGATTCTGTGGTGTTTGCCCATACTACTGTTTGTGTATGTGATTAGTTTACTGACCGTAAACTACAGTAGATTAATGATATGATTTAAGAAGAGCAGAGTTACTCGTAAAGATTCCTCTGGTACTCCACTAATTGCGTCATCACAATTTGACCTTTAATCCCTTGTCTTGATGCTGTTTTCTGTTAATCAGTTCTGAGTCTGAACACACATTTCCCTGAATACCTACCTGTAATTTGATAACTTATTTTTATGAAAAACTTTATCAGAAGCCTCCTTAAACTCTGTGCATGTTTCGATATAGGTGATCCCCTAGTTTAGATCTAATATTGTGGTCCATAATCTTTCATGTAATAGAAGTCAGATTTGTGGATGATTACTGCATTAGGAATTCTTCCAGTCTATAGGCACTATACCTATACGGTATATACTAATACCCCTGTGTTGAGTGACCATGAAGGAGTTGAATCAGTAGCTTATCAATTACATCTTGTTTCCTTAAGTCTAATTGATGGATACCACGTGGTCCTGAAATGTGTTGATCTTGTGTGCTTCTAGCACCCAAAACACTTCTGCCTTTTCTGTGTTAATGCTATTAAATAAAAACCTTCCACTGCAAATTGTTAACTCATTCCTTAGCAAACAACTGAAGAACAATACTCGTTAAGTACATTATTTCCCTTTTTATTCTCTGTATGTTTCTTATGATTGCTCGGAAAACTTTTACTACATTCTTTATAGTCCTTTTTTTGCTTCCTTTTGTTTTTATAGTACTGAAAAAAACTTGTTACGTCTCAGTTGCAGTATTCCTTTCCTTTTTTTGTCTTGCCCTTTCTGATATCTTTTTTTATCCTTTTTTATGTTTTGTAATTCATTGTGTTCCTTTCCTTTAACTGGATCCTGTAGTTTCTTTTAAATCATTTTATAAAGTGCTTTCTTTCCCTTATATTTCCTACCTGATTTGTGGAATCATTTGGGATACTGTTTGTTTGTTTTTTTTTTTACTCACTCTCGAGTTAAAGGTGTCATATGCTTCGCTCAGAACTGTCACCGTTCATTCTTGATGAATTTCGTATTTGTTCTATGTGGTTTTAGCTGACTTAATCCCTGTCTCGGTCCTACAAAGCTTCTAATCTTAATGTTTAGAATGTTTTCGAAGTGCTTTAACCTTCTAATGACGATGTTATTTCCGCAGATTGATTTAGTCATTGATGTAATGTGTGTGAACTGGACACACGTCTTTGTTTCTTTTCTCTTTCAGGTCTTGTATTCGTATTCAATAGGTTTTGTGTATATATTAATTGGCCTGTTCTTCATGGGCGGATTAAGTCCTGCAGTGTCCTTTTGCTCTCAGGTATTTTAAGTTGTTTTTATTTTATTAAAAAAAGTTCTGCTACTTTTGGCTGAGCTGTAAAGCCCCCCCCCCCCTTCAATTAATCAGCTTGTGTTACTTCCCTCTGTGTCCCATCTATGTTAATCCTCCCTAACCTCGCTGCAGCCTTTGTTTAACACTACTCTTTTATCAGCATGTGTTGATCTGGGAATCTCTGTCCCCCCCCTTTCTCCTGGTTCTCCACCTGCCTTGTTGATCTGGATAGGTTTGCTTTTCGTGCTTCAGTGGTGTCCCCCACGGCTGTGTGTTGGGTCCCCTGCTCTTCTCTCTTTACATGCACTCCCAAGAACCCCTGATCTCACAGCTTCTCGTACCATTTCAATCATTGCCGGGTGACGTTCGGAGACTTTTCCGTTTTTTCCTCCCACCGGTACCCTCATCTCTTCCCCATGAACCAGACCTGCTCCATCCCCGATCATCTCTAAACACCTCCTCAGGGCTCATGTTTTAGACAGCCCCTGAGATCTCTCTCAGCCCGTCATCTACTACTCGCCCAGACTGCCCTCAGCAGTGGCAGAGGACGAATACAGTGTGTTGTAATTTACATACCATTTTCACTCTGCTCTGAACAGGCATTGCACTTCCAGCACTTGCTTGCCACTTATGTCTTGTCATTTGTATATAAACAATATACAGTACTATATGAAATTGTAAATTGTATATGATTTTTTTACTTCGTTTGCATTTTTATATTTACTTTATGTGCAACTTAAAATGTTGTAGATAAACAAGTTATAGATGTATATTTCATTATTTTCAGCATCCTGTGAAGACCTATGGGTATGCATTCTTCTTCTCTCTCACTGGATATTTTGGCATCTCATTTGTGCTTGCATTGATCAAGCTCTTCGGTGCTCTTGTTGCAGTTACCGGTAAGAAGAAACTTTTTCATAATTGAATTTAGAAAGACTCATCCTTACAAATTCCACAAGCAGCTGCATATTTAGTACAGCTACCCAACCAAAATTCAAGTCTATTTTCTTATCCTGCATTTTATCTGATGATTACTGATTTTTGTCTGTCTAGCTTCTGTCTTCTTTTACCAATTTAAAAGAGTAATTGTAATTGTGGGAATCATACGTGTAAGCTTCTTGTTGTCTCCTGATTTCTATCAAATAGTTTTAATCATTTTTATTTCTGTCTTGTAATTATACTATCACAGGGGAAAAAGAGTTTGTGCTTTTCATATACCATACTACCAGCTGAATTCATATGACCTGTAAAGATTATTTGCTTCCTCATTCTGTTTCTTTTTTTTTTGAGAGTCTGATTTTATTAGATTTCTCTGACTTCTCCGAAATAAACTTGGTGGAAGACAGGATTTTCTAGGGCAATTAATCCGATTTGTTTGTTTTGTTCCTTGCAAATATGTTGAGGTACTCACTGCATAAGTCTCCATAGAAGCATTTTATATGTAACTCTGACTTAGGTGTTAGAGAAAGAAATAGTGCTTAAAAGTCTTCTCCAAGTGCTGTGTTTTGTTTGTGCATTCACTATGAGTATTCAGATCAGGCTGGAATGTTCCTTTGTAACTTAAAGTATTTGTATATTTGTACTATATTTAAATCAATGAAGTACAGTAACTGTTTTCTTTCCTAAAATAGCTAGGAAAGAAAACACATCTAAGAAAAGACACATTAATTTGTGTAATTTTAGACCAAAATCATGTAATTTCGGGGAAAGCTTTTGAATTTCTCTGAAAATAGATTGATTTAAGATTTGGGGAGAAACTGTTTTTGTAAGCAGTTAGATTAACACTGTTGCTGAAGTAATCCGTAACAGTACCCTAAATCACCTATGCTGCAACATTGCAGAGGTATTAATCATCTTTTTTATATACTTTATGCACTTACTGTTTTTGTAAAGAGAAATTACTACTCTATACATTAACAGCATTCAACATTAGAGTTGAAGATGATAAGATTAAATGTTCAAATTGTTTAAATAACCTTAATGATATCTGAGTAATTAACTTGAAATTTGAAGGAGAATGTGAATTAAACTATGCTGGATAAATACAGTTATTACAATATTTTTAAGTACAGTGACCTGAAATACTGTAGAGCAAAATTGTTTTTTTTTCTTCTCTGAAATATGTCAAAACCCAGAGAAATATGGTTTAGCAAGCATTTATGCTGTGCACACAAGCAGTTTATAATTTTTATTTTAATATTAATTTCAGTGACCACAGGGAGAAAAGCAATGACGATCGTGCTTTCGTTTCTTTTCTTCTCCAAGCCTTTCACTTTTCAGTAAGTATCATTAACCTGCATTTTCCAAATCTAGCTGATGGTGTTTAGCTGGATTTGTGTATTCAGCTATTTCACATTATATTTACCCTCTCAAACAAACTAAAGGGTTTCAATGTCCAGGCTTAATGTGTAACCATTTAGTCATTTAGGTTCTGTTTGAATCATTTTAAAATTTTACAGAGTTAGTGTAAAAGAGTTACAGTTGTAAAGAAATTATATCGTATTCACAAAGCAAGAGAAAACCTATACTTAACAACTAGTTAACAAAACTCTATAGTTTTTTTTAAAAAAGGTAACATTTAAAATGATGTAATAAAAAAAAAGGCTTGCTTTCTTTTACTTTTAGAGAAAAGTATTTCTGTAGTCCCTGATGTCCTTTTGTCCTTAAATTTTCACATTACAGCATTTTTCAAGTACTTTTGTTCTGGTTTTGTTTTTCCTGCTTAATATAGACAAGACCCCTAAAACTCTATATGATATATAATTTGGAATGAAGTGTGAATAGGAGGGAAGGGATCTCAGGCTGCTTACGTACCTAAAGAGACATTTGAGGGTATTGGACAAACAGTCATAGTCAAGGGAAACAATGTCCACACTTAGTACTCAAGATACTCATTACTTAAGATATCTTATGCAACCATGGCTTGGATCCATGTAATTGTTCGAGAAGCATGGCACCATAGGATGATAAGAATATTGCATATGTTTTTGAATAGTAGAACTAAACTAAGGTTCATGCAAAATAAAGCTGAGTCTAACCTTATTGTGCATGGTAGAGAGGAGTAAACATTTCCTCCTCTGCGTTGCTGAGGATACTTTCTTTTTCTTTATCTTGCCTCAATTTGCCTGCAAATGATAAAAAAAACACCGATATGCCTGAATGAGTATCATGGGGTTATGTAAATTTTCGTGTAATTATGTGATAGTGTCTTATTAAAAAAATGTTTATCATATCAAGTAAGTTAAAGCTGTGCAGTGGAGAGAGCAATGCAGTCGGTGGTGATGCAGCACATTTCCAGCGCAGTTTCAAAACAGGCATTTACCTGGGAGACCATGTCATCCATTCTGCAAGTTTTAACTTGCATTAACAAAGGTATATATAAAATTGATTTTTTTATTTCTTTTTATTATTGTTATTCAGGTACGTGTGGGGTGGCCTTCTGGTCGTGCTTGGGATTTTCCTGAATGTTTATAGCAAAAATAGGGACAAAATGAAATTGCCGTCTCTGGCGGACGTGAGGAACAGGATCTTATCGGTAAAAAAGACAAGATCGTTGTCTCAGACTGTGTGAACGGCACCTCATCATCGTGTCTCATTCCTGGCTTAACGAAGATGTCGGAGACCGGGAGCTCGGGGCTGAGGGTACAGTGCCCACAGAGATCCTTCTTGTTAATTGCTGGTTGGTGGCAGGAACTCCTGCAAGAGTTCTTGAAAGAAAAGGGAATGGCTCACCTGGCCAGAGGACACAATCCTGCTCTGGGATTAAATATAATGGCTAATTTAATTTTAAATCAAGTTGGAATCGGGGAACCTAAAAAATGGGATTCTTAATGACTGTGTCCACATTGAATGTGTACCAAAACATATTCTAAACAACTTATTTTCTACTGTAAATGACAGAGGTGTCAAGAGATATTTATGCATCCCATTACATTTATATATATATATCTGTTGCTTTGAGGTTGTTTTTTTATAAATGTCTCAAATCCATTCCAGTCAGAATACATTTTAAGAATATGCCTACGTTTGAACTGTCAAAACAGAAAATCATAACCATTGTGCATTCTTCTTGTTTTTTTGTGAAAAGCAAATACCTTACTTGTAGAGCTGATTTCCTCAGAAATTATGACTTCCGGGGTGTTTTTCCAATCATTCTGTCTCCTGGAAAAGGGTTGGTGAAGGTATATCCGATGAATGTGAAAAGTTAGCTCATGAAAGTAAGAGATCCTGTTTTTAAGAAAAACAGTAAAATGTTTTTTTTTTTTACTTTGAGCACTGCTCTGTTTCTTTGGTACTGAGTTCTGGTTACTAATAATTTCTTATCTGCTTCGTATAGAAGTGAGTCAAATCACAAACCTGTTTCGCCATTAAGGACACAAGAAAGGGTACATTCTGGCCAGTCTACCTTGCTTGGTTGCTAGTAGGTGCTTATATGTAAGATACCCAAAACATGCTTTGTTAGTAATACTCAGATAAGAACAGCCCCTTGTCTTACAAATGAGAATTTATTCGAAGAAATAACATTTACTGGAAAATAGTTTCAGAAGACTTGAGTAAAACCTTAGTTCTGATCAATACAGTTGCTTGTTTCTCTCAAGAAACATCCTCAGCAATTCTCTCTCCCTGAGGTATGGACATGGAGTACCTGATACTGTACATGTCACAGGACAGATCTTGATCTCCCTGGCTTTACTGCGCAGTCAGCAGAAAGCACTTGTGATCCAACTGTATTTTCCATTTAGTAAGTTAACCTTTCAGTAATGTTTTCACAAATGACAAGATTTCACAGTGGGATTTCAAAAAGTGTGATGGGTTCTTTCAGTACTATGAGCAGATGGGGACATGTTTCTCTACTTTTTAGAAGAGTTTGCATGTTCCTGCCTCTGTGCACTGGTTTTGAGTTGCTTTTGGGAACCCACCGAAAGTGGATCCAATTGAAATATCAAGGCCACACATCCTAGAGACGGACAGGAAAATAGCTCCAGGGACAATAAGGGAGGCTTATTGCTGTTGGCAGGTTACAGCTCATCTCTTGTTTTTGTGTATAAACAAGTTTTAATAAAGCGTCACATGGTCTGGAGGGTGGTGTAGGTGAGTTAATATGCTTTCATCATGCCTGTAGTTTCATGTTCTTTGGGCCTTTTGAAAAATGTGTCGGCACAGCAGCAGCAGAGCCATCGTTATATTCTCTTCACTAGTTACTTTATATTTTAAAATAATAAAAGGGTAGGTTTTAGAAATCATTGATTGGTGTGAAAGCCCTAGAAGAGCACTATACCCATCGAACCAGTGGGAGTCTTGGGTATTCTGCTCCCTTCACCTGTGAAGGGTCCTTCTCCGATGGGGTCAGAAATTCCCATGAAGTTCCATAGGACTCGGATGAGTACAGTACCAAGGGATCCCCTCGGATGCTCCGGTGCCTCTACTACGTACTGAAGTCCTAACATGTAGCGGTGCATCGACATTGTTGTGTGTAAGCTGCTGTATTTCAACACGCATCATGGATTGGTCTCCTGCCAAGATCAGGTTTTCCACACAGCTGCTCAAGCTGTTGCCTAATGAAATATAGCTTTTCACAATTAGAAGAATAATGTAAGAAAAAAATAATAGTCCTAGTTTTCGATGAAGATCAACTAACACTAACCAGCATAAATAAAGGAATGATACAAAAAATCACGATAGTTATTTTTATTTTCAAATATGTTTTTTGTATTACCAGCAAGTTAAGAATTAGCATAATCTAAGTGATGCTGCTTCTCTGAGCAACAACTCTTGTTTAAGTGCTCCAAGCACTCCATTGCAAAAAATACTGTAGAGAATCTGAATGAAAGAAATAAGAATACTGGATCTATGGTATGTTTATATTTATCCATTTACATTTGAAACGTATGATATATTTACATTTATTATCTCTTTAATAGATGCCAAACCTAAAAATCCTTGCAAAGGTAAAGGAAAACAAAGAATTCACTGTATGTCAATCAAAGAATATTCAGCTAAACACGTCCTTAATGGGCTGGTTTTCATGCATCACTGACACTTTCAGCAGTTATAAGCAGTTGCTAGGTGTTTGGCTTACCAGTGCCCATGCGGAATACTTCTGTCAGTCGCTTGCAGTATTTACTTCATCAAGATACCAAATACGGGGAAGTGTTATTTGATAGAAAAGGCCAGAGGCGCACCAGCAAAGAGGTTCACAGACCTCTGAAGAAGTGACAGGATCACACAAAAAAAAAAAAAAGCCTGTCAAGAGAACAAGAGCCTTTAAGATAACTGACATGTCTAACTTCATAAAGGTAAACACATTAAAGGCTGTGTTTCCAGCTTTGGCTTCACACAAAGGTGTGCTTCAGATGGATTCAACTGTAGAATGGCACGTGCTGAAGTACTGTATCTATTGGATACAACTGGAATGATAAAAGTAAGTAAGAACAGTGGCGATAGCTCCAGAGAAATCATTCTGAATATATTTTACGTGGAAAAATCTCCCTGTTGTTCGCAGCTTAATGTGCAGGCACATTTTTAATGTTCGCCAGCTCTACAGGGGGCAAAACATTGCTGTGCCAATGGTCCTCTGGAAAAAGAAAGCAAATTACCATCTAAGAAACAGGCAGGAAAAGTAACGTGGAGCAATTAGTCATGCCATATCTCAGAAGACCTGGCAGCTTCCCAGCACTGACAAACTTGACATCTCCTTCTCTGGGGTTTCTGGGCTCGCAGCAGAGCCGCAGATGTACGGTGCCTTTCCAAATTATTTTATTTCTCTTTAATCTTTCATCCTGACACGGCAGATAAGAAACCTGGCCTCTACTTATCTATATGGGTTTCTGAGGAAAATGCAGACGCTTGTCGATTTTACTTGACTGCATATCGATGTCCAGTACGCGCCCGCGCGCGCAGGCACGCTTTAGAAAGGCAGCTCCAGATTAAAGGCAGGGAGTAGACCTGGATGTATTCCACCGGTTTTTGTCAAGACAGCATACACAAAAGCAATGCTGGGCAGCCGAGCTGTCTGCCTCGCCCTCCAGTCTCTGAGCGGTCAGGGTTCGAAGTCTGAAGCCTCACCTTCCTGCTGTAGTGTTTGCAGACACTGAAATCCTAAAGGTGTCCACTAGGAACCGGCTGGAGGCTTATCCTGATGAGGCCACGTCTGTGAACAGCAGAGGGAGTTCGTTTTTTGAAAAGTGAAACATTATGGCTGCTTTTTTGAAACATTCAGTGCCTCACAAACGTTTTCTGCCCCTTGTGAGGGGTATCCCATTTTGTGAAATTTCAAAATGATGTAGAAGAATTTTTTCAAGCTTGACATTTTCTTCACTACCAAACTAAAGATTTACGGTACAAGGATAAGATCTTTTACGGTTAATGTCAGCAAATACTAAAGAGGAAAAACTTAAATATGTTGACTGGATAAATATTCAGACTCGTGGTATTTGATGGAAGCAGCTTTGGCAGTAATTACAGGCATAGGTCTCAAAGGTAGCAACTCCGCTCACTGCTTGGTGCAATTATTGCCCATTCTCGATTCGCTCAGATTTGCCCAGTCTCTCTCAGGTTTATTGAGGACAGCAGTTTTCAAGTCTTTCCACAGATTCTCAGTGGAATTCAAGTCAAGGCTGTGCCCACTCAAGGACATTCCCTTTCTAGTTCTTAAACCACTCCACTGTACCCCTGACCTTGTTCTTTAGGTCATTGTCCTGGAAGGTGAATTTTTGTCCCAGTTTTAGTTCTGAAGCAGGTTTTCCTCTTAGATGTTCCAGTACTTGGCTTCTTGTATGTACTGAAGCTCATCTGGTCACTGCTGATGGGAAGCAGAACTATAGTATAATGCTGCCACCAACATGCTTGACAATAGGGATGGTGAGTGATGCACATTGTTGGGTTTGTGTCAGATGCAACCCAATTGCGTTGAGAGAAGAAAATTCTCACTTTGTCACGACTGACCACAAAATGTTTTGCTACATGTTTGCAGTATCACACTCTGTTGCAAACCTGGTGGAGATACAGTATTGTTGACCCACGGACATTTTCTCACATCTCAGCCACTAAACTCTGACTCTTTTAAAGTTACCGTTGGCATCACAGGGATGTCTCTAACCAGTTTCCTCCATAGCCTGCCGACCAGTTAGGAAGTACAGCCTGATCTACAGTAGTTTGTGTCTTGAGTGCTTTCCACTTCTTCGTGACTGACTTCCCTAGGCTCAAAGAGTAATTGAGGGTCTTTGAAATTATTTAACCCTTTCCGTGCCCTTATACAACTTCACCCCTGAGCTGTTCTGAAAGCTTCTCAGTCTTCATGGATGGATCTTTGCTTGAAACGCACTACCTGACCATGGGACCTTACAAACACAGCTGTATTTGTTCTGAAAGCATGTGAACCAGTACTATTGCATGCACACAGATGCCACTGAGCTAATAGTTATAGTAATTCTGCGCATCTGATTGGTTTAGGATGCCAAAGCAAAGGGCTAGAAAACATATGCAATCAAACTAAATTTTGCTTAGTTTGTTATTTTTGCTTTGAATGTGTGGAGTCTGTTGTTTACCTAACAACTATTAATTGCTACATCAAAGTGTCATAACTGCACATTTAAAGGGAATTATGTGAAAATGGTGGGGAAAAAATAATATTTTTTGCAAACCACTGTATTTTGTTTTCTGTAGACTTTCTAAAGCCTATAGACCTTTTGTGCATATACAGTATATACACCACAATGTTTTAATAAATAAATATATTTTAGTTTATTCTTTATTCAATCTCGTTTGCCCCCCAAGCATTTTAAATCCTGAATAAAGTAATACAAGGGTAACAAGCTGAAGACGTACAGCATGTGGCAGCACCTCTAGAAATGTGCAGTTGAGCCCTGCCAGATGTGGCCCAAGTGACACCAAGCCTAAATTATAAAGCAATCAAGATGGGCACTGATATCTCCAAGACAGCGGTGACCAGATCTGCTCCTCAGTGTCCACTGTCCAGAAGGTTTTATATGTCTCTTTAAATCTCCAGTTTCTTCAGAGCAGGGAACAGCTGGTTAAATTGTCAATATAAGGTAATAATGAGTTCAAGAATGTAATTAAGGGCGCCCCTCCTGGACCTCCAGGACTGGATCTGTTTGCTCCTGGTCCAAGGGATGTCGAATTGCTGAGTCGTTTTGTTAGCCCTCGCGGGGCTATGGTGAAGGCTGGGTCTTGGTGCCTGGGATGCAATGAAGGGACAGAACCCGTGACACAGCAGTTGAAGCTGGAATGGTGGGAAGAGTTATGGAGGCAATAAAACAGTGAAGCAATCCGTACTGTTCTGGCCATGACATTGCCCTGAGGAATTCTGTGCTGCAGGAATGCAAAATCACACAGTGAGATCGGACAAATGTATTTCTGTGCAGGGGAATGATGCTGAAAAACAGGTTCAATGTGATGATTATGAATAAAAATACTAGCGTTGCGGGATTTGGGGTCTTATCAAAACACCCTCATGCATGTATGCAATATAGGGTGATAGAGTAAGAGTATACACCATAATTAAGTTTTTTAATTATTTTTTTTCCCAGTAATTGATCCTGTTTAAGGCAGCTACACTACCTAACATCTTATAGCATACAGTATAATATGTATCTGTTTTCCACCCCTGTTATTATCGCAGAACAGTATCTCAAAATCACCCTGCTTCTATAAGAAAGGGTCACAAAGCATCAGACATCAGGACCTAAGAGGGGTCTCCTATGGTTTGGGGGACAGGATGGTTCGACTGACGCACAGAATAGAACAGTCTTGCAAAAAAAATAATTTACATTTTGGTGCATCGTTTAGACAGGATAATTGCTCCTCCTTTTTTGAACTACAAATGCAATTAATCCTCTTTTTTTTAAAAGAGCATTTGTTTGGAAGTTTTTAAAACTTTACAGGCAAAGACCCTTGCAGTTTTTCATGAGTGATGGTTGAGTTTGTTTAGACACAAAGCATGGAACTATATTTTTCTAATTAATACGATGCTGCTCTGTGCACATCAAACACTGTTATACTGTAGTACAGTTGGAATGTCTGTTCATAGACCGTTTTAACATGAACATATTTTAACTGGTGTTTTTCTGTGCTGTTAAAATAAGAAAAAAGTCTACTCCGGAAAATGCTAAGCAATTGACATTTGCAGTTTTTAATTTTTGTTTTTGTTTTCCAATTAAACATCACTACACTGTATTTGAAATCTTTAAACAGTTATAACTCATGCCTTTGTACAGTGAGGCCATTTTTGATCATTATGGCACCTAGAAACCCCAGGTGACTCCCAGCAAACTAAATCATTTGTCTTTTTGCACATTGAGAACAGTCTCGATCTGAAATCGGGGCTGCTGAGCCCAATCTGAAATATAGCAAGCTCCATCTTTCAAGTGGCTTATTGAATAAATGCACCACAGATTCAGAGTTGTGTCATGCAAATCAACCACAGCATTTGGTTTGAATGAAGCTCCTATTAAGCAAAACCTGCAACTTAAAAAGATGCTACATTGGAAAATGGGAGGACATTAATAAACACTAAATGCATGATTTACTGTAACACATAAAGCTACAAATTAGTGATTGTGCTTTTAATAATTGTGCTGTGTATCTATTGTCTCTGACTGAGTTATGATCTATTCAGTTGTAAGCAGCTTTTCCATAGTTATTCAGTATCAATTAGTAATAGCTCATTAAAATAGTTTCTGAATATGGAATGTCACCCAGAATTTTCTCACAAGAGGGGTCCTTTTTAACACTGGATTATGAGCTTCTTCAAGCTGTTATTTCAAGCTGGTAATTTGTAGAAGAAAACCTTGTTTTTAATACAGGCGCAGCTTGAAAGAAGTCAATATTATATGTCATCACTTTGATTAAAAAAAAAATGTAATTTATAACACAAAGCGCGAAGAGACGCATCACGTCCAAGACTAAAATGAATTTCAGGAATTTCTGCAGCTCAGAAACAGATCAGCTCATACAAAGAGAAAAAACTGTGGAAATAAAGTCTGACACCAGTCTTGGTCTCAACTAACTGGATCCTAGTCTTAATCTTCTTGTTGCCTCCCCAACCTGATTACTGAGCTCGTTAGCCACTGGCCAGTGCTGTACTGTAAGCAAACAGGGATCGATAATACCCATCTGAATCCGAATCTTGTCTTCAGGAAGCTGTTCAATGAAGAGACATCACCCTCTTTCTCTTGTCCTCTCTTCCCTTCTTGCTTTTATTAATGCTGTCTGCTTCACTGGGATCACTGACCTCTGCGTTATTCCACTGGCCTTGTGTCATAAATAAAGGGAGGTGTCTGAAACGCATCACAACAGCAAATAGGGTGGTATATAACATGTCGTCCTCTTCAAATTACCACAGCAGGGAGGCCTGGCAGCCCATCCATTACCTCGGTTATTTCAGGGGAAAAGGCATTTTCATCCTTGGTCCTGGGAGGAGGGCAGCCTGTGAAATTCATCTGGTAGGATAATAGAGCTTTTTAGGATGAATCCCTAATGGTTAAACAGTACGATTGCAAGCTGGATTCAAGCTTACCTGTGCAGTCATCTGCTTAGAAAAATAAAGTGGCTGTTCCCCGTAACTGGATGTATTCACAGACATTTTTTTTTCTCCCAATTTCCTTTTCCAGTGGAGATAAACTTCACCAGGGCAGTGTTTTGGGAGTTCAGAAAAATGCTTTGTTGTTGTTATTTTCTTTAAGCATAATTTTTAATCTACGAAAGATATCATTTTCTACTAATTAATAATCGCACAATCACAGAATCATAAGCACGGTAGTAATGCACAGACATGACACGTTCTCGCTCGTCTATGGTCGCATCTGGTTTACTTTGTTTAAAAAGAATGACGAGGCACAGCCGAGCTGAGCTTGACACAGACTGTACTGCTTTTCTCTTGTTTCTGTTTCTGCTCCTCTAGTTGTATTTGTGTTTGTAAATTATTTATACATTTAATTAAAAAAAAATGAAAGACTGTACTGCTCTGATAGTGACGTACAGTAGTACTTTTTACAATTAATATCCCGTCCGAATCAGTTCCTGGGGTTGTATTTCACAAATTATGTTATTTTTAGACTTTACAAATCAGCGTATTCGCCCTAGGTAATCCCTTGTTGTGGGATCTTCGGGAAAGTCTGTGTTTTCCCATGTAACTAACATCCCTCAAGGCCGCCAAGGAGCGGAGAGTAAAATGATGTCATCGTTCAGGCCTCCTGCAGTGCAGCAGAAACCGGAAGCGATGTAAGAGGAATTTCATATTATTCGAAGGTGGGGAAGAGATACTTCTGACGCAAGAATTCTTGTCTTGTTAGGATATGATCGATTCTGGGGATGCCCACCTTACAGACTAACAAAGACAAAGCTTTTGCTTTGTTTGCATGCAAATGTTGGCGCGTGTTTCCTAAGGTTCATTAAAGAGAAGCAATACCCGCTTCTGCATACATTTTAATGGTGTTTGTGTTCAATATTAAAGTCGTTTATTTGGTGAATCCCGCCCTGGTGGCGGAGAGTTACGTGCAGTAATTGACCACCTGCCAAAAACAGCCAATTTTTCCAAACTCGTTACCACACTTTTGCTCTAACATAAAACAATCCTGATATTAATGCCATCTGTTTACAAGGGACATATTTCCCATGCCCCAGAGCAAATGTTTATCGTTTCTACTGTAATTCCAGCAAGAATGGAGAACATATCAATAGCTGCAATAATAATTAGTGAGGTGCGTTAAACCTAGCTGGTAAACTGCTTGGGTCCATAATTGCATCTGCTCTCCTACAATAAAAAAAATGATGTCCGTACGTGTGTCATAGATTTACTGTATGTTGTAAGAATTTAATACGCTGTTAAAAACAGACGAGACGTTGCTAATTCAAGCAGAAATTTCTCAAGACAGCTGTGCTGGCTTCCTCTTGTCTCTGAATTGAGCAAACTGAAGGCAAAGCTGACACATTACAAAAAAAACTGCAGTTGTAGCCTTTAACCTTTTTAATTATAGGCGATTAAGATATCGTCTTGAGTTTTTACAGTGTAAGCGCTGTTTGGAGAGCTCCCCCGTGTCATTCGTCCCCGCTGGAATGATTGTGAAACTCTTTCTATCTTCAATATCTATTGTGACACAAGTGTCAATACGTGTTGGATTGAAAACCATTTACGTTTCCCCTGATTAAAATGTCAACCTAGGATCACCATGCAGAAAATAGGATAACATGATATAAATGTGTTGGGTTTTGTTTTGGTTTTTTTTTGTTTTTTGGGGGGGGTGTTGAATTTTAGAAGTTACATCTCGATTAATCGGCTTTGGGGCTCTTTTTGGGAAACACAAACCAAAATGCAAGTGCAGTGTTTATAGCTGACAGTTGTTTAAAGAGTGTCGGGACATGATCAGGTCCAATATCCCTCTTAAAGCAAATATGGGGCAACGGTTTTTATTAACTGCTCGTCTTCAGCTGTGTGGGAAAGCTAACCCCTGGATCATTAAGTGTCATACTCTGGACTTTGCTCAGCTCCGTGACAACGTGTGTGTCTGTCTGTGTGTGTGTGAGTGCGCCAGCGAGGGAGTGAGAGTTTAAACAGGGAAGACGATGAATCTTTCAGTACAGATTCGCCCTGACAGGACCCAGCAACAACAACGAAAAAATGAGGTTCATACACTTCATTCATGTCAGGACTCAACAGCTTGAGCAGCGCGGAATATTCTGCAGTCACTCATGAAGAGAAATTTTTAATAATAAATATCTAATAATTAATGGGCTGGTAGCAGCAGTTGTCTTCGGGGCATAATATCTAATTTCCTCGCAATGTTTCATATCCTTGCTTTTTCACGCGGCAACAGTCTATCATTAAAACCAAATGCAGGTTTCTATCACTTTTATTTATTTTTCAAATCAACGAATACATCAGTGCCAGCCCTTGTTACAGATGAGCTCCAATAAATTATCGGCTGTGGACAAATTCAGAATGTTAAACACTCTTCTGCTTGTGCAGCACTGTGTATAGCCCTCTGGGTCTCGTCTGCTTGTGTCGAAATCTCCCACAAAGCCATATATTTAATTATATACTACTTAAATAATGCACAGTGCATTTTTAACACGAAGCAAAACGTCAAGATTTATATGCACACGATGGGATTAACATTTTTAAAAGGCAGCCTTTCACCGGGCCCGGCTGAGCTCCCGTCAGGCGGCGTGCGAGATGGGCTCAGTGCGGGGAACCACCAGGTCGTGCTTTGGCGTCGTCTCTCCGGCAAGCGTGTGGAGGTGAGGAGGAGAGAGAGAGGGGCGCCGTAAGTCTCCTGCAGCCCCGGCCACATCACACAACCCGCCCCCCCCCCGACCCGCTGCGTTCCCGTGCTCTCCAGCCCACATCTGGAAACCCGCGTCTCGTAGAAAGCGTGCTCGCCCGATATGATACTCGGGCACCGTAATCGTCACCATCGTGCTGCGATCACGGCCGATAACATCAGCGCATACCTCGCCGCTGACATCTCACGACATGCATGTGTGCAGCGCGGGGTTTGAGGGGGATACTGCCTGACAGCGGTCAGGAACGGGCGAGCCTCAGCCCGGGGTGACCTGGAACAGGAGTGGGGGGGTGGCATGGGGGAGGGCGAATGGAAGGAGAGGATACGAGCCCGACTCTTTTCTGAAGGAAAAGGAAAAACTGTAGCAGACGGCAGAAACGAGCGCGCACGGCCGGCGAGTGCGCCTTTCTCCCGGAGAGCCGAGCTCCGCCCCGACAGCCAATGTAAATGAGCGCTGGGGCAGTTATTTCTGCCCACCTGCAGAAAGCCCCGCAAAGCCACCTGCCCCGCGGCCGGTAGAGCCGAACGCTGCAGCGGGGACACACACCGCATCTGCACGGCCACAAATCCAGATCTCTGCTAAACGCTGGTATCCTGTAACTTTATCACTGTGTTTACACCGGGAGAGGTGCTAAGGGCTTCCGATTAGCGAGTTGGAGCTGAAGGCTCCCCCCCTCATTTACATTTTGAAAGCTTTGTGTTTCGTTTAATTAGCCTCTCTTTCCAGGCGCAAGTGCGAAACCATAAACTTTTGCATGTTCTAAATTTAAAGGATTCTTCAAGGCCTAAGTAACCAAGGTCTTAAGTGAAATCATACAGTACATTGGTCCCCATGCAATACCTAAAACATTATTGAACTGTTTTGCAGGTGCAGAAATTGGGGGCAGATTTCAAAGGTAACCCTGAGTTGTTAGCCATTGTATTTGTTCCTGTTTTGTATATTTTAATTCCTGAAGCCAATCTGATGAAGTAATTCGGTGTGCTCTGCTCTTTGTTGACACCAGCTGTTGGGATCTCATTTAAAATTTGTAAATGAACAGCTAATCAAGATTTCATGGGTAGCCAAGACTAATTGTTTAAATTAGAGCTATGTGCTATTTAGAGACGGATTAAAACCAGGCTAATATTAAAGGCTTTTCTACATTTTTCACTTTTGACCAGTTTCAACACCACCCGTTCTGATAGGTGCTGTTTCAGTCACATGTTAGGGTGCAGTGCAGAGTAACTGGGTGCTAATGAATTCGAGTACTGTACCAGCTGGGGACATGGTTAGCATATTATTCAGCACAATAATTTACCCTGATTTTTGCAATCCATCCAGCGTCTCGTCCAATGCTAATTTCTTTTTTTTTTGCAGTGTTTAAACCTTTTTTAAAAAAAACCTTTAATACAATTACATACTATACCAGAGTCTTTGTCATGGATGCCAAGCCATTGATATACAGTACATTAGAAGAATCAGTGTGTCTAATGCTGCTTTTTTACCTATTAACCTCCTCTTAATCAATAATTAAAGTGGAAAATATTATTTATACGCACAGGAAGATGTTAAAGAACTGATTAAATGTTTTAAGGATTTTTCAGAGCACAGAAATGTGGTCTTAGGGACAAAACAGGGTCACAGTTCGAACAGTGGTATAATTTTACGTCCCCCTCTTTTAATGTATGGATACATGACAAATCCAATCATCAGCTGAGACAGAAGATGACAGCTCCACGCAAGAGTGAAGTCTTATTTTTATCTGGGCAACTGGAAAGATCAGGAGGAAACCTGACGCTCAAGAAAGACATCATACGCTGGGGATTGGCGTGGCTTGCATAAGAATGTTCTCACACCAGTGAGTGTGCTTTTTTAGTGATTTCCCCTTGTGTATCCTCGATTTGTTTTCCCCTAAGCTTATTTGAAAACAACAAACACATTTTTGTTTGCTTGTTCTCTGGCTTTAAAGCCCACATACGCTGTTCCACCAAACACTTCAGTCAGAATTTAAACTTGTGCAGGCTGAGAGTTTAAATCATCACAGCCGCGACAAAGCCAGCAAACACCTCTGAACCCACGCAGGCTGGCTTTCTGAACGTTTTTAATTAAGTAACGGCATCGTTGTTTAAACGGCAGATGAAGCTGTGCCTTTCTGGTTCGGAACAGAAATGGCACTCGTTTAACACTAAAGCAAAAACAGAAGGCTGTTGCTTTAATAAAAACAATAAATGATCCAGTTGTCTGCCGCACCAAACGCAAAGCAATTTAACGCATCAGCGGCAGTTGCCTATTAATTTGAGTAGAAAGAGGGGAGCCTGGGAGGATGGATTTGAGGGACAACATGGCTGCATTATGAATCGCTTCAGAAGTAAACAAGCGATACTGGTGCAGTCACTTTTTAATTATAAGGCTGTTTCACACATTGTAAATGCTAGCATGGGAGAGGTATATTATGGTAAATTAATAAAATGGTTCAGAGATATAAACCCATATGTGCCTGTCCTCGGGGTGCCGCATCCGTAGAAGCAGCTTGGAGGCACACTTCAATAGTTTCCTGTGCATGCATTTTAAAAGCTTGTTTTCAGTAATTAGGTGCACAGCATCTGACCCTTCTTTTGCAGAACGGAACCGTCGCAATGCAATAAACCGTGGTTGGTGGTGCCATTGGACCGGGTCCAAGTGCACTAAATCCTTCGGTACTTGGATCCGAGCCAGATACGGTCCCAGCTGCCAGTGGTACACGCTCCACTGACTCCTCTGCTGCTAGAAACCTTTGCACTCGGTCATTTAGGAATCAGCTGACTGATGCCAGTGCGGGAACATGCGTACTCAGGAGACAGGAGTCAGTGCTCGGCTAGGCAGGCTGCAAGGACCGATATGGTCAGCGGCGTCACCTGGGAGCTGGGGAGAGGGATGGGGAGTACCCAGCTGCCGGTCTCATTAATACATGTGGCTGACACAGCCGGGACAGGAGGGAGCTAGGGGCTCCCGAAGAATGTGAACCTCTCACCGCCCCCGCGTTCTCCAGGAAGCCACGAGCGGAGGCATCTGCGCCTGTTGGCCCCGGTTGGCTCCGGTCACAGAGTCAGCCCGCTGGCCTGCAGGCGTTATCCCCGGCTCCTCCGACAAGGGCCGTGTGGGAGTCTGGGCCCCCGCGCACAGGGGCGGCTCCTCTGACAGCACCGCGCCCAGGTGCAGGCTGGGAACGGGCACGCTGTTTACCCGTCTTGCTGTGCGCGTCTTCGCCTGGAGCCGCCAAGCCTTTCCTGCTTTTTTACTTCCCGCTGCTGAGAGTCCAGGCGGGATTCGTTCCTGTTTCGCCACTGTTGTTCTGTGTCACGTCAGGGGACATGAATCCGGAATTTGCCAGTGGGACCATATTATGAAGGTTGGGCCTGAAAACTAAGCCATTTACTTTGACACACTTTGAAAAGCAAGCTTTTTTTTATGCAACTTTAAGAAATATCTTTCACAGTAACAGGTAGTAGTTGGTGGTGAAATGTCGAGAAAACAAGGAAAACCCCCTTGTTGATTTTATTGCTGCTATTGTTATTTAGATTCTGCAGTCAAATACAGAGAAACTCGACACCTACTGGAAATAGAAGTGTACTACATTAAAAAAACAATTTTGTTACAGTATTGAAGCAGTAGCTTTTCACTCATCGATTGCATTATCCACTTTAACGTCGTGAATCAAGGAAGCTCATCTGCCATAAGATGCAGGTTCATTTTCCAGGCTGCAGCTGTTTTCAACCTGTTTCTCATTAGAACTGGAGTAAGATGGAAGAAAAGGGGCAAACAAAAAACTGACCAAGTGCATCACTGTTAAATAATCCTCATGCATCTAATTGACAGATGAACTCACGAAGAAACAAACATGCTCAGTACAATCAACATGTTAAACACTTGGAATGACTGCACTGGTTTTTGTGTTATTTTTATGTGGAGCAAGATAGTTTTTTTTGAGGAATTTTATGGACCAGTACGTATTGAGCAGGGTCAGTGGATAGGCATGTCTCTTTAAGGGGGAAAAAGCCCTGAAATGTGATGTTGGTAGCTTCCTATAATTAATTAATTGTTTCCAATCCAGCTTGAAGTGAGAGCTCGTTTGGCAGTTGCAGCAGAGACAGGGCAGAGGGCTGGAGCAAGGCTCGTTTCTGTAGCTGCAGGGTTTGAGTTGTGAGGCACTTGATTGCAACTGTTTTTAAACTCGGTTCTTTTATGGATAGATAAATCTGATTTTATGCAAGAAAAATCTCCTGGGTTTTAATTAACTGGAGGTCACACTACAGATCTATCAAAAAAGAGGAGAGGGATATTCTTTTAATTAATACACTCTAATTAAACCTTTGGAAAATGTGTTAACAGTGCTCAAATTTTGGCTGTGGAGAATTTAAAGCTTCCAACTAAGGTAACCCTCTTACAGACCTGTTTAATTTTCAGGTGTGATTGATTTATAATTTCTAGCGCTCAGTCAATATTACCATTTGTCACAGTAAAGAATTCCTTTTATATAATGCAAACAGAAAAACTACCAAGAAAGATTTTTGTTCTTCATGCAATACAAAGAGACCCACATTAATGGAAGGAATCATGATGCATTTCTCACTTCATTAGTAAATGACATTATCCATTGTACTAAATTGTAAAAATGTTTAACTAAAACAAGCAGGCCTCATCTATCCAGGAATATAATTATTTTAACATTACTGACTATCCAGCTTACTTACTGTATCTATCATTTATCATTTATTTTGATAATACTGACAACACTAGATCCTAGTGTATGAATTTTCACTCTCTTGTAGATAACGACAGCTATAACACAATTAAAACGTGATTAGATTTGAAGAGGTGGGCATAGTTGTGTGGTGATTAGCACTGCTCCCTCACAGATCCTGGCTTGTGTGTCTCTTGTGTTCATATGGGTTTATGCTTCAACTTCTCCTCATCTTCTTTATACTGTACAAGCTGGCCAGCTTAATGTGGGTCTCTAAAATTGACCGTATGTGTTAGTGCGCTTGTACTTGTGCACATGTGCATGAGTGTGTGTGCATATGCATGCGTGTGTTCGTGTGTATATGTGTGTAAGCGTGTCTGCATGTGCATGTCTGTGTGTGTGTGTTTGCATGCATGTGCGTATGTGGGTAGTGAGTTCGTTTGCATGTGTGTGCGCATGGGTGTGCATGTGCGTGGTGTGTGCGTGTGTAGTGTGTCTATGTGTGTTCACGTGTGTGTGCGTGTGTATGTGTGTTTATGTGTGTTCACGTGTGTGCGTGTGTAGTGTGTCTACGTGTGTTCGTGTGCGTGTGTATGTGTGTCTGTGTGTTCATGTGTGCGTGCATGTGTAGTGTGTCTATGTGTGTACACGTGTGTATGTGTGTCTTTGTGTGTTCACATGTGTGTGCGTGTGTATGTGTGTCTTTATGTGTTCACATGTGTGCGTGTGCATGTGTGTTTATGTGTGTTCATGTGTGTGTGTGTGTGTGTGTAGTGTGTACGGGACTGCTACCCCACTCGTGCCCTTTGCTTCCAAGTTGGGCTCTGGTTGCCCTGACCTTTACCAGGAACAAGAGACTTTCTCATATTTGATGTACAGGTTTAAAGAAAAACACTCAAAACAAAAGCATCTAAACCTAATGCACTTAGAATTAAGTGCATTTTAATTTTAAAAGCTGTGTTAACTTTACCACCATTGTGATCTGCAGCACGAAGGCATGCTAACCTAGGTTAGCAGTTAAAAAAGGTTAGAGTTATTTTCTGTAGTCTCTTTCAGGAAAAGTGATCATAACTGTGGGTAAAAATACTCCGGCAGTATCGTATCGAATAACATACCCTTGCATCCAATCACGTGCATGTTATCCACATGTAATCTTATTTCCTTAGACCAGTTCATAAACTGGGGGCATTGACTTGAATGGTTTTGTTAGGCTCTTTCTTGTTTCCTTTGCCTCCTGTGCACTCCAGAATCCAGTGAATTCCGTGTCTGTTCACTGTAATCACTTGTCTGGCTCTTTCAAGCACAGCAGAGCAGAGTTCCCACTGTTAAGGCTGTCCACTCTAGGACAGCCCTCGCCAGCTGTGAAAACAGTCGAATGTGACCTGGAATTGTTATAAAAGGTCTGATGAAGAAAAGACAGGCCACGTTGGAATGGATTCCACACACCACTGCCTTTTCTACTAAGACACTCTGCATGGTGCCTCGCTTCAGTATGGTCTGGTAATGCAGATGATAGCACGCTGAGCATCTTAACCTCTGTGTGAGAAAAAGTCACACCAGACTGCACAGTAAGCTGCACAATTTGTATTCCGCTACCTTGTCTTTCCGGACAGTGGACGATGGATTATCTTTAATTTCATTTCATCTCACTGCAGGTCCCGTTCACTGTGAGGTGTCCCATCACTCTTTGCTCCCAAAAAAAAAAAAAAGAAAATGGGCACATTAAACGTTAGAAAATGAATCATGGGTGTATTGATTTCTCATTTCTTTCATCTACATAAATTTATTTTGCTGACAAATACTTAAGTATTTATAAGGTTGTTTGAAAAAGAAGGCCTGTCACAGCTGATTTTTGGGAGCAGGGGTTATATAACAGTGGCTCTGTACTGCTGTTTGCCGTCCACAGTCTACTGCAGAACTCTGCTTTGTAATAGGCACCAAAGTGAAGGCGCTGAGGGCTCACTTCTGAATTTTATGAAAAGCTCTACCCCGAGTCTTCATGAAGCCGAGTATTATCAATGGGTTTGTGAATGATAACCACAGCCTCTGCTGAAATGTTACTGACAATATTTCCCGCATGAAGAAATCCAATTACGTGAGCAGCACCTAATTCTTCTAAACAGCGGAAATCTTCTGAAGTGCATATAAAGGAATGCATGTGCATTCGCATAGGGTGCACAGACATACGCACAAGGAAACGTGTGCTGATTTGGGGTGAAGAGCTGGCTCTGCACACTGACCGATGTTTATTTCATTACCTTTGATTATCAGGTTTCGCCCTTCCAATCACAAATGATCGCTCAGCCAGATACAGTGTGAATGACCTTGACTGGTCTGCCGCGTGGAGTTAAATGCTTTGGGAGGCAATGTGACCTCTCTGTTTATCGAGGTAGAGATCACTCAGTAATCTTTTACACTGTTTTAATCTCTCAGGCTGCACTCGGTCTTTCTCCTGCCCTCCTGAAGCTACCCAGCTTGAAGGTTGTCATGTGCTGCTCATAGGTGCTCTAATCAGCACACAGGAGTGAGAATGGTTAGTATAGTAGAGCGCAGTTTAATTAGATCAGTGACTGTTCAATGGCATAATAATCTGCATCTGGGGTTTGCAATTACTTAATATGATATATTAACATATTGCTGGCAGGAGCTACGGGAGAAGGGCACTAGTAGGAGACAAATTATCCAAATTAATTTCTAATTTAAAATCCTTGCCTTTTATTCTAAACTCTGTCTGTACATCGTGTAAGCACTGATTCCAAGGATACCCATGTCCCTATATGACCTGGATTTCTGTTCTGTCTACAGAGGGAAAAAAATAGTATATTATTTTTCACTCGTGACCAAATGTGAATCACAGTTTCCCAGTTTCCCAGTGGCAGGGACTTTTCACTTTTCCCTTGGCCTCTCCTGGCTCATTAGAAAATCAGAAAATGTAACAAGTCTGAATGCACAGCTTTGGATGAGAATTATGCCAAAACAATGTTGAGGTGATTATACATTTTTTTTTGCAAACATTATATAATAGACTAAGTTGCGTACCTAGGTAAAGCACATATTCACTTCACAACCTCAAGGGAAGGAACAAAAAAGAATTAGAAATGAATGTAAGTTTGTGATTCGGGTGTAAAAGATAGTATTTTCCCAGAACACAGGTTTTTCTGCCTGTAACTCAGTTTTTGCTGTCTAGGTGAAGCAGCACAGGTTTTACTTTTTTAAGGATAATTTTAAAGTGTTACGTGACATGACGATCCCAATGTTGCGTTCCACTCCAACACACAGACAGCTCCTTCTCCAAACAGGCAGTAGTCAGCTTGAATTCATTACGACAAAGCAGACAGCACACAGCCTCTAAACTTGGGTGCAAAATGAATGGGTCATTCAGAGGCAGAAGCTCAGATACGGGAACTTTAAGTGGAGTAAAGGAGAACAGGCCAGAAAAAAGCATTGTATATTGGGAAGGAGGAATGAACTGATGCTAAAGCACTGAACACACTGCGTCACTCTCATCCCTGCTCCTTGCAATGCAGAGCAAGCAAAAATGGATGGTTTCCCGTTTCTTCATTTTGGCTCATACCTGTACCTTAGCAAACAGCACTCGGAGGAGAACAAGAAAAGAAAACAAAGTGGAAAAATAAAATGTGTTTTCTGTTAGATGGCTTTCATTTTCACATGCACAAGAAATGTCTGGATTAATGGCTAATTAGACACAGAGCAGAAAAGTGCATCATTCATTCTGTACATTTTAGAAACATTTTACTATATATGTGTTCAGCGTATATAATTACAATTATAGTGATAAAATATTTCACTCTACATTTATATAAGTGTTGTGTGACCAGCACTTTACACCTTGATATTTAACAAGCTTTATTTTTATCTAATTCCAAGATCTTAAATATGATGTCAGTAGTATCACTAGTTGCACGTTTAAATGTTAAGAAAGCTATTATGAATTTGCTGCTCAAATTGTGTGCTGAATTCACAAGAAGGAACAAGGGGAAATCTTGTAGGAAATTACTTTAAAACCAGGAGCTGGAGACATGTCTTTACCCAAAAGGTGTGAGAGTCTGGAAGTATTGAGCACGGCTTGTTTTAAGAAACAGCTGCATGAAATCCTTGTAGGAATTATCTACAAACTCCCTAACTGGCTAGAGATGTCAAATGGCCTCCATTAGTTTGTAGCCTTTCTCATGTTTTTAAGCTGTTTTTTTGATTCAGCCAAGATCCCAAAGTTTTGAGTGGAAGGAGAATTCCAAGTATTCCAATCACGTAACTTCATTCTTAGTTCAAGTAAGACTTCAATAAAGCGTTTAAGCTCATCTGTAACAGAGACCAGTAGCTGTGTGACCCGGACTGAGCTCATTAGTTTGCTGGCAAATGACAATTTATTCCAAAATGAAAGTAGAAGAGATGTTACAAAAATGGAAAGAAAAACAAACGCCTAATAGTAATTATATGCACACCATTCCATCCCACAGATACCGTGTAAATAAAATGTTCAAATGTCAGATCAAAGCCAAGAAGAACACGAACACCACTGAGGTTGTGCAAGCCTCCTCATTTGCACAGTCTCTTCATTCTGGATAAACCTCCTTTCATTTCCTGTCACAAAACATTCCGTTTCTGAACAGCAGAGCCCCCAAAAAGATTCCTGTCTGCAAGGGATGTGGCACTGATGTTTCAAAGTTCTGTTGCTTCCTCCCATTTCCCCTTTGATGTCTTCTGTATATGTTTTTATCATGACGTTGCAGTAACGTAGATGCATGCTAACTTAACTAGCTGTGGAAGATTGAGCAAAGCATTAGCACGAAAGCTTGCTTTGCGACTCTGTAATAACTAGTACAAAAGGAAATTCTGTAGATGCTACAACCTCATTAGAGAGCAGCACTGCCTTGGGGTAGCACACAGCATATTGCAAGTGGGGAGTTAATGAGATGCGTATTATAATGAGGGGGATTTTAATTGGATGTAATTGGGTTGTGAATCAAGATGTAAAGGTGTACAACAAAGTGCATTATACAGAGGTATTCATGCATTCTTAATTTGAAATATTGAGAACAGTGAAGCACATCAAATGTGCATTGATGGTTCCGTTTTACAGTCGTTTTTTGTTTGCTTTTTAAAACAAGAACTTTTAATTGTAGCCCAGATCTACTCCCATAAAGTTATTTCATTGCCCCTGCAATTAGATGTCTTTTGCCGAGATTATAATTGCAGTGAAATTCTGATGGGCTAAAGGGAAAGTCAAGGTTAATGGCTCACATGACGTTCCCTCATAACAGACCCCACAACTCATTATAATTGCGAACGGTTAGGATAATATAGTAATTCAATTATAATGTTTTATAGTTAAATGCATAAAACAGACATTTGGAGCCAGATGTGTATTAGTAAAATCAGAGATATGTTCTTAAATAGACCTTTTTAAGTCTGCATATCCAGGCAGCTTTCACAGTTCTTTGAGGCACAGTGATTCTGGAGCTCAGATGCATGTGGACTGCAAAATGGCAAAGTTTTATTAGAAATGTCTTTCGTAATGATCAAACGATTAAAGGTGGAAACCTTGAAAAGGTCATTAAGGGGTAGTGCTGATGAAAAACCAAGCTGAAAAGCAAACGTTCAAATCTGCCAGAAGTAAATGCACAGGACAAAATGCAGATCATCGGGGTTGTTTCAAAACAGGGCTGATGATGAATTATCGTTGATTAACTGTGAAGTATGAATGACTGTGGGAATTATCATAAAACAGATATATCCTATGTGTAAATGAAGTCACAGAGATAATTATGAAATTAATTAATTAAACTGATACAAAGCACTGCTGCTAAGAGGTCAGTGTCTTTTTCTTCATTAACCTGCCACGAGTCATTAACTAATTACACATGACAACATACTTGAATACTTTGGAATGCAGGCACTTATAAGTAATTATCACTCCTATCCTTGCAGTTGAATTTCCCTGATAAATTGCAGTATTTGGGTTTTGTTGAGGTTTTTGTCGAAACCACAGGAAAAAAAGAAGGTCTGCGCAGGCATTGATTTGAATCTCCCTATAGCTATAGGACGAAAAATTCCACTTAACATTAAGACAACTACGCTTAAGCTCAGAATGCACTATTTAGAATAGGGAACCTCCAGTGCAAGACACACATTTTCACAAAACGCAGATTTCAAAGGTCAAGAGTGTTGATTCCGAAGCATAAAGCCAGACGCACGTGACCAGTACTGTGTTGTTGAATCAGACAATAATAAGGGTTGTGGCTGCTTTCCCTTTTTCCCAAACTGCCCTGTAGCCCCACTTTTTCCCTGCTGATTTGAGCAGCACCACTGTCGCCTCTGAGCTCAGACAGGTCGCGCCGCCCTTCCTCCTCTCGCTTGAACTACTGCGCCGTTCCCGCAAAACAGAACTCGACCCAGACAAATACCCAGGAATCAGCCTTCATCCTCCATCGACGGGCTGAGTTCACGAAAAAGGTTTTGAGAAATGCACCCGTCATTTTCAAACACCGAAACGTCCAACACGGGTTCGGCGTGCCCCTGGATGAGGATGGAAAATCCTTTTACTACGAGACGTCAGTTTGGGGTTTGGCCTGCTGTTGCCAGGAATGTTCCAGAGCACGCTAGGCTCAGGGAGTGTGGAGGCCATCCGCACCAGGTCCTGTGGGGCTTTCCGGAAAGCCAGAAACAAGTGTTCATGTTCCTCCTCTGTGGTCAGTCACAATGTCAGCCCAGAAAAATGAATCTGCTCCCATGAGAGTGAGAGAAGGGCATGACATAAAGTTCAATAAAGTTATTTCATTTTTGTGCCACTACGATATGTCCCTGAATAATACAGGAGTATCATGGCCCTATACTGTAATGCTGCTTTGTATTGTTTTTGAGGAACTACTGTATTGCGGGAGGCTGATAATGCCTAAAAGTGTACGATATATAGCCAAGCAAAGCTCCCTTCACAAATCCTATGTCTAGGGCCTCAATAGTGTGTGTGTGTGTGTGGGGGGGGGGGGTTATTGCTTGCTCCTCACTGCTCAGAAACACCTTTTTTTTTAATCACCTCTGAAGAGGTCAGTGAAAAGCCGGTCGGTATCATAATTGCTGTCCTGTGCAGGAAAAAGGAAGGAGAGTACGAGAGAGGGAGAGGGGGGGGGGCACGGAGCGGGACCTCATTGGAAATGCAGGGTTTGCCCATCCCGGATGTAGCTGCGCTCCCAAAGAAAAATTGGATTAGTCACATTCTTGTCTGCTAATGGACACACTCCGTGATCTTTGGAGCTTCATTTGCTGGGTTAATAGTGTTTTGCCTGAGTTGTTTTGCAATGAGAGAGGAAGAAAAGAAAGAGGGGGAAAAAAAGGCAGCAGAAGCAGTGGAAAGAAATATTCTAGTGCAGATCTCAGGCACTGACACGAGTAATATCATATTCATCACAGGAAGACCTCATATCTCATTATTGCTAGAAGAGTTCCCTCAAGGCACTGGAGTGCAGTCAGGCCAGACCGTCACGCAGAGTCATACAGGTATATTGTGAAATGATTTAATGCGATAATAATGTCCACTTTGCCAGATAGATTATGTTTTTTTATAGCAGCTGATGGTTAATGAATGATACATTAGCAAACACTACTAAAATGTTATGTGTGTGGTGGGGGGGGAGGAGATGTGATGAACACGCAAATGTGTCTCTCTTTTTCTTTTTTCCTGCTCACCAGCTTTGAATAAAAATGAAAGGATGGTAAGAACATGGCAGAGATCAGCATGGGATTTAACATATGAAAACGATGTGTGTACTGTATATGCCTGGAAACGTGCACATTATATTTAAAGTGGTCTTAAATGCATTCTGAAATATCTCTCCAGAAATCAAATGGAAATGGTGAGAAGCACACAGTGAACAAATATGTGTCGACTCATTCTGGTTAGATAGAGCAGCCTACGCCAGCCTGATTTATCAAGCAATACATTACTTAGGAGTGAAATGAGATAAGGGGAGCCAAGTTTTCTCTATTTATGAACCCATTTTTTTTCTGTTATAGAGCCATCCTTCTGTGTCAGGTTTAAAAGGCAGATGACGATCTATTCCAGGAAAAGAATTGGGAGAAATTAAGCATCATTGTTATTATTATTATTTAAACAAGATCAGAGAAAACTATTAATCATTCTAACGTTTTTCCTGGTTTAAAAATGCTGGGAGTTACTAGTATTTTTCATGTTGCTCTCAATTTAAAACATCATAATCTTAAGCATTCTATCTCTTGGCGTGCAGGTGAAGAGATTCTCCGTTCCTCGTCCTGTTTAAAAACTCATTCTGCGATTATGTAAAGTGCTTTCAAGTTTGTCAGGGGAAAAAATGCCATTGGAAGCATTTTTTTCAGAACTGAAATGGGAAAAAAACTGTTCCCATCTCAAACAACTTTTCTCAAAATCAGGATTTCAGTGTACATGCTGTTCAAACCCCATCACGCAGCAGTTATACCTTTCCTTCTCTAAAGCTTATTAAAGAACTGTTAATGTTACAGTATTCACAAAATGATCATCTGAATTGTATAACACCCTCGTATGTGTGTTCATTACATTCTTCATTGCACTTGGTGCTGAGTTTGCTCTTTGCTTGTTTTGGCAGAACCTCCAGTGCAATGCGTAATTACTCTCTCCTTGAGAAATCCAAGGCATCTCTGAGTGGAGCTTTAAACTGAAATATGCTGCACTAATATGCATTATAAAAGTGACAGCCTTGCAGATGTGTAAAGCAGTATGTTATACCCCTTCCTTTCAGCTGTGCACCAAATGTGACTGAGTTTAATATAACACCCGCGGTAGGATATGATAAAGCTGATAATGTTGCAAATGGGAATCTGAGTAACACTACTCCCATAAAAACTGAAAGTCTTTAAAGCTACTGTAGATCTCCCTTCCTTCCATTGAAAGCTTCTGCAATGAGCCTTGGATTGGTGAACAGTATACTGTAATTCCAACCTCTGATCACAGTGGGTAGTATTCTGGGCAATAGACAACAGGTTACATAAGGAGGATGTGGCTGAAAAAGATAAATATTTCTGAGCTTCGTCAGAAAATCACAGGGCGTTTTGGGTACTGTTTCATCTGAAGTTCTTAAAAACTGTTCTGAATGTGTTATTGATTTGATTTTTTTTGGCCTAGATTTCTATTTATTACCCACATAAAATCTTGGGCAGTGTGCGAAATGAGTATACATCCATTAAATTCCATATAAAAACGCAGTTGACGTTAACATCGAGCCGTGTGTTTCTAGAATCGCAGTCCTGTTGATATACTGTCCTTCACATTATTGAGCATCATTTTTAGCGGTGATCTGTTTGCAGTTCCAAAGACACTATGTGAATAAATTAAAGATCTAAAGAAGACTAACTGTTGCATGTCGACATAATTGTCATTTAATGTACACCTGGCTGACAAGGTCCCAGAACTCCCTGTTATACTGTAGCATTTACTCTAAAGGAACATGCAATTACGTCACAGGTAACGGGCAGTAAGGGGACTCTAGTCTAACCCTCAGATTGTGCTTTGTGCTGATAAATTGGTGTCATAAAGAGTTAATTTTGTACTTGTGGTATGCAAGAAAAAATTAAATTAAGGTCCGCACTTGGCAAGCTGAGGGTAACAGAGTCTCTGCATGCAGGCAATTCTGCAATGTTCATCCAATACTATAACATCCACAGCTGCCGAGCTACACGAATGACTGGTTAATATAGTATAACAAACACCCAAAAAGGCAAGCAGGAGAAAATATCATTGTCTTCTTCACCATGAGAATATAATATGGTTTGCCATAACTGAAAATCTGCTGCAAAATTATGTTAAATTTCTTATAAAACAAAAGTACCTCTTTCATCATGTTCAGGAAAAAATGTGTTTTCAACCAAACGAATAGTCTTCAAATGCATAAAATGAATTATTTTGCATCTACTCTGATTAGAAGGTTTTTCACATAATTACTTCAGTACTTAATATCATTATTAAGTTAACTGAATGATTATTATATGTTGAGGGGTAATACGGTGGTTTATTTCATGCACAAACGCACATACTGTAACTGTATAAATCTAAGCATTGTAATGTGCTTTGTCTTTGTTTTATTAATGCAAGATGCAGCACTTTGTAAACAAAGAATAGAAACACATTCCTTCATAATAAGGTGGTTGACTTAACAATCCTTCTTTTTTTGTCTGGGAAATGAATTATGTAAACCCTCTCAACCCATAGCTGTTTCAAGTCAATTAATTGTTGTAATTACTTAAGATTTCTTTTTAATGAAGATGACTCTCCAGAGATTAGATGATACCCTGTCATCCGAAGGTCTGATAAATTAGATATGATTGGTGCTTACTATAAACCGAACGCTTGTAGGTGAACAATGACTTCCTATTGTGCTCATTAACGTAAGAGGTGCCCTTGGTGGAAAAGTAAAGCAGTCTTTCTTTTTTCTTTCCTGAATAGGCAAGGCAAGGGATGTTGTTCTTGTTGTCTGCTTGGCTTGTACGTTTAACCCAGTTAGGGCTATGTTCACTAAATCACAAAAATAGCTCAACAGTCAGTTTAACCAGTTTTGAGACTTTGTGCAATTGAATTAGTATGGCTGTGCTTCGCGATAAACAATGGTTATGCAGTTTGCCTGTGTATTAATTGATGTCAGATTATTCCTGTTTGTGCTGCTCTAAAGGTACATAGACGCTGTTATCATGGTACCACACAGCTCTTCCAGCTCAATGAACCCCCAGTGACAGATTAAGAACCCCAGTCAGGTCTGAGAACCTGCACTGATAATGGCTTTCTAGGGTTTTGCTGTCTTCAGCATTATTCAGATTTTCTCAAGAATTTGCTTGGCTGTCTGGAAGGCTTACATCTAACACAGAGTGAAATGTTCGCTGTTATTTTTTTTGTTGTTTGGAGAGAATATAAGAGCTTAATTTAAAAGTTTTAAAAAACATAATTGCATATGTATACCTCATTTATTCAAGTAGCACAAAAAAAATGCTGTAACTCTCCTCCGATATTAAAGATAATTATTTGAAGCCACAGTCATTTAGTGTTGCTGTAACTTTGTCTTGTCATGCAGTCATCTAATTTTTGTTCTTTGTTTCTAACATCCTCTGCCTTCGATTGAAGCAAACAGAATGTTCAGATAAGAAACAAGTGATCTGAAATATTAATAGAAACTTTAAATTCATTGCTCTTCACCTTGAAGCACATGAAACACGGACTCCCATATGTTCTTGTTGACCTTACCACCATGTTATTCGAATAATTTCAGGATGTTCTTTTCTTTCTGTTTGCCAGGGGAAAGATGTGTTGCTATATCATGGTTAACTACTGGGCAAGATTGATCCATAGCTGCACAAAGTGTTCCTTTGTATCAGTTATTGTGGAACAATGGGCAACACAGTTGCATCAGATGTTTTGTCAAATTGTATTATATGTTATGCTACTGTATGTTATGTATTATCCCTGACAGAACTTTTGAAAATTGATTAATTTGGCCATTATTATATACGTATATTGTTTTATTTCTGAAATTAATTAAGAACACATGGTTGTCAGAAAAAATAGGTTACATCAAGACCCAACTATGTTTGCGTGCTTTTCTCAAGAGACCAGACACTGCCTGTGTACACAAAAATAGAACATGTATTTAGGGGAAAGGCCTGTTTGTTTTGGAGGAACATGAGAGCAATACAATAATGAAAACTGAAGGGTCAAAATTAATATGCAGTCTTATCTGCCCTAGTTTATTATTTTAGGCAGGAGTCAGAACAAAACCATGAAATAAAAAAACTTGGGTTACTGTTCACTGTTGTTAAAATCCAAAGATCCAGTGTACTCTACCCTCACCAGAACGTAAGGTACACTCACATGGAAAATGTCCAAGACACATTAAGCATCTTACCTTTCCAAGCCAGGCTTTCAAAATCACCTTAAAAGTATTAACTAATTAGCAACCAGTTGTTTTTTTGTATCTAGACAATTAGTTAAAGTGAGTAAGATTGTAGATGAAATGGAATGTCCCAGGACAATGGAACCTTTAAGAAACTGAGCCCCCTCCATGCCAATTTGAATACTGACTTGTCTCCTTTTGGCTCTTGGAAATAAACTAAATCATGCAGCTCCAGGATTTTGGGGTGGATCGGCAGGCGGTATGCTGGCCTGCATGGGAATGTTGAAATGACACCCCGTTTCCTCCTTTTCTTGATTCAATAAATTACTTGCTCTGCACATTGACAGAATACAAAATACAGACATAAGATTACTGTTCAAATTCCTTTGTTGCACAATCACCAATTGTATTTCACGCCTAGCAGGTTAAGAAGATGTATACTCCACAGCACAGCACGATTACAACAGCAAAAGAATAAAACCATTCACTGTCAGGGCTTGAAAAATAAAGGTGTAATCCTTTTAAGTTGGAACTATTGCATTCAGGAAGACTTAGGGTCCTCCACATGAAAAATATTAATTTGAATAAGTATGTCAGCTTTCCCTTATAATTTGCCGGATACAGAAGCCACTCTTGTGACCACATGCACATGTCTCGAAAGAAATTTGGAACCACACAAGAAGCGCAAGATGTCTTGTGTGCTGGACCCAAATTCACTGGTCAGACGTGGGATGAGAGTAAAGGAAAATGAGCATCTGGCTGAAATTTCGTGTAGTACCAAAAGTTACCCTCACAAGATACGGGTGCTTTCAAATTATTCATAGTGGCAATTAACTTCATGGTTATTTCAGGAATCAGAAGATCAGATTATTCTAAAGTGCTACCGTCATGGTTGCCCTGCAAAATGCACACATGGGTAAATATTGTTTCCATCGCCTATAAGAGTAAGTCCAGGATGAAGGCTTCTCCTGCTCTCCTAGCTTTACAGTTACTAAAAATTATATGTCAAGAACCATCCCAGGGGGCCCTGTTACAAAATCTAAAACAATACAATCCGTTGTGAGGTGTAAGACCACGGTGTTTTCAAATACAGGGATGTCAAAGACAAGGCACAGGCCGCAAAGCCACTACCATCCTACCTTACAAAGCTCACTTAAATGGCAGAAATTAAAAACAGCGAGTGGATTGAAATAAGCACCTGTAGCAGTGGAAGAGATAAATAAAGAAGCATTCGCTCAAAAGAAAGCATGATTTAAGCATTGACTTAAAAGTATTTGGATTATCATATGTTGTACAGTTTATTTTACTGTAGTTTTTTTTTTGAAGAGTAATTGGTCAACAAATCTGATCGCAGCTGTGTCCAAAGCAGAAAATACTCTCATTTGGTTGCGTTTTCCACTGAAGATAGCATGTCGATCGCGTTTGCCGTGCCATTAATCTGCTCTTCTTGTGGAACATAAAAAAGGGAGGAATCACATTTGCTTTTACTGCAGTGTTTCTGGAGTGTGTAATACCGCAACAGCGAAGCTAAGTGATCTGGTCTGCTTTGTATTAATGTTGAATGCACCTTCTGCCGGTGTTACATACACAATGTTGGGGATCCCTGGGGGGAAGTTCCAGACTCCAGCTGCAAGTTTGTCTCAAAAAAGCTGACTTCTAAACCTCAGAGTGAAAATTTAAATGGAATGAATTCATCATGTCACCATCTGCTGTGCCGTTAATAGAGCCATAAAATGCTGTATTAAAGGATTATCCATGCAAAATTTCTTCTAATGTTAATGTGAATTTTAATACTTTAACATTTAGCTGAGATCAAAACTTAAAAGAACAGCACAGGCAATACGTTGTTTCCTATTAAATCACACTGACCTCCTCAGCCAAAATGGCATGACACCATTAAGCTAAACATTGTAGCAAGGATGGAATAATATACCATGAGCTATTCAGAAAGGATATGCAGCCACCGTTCTGAAAATATTACAGAAAATGGAAATGAACTTAATTTAACAATGAACAGTACATTAATATGTAAAGTGTTCAGTTACTAAAAATGTACCGCAACTAATGACAAAGACCCATCTCTTTCCATTTTCTGTTGACTGTTTACGGACAGAAAGATATATTTTTTTTAAAACTACCAGTTGTCTACTCATACCAGTATAATTTTTTCATGGCTCTGTCTTAGACTTTATATCCTGTTTTTCTGGGAAGGCATCCACAGTAAGTGTTGTGACTCACCTGTCCTGCTTCTTACCTGTCTACGTGAGCTGTTAGCAATGGTGTGTGCAGAGAGTGTGTAAAATAAGATGTACAGTAGGAGTGAGAGTGAAATGAATGATTTATGTTCCTTGTATTTTGCCGTATATAGTACCAGGAAGAAATGAATCAAGAGCCACTGAGCTTAGCTTATATTTTATTTATCTTTAAATTTGGTTTCAGCTTTCAGGATGAGTAAATAAATAACCAAAAAATCTGCTGTTTAAATCATTAATTATACATCACGTCTACGTCATGTCCCTCAGCCAGGAGCTAATTAACCACCAGAGAGAATAATTAAATAACATTATTATAAAATCACATGATCGGAAAAAAAAAATGTATTTTTCTCAGGTGCCAAGACTGACTTGCAGTAATTATTGCATGATTATGAGATTATAATATATTGTTTCCCAATGTACAAGTGTTAGATGAGAAACTATAAGATTCTTTTGCCAGTAAACATTTAGGGGATACATTTTAAGTTAGAGGGCAGTTTATTTAAAAACATTATATACAAGCTAAAATGGGCTGTATTACTAGGGGGTTATAAGTCAAGGAAATCACATCTCTGTGACACACCAACAGCCATAAGGGCTGGAGTTAATATAACAGCAGATTTGACCATTGTGTAATTGATGGCCCATTGTGTCCCCCACATTTGTCATTGTGGTACAAGGGCCCCTTGTACCTTCAAAAATGCGGTGTAGTGCAGTAGGACTGTTATTATCTGCGAGAACAGAAGTACAGATTGAAGTCTTAATTACGATTGGGTTGAGGTTGTCTTCAGTAAAGCAGAGAGCACAAACGCACATTGAGCACACATTTTTTCTGTCTTTTTTTTTCCTTTGCTTGTAGCTTATAGTAATAAGTGATACCCGTGAATGATATTATTATATTGTTAGATAGATCAACCAGACAAAATGTCAGAGAAAGCAAGTGAAGATAATAATAACCCTGCCATTGAAACGCAGCACCTTCCTGGGCAACACACGGTAGCCATTATGCTCCACCAGGAAGCAAGGTTCTGAGGAGCGGAGGCTCTGTGGCTGAGGATCTGCACCTGTGGCTGGAAGGTTGCCGGTTCAAATCCCGCGGCCGGCAGAGAAATCCTACTCCGTTGGGCCCCTGAGCAAGGCCCTTCACCCCAACTGCTCCAGGGGCACCATATAAATGACTGGCCCTGCACTCTGACCCCAAGCCTCTGTGTGTGTCTCATGGAGTTCAACCTGGGGTATGCTAATAGACGAATTCCTAATGCAAGAAATTGTATAGGGCCAATAAAGTGATGTTGTTGTTGTTGGTTTACAGGTTCACAGGTGTCATTTCCCGGTTGTGCGTATTCACCGCTGTTCCTTTAAGGTCATTCGGAAAGTGTGAACCACGCAAAACCTGACTTCAACTGAAGCCGTGAGCGGAGGCACCGGAGACCCACAGAGGATGGGTGGGAGAATCAGGGAGGGAACCTGCTCCCTTCCCCATGGGGAACAGGGATCGAACCCTGATCATTGAAATAAACACACTTGAATCATATCTTTGTGCCGGCAGTACTAGCCATCGACCATCTGAGGAACTAGAAAACAAAATTAAAAATCCGAAAGAATTAGAGGGCTGTTTTTCAAGCTTCATCTGTCAGCATTAAAAACACAGACCGAGAGCCAGCGTGGCCCGAAAAGTTAGTGTTATCAGAGAGATATGTATGGCATGGCCAGAAGTTATCGCTGGGATTAGCAAAGCTTGGCAATGTTTCTGCAGTGTGCAGCTTAACACAACGAAAGGAAAAATGTCTGCATGAGCTACCGTATTGGTGCATCTCTGTTGTGCATCTTGAGAGCCACAAGATAGAAGGGAAGTGTCACCTTTACAATGCTGAACCTGATTCTTTATGTTATAAATAGTGGTCTGTAGGCTAAAAATGTGGCAATTCAATAACACTAGTGAAATAATACAGTGTTGTCTCGTAATAATGGGATGGATATTTTGCTCTTTGGGGCATGAAAGAGCTTCTGTGTGTTATGATCCATTCCAGCACAGAGTGTCGTCAGCAGCCACCTCCTTCCTGACCAAACTGGATCTGCCAAAACAATTCAAGTCTGGATCGAAAGCCCATGAGGAGCCAGTTTAGCTCCATTTTAGCTCTCAAAGATTTCATTGAACTAATTATTTCTTAGTTCTATTTAAGCTTTTTTCCAAGTCCTGTTCAGATGAACACGTATCGACATTATTTGGCCCTTCCTCTCCTGTGAGTGTGCAGTCCCCAAGCTTAATGATCACTTAAATAATTAGAATACATTTGAGGCCAAGACCTAAGTTGGACAGAATGATTTGATAACACATAGCCTAAAACTTTCATTTTCAGATCCCAAGTATAGATTTACTGGTTAAAGCAGCCCTGTCTATCTTAGAAAATAACAGAATAACGTGTTAGTAACAGTAATGTTTTCCTGTTAATATGGCATGAGCAATCGTATTGCTGTGCGTACACTTTTTATCCTGCTGTGAATGATCACTATAAAAATAAGGGCACCATTCCCCTTTTTTTATGTCTGAAGCCACAATGTGGCTGAGATCAAGGAACTGTAAGTCCTTAATGGCGAGTGCCCTCTATTTGGTATTTGGTCTGCATCACTGTTCTGAGAGTCTGTCATTTCTTACTAGAATGAGCCGGGCTAAAGAGATAATATTTCAATAACATACTGGCCTGATCATAAAATAACTCAATGGAAATGTGTAACAGCCTCAGGCAGCACAGCAGGATAGTCAGCACTCAAATGATTTCAGCCTCTTTTTTTTTTTATTTCCGTGGCTGCCTTTGCCGTTATCTCTAAAGAGCACCCCCGCCCGCCGACCTCCTACAGAGCCTTACTTATATTTTTATTCAAATAGGTAAGCCAAAGTAAAATCCTAATTAAGGTATATCATTGTAAAAATGAAACAGGGAGGTGTCAGAGATCCGCCCCATGGCAGGAGGGCATTCAGCATCAGTTGGCCTCTCTGTCTCTCTGTGACAGGGGCTGAGGCCTAGCTCCTCGGTTGCCAGGAAACCAGGGTCACTGCTTCCAGGCCCTTGAAGGGTACCAAAGTCAAAAGCGATGGGATCACATGAAGGGAAACAGACGCTTGGCAGTAAATAACATTTCAATATGTTCCTTTTCTCCGCCTCGGCAGCTAAGGGAGAACCCTGTTGCGGCAACGTAAGCAAATTGCTGCTTCTGATAAGCAAAGCAGGTCAGCGGCAACGAAAGCACCAAGACAGGCTCCTGTCTAATGAGACGGGAGATCGGATAGGTCCTCTTTTTGATGCTGTTGTCTGAGCGTCGCAGACAAACAGGAGCTCTCACGCGTATCTCCTCTCCTTTTGTCTCTTTCGACCTGAAAGCGGAGACATATGGTAATAAATAATACAAGATCAAATTCTACTCTGTGGCAGAGCTAGGGGCAAGGAGCCTAGTGCAAATGTTCTCTTTTAATGGTATATTAACCAAAGCAGTGGAGGTGTAGAAGTCTGAAGTTTTTGCTTAGGTGCCTTTTATTTCAATGGCAGGATTTGCCTAATGCATGCCTATAGGTGTCAATCAGACCAAAGCCCTGGCCTGAAACGTGGCTGGGATGCTTGTGTACAGCTTCATTTTTAATTGGCAGGAGATACAAAATAACAGAATCTGAGCAGCTCACATGATAGACGGGCCTTTTCATCCTGCTTGAATTTAAAAGTTCCCTGATGCTGATCTGGGCAACGAGGAACCTGAGCATTGTGTCTGTGCAGGAGGTTATAATATAAGTGACTTCTCAATATCTCTGTGCTCTCTGAGGGGTGTCCAATAAATATTCTGTTCCCCTGGCAGTTCCTTGGGAATAAAGGGTTTTGCATGAAGCCGATGTGTGTTTCAATCCGAGAGAATTTCCAGGATATCACCAAAACTGAAAATAAACAGGGGCCTTATCTGAGGTAGAGAAAACATAAAATCTCACCCAAGCATTAAATGGCTGAAGAGAAGGGTACAGGTAATGTGAACCTTTACTGTAAGCCTGCTGTCAAAAACATATGAATCAGAGCAGGCCTAACAATAAGTCATAACAAACCTTTAATTGCATTTCAGCAGCATGTTTACTTTTACATAAAGGTTAAAATGGGTGTTAGAATCACCAAGGAAACAGCTGTGTAAGCAGCAAAAAAAAAAAAAAAAAAAAACTGAAAATGCTAATTAAATGCTTTAGAATGTTTCTGTGCTGTGTGCTGAGTTATATAGAGGGGAGTTACTACCACACAGTCAAAAGCAAGATTTGTCATTTTGGGTCCTTACTTTTATTTTTTGTTTTATTGTGATAAACCAAACACAGTACAGGAATCGTAAACACAAACAAAAAAGTCCAAGACAACTATAATTCCTTGCATTAGGAGTTTTAGAAAATACCCTCAAGACTGAGAAATATTAAAAGGTAAAATGAGTACTACAGGCAAATGGAATTAAGTTTTGTCCGATTAATTTCCCTTTAAAATCTTAAAAACTGCATGCCTTTCGGTGGCACAGAGGGTGGAGACTTTAGGTAAAACATAGCTGTATTAAAGTGTTTGACTTTTTTATTTAAACTTTACTGATACTTGGAGGAGTATAGTTTAGTCCATATGACACAGTTGTGTTAAATCCAAATTGTGACCATTCTTTATGAAATGTGTCCTAAGAAATGGCGATGAATTCCACGGAACAAGAGAGCGACCACGTACTACAAGTAAACCATCAAAAATACTGTTCTGTCAAAATAGCATATTTTATTTAGTTCAAATACAAATAATGATGGTTTGCCTTCGCACCACAGTTCTATTGTTTAGGTTTCTCCTGGATCTGTAAAGCCTTTCAAACACTCTTTTGTGTAATGAACATATGGAACATACGAAAAACTGCATCATTGCAATATGCATTTGTTCACATTTACTTCATACTCCAACCAGAAACTGCTGAATTTCTTACTGCTTTCTCCATGAACTTCTAACCCTTTTCTAACGTTTGCTCTCTGATATTCAGTCCTTTTATTCCTCCCTGAAAACATATTATTCCGTTCAAACTTCAATCCTATTTACTGCTCCTTTTTTCCCACTTGCCTCAGGCGATCAAACAATTCATCCAGCAGCCTCCATGTCACACTGACTTGTCATAAAGTCTCTGCTGGGATAAGAAAGAGCCGAGGAGAGAGAGAAAAAAAATCCGACTCAATTTACCCATATATCCATGGAGAGGTCAGTGTCTAGCAGACATTGCTGAGATCCCTAATTACTCAGATATGTGCAGTGAAGGGCAGATGAAGCACACCACAATAAATCTTAATGCGACTTCGGAGACACCTGGTTTCAGGTGAAAGATCTCTACCTGAATAAAACCCAAGCCGAGATTTTTTTTTTTAGTACTCCAAAGTCTTTCCATTACACAGTGACCTCCAAAAAGCAGCCGGCGAAATTTCAAAAAGTAAAAAGGAATAAATGCAAGATTAGATTTGATGCCAAGGCCAGTTTTTTTTGTCAGAAGACATTTTACCGAAGAATTCAGAACAACAGTCTTTTTGGAAACCTTTAACAATATGAGTTTTTCTTCTAATCATCTAATTAATCATTTATTAATCGTTTTTTTGTTCCCTCAGTTCATTTTTAGAGTTTAAAAGGCTGAATACAATTACACAAAACAATAACCCCTGAAGCAAACTAAGGGTGTTGATTACCATCACCAGAGAGATTTTAAAGATGTCTTGACCATAGTTTGTAGGATGACAGTGCTTTGGAGGCAGCAAAAAAAAGTAGACACTAAAAAACAGCATTTATTATCGTCCTACAGTATTCCTCCCATTAATGCCTCACACATTCAGAAGTCTAGTTTTGGACAGCTCCAGCATCTTCCTCCTGGATAACTGGAACTTGCCATTTATATAGAGGGCAAATGACTCTGAAATATTTTAGCTGCAAGTTCTTTGCGGTAACTATTGAGTTTCAATGCGCCTAAAATCAAACACTTATACCATTGCGCAGAAAATGAATCCCATTAAGAGAAGCTAGTCATATGTTAGCTGGCAATTAGTTCTATTGAATCAAGGAGATTACAGGTGCATCCATTTTTGTGAACATTAATATCAGCACTGAACCCATTCCGCCTCTCTGTGTTGCTGTATTAATAAAGTGTTCAATGAGTATTACTCTGTGCACATAAGTACCATTAGGGAAGTCCCTAAACAACATGAGTTACAGATAAACTTCACAGTAAATTAGGTACAATTAGTGCAGCAGACATCAACATGACTGCCCTAATAATGTCATTAAGTAACCACCCAATCATAACTTACAGTCTACTGGATAATTTCTCAAATCAATGATCTTTATAAGTACTTGTAAAATGCCCCGATTGCCAGATCAGCTGGATATGTCCAATTAAAGAAAATAGGGGACAGCCTTGATTAGTGGTTGCTTGGGGGCAATATTGTTATTATGCTGCAGCTTTACTTGAATGCAGTCAGGTTAAATGCTTTAAATTCATGAACTCTCAGTGCATTATGAGGAATTTGCACATGACTACGGCGTTTGCAGTAACTGCTCTCAGTGGCAATAGGGCTGCACAGTCAGCCCCTCCACAAAGATTTTCTTTCATAGATCCTGTCAGTTGGAGAACCTTGGGCAACCAACATGTCTGTGGCCGTTTACATGATACCAATGCATTCTGAACATCCCAGGTGGTGATAGAAGCTCTGGTTTTCCAGGTTCTCAATAGCATTACAATGAGGAAGACCTCTGAACTGGCCATCTTTACATTGTGAATAAAGAGGACTGAAATTTTACAAAGTTCATACAGTTCTCACTGTGCCTCTGTGCATCTGAACTGACATTCAAGCACACTATACAGAATATAGAATCCAAATGGAAGAAATTTGAATATGTAGTTACACTTTAATCTTTCATCTGTGTACGTACTGTGTGTCTGGATGGGGTTCTTTAAAAAAGACAATACACTGGATTTTTTTACCGGAATAAAATAAATGAAGATTGTTATACCATACTGGTATGTAAAAAACCGAGCAGCGGCACATACGTTATTTACACTATCCTCACACTATTCTGACATTGTCCTGCAAGGGACCGGCGTCCTGTCCAGACAATAATTCTGCCTTTGCACCCTTGTGCTTTGGGGATGCACTGTGAATTTCTGTGCCCCTCGCAGGAATAACATTTTTCTGTGCTGCCGAGGTCTGTAATGGAAAAAGAAAAATTGATTCATTTTCAAGGATTGATTATTGTAGCCTGCTGTTTTCGGAAGCCTCTAAAACTACACTCATGGTGGAATGGACGACACCTTTGGCAGCGTGGGTCAAGCGTGAGTGATCACCTCACTCCAGTCTGGGAGTCCTTGCACTGGCTTCCAGTCGGATTTTGATCCTTCCGCTGACTTTCAAGGCTCTACAACGCTCGACTCCTCCCCCTCAAAGGGGCAGGCTGTCTGTCCATCTCCTCCACTGGCCCTTCGCTCAGCAGAGTCTGCCTTACTGCTGTTACTGCTGTTTCCTCATCTACAGTTTGGGGGTGACAGGGTCTTGTGCTGCTGTACAGCAGAGCTGGGGTGCACTTTAGGGTCTCTAGCCCAACAGCTTATCTTCTCAGAAAAGCTTTATTTGGTGAATGTTTATCTCTCGTTTTTGCTTTATTTTGGACTTAGTAATTTCCTTTAATTTTATATTATTTAATTTTTATTATTTTAGAATATTATTAGTAATACACTTTGTATGCACAGTATTGCGAAGCATTTTGAGACATGTTTTTAAAGGGGCCCTATAAAATAAAGTTTACTATCACTACTATTATTATTACTGTTTTTTTTTATAGTGGATGGCTATTTCAGACTTCTTACACTGTTTCAAAGTATATTCAAGGCTTGTGTTGCTGTTGTTTTTTACAGCCGTTGTGATAGCTAGTCGTATCTTATTACGCTCTGTAATAATTATCAACCATTTGCTTGGTTCTAGTCAAACGCAATACATTTGTAAGGAATGCATCAAACACGGAGTGCATCAACCAGTAATAGCACATCAGTTGCAGGTGTGATGAGCCCACAGCAAATGAATCAATAAAACTAAATGTTTGAAAAAAAAATGAAAATAGAGCTAACCACTAGGGAGCACCAAAGAGCCCTTTAAAAAACGACTTGTAAGTGTGGTCATGCAATAAAAACCCAAGCAGACACGGGATCCGTTGTATTGATACAGCCCGAGAGCCTTGTTTTATTATGCAATCTTACTTGGAACTTAAAGAATGAAAACTAACAGCAAGAAAGGTGAGAGGACAGCGCAGTTTGTTGTGGAACTCAGAGCAACACGTTATGTATTCTAAGTTAATCGTTTTCCAGAATTTATCATCATCTTTATCATCATAACATAAACAATGTGCATATATGATAATGTTAGAAAAATCTTGGAGAAAACAGACCTGAAAAAAGCACTATAAATGTGCTTTAGTTCAAAATTATTTAAGCCTGGAAAAAACATAGTGACTTTTCACTTTCTCCAAAAGAGGACAGAGTTAACATTCTGGAGAAGAAATTGTTTCAGCATTTTAAAAAGAAACCTCGTTCAACAGCTATTTCCTGAGATGAACGCAAAATAATTTAATCATCACACTCTTACAGAAACTGTTGCAGCTTTGTATGTGCAATTGTTGTTGTTGTTTTTTTGCTAGAAGATCCAGAACAAAGTCTGACTGCCTCAGCAATACATGGCGCAAGCTTTAGGTGGTATTACAAAGCCATTCTGTTTCTGCACCTGCCTGTGTTCCTGGCACAGTGATGTATGAGGCTGAAAGACACACTGAGGTTACTTTACATTTGCAGGTCACTACATTGCATGATTGTCAGGTAGCTCTCTCGTGTTCCCATGTTGTCAAGCAATCTGTACATCCATAAAATTAACCATAAAACATTCATAGAAGGAGATTAGGTTTTAAAATCTACCTAATGTAGCATGAAATTTGCAGTGTATGCTCTAGCGATCAGAGTCTCAGAACTGACCTATTTTATTCAGCACTCAGAATCGTTCTTCTATATTTATCCCCTTTGCACATCTTTGTTTCTGAAAGAGTACATTTATTTGATAATTGGTTTCAGCTTTCATTATTGTAATAGCTGCTACAGCAGTAGGCTGGACAAAACTCGATGCTTTAGCAAGACAGCTCTCTGAGATCAGCAGCTCCCTTACTGTATGTGGGCTTTATACTATTGTCCCTCTGCTGTTCTCAGACTGCAATCCCAATCTACAGAAACAAAGACACCTTGAGAAGTGCTAGATATGAAATCACTGTGCTGGAGATGTAGGAATCAAAAATACTGAGGGACTACTCTGAAGACAGACAACGACATCTGTTGAGCTGGAAATGTAAGAGTCGATTTCCGCTATCTTAAATTGCTAAAGCACTCTTACCTCAGAATTCCCATCTCCTTCAATCAACACATGTTCAACAACCTTAGAAAATAACTTATTTCAGATGTAAATTGGCTATACAGAAAGAGGATGCTTGCAAAGCTGGTAGGTCTGCTCGGATACTTGCATTGTAAAAACTGTGCAGTGTTCATCATGTTGCCATTTGTATGGATACCAAATCCCCCTTTTCCACAATTTGTGAAAGATGGTTAAATTACCTGAAGCTGGGCAACAGAGTATGGTCAATTTAATGCCAAATGCAAGAAAGCTGACACTTAAATCTGCTTCCTAGCATGTCTTCCCATTTGCCTGATTTTAGATTTCTACATCTGTTAGACGTCTGGAGTGGCAGAGGAAGACTCTGCATGAAAAAATAAGGATTCCTATCAAAGCTCTGGATTCAATCTATCTGCCAATGGAATATTTGCAATATCAAAAAGGCTAATATTCTGATTTGTGTGGACATATTAGATCCCCCTGTCGGAAAAAGAAAAATTCAAACAGCCCAGAAAGGAATGATCGCGGTCTGCATTTATGAATCTTTGTAACATCAGGTCTGGAGGGCTTCCTGAAATCTGTCTTCTCAAAGACACAGGGATGTCACAATTCAGAGATAAAAGAGCAACGTTTTCATTGAGTCTTATGGGTCAAAATGGATAATAATTAATAAAAAGGCTGAGCAGATGATTTCCTGAAAAAAAATCTTTCCCTTCTTTTCCAGCCCTTTTACTGCTTTTTTCATTTCTAATTAGAGTGACTTCAATAAAAGTTGTCATATATATACTGTACTGAATGTACTGTAAATATTCCATTAATTAATGGTCAAAATGCATTAACTAGTAAGACAGAATGCCATTTCATTCTGGAAGAAGAAAATACACTGCTAAAAATCCCAAACGTTTAAATCAGATTTTTCTGGAATTTGAAAAGAAATTAACTGTAGTATATTTTCTGCATTTTACAAATGTTTCATCTCTATCTGTAACGATATATGCCTCCGTAATGCAGTACAATAGAAAACAAGCTGCTGTCTTAAATCACACTCATGTATGGGAGAGGCCTTTTATGAGAGCAGATGATTTTGGGCATATGTCAAGTTCTTGTGAATTAAAAGCAAACCGCTGTCATTATGCTGGGCAGTAAATTAGAACACATATTTCATGTCCAAGACGAAACCTATCCTTTCAAATAGCACACACATACTCTAGCTCCTGCTTTTTTATGAAAGCTGCGGTAAATTTGCCTGCAAGCAACAGAGTACACAACATTCAGGAGATCTAGTCTACACAAATTAAAGCAGCGTGATGATGCTGTTCAAAAACTGCGCTCTAGTCATTGAAGTCCTAGAAAACACAGTTCAGTTTCCGTGCTGAAGGGGAAAGGAAGCAGAATCATTTCATAATGTGAATCAGCGTCTACCTACAGGACCTTACAAATGGCTCACAATCAGTATAACATGGATGACACTCGCATGATTATTACAGGAGCTGTGTCTTACAGAACTCAGTCCATATTTCAGCTGACACAACTCTTTTCAGTGATACTGTCTTAAAGGTAGTATGGCAATCCACCTCTCTGATGGTTCAATGTTACTAAATTAAAATTATTTATTGAAAAAGGCTGAATTGACTGGGTACTTCTGTGTTTTCGGTATTCAGCATTAAGACCCAATTATAATACTGTGTACAATTTTGGTTTGCTGCATTATACATGGTCCAGTTCATGGCCAAAAGACCTGAAGAGAGATGGACGTGACCTGATTCAATGGTAGAATCCACAAAGGTATCAATAAAGTCATCTTTCTGAACTTCTCCAGTGTCAGCAATGGATAACAAAACAGTGGGCAAAACAATGGAAACTTAAAGGCAGTGTATCGGAGACTGAGGACAGGAAAGGATTGTAAAGATGTCAAATAAAACAAAACTGTATTGAATTAGTGTTGTTCATGCTGTATACTTTTATCATTGAAAATGGATCTGGGTGCTAAAGAAGAAGAAATGAATCTAGGAAAATAAGGCACTCAGAAACTGAATGTTTTGTGTAACAGAAACAGAAAGGGTTAAGCATATATGCAGGAGGGACAATACAAGAACAGTGCACTAGGAGAGAAGTATGGTAGAAATGCCTGCATTTGCATATACTATATATTCACGCACATCGATACTCAAAGCAGTGCTGTCCTGCTGTGCCCGGGGTTATTAAGAAGGAACGTGACTGGACCATGTGCAAAATATGCTCTGTCTAGAAGGCAAATACTATGTTACTGTATTTGCCCAGCTGATTTTCAATACAGTTCCTTTATTTTGAGAGGGAGGAAGGAATTAACTGATGTTCGTTATCGTAGGTAAAATCACAGAACAATTTCCGCAACAAAATTTTATGGATTACTAAGGCTGTCATCACAAAAATCCTGAAACATGACTTACATTATTAATTGTATTAATAAGTTCATGACACAGTATTTACACATAAGACATCTATGGGATATCTGATGGTTTACATAGAAGCCAGTCAGCATTGCTTACAATGTATGGCGTTAGAGGTTAGTAATGTGCACACTTCAAAACAGAGTGAATTGCTCTGCACGGTGGGGTTAGGGGAGCAAAGCGGGATCTATTTTTCTTAACCATTCAGAATATCCAACATGCAAACGTATTTACAGTATATTGGCATATTTCTGCCAATAAGAGCACATGGCCTTGGAGGCCTTCACTCTTCCGACTAGAAACCTGCTGCGCTCGGAGCTACAGCATGTTCCAATGAAAAGAGCACCTCCACCTGAGACGATATGTCTCATTAAAAAATTGATATTATTGAAGATGTTAAAAGATGATGGCGCTTACCAGGGCAAGATTAGATCTTAATGGTAAGACACCTTGGTTAATTGGCTTCATGGAAAATGCATCACCATACTATGCAATGGCAGATGATGAATTAAGTCATCCATAAGGATAGAACATTTACAAAGCAATCACCATCATTTCCCACATTCAAGCCTGCCCCAATCTGCCAAACACTGAGGCTGATTGGTTTCTACTGTATGTACCATAATGTACATGAAAGAAAGCCCCTGTTCCTGCAGAACGCCCTGTGTTCAAAGACCAAAATATGCACAGCAACGGAGAGAATACTCTTTTTTATTCTTGTGCTCTTCCTCGTTCTTTCTCCCCAGCGAGGTCAGGAGGGTAAGAAATCGCCCGCCAACACGTGCCACTAGGCAGCACGGCACTCCTTTTAACTGCTGGATGTGTGCTGTAGGATGTTTACATGGCTTACGCAAATAGGTGTCATTACAGGACTAGAGCTGCTCCTATCTCTCCGATTCAAGGAGAACACCCTGCTGGGACAGCTCTTCTCCAGGCGAAGCTGTGGGGAGTACTGGTGTCAGAGCTCTGTGTAGGTGGCTGTCGAGCTGCTTAACCGGCTGCCAGTGTCAGCCACCGTGAGCCCCGCATTCTCATAGCAGGCATCGTTATCATTTTCAAAGGAGCATGAAATTTTTCCCCTGGCACACAGACCTCTTCTTCCACTTTATTTTTTTTATTTTATTTTTAAGCAGGCCGGGCTAATGATGTCCCTCCCCAGCTACCAGCATCTTAAAATCTTGTGATTAATGAAAAGGAAACATTAGGATTCAAGCTGAAATAAACAGCATGGTCATAGTACACAAATGAGTGGGCAGACACAGGGTACATTGAAGTGTGTCAAGGATGCCAAATGACTTTATTGCAATAATGATGACAAACACTTTATTTTCTTCTTCCAGTGAGTGCACATTACCTAATGATGTTCTGTGGCATAAGTAACTGATAAAGACAACAAATATATCATATCAATGGATCCTAAATGGGAATCCCTAAGGAAACCGATCTGAATTGTAAATTTACTCTTTTCTCATTTTTCATATAAAATAGCCATGCGGTGAGAAGAATTTTAAACAACTGAGTGCTTAAAGTGTAATGTTTTAAATTCTGTAGACATACAACTTAGGTATATATTTATATATTTATTTAAACCAAATGTATAACACTTACAGTTGTCAAATAGAAAAAAAAACAAGATTCATGTGCCAAAATAAATGCTAAAAGCAGTGCGAAATTCAGTTATCCACAGATGTGTTAACAAGACAGGTTTTCTGTGCGAGTCTTACAAGCTTATAAACAATCAGTTCCTGTCTTCTTAGCTTGAAATACATCGACCCTGAAAGCTGAAAGAAACAACATTGCACATCGTAAATTGTCCCAGTATACTTTGTTGAAAACAACGCCAAAGATGTAAAAGTACCATTAAGGTTGTGAACTCTACCCAAATAACGATAAAAAGAGAGAAATTAAGTCTTTCATGTGTGCATTTCGTACAGCCTTGTCTGGTGTTTCATTGTTACAGGATATTTTTTTTAAGTGAACCTTTTTGTTGTTTTTGCAGCTGGTGTTCATCACCCCAAAACGACAGTCCAAGCAACCAGTTTATCATAACCATGTAACTTCCTCACAAAAGTCCGGTTTCCTTTGGAATATGCTGCATTTTCTGTGCGTTCACTTCTTTCCTGCTTTTGATGTTTTTGAGACTTGTATACCTATACATGTGTGGTATAGATATATGCTTAATAATCGGATAATTTACTCCTGGGACACCATGTTGATCTAGGAAACATTGTAATCTGCAGCTATGCCTTCCTTTCACATTCCCACAATGTGCTCTTATTCCATTTGGGATGATTAAAATTGCTAGCGTTTCTTCTGCAGTCCTTGGGGAAAGATAGCTGGCAGTATGTCTGAGGTTAGTTTGGAGACCAACATAATGGCAGGCCTTTCCAGGCAAAAAAAAAAAATGGAAGTGCCCAGCACCTTAATTAATAACACAGCTCAGGCCAGCCATTGTGCAGTAGAACTGGGGACGAGGACCTGGAAGAAACTCAAAACAAGAGCATTCAGACAAGTGGAACATGATCTGATAACCCGGGAAATGACTCTGCCAATACATTCAGCCCCAATGACATCCCTGCCAGTGGCTTTTCAGCACCTTTGATTTGAGTGCCAGGTCCCGGGGGGCCAGAGATGGAAGCAGCACATTCCTGAGTCCTGCTTTGAGCAGCTCTGTGCGGGGGAATGGTATAACAGGATCCACTCATTTTATTCATTTATTTTGGGAAGAAAAAAAATGTGTCACTGACAAATAAGCCCACTGCAATGCATCAATTTTGTGGGTTATTTGTATGTCTGTGCCTCAGGGACAAGCCCAAATAAATTCCTACCATCTTTCTTTTAAAATTTGCTACAAATTATCTAACACCTTTCTATTTATTTTGATATGGTTACAACAGGCGCTGCCGATATTACCCCCCAAAGACCTTTCACTTCCATTAAGATGGTAGATGTGTCTTTCTAACACAGGTTTGACAAAGTCTATGTAAAAGTTCAATGACTGCATTACTATTAGACAGAAATAAAACATAAAGACTCTGATTCTGAACATCTGTTTTTACTCTGAAGTAATCAAGGCTACAGAATGAGCTCTAAATTGATTTGTTTTGTTATAATGCTGGAAAGTCTGGCCCAGTCTGAAACCTTAGTTTGAAAGCAAAAAAAATAATTCCCCTGGCAAAAGAGGTTTGTACTTCCTGCACAGTATTCCTTCACAGGCAAGGACAGAGTCAACAGAATTAAACATGTCCCAATTGTTAATCTCTTATAGACGATCATGGATCATTAACTCGCTTGCTTAAATGTGAAGCCAAATCATTTGTCATTCAGGAGGCATACTCCACCTGTAAAAAAAAAAAGCTAGACGTGCTCAGCACCCCCTCACTCAAACAACAGGTCACTTGAAAGGCAGAGGACATCTGTGACATGACCTATGACCTTTATCCTCTGACATGTTTTCAGACTTGAGCACTTGGCTGGTGTTCGTGCCTGAGTGGGTAAGGTGAAAAGGCACGCTTTGCACAAAAGCAGGTCTTGGGGATTTCCTGCAGTAGTTGCCAGTGATGGTTCTAAATCTCCTTTAAAGGGGATGGGTGATGCATCTTTTATTTCCAACGAGCCTGAAAAGATAAGGCACTTGTTAACAGCATTTGGAAGTTCCAACTTGGCATCAACATAGATTTTATTTTTCTGTTTTCCTTTAAAACAAAAACAAGCTAGAAGAATTAGATCTTCCTGTATTTTAAATTGTGCAAAATCAAACACATTTCTCAAAATTGCAGAAAGCATGCTTATTAAAAAAATTGATATTATTGAAGGTGTTAAACGATGAAGGCGCTTACCAGGACAAGATAAGGTTTTTATGGTAAGACACCTTGGTAAATTGGCTTCATGGGGAAATGCATCACCATAATATGCAATGGCAGATGTAATAAGGATAGAACATTAACAAAGCAATCACCATCATTTCCCACATTCAAACCTGCCCCAATCTGGCAACACCTAGGCTGATGGGTGTCTATGTACCATAATGTCCCTGTTCTCACCACAGCCTAAAAAGTGTTAAAAAACTGAACAGCCACTTGCCTAACTGGGTGACATGGTGGAAAAAAACTAAACATTAGGCAACACCGCCTGCTACCATGATAATGATTAACGAGCCAAATTGATAGAGCCCTCTAGTGTCCCTAGTCCACTTCCTCGAAGAGGGAATTCGACCCTCAGAAGTAAATTTACAGGCATTGAAGTTCAGTTTGAGATTGAACAGAACAGAAGCAAAAACCAAAGAAACAGTAAAGGATTCACTGGTCTGAGATTGTTCAGAAACTGGATCGTCAGGCAGATCGCGTGACACTGCAAGAGACATAAAGAAACCCCAGAAGAGTCACACTCACTGCTATTCCACATGAAAGGCGCTGGAAACTAATTGATTTACATGCAGAACCACCGGAGATATTTTTATTCACAAAGGGATCTACATTCTGCTCTTTATACATGAATGCACGTTACCTTATTATAAAGCACCTACTATATAACTTTAATACTTTACAGAGAACAATGTGCTTAAATGCTTTTATCTGTTACAGAGCACCATGTCCTGAAAACTTTCACATATTATACAGCACCGTGTGATATACAGTAGTCTACATCCCTAATACTGCAGGAACTCTTAGAAGAGAATTGCACACAACTTAATATTCACATTGTATTTATTTACATAATGACTTATTGAAGGCAGTCTTTCAATTCCTCCCCAGAAAAAAAAATCATGTACACCAGCATCTGGGGTCTGTCTTGGTTTTCTCCAAGCTTCTCAGCCTCTTAAGTAAAAAGAAATTACCCAAGCAGTCTCAGTTTCTGGTGAACGCAGTAGAGCCAGTAGAATTTGCCTCCGGGATGGCGCTCTGTGCCTGGTATGCAATTGGTTTCACTGTTTTCAAAGTGTCTCTTGCACTCCTGAGCTTAGACTGTATGTGCTCTTCCTATCAGACATTATTAGGCCATCTGTCTTTCTTTCTGGGTGCACATCTTTCATTTTCCTGCTCAGTAGGATAGTGTTGATTCCCAATAAATGTTGTAGTTTACATGCAAGAGCATGTGGGGGACCTAATTAATGCTGTAGCTGCTGGCGCAGACAGAAGTGGCCCTGAGTAGCCAGTGGAGTGGAACCACAGCTCCTTTCCCTCTGCTGCGGGTATCGGTCTTACAGGAAAGACCTCTTCCTGTCCACTAAGACGCCCAGATTCAAGGAAGCATGACACCAACCTGTCGTGCAAGAGGAGAAGCTCAGCGGTGAGTGGCGGCTCAGCTCCGGAGGTGGAGCTCCCACAAGCCGGAGTTTGCTGGCTCCAGTCCAGGTTGTGCTGGAATCTTATCAAGATGATCTTCCTCGCCGTTACTGGTTTGGAATCACGCAGGACGAAGGGCATAAGAACAGCCATGTGAGAGATGGAGCTTATTCTGCCCTGTCTATCTCCTTTGGAAGTTAGTAATTAATTAATCCTGGGATCTCACCCGGTCGTTTCCACGTCCACATACTTTCCACTTGTGCCTTCTGGTTCCTGTTCCACGAATGAACACGCGGTGGTAACGTGCAGCTGAACTGTAAAGGAGTCAGGTGTTCGTGCCTTTCGTTCTCCACTACTGTTCACCCATCATTCCCTTCATTAATGGCAGTGGGACAGCAAGACAGGATGAGTGCCTGACGCAAGTACCGAGTCCATTCACGTTCATGTGCTTGCGTAAAACCTACAGGGCTTCCTACAGAGTTTTCTACCCTACAGAGATGGTTAGATTTTAGAGGCAAAGCCCTGTTTTTTCGGAAAGCGAGACTACGAGCAGACACAATCGGCAGTGGGAGTTACGAGAATAAATACTGCATCAAGGTAGTTACAGTGAACATCAAGGGTTAAGGGAAACCCAGACAGGACACAAATTCCAAACAGATTTTGAGTTATCTGTGGGAATCCTTTATCTCTAGGCAGCCAAAAGCTTATACTACTCAGCATGCAACCCTCCCAGTACTTTCACGCAGTGCCTTCCAAATACCTGCAAAAGTATTCACCCCCTTCCAATGATGTGTAATTTTGTTCAACATATTCACACGTGTTGAAAGGGTCAGTAAAAATAGGTATAGTGCTAGCAATACAGACATAAGGGTAAGCAAATCCCTCCAAGTGCTCTTATATGCTGTCTAATTGCTTGTCTTCATGCTTTTATTCCAGTGCGTTGTCTTCAGTCTTTATCAATCTCCTCAAGGGAATGAGGTCAACATCTGCCTCAATTTTTTATTCATTCAGAAAGCCAGCTGTACACAGGAGAATAAATGCTGCAAATAAAGAAGCAATTTTTTAGACAGTTGTAATCTTTTCTTTTAGCAAGAATGTGGAATTGATTCAGATATGGCTTCTTATCAGCTTATTGTTTAACGGAGTTGCAATGTCGCACAGTACTTTCTGTTTGGTTTTGACACCAACAGTCACAAACGTTGTAGAGTTTTGCCGGCTAGTCTTTTTGTCTTTGACAATCTTTCGCTGCATTTATTTGTGTCTAAATGGAGCCAGTTGGAAGATGTTAAAGTCCACCGAGTGCTTTCCATTGGAAGAATTTTATATCTGAACCGAAAGGCCCGTATCAAAATTGGCCTAACTTCATGCAAATTCACATTATAGCTAAATCTTCACTTTTGCAGTCCACTTACAGTACATTTCCCAGAAGCAGATGCTTACAATTAAAACATCTGATGGAATAATCATTTATTTATTATTACAGCGACATCCATCAGGCAGGCAGGGGACTTCAAACATATGAAATAAAATTCAGATGATCAGCATGCATATACCTGATGCATTTGCTGTGTTCTTGCATTTCCATATTGGCAGTATCCCTGTTGATGATGAATAAATTAAGCATGAAAGAAACATTTTAAGTGATCTCAAACCATCATGCTGTGACACGGAATAAGCCTCTTTCTGCATTTCCTCTTTCACCATTTCCTGTTTCTGAGGTCAGGGGTCAAAGGACAATACCAACAGCGAGAAAAAGACAACAGAAGCAGTGTGATTTGGATGTGGAGCTCCATTATTGGGGTAACACTCCTGGCTGAGAAGAGCAAGAACCCATCAGTAAGAACAAAGGTGTTGTTTATACAGAGGCAGGAGGAAGCGGACAAGATTAGGGTTTGATTTCCTTCCCAACTTTGGTTTAAAACTCCATTTAATGGTGTGATTGATGTCATACTGCGCCGTGCCAAGTCTACCAATCACATGTGTTCTCCTCAACAAACTAACATTTTTAAGGTTCTTTACATGCGTTTCCTGTAGAAACAGAAGCTTTCAGTCCTTAAAAAGCAGGAGGTGAAGTTAACATTTTTTATGGTAAAAAAATGTTTTTGTTTCAATGTAAATAAAATCCACCGGATTTTACTGAAACAGGGGAATTCCCTGGACGGTGATATTGACGGTGTATTGTAACTACAGTTTATCACCATATGTTCATACAGAATGTACAGTACTTTGCTATTTCTATTTGTTTCATGAAACTGAAGAGACTGCTGTGGGTGTGTGGTAAACAATGTGACTCCTCAAACAAATACCAACCCATTGGCCTGCAGTAATGCTTTAAACTAAAGAACAGTTTCTTGCCAGCTGCAAGCCTGCATAAATATAGAGGGCATTCAAGTGCATTGCATTTGAAACAATAGGTTTTATATTTAAATTGATTATTCTCTTTATTCTGATAAATAATGATTATAGCTACTGCCTTGTCATATTTGTCAGCTTTGATGAGAATTATAATTAAAAAATGGCAATAAAACCCAAATTTTCAATTCAATCCTCAGAGTCTTAGTTACACTACAGGGTCGGAAAGCAGACGTATTCTGATACACTTTTTTAACCGTAAAACTAGAAAAGAACGATTTGGCAGGCCCGCGTTTACTGCCAAACGCTTAAACCTAACATAAAACGTAATAAAACAACTAAACAATAACATGTCACTGCGGGAGATTCACAACCTCATCACCTAACATCTTGTGGGCACAGAGATGGCAGAATGGGCCTCACTGGTGCCTTCCGAGTTGTGCGAGCAGGCTAATGAAAGCAAGCCACGCTGGTGTGCCTGCGAATATGCCCTGTCAGACTCTTTCACCAAGCCCCTTAACAGCCTTTCGCCGTCCTGGTCTGGAAGGCATGGCAAACAAGAGGATGGCCTGAGGTGCGTTTTGGGAAACAAAGGTGAGTCTGCTCAAGGATGAAAAAGGCCCCTTCCTCTTGTCCCCAGGGACCCCACAGAGCTTATGTGCCCCCCTGGGTTCCCTGCCTCCTGAAACTTGAGATGCGCTCACAGAGCTGGGATTTCCCACGCTGGCAAAGGAGTGCAGACAGGTCGGAGCAGCGCTGAAAACACCGAGAGGGATGGCTGAATGGAAACCCTAAACAATCAGGTCACCGAAGACGCAGCGTCCCGGCGTCTCCAACAGCATCTGAGTGGAGGCAAAGGTTGGGAAGACCGGTTGAGTGAGCCCCGGAGTTAATTGGCGGGATGCTTCCGCGCAAAAGAGGCAGCAGAGATGGAAGACGCGGGGGTAATGATGCATCGTCGCGGGTCGAGGATGAAATCATAAATCTCCCTGGCACTGCTGCTCACTGCTGTGTCCGAAAACAATGTGGGGTGCCCTCGAAGGAGACCGTGTAGCCCCACCTGTGCTCCAGTCCTCCTGGGACAGCAGCGCTGCCACCTCCGACAGCGACCGGCTTTGCAATGTAAGATTTTCACACAGGGGCTGTGCAAAACACTTTTATTCGGGCATACAGTATCGCTAGGCCAAAACTCCTCGATACCGATTTGGCCTGATTGCCTTTTATGCACGAATAAAATTCAGATTTACAGCTGGAAAAATCCATGATGTCTGAGAAAAACAACAGAAATCTACACAAAAAACTGAAACCTGTAATTTTATTGCCTTTCTTTAAAATACGTTGCACTGAATAAATTCACGTTGATTTGATCTCAGTAAAGGCAAGATAGATTTCGGCCTTCTCACCTTAATTTTCTGATCATCTGTATTCATTGTACTACAATTAACAATTAACATTGTACGTTTCAAGGCCATAAACTGTTTACTACATATTTTTGTTCACTTAAATTAATTTATTCTGCCCATTACCCCATTAGACAATATTTGTCGCTTAGATTAGTTGTTTGAAGGAATTAAAATTAATTTGAACATATCTTGCCACACCCAAGTTTATAAAACAGCAAAATAAAACTAAAGTTTTGGGCTGTGGCATTGTGTATTGTATCTTTATGTTTTTATGTGTTAATTTGACTAAAATCTCATTTGTGTGTTAATTTTATTCAAGTTTAATTGTCATAAAAATTATATCATACTTATTCAATCAATTTTATATTTATTCCATAAATAGACTCATTCCCATATTATCTAAATTTTTAAATCCCACGGAAACAGAACACAAAATTCCAGTACTCGTTGGTAAGTCTCCATTGAAAGGAAGGAGGAATTCTCTGACAGAAAAAAAACAGGTACCTTCTGGAATTCCGAATGCACAAATCATAAACTTGGATTTAATCTGGACCTGTGTTTAATCATTAAAAAATCAATCCATTCTCATCTGCTCAGGTAATTGTGCAGAGTACCTGATGTACATAATATTAGAAATTATTTTAATGTCAAGGTTTGTTTTCTCACTGAGGTCAAGGCACAAATGTTGAAACTTCCGTTAGCAGTTGCTAATGTTTTTGACTGAATGTCCTTTGAGCGTTGTTCCAAAGAGCCCTAACAAGACTCATTAAAACAATCTCCTGTCATATATTTACTGTAGATTTAAGGCTTTCTTGTGTGTCTGACACTTCCCTTGAAATCCTCATCTGAAGGCGCCTCATAAACAGCTTTTAAGGTGAGGTGGAAAAGTCCAACATCCATGCAATGCAAGGGACTTTGTCAGAAATGTTTGGTTCCACAAAAGACCAAGACTGGTCTTAGTGAAGAGTAGAGCAATGCACACAAGAATAAAAAATCATCGATTTTCATCAGCACAAGCATGGCTAAAACCAAGTACTGAGGAGAAATAAAAGAATTCGCTTATCTGCAAAGACATGTCTGATGTAGTCCTGTAATAAAAATAAAGTGGCATCAACAGTTTGGGTCGGGCTCCCAACATTCATCTTACCCCAGTCCCTAGCAGGCCGTGCTAAATTGAAGTTCACTCAGAACTGTCCGAGCTTGTAAAAGGAAAGCATCCTTCATTGTTGAGATGTCAGTGCTGATGAATCGCTCACTTCATACTCATAGCATTATCCCCAGACATCAGGAGCACATATTACTGCGTCTGCAGAGGACGGACCCGAATGGCTTGCAGCCACTTACTTTACCAGTGATTAAAGGCATCAGGTGGGGTGTTTGGTTTCTGAACAGTGCAATGAGTTACATTCATGCATGTTTCTACAGTACACACGTAGATGGAGCAGAGTCGAGAAAGTAAAACAGGAGCTATGCACCTTAGTTTAATCCGTGGGTGCTGTAGCTGTCAGGATGAGTAGATACTTGTTATACCTATTTGGACCCTGGGCAACTGGTTTACAGCTATATGTCTGTAATCGCAAAGAAAGGTAAAAACGTATTCGCTGTTTAAGTGTTAGTATGGTATTTTATTTATTAAAAACATCGCTGTTGATTTCACCTCCAGTGGAGAATATACTGTGCAACATGACCTGACTGTATAACACTATAACATGCTAGTTAGCTTGTAGTGACATACTGTACAGTATGTGACATGCTTACTTAGTCGTTTTGCGTTGCTTCCAGCTGACAGTCTGTAAAACCTAAAAACATTAAGACGCAAGAAGCAGCTCAAGGTGAGGGTCAGTTCCTCTTCAGCTCCTGTCCTCTCTGTGCAAGGGATCATGATCTGACCAGCCACATGTAACCCTGACCCTGGCTTTTCTGTAGGAGAGAGATCAGTGATGAGATTGAAAACTACAGTAGCTTATCGGACAGAAGAAGGCAACGCCTGCCCGAGCTTAAGAACAAAAGGCCATGCATGTTTATAACAGATTTCACAGAATGATAGATTATTTCCAAATTCACCTTAAACAATAGTGACTCATGCGTACTATAGGCTTTCTGACATCTCTTTGGATATTTTATAGATTGACTGGTAAACTGGTACAGTACCTGCATGTACTGTACTGTATTTACGGGTTTAATTATAGGTTTACTGATTTTCAAAATAAACCATATAGCTCTCAAGTCAATGCATGTCCGAGAAAAAAAATACACCTCTCAATATATGTTAAGCCATTTTTAATATTCTGCTTTGTTATGAAATATGCCAGGTATGCATTTCAGTTTTCTCAATTGACATAATTACTATTATGTAGGCCATCTCCCTCCATGTGGTTCTTCAGAGGATGAGTATTGTGGTGCAAAACGGCATGTGTCAGAGAACTTTTTCATTATTTATCAGGCCATTTTCATGGAGACCGAGATATCAAATAATACAAAGTACACTCTTTTCCCTTTTTTATAAAAAAGACTTATTGTTACATAGCCCAGTTCCTTCAAGACCTGGTGCCAGCCTGCGCAGCAGCCTGCCAGGCTGGGGAGGAAACAGGATGTCTTTGGGTACTAGCAGGCCTGATCCAGGCTGGTAATACACCACCCTCTGACACATCTCTCTCTCTCTCAAGAGAAGAGTCCTGTCTGCCTTTTCATACTCTAGTTTTGCACCACAAGGGCTCCTAAACTTCTCCAGGTTCATTTTTTACTTAAAGTTGGCCAGTACGATAATTATTAGTCACAGTGTATTTTATAACTCAGTTTATTACTGGTAATACTGGTGCTGCTGTAGCAATGTTTCCAACATCACGCTGACACTGCAGAAAATACTGCACATTAAAATCTGTTTTAATTTTCTAATCCTTTAGCTGTCGGGCTCTCTTTAGCAGCCCAAATCCCTCTCAGATTGCTGTTCTCCTGACTCAGCTGTGTTTCCTGTTCAGTATATTTCAGTTTTGTGTTGATTGGGAAGGTAACTGAGCTGCAGTAAGTCTACAATTTCAGCAAATCGTGAAGCTCCACAAATAGCCTTAACATGACCTAGAATTAGGGAGGAGACAAGCACAGCCATGCAACTCTGAATTAATAACATCGGATACACTACAGGGATTCTATTAAAATCCCGTTGATGATTCCAGTGAAGTGGTGTGAATGTGGAAACAATGCAAGTGTTGCATCATTGCCATCCCAGGCAAAACGTGTAATTTCATGCTTCAAAAACGTGCAGAACGTTTTCCTACTTGTAGCAGGATTAACTGCATCTGGGCCTTTGGAATCTGGGTAGCGTCTATTGCAGTACTGTTTGTCTTTGCTCTGGGGTTTTTTCAACTTGAAGCTCCTGTCATGGCATTTACTCCAGCGATCGTTGCGTCGAACCAGCAGGTGGAGTGCAGTAGGAGGAGTAGGACAGTAATTGCAAGGGACCTAAGGATCCTACCTGCACTGTGTCAAACATCACAAAGGAAACACGCAAGCTGTACAAGTGTCATTATACCCCACACGGGAGGGGGAGGGGGGTAGCAGCCAGCTTCACCACCTTGTACTGATCTCCTCAGGTCTCAGAGGCCCAGCAGGTCTGGATTTGGACAGTCCCCAGGTGGGAGGCCTCCCAGGACAAGCCAGGCTGCTTCTGAGAGGTGTGCTGGTGGGCCAGCAGGGCACTGTGGATGATAGAGTAAGGCCGAATCTCCCCAGCTGTGTTCCACTCGGGACCGCACACGCTGTGCTCCTCATTCAGCAGGTGCAGCCATGATCTGCTCTGCAGTGGAGCCGGGTGTTCGGGTGCTGCACTGCATTGGCTGTATTATTGACCCAGGCTTTAGACACTTGATTTTTACTATATTGTATATCATAATACCTCTCGCACCAGTAGACGTCTTCAAGACGTCTGCACGAAAAGCAAAGCTTTCTGAATCAGACCACGTACACGAGCCGCCAGTCCTTCACGCTTCGACTCTGATTTTCACACAGAACAAAGGAAAACAACACAGGTTTCCAGTCCCCACGCCTTGGCAACTTTTAAAAGTGTATTTGAGAAAGAAATCAAAAGAAGGAAGAGGATGGAAATGTATCTCTAAAAAGTGCCTTAATCTGATACTGCTAATAAGATCCATATCTGGCTCGCAGTCATGTTGCTCAGCTATGCTTGGCATGAAAACCACTTCTAGAGTGGGAACGTCCCCTGGCCTACTCCCACCCCTCAGTCATTATTAGTTAATTTAATGACTCTGTGAGCCACTTTGCTCAACAATACGATAAGCAAAAAGAATTTGCTGCCGCAATTCAATCCTGTCACTATCCCACTCTGCTGTGCACTAATCCCATCAGAGGGGCGATTTGATTAAAATGTAATTTATTCATATCCTCGCTGGCATCAGCCTATCCCACTGTCGGAGAGGTGTGCCTTTCAGCTGATGAAGTCAATGAAGGAGAAAACAACGCTTGTATGCCTTTGCATTGCACCAATTTAGTCAAAATAGACTCTTCCTTCCCATCTAACAAAATCAGGTTACAGTTCTGCCTCATTTATCCTTCAAGACTACAAATGAGAGGTGGCCTTTCCACCTTTCTAAGCCATTTGGTAGTTACAGTAGATGTTAATTCATTCAAGGATCACTTCCAAAAAATTCTTGAAGGAAACCAAAGATACTGGCTTTAAACCCATGACTGAATCACTTGGTCCACTCCCCCACATCTCTGAGAGAAAGAAATCCTTCCTTTTCTCAGTTCAATCTGATGTTCTTGTGTAAGGGCCCTTATTTTTGTTCAAACAAAACTCAGGTGTGCAAAGCAAACATTTCCAAAACATCCTTAAATATGTACAGCATTTACAGTATTTTGAATCCATTGATTCTTAATAAAAAAGCAGTAAATGACAGTCTGCGGGTTTATATGGTGACGTTGCTTCTTTTTTGATCGATTATTTATTGCCAAGAATCAAATGTACCTCTGGGGTCTGTAAAGCAAATTCCAGATGAGCTGCTTGAGAATTTTTAACTTACATGAGCAGGTGAAAGTGGTTATGGAGTAAATGTTTCATGTAATTAAAATCTAACATATTGCTTTTCGGTTGACTCTTTTTTTTCTGCGTGCTTCCTGAAATGTGAGGCAAGCGTGTGTTAAAAAAGTGATGTTCTCCTGCATGTCAGCAAATTAGTTTATGATCTGAGCCAACCCACTGTATACCAATTAGTCCTTAGTACTGTCCTAATTTTGCCTCTTAATGTGTTTCACATGAAAACTTCCGCTGAGTTTAATGAGTCTTATCTCCTCTGGTTTTTGAAAGGCTTTTTCTGTGCCATTTCTCCACATCTTCTCTCTGGGCCTTACCACAAAAGGGCACCGACTGGCAAGCGCAGCTTCGTCATCGAGCCTCGAGTAATCCTACAGAAATAATTAACAGAATCAATCAGGAGGAAAAAAAAAATGCATTGAAGAGATAGCCACAGGTTTAACAAAACTGCAGTTGGTTTTCCCTGCATCAGTCCTGGACAGGCTCATCAGCCACTGCACAGGGTACCATGCACCCAGCTGCTATGACAGGGAAGGATTTCCTTTCATGAGCAGGTGGTTTTCCAAACCAGCACAATCATCATTTAAATGACTGAAAATGACCTCAGGTGCAGATATGATTCATAGGTCTGACTGCAGCCCGAGTGTGTCTCACTTTGACTAATTGGACTAATTTGGCAGCAAGGGAAGAGCCGTCTCTGCAGACACCCCTTCCTGTTTGCTCTTTTTATTTTTCTGCTCTGCCAGTTTCAACTCCTTGAAACGTGTTTCTCGTTTAATGAAAGCTGACGCATCACAAAGCCAAGGTCTGCTTGAGATCTGAGTTCACCTGCAATACTCACTATTTTAAGTGTGTGGTACTGGAAATAATTGGGTGGCATGTTGTCTGAATTTTTAGTAAGAGCTCAAGAGAGCTAGGTTTCGGTTTCTTTTATCATTCGTGTTCATATGTTACATAAAGCCAAGAACTTATGTCCCTGCAGAGTATGGTGTGGTTTTTGTGCTGTACTGTGCACTGTACTGTAGCACTGTGCTGTACAAAGGTCCCTCAGAGCCACAGTACCCCAAGTGGAGATTGTCCACTCTGCTTAATTCAACTGGTGAAGATGCTTCTCACTTTTCCACCACAATATTGTTGTCTGGTGAAGGGAGCTGACACTTTACCCCATTCATCAACACTCTAGAAGTGCCTGTGGTGCCTCTCTGCTCCAGCCCTGGGTTCAATAGGGGTTACAAGCATTCAGAATGAGTTTAAAAGAACAGTGGTGAACTCACGCGACACAGAAACGACACTTCGCACTTTGCTGTGCTGTGGGTCTGCTAGCACACAATGGCTGCTAGTATACCTAGATGGATGAACCCCTCCATTCCCAGTTGTAATTTGTAAAGTGCTTTGAGGTCCTTTGGGATGCCTAGTGCTATATAATTGTGACAAATTATTATTTCTAAAAATCTATTATATCTGTCGGTAAACAATTTGCCACTCTTAATATAGTGTTAGGTCTCAGTGAGTCACCACCCAAATTTAAACATATGAACACGAATGATAAAAGAAACCGAAACCTAGCTCCCTTGAGCTCTTACTAAAAATTCAGACAACATGTCAGGCCTGTTGAATCTCCTATTTATTGAGTGTGTGAGTCTCTGCCTGACTAAACTGTAACGTCTCGGCCTTCTGGCCTCTCGTGAGAAACCCAAGTGAGGGCTGCACCTCCTTCCTTAATTACTGTCGTTGCATACAGGTGAGACTGTCTACACAGGTGAACCAATTTTTACTAAGTGCAGTCCTGAGGTTGTATGGGCAGCCAAAAGTGGCTGGCCTGTAGCCATTACAAGTCTCTCTGACGAGGTGATGACAACGGGCTCAGAGCCCCAGTGTGGACTCTAAACAGAAAGCCAGGGATAACACCCCTAGTCATACAAATGTGCATATAAAAGTGCCATGGGGCTTATAAAGAACAAGTAGTAATTGCCACGCTGACTTGGTAAAATCATATAGATTAAAACCAACATTTATGGATCCATTTAGGCCTGTTCAGAAGTTTTCGTACAGAAGGCTGGGGCAATAACTCCTGAATCTATATTGATTTCTACAAGCAACTGTCAAATTCAGAATGACAGTGCAGAGATAGGACAGTGTGTTCAGTGGTCCCAGCATACTGAAGCACTTGCCTTGGACTGTAATCACTTTTTTTTTCGTCTCTAGGAAAAAAAAAACAACAAATGGCACCATTGATTTATTTTGCCACAATATTTTTATATTGATGGGACTTTCCCTGCTGAATCCTACTGTATTCCATGCAGCAAAACTGTTCTTCCACGCTGACACAAGCCCTTGGCGCCTCACAAGTTAGTAGGTCCTCTTCATTTGCGGGGTGGAACCAACTGAATGGATCTGAGACATCTGTTATTCGTTTTTGCAATAGAGAAATGCCTTTAAGGGATATTCTGCTATCACATTATGACATACAAAATGAAGGACCTTACATTGTGCCTGAAGATGAAGCAGGCCAGGGTAGAAAAAACATCTACAAGACAGGCTGGTGACAGCCAGGGACAGGGCAACACAAACACTGCATGCAACTGAGTGAGGACAGTCTAACAGTGTTCCAACATGTGTTTTCAGACTTTGTCTTCTGCATTTTCTGTCTCTGGCTTTCTGTTTTTGCTTCCGACATTTTTTCATTGGCAGATGTGTTTTCTAAAAAAAAACCCATCAATATCTGAAATTTTAATATCTGCTAATACGGTTTTAGATTCCATTTGCCTACAGCAACTCGGGAGCCTGCCACAGTCGCTGACAGACAGTGGAGTAGTTATTTTTAGTGATTTCTTCTTTTTTTAATTTGAGAAGGAAAGCAACATTCCGTCTGTGTAGTTAAAAACATGTTTTAACATGAAAAAGGTCACCACCTTACAAGCAACGGTCTTCGAAATCAAATCTTAAAAATGACTAAAAGAATATTGTATAAAAAAAAACATATTTTACTTTTGTTCTTGTTTATCCCATCAAAAAGAAAAATGACAATATACAAGGCAGGATAAAATGAACAACACTGTGTTAATCACCCACCACTCAAAACATCCATTGTCTTGTAACATCATATATGGATACTTCATATACAACTATTTGGCTTTAATTTTAGGTGTTTTAATTTAATTTGATGCACTATTGCAATTAATGAAAAGCAATTTAAAAATGTTAAAAGATTTGATATTGAGCATTCATAGTAGGCATAGTAATCTGGTACTATTTGAACTGCAGTTGGAAATGTGGTTTGTGATAACTCTTGTTAAAATTACTTATTCAGCTCTCTTCGTGAAGGAGGAATTGTTGACTGTAGCACAGATTTAACACTCTCAATAATTCATATTTTATTTCAGCTGTCAGATGCAAAGTGTTATTTTTACTTGAATATCTAGGATAAATAGTACATTTCATAATGCTGATAGAACGTTTTTTTTTTAAAATATAACAAAATGGCAGACCAACATATAGCGTTTTAATGGGGATGTTTTAATAACAGAAACAAGCCAATTGGAACTTTTCGATTATCATATAAAAACATCAGACATTTTACTGAATTTCTTTAACATTCTTTGAGTCTTGTCTGTTCATGACAAATGCTTGAATCGTTCTGAATCTGTTGCTATTGGTTTTGGTGTCTTTTTATAATATAAATTGACATTTACAACACAAAATCACCTACTGTATATACAAGAAATATATCTAGATTAAATTTTCTTTCAGTGTTTATTAGTCTTTGAGCCAGTGCTACATAAAAAAATCAGTTTTTAGAATTACAGTTTTTAAGTTATTTGGTGGGATTAGAGGAAATATGTACATATCTTCCAGTTGTATACGTCGCAAGGTGCGCACTGCAAAACATTTGTACGGAGAATAATCCCGAGATATTTCAGTGTATGTGACAGGATTCTCACAGCTTGATCCCCTTTGAGCGAACTGTTTCTCAAGAGAATCGTGGATTGTCAAAAGCCATTACTCTGCGCTGCTGCTGTGCTTGTGAGTGTCATACACGGCTTATAAAGACTGAGAACCCACAGAGGGACTCTAGCTATGAGATCCGCCCCAATAATAAAAGCAAACAAGGTGTACAGCGGAAAAGGAGACTGGAGGAATTGGCTGCGCGATCGCCACAATCGTTGCATGTAAACAATCAAGAGTCGTTTCAATTTGCTCGGGACGGTTGCACAAGGCCACCCCTGTGCAGCGAAGTCCTGAGATTGTTCATAATCACCCTCCCTGTGTCAGACCCTCTGAGCCTCCTGCGCGCTTATTAGAACCGCCAAACGTGCACCGAATGCCAGGAAAAGTGAGCATAACTTCGCGTAATGTTCTCTGCAAAAGGCAGGTCTGGGTCAGTCGTCGCAGTCAAAGCTGCGGCAGATCTGACCGGCCCTGACAGATCTTGACGAGTAATTGCTCTAATCACTCTGGGACTCGGCTGTAACCAGCTTCAGCGATCTACCTCCCCTTCAACTTGACATCTCTGACAGAGGTGCCCCCCGCCTTATCGGGAGGCTTCTTCACCATCGCTGCCGCTCCACGGGGCCCGGCCGAGCGGCAGCTTCTGCAGGCTTGCGCCGAGACCGGGGCCTCATTACAGGCTCCTGTTTGCAGGTTGACTGGCTGCGGTGATCGGTTGGTGGAAAACAAGGCACACGGGGGAAAAAAAAAAATTCCTTGTTATGCAGGAGCCCAGTGCAGGTTGGCCTCCTCCAAAATAACGATCAATTAGGAGGGGATGCCATCAGCCCTATCATTCCAATAAAGCATTCAACCGGTGTGCGCGGAAATGGGGAGAAAAGGTATCGCATTCTGTCAGCTCAGCTCATAGGTACTTTGTGATTTATGCTGTTTAATTACATGTGGGTTGTCAGTAGCGGCATGTGAAGCAAGGCTCCTTCGGAGAAGCCTGGAAAATAGTTAGCAAAATCGCGGCGTTGGAGAGACAAAGCTGACAGGTCAGTCTTTTTGTTTGCTATTTGCCTGACATCTGATAAGGTGAGCGCGGAGCTGCGGAGGAAGCGGCTTTGCTCCGCTCGGTGCAACACAGGGCTGAGTCTCAGCCTAGACTCCCCCTTCAGAAATAATCTTGATATCACAACCCCAGCAACTTGATTAGATCGATCCTTAGCACACAAACATAAAAGGGCAGGCCATTTAAAAAATTACAGTACAACTAAAACATTTTATTCGTAAGTAGATCTCTCTCCAATACTGATTTTAGATTTCATGCCATGAAGTACACCACTGAGTTGTGCTCGGGTGAAACCTGAAAAACCGATCACAGTTTTCTGAATCTGAAAAAACAAAACCGTCTCAAGAATCAGCTATCAGACAATGCTTTTATGCCCGTGAGAAATCATTTGAAAGTTGTCCGTCTTGTTTTCCCACAGATAAGTCCACTACATAAGAGATAAGAAATCTGTAATAAAAGCACTCCATGAGGTTCTGCTTTATTATAAAGGTTTGGGTCACATTTTGACAGCCGTGAGGCAGTGTGGATTAATTCCTATGCCAAAAGGCGGTGGGTTTGAATCCTGAATAGGACTTGGTTGTTGTAGACTTGGGCAAGGGGCTCCACTCATGCTGCCCCAGTAGGTGCCCTGCTGTATAAATGGTTCTGTGGGTCATCGCTGGGAAGCAGATGTTGTTCTCATCAGCTAATAAGTCTGGTTATTAAACAGATGTTCGGAAGGAGGTCCAATTCTAATTCTGCCCACTTCCACCATTTACTTCTTTCTCAGACCCCTCCTTTACACCACGGAAGAAAACCAGGGACTGAGACGGACAGGTTTTCGCGGACGACTGCTCTTGATTGTCCGTGTCTTGGGCCGTCACGCAGCAGCCCCAAAACAAAGGCGCAGCAGCGTCGTAAACGCAGACGGGCGCGGTGTGCGACGTCACGCCCTCTCCCCATCTTCAGCAGCGCAGCCGCTCCCCGGCTCGTCGCCTCAGGAGGAGCTGGGGGGAGCTGCTGGATTGGGCTGAATTACTGCGCTAATTGGATAAAAGAGGTTGTCAAAAAGAAGAGAGTCCAGACGCTGCGCAAGGCCGTGACCGACAGGCAGTCGTAGGGCTAGGGCTGTGACTCTCTCCATCCCTCATCCACAGTCAACACCGGTTGGCGATTCCTGTATCAATAGATCCTAGGGGCACTCAGCAGTTCTCTTGTCATGCAGCTGTGGAAAAGAAAGAAAGGAGAGCCGTGGGTCATCCTTATCAATATGTAGTTCAGGTGGGGAGCTGAGTCAGCATCCGTAGGCCGGAAAGGGACAGGTAATAAGTTTATTCCGTGCTGAAAGGAGAAGAAAGGAAACACAACGTTTCGGCTGTGGAGCCTTTTCCTTCTTGGCACCCAAAGAAGGCTCCACAGCCACACCCACCCCCCCCCCCCCCCGACCCTAAATTGGATAAATGTTTAGAAAATGGCTGAAACAATTCTACTACAGAGGAACGAGTAAGAGGTTTATTCCCTGCTGAAAAGAGAAGAAAGAGAACACAACGTTTCGGCCGCGGAGCCTTCTTCGGGTGTGCTCCAGGCTCCAAGGCTGAAACATTGTGTTTTCTCTCTTCTCTTTTCAGCAGGGAATAAACCTCGTACTCGTTCCTTTGCAGCCTACATATGCTGACGCAGCTCCCCACCTGAACTACAAGATTCTACTACCGCTACTACTAATTATTATTATTATTATTATTATTATTATTATTATTATTATTATTATTATTATTATTATTATTCGGTACATAATTAATAGTCTAATAAATCATGAATAACATGAATCTAAAACAAAGAAATGCCAGCTCCTCCTCACGCGTATAAATTGTCAGTCAGACTAATGTTTTGACATTTGCAGAGCTTCCCAGGGATGCAAAATATGCAAACGAGGGGGAATGGGTGTCTAATAAATGCAGTTACGGGATGATTTTACTGATGACAAAAATCATTTATTATCCAGCAAGTCGTTTCCCAGGCGTTTTCAGCAGTCGAGTGTCCCTCTGACACGTTGAGAAGATAGTTTCCTTTGCTTAACGGAATGAGGAAATGTACAAGTGGCACAAACCCAGATACACATGGCCTGTTTTTAATGATCCCTCTGGGCCGTGATGGGAAATTATAAGACTCAGAAGTTATGTGATTTTATTTGTTTTAAGTTTTGTTGTTACAAGTAATTTAAATAGGTTTAGGGATATGGAGACCCTTGCCCTGTCTAGGCATTTCTCTTTTAATTAAATTAATTGGCTTTGATTGGGTGTTTGTTATGATTGATCCACAAACTGTAGCATAACCAGTGCTAAGACAAAGAAATCCACCTTTGCAATAATAAGACACTCGTCATCATATACAGAAAAAGTTATCTCTTCTCCTGCTGGTTCGTTCACACATGTGTTGTGATACTTTTTGTTAATTTTCCAGTTAGTCATTCCCGCTTCTCCAAGCTTCTTTTTTAAGTAACTTAGTAAACCTTCCCAAGCAACCCAGAGTAAAAACAGACACTCAGCATATTACACTGCTGTCGAGCCGACAGACAGCCCTTTTCACCCCCGTCGAAGTGATTTTCCCGATGATGCGATATGAAAGTTGTGCTTTTCAGTTGAAGGAGTGTTTGTCTAGACAACTCTGTGTAGTTCATCATTATCTTTCTTCTTAATGCCGTTAAATAAAAAAAATAGTTCCAAAACATGCGCGTTATGCTGTGGTATTCAGCCAAGGACATTGACTTTGATATGGTCAAATGAAGGCTGCGCATCAGTAAGAGGTCTTTACCCTCTTTAACCGGGGTGTCTGAGAATGACGTGAAGCCACAAGACAGAGCCCTCACTCCTCTGAGTGCGTTCGCAGCTCTCATCTCCTCTCAGTCACTGTCAGTCTGCGCGGAGGTGTGCGCCTTGCCTGTTCCTTTCGGGGTGATCGAGGAGCCAGGGAGCTGGAAGTAGCATTCCCTGAGTACTTGTTTTTGCTACTTCATTCATTTTTAGTATCTTTTCTTTCCATTCGCAAGTCCACCAGCAAACAAACAAGATACAAAGATTTCTGAAACATCTTGTGTACATCATACTGTGTACTTACAGATATCTCACATTAAATCCTCATGTACTGTATTTTTAACTTGAAATACTGTACAGATTATATCATTGATCACCATTGATTTCAATCAAATTACAAACAAACCTATCGAGAAAAACAAAAAACAACCTACTGTATAAGATACACAGGTGAGCTTGATAATGATCTACCAGAGTCTTAATTTTTCATAATTACTCTCATATTTCTACTAACTTGGGGGAAGAACCGTTTTGATACCTTTGTTTACTTTTACAATTTTCCAATGAGATTTAAGTTATACTGATCCGTCCAGTGATCCCTCTACATTGTCTATAGGTGGCATCAATTTTTCAGAGAAATTTTTAAGCTGAAATCTCAATAAAAAGGTCATCTTTTCCATCAGATAAATTTCCTTATTTACTGACAACCACCGCCCATAGGTTGGAGGGTTCTTTTTAATCCTACAGAAAGTACTTTAAGAGCTAGCATTGATTACTACAGAGTGTTTGAAAATGATCATCTGAATATAAGATGCAACGTACACTGAAATGTGCCTCAAGGACAGTTATTAATGCCATTTTAATTTTACCTATTTGTTACAAGCAATCCAATCCACCATTCACCAGCACAATACCTAATGAAAAAAGGTTAACACACAATTACTGATATTTTATGGAATTTAAATTGGTTCATCGTTTCATTGAATGCGATAAAATTACCCTTTTATAAAGTACTCATCATATTAAAGCAGTCTAAATGCAACGGGGGAATGAATCAACAAAGGTGGAATTTTCACATGTGATGATGAGATGCTGCAAATAAAAAAATAAAAATTACAAATAAAGACGTGTTTTTGGAACTAAGCATTCAGATCTTTCCATTAAAAACGGGAACTAATTTACAATGTAATTCATGCAAAAAAAATAGAATAAGCATGAAAACAGCAGAAAACATACAGTAGTTAAATTAAAAATCAGCATTAAAATCACAAGTTCTAAGTAAAAAGCACAGCAGATTTGGTAAAGCCATGAAATCCTAAGAAAGTTTGGAAGCCGGCTTGTTTGGATTTTAGCCTTTCTGGAAAGAAGCCAGGTTATCAAGAACATGGTTTGTTCCAAACTCCCACAATCCTTTGTGTAAAGGAGTGTCTCTAGTTCTAACTTCGCCTTATTTTCCACCTGCATCCCCTGGCTCATATTTCTCTATATTCACTGGACTTCTGAAAGTCTGAAAACTACCACTGGTTGACTATTTCCAGTACCCTTGAGGATTATGAATGCCTGAATCAGGTCACCTCATTGTCACTTACAGTACAAGCACCTTTCAGTGATCGTGAAGGTCATGTATAGATACACTCGACATACTGATGTACAAGCATCATTTTCACTTGTGTGGGTGAGAAAAAGAAAAAAAGAAGAAATGGTCTTTATCACCATGAAACCCCCAATATTCTCGCACTGTCTGCAGTTTGTAACTGGGAATTGTTCCCCACATAACACTTCACACAAAATGTTCACATGTTAACAGGCACACTGTCTCCTCATGTATGCCATTCATGTGTGGAGTTGTACCACTGTCCCCCATTCCAAATCACAATTCTGATTGCTTTACGGGTCTCACTCACGGCGGTTCTGAGCACAGAAAGTGTGCAAGTAACGTCCGCATGGAAACAAGTGCAATGAGATTTGTGCAACGACACTGGAAATAACCGGAGAGCAGCTACTGTCTATGAGCTTTCATTCCTCTTTTGCTCTGAGAGCAAAATACAGACATCAAGGGCCAGGAATCTCCTTTCTGGATGCTCTGAAACACGCTTGACTTCTATGAAGTGCCTGTAACAATGGATCAGGATAAAAAGGCCTCATAAAGGTCAAATCAGTTTGCATTTGTCTCAGACAATTGCATTCCTTATCACAGGCTTTTACACTGTTTGGTTGGATTATTTGATTTTTGATTTTAGTGCTTATTGTTGGGGTAACATGGAAATCTATCATTTCCCATCTCTGTGTTTAAGATACTGTCAAGGAATCTTTCCCTTTACTGTATATACTATATCTACATATAAAGAGAGATATATTAGCACATATGATATGATATGCACAATGTACTGTATAGATCCACATATATATTAAAAACTTATTTTACATAAGAATTGTTGTTATCAGGGGAGATAATATCATCTGCAAGGTCACCACGGTTAAATGCAAATAAATAAAATCTACCACACAAAGTCACCAGCGGGTTCTCTGAAAGGGGGGATGTTCACCAGGGTGTTTCTCCCCCTGTTTCACCAACTGCCTCTCTCAAAGCACTTCATTAGTCTGTGGCTGTGCTTTGCTGCCAGGCATCATCCTAATAAAGGCAACAAAGTAAATATCAGGAGCAAAAAAGATTAACAGAATTCATGCAATCAGGTTTCCCTGGTCAGAAAGGCGCTGTTCTGGAAGAGCAGTGTCTTGACACACTCCAGAAAGCTTGCTTGTTGCTACAGCGCTGTGCTTTAAATATTCGCCTGATTCCTCCCATTGAAGGATAGATCTTGGGCTCAATTTAATTACAGCTGCATTTACAAGTGTTACATCTGGTCACGGAAAATCAATCCTGTTTATATAATCAATAAAACAAGTCAATTTGGAAAAAGAGAAACAAGATTACAAACTCTTGGCTGAGACTGCAGAAACAGGAGCTAGTTTAATGCAGTCTGGGGGCACCTCAGAGGGAATATCTGCTGCCTGTGACCAGCGTAACGAGGTTTTATTCCTTTTTAATGGGCTTTGGACTGAGGTCCCATTGGAGAGTTTGGTTGACAATCTGACAAAGTTATCTCAAGATAAATGGGTTATAAAACATAAACTTGACTTCAATGTCCACGTTTTCCTGCCGATACTGAGAAGATGTGCCCTCAGGCAGCAACCACAGCTCAAGTCCCCACAGGTAAATCCACTTTGTATCTGTATACAGACCCGCATTCGCTGGATCTGATATCGTTATTAAAAGTGAGGCTCTGAGGATGGAAACCCACTGAACAGTCAAGACACATAAAATCCCCCAAACTAAAGGCTGCTGTAGTACAATAACCCTGGAAAGCCCTTGTTTCACACTTTGCATGAGAACAAAATGGCCCATTTGCATTGAATTTTTACAGTATTTGTGAGACACCGGTCCCTTTTTTCCCTCATTGAATAAATTAGTCAAAGGTCAGACTTACTTGCTTACTTGTTGGTCCTTCCCTAGGTCTGACTATACTGAGCCCAGTGAAATTAACTATTTCTGCATTGTGTGAACAGGGTGATATCAGCTATAAGTATCAAATAATACTGGCAGGGGGAAAAAAAGGCTTTTTTCTAAGTCTTTCTCAAAATATTCATACAACCAGAATTGTTGTTCAATTGTTTAACACTATAAATGCTGGTATAATCTATTCAGAATAGTTCATTAAATGTTTTGGTCTTCCAGTGCATGTACTGGATTGACAACATTGCAGATGAATACTGCTCCATGTTTTGTATTGACTGTAGTATTGACTGTAGCCAACCCATACTTTTCTCCTGCTAGACAGAAAACGTCAAAGCAGAAAGCTGTAATGTGTAAAAAAAAAGCACATTTCTGCTATGATGTGCTAAGTGATGTATATATCAAAACAACAAGACAAAAGGGTCAGCTCTACAAAGATGTGATATGTATAAATTGGTTTAGTTACACAGGCACAGTGCAGGCTAACAGTCATTCACAAAGCACAGTCTTGACAGCAACTTATATGAAACCAATTATTCATTACAAGGCTATTTCATGGTATTCATCACTTCTCAAGAATCTGTCTCTCAAATCCAAAATGTAGTACAACCCCGAGGAAACATTTAATACCTACTATCTGTGTGCTTATACAAATGAAGATTGGTGTGTTTCAGTCTCTTCAAGGCACTTTTAAACTGGCAAATATGTTAGAAAACATCGTCTATTTATATATTTCTTGTTGTTTTAGCTATAGCTTTTGTAAAAAGGTATGAAATGGTGTTGATATAAAGGATCCATGCCTGTATTTGTGGCGTACAGGGGAAGAAGAGTGTATGTGGTCAGCATATTCATACACTTTTCCAGATGGGACTTTTTCATTAGGTGTTTAATTGTGGTTTAATTTACTTTCCAGATGGTACTGGAACACACCGCACCTAGTGTTCAACAACAATAGCAGACACACGTCAGTATCAAAGCACATTAACTAAGCTTTGTAAACATGTTAATTTCTGAAACTAGCGAAACTGAAAACCCAGAAAGAACAATCTGAGAGCACTAAGTGCTCCCCAAACAGCTTTGCTGAATGAGCCAGCCTTCTCACATTAAATTCTGTCAAGCTCCCTAATTTCTCTGTTAATCATCTCTCCAAAAAATAGAAATCCAGATATGATTCACCCACAAAGTGCTTCTAGCGATGTGTATATATATATTTTAGTCTCATGCCTTCATTAGCATGCCATTGCTTTATGAATAGCTGTGCTTATCCAATTGCATAGTTGCATCACTACTGTCTTTGCAAACAATAAACATATATAATTGCAAGGAATAAAAAAAACATCATATTTTTCTCGTTCTGTCCTTTCCTTTCTCGATGGGAAATAAAATGTGTTTTCATCCATCATATGGAAACAGCCATAGAAAAGAAGAACGCTTAAAACAAAATCGCCTGAGATTTTCTGAGCCCTTTCGAAGTTCTGGGCCCACAGTGAGTGCTGGCCTCTGTGCCTCCTGAGGTGGAGCTGGAAGGAGCGGCACCAAAGAGAGCACTGGGCATTTTCCTTCAGTCCCCCTTTCCCAGCCCGTCCTGTGCAGAGCGCAAGGCCTGTACTGCGGCTCCTGTCTTTCAGACACGAACACACACTGCTGCCAGTGCTGCTTCTCCAAAGGCAGCAGCTGTGAAATGCAGCAGGAGGGTTTTCTTTGTGTTGTGGTCGTGCATAATCGTGCACACTCCCCCGTCCCATCCATGCACTGCTTAAATAAACCCCTCTTTACAGAATTTTTTACATTTTTCTGTGCTACAGCAGGGGACGTGATTGATTCCCAGCAGAGGTACAGTGTACCTAGACTATAAAGGTCTGTCAGAAGAATTCATACAATACTCCCGCTTGTAAAGACTTCCAGTTCACTAAATAACAGAGCACATGCAGGTATTTCTCCAGCAGAATCCACTGGAAGGAGAGCTACAGGCCCAATAATGTGATCCTCAGTCTTCAACCAGGTGCTCTTCTGCTGGGCACTTGAAGCACAGCAGGGAAGGCCAAGTGGAGATTATTAAGGCTTGAGTCTCATCTGACCCTGAGCTGGAATCGCCAATACAGACTGTTCAATAAACTGTAGATAACCATATCGGGGGGAGGGGAGAGTACCTTATCTGTGACCTGGAGGTATATGAAAGTGGGGGGATAGGATATATATTGTTGTGTCCATATCATTTTTGAGATGAGGAACTGCTCTGATCTGGGCTTGTCACCTAATTATGAGCAAGAAGAGGAATCTTATCAGCACTTCTGCTGCGATATTTCAGGATTTTGTCCAAGGACATCATGCTGAAATGTGATTTGTACTTTTGTCACTCTTGGTTTGTTACTTTAAAACATTAAAATATCTCTGTATGGTGGTTTTGTTTGTCTGTCCTATCTTATTATTAATCATAAAAAACGTCAAGAAGCTAATTATAAAATATATATAATAATATCTCTCACATATTACTCAGATATTCTTTATGTATTTTTCAGTTTTTGTTGGTTTACGTATTAAGGAACCACAAACTTGTATACAGTAGATCATTTTCATAATATACTTTTAAAACAACTGATTTTTTTTACTTCAACAATTTTTTATTTTTTTTCCTCCCTCAGAACATGAAAGTAATCCTATTTGCACTTAAACTACAGACGGGGCCTAAACAATTAGAATTTTATACAAAGTACCACATTGCCCCCTGCTGACAAGTAATTGTGCAACACAGAACTCTTTCAACAGCTACAGGGTGTTTTTCTTACTATTTTTACTATTATGCCATAAAATAAAACTTAAACTGCATAATGAATAAATGCTACTTCTCATAACTTTGTTTTTTTTATTTTTTTTACTTCAGAAAATACAGAGGTTCAATTAAAATAAGAAGGTGAAACGGACTACTGGTATCAGCTCATTTTTTAGCTTTGAGTTTAAGTTTAAGACAGTGCTGAAGACGCAATGGCAGATTAATGAAACACTGAAGTATTTCTGGTTAAAATACAACATACTGTAGATGTGTCTCAAAGAAGATGCCTTGTATCATACATCCATCTATCCAGTAATTGACCAGAGACCTCCCAGTAGCATCCCAATTAAGTATGTTTTCTCAGAAACGAATGAAAACTAGATTTTGGATGTGTCTGAACCATGTGAAACATTCCCATTTTCATACTGTAGTTCACTGCAGAAGGCTTGTTTTTTATGTTAATGTTGGACTGAAATAATTGTAAAGGTAAAATACCAGAAATAGCTAAATGTTTTTACTTCTTGGTTACCTCTTATTTTATAAATGTAAAATGAAATCACTTTGTGTATTCCAAAGGAAGTCTGTGTTAAATTCATTTGTAAAATAGCACACAGGCACATTTATCCACTGTCAATTCAGAAAACACAGTCCGACAGCTCTTTGATTAGTGAGTTAATGATGTCATCCATGACCTAACAATGTACTTGTATCCAACCTAACCACTTCTGTGTTCTGTAATGTCATAAAACCTTATGTTTTGTACTGTATGTGGAAACAGGTACTGACGACTACAAAATAACTTTAAGATTCCTATTTTCCGTATTGACAAAGACTTTTCCTTCTTTATAAAAAAAAAACATATGTCATGCCTTCAAAATTCTTTTGTATCCCTCTCCTGATCTGTACCCTTCAACAATAATATCCCACAGATCTTCTGTGCTCCATGTGGTTAACTCTGCACTATGCAACCAAAAATAAAACCTCCCGAGAGATCCAGAAGGCACAGCTGATTTTATTTATTCAGAATCACTTCAGGTGAAGACATATGACCTTTGTACATGATTTGGAATGTGATGGGTTAGATCTGAACACAGTTACACTCCCCTTTATAAAGGGTGTGCACCCTCATGCAACCAAGGCAATGCAAGTTTTTTTTAATGATTTTTTCTAAAAATGATCCATTTTTTTTCCCTTAAGTATTGTTGGCTACAAGATCTTATTCAAGGTGAAAAGGGCCTGACATGATTTGTCCTGATTTTCAGCCTTTACATCAGCAAAAGTTGAAATTGCAATAAGGGTGTGTAGGCTTCTGACATCCACTGTACATGTTATACAGCTCTTCAGATATGGAGTTTTGCTATTTCAAATCAACAATTGACTAAATACATTACATCTATCAACAACATTCAAATAAAAAAACGTTTAATTTACCTGTAAATTTACTGTCACGGCAGTCGAAAATCACAACAGTTCTAGAACTATTGAAGGTAATAAAGTAATTTCTGGGCAAATCACATCCCAGTTCCCTGATGACTTTTCATTATCTCTACGCAGGGATGAAAAAGTCCTTCGGCACAACACCAGGGGCTTAGAATAACCCTGACTTTCTTTAATTGTGTATATTTAGCCACCATAGCTGGAAATAGAAATGCATATTGCTTTGTTTTTGCACAGGTAATGGTTTTGTCTGTGTGAAGGATAAAATGTTTCAGGAGGATTTGCGGAAAAGATCTTGAAAGCAATTCAGTGCTTGCGGATACTGCTGACAGAACCTAACCCTTTCCAGTGTTATGCATTGTTAATAAAAAATGTTGATAAACACATTTGGTTCCGAATTTATTCATTCCCTTTACACAATTTAACTAAACGTTGGCCGCAGCAGAGCATCCAGTGTTTGCCGCCGCAAAAAAAAAAGTAAATGTGAACGAAAATATGGGGAACATATTGAGAAGATCGCTATTTTTTAAAAAAACAGCTGAATGTCCAGTATTTCACTGAACCTCCTTTGGCTCTGATAACCCGGAGAAGGTGTCACCTGTAGCCTTTTAATAGGCTTTTCTTAGTCAGGAACAAGTCAAGGTTTATTCCGTGCTGAAAAGAAACACAACGTTTCGGCTGTGGAGTCTTCTTCAGTGAAGACGCCTTCAGAGTCTTCACAAGCCTGAAGAAGATAAGATGCGATCTCTTTATTGGCCATATACAGTTTCTTGCATTAGGAATTTGTCTTTTCGCAGACTCCAGCTTGCTCTCCATGAGACACACAGACAGGGAGAGAAGCTGGGGGTCAGAGCGCAGGGTCAGCCATTTATACAGCGCCCCTGGAGCAGTTAGGGTTAAGGGCCTTGCTCAGGGGCCCAACGGAGTAGGATTCCTCTGCCGGCTGCAGGATTTGAACCGGCAACCTTCCAGCCACAGGCGCAGATCCTGAGCCACAGAGCCTCCGCTCCGCCCATACTGTACTGTAGGTGAGCATCTCTCAGAAGAATAAGGAGTGAGGTGAGACTATATGCTGGAGGGCAGACCAGCATGACTGCACATAAGCTGATCAGCAGGATTGCGGAAGGTGGGCAGAAAGACACCCGGGTAAAAACTAATGCTCACACTGTGAGAGCGTGCAAACTCCACACTGGAGGTGGAATCAAAAGTAGGAACTGAGAGCTCTCATGCCACAGTGTCACCGCAGACAACAAAAATTAAAACAGGGGTCTCCGATACGGTTCAGTTACTCTCATAGGTCACCCTAAATAACCTGTTACTGAATGATTAGGAACACGTGTTTAAGCAACTAATCAATTAAGAAAACGGTATTTCAATGAAGGGAACACTGGTCTTCTGTTCTTTTTTCCATCTCAGCTCTAAGGGACCGCACTTAACCGAACACACCCCCTGTTTAACCGACCGTAGTTACACTGGACAATAAATCATCCGATGCAATAAAGTGCGAACAGAGGTTTCAGATCCTAAATTCACAAAGATGGGTACTGGTCTACAGCAGGCGGTTCAGAAAGCAGGCCAAAGTATCTCTCCACACTACCAAACACGGCACAGCAGGGTCGGCCCGAAAACCCTTGCCAAGGCCCAGCTCGTTCAGGGCACGGCTGGGAGCCAGACAGGCCGGGACATGGCAGCGAGCAGGCCAGAGGAAGCAAGGCAGCTCCCGACGGAGGCCAAACCGGAGGTTTTTCCCCTCCTCGGCTCGTCACGCGGTGGCGTCCGCGATTCCGCTCCCGGATCACGATCGGATGGGGCCCGGATGAGCAATTTCCCAAACGAGTGTGTCACGCCCTCTGCAGCCAAAGGGCGCTCCTTCTCTGTCCTGTCCCTAGTTTCCTGTCTGCTGTCCTTCCTGTCCCTCTCTTTCCCTTGGGCTATATATTTCCGGGTCTTGCACTCTGTCCTCGCTCAGCATTGACGTTCGGATGTCCTGAGACCCGCCTAGCACCAGGGCGCCCCACGTCCGCTCCCTGAGGGCATAGGTTTCTATACGGCATTCCTGAACTCTTTGCACTAATGAGCCCGGGCCTTTTTCCCATCTCGCTGCTACGCATATGGGTCTTTTCCGCTCTCCTGCTCCCCACGGTTAGTCCCTTTGGACGTCCGTGACAGAGTGCTGACAGGCCCCGCATCTCTGTCCGCCGCCAATCCCTCTCCGTGCGGCCGCGCATCTGAATGTGCGGATGATAAACTTTACAGGTTGTGAAAGGTGGAGGAGGCGGCGCAGAGAGCAGCAGACAGCATCAGTGGAAAGGAGGAGATCTCACAGTAGCCGAGTGTGTGAGGAGTGCGATAGCCCCACGGCGGTATCTGTGGCCCCAGAGTGCATTTTATTACTAATGTGACCCTGTGTTATTTACTGCAATGGGCATCAAAACCGCTCCCATAGGCAAAAATTGTTCTTATGAGTGGAGATCATTGTCCTCTCAGCAGCTCTGTGCATACAGGATGTGGCAGCTTCCAGGCATTTGGTAGGAAAGGCTCACTCTTTTGCTTGAGGCACGCATTTGTAAAGTTTCTGCCCAGCTGTGTGGGAAATAACAATAAAACCTGAGATTTATTAATGAAGTGCACGCAAATCTCTGTACTTTGGGTTTTGTTTGTTCCTTATCATGAGATCTGTGATTACTGTACAATGTCAGACTTGCTCAGAATCATTGATTTCACTGTTGTGAGCTTTCCCAGGGATGTGTTCTTCTGTGGTGTCCTACAGTACAAGGTGTTCAGTGACACCGGGCCCCAAAGATATGTGCCCTGTGCTTAAGCTATTGTGAATATCTTATCGATGAGGCCTGTTATAGAATACAGACAAGTTCAACACAAGCTGCAGATTAGCGGGCCGTGAGATCTGCCATTCATTCCGATTTGTAGCTTTCTCTGCCATCCTTCAAATGCAATGTACTGGAAAATCTCTGAATACACAGCATGTGGATTCTCTCTCTGTTTGCTTTAAGCTGGTGCTCCACATTTTTTAGCACTAACTGCCTTGCAATTGATTTCTTGCAGCTGTGGACGTTTCCCAAGGGTTAATGCACAGAATAGTTTCTCAGAAGTGGCTTTTCAACAGCAAAACCATTGCATTCTATGGGCTGTTGTCCATCGAACATGACCACTGGGGGGACATTCAGTGAATCCAAGGGAAAAGATGTGTTTTGGGGCAAACATAGCCTCCTGGAGCCATGTCGAGGAATTGACATCTTCGAAAATGATCTCTGTCTTTGCTTACTGAGCAGAACTGTGCTTACAGGTGAACAAATGGAAGTTAAGGGAAAAAGGAAAGAAACAGTATATGAAAATACCAATGATAACCTCATCCATTATGTTTAAAATGCAACAGAGATGCAGGTGATGTGTTTGTGTACAACACATCTCACAGCTAGAGAAGCAGAAGAGACAGTGAAGTCCTTCCTCAAATCCTGAATTCAAAACTGACCACTTCTGGAATGTGGTTCAATCAGAATTGTTTTCCAGGGATCTGGACAATATCTATTTCTGATGTTATCTACCTTATATTTGAAATAATTGCCAAACACATTTGTAGCAATAAAGAGGAACCTGAAGAAGGCTCCACGGCCGAAACGTTGTGTGTTTTCTTTCTTCTTTTTTCAGCATGGAATAAACCTATTACTTGTTCCAATAAAGAGGAATACTGTTATACATCTATAATAATCCTTAGAACTCAGTACAGTACTTTAAGGCACAGTAAATATCTCTATTCCTGTTATTCCCCTCAGCAGAGTTTCTTTTGTGAGGGACAGACTTTTTATTTTATCCTGTGATTGGTAAAAGAACAAACTTTTTCAGTTCCAACTTATCCATTCCAGAATGTAATTCCAGATGTTATAGGAAAAACCTCCTTGGCTTGTTTCAGCTTTCAGAATTATCATAAATATTTATACATTTGTTTTAATCATATTTAAAAGAACCTTAACCTCTACTCCACACTGCAGTTATTCATGAATTTTATTTACTCAGGGCTGTCAGAAAATTGTAAATGCTCCATAACTTTAATTAATCTGCACTGAAATGTCTGAATAGTGTGCTGTGGGTGTTTATATCCACAGGGCTTCAATGGGGAAGATGGTGGCTATATTTTATATAGGTGGTTTGTGGGACATGACAAGCTATTAAATAAATGTATGTAAAAGCAGTAAAAACATTAAGAACTTATTGTGTTTTTAATACTTTTTTAATTAAATAAATTAAGATTCTAAATATAGGTCTAGCAGGAATATTTCAGCCAATTTTTCTGCAGGTCAAAATCTCTTTCCACCTTTAAGTCAATACAGTAAAACTGGTAGTGCTCCACCTCCAAATAAAAAATGATATTAAAGTAAAGATGAACATGAAAAATATCAGTTTACTTGTAAGAATAATATCTCAGAGATAGAGAGTCTTGCCATATTGAAATATACATATGCATTTTAAATAACACCAAGCACAAACAGTGCACACAAACACTACAGCACACCAGGCTGGTACTTCAACTGGGGTGGAGGTAGATGCTCACGCAGCAGAGAAGTCCATTATGTGGGATAAGTAAAAGAAGAACGATAACTAACAGTAGGAGGTTTCAGTATTTCAGGAGCTAGCTGACCATCAGATCTCATCCATCCTCTTCTTGAAATCTCCGTCTATTTCAACAACCCGACTATGCAATTCATCCCAGAACTGAAATTTCAGTTCTTACTGCTCCAGAGTCCTGGCGTCTCTGCTGTGTTGCTCATTTTTACACAGGAATTTCATTTACCAGGTATTTCAGTTCGATCTTTAATACTTATTTTTTATTCCAAACCAGAATGCCGAAAGGATGGAGATGAGCGGTTTTTTACGACTGGATTTCATAATCGTTTGAGCTTCTTTCCCCCTTTTTCCTCAGACCCGAAGAGATACAAAGAAAGACAAAAACAATAATTCAATATCAACTCAATAATAATTCAGAATCAAAAACTCCGCTCCTTGTTCGGTTAATCAGAATAGTCTGAGTGATATGTGACATCTCGTCGCCAGCGCATTATGGCAACTATGAGGAAATCCAAAGAGACAGGAAGACACCCAGACACAAAGCAGGGTTTATCCCTTGTCATGCAATCTGCCAAACATTGCCAGTGTAAAAGCTTATTCTGGTACAGTACATTCACCATAGGAATTTCATTCTTTTCCCATGGTTACACTATGGCTTGACTATGGATTGTCCGTGGTTCCCTAAGGCTACACTGTGCTCTAGAACACTGTGTCAAGGAAATGCCTATTAATGAAAAGCAACAATGGGAATGCTTACTACGGTACACAATGATTTTACCATAGTCCGGCATGGTAAAGCACAGTAAAACCATAGAATACTGGAAAAAATCCATGGCCAAACCGCAGGAAAACAAAGACAGTAAACTATCATAAGGGGGTGTTATCTGCTTCTGTTCTGGTTGTGTGAACACAAAAAGGCACATTCAAAGTGATTTTGATGGAATTTTCTGTAGGTCGTACATTTTATGCAGTGTCAAAGCATATAGGTCACCATGTGTTACTGTTCTGCTCATGGAAAAAAAACGGTTTAGGGAAACACTTATTAAAATGTCATTATGTGCTTTTAGATTTTTCTTTGCTTGATTGGTTAAGTGAATTACTAGAAAGTTACAGTAATAGTATAAGCGGTTACATTTCCCTTGACAACTTGAGAAACAGAGAAAGAAACGAGCAACACAACCGCACTCACAGTTTCATTAACAAACCCCCACAAAAATTCAGATCAGGTTTCAATCTGGAGCTAATCTCACCATTTGTTTTAAGAAATTAATACCAGGCTCCACGCTGGTCCCTGCTGACTACAAACCAATTACAGTACTGCAGATTATATGTACAAGTAATTTTAGAAAACAATATTTTTTCTTTTCCATCACACCGCTTAAATGTTAAACATCAGTTTTATTCATGTATATTGAAATGCACATTAATTTGTTCTGCTGCGTGTGTCTACTGCAGAGTCTTTCCTGGTGTCCAGCCTCACTGTTTTGGTTTTCGTAGTATTTTGTATCACACGTTTAATTTAAAAATGCAATTATTTCTTTTAATGCTCATAGGCACAGGGAGAAGACAGAAGCCCTAAAAAAAGAAAAGCTCATTTCTAAAGCAGGTGATTTTTGTGACTTTTCGCTTTTTTCACTGCAAATTCAATGTAAGTTGTATTTAAAGAGCTGGTGAGAAACCCAGATCAATCTAATACAACCGTGAAAAATACAATAATATATAATATTATAACTATAGATAATATGTATTATAAGACAAGTACTTTGGCTTCAATGGCAGTTCATAGTGTTTAGTTTCACTGAGGTAAAAAACAGAGGATGTGTTTTGGAAGTGGAAGTCTATACACCAGGCACATGAGGGATGAGTGCACCTTTCTTTTTTCTGAGTTATAAGCCTTGCATCTGTGAACTCTACACAAGGGGCGCGTCTGCAAATTCTGCTAAGAAAAAAGTCAAACAAAACTGCTTCTTTTGTTGTAGATGGATTACAAAGCAGACTCTTTCCTAATGATATCAAAATAGCATCTGTAACACCAACAACACAGTGTTCTCTACAATCAGCTGCTGGGGTTATGTGATTAGGGAGTTGGTGGGCTTTAAATCCATTTCCAAGGTGTTTAATGTGTTTGAAAGATGAGCCACTCACTGAAGTCAGTCAGTCATCTGACGACTGACCAGCCTGGCTCAGCCTGTCCTCCAGGGAGTGTTTTATATGATCAGAATGAATATTTCACTCTCAGGAATGTGCCCTCAGTGCCACTCACACCCTGTGCTTCCAGAATAGGCTCTGGTCCATCATGACTCTCACCAGGATATGCGGCTTTCTGATGGCGGACATACTGTGTGGATGGGTTATTTTAATATCCTAAACGTGTGGGGGAGAGTCCTCCATCACCTTCCCTCTCTCTGTCATGACTGATGTCCTGTAGCAGTCACACACTGGAGGGGGTGATCTCAGAGACAGAGACCGTGGAGCTGGGATGTCTTCATGGGCTCGGGACCCTCTTCAAGGATGCAAAAGGCTTCAGGATGCAGCATGGGGTTACCTAACCCCACTGTCCCAATTACACCACCTGCTCTGGGGTAAAATGAGGTGCCCTAAAGAAGACCGTGGAACCTGCCTGTTTGCCCGTTTATTTTCTTATCTGTAAAGACTGCTCCTCTGTCCTTGGTCTATAACTCTCGTAGCCTTCATCTAATATCCTGAGAGCCCACACCCAACACATCTCGGCATGACAATGTTTCTCCACGTACAATCACCAGCCTCCGGCACGCAGCTCAGTCCCTGTATTGGAGTCTGTTTCCGAACATTGAAGGACCACAGAGGATACAAGGAACTCTTTTGATCGGACATCGAAGTGGTCACTCGCCCTGTACAGGTCTGGTGTGATAAACAAATTAATGACAGCGCGCGCGCACACACACACACACACACATGAAGGAGAATGACGAGCAGTTGATCTGTGAGTTCACAAGGCTTGGGCAAGCTTTATGGGACTGAACATTCAGCATCAGTGTGGCACTCATCTTGCAGTTTGTTCTAGACTCTTGCCTGACTCCAGTAGAACCTCTCTGCTCAAGTCAAAAAGTGGAGTTTGTCACCTGCATGCCTTCATGTATGTACACCTTCTGCTTCACCTGCCTTCTGTTGTTTTTTTATGGAGTGGAAGTCTTTGAATCCCAGTGAAAGGAGGTACTGTATTGTAGACAGGGCACTGGACATTAATTAGGACATTGTATGCGCTGGTAGTATATTGGTTTTCGAAAACAAAATGAAAAGAGGATCCACACAGTCACACACCCCCACAAACACATACTTCCTTTCCAATTGTGCCAATGCAAAGCAAAAAGAAAAAAAGTTTACGAGAATTAAGCTCAATGTGAACCTTCATGAATGTACAGTATGGATCACATCTCGTCCTACGGTCACATGGTAAACTGATCCGCCTTTTTTTTTTTTAATCCGGGCGCTGTTTTTATGTTAACTCTGCATAACTTAGGATAACTATCGTGCTCTTTTCGTTCAGGTGCGTTTGCTCCTTGCCCGCGCAGAAAGAAAGAAAAAAAACCCGCTGTCGGTCTGCTCTCCCTTTTTTTTTTTCCAAAGCTATAGCCCGCACCCCTGCTCCCGCTTGCGGTCGGCTTCGTCGTGGGGAAATACGGTAATCAGGCACCCTTGCGCTTCTGACGCAACGCCTCGCTGGCGTGGCTCCGTGACGCAGCCCAGTCGCGCCGGGGTCGGCCCGCCCCCCCCACCCCGCTTCCCGACGGCCGGCGAAGATGGCGGACAGGGCGATGCGAGAGCTCTCCTCGCTGGAGAAAGCTCTGGGGCTGAGCAAGGGGAACAAGTACAGCACGCAGGGGGACAGAAAGGTGACGCGGGTCTCCGCTGCAGTCCCGGGGACACGAGTCTGTTGGGGGAGAGGAAGGGGTGACCCAGAGAGAGAGAGAGAGAGAGAGGACAGAGAAAAGGCAGTTGCGTGATGGCTGTACATGCTTTTCGCCATTCATTCGTCATCCCCCACCCGTCCGCCTCTAAAGCGAGTGGACGCAGCGCAGCCTTTCACGGAAAACAGTCACATAAAACGGAGCTCAACTCAAGGGCTGAGGCGAGAGCAAAATAAAAAGGCCTTCGATGTCCGTTTTGAGAGGCGAAGGCGTGGGGGGGATGATTTAGCGTGACACAGTCCTGTGCTGCTGCTGCTGTTGTTGTTGTTGTTTGTTTTGCTGTCCGCATGCTGAAGTACGCAGGGGCTCGACATCTCTCTCCAGTTGGGCTCAATAGCCAGTTTAAATAGCCTAACGTGGTGTATCCGTGCGCACAACGACACACGTGTGTACAAGCGTTTCGGTCCCGTTACCTTGTCTCTTTCCGACTACTGCTGTAGCAGCGTTTGCTTTTGCACACGTTATAACGATTCACAGGCCTTTCCAGTCTCTCTAAAGCCCCCGGCTCATTCACGGTCTGTAGGTTCGTTTTTTTTTTCTCTGTTTGATGACGCCTGTATCCGAACGCTTGGAAGCCTTTCACTGAGAGAGAGATTTGAAGTGCGGGTTTGATTTCAGCACCGCCGGTATAACTGGGCGCATTTCGTCATGAGGCGACAGAAATTCACTGCCCTGTCCACTTCACTTCCCTTTCAGCTGTTGGCAGTGCGACTCCTGCGTACCATGGCTTCCTATGACGGAAACAGTGCAGTAGTAACTGTCAGGAGGTCGTGGGGCTTGCACTGGATGGGATCAAATATTGTTGGTTTTGAGGGGGGAACAGGATATAAAAACCAACATACTGTAAAACACTTTCTCTTTCTACTCTTTTCAGCATGGAATAAACCTATTACTTGTTCCTTGACTGGAAAACACTGCTCCCTTGAATGGTGGGGTTAAAATCGTCCACCAACCTGTTTTTCTTGTGGGAGCAGTTCTCTGTAGCTGAAAGACCTCGGTGCTGAACCCCTTCCCGACCGGTGCGGAGAGCTCCCCGCTTGAGGGCTGGAGATATGGGGGTGCTGACGGCTGCCTTCTGCCCCCCCCCCGCAGGTCCCGGTCCTCCAGGCCAGTGACGGGCCCAGCCTGGTGGGGCTGGTGACCATCGCCGCCCACCTGGTGCAGCAGGCCGGGCGCCCCGAGCTGCTGGGCTCCGGCGCTGAGCAGAAGGCCGTGGTGCAGCAGTGGTTGGAGTACAGGGTGACCCGGGTGGACCCCGGCACCAGGGAGGAGACCGGGACCATAATGAAGGTGGGCCGTTGCTCTCCTCTCTTTCTGGTTCTTGTCTTGTTTTGTTTTTTCCTGTTTTGCGGGTGGGACTGTTTTGCCCCCTTGAGTTGCAGCGAGAGAAAGGAGAAAGGAAAAAAGCCGTATCTGAGCCCTGGTGGGGGCGGTGTGGGTTTAAAAACGACGCGCTGGCCACGCCGGGTCGGAACCGGACTGCAGACGAGAAGCCGGAGCTCCTCCCTGAGTCGATCTGTTTGATAATTCCACCCATCAGTGGCACTGGGTGGTGTGAAGGTTTTTTTGGGTTGTATTTCCAAACTCATGTCTAGTTCAGTAAAAGAAGCAGTGAGCAAGTGAGTGTTTTATTTTGGAAATGAAGTACCTGTTGTGTGAAAGCTGCTCGCATGCTTTCGGGTACCAGCAGCAGATGACAGACTCTTGTTAGAAGCTAAATCAACGGCACATTATTTTGAGTCAGTTGACTTTCGTCTCCTTTTTTTCGCAGAGCGCATTGTGATCGTTCGCTGTGATCCTTTTAACTCGGGGGGTCTTGTGTTCATCCACTCCATGCCAATGTGAAACGGTCTTAGGAGTCTGCTTTATCCACTGTCATCTTTCTTTGTTTTTTCATTACTGGGTGCCGCATGGAAATAAGTCTGACCCGTCACCCTAATTGAATATGACTTATTGACTTTGCTTTAATTATAGTTTCTGGAAATGAAAAGGTTTGTGTCTGTGCCGTTTAACTTGAGCAGCAGATTCCATTCCTCATCCTGTTTTTCCTTGCAAATCTCTTATGTCAGTGAAGTTCGACGTTTGTGCCACTTTAACTAAAGAAAGAAGGCAGCAGATACAACCAGGCCTCGAAACAGCCCCAGAGCTACACTCCCAGTTTCTCCTCCATTGAATTTCACAGCCATCCGAACGCTGACAGTAAATGGCTCATTGTGAACAGATGAGGATGAATTGGTGCTGATCTCTGTTTACTAATGTTGTGTGTAATGTGTTTAGGAGGGTCAGGAAGCCTTAGATGTTGAAAGGACAGCTGTCTGTTAACCATTTGAAGCAGCAATTAGTGGAATCCTACAGCAGAAAGACCTTTTGTGTTTGTCTCTGATTGACTTTGACATATTAATACACAGTTTCCTATTTGAGGATATTAAGTGTAATTCATTAATTCAATATGATCATTAGCCTTTCACAAGATTGTTTAGGAAGGCCAGTGAATTTCAGAAATGACCACAAAATCTCCTAATCTGATCAAAGGGTAGCAGAGCTGAAGCCAGTTTAAGCCATTTCTTTACAAAGCTTGTAGGACCACATCCACGATTAAAAAAAAAAAGGAGAACATTTTATAATCCTCCTGTATTGAATGGTTGCAATTTGTTTGGACCCACATCGACACTTTGGTAATTTGTCAAGTTTTTTTTTTACTGAAATTACTCATTTGACACTTTTCTTCAAAGCAACTTACATTCAAACCTATTTTCACATATGAGGTAATAAAATCTCTGTATTTATTATATTGAACAAGACAATAACATGAGAGCTCATTTTTGGAACGAACCAAAGTTCATTAGTGTATTTTATTATCAAGTCATAACTTTCTGTGGTTTATAAGCCTGAGTTATTTTTTCTTTTACAACCAGTAGAGTAGAGAAAAGACTCCATTAAAAGCAAAATCTCACTTTTGCATTTCATTGCAGGGAAAAGAGTGATTGCTTTCTGGAACTATAAATTTAATTTAACTCGCAGAGTTAGGCATGCTTTTGATAATTCCTCGAATTAGATTCTGCCTTTTTGATTGCAGAATTATTCATCAGGAGGGAATGATAAGACAGTGTGTCTGTGTGTGTAGATTCTGTTTTGAAAGGTACAGTGCTGTTAAGGTCTGGCCAGGCTTCTGCTGCACTGTAGCTTCAGGGAATAAAGAGATACGATTGTGGAAGAGCAGTCTGCAGTCTTCATGCCTGCTTGGCAACATTGCACACTAACTAATTTGCCCTGGAGATCTGTGCTGTGAAAGTGGTGAAGATGGTTTTCTCCCCTGAGACCTGCACTTGGGCACAGTGCCAATTACAGCAAGAATTAAGGGATGGTTTATTAAATTAGTAAGAAAATGAGTCAATCTTGAGAAGTCTGCAACTTCCTTTGCATCTGTGGCAAAGTCTTAATTTGAGCAGCACATTGTACTGTAGGAGGTAACGTAACATGCAGAAATTGGCCTGAGGCGATGCGTTATTCACTTATTTTCTCATTGAATTAAGTCTCAGAAAACTATAAAACAAATGATTTTTTTATGTTCTGAAGTTGTTTTGGAAAGTGTTGGTTCAACAATGATTTTATACTTTATGCTAGAATATACACACTGTATTTAATATAAGAAAAAGACACTGGTGCTCTCGGATGTTAGTAGGTCTCAGCTACCCATCTTTACATCTTCTCATTATTCCGTTATTTCTGTGCTGTTGCTGTGATGTTTAGGTTTTTGATAAACTTTCTGAAAAGTGGGGGCCTTTCAAATTAAGATTGAAGATGCCCTGACGTCCTACCACCTGTCACAGGCAGTTAAATCAGCTTTGATCGAATGAAGCATCACGTATCCTGGTTTATTCTGGAGGATACTGGGCTGTTGACCTCTTCCTTGGCGGTCTATCTAACCCAACAGAGAGAGCTGCACCACCATCACTGAACTGCCTCCTCTGCATCTGCCCAGATGGCAGCAGAGGCTTGTGAGGATGGTTGTATTTTAGGAAAGCTTAATGTTCGAATTTGCTCATGAAAAGGGTTCAAATTGATGTATTGTCCTTTCGGCTTTAAATTATCGCTGCTGTTGTGTTTCATGATATCCTAACGCAGTGCGTAGATGTGCTAGCATCTAGTCTGGAACAAGACATTGGCAACAGTCCATCTTTTCCATAGATCCAGTCAGTGTAGAAACAGTGCTGTACACAATGATTATATTGTTGTTTCCTCTAAGTACTAAATTAGTTTAAACTGTCATTATCCCAGAAACAGAATAAGAGGAATGCTTTGCAATTTTAAGGACCTGTGTTAGCCATAATTAGGTTTTTTGTTTGAAAGTGACCCTCTGTATTCTGCCACCACCTGCTTTTGATGTAATACACAGCGGTAAAAAAAAATGGAAAATGTCCATTTATTCTGGGTTTTACACTTGATTTCACACTAATGTAATAGGTAATCAGCAGTTTTCGTGCTTGATTCCATTCATGTTCTATGAATCAAGCATTGTGTGTGGCCAGTAAGGATCTTAAATGAGTAAATCTTTAATGAGGGACAAATCCACTGTGTTGTTTTCTTGTTTCAAGGATATTGAATAAAAGTATAACATGCTACATTGAACAAAGCCAGTCCTGTATAAAAAGTTCTTGACTTAGAGAAGAAGCTGTGTGGGAGGCTTTGAGTTTTTGTTTCTGAAATTGTTTTTTTTTGTTTTTTTTTTCCTTTTCAGGACCTTAATCAGTATCTGGAAGATAAGGTTTATCTGGCAGGAGATGACTTCACTTTAGCCGATATACTAATGTACCATGGAGTTCACCCGATCATGGTAAGGTTTCTGAAATCTTGTGCGATACAGAAGTGTCCCTTCATTAACTGCCTATGACCAGAATTGCAGTGAACCCCTACATTATTAATCAAGTTTTGTTAGTCATTTTATTGTTCCAACTCCAGTGTCGTTTGAGCGCGTGGGTAAACGTTCCCCTGTTTTTTAACCTGATGGCGTAAGTGGCTTGGTTAGCCAGCAGACCTGAGACTGGACGGCCATCCGTCGAGGGGCCTGGCCAGAAGACCACGGAGGTGTGGCCGATTGACGCCCTTTTGTGTCTCCCCCTCCCCCCCCCCCACTCCAGGCTGAGCTCGCGGTCCAGGAGAAGGAGACCTACGTCAACCTCTCGCGGTGGTTCGACCACGTTCAGCACTGCCCGGGGGTCCGCCAGCAGCTCCCCCCGGTGGTGGTTCTGAAGAACAGACTCTACAGCCACGCTCGCTAGGGGCTGCGGACTTGTCCGAGAGGGCAGCGGGAGGCTGGCGGGGGGGGCGCCGTGAAGTTGAAGTCCGGACCGGCCCCTGCCAGCCGCGAACAGAATTGGTCTCCTGGGGTGTTTCCTGCCGTGCTAATGTCAAGGGTACCAAGAATGGGGCTGATCTGAAGCCAATTGTTGTTGTTTTTTTTTTTTAGATTTAGAAGTATTTATGAGTAAATAATCCGGGAGTTTCGTTTTTTTTCTGGGGCGAGCGGACGGGAGAGTTTGGAAGACAGCGGAAGCCCTCCCCTGCCTGTGGTCTTGGTGTGGCAGCTCTCGGTGCCATCCGTCCCCCTGGCGCGAGAGAGAGAGGTCGAGGCATGAGCAGTGACAGGCCTGTTAGTGAGGTCCTTAACCGGAGGCGCAGTAAAGAAGGGCTTAAAAAGCACGTGCTCACCACGCCTTTCGGTTTTGGGTTAGAGTTAGGGTTCACCCCGTATTCTTTTTTTTTAATACCGTTTCTTCCTCTATATGGTAATTGCTACAACTGTAAATTCTTGGAAGGTTTGTACTATACTGCTTTTGTCTTTGACTGCTAACAAAACCCCCTTTCAGTCTTCACTTAATTACAACATTAACCGCAATCTTTAATATCTGTCCACAATTTAATATGAAGCGGCCTCTCTGTTTTGGAAGTGTTGGTAAAGTCCGTACAGCAGCTTGAAGGACAGATCCCCTATATGCTAACTGTTATTTTATTATTTATTTCCTTTTTGTACTTGGTTAGCTGGAGGGCTAGAAATTCTTTCATACTGGGTGCACAGTATATCGATTCTAAGTGTAAAGCCTTTTTCTAAAAGAATCTAGCAGTTAAGACTGAATGGGATCACTGTACATCGGCTCTGTCCATCCTTATTTAGAGCAAAGTTTGCAAATTCCAAACTGTGTAGCTACAAAATTGTGCGTCACTGTCGGTTGCCTGACTGTTAACACTCTGGTGTTGTACTCTTGTTGATCAACAGCAAAGGGGAAGTTACAACTCCATGCCTTTAAAATCTCTCCCCTGTTGTTTACAAAGCACAGTCCCATCCATGGCAGAAGCACCACCAAACTTCATTTAATTAATGAATGAAAAAATAATTTCGTTTGTAAGATGCAAGCAAATTCTTCATATTATGACTTAATTTGGTAATATTTACTTTTCAGATGCTTTTTGCTTTTGTCTCACATACTCCCGATCTTGATGATAAAACCCAGTTTTCTCTCCCTTTTTATTGTTACCTTTCCTGTCAGCTTTGTGGCGTCAGTACTGTATGTGAACTGTTGACTGCTTACAAAGCTGTAAACTTAATGTTATTTAATGGGTATCATGTATTGTCTAGTGCCAATAAAAAGGGAAATGACTACTACACTGGCTGCCCCTTGTGTGTGCTAAATTGTCTTAAAAAATCTTCTTGGTTGTAGATTTGCCTCTTTACATAGTATGGTTCCAGGAAAAGAGGATTTTGTGCAGTATGAACTTAGAAACCATATCCTGCAGTCACTGGAACATGCCTTGTGATTAGAATGGACAAGATACTGTAGCGAGGTCTGTAAGTGGCCTACTGTGTTGCATTAATTCTCTTTTGAATGGAAACAGCAACTGGAGCTGTTGCTCAGACCTGCTTGTGGAGGACTCTTTAAGAACCGACAGGCGGGCACCACTGGTCACTGGGAGTGTGACGCTCTGGGACGGGATGGGATCCCAGCCCAGCAGCATGGCAGCACATTCCTCGCAAGGATGAGGGACTTTCTGTTAATGAAACGATGGCAAGGTGGAGGATGAGGTGGCAGGAGCTTGCACCGCTGACAGACATTGGGTCACATCACAAGCCCAGGTGACGGCGCATGGCGGCACAGTACATCAGTGTCTGACAGGAATAGAGGGCGTGTCAGGTCAGGACTTGGTCGAGGGTGGTCTCACGGCGTCCCATCTTCTCTCTTCCTTCAAACACACTGAATCCTAAGGCAGGAGCCAGCAGAGCTGTGGCATTTCCACAGGCTGGAAAGCATCAAGGAGTAATGAATGATCTGTGATTTTTTTTTTTTAAGTTGAATTCTGCTGCTAACATTAATTGTGGATGTCAGTCACGTGATGTGGTAATGAGGGTGACACACAAGAGCTATTTACATACCTGGCAAAAAATATCATTGAATCCATCTTTTTTTATGAACTAATCTTCCCACATTGCTTGGCATAGCTGCATTAAATAAGTGCTTGTGACAGCGTAAGTATTATCCCAGAATTACAGTTTGTGACAGATCTACCAGACAGCCTAAGAAGATGGCATCTGACAGCCCTTTGCTATTATGCAACAGAAAATGTAATTTCTTGTGTGGGTGCGTGGGCAGGGGGCTGTTTTTGACTCTGTGGGGAACACGTAAAATAAAGCCCATAGCAACATACTGTACGTCGGCAACACTTGAAAGGTAAGCAGCATTTTCAGAGTTAAAGCCTGCTTTTCACCCAGAACAGTTCTCCGTACAACACCGGCTCACAGGGAAGCCCAGGTGTTCTAGGAGAGCAAACAAGAACAAGATGAAGCACATACGCCCATCAATCACGGAGCATTTGATCCCGAAACAGAGATAACGTGCACATGCGGAAGCTCGGGGGCATGAATCATTCCTCAGTTCAGGCTGGAGTGAGACTGCTCCAAAATTAGCAACAAACTCTACCTGTTCCAGCTCCAGAGCTCACACGGTCATGCATTGCAGAACTGGCACCTCCGACGCGTCGCTGTGGCCAGCGACCCTGGTACCCCTTAAGAGACAGGGCGCTCATTCCGCCATCCCATCGGCTCAGATTGATGTCATGGGATGCTTACGGAACAAGCGCACAGTAATTCAATTACCCAAGTTCAAGGCCCTCTTACTGTATTTTGGTAAGTGGTTAAATGAGTCACTGCAAGCACAAGTCACTACATGCATTAGTAATTCACCGCACACCCTGCAGCTTTGCCGTCATCAAGACCTACCTTAGCAGGACGGCAGGAGTAATTCAATAAATTAGCATTCGTACATCAACCCCTGCTCCTGCCCGCGATTCACCTGTCCACTGGCCGCTGGTCTGCGCTTGCAGTGCGTGTTTACTACTACAGTGTGTATATCGTATGGGTTCAAGCTAAATATCTTAAAAATTGGTTTGGGGGGAAGGTTGTTATCTAAACTATTGCTATTCTCAATTTCACAGTTTTGTTTTGCGCGAAGAAACGTAGGCGGAGTTGTGGTTCGCGTGGGATTAAAAATATATACATATAAAAACAGAATTTGAATCAGATCATAGCAGCTGGCTTTTGAATCACACGGTCTTTGACTTTTTCCTAGTCGTCCTGTGCTGCACACGTTGTCGTGTAAGTCCCTGACATGAAATCCTGAAAACCACAGACCGTATCCGGTGAGGATGATGTAGACGGCAAGAAGCCGAAAATGAAAAAGACAGTGCCATGTCTTTGTATTTTAACGGTCTGAACATGTTCCAAATTACAAGGTATTTTTTTTTTGTTTGTTTGTTTGTGCCCTGCAGGACTTGCCGTGTAGCTTCAATTTGCGTCCTTTGGTTTAATCTCTTCTGATAGAACCACTGAAACAGCATCTCCACAGATGAGGTACTTACGTTAATAACAAGTGAAAATCGTGACAAAGTGTATCCTTTTTAAAAAAAAACCCGCACTGCATCTGAAAGCATTAAGATGAGAGACTTCGGCAGTCTGTGATGTCCCTAGCAGAGCGGGCTGAGCCTGGAGATCCGTTACTCGTTATGTGCAAGATACAAGGGGTCAGCGCTCTCAGCAGAACCAGTAATGACCACCAAAATGTTTTAATTATCATTGGGGGCATGTGGGAGACTCACAGCTTCGGGGCCATCTGCATATATCTTTCTCCTTTGCGATTTTTTTTTAATTTCCCTCTTATTAAGTGCAGGTTTTAATCTGTAATGACTCGTCTACGAAAACCCGCAGTTAAATGCCCTTTTGCTTCTAATTTGTACTGTAGCTAGTTTATCCCTTTTCCTACATGACGGGCGGAGGCAGATTAATTTAGCTTTTTTGGCGACTGTGAAGTCTGACATCGGTGTTTTTTTTATACTCCGACTGTTTAAAACACTTCACGATGCTTTGCTCGCTACCTTGAAATATTCAAGAGGTAAAATCAGCAAGGCCATCACCTGCTGTTTTGGGTTGACGCCATTTACAGAAAATAAAAATAATTTGTGGATCCTGTACGTTTAATCACAGTACTGCGTTTTAGGGAACATCTTCAAATCGCGTTTCTGCGATTTCTACTGTTTGAGCCCGCAAACAATTAAATGTGCAGAGATGTAAAAACAAAAACAAAAAACAAAACCAGTTGTTCTCCAAGTGTGTCTGATTCACTGAATATGAAGATGATAAGAAATACTGCAGATTTCTTACGCATATGTCTGGACAGACAATGATGTGTAACCAGAAGTGTCCCTCTTGCTTTTGCCTCACTGTTTAAATGTTCATATTCCTTTATTGCTCACTGATCTGATACTGGACCGGGGGCATGTAGGCAGACACAGCACGAAAATGTACTGTACCGTACAATGTACTTTACTCCAGTCAGCAGCACTGGACTCAACACATGACCTTCGTAGGGACAACTTTTTTTGGGGGGGGGGGGGCAGAAGGAAACGTTAAGAGATGTGGGGGGGAAATCTGCCAGCTGAAAGGTTCAGTTGAGTCGATGGGTCCTGTTTCTGCACTTTTGTTTTGAAGACAAAACTGTATGTGTACTGCAGCAGCCGAGGAGAGCCGCCCTCAGAGAAACCTGAAAAAGACGCGCAGCTGTGTGCGAATGTGGTTTTAGGATTTCGTAAGTCTAAAAAAAATCACTTCGTTATTAAAAGACTCCTTTAATTGCAATCACTTATAGGGTTATAAATACGTCCCACCACTGAGATGGTCCTTTATCCGGCAGCTTTGTGAAGAGGTTAGCAGCTATCTCAGCACTCCTGTGTGCACGCCACTTCCAGTCAGTTATTTTGCTGATCTCTTTATTTCTTAGCTGAGCTCCCTACTATACAGAAAAACCTGCTATTGCGGGGCATCTTTTGGACCGATCTTACAGCTTATTTAGCAGACTCCAGAGGATGGGAAAAATATTAGGTGAAAGGCTTTGAAAAACAGAACAGGAAACCGTGAGTAAGACATCCCAGATACAGTTTCTTAGCTGTATTATAGATTGCAACTCAAATCACTGACACAAAGATTTGGAATATTGTTTGCCTGACCACTTCTGCAAGGGATTAGTTAGTGTGAGACGCTTGCCCACCCATCCACTACCAGAAACCAGGTTATTCCTAGTAAGAGTCTCTGCAGCCTGGAGCCTGCCGCAGAAGCAGCACATTTGACCTGACCGGCACAGCTCTGGAAAGTGTGAGGGAGCTATAAGCATTGGTGCCCAGGCAGGTGCGGGGAGTCACCACGCAGAGGGTGTTCCCAGGGCAGAATCGAACCCAAGGTCCAAGAGCTGCGAGGCATCAGCGATGCCCCTGCTCCATTTCACACGCAGGCCTTTAGTATCAGTTTAATTCATCTTCTTAAAGTCAACACCGGTCTCAAGACAGCCAAGACAGTTCCATGGCGGTGTGCTGTACAACACGTCTTCACGCAGTTGGCTCTTGGTCTGGGTTCAACCCACTGTCTCCCCCACGGTCATCTTCCAGGCGCCCTGAGCTGCACAATGACACAGCCGGATGGACCAAAGCAGGGGAAACGCTGCCCAGGGCCGAGCCAAGCTGGTGCTGAAGGAGCCCCTGCTACATTTGCACAAGCGTGTGTATACGTGCAGTGTGGTCGATCAGTTTTCCAGGAGTTCTGCTTCATTTTTCGCAGAAACTCACATCGATTCATCACTCCGTGTGGATTGACTAGTCACGTGCACACAGGTTGCTTGCCTCTGTGGCCTCACAGAAGAGGGAAAAGCACAGACAGCGGGCTCTTTTGAGCCGTGGTGGGGCTGGACATGTAAGTCAGAGAGCAGATTGACAGGATGAGCTTCCCAGAGAAGGCAAATACTGAGGTGATGGGTGAGTGTGTCAGTGTTGAAAACTTGAAAAGGAGTTTGGCGGAAAACACATGGATTAAACAGATGTGCTCAAAAGTGCAGCCTCTCCCTCCCTGCGAGGTTTATTTGGGAGAGTTATGAATAAAGTTTCTCTTTCAGGCTAAATTTAACCAGCACATGATACACAGCTGATTGTAGGCTTTTAAAAAGTAATGTGACGCAGGGCCCCCATGAAATTGACATTTGCACCCATTAAAAGACTAAGCAAACGGGACAAGCCATCCCTTTGTGCTGCAGGCAGATCCAGCATGGGGCAACCTTGTCTTGTGTTCAGTCCACTGTTTTCAATAATCGCAAACACTGTATGCTTGTTACAGTGGTGCTTTTACACTAGTATTGATCCACAAACTTTGTGGCTTTGAACTGGAATCTGCCTTGGGGGTCTGGGAGCAGTGTAGCATCAGACATGCTGTTGATTCGCCCTGGATCATTTGCGAAGGTTATCTCAGTGTGCAACGGCAATCGAGACTGCGCAGGCACAATGGGCCCAGTGTTTGAGCGCTCTTTAGTTTATCAGTTAGCTGCCTGCTTCTACTGGCTTAAAAAAAGGCCAGCTTTTTTTATTTACAGCCCCCAAAGTCTCCCCTTGTGACTGATATGGCTGTCATGTTTTTACACTCTTGTGCTGCATCTCAGCATTCCATTGGAAGGACTGGTTTAACAAAGTGACAAGCATGTGATGTTCACATCGGATAAATTATGTCCTAACCACTGTTTCTAATCTACTTTGTTATCGAATCCATTTGATTTTGTGGGACATTATTATCTTGTTACAAGGAATTATATGGGTGTTCAAGGGGAGCTGGGCAGTGTGCAGGTGTTTGGACCACACAATTTAGACGTTGTGTAGCCACGGTGCTTTGTGACATTATAATACACAGCAACACAAGTTAGAGCAGTGTGTCCTAAGCAGCTTTTACCATCTTCCTTTATCAATATGTTTTGCAATAATGTCCTATGTTATGTCCTATGTCAGGGAAAAGCAACATACTGTATCAAACAAACGAGGCACCAAAGTCATGACAAATATGCAGTACATTCCAATAAGACTATCAGTTTGGAAATAAAGTTAAACATACCTCGTACTAAACTATAAGAATGAAAATTCACTAGAAAAGGAATGGAGGGATTCGATTTTGAATGTTCTAACTAAATGTTAGCTTTCTGAAATAAAAAGAACATTTTAAATTTGTACTGTATCTCTGCAACTCCAGTTTACAGCATTGGAATCCATTTGTCTTTTATTTTTGTCTGCCTCATCCAGCTTGGTTCAGTATTCTAGACCTATGAACTACAGCCCATAAACTGAAGCAGTGTGTTCTAGAAATAAAAATATATCTTCAGCGGAATGTATTAATAAGATATTGCATATTTACTGAACAAATTCTCTTATGCTGCTACAGACAAATTATCTGCTTTTTACAATAGGATTTATGATACTATTCATGAGTAATGTTTCTAGATTTGGGGGGAACCAGTCACAATCTGAATTTAGAAAAGTTCTGTCACACTGTATTAGTTCAGGAAATACATTTATTATTTAAATATTTATTGATTGCCTGTTTCTGAACCTTAGATTGACTCAAAAATAAAGCAAAACATACACACAGCATTAAGGCTTTAATTTCTTATTTAAAATTAAAAAAATAGAACACTTGAAATAGAAATTAATTAATTTTATTCCTTGTTTGGACAAAGACACAAACATAATTTAAATATATAACAACATACATACTGTTGTAAAAAGCAGACGATTTGCCTTTAGGAGTACAAAACACCCATCCCACAGTCCTAACCCTGGCATTGCAGATACCAGGTCTCCCTCCTTGTTCCTTCACTTCCTTTTGTGAAACAAAAGCAGTGACAATGCACGATGTAGTGTAGTGTAGTCAAGGACAGTGAGACATCACCTCAAGGGAAGTGTCATAAAGAAAAAAATCTTAGGCCAGTATCTACACAGCGACACCTCTGCTAAAACAGTGAAAATGAAGAGGTCATGTTGCCTTTTTTGCTGTCCTTTTATGTTCTTAACCCTTGAGAAGACACCTGGCCAGAGTCCATCACTTAAAAGGTCCCATGCAGCCACATGCATTGAGCAGCAGGGACTGTTAGTCTTTGTTCTGAGTGTTGCTATAGGCTGTAGTTTGTGGCAGCTGAAAGCTGGCGACCTGCAGGAGAAAACTGAAGGCTCAGTTCCTGCCAAGAGCTCAAGAGAGTGGCTGAATCCTCTCTGCAGAGAAACAGACACAGCGATTGCTGTCCGTGAAGGAAACCTGTGATGGCGCAGTCCCTGAAGGACTGATGTTTCGCTCAACTCCTATCACGTCCTGTCTAATGGAGCATTAGCCAGTTTAGCCCAGTTTTATACTCGCACAATTGTATCTTATGTTGCTGAACTCAGAATCGGTCTTTAGCAGTTTAGAACAGTGCATATTAGTGCTAGTTTTATATGTTAGCTATATAGGACATCAAGGACAGATAGCGTGGATTGCTCAGTGAAAATTATGCAAACAGTTTCTCTCTGATGAGACATCTTGTAACTGTCCTTTAACAAGACTTTAACGTGTTAGATGGACATAAAAAAAGACTAAAATGTTTTAAAAATATTAAGAAAGGCAATATAAGAAAGTCCTAAAGCAAGGAGGTCTTCTTTTAAAAAATCACAGTCCCTGAAAATCGTGTATGTCCACTGTCACAAAAGCAGTAGCTATGTACTGTAACTGCAATTTAGTTATGTATATTCCATCAAATGTTTTTATACTAGACCCTAGTTAATTGTCTAAAAATGAAAGCATGCATTTACTGGATTTCCCTAAATTTGCTTTTAAGTGCTTATTGACATGTGCTCTGTGACGGACTGGCGTCCTGTCTGGGGTGTACTTACTGCTTTCTGGGATAGGCTCTGTCTCCCCTGCAATCCTAAATCAGATCAAGCTGTTAGATCACAGACAGAAGTTTACTGACACAGATAACATAGGATACAGTACTTTAGGTATTTTCCATTGCCTCGTGTTTTAAACATTAACTTTATTAAAATAATCTCCTGTTGATGTTATGAAACCCCTCCCATGAGTTTTTCTCATGTAATGTTCATATTCAGATTTACTTTTGCAATGCTGGTAGATCCAGCTAGTTTTCTGCAGGTAACAAAAAGCACTAGAAAGAGTGCAAGAGATAATACTATCACAATTGTAAAAAAAAGTATATGTATATACTTTTGTATATGAAAAATACATCAGCCAAGACATATCAAAATGTATTGCCTGCTCTAAAAATAATAACATAGTGGTGTTTAGATATTATTTATTTACAGATGACAGAATAAGTGGAAATGTGTTTAAAATGTGTTTTTTTAAATAGCTTAGTATTCAGATTGATGTTCCAAAGGTTTTCGGAAGCTCATTTGTATATACACAGATGTCACGTGCATAGTCATTAAGATGCAAATGTAGAATATGCCATAGTTAGAATTTTACTTTAATTAAAAAGAGCAATTATTATTGCAGGTTTGTCATACAGTATATACAAAATTATGTATATTTGTCTGTTGTTAATATTTAATTTAATTTGAAATGGTTATGTACATCTTAAATAATGAATTGCACAGAATGTGCAGCTACAGTATTTTGACTTTTTTCCTACAAAAACAAAGAAGTAAAGGGTTCACTTTATGAAGAGAGTCACCACTGTGAACTCCCAGACACATCTGTACTGTGTTGTACTTCACTGTAGACTGTAGGACTTTGAAAATAGTGTGATACATTCTCTCCAGAGTCCAAAGAAATGTGCTGCTTTGTACTTGTTTCTCTGATATATGAAACAGGTAATGTGAATAGTAAGTAAATATCCTCTTTAATTTTTTTTTTTCACCAAACACTGTTCTTCACCCAGGTGACTCCTTAATACTGGCAGTAATTGTAAAACTGCCTCCGGGTTTGAGCATGTGTGTGTGTGTTGTGCTCACTGATCACATCTACAAGTTTTAAAAGGAGTCCTCACTTTTTTTCTCTCTCTTCATCTTTAGGAGAGGAAAATTAATAAATTTTATAATACCCAACTCGCAATGAGGGGCCAAATCTTTTCAGCATTTCCAGTCCTGTGAGTTAATTTGACAGCTCATCGGTGATGTGTATTCCACTTCAGAGAGGCAGGTACCCTAGGGCTAGCCAGCTGTATTGTGGGATGCTTACAGATTTGGCTGGCTGTTCCTGCTGGGTGTCATCTGTCTTCTTGGTCTTGCGGTGGATAATTTTTGTCCTCCTGACATCATCTGCCTGAGCAGTTTGTGCCTGGCAGGCCTTGTCTGTCCAGGTTGAGCATCAAACCTAAGAACCGTGCGCCTAATCTGACAAGGCACAACTCCAAACACTGCTGCCCCAGGGCCACTTTGACCAAGATCAAAATCACGGCCCACAAACTTCTAACCATCAAGACCGTGGCCCTGGTCTTCCATCACAGATGCAGCCAGGGGACTTATTTTGCTCACGCAAAGAATGTCCCCACTTTCTCTCCCATTCCTGTCACTTTAATTCCTTGCATCTTGGAAGAAGTCTGCCTCAACAGGTTTGGGTTTCCCTGCCTGTTGCCAGCAGTTGACTTAGACACCGCCACTTGGATGAAGCAATCCTTTAGTAGATTATCATTGCTAGACAGCCTGTGGGAAAACTGACAGCATTCTGCACGTTAATCTCAGGATGCTGCAATCTGGAGTGCTGTAAACACTAATAGTAAAGGACACAATGATTCCACCGAGAGAAGGCAGTTTATATTGCAAGACAAAACTGACAGGGCTGGTTTAGTAAAAATTTCCAAAAAAGCACATGATGACTACATATGTTGATTTTCAGGCTTTAAGCTACAGATATTTCCATTTCTAGTTTCGACCACTTAACTACATGGTACAGAATGACAGCAGGGAAGCGTAATGCAATATTGTTTGTAGTTATCTTTCTAATAACTTACTGTAATCGCATCTTATTTTTACCTTGTTGAGTGGACGGCTCGAAAGAGCTTCCCTGGGGAAGAGCACTTTCCTGCGGAGATGTTGGCTACACCCCGTGTCATAGGGTCGTTGCCAGACCAGAAAGAGAGACAGGTTTATGTAGCATGAGAAGGTTCTCGTTCCCTGATGACTAGTCTGTGTAATTTATCAACCTAATTCAAAGCAGTTATCGGCAGCATTTTTTTTTCTACTTAAAAAGTGCTCATTCGTGTTCCCCTGAAGGCCCGGCTCTGAGGGTTCTGGGCTAAAGACAAGCAAAAAGTCATTTTTCTTGCCAAGCTAAATAATTATACCCATTGGGGAGTACAAGAGCCCCCTCGTCAGAGCTGTTGGAGATGGGGTTTTTTTTTAACCTGTCACCAAAAAAAGCACTAGTGGGGATTCATCCATGAACTATTTACATATATTGTAAACATTCGTCCAGGAAGATCTTCTTTAGAATGGTTCTTATCTGTCGTGAGTCTGTGTGCTCCGGGATTTTTATCCCAGGTTCCCGATGTCTTCTTTTTACCATAACGACGCCATGCATTTCTGAATCATTTCCTATTTCGTTCACTCTGTGCAGCCTCTGATATGATGGATACTCTTAGCTATTTGAGAGATTGCTCCCTCAGTTTTCGGATTTGGCTTTAATAGGCTGTGCTAAAGGTGTTAGTCTTCGACTTCCCTCGTGATGTTACTTACTGGAATATAACATTATTGTAAAACACATTTCTAAATTTAAGGCGTGCAGCTCACTGCATACAAAAAATTAAAATTAATTTAATTTATTTTATTGAATACATGTAATTCACAATTAGCAAAACATTTTTTACATAAAGAGATGTAACAATTTTTTAAAGACTACTGAAATAATTATTAGTTTTTTTTATTTGTTTTTATCCATAAATTGAGTAAATATAAAATACTATGGTGCCAGTCCACATTAACTGCATTTTATTTACATTTTTAATTATATTCGTTTGGCTGCGTATATCAAAAAATCATTTTAAATAGTCTAAAATTGAACAGGTTGTTTTAAATTGTAATTATAATAAAAATAAACTGTATAAAAGCTCTTTGGTCTGAGATTCACTGAAACTGAAACACACAGTTTCAGCTTTAAGCTTTAAGAACAACTAAAACTACCTATAAAATAATGGTAGGAAGCAGGAAGAAAGATAGAAAAATTATTTCAAAGTACAAACAACAAAAAACAATGAGCAGCTTCACCTCAGTTATTGTATTTTATTGAGCTACTGTTGAAAGATACATGTTGACTGACTGAAACTATCGTATATGCATAATCCAATATTCCACATTTCTTTTTCAAATCTGGACCCTCGTTTATTTTACATGTGATCAGTCACTGCAGCCCTGAAAAACCTTTACTAAATCTATATGAATGTTTCTATTATTTATGTCCGCTGTAAATAATTATTGTGTCTGTAGTGCATCCAAAAATACCTCTGTTTGATTAAAGAGAGAGTAATGATATGCATTTTTACTTTTGGTTAACATAAATCTTGTTTTTTATTTCAAAGAAACAATCCGGGTCTCACTGCTTAAAAGATAAACTCAAATATTAGCCTTTGTATTTATGTCTTTTTAGTGCTATGTGTGAAAGGGAATTCTCCAAGGACTGAATGAGCTTCTTCAAACAAAATAAATGCAGGAAAAAAACCCCACAAAAATCATTTTTTAAAATGTAATAGACATATTTCTGATTCAATACTATTGTATTTCACAGCATTTAAAATGATTACCATCAAGTAAAATCAATTGAGTAAAATCCACATTTTAAAAAAGGTAATATTTTTATTTTCATTATAAATGTTCCGTAAGTGATAAAAAGGCATAAGCTTAAGTGTCATGCCTGAATAAAGCTTGACATTCATCACATCAACAATACAAAAAAGGCAGCTGTTTCAGTATTTCAAAATGGCTTTGCTATTCATCCAGGATGCAGTGCAAAATAAGTTTTGGCAGGTAAACGATAAGTATGCAGCAGGCTTTGTTTTGAATGCCAATGCACACTTTACTGCACAAATAAATTGTTTAAATTAGGAACAAACCAACTAGAATAGAAATTTGGATTTCTCATAAAGCTTTTCATATTTCTAAAACTCTGTTTGATAAAGGCCCTGCCGTTATATGAATATAAAACTAAGCCCTCAGACTGTCACTGTAAATTGATCTGAGTGACAACATCTTACTAGTTCTGTGCAGAGCGTCGTCATGGCACACCAACATCATTCTCCTCTTTTTCTTTAAGGAGCTCTAGACAAAGATTATTACAGCCATGCAATCTAGATAACTAAGTGTATGAAATCGTACCTTTTCACCGTAAACAATCCAGGATATGTTAATGAACAATATGGAGTGATGTTCTTTACCGTCACACATCGTGACGTCAAATGTGGCTACAATGCAATATGCAGTATTTCATCAAAAGATCAAATGCACACCTGAATGTGTATTTGTTTAATAATTAGTGTCAAAATCAAACTAATGAGTATATTATTATTAATATTATTATTATTATTATTATTATTATTATTATTATTATTATTATTATTGTGAATAATAATAGTAGTAATAATAATAATACAAAACCATTTCAATCCCTATTTTCATACACACAAAAAGGAAATATTTTTAATCTTGTATCTGCTGTATACAGAGAAGTTCTTACAGGTGTGTTGGTGAATCTGTAATGATTAAGCAAAGCACATTTTTTTTAGAAATTCACATTATTGGTCTCATCTCCGTAGCTGTGGTGACGCTAACCTACTGAGAAGAATATGCTATAGATCAGATTGAACAATATTTAATCATTGTTTTATTTCCATACGATATATTCTTTAACCACCACTAATAGAATCAGTGTTCTACTTACTGATTTTTAGGTTTTCAGTGATTACCAAATACCTCCTTTGTGTTTTTTTTCAACTTGAACTAAACCTCTAAGAAATATTTAATATTCTGTTCTTTTAACTGAATAATTGTTTTCAAATATTCAGAAATATTTAAAAACATTAGACATGATACATTGCCTTATATTCCCTAAAAGCACGAACAATCAGTAAAATAGATTTTAAATCAATTAATAGAGACAGGCTATCTTTAAGTACACTGCATTGCATGTATGATTCAAAAAATGTGTTTCTTGTCACAGTAGTTTTATTTACAAGAAAACAAACAGTGCTCTCTTTTACACTGTGCTGAAAATCAAGCTGTTGAAATTCCTTTGGGCATTTGACTTTCGCACTATTTTGATTCAGCCACATGCTGGTCATAGTTCTGAACCTAAACCACAGTTGATGAAGAAAAATAAGGACAGAATGACTTAATAGCCTTATCATATGTTCTGTGTGTGCTCTGCGTGCTTTTACTACTGTCTCAAGTCAAAGACCGTACTAAAAACAAGATCATCTTCTGTGATGGATGTGGTGCAGTCTTAAATTAACGTGACACATGAAAGTCTACAGAAATCAATGGCCTTTGACACAACTATAATGTGAATGAATCTATAATAATACTCAATAAAATAACACCATAAATAAAGATATCGAAAAAATGATTATTTAAAGGTATTTTTTTATATTTGGAACATTTGTTTTAAAATACCGTCCTTAGAAATAATACCAAAAAAATGGTCTCAGAACAATCTGCTCCATGTTCAATAGCTGCTAAGCAGTAAACTCAAGATAAATAAATACACTATATATATCAATATTTCTGTATTCACTCTGGAAATACCTTTTATCTGTGATTTCTTCACATGAATGTACAAGACAACAGTTCCATTCTCCATTCATTATGATGTTAACAAATGTTATTAAGGAACTGCAGATTTGCCATACTAATAAAAATCAAATGATCAGATAAGGAGAGAAAACAGATGTGAACTTTTAAGCATTTAGCATGCACTGTGACTCAAACACCAGCTCTCAAACGTACAGAGAAAGACATAAGTTTTATCAATTTATCAAGAGAAAACGAACTTGCCTGATGAATGGTTTTCAATCAATGAGACCATGAGATAATAGCTGATGTGGGAAAGTGTTTTAATAAAGGAAGGCTTATAAACCTGAAGTGTCACAGTCGAGAGAGAATACATTACACAGCAGCTATGATACAAGCAACTCTTCTTCTGTTTGGGGGGGGAATGGTTACCAAAAAAGATAAAAAGAATAAAAGAAATATTAATAAACTGACAAAAAAACAATGACTTTAGTTTGTGAGGAATCAAATGTTCTATATATTGTTTCTAGTATAAATCTACCATTCTTTTTAGATGTGAAATAGCACATGGTAGTACCTGCGCACTCACAAAACAATGTGTGTAATTTTCTGAATATGAAAAAAAAACTTAATGACCTTATTTTTCTCAGCTGAATGAAACACTTATCGGGTAGAGAGTTTTTTATTATTTTTTTTTATCTTGTGCAGTCTGACCTGGAAGACTTTTTGGATTAACAGAAGCTCCCTCTGGTGGCCAGTCGTATGATAATAACAGCAAATTACATGGGATTAAGACCTTGCGTAAAGTAACCTGAGTGTAAAAATTAGATTTAAGACATGATTTAAAAGTGCTAACAGCTTTTTAAAACAAAGAAGATATCAACATTAGCTGCTTAACACCCAACCTATTTGACTATCAACATTCAGCACAGTTTCATTGTTTAAAATACATGGCAGTGTCCATAGAGTTTTTCTTCGAAAGGAATAATGTTTCCCTTCATGTACGATGAGAACATATTTCTCAGTATGTTTATTGAGAAAATAATTGGGGATTAAACAAGAAGAAGAAGGATGGGAAAAAAGAAGAAGGCTAATTCATCTTTGATGAATTCACATAACCAAAGGTGAATGAACCTTGATCTTTGTGTCCATCTCATTCCAAGTTCTGCATTGTTGTGCCTACTGCAGTGCGGCATGGCCTAATTATTTCAGTGTTGTACTGTTACAGATTCTAGAGCACTCTGGAAACAGCCCCATAGGACCTACATTTCCCAAATATTTTCTTAGAAGGCAACATGCTTGTTTAGGTACAGTATGTGTAACAAAATATTAAATTCAAACTCCACAAAGTTAATTGCGAAAAATGGTTTGTCTCTTAGCCCAACAATACCTTACAGTATTTCAGAAGAGCCCGAGGTTTAGGACTGTAGAGGTGTGGAAGTCTGCACATAAAAACAGAAGAGAAAATACAACTTGTTTTTTAGGTTTACACTAGGCTTACATAATACACACACATAACAACTGTTTTTCCTCCAGCTCTTTCAGCTTTGACAGTGTGAAATTCTGATTGCAGGGAAAGAGTCATGCCTGCATAGTTTTGCTAAACTAACCTTACAATGAGCAAGTGTTATATCATGGTAAGCATCTCGTTTTACAACCTGGATAGATTTTATTAATTTATTTTATTCATAAGTAATCTGAGTCATTTGAGTGCCCTAAATCTGGGACTTATACATACATGTGTTGTGTCTGTGCAGATTTCTTAGTGTCACTGTTGCTTTGTAGGAATTTTATCAAATGGATTAATTTTGTGGAATTGTGTCCTTATTTGTTCACCAAATACAGTAACTACTTCAACTACAAAAAAACTGCTTCCAGAACTTCTTAGATCTAATTTCAATTAACCATAAACATAAATAATATTGTAAGCAACAGACAACAAATAAAAAGGGGGGAACTGCAGATGACTATCATTTTCAATAGAGGCAAATATGAGCTCATTTGTATTTACAGTGCCCTCTGGTGGAAAATGTCTTATGGTTTGCTTAAGATAGTTGGTACTGTACATCCAGTTTCACCTTTCTCTGTTTACTTACAGTATATTACCTTGCAAGGACTATTATTAGTTCTTTAAAATTCCAAAAGCATCTAAAATTGTGCCTTCCTGTGCATGTGCAGTTGGTAGATGTACATTTTAACAAAATACACCCACTGGACCACCCTCAAGGTACTGATTCTAGCTCCAAGACTGCACTGTGCTGCCAATGTTCAGATCCACCACATCTGACAAAAGATCATGAGCTGTTCATTTCAGCTGTTTCCTCCTGCCCTTCGTTTTATGAAAATGAAAGCAACTGTTATCCAGAAAAAAACAAAAAAATACCACGTCCAATATCACAAAAGAGAGACCATTCCTCCGAAAGGATCGAGTGTTTTCTGCGTTCCTCTGTGTGGGCTAATCACGTTAAAAAAAAGCATGAGAGACTCAGACCCTGCCCTTCATATTCGTGGTTCATGTTGTGCTTGTTCTAGCCATATTAAAAAAAAAAAGGCAAATTCAAACAGGTTTAGGAGCTGACAATTACAGACCCCAGATCTAAGGGTTTGGTTATGTAACAGAAACCAGCAGGTGCGCAAGCTGTGGACATCTTCAGTCTTTCTACCCTCTGGCACTCCGGGGTCAGAGGTGGGGACAGACTTGAGTATCAGTAACACAAAATCTAGCAATACTGCTACAAACTGTGCACGGTCGCCAAAAAGACAGCCTTACATCTCAACCAGCGCAGGGAGCTTCACGAAAAGGCTCAGTCTGACCCCACTGTTCTTTCACACTGGGTTCATCTAGGCATTGAGAGCACACATCCCTGCCAGCTCTGGGCCACGTGTACAGTATTGGCATGTGAACCGCCGTTCACGTCCACATCACCCGTGGCTTAATTCAAGGGGCTGCCGCCACCATCCAGGAGCGCTTCAAAAGCGACTGTGGACGAGGACGATGAGGAGCCAGAGGCACGACGACAGTACATCCTCTTCTGGATGGGCCCGGTCTGTTCATCCTCTCTTTTTAGCTTTCTGCCATTTGAATTAAAAACAACTTTCATGGGATCCGTGACTGGTTAACACGAAAAATTCAATCCAAGATTTTCATTGGCTGTTTTTTCTTCTTGGAAATGTGAATAACCTATTGTTCACGTTATAATAATAATAATAATAATAATAATAATAATAATAATAATAATAATAATAATGGAAGAAGACGTTACATTTTAGTGCAAGGGTGACACCTGCGGTTTAATCTGAGAATTGCGTTTTCTGGAGTTATCGTGCTCTTCCACGTCTTGCATATTGCATTATACACGCACTAGGTGTCTTGTGGGGAATTTTACCGCTAGATATGACTAATCTAATGTAACGTATACAAAATATTCTACTTCCCCTACAACAGTAGCAGGATGACTAATATTTATTCTAATGTAGCATTTCACGGATGTGCTTATTCTCTACATAAAAATGCAACAACATATATATATACACATACATATACATACGTATGTACTGACATTTGGGTTGGGTTTTAATTTGATTTAATTTGTCAGTAAGATGGCACTTTGATAACAACAATAATAATAGAATAAATAATTCATTACTTTAACCCCCAAAGTATCCCAAAAAGATTTGACTGAACTATACAGGAGGGGTCCAGCTACTGAGTGAAAGAAGCCCCACTGCGCACAGACCAGGGGGAAATGAAACATTACTTCACCGGGAGAGTTGGGGAGGGATTTTAAGGAAGGCCATATTTTACAAGCCCAGAGTGGAATTTAGCCAGGACACAAGGATTAGCACGCCTACACTTGCGATCGGTGACTGTTGGCCAAGTAGCCAGGACCTCAATTAAACTAATCCGAAGGATTAGACCTTCTTCCGCACAGTGTACCCAGTCACTGTACTGAGCATTAGTTTGGGAAAATGCGGTCTAGAAGAATGAGCTCCACCAACACCACTTACAGCAGCAGGCTGTTATCCTGTTTTTACTGAAGGACTGAATGGAGGACTCGCAATCTTATAGTGACCAGGCCCAGCCTTGATTTTTCTATTACCGTAGGAGTGCAATAAAGAAAAAGGTCATTATAAATTACATCTTTAATAGCTGTCCCGTGAGGTCTATCTTGCTTATTTATAACACTGACTTTCCTTGGTAGGTTTTGTCTTATGTACGCTGTGTTAGGACACAATATACCCTCTGTTTCGTCAGAGGAGCGTTTCCTAACGTCCCCATACTGTCACTTTGTGTAACTAACAGTAACGTCATGGTGTTTTTTAGTCGTTCACCGTTGCTAAGGAAATTACGTAGCCTAATGATGTCATTTGCCATGGCACCAACTACCCGGAAGTAGTAAAAACCAAAACAGACGACTCAGTCTTGTGTTTACCTGCTAAAAAACTAATCGATTTAATCCTTATATGAAATAAATATATTAGCTTTAAAATAAAGGATATGTATTTATCCACGACGCAGTGAACTCGGAAATAATCTCTTCTGTAGGTGTCGGATTTTGGAAAATACTTCGTTTAGGGTGGAAGTGAAGATCAAGTAACCGAAACTCGTGATGATGGAGAAGATAACGAAAGGTTGGTTTGCAAATGAAAGGAAAACGAAGCCAAACAAAGTTTTTAAAAAAATGTGAATTAGGAGCTTGTCAAGTGACTCGTGTGGATATTTTAGCCCTTTCTTGAGCTCAAGAGCTGGTGTTGTGATTATACTGTAGTAGTGACTTATGATTTTTAAATGACAGACTGGCGTCAACACTGTATGATGTCTAATGTTTAATGAATCAGCTGCTAAGTAATAAGACTACACCGAATTATTTCAGCAATATCAGCTTCAGCTATATTGGTCTTGGTCAATTTTTTAAATTACTTCTTTTTTTTTTTTTTTTTTTTTTAGATGTTGGGGACATCCAGTCCAGATTGCTGGATCACAGACCCGTTGTGCAGGGTGAGATTCGATACTTTGTGAGAGAATTTGAGGTAAGTGTTGCTGCCCGTACAGACACGGTAATGTAACCCGCGCTAAAGCATACATTATGACACCGAAGCTGTTTTTGCTCTGTGACCCTCAGTTCTGAAGATAATCAGGATGGTTAGGAAGGAAAGGAGGCCCTAGGGCCCTCTAAGCTAGACTAGGACGTTGCATTCTGAATTAATAGCAGCATGCTGCCCCAGACGTGACTTCTCTCTTTTTGTTCACATCTCGTGTGAAAAACAAAAACCACTGTTCGTTTGCACAACCTGAGCTTCCCTTTTTATAACTTGACAGGAATACACAGAAAATCTAGAATGCCTCCTCTTTTACAGCATTAATGAAACTTTTTATGCACAGTTCTCCCTGTTTGGGTCCCTGCAAATCCCAAATTCCCATTTAGGAAAAAGTCAGTCGTGCACCATCTCAGGCCCCTTCTTAGCTCCTTCTCAAACCCAGCCCAGTCTTGTCCTGCTCAGGCACTGTGTCTTTAGGTAGTGGGCCTATTATAACTGCAGCCAGAAAAGAGTATTTAGCAAGGATGAGATACTCTATACATTGTACTTGCCTGCATTCACTTGTAGATACTGTTTTTATGGACAGCTCGAACCCTATGACTTGTACAAGTAAGCTAATGTGGCTGCTGATTCTTTCATCCAAACTGACTTACATTAAACTCAGTCAAACAGCTGGGTCTTTTACTGCAGCAGTTTGGGTGAAGGAGTGCTTTGGGTACAAGAGAAGAGCCAAGGAATTGCTTTAATCAAGGTGACTTACACTGATGACCATCACACAACTGTGTAAGTCAACAGCAGTGCAAAATACGCAAACATACAGGAAAACAATCAGGGCAACACGCCCAACAGCATCATATGTGACTCAATGGGAGGCACAGAAGATATTGCAAGACTGCGAGGAATAGTGGTAGCTTCCAAAACCGCAGTTTAACACAAGCAAGACCGGAGCAGTAATATTCAGTGTTCATCAGTCCAAGCCATGGAGGGACAAAACAAGGGGCAACTGCAGAGACCCTCCGGGTTCCACTCGTGCTCAGTAGTAAAAGAAATACACACGTCTTGAAGGGAGGGAAGAGGGTATAATCCCAGCGTCCTCAGCAGCGGAGGAGGGGGGAACAGCGAGGGCCCGACGGGGGACGTGGTTCGTGTCGCAGGCGGAGGGCATCATCTGCGCGGCAGGCAGAGAGCTCAACGATGCCAGGGGAACCACCGGGGTTTTCTCATCTCGCTCTTCCGCTGTCCGCGCAGGAGAAGCGAGGCTTCCGGGAGAGCAGGCTGCTGGAGAACTTGAACAGAATGGTGGCAGAGACACAGGAGCAAGCCCTTCCCACGTGCACCCAGGCCTTGCAGGAGGACCTCCGCCAGGTCCTAGCCAGATGTGAGTGTGTACTGGCAACAGCGCGGAGTGGGTTTTTTTTTATCCTGCTGTGCCAAAGGAATGGTGTAAGAATGTTTTAGGCCTGTTTCTGTGCGTGAGTTCGATAGCATGCTTTCGGTCCCAGGTGGAGTATGAGCTTTCTTTGTGAGGACTGTGACTATAAGAAGGAGAGACATATATAACCATATGATTATTACAGGTAATCCACAAGCTGCTCAGAATGCCTGGCAACACTTAAGAAGCCACTCGAATAAAATGAAAGTCTTTCAGTTTTCCGAATACTACATATGTACTGACTAAAAGCAAGAGTTTTCAGAATGGTATTGATCCAGTTGAGAAATCGGTCGATTGGAATAAAGAAATTGAATTGGGTAATCTCAAAAATATTTCCTTAAATATTTCCTTAAAGTGCACATCAGGGACTTCACCACTTTGAAGGAATCTAATGGTATCCCATTACAAATACACGTTTTTTTTGTTAGACATATCAAAACACACACTAAAGTCAACTCCTGCTCATTGCATTCTAGTCTAACTCCTTGTTAAACTGTAAGTTTAAAGAATTCATTGGGTCAGTATGAGATTAATTGTTCACATTTGATCTACACATCATGATAAGGGACAGAATTAGTAGGAGTCCCATTATACAAGTATCTTATTATACTAGGGGCGTTTATCATTTTATCTTCTCAAAATAATTCAGATCTGATACCCGTAACTGAATTTAAACATCAGTGCCATAATTAAAATATGTCTGGAATAATGACGGTACATAGCACTAATCAATTTGACTTCCCCTAAAAGAATAGAGGGAACTCCCCTTAAAAGTAATCTTTGTCTTTGCATTTAATGGACAATTAAGATGTATCTAACACCGTTTTCAGAGGTCTGTGCTGGGGTTACTCATGACGCCTTTCTGCAGTTTAAAAACCCGTGGAAAGCCCTTTTGTACTGTGTCCAGTTAGAAATCTAAACCTTTTCTCTATTTTTTTTAGCACTAGGTGCTTTTATTCCTGTCTCTTATACACAATCCTAGGTGGGAGAAACTGCAGCTGTGGCTAGGGTGTGTGTTGGGATTTTGAAAATATAAATTGCAGATGCTGAGGACCTGTGTGTTTCTTTCTCTTTTCTTTTGCAAGTGGAAGCGGCAAACCACATGACCCAAAGAATACAGCAGAGGGAGCTAGAGGCACAGCAGGTGAGACCTCGAGCTGGGCTGTGTTTTCTAAAGCACTCAGGAGCTCTCCTGGAGCTTGAGAGAAGTGCTGCTTTTTAATCGGTGTAGACAGCACCAGATAGGCAGGCAGCAGTGCAGTTTCTCCTCCGTGCGAGTGGGAAATAAGTGATACTGCCAGAACACAGTCCACTAGCAGCAGTTGTGTGTGAGCGTCCTTCCGATTTTTTATCCACTTCTTCCAGTTCTGGGTCGTGGGTGATCTGGAGCCTCTCTCCCTGGATGGGACGCCAGTCTGTCCATCTCAGGGCAAACGCACACAAACACGGACAGGCACACTGTTGTAGTTTTCCAGAAGCCAGTTACACCAGCAGCATGTGTCTGGACTGTGGGAGGTAGCCGGAGCACTGGGAGGAAACCCACGTGAACTCGAGGAGAACATGCAAACTCCACACAGAACGCAACCCGGGTCCAGAATGGATCCCAGGGCCCCAGGGCTGCGAGCTGCTGACTACCGCTCCATGTTTACTCCTGTATAACAGCAAACAAAGGAAATCTAAGCTGTTGTGAATTCACACTTCTTTACAGTCCCTCTTTGGAAAATATTCCATTCTATTTAAGTGTACCTGCAGGTACAGAAAAGAAGCTCTGGTGCTGTTCTGTGTTGCCTGCCCTCATTGACCTGCAGTGTTCTCTCCCCATTGCAAACAGTCTTCCGTACCCCTGCAAATGACAGCTTGCTAAAGGCACAGAGGTTTAGGAGAAGTCGTTTAGGAGGACAGAAGTCACCAAACTGAGGTGACGTTTTTGTGTTAGCTGGGAAGTGAGCAGAAGTTACTTGCATATATTAATCTTCAGTTAAATTTGCCTTAAATCAGTTGAAATGGGAAAAAATACAGTATGCAGCCGTTAAAGTGTAAAACGTTGTTTTTTTCTGTTAGGTCATTGTCTTTGTATTTGAATATAAAATACCCACTATAACTGATATTCACCTGTCATGTATGCTTAGAAGTTGCACGCCATATAGAACCAAAAAAGCATAGTGTTCTTTTTTAAAACGATCTGAAATTAGAATATATCCGATACAGTGTGTACTTCTTATGTGGCTGAGGTAAAGAATAATCTTCATATTTTATGTTTTACATCTTTGAAAAACTTTGCCATTATTGTCTTTCACAGTAATGTCTTACACATACATTTTGTTGGTAATTTTGCTTTGGGGAAAGTGAAAATGATTTATAGTTACATTTGTCCTAGTTTTTTTACAGATTATTTTCTTTTTAATTTCTTAATGCAATACATCAAGCTTCCTCTACAGACCCATAAATCCTGGCTGCTAACTCACTGAGATAAAATAATATATAAGATTGACAGCACTTCCGAGAATAGTGCTGTTAAAAACAGATTTCCCCAGAGGAAACTCGGAGTTGTGATGTCAGTAGTGGAAAATCTTTTGTTGTACACTTTCGAGAACATTAAATCCACTGAGAAACTATCCTTAGAAGATGTTTGGCATTGGCATACTGAAGATGTGAAACATCACATTTGCTCTTGTATTCCAACTGTCTAAATGGATTGCGTCTCTCAGTGCTTATGGGGATAATTTACTACAGATCACAAAGCATATCTCTCGGAGGGAAATGTTTCCAAACAGGGTTTAGCACTTTTTTTTTCTTACTTGTTGTGGCCAAAGTATGAAAAGGGGGCTGTTAGAAAGCAGTTAGTCCATTTCAAGTTAGTAAAACATTAACTGCTTTAGGTATTCATTAAAAAGGTAAAAGAAAATATACTTGCGCAGTATGGATCCCGAAATCTGCCTTCAGTACTTTTGAATGTGTAATCCTTGTTGGACCTGAACTGAATTGTGCCTTGACCCATCCCTGCGTTAAAGCTAAACATGAAAAAAAAAGTCCCATAAAGAGTTTAATGTTCCAGTTTGAGCTAATTACATACTTCATGGAAACTAAAAGAGGGAAAGTTATGCAGTAATAAACACGAGATAGCTTAACATTCATATTTGTATATTTGTATATTAAAATGTCCTATGCATGATAATATTACGTGTCTTTGTAAAATGCATGTAAGTTAGTTAACCTGTCTTCTATGGTCCTTCAACTATTACTAAAATTTGTATTCATCAGTTTTTTTTTTATAATAAGATGTGCTTTTCCAGAATCTGGTTTCGAGGACCAGTTTACGAGATCTACAATGGAAACCATATAAATCGTCTCCTCCAACATTTCTTTCCCGGTCAAGTCGCTCGCCACGCCCTGGCTGCTTCTGTTGCGCTCGAGATCATGTGGCCGGGGGAAATGGGAGGAGGTACCGAGAAGGTGTTTGCCAGCCTGGAGCCTCTCTCCAGCCTGACTAGCTTCACTGATGGCTGACCCTGCTCTCCCCAGAGCCCCGGGCTGCAGGCCCACGCGGAGAGACACCGGGCCGAGTGGGAGGAGTTCCTGAAGGAGCAGGGCCGCAAGAAGGAGGCCGTCGAGGAAGAGCACGCCAAGGCCGTGGGGCGGCTGAGCGCCCAGTACAGCGAGATGGCCAAGGGCCTGACCCGGTTCTCCCACTTCTGAGCTCTCCGCGCGCGGCGGGGGCAGATCTCCGCGTGGCCCAGGTCTGCCCAGCTGGGCTCGCACCACAGCGGCGTGCCGAGCAATGTCAGTGGAATTCTCTGAAGCTGTCTGGATCAGAAGTCAGGTGGGGAAAGGAAGCCATCTGGGCTGTGCCTTAAAACAAAAAAAGTTCTGTCTGGGCACGACAGGAAAAAGACGTTTTCTGTTTCAAGTTGCAGACGTGTGTTTTAACCCATGGAGACGAACCATAACGTCATTTGTTTGCAAAGCGATTGGGGATTTCTTAGGGTTATAGTCTTGATGTTTCCGACGTCGCCTGTCACAAAACAGGATTTTCGAAGAGCATTGTCAAATGTCGGTTGGATTTTGTGTTGTAGACGAACAGTCCTGCAGCTGAAAAAATGCAGTTTCAGCACTAGAGGCAAGAGTGTGAAGCACGTGTGGGCGATTCACACCTCTGGTGATTCACGGCCCATTTTTTTACACAAACTTCAGGGGAAAAGCCTGTGTCCTCTTGCAGGCAGTCCACAGCTCTGCTGCCAAGATTTACCCATATAAATAACGATGACTGACCCTAATTGAAATGATGGCAAAATAATAATAAAGACAGTTCCATGTAAAGCCGCTATATGGATTAAAGTTCATTATTATTGTTGAAAGTGCATGGAATCGAAGAGCCAGAAAGTGTTAAGCTTTGCAGTTCCCTCCGTGTTCAGGCCTCAACAATGGCTGCCTGTTAGAATAGATGGCAGGTTTTCAAAGCTGCATTCCTGGAATGCTGAAAAATGTGATTAACCTCAGCAGATGAGACAAAATAAATATTTAAAAAGACTTTCATTAGCATTGAATGGGGGCCAGACACTTTTTTTTTCCACACATCCATTGTAGGGGTGACAGCTTATCGAATGTATGAAAATAAACTGCAATGCTTCAGACATGATTTATGCGTTTTAATTTTGTAATTGGAACACTGCGGGATGGTTTGTTGGGGAAAGGCTTCATGCTTTTGGCAGGCAAACCTCGGGCAGAAATGACATTCTGCGTGAAATTTTAAAAGTACCGTACAGCTGTTAAATGACTTTAAAGTGATGGTGCTTTATTTTGTTTTCATTCAAAAGTGGCTCACTGTACTGTTCGTGACTGCTTTTTTATTGTACTTGATAGGTCTCTGACTTGGGCCAGACTAAAGCTTGGATTCCTAATTGACTTTAGAAAGGTCAGACGGCCTTTGGTTTCACAAGCAGCTGTTTCGCTCGCAGTGCAGCCCTGCACACCTGGCGCTGTGGCTTGTCAGAGTCCAGGCAGCCACTGCGTTTCGCTCTTGAGCGACAAGGCAAAACTGCAGCCCTTTTCCAAAAGGGCGTGTGCTGTCCGCTCGGAGTTAAGAAAAAGCTGCGCGCTTTCAGTTTTTCACTGCGCCATCACCTTTGGAACATGAAAAACTGTAAAACAAAACAAAACTGGCTTGTTAAATAGTAAAGATTCTTTGCAGGCATTTACTGAAACATTACTGATCTAGAATGAAAATGCCATTGCATTCCGGCCCTGTTTTCCTTTCATCGGTGACTGTTAAAGCATCAGACAATTTGATGACTCCCGTCCATGAGGTGCATCCGTGAGAAGATGACTAATGCTGTAGAATTAAATAATTAGGTCAGGAAGAAATACTCCCTTTCTTTCCTGAGCTGGTTGGGTTTAATTTCAACTTAATTCCTTTCCCCTTTTTTGTGCAAGGAATGCCTGAGTGTCTATGGTAACAGATCTAAACCTGATCCTGGCTGAGCAATAGATTGATGGTTCTATTAAACAAAGTGATAACAGTATGTCTTTTTTACCCTCTTTTCATGTACTGGTTTTCAGGTTGGACCTTGTTCTGTTTTCACGCTGTACATGGGCTTTAATTATAAAAAAAGAAATAGCTTTGGGCTGGGTTTTGTTAAACATTGATTTGCCCCCTTCCCAAACCAGGGCTGAAGGCAAATGTAAATCTGGTGGGTCTGAGACTTCGTGTTTCCACAGTGCACACCATAGGCTGTACGGATGAGCGCGGGTTTTGCAATAACTAAACCAGTGTATCCAGGCCTTGCTGTGCCAAGAACACTGAAGGACCTGTCCATGTTTTCGTCTCCAGTCTCTATCAGAGCTGTTGTGTTCTTCCTGTTATGGAAAAAGTGAAATGGTCCAGAGGCCATGCACAGAGTATGCAGCCATGCCAACATAAATTGTCAAGGAAAAAAGCACAGAAGCCCAGCTCTAAAAAAACTGAAAGGTGCCTGGAAAAAGTTTGCCTGCAGCCCGTTCTATTTCTGAGGGGGGGACGATGACTGAAAAAACTGAACCTCAAGTTCTTCATCGAGGTCAATGACTGCAGCTTCAGGGTGATGGGTACGACAGCAATGCATCATATCGAGGAGTGCCACATTGTGAACATCCAGCCACAAGCCATGGCTGGATGAGATCCCTGGATCAGTCAACTACTATCTATAAAAACAGAAGGTGTGCCCAATATCCTGCCCTCGTTGAGACCCTTTCTTCTGTTTTTATCCATGGCAGGCGTTTTTTAATTTCGAGCAGGGCTGGGCAGTCTTGCTGCCAAAGGGCTGATGTTTTTGTGGGTTTTCAAGCTGCGTTTGAGGCTCCAGCACCTGAAGGGCTGGAAGAACTTGTTCACTGGCCCAATGGGATCGATCTGTGTGCTTAGGTCGCTAATAGCCGGGTTGGAATGAATCCTTGCAGACACCACTGGCTCTCCAGGACCAGAACTGTTCATCTCTGCTCTAGCAAACAACAGCTTAATAGGCTCAGCCCGGCCCGTATGGGATTTTCTGAGCTGCTGTGCTGGCAGGATGAGACCTGGGCACTGCTCGGACCAGCTTCTCATTTTGAATGGTGTCCGGGCCCTGTCGAGCCAGAGGCAGGCTCATTGCATTTCAGACACTGTGGTTCGGAGCTGCAGGATGGCTACGAGACAGTCACAGCTTGCTCAGCTATATACAGTAGTAGATCTAGGTGCAAATGTGTACCACTTGCCAGAGGAACCTTGCTTTCTGATATATGTCCTGTGGTGATATGGGCTAACTCATAACTACTGTCTTGGGGTCGCACTTGGGGTCATGTTTGTAGCCCTGGTTTCCTGAAAGAGAAGATGGGCCCTGAGACCTGAGGTCTCTGCACTGGAAGTGACGCTAGATGTCAGTTTGAGAGTGTTGAGACTCAATTCGTGTGGGAGGCCGGACCCCAGACACAGTCAACAGCAGCAGACCGTCCCAGGAGCCACTACAGGAGATGACCCCTGAGGTGCAGAGGTACTTGAAGAAGAAGAAGACCGCTGAGAGATCCAGTCTTTCGGGAAACCAGGTGAGTCTAACCTCTTTACCTGTGATTCTGGAGTGGAGGAAACACAAGGGGGTCAATGGCATGTCAGGTCTTAATTGGCCACATTGACAATAAAAGTGTAATAAATAAGTGGAACTGATGGAGGCAATACAGCACCCCAGTTAAGAGAAAATGGCACCAGACAGAGCAGAAATCTTTTTTTCTACCCCTCCCCTCGCTCACCGAAGTTCCCCTTCTCTTCCTGTAACTCACCATGAGGTTGGAACTGGAAGAATGGCCAAAAGGCAGGAAACCCTCAGGAGCACATCATGTCATTAAGAGCACCGTTTACTGAACTGGCACTTTTCAAAAAGCAAAACCTCTGTTCTAAGGCCCTAGTGGTAGGCTGAACCTGTAGCATGCCTTGCCAAAAGAAAATGTTTTATTAAAAATTAATAACTTCATCAGAAGCACTTTCATATTTCCATTCAGATTACAAATGTTTATTTTATTCGACCGTAATCCTAAGCAATTTACATTGGCACCCATGTACAGAGCTTAATGTTTGCTGATGTCATTTGGGTGAAGTCTTGTTGGACGGAGCAGCAGTGTTTCATCTGAGATTTGATGTTAACCTTTTAAGTTTTAGGTCCAGATCCACTGTTCCATACTCCTGCCCCTAACAAAATTTAAACAGCAGCACATAGTTCTACTTTTGAATTGAAATTATTAACCAAAACCTGGTGGTCAATATTCCTATTTGGCAATTTCTGTAATACTCCTCGAAAAAAAAAACGAGTCTCGTCAAGTTCATTGTTTCGCTCATGAAATCAACTCATCCAAAGACACGCTTTGTTTTTTCGGTGCGTCAGACAGATTTGTGTGTCAGCCAAGCTCAGTCCAAAAGCAGAGATAACGGCCAGGAACAACAGCGGCCTTCCTCAGTCAATCAATCTGGAACAATGACCAGAAAGGACACGGAGAATGGCTGTCATCACAGCACAGAGAGACACAGGGCTGTTGGAGCTGCTTGTTTTTGTCCAGAGGGCAAGGAATGTCTGGAGTCCTTGCCAACATACTTCAGCTTTTTTTTCCACTTTTCATTTCAATTAGCAATTGTTTGTAAAGACGTACTTGACATTTTTTTCAAAGTTGCTCCTTTTAATTGTTGACTTAAGGTGCAGTGTAAAGCGATGACTTCATTAGTATATTTTTGTTGTTTTTTTTTACAAAAAAGGCTATCGGGTCATCTTCCATGTCCGGAAATCTCTCATTACAATTTATGCAGCCATTGCTGGAAAAAAAAAAGAGATAATGTTATGATTCCTTGAATAAATTTCTTAATGAAAGGTTATCTAGTTGGAATAAGGTGAAAGGGAAGCCAGTGGAATTTTTTGGAAAAGAAACAATGAAACGTCAATACACAAAAAACATCCTTCTTCCCCTTTAAATAAACTCATGCTAAAGGTGACAGCATACACTGCAGATTCTCCCATAAACAGTACACACATTTTTTTATGTATTTCTTAATTGTGATAAATGTTTTGGGTGCCCCTATCAAGATCCTGAGATCAGTGAGTGCTTTAAGGAGTGGAGTTGTGCTAATAATAAAAACAATATACAGTATTTTTATTAAGTCTGAAAAAACACATGGAATGAAACATACAGTTAATGCCTGGGGAGTATTTTCCAGACTGAAGGGGAGGTAACTTTACATATTTCACTTGATTAAGGCAGCAGAAAAATTGTGGTCAACACGAGAGCTCTAAAGACTATTTTTGTACACAAATTATTATGAAAGTAGCAATTCTGAGACCAAGGGATTATCAGGAAAGCCCCTCAACCTCAGGTTATGTAAAGCACACAACTGCGATGAAACAAGTCCAGGGTGGTTTAAGCAATAGATTTGTACCACACTTTTGGGTACACAAAAATGATATTGTTCATTCAGTATATTGCCTTGTCTACATGACAAACTGAAATATTCTTATTGACTGCCTAATCTTGCCAGCACCAGTATTTAGCAGTATATGCCTTTGCCGAAGAAACAGGCTTGTTTGAAATAACCACAGCTATTTAATTGTGAAAAAGCTCTCGCTAGACTTCTGAGTAGCTGTACTGTATGTTTGTGCTCACTGCATATCTCCGTTTTCTTGTTCACTTTTAGTTTTTTGAAGTGAACAACTCTAAAGCAGAAATTCTGATCCCACCACAAATGGCACTGTGTGCAAAGCAAAGCCTGCAAAGCCTAGAAAATGAGCTTGTATTTAAATCTGTGTGATCAGGGCAGCGTCTTCATGACTTATGTAGGGTTGGTTTGTGGAACCAAAACAAAAGCAGAACGGGAGGAGAGACATTTCTACACACAGTCAGAACATTGAACATTTGTCTCTGTCAGTGCTAGTGGACGATGTTGATTGCCCGTGAACAATGATGTTTTTTTATTAAGCCGTAATAAACCTATACGATAACAGGAAGGCAGCTGAACACAATTGTCTCCCTTTGCAGCACTAATTTGGGACTGACACAGGGGTTTCAGACCGTGGCTTATGAAAAACAGATGAGCAGATTTGATTTCTGTCAGGCAGGGAGAGAGTTCCATCCTGCGTAGAAGTGGGTTCTGCAGGATACCCTGGTTTCCCGCATTTCTTTGTGACAAAGATTACCTTTCAGCTTCCCTGTTCTACATTAAATTCATATTTAGGGCGCAGAGCTAGTTTAGATCAGAAAGAATCAGAAAGAAAGTACTGTAGTTCACCTATTGGTTGAGGTTCCTATAAATTAAATCCCCCCCGGAAACCATAAGGAACGCGACCGTGGCAAGTGTTCTACCGTCTGTTCACTGTCATCAAGCAGGCTCATGGTTAGGAAAACTGGTACAGAAGGGACAATTGAGTCTTGCTCTGTGGCAGCTATGGGCACCCGGCTCTCTCTAGATCCACAGTTCTCAGGCACGTCACTGTGCTGACCAAGGTGTGCTGGGTACTTGGCTTGGCCTTTCAGAGGATGAGAAGTCTGGTCTTGAAGTCACAGCCCATGACCCATACTTCCGTCCTTCATTTCATTTCATACCCCAGTTCCTTATGAACCATTACCGGTTTTTCCATAAGGCACCATGACGCACAGTATTTAAGGCCCTGGATGAAATGTGGAGGAATGGCAGTAGCTCAGCATGGGCAGGACCTTGGATAGAGACAGTGTTGAATCCCGTGGGTCAGCCCTCGGTGATGGGTGAGGTGCAAACCCAAGCCTGGGTTTTACAAGACGTGTGTCCTCGTTAATAAAGAGCAAAGCTATCCTAATTAGGCCATTCCTGACCCAGCCCTTAACAGTTTCCAAGTCCTAATCTTGCCAGCATTGACAGCATTTTCTAAATGAGCTATTGGAAAAAAAACCCCGAAGAAGAGCAGGTCAGCGTATTGCTGAAAACATCATTAAAAGAGTGGATGACGCATTGCTGTGGGGTAAGTACTGGAAGACGTACAGTATAAGGACAAAAAGTCAGTGAGCTCTGCAGAGGAAGGGAGAGGCGGCCTTGCAAATGGTAATGAATGGTTTCGACTTGTGTGTGATGCACCTGGTGTAAGTTTCTTGGACTTTGGTTTTTGGAGAGAATACTCCCAGCTGCCAAAGTCTTGTGTCAAGTGTAGCCATTAAGTGATTGGTACTGTAGCTAATCCCAGCTGTTGTAAGTAGTGTAGCCAAATTGCTGTTGGCACATGTCTTCTCGGTGCTCTTGGCTGTCTGAGTCAACGTCAGAGCTGCTCATGGGAAGGGAATACACCAGGCTTTCAGGCAGAGGCACTGTGGCTCCAGAGACCAAGGTGTGTTAGCGCTGGACGGCAGTAAGCAGGAAGGAACATTTCACACAAACCTGGGCATGAATGCACTCTCATTTAAGTCCATCTTCTCCAGTCTTCCTCCTAACAGTTCTGCAGGAGTACAAGTAATACCTTGAGTGTCCACACAGCTGCAAACTTTTCCCTAGCTTTGTCCTGAGCTCCAGCACAGGAGCTGACCCTGCCTTAAACTGTGATCCCCAGTTCCCCAAGTCCCATCGCTGGCACAGACCCGTCCCAGCTCCGACACTGACCCCACACAGTTCAGCAAGCCAGAGGAAGAAAATGGACTGACTAGAATAGCATGTAACAGAGAAATGATTCTTGTTTTTGTTTTTAAACTAAACAAATGGTAGTGAGTATTAGTCCTACATGATAACCCAACTTTCCATCTGTACCTTAAAGTAGAATGGCATGATTTTGATTTCAGGAGATTTTTTAGATTGCCATACAGAAAGAAGTAGAGGCGACACTATCCAGACTATCCAGTCTATCCTATCCAGACAAATGTTATTAAACAAGAATTCACCCACTGTCCTGGCCTTTAATTATAACCCTGACTCAGCCTAACCCAATACTAATTCCAGTACGACTTCTGATTTTGTCCTTTACTACCAGCTCTCCCCAATTCAGCACCTAACTTTGAAGCCAAAACCTAACCTTCATTGCACATCAAGACAAGTAAATCCAAATCACACCCACACACACCCTTCTGATACATGTATTCTGTGTCGTTTGCTGACATGAACTGTAACCCTTTCTCCACGCTGTTCTTCTTTAGTGCGTGGTTAAATGGAGGTTAGACGGTCAGCTGCAAGCAGTATCGGACCCGGGATACCATTAGGTTTAAATGGAAATGCAGTCACAGTTGCAGCACTGGTGTCAGAGTTACTACACCGGAATATGTTGACAGTATTAATGAATGCTTTGGGCGAGTTTAGATGAGGGTTCACTTACCATTCAGAATGGGTTCAGGGTTAATGCGTTGGGTTTCTTCAGGTTTATTGAGTGGAGGGTTGGGCTAGAACGTTGTTTAGGGACGGACTTGTCGTTTCACTTCTTGTCCTGACACATAGTAGGAGTTGCCACGCCAATGTTTCAAAACCCAAGCGCCCATTTCCTCTTCCGGGGAAAACCCCAAGAAAGGCGTTCCTTTCAGTGAGAAAGAAATAAAGTCTCCACCTGCACCATGAGGGACGCGATACAGCTGTGCCTTACAATCTGAAACAGCAGCGGCTGGAGGGGTAGAAGGGTTTTTTATCGGTGTTACTGTAGCTGGTTTACGTCAGAAATGGAAGAGAAGGAAGCGGATTCGCGCTGTGGCTCACGGGAAGGCGGGAGTCTATAGTGCCTTGATTCAAGAACTGATTTCTGGCAGGGAATGATCTAATCAGCATCGCAGGATGTCAGCAAAACAGCTTAGGGGTCCTGCTGAAACTAGTGAGGGTCGTCAACCTAACCGAGACACAGAGACCACCACTGAGGGCCGTTCCAGCACCCCTCTGTCTGGCGGGGATCTGGCTGTGGCACACCCAGGCTAGAGAAAGATGGCACGCGGGTGGCTCATGTGTTTTGTCAAGAAATGCCACCAGGCAAAGCCCGTGTGTGTCCCTAACCTTTGAGGCTGGAGAAGGAGTAGAGTTAGTTTCATGTTTAGAGTTAGCATGAGGCGTAAGGTCTTATTTAAAGCAGGTATTCCTTAACATTAAAGCTAGCCCCAGATCCATTGAGACAAATAACCTAAACACTGGACCGTCACCTGAACCCTAAACCTGACTCTTGCACAAAAAGTTCTTTCAGGCGGGCAAATTCTGCTTCTTTGTAGAACCCTAAAATGTGTTCAGCTATATCTACAGCAGGTGTGTCACAAACCCCAGCCTTATGAAGGGCTCGGTCTCACTTGTGAGCATCATTCTGCTTCAGGCCTGCTGAGCTTGCAGGTGAAGCATGTGAAGGAGGGACGCATCCTGACACCCTTGCAGTAAGCATGACTGTTGGCGAAGACAGAATTTGTCAGTGAGTTAAACTGGGGTTCTGTTCTGATTTTATGAGTACAGATGTCGTGCTGAGAGAGAAATTGTCTGGCAGTTAAGGACAATTTGTGACTAAAAACAGTGTTCAGTTTGGATTTCCCATACCTAAACCTAAATCATCTATACCAAACACGCATCATGCAGAAAGCCAATATAATCATTGACTGTCATGTCCAGGCCTTGCAAAGTGAATGTGAGCTTTAAGTGCAACAGAACCAAGTTATCCCTTATTCCCATGGCTACTTAAAGTTATCTTGGACAATTAATGTTTTTTACTTTATTTTTTTCATAATGCATTTATCTTATTTATTTATCTCACACACTGATGACCCGATTTATTTGCTTTTATCTTAATTGGGAGGACTACCTTAAGGTGCTAACTTGTTCTTTCTCTTTTTATGCATGTATGTTTCTTAGTTAATGGGTTAGTGTAGTGTTAAACATAAATGCGTTGTTTATTGTATCATTGTATTATACCTGTTACCTGCCTGCAAAACAAATTTCCCATCTGGGACAATAAAGGCAGTAAGTAAACCAGGTGTTATTTGTGGATGTGAGGTGTCCACATTTGGCCAACACAAGGCTTTATCTAGGTGTGAGAATGGGCACATTTTAAGTTAAAAGTGTGGTCTACATTGAGACCTGAGTTTGGATTATATTAAACTTAATTAGGGAAACACATCAAGCTAGAAGTGGTGTCAAGGTGGAATGAAATGTTGAAATGTTTTCCTTTTCCCAAGCTAAAGGGAATTTTTGACGAATCGTGAATGTAGGGGGTACAACTACAAACTTAGTTTTTAAGTTAGGGTTTGGTTAGGGTTTCTGTTTGTGTACATTGTAGACTTCCATTATGGTCAGGAAGGTAGTTTAAATGTCAAGATTAGTTGTGTCAACAACTGTGTCTACCCCCTAACAATACCCTTCCTCCTTATCAGTCAGCTCCTGATGACAATAATGACACTAACTCAAATCATTGCTAAGAATTATTTTTAATTATATACAAGTAAAACCTTTTCACTTGCATTATTCTTTGACAGGGAGGGTTGGTTTTCTGTATTTTAGGAGAGAAATTGATATTGTTCCAGATACAATACAGCTTGTTTCCTAGGCTGGTTAGATATCAGAAGCTCAGCAAGGCTGGGCCTGGTCAGCTCTGGGATGGAGACCACAGGGGAGACAAAGTGTTTTAAAGCTGTAAGCCGTGTTGGTGGACCAGTAGCTGACTTTTTTTTGCCTGGATCACAATTCCAATCCCATTTATTTGCTAAACGTCGGAGAGGCTACAAGGTGATCACGTTAGCTGCTGTCATTAAGTTGCTTCTAATTGGTTAAATGATCATTCTGATCCTCAACCAGTAAGTCAGAAATGACACGATTCTGACCTTATTCTAGTTGGTCAGAAACCAGAATTAGACATGGAAAGTAATTCCAGGACCAGCATTCTTCATACTTAAAACTATGTAAATTATTGTTGGGGGGAAAGCACAAATAAAACTGTAAATCTTTATAATTTGGCACTGTCCCTTTTTAATTTGTTTTTGCTGGATAAATATGGATTTGGTGACCACAGTGTCTACTGTTTATATAGTTTAACAGTTAAAGTGTGTGCTTTCTCAGAGTGCTTTGGAACGAGACTGTGGAAAGTCTCCCATCCTTCGCACTCCCTGGGGGCTGCTGACACTTGGCAGAGGAACGGAGAGTAGTGGGTTTTTCCAGTAAGGTAGTTCTTCCAGCCACCACTTCGAGCTTTATTTTATTTGTTGTTGTTGTCGTCGTTTTCGTCAGTTTTTCTCTTTGAATTGAAACGGGCTGCTTAGATTCTGCTCTGATGACTTTACCTTAAGATAGAAGCCTCTGGACCCAGAAAAGCCATGACTCATGTCCTGCCTGACCACATAACACTACTTAAAACTATCGTGTCACCCTTTTTAAAGGCTCCAACCTTCACTAGTTACATGAGGGCCAGGAGTGAACAGAGCCCTGTTATGTGAGTGACCAGCATCATCTTGCGAGGGTTTGTCTGATGTAATGTCTACACCGGTACAGCAAAGTAGGCCCTACCTAGGGCAATGCTGAAATTATTATGAAAGTTTACAAAGTACTATGTGGCAGTAAAGCAAATGTTTTCTAGCTACAATGTTTGCATAGTTCAGTAGCATTGTGCTTTAAATTGGGAAATGAATCCCTGAAAATAATGTGATCCACCGATTCTGGGCATTTCTCTCACTGACTTTAAGTTTCTTTTTTAGGAGTGAGGTTTTATGTCAAAGTAGTATGTGGGTGAGAGTTTATATTCCACAGAGCCCATGTAATGTACAGTTTACAATCAATGTGACTGCAAAGGATCGTGACAACTTTCTCTGTTACATTCATCCATTCGCAATATCCACTCATTCAGATGAAGCGCTGGAGTCTAATCTAGTAAATATAGTACTAGACACCAGGAAGGGTCTCCAGTCCTTCACAATATGCATAGTAAAATAATGTACAGTATAAATTCTTCTCCCCAGATACCATTTAAAAGCAATCATTAGGATATCTGATTTTTGTTCTACCAAATACCCTTCTCCAGCTTTTTCAAATACCCTTACAAAATAGCGCCTGCCATCAATTCTCTGTGTCAGGGTTTATCATTGGCAAGACATGGCTGTTGCTGTACCAGAGCACTTTGGAGACAATTCCGGTCCACCCGGTGTTGATACAGGCATGCAGGAAACGGTCCTCAGCTCATCGCAGGGTTCACAATGTTCAAGTGTGGAGCAGCAGCCCCAGGGACGAGCTGGATGGAAGATCAAAGGAGCTGCTGGACCACATGCCAGAAGAGTTTCTCGTCACCTGCTTCTGACCTGAGCCAAGCCAAACACGTTCTTTAACAACATGCAGCAGTGAAAGGGCTTCAGCTGGGACCAGAGAAGTGGGGGGTATTATCAGCCCCAGTGGGGGTTGGGGGGTTCAAGCTGATGAAGTACAAATAATCAAAGTGTTTTGAACAAGAACAGGTGAACATGTTGCTGACAGAGTTTTTGTCTTTTCTGACAAGGGTTTTCATTGGATTTTTACTTCACTTTAATAAGCCATATTCCTTTTGCAACGCGGACAAACCTTTGTGTAAAATGGGCAAGGATTCCTTTAGATATCATTTAAAATGTATCAGCTGTTTTTTTTTAATTCATATTCCTGTAGGTCTGATGCAACAACCAGCTCATATAGTTTAAGATTGTATCCTGTGTTCTTCTACACAATTTCACATTCAGCTAAGTCCGACAAGAGCCAGGAATGTCAAGAGGCAAGTGTCAATTTCCTGGAAGGAGCTCTTCAGAGTGGATTGCTCCTCAAGCCACAATTCATTACTGACTCTGATCTTTTACTAAAACTCTTCCAAATGACTATTTTCCAGGATGGAGCACCCATAAAATATAACAGCAGTAATAATAAGACTAATTATTGTTTGGTGACACTCTGCAGCTGTGCATGTTATCTGTGAAATTGTAACTGTACTGTAGATCTGGAATCTAAATCAATGAGTGGTAGAGTGAAACCAAGTGAGTACAGTACATTCATTTCTATCTCACTTCCTTTAGGATCTACTTCTCTCTTTAAACCTTTATGTTCATCCACTGCCACACCTGTGTCAATGAGATCAGGATCCTCAGTACAGGCAAATACTGTATACTTTTTCAATCAGAAAGAAATAGCAAAGCACCTTCAAGGAAGAGATTGTATTTCATGCAAACCTATGCATTAACTATGCAAGGATGGGGTTTCAATAACTAACCAATTAACCAATTAATAAAATCTAAATCTAAACCAATTAATAAAATCCTACCTGTAGGTGAGAGTTAGTGATATGACACAAATGATGCCGTACACAGAGTGAAATACTCTCAAGTGGACATGTACATGTATAAGTCATCAACATGGAATAAAATAGACAAGAACATAGAGTATTGAATCACAGAGATATCCAATATCTTAGTGAAGGTATTCCAAGTGTGTTGGCGAGGTCTCCACAAGTCCTTTATGGCTTTCAAAGCTTTTGCTTGTTTTAGCAAGGTATGAAGCTTGGTCAATCATTTCACAGAGCAAAGTGTTTAAACTCATCAGCACAGCTTGGTTCATGCTTTTTAAAAGTTTTTTCCATCACAGTTCTGTTCTGATAAAAAAAATGTATCTTGTCTTGGTTGAAGGACAGTTTTTCAAGCAAGGCTTCTGTCCGAAGCACATGCTTCTGAACAGGCCACTGGGGGTCTGTCAAGTTCCTGGCCACGGGCAGGAGAAACCCCCCACCACAGTCATCTGGGAGATCGGTGAGGGAGCCCTGGGACAGGTCCTGGGCTGAGGCCTTGGTCATGGTGGACCAGTCATGGAGTCAGGGCAGCAGCCGAGTCAACGGTCATCCGAATCATGATTTGGCTATAACCAAAGTCTCTCCAAGATGGGTGCCCCTCAACTTCAGTGCTCAGGGTCGACACCAGTGGAGGGAGTCAATTGCTCGACTTGTACTGAGCTCCCTGCCTGACTGGATGCTAGAGGTGAGACGCGAGTTCACCAATGCTGCGCACCCTGAGAGCCGTCAGGAATCCATGCGTCTGAAGCTCCAGGGGGCTCTGCCTCCAAGACACTACACACTAAACCACCAGGGGCCAAGATCAGCTTTATTAAGGAAGAGCAGCATTGAGGAGGAGGAGGCAGTGCTGAGGGATGACCTGCCACAGTTGCTCCTTGCCAGATTCCTTCTGCGGAAGGAAATACCTCAATATTTCTGTACTGTATGAGCCATTTACATCAAAAACAGGACAACCAATGATCACCTGGGATTAATAAGGTATAGCAGAGCACAGCTGTCTCTTGATGTCTAGTTATAGCCACTCTTCAGCCTTGACAATGTCTGAAGCTGCCACTTGAAATCAAGGACATACTGTACCAGACAGAACAGCCCAGTCAAGTACAGTGCACTAATGAGTCAGGTTGAATCCTGCAGACTGTGCATGCTTTGACAGTTTATTTATGAACTAGGGTAACTCACTTATACTGTATGTATGTGTAAGGTAATTCACTTACCATGCATACACATGCACACGTATTCTGATATGCTGCTTCTTTTGTATTCATCCCAGCAGAGTGATATACAGTAAGATCCCACCTGCTGGTGGTTTCCAGAAGGATTTAGCAACGAGGAAACGGGTTTGATCTGTGATCTCCGTGGCTCGGTGCTTTGTTTTGACAGGCATTACATGTCCTCTGTTCTTCACATCTCTCCATTCTCGAGTCACACCACAGGGACTCGAGAATCGTTCGTCCAAAATATCGTGTTCACAAAGCCACACACACCCCGAGCTTACACACGGTCTGGATTTTCCAGCAGCAAGTCCTCCCTCGAGCTGTGAGCCAGCACCTGTAGCGATGACAGCTTTGGGACTCCGGCCCAAGTTCTATGAGCACTCTGAAATTGACACGTACAACCTTCAGTAATGTTATTACTGTGAAGAAATGCACACCTGTGGGGCATGTTAAATACAGTGAGTCAAATGTGGTAGTCATTAGGAATCTGAACACTCAGCACACAGTAGTGCTAGAGAAAATGAGCTGCCCTGGTTTTTTAATCATATCACTGCCTGCTTCCAATGAAAAAAGTTTTTTTAAATATTAATTCCTGAGAAAGACTATGTGAACTAGATGAAGTGATTTCAAGAGTTTTTATAAATGGCTGGGTGGATTAATGATTGCTCTAACGGATCTCGTCATGCAGCAACTTGAAAGAAACCAGTGTTTTTAAATCATTGTTGAGTGGTTGTTTACCACAGCATCGATTGACAGGATTTCAGAATAATAATGTGATTTACAAAAATACAAGAATAAGAGCTGTTTCTGGAATGGAGACAAAAGCATAGGAAAGGGATAAGGGGGTTAAACACTTAAATAGAGACTTTCCTTTAGTACAAAGGAACAAACATCTTTGAGATTTTGCAAAGGCAACCCGTTTAATTTCGTTCTCCCTGTCCTGCAAATGAACTATTTAAAATATGAACTGAAAGTCGAAAAATTGAAATCAATGCTGAGATTCGTAACTACCAGCTGTGTCCCCTCTGAACATTCTCTAACAAAACAGGAAGCTTCACTGCAAAGTTTTTTTTCTTTGAATGTGTGCCAGTTAAAATAATATAACATTCAAAAGTAATGGTTTTGATTGTATATTTTTTCATTAATAACTTCCTAAAGATAAATACAGAATAATTCTGGTAATTTTAAGGAAGAATAAAGTGCACACTTTCATTTCTTAATTCTTATTTTATCTATCAAATGCCACTGTATGAAATGGTTGGAATGCACAAGACTAAAGTTGTGAATATTTAAGAAACATAAAATAATTATATCAGATTGAAAATAATAATAATAATACACTAAACTCACAGTGTGATATTAAGAACATAAGAAAGGTTAAAAAATTAGAGGAGATTTCAACCTATGGAGCCCATTTAGTAGTTAGTAACTGATCCAAAGATCTAATTCAAATGTTTTAAAGAACCCAGGATATCAGCTTCAACAACATGGATGGGTAGCTTTTCTATACTTGCACTGGGAGTATTATTCTGTATTGCAGCAGAACAGCATTGAATCAAATGATTTATTGCATATACAGGTAAGGCATTGATGTGAGTATGAGTAAATACATATTTCTTCATTTACTTAAGTGCATTTCATAGGTATTGCGTTTTAATACGCATTTAAAAGCTAGATTTCAGAATGGTTTAATGATATTTCAATAAATGTCATTTTGAGTCAGCCTATGTCAGTTATTAAGCCAATATTTTATTGATTTTAATTAGAGAGCCATATTTGTGCTCACAGCCAATTTAAACTGTCATTTTAAAAGTGACACAGTATTTGTAATCTGTTACTTGAACCATTTTTTCTTTCTCTCAGAAGCTTTGGCAGTGAAGTGGCAATTTGGTCTGCCTGGCTGCCTCTTCACACCAGTCACTTGCTGACTTCATTGCTTTTTTTTAATGTGTTAACTCAAGCAATTAACAAAATAAACACTGTGTCTTCAAATCTCCCGGGACCATTGATCTGCTTTTTCTATTACAGCACATTAGCTATGGCTTGGCTTCTATGGACAGCGAGCCCCGATAGTGCATTTCCAGGAGAAACTGCAGTGTTCAGGCTGCCTTGTGGTGAGAATTCCAGACTTGACATCGGCAGTTCAGCCACCCATGTACAAGCTGTGAAGGTGAAGAGCAGGGGACAGAAAACTCGCAACAACAACTGTTTTCCCCAACAAACACTTCATGTCAGATTCCCTAATTACAGCTTTTTTAATGCCTTCTGCCAGGAATTGCTTCTCGTTATCTTTGTGTAAAGTCATGCAATGTTGAAGCTCTTAACCAGACCTTTCCTTACACAAACTGCATTTACTGAAGTCTTGCAGAAACTTGCTGCACTGAGTGCTTTCTGTTTCATTGTTTTGTTAATTATTGAATGCATGAGTGCACTGAAAGCAATGTGAAATATAGCTGCATATTATAATGGAATTAAATGCATTTACACATAGTTTTTAACAATAATAATAATTATTGTTGTGCTTTTCTGGACACTCCACTCAAAGCGCTTTACAGGTAATGGGGATCCCCTCCACCACCACCAATGTGCAGCCCCACCTGGATGATGCGACGGCAGCCATAGTGCGCCAGAACGCTCACCACACACCAGCTCTCAGTGGGGAGGAGAGCAGAGTAATGAAGCCAATTCATACTGTAGATGGGGATTATTAGGAGGCCATAATTGGTAAGGGCCAATGGGAAATTTGGCCAGGACAGTGGGGTTACACCCCTACTCTTTTTGAGAAACGCCCTGGGATTTTTAATGACCACAGAGAGTCAGGACCTCGGTTTTACGTCTCATCCGAAGGACGGCGCCTGTTTACAGTATAGTGTCCCCGTCACTATACTGGGGCATTAGGACCCACATAGACCGCAGGGTGAGCGCCCCCTGCTGGCCCCACTAACACCTCTTCCCGCAGCAACCTTAGTTTTTTTGCCCCAGGAGGTCTCCCATCCAGGTACTGACTAAGCTCACACCTGCTGAGCTTCAGTGGGTTGCCAGTTGTGAGTTGCAGAGTGATATGGCTGCTTTTCCAACTAGATTTGATGGAATTATTTGATAATGTATTGCACTGTGCCCTAAAACTGTTATAAGGAAAAGAATTGTTTGAAAATGGATTGTTTGAAAATGGACAAATTAACCTCCTTAAAGAGAAATAACGCAGCAGTCCTAAAATCTCATAGCTCTGATAAGTTTTAAAATGACATTGGGGGTGAGGAGCTTCAATACTAATACTACTGAGAAACAAGGGCTCTCAGCCAAGTTATATTCCAGAGTCTGGGTCATTACTATTAAGAGTAGAGGGAGGGATCAGATATACTAGAAAATGTCCTCATTTTTTTTCCCTGGAAAATTTTCCAGGCCTGTTTTCTTTAAATTGTTATGAACCGGCACAGGAGGGGAAGGAGACTTATTTCATATTGTTTCCTGCTCATTCGTTGATACAATGTAATTGGTTCTCCTGCACACAGGGCAGCTGGCAGGAGAAGCAAAGTTTCCAGTGAAGAACATGGAGCACAGGTGTCTCTCATTGTGCCGATGGTGCAGACCTTGACCCAGAAGGCCTGCGCTGAAAACATTCCGACACAGCATGTGCGGCACCACTCTTGTGCTTTGAGTTTCAAGCTGAAGGAGAGAGTGGTCTATGCATTTAATGTCATCCCTGGCACAGCTCTTAGTTTCTAAAATGTCATTGATACTACAAATGACCTCCAGAATTATCTGCTGCAGCTATCACTCCCTATCTCAATTCATTCCATCATTAGTTTTGCCCTAGCAATGGGGTGGCATATTTTAAGTTATAACATTCGGGTAATTTGGGTAAATTTTTAAAAATCAAAGATTTGAGGCCGATTCGTTGATAGGGGTGGGTTTTGCAGGGATCTACTTTATGATTGCTATTTTGAATGTGCCTCTTAACCACATAGTCCTAAATTAGGGAGGGGGAGGGGCATACATTTAAAATATTTTTTTTTTATTAGAATGCTGACACGGCATCAGTCGACAATCTGAACAGGAAAATGTTGCCTTAGGTCCCAGCTAACTATAAGGAGGTCATAAAAACTTCAGAAGTGTTGAATGTTGACTGTTGGTCAGCTCACCCCGGCGTCTGACCGGCGTCTGACCTTTTGTAAATCCTGCAAGAGGTTTTAAGAAAATGATGTGAACGAATGCCAACGCGGTTGTTACTGAGTTTTAGTCTGCTTCACATGAACACCACATCCTGGACTGAACAGATCATGGATTTCAGCACAAACTGAGATGTACAGAGGTGTGCCACAAAGGGAACAGAAGCAAAAGCAACAGTATTTGTTTAGTTTATTTTGATTTTCATAATTCCCTTCTTGCTAATGAGGTATTAGTTCACTAAAGCTGCATGTGTCTAATCAGAAATAGAACAGAGGCACTATTCTCAGTTAAATCTCCTCTCTAATCCCTTGCGGTATAAAGGTACTGTATCTTAGTCGAAAGGATTACCTTCTTCATCAGTCTTTTTTCAAATACATAAATGCCAACATCTTACCTGAATCTAAATGTCCCTCAATTTAACTCATCTTGCATTATATTATCATAATATCTCACACCATAAATCCTTTCCTTTACACCTAAATCTCTGCTTTGAAAACTGGGATGACCAACGTGACGAGAAGTACAGTACACTAGCTGACATGACTGTATAACGAGCATTTTATATCAAGTGACCCTTTCAACAACAGCAAATAAGTCCGCTATCTCTTTGAACAAATTGGATTTCGATACAAGGAGCTCAGCTAAAGGGCTGAGAAGAATAAGATGATGCTCTTTGATAAGGTCAGCAATGTAAGTACACATCGGCGTATTTGTGAGGCCAGCGAAGCGGTCTACGCGTCCAGAAATCATCACTTTTCAGAGAGCTGGTGCTCTAGATGTCCCGGGCTTGCACTGAAAATGCCGTCAAGTGTCCAGTATTTGATACATCATAAACCACATCATTATCATCGTCGTTATGCCTGAATTAAAACTACCGACGGGAGCCCAACAGAAACCAGGGGTGGCGGACGGCGATTGGCCGGGTTGCGCGAAGTCCTTTTAAATCGCGAGAAAACTTTGGGAATCACACCACGCTGTGTTAACATCGTATCTCTGGATATTTATTCTCACGTATAACATACATTATATGGGGGTTCTGGAAGACTACACACTTTTTTTCTTTTATTCATTCCTGATCTCTCGGCAGCTACAGTCCCCGGCTCGCCCAGGCACCGGGACAGTCCGGACCCGTCTAGGCGCTGCCTGCGCCGCAAGTCGCTTTACGGCAGCGTGATCCACACACCGCCGCAAGAAATGAAACCCGGCAGAGCTGAATGAAAGCAGAAAGGGGGCGGGAAGGGAAGGGGGGGGAGTGCTGAATTGTATCCGTGCCGTCGCCGCTTCCCCCGCACAGTCTCAGTCTCGGATACAGGTGGCCCGGGCACGACGACAGGCATGGTCTGCACAGCTGCCCCGCACGGTGTGGCGCTCCTGCTCGGCCTCGCCAGCTGCGCTCTGCTCCTCGGCCCGGCGAGGTGCGAGGACGGAGCCGAGGAGGACGAGCACTCGAAACATCTGTACACGGCCGAGATGTTCGGCAACGCCGTCGAGATCGCCCCGCACTTCGTCATGTTCTTCGCCCCCTGGTAATGGGTTTTTATTCCTCTGCCGGTACAACAACAACAAGAACAGCAGCAAAAAGGGCTGTCGCTCGATTCGAGGTGTTAACGTTTTTAGGATGGCCTTATCCGCCTTCGCCCGTAAAACCGCGAGTGCAACCAGGGAAGAAGGAGGGGGGGGTGGGAAAGATTAGTGGGCCGCCTGGGTTTGTGAAGTCTTAATGGAGCTCGAATGTAACGTGAGAAGCAAAAAAAAAAAAGACTTTTAAAAGCCCATTGTTGCACGTCGTGTCGTGATCGGCAGGACGCACGGCCGATTTGTTAACGGGACATGAATAGGAAAATAAACTAGACGGTTCCTGACGCTCTCAAGGCGAGATTAGGATCTGAAAGGGAGGTTTTGCTAAACTTTTTTTTTTTTGTTCTTAAAACAATGGGCGCTTTGGGATGCCGCGGGAAGGAGGGTCCTTTTAGGGACGGGTTCGGTTGGGGATTAGTGATTTATTGTGGAAGCGAGGGAAGAGGACGAGCTTTAAATGAGTAGTTTTCTCTTGCAGTCATGTTGCTCTTGCACGGTAGAACAAAAGTGTATCCAAGTGGCCTAAAAAGGATTTGATGTCCCAGCGTCAGCTCTGGGATCCGGAGTTGTGCCGTGGCTGCTGACGTGGCTAGTACTGACGTATCTCTTACAGACGGATATAGCTACACACCTAGATTGAATAATTTTTGGTCAGCATAGCATTACTAGTTTATACGAGGAATTGCCTTTTCAGCAGCCTGTTTTGAACTTTAACACGTCCTTGATCTGTGACTGCACGCGTGAACTAGGAAATGTTTAAACTCGAGGTCTGCTTCGATTGAACATTACCTTGTCGGATCTGCGGTTTAGGTCAAGGAAGTCTAAGGCAATGTCACTGTGAGGTTCTTATGCATGATATGTGCCAGAGGACTGCAGTATTCGTCCTGGACGGTTGGTGTGTGTCTGCAGGGTTTCCAGGCAGGTCGGTGGGTCCAATAAACCCAATAAGAAGTTGATTTTTAATTCATTAGGGTTAATTAGAGCTAATGTTTCATGAAACCCTGCAGACACAGTGGCTGTTCGGGATCAGAAATGAAGACTGCTGCCTTTGGGTAATCACAGGGCACAGAATCATTTCTTTCCGACTTTTTTCTGATTTTTAAAAAATTATTACCAGTTATTTGTATTTTGATATCAACATTGCCACCTTTTATTTGGTGAAGAGCCACTACTTGAAAGCAGATGGGAAACCAGCAGGTTACTAGTCTAGTGTGAAGCAGCAGCTCCCAGAGAGCTAGGGGCTGTCGTAGAAGTGATCCAGTTAGGCCGATACTGACCCGATTCAGGTCGTCACGTGCCCAGCTGGGCACTGACCCAGACTGAAATCCAGGGGGGACCCCGAGCTCAGCTGTGAAGGGGCGCTCGTGCTGCAGTCTGCAGCCTGAGTGCAGAGCACACACTAACGTCCGAACATCACAACCTCCCTGCTGCTGTCACCAGACTGTTCAGTTCCATTTCCACAGCCTGCAGCTCCTCGTCTTGAGCCGTTCTCTCACTACTGGCGCCTCTCTGGAGTGAAAGTGTGAAGGCCAGGCTGTCCCAGCTTTGAGTGGCTCATTGACTGTCGCAGGGGCTGAGGTGTAGCCTAGCTGGTGAGACGTGTCTCACCCCCCCCCCCCCCTTCTGTCTCCTCAGGTGTGGCCACTGCCAGAGGCTCCAGGGCACGTGGAACGAGATGGCGGACAAGTACAACAGCATGGAGTCGCCCCCCGCCTACGTTGTCAAGGTGGACTGCACGAAGGAGACCACGGTCTGCTCTGGACAGGGCGTCCGAGGGTACCCCACGTGAGTGTGTTTCAGGAACACGCGTGTGCGGTTTGCCTTCGTGTGTACAGGGGGAACTCCGGATGGGGCCAAATGAATGAAAACGGCTGCACGGGGGATCCTCACCTCAAGCAGCATTGGGGAGCAGGAAAAGACACCTGGCCTCCTCTCGCTCAGAACCGGGTTTTTTCACCTCATCCAGAAAGACACAGACATTGCTGCCGGTCACTGGAGGGGGTCTGGGTTGTGCCAGCAAGGCATCTCGACTAAAAACATAAGATGAAATACGCAGACGAGGCTGAAGAGTATCCTCTGACTGACTTGTCTGTCTGTGACGGTCATTTTACACCTGCTCTTTTTGTGGTTGCTCCTGGAATTTCTTCTCTTTGTAGAAGAGTGATTGGTTTGGTAGCCGTCCCTGAAGAGGACCAGTTGTAGATGAATAGTGTTCTTTTAGTCCCATTAGTGTGTGGCGCTCCCTCTGGATTCACACATCAGGTGCTTGACTGTTCTGCGGGTCTCTAGTGTATTAAATTATCGTACCAAATGTGTATAATAATACTGGTATTGAAAGAGAAGTGGAGCATGTTTATTCTTGAGCAATTTGATAAGATGGGGAAGCTTGGCGGTTTTTATTGTTCTTCCTTCCTTTATTTGTTATGGGATTCAGCGTTCTCTACGGCAAACATTCAACCGATGACAAATTTTCTTGTTCTACTCCAGACAATTAAAGATGCAGTGGCGCAGAGGCGTTTAACATTCAAGGCGCATAGCTCGATCAAAAGCAGTTGTCAAGTGCCCTGCTGCGTGGCTTTGGTTAAGTGAAAGAAGAGGCCACGGTAAAATAAAAGACTGCATGATGTTTTATTAATGCCTGTCGAAACTTTTAAATGGAACACCTCATGCTTTCCATGTTGCTCTCTGTCTGTAGTAGTAATAGGAAATCTGAATCAAGCAGATAACATCTCACATGGCATAGCTGGAAAAAGCCGTCTCATTTAACAAGAATGTCTCTCAGTCTTAGGCAGAGGGTAGCAAAGAACGTCTTGGTGTTACTGCTTGACATGTTGCAGACTTTAAATGTTATATCTAAACTAGTGTGTGAGCAGTTAAATCATCGTTAATCTGTTGTGTAATGATTTTGCTTTTGCGGTTTCACCTAATGATTCCCTTCATTATGTAGACAAGTGTTAATGTTATACAACATTTAACATTGCTGACGGTGTAGCGTTAAGCTTGTTTGGACTGTGTTTTGTGTTAAAGATTGCTGAATAACAAGCTTGATTTATTCTCTCCCAAACTATCGCAGATGAGTAACGGTCACAATTGTTGTAATATTGGAAACTAAAGGAGGCTTTGAGGAAACTGTTGATGCTCACAGAGTGTACATATTTTAATTCCTGAAGGCGGCTAAGATGTCATGAGATATTTACACACCACTGTATTTCGTAAATTTTTAATTTTTCTTTGTTGGAGATGCAGCTTGTTAAAAAATATTGCATAATATGCGTGAAATTGAAGTAAAAACCAGTTGAATCTTTACCTGGTGCTTCCCCACTTTGATTGTTTTTGGGGATTTTGAAACTACTGTACCTTGGAGATATATTTCTGTCTTTGTTTCACAGCAAGGATCTCTTCAGTTTCAAGATGCACACGAATGTTCATTTGTGTGTTTTGTGTTCTTGGACATATCCTGACTCTACAGTATTGTATAAGTGCAATGAAAACGGGCTGCTTTAAAGTCGCCCTTTAGAGTTTATAACCTACTGAATAGCAGATTGGGATGTGAGAATGTGAAAAAGCTACCCAGCTGTGGTGTTAAAGCCAGTTCCCTGGTTTCCTTCCAGAAAGGCCTGGATTGGATCCATTAACTACTAACTCCCCAACAGGCTTCATGGGCTCTTCTCTTTTGGAAACCTTCTTGGGCTCCACAATGTTTTTGAAGTCTTACAAAAGAACCTGGTTTGGCGCCTACATGTCACATAAACTGCCCATCTGTATCTGTATACACACTGTCCGCTGTGCGCGGTCTGCATGCTGCTCTCACAGTGAAGTGGAGGGGTCCTGTAGAAACTGCTGTCCCTCTTGCGTTTTTCAGTCTGAAGCTTTTCAGACCGGGTCAGGAGGCTGTGAAGTACCAGGGACCCCGAGACATGAAGGCACTGGAGGACTGGATGTTGCAGACTCTGGAAGAGGAGCCTGCTGTAAGTCTCCTAGGCGGTCCATTCTTTCCATTCGTTGGGTGTTCATTTTCTGCTTTGTTTTTCAAAGGCCCGAATGAAAACTGCAGTCTCGGGTGTTGGGAGAAACAAGAGGCGGCACTGTTCAGATTCACACACTCTTACACACAGAGACATTTGAAGAAGCTCAAAGTTCGATCCTTAACTAGATTGCGCTTTGGCTGGAAACTAGTTCTGCACGGTAATAAACCCAGTGAAAGGCATTGTTTTAATTATCGTAGAAGTAATTACATTTTTAGTATGCCTCGTGCGTAGTGAGACAGTGAGGTCTAATAACTCGTCAGGATTTTAAACGTGCCACAGCGGACCCGCACTACAGCTTGTTGCCGTTCTGGCAAGTAGGATCAGACTCTCCCGCGTGGGTTTTCAGTTCTCGCACGGGTTAGTTATAAAGCAGAAAGAAATGTGGGGTAGCCGTCTCCTCGTCTGCTGCTGGGGCGGGCGGTGCCCGGCGTGAGCGGTGGATCTCTCGTGGGAGTACGCGCCCGTTCGGCCCGAATCACAGCGGGGTGGTCCTGTCGCCTGCAGCCGCCGGAGTCCGAGATGGAGCCCCCCCGAGCCCCGGAGCCGAAGCAGGGCATGTACGAGCTGACCGCGGCGGGCTTCAAGGAGCACATCGAGCAAGGTACTCCCAGGGGCTTGTCGATCTGCTTCCAGTCCTTTTTCGGCGGGAGTTGGGAACGGAGAGGACAGCGGTTCTCACGGGGGGCGGCGATGACGGCGGAAGGGGTTCCTCAGTCAGTAGGGGTCAGGTCGTCCCCATGGGCGAGACGTCGCCAGCGTGCGCTTGGGCCAGACTTACGAATTGCGGCGTGTGAGGGGGGCGGGGTGGGCGTTTGCCGGCCTGGGACATCTGGGCCCCTGGGACATCTCTGTGAGGTTTAGGGGGGAGAGGTGTGGCTTGTCCTCTCAGCGCCGGGTCTCCGCTGAGGTCGCTGGCGGGGCAAACGGCTCGGCCCGGCGGGCGCTCTTGCAGGTACTGCTCCCTGCGCTCCGGTTTTCGCTGGGGGGCTGGGGGGTCTCTTTCGTGGAACAACTGGGCCGTTTTGTGCCTCAGCAGCCAGTTAAGCTCTTGCCCTTCTCTCTTCCTTAGGGTATCACTTCGTGAAGTTCTTCGCTCCCTGGTGCGGTCACTGCAAGGCGCTGGCGCCCACCTGGGAGCAGCTGGCCTCCGTGTTCGAGCACTCGGACAGCGTCAAGATCGCCAAGGTGGGCTGGGTCGGCGGACCTGCTCGTGTGTGTGTGAGAGAGAGAGGTTCGCCTTGCTGCCTGCGGACCAGCCTCTTCACCGACGGGATCCGCTGTAACCAAGCTCTTCTTGTCTTCCAGGTGGACTGCACCCAGCACTATGAGATTTGCTCTCAAAATCAAGTGCGTGGATATCCCACTCTGCTCTGGTTTAAAGACGGAGAGAAGGTATGTGTGTTTAGAAATTGACTTGGGGGGTTTCGACGGCCAGGGTACACTTGAACAGGGGACGCTATAGGAGCGATGAGTTATTATGGTATCTCTTTAATCTGTCGAGCTGCCCTCGGCGCTCTAGGGGCAAGCATTGCAATGGGTTAGAAAAGGAGCGGGAGACTGAAATTGAGTTTCTTTCTTATTTGTGAAAGAGCACTAAATGGTATAATGCTACAAACCAGAAGATTTTCTTAAATCTGAAAGTACTGTATTCCTGTTAGTTCTTTGTGCCGTAATGGTATCTGGTTCAGTCCTGTGTGCACCAGCCCTAAGATGATGCTGATTTCTTTTGTGTATTGTTATAGATCTGCAGCCTCCTTTAGCTGGTTGGAAATTAATGATCACGTCTCTCCTGCTCCTCCTCCTTGTTTAACATCTCATTGTCCTTCCAGCTCAGCAAAAGAAAAAAGGCTCTCAGAAGGGATATTTCGTGTAGCTATTTAACATGCGATGCACAAAAATGAATCCTGCGTGACACATGTTTGCAAGCAAGCCAGAAAGGAAAATCTCCCTCTTTCTGGAGATAGGTTTAATGCCTGGTGGTGTGCTGTGCTGATGTCATCCAGGCAGATCAGTACAGAGGGAAGAGGGATCTCGACTCCTTGAAGGAATTTGTGGACAGTCAACTCAAAGCTGCTGCAGAAGCTCCGGAAGACTTGCAGCCGAACGAGCCTGTGCAGCAGGCTGAGGAGCCAGCTGAGGAGGAGGTACTGAGCTGGAAAGCTTGTGTCTGTATCCACAGCATTCTGGGACGGGTGAACATGCCACATGTGTCATCTGTCTCTGAAACCCTCTGATCGTCAGATTTGTAAATGTTCCTCAAGCCAAACAATATGAGTCTGAAGTAATCAAAACCATTGACAGAAGCTCATCGAGATTTATCTTCTTCAGCGATGTCTTTTCTTTTGGCAAATTTTCAGTCACCTCAGTAACGCTGTTCAATGGTCTTTAAATGATCCTGTATTTTAGGCCATAGTAGGGTTAGGGTTCCAAGAACCATTAGATGTTGACTGCAATTATACTTCTGGTTGCACTTTAAATGACCAAATTAAGAGAGTTTACACAGAAGAACAGTTTTTCTTACCACTTTTGATCTGACTGAGTTTTGTAATACAATTACTGAACAGTGCAGTCTATACAGTATAAGCAGCCAAAAATCTCTGGGAAAAAAAAATTGAAAGCAAATTAGCACTCATCTTAAAGTTCACTTGAACCCCACAATCCAGCACTGAGCGCAGAAAATGTCTAAGTAGTGTGGGAATGCACATCCCCGCCTCAGCCACAGGATCGTTTTGGCTGAACTGAATTTCATTTCTTCGACTAGATGGACACTGGGATTGTGGACATCTGATCTGTAGCTGATGGCCGTGAAAGGCAAAGCTCTCATGTGCCGCACGCTGTCATGCCCGTGTGCTTCTCCATTGAGCAACTTTTGGTCATAGGCAACATTTAAAAAAAGATATTGACAGTTCTACCTTAACAGCATTGTTTTCTGTTAGTGGCATATTTAATCTGTGGGTTGCTCATGTTTTTGCATAGGTTTCTAGATTTAATGAGCATATAGGTTTTAAGGCAGATGCTTTACCAGTGAGGCTATTGCCTGCATTTAGCCCATGTACAGGCTTTGCACGACAATCAGTTTTGCTCAGCAGGACGGTCAAGTAGCAATTATGGCTAAGCTAGCTATTTCCTCCTGCTGATGCAAATTCGTTTAAAATCGAAATCTTTGCAAGACTGAGCTGAAGGTTACATCATCTCTTAAAACTTAACCCCTTAGCCTAAAAGGGTTTTGTGCTTCTAACTTAGTGATTAGCAACTCACCCTGGCAAACCCTAGCAAATTTCCTCTGTACCTCCTTTATCAAGATGGAATTAAGTTCACTCAGTGTTAACACAAGTTATTCTGGGCCAATGATGTGTTTTCTTCTTAAGAAAAGTTTAGCCTTCTATTTCCAGATGCAGTTTTCTTTTGAACTCCTCAAAAACCTGATGTCTGTTTTTGTTTTTTTGCAGTCGAGTGTATTGACCCTCACGGAAAGTAATTTTGATGACACAGTCTCTAAAGGTCTTACGTTTGTCAAGTTTTATGCCCCGTGGTAAGTGAATCATCCTCATTTACATGGGAAACAATATTCAGTGATTGTAGATTGAGTCAGATCGTAGATTTTGCAGACTTGTCTTTAGTAGTACAGTTTATTGTATGGAAAAGTGACTGAAGATCTGGAAGATATCGAACTTGAATTAATAGTATTGAAAAGATTGCTTTTCTAATTTTAGATGTAATGTTGTGTGTATAACAGTTGTACCTTACCCCTGTGCATCTCTGTTGCTTAAATTACAGTGTTGATTTTTACTGTAGTGCTGTTATGAAAAAAGAGTGCCTGGAATTTCATGTCTAAATCTGTTTACAACAGATCCTTAATGATACCGCCTTCCTGTTGGACACAGCACAGAGCTGTTTCAAGCAAGGGAAATCTGTCTTCGCTGGCCTATCAGTTGAGCATGCGCCTTAGTGCTGACCTAGCTTCATACCAGGCCAGACGGACAGGAAGAATTCATTTCATTATCTGCCTTTCTGATCGTCTCAGACATTTCCTCAGTGGCTAATAGAGGAGGGCATCCAGTCTTCTGGAGGACACCAGAGCAAAACGCTCACAAAGGCTTCCATCCTAGTGCGTGCCATTGAAGGTTGCAATCTGTTTATGTTCTTAGGTGTGGTCACTGTAAGAATCTTGCTCCGACTTGGGAAGATCTATCGAAGAAAGAGTTTCCTGGGCTAACAGATGTGAAGATAGCCAAAGTAGACTGCACTGTGGAGCGCACACTCTGCAATCGATTCTCTGTAAGAGCCTCTCTTTTTGGAATCCTTTCAGCATTCACGTACCGATCGCGGTCTTGTGTCTAAACCTGCAACAGAAAATGATGACCAGGAATTATTTTTATAACCAAAACTGTGTTTTAGTGGTTGGTAAGCTGGCCAGACATTTGGTTATGAATGATATTTTCTGTGTTACAATCTTTGTATTTAGACTTTTCAACCACTTAGAACCACTAAATAGGAATTTAGATTGAAACAGAGAAACACTCTCCGGAGTGCATTGCAGTGTTTTCCTGCAAGCATTTTCTGACGTTTTAGTTGTGACTTAATAACACTTTGCGCCTTTTCGTTAATCAAGTCTAAGGCATAAAGTACAAACGATTGCAGCTGCTGGAATGCTGTTGAATGTTCTCAGCTGCTGCGGACTGGTCATGAAATTGGAGGTGGGCTTGAAGCTCTGTTTCCCCCCCCCAGCCTGTGCTAGCTGGGCGAATGGGTGCCCCGCAACGGTGTGCCCAGCAAGGGGCAGAATCCCCAGCCGGGGTGCATCCCACCTCGCAGCACGTACCTCTGAGTGGCTTTCTGATGATGGCTGTTTTTCGAATTCGAGAGGAAAGAGGTTTCAAACGGGCACTCCCCTTGCGGGTGCTCGCGCGCTGCGGAGCGTGCCTTGAGCCGGAGGGGGGTCCGGGGCGACGGAGCGAGCCGTGACCCCCCGGTGTCCGCTCTGCCTTGCAGGTGCGGGGCTACCCGACGCTGCTGATGTTCCGGGCGGGGCAGCAGGCGGGGGAGCACAGCGGGGGCCGGGACCTGGAGAGCCTGCACGGCTTCGTGATGCGCCAGGCCAGAGACGAGCTCTAACGCCGCCGCCGCCGCCCGCCAGCCAGCCACCGTCACGCGCGGGTCGTCCCATCGCGCTCGGAGCGGCTGTTTCCGAAGCAGACGCTGCTGTGCGTTTTATTTTTTTCCTTACGGTATTCTGTGACACAACGGAGTTGTGCTAAGGCGGGATTACAAGTCATCAGGTGGACTTCCGACGGGGGGGAGAAACGGGAGTCAGCTTCTTCAGTGGGCTGGGGAAGTGGGAACGAGCCTTGTCTGATTCGTCTCTCTTTAATAGCCAGGGCCTGGGTTTTTCATATGAAAGGGCCAAAGCTGAATGAACACTGTTTCACAAAAGGTACTTTTGCTGGTAAAGGAGACTCAGAATAGCTTTACCCAGTCTGCTTCTTCCCAGCTCCCAGTCTGCTTGGGGTTGACCCTGTGCCCTCCCTGTCTTTCAGCTGTGAAATAAAAACCTCCAAACTGACAGAATGGATTGCACAAAGAACATCGAAATGTTTGCTTTTTACCCTTTCAAACCCCAAATCCAGTTCTCCTTTTCTATACCCGTTTCATATAACAAATTGTACTTATACTGTATAATGGAGGGAAATCACTTTTAGAAATCAGTACTTCTGTATTGATTGTTTGCTCCACTACCTGGCCAGTGTTTGTTTTTACACTGCAGAATAGACTAATTTCTATATTACTGATGGCCTAAATCCTGGTTCTGTTTACTACCTGAGTACTTGATCAGTTGTTATTAAACATTTTTATATGATTTTTCTGAAAGTCATTAACAGTTGATTGCTCAAAACAATTTATGGAACCTTTATTAAATGTTTAATTTACCTATAAACCACCTTGGAACCTGGTGAGAGGTGTTACAATTATGCTGTTAATTGAATAATTAGACCAGCTTCAACTGCTCGTGCGGAATTAAAACCAGAAGACAAACTAGGCTGTGCAGGAAGGGAGTTTGAAATGACCTCCTGAAAACAGCAATGCCATAAAAAAACCTTTCCGGTCTCTTAGGAATTTGTTTTAAATACTGTAATGAAACACTCTCTTGGATTATGTGGAACTTGGCACTGTAACCTGAAGCTGTGCAAGGGAACGTGCACAGTGTCTCTGATGCTGTAATGTCATTTGATTGCACCATCTGCCTCCTCCTTGACATCGATTATAAAACTTAGTTTTGCAGCTGCTTCGACAGAGGTGTCACAGGGAAGGTTAAAAGCTGCGTAGGGTGGTTTTGCTGAGGTTTTCGGTCCGTGGCTGATGGCGTCAGTATTTTTGTATCCTTGGGAATAGTTCATTGGATTTTTTTTACAGAAAGTTGCATCTTTTGTAAACCTACAAGCCCTAATATTGCCTGCTTTGCCCTTGTGCTTTGAAAAGCCAGAGCAGCTACAAGCTACTGCTGTTTGCTGTGGTGGACGAATTATAAAACTGCTGTTGCAAAGTGCTGGGGGTTGTAGTCCCATGTTTTAAGCTTCTCATGTCAGTCTGTTTCTGTTGTGTCACTACACCAAGGAACCGGCGCATAAAATGTTTACAGTCTTGAATGAGTATACTATTGACTGCTAACGTATCAGAATTTTTGTAAAGCTAGTTTGCTGCATCCAAGTTAAATATGATTGTTAACAGAAGCAGGAAGATTTAATGTCATGATTGTGTTTGGAACATTACTCATGTGCTGTTGTAATCATGAGCTGCTTCATCTGGTCAACTGAGACATGCAGTAGCATATTCTTTTAAAGGACTGAGTAATGCAGTATCTTTGCAAGAAAAAAAATGGTCTTAGTTTTTATTCCTTCTTATGAGAATTAAAGATCCTCTTGGCAGCCCTGAGAGAACAGAGGAAGCACTTACCCTGATGAAAAAAACACACTTTCATCTAGAAAACTTGACTTTATCTGGGCTGCTCCAGCACTGCACAGGGAGAGCTGTTACGGTCGTTGTAGCGGCATGCTTTAATTTAGGAGGAGAACGGATATCAAGTAGTCTTTCGCGCTCCGAGATGCACTCTTATCCAGGTTTCAGTGGCTCGATGGGATGTCTCTTTCCAACTCGGACCCTCCTGAGGCATGTTGGGAGTTCCCTTACGGGTGGCTAGTGCCAGCTCTAGGGACGCCCTCATTTTCCTCCCTACTCTTTGCTTCCCCAACCCTCTCCTGAGGCTCACGATTGACACACATGGTACTAAACTCAAGCTGTGGAGCCCAAATCTTACACCCGTCCTGTAACTAAATATCTCAAGTGTTTCTAGCCCTCGGGTTTTGACCACAACAGTACAAGTCCAGGTTCATTTTATGTTCTTCTCTTTATTTGGAGTAGAGGAATTCTGTGCAGATGCCACCGTTATGTGCGAGTCTTTCTCCATCAGTAAGGATAAACAGGGAAGCCACTTAAAATACCAGTAAAATCGTTACGCATAGCACATGGTGTAGACATTAAAGACTCCAGTGAAGGAAAGCAGTAATGTTTATGAGGGTTGTACAATACTAAAGAACATTTTTTGTACAAAAAGTCAAAATGAAAAAGAAAATTGTTTACATGACTTTCTGACACTTTTCGTAATAAACATTTTTCAAAAACATTGTCTGGTCTTGTGTAATTGAAAGTATTGTGTAATTCAAAGCGTGAAATAAATAAGTAGAAAATGTACAAGTATTTACACAAAAATGAAACTCCAAATGACTGAAAAAAAATGTAAACAGCAGCTTACAAGAGGTATTTTTTCTCTTATGATTTGTAGCAGGTTAGGCACAAAAGGTGATGTAGCTTTCTCAGTTCATATGTGAGGTTTTAAGCTAATGCCTTTACTTCTTCAGTAAAAGAGAAATATCTGTTCAGGTCTTAAGGCATCTCTGTGAAGCCAGTAGCTATGTGGCTGAACAGGGGCCCCCACCTGGTTCAGCTAAGAGAGGACCTGCAGTGCCCAAACTCCGCAGGTTCGAGTTGAGACGCGCCAGCAGCTCAGGGGGCGAGGAATTCGCCTGGGGCAGTGCACAGTTGGCAAGGGTGGGGAATTGGTCAGGTGGGGTTGACTGATACAATGTCAGCAAAAGACACCTGTCCTCCAATCAGCACGAGCTCTCCAGCCAGGTCCCCTGGGGACTGTGGAGTGCAGGCAGGCATGGAGGGGAGAAACACGCACACTTGCCCCCTCTGTCCTCCCCCGGCACAGGACTCGTGGCTAAAGAGCTGGGTCTTGAAACTGTTGGCGATTCTAAACTAGGTGGGTACAAATCACTTTAAAAAAAAATCTTAAATTAGAACCTACTGAAAAACAAAACAGGCCTCTCAAATTATCCTTTTTTTTGGGGGGAATCAGCATTGGTTCAATGATTAGGGTTTGAAGTAAACCTTCCCCGTGTTACGTCTGTTTTCACACCAGAAAACCACTGTACAGCCACATTTACTAATTAGGCTTTAAACGTTTATTAATTCAACATGTCTTATGGGTTCTAAACACAGCGGTCTGCGCAAGGGAGAAGGGCGAACGCACAGGAATGGCAAATCTCTGTGCCGCGGGCGTGCGGTACTTCTTCCACAGCGCACCGCGGAAACCCAAAGACGACGACATCCCTTGCCGAGCCGTTTCGGCAAAAACCGGCTAACGTTGTTGCTGTCAAGACAAGGGCACTTTTCAGAGTGCTAAAAATACAGGTTGGCTTTCTTTTTAAAAAAAATAAAAACCAACAACAACGCCCTGCCTGTGATGCAGGTGTCCCGGAGGAACCCGTGAGCTCTTCCGTTTCACCAGCAGGAAGGGCGCAGGGCGCACGGCGAGGCTGTGGCGATCTTGGGGGGGGGAGGGGGTGACGGGGTCACCTGTGTGTTCATTCTTGCAGTGTTTTTTGGGGGGGCAGACGAAGGCAGCCTCTCGCCATCCAAAGGTTTCGCCCGAGTCGTGTGCGGGGGGGGCACGGAGGAGAAGATCTGGAAATGCGAGGTCTTTCTTTCGGCCTTGGACGCCCCGCTTCCAGACGCCCCCGGAGGGAGTCTTGCCGGTCTCCTCCGAAGGGGCGCCCGGAGGGCGAGCCGGCGTCAGTGGCAGCCGCACGCCCGCACCACCATGTTCTTGTACTTCTTCAGGATCACGTTGGAGTTGTCGTCGAAGTACAGGACCGAGATGGCGTGCAGCTTCGTCGGGGCGCAGCTGGGCTTGGGGACGTTCTCAGGGTTCATGAGGTGGACCTGTAGGGGTGTAAGACGCGGACAGGTAGGTTTTCAGGGACTACGATCAGTAAATATCTGCAAAACTGAACAGAGCTGAAACTACGGAAGCTTAAGCATCTCGTGCAATACAGGTATTAAAAAAACGAAAGTGAACGATTCCTCACATCGTTTATGTCACAATTACATCACTAACAGCAGAGGTTAAAAAAAAGTGAATGGCACTCGTATATGCTATTCCAATCGATTTTAAAGGCTGTCTGCACGACTAGTCACAGTAATGCCCTCAACCTGCATGAAGAATTTATTACAGTAGGTGTGGGTTCAGTGACTGCAGTCGATCAAGGTTCTGACTGAAGGTGCAAATCAGATTAATAGCGGTATTTTGTCTATATAGTCTAGATAGCATGTAGCTATCTTAAAATATTCCAGAAGGTTAAAACAAATAAAATAGTTAATAGCCAGTAATTAAAACACACAGGAGTACTTGGTTGTGATTATGCATGAGCATCTGGTCATGACAGTCATGCTTCAAGTTTTGAACTTCATTTCTAGTACCCAAAGTGTAACTACAGGAGCACGATGCGAATACATTCTGGGAATTTTGGTTTCTGAACTCAGTCTTGCTTAAAAAAATTGAAATGACTTTAATCCCACTGTTCAGTCATTTTCCAATTAAATGTCTCACTACTTCAAGGTTTTTACTACATTTGTCTGTTCAGAGGTGTGAAGAAACCAACCTGTTTTTCCACTCTTTTACAAGCTTGTAAACCCAAATTAAAGAAGTGATTAAGCACATTACAACTCCAGATTTTTAACTGCCCTGACCATGAAATTTCCAGGAATTAGATTCTTGTCACAATATTCAGAGATGTCCAGGAAACCACAAAAAGGTTGTCGACCCTTGAGTTGCAGTTTGACTTACGGGTGTGCCCATTAGCTCTTGCCCAATCACAGTGCTACAGGTGCCACATCGCTCCGCCTCTTGTGTCGATCAAATCAAGGTCAACAGCCACAGATGGCTTTTTCCACTGCAAGAAGCACTCAACGGCGCAACGCAGATGGAGACAAGAATACGGCACTGGCAGGCCTACAAGAGTCCCATCCTCTCTGCACGAGCTGGGAGACGCCGTCAAACTGGTCCCATTGAGCCGAGTAACTGGCTAACCGAGGCCGTCGGGCAAACCTGCTCTCCAGGATCACGACTGCCCGTCCCCGATGAAGCCATATGGTACGTGAAACTGGGAAGAGTGACAGCCCCAACACAGGCCCCTGGGGGCCCAGGGCGTGGCAAGACGGGCGGATCAACCTGACCCGAAGGACCCGAAGGCGCTCACCAGTGTCTGGACGATGGCGTGATTTGTGGCGTTCATGTGAGCGTTCAGAGGAAAGGAACATTCTCCGTCGCAGTAGTTTGCCGCATACCCCTCCGGCGCTATGATCCAGTCCTGAAAATGGAGGAAACACCTGAAGACGCAGTAGAGATAGTGCCGTTTCCTGCTGAAGTAGGAACATCCACGTTAAAGTGCTCATTTTTCTGCTGCATTCAACGTTTTTTTCCCCTATTATTTTCAAGTTTAATAAAATTGTATCAGTGGAAATAAGGGGGTCATGGTTCCTGTTTTTTTTTAAGTCAACACTTTGTTTTGAATGCTAACATTCATTTAAGTAAATTTAAAAATGTAGGGTTATGTCCATTTAAAAGAATCAGAATTATGTCCGATTGTTCCAGTGGCTTTCAGCAGATGAAACACTTCATCTTGATAAATATCTGCCATTTGATTAATCACATTCTAGAAAATAGTTCTTCACTGCAAGCTGCTTAGTAGAGTGATAGAAAATGGAATTATGTCTTTTCACACAAAAGGTAGTATTCCTGCCTCAATATTACACCACTTATCACAGCTAGATTCGGTTTTATGCTGTCAAACGAGATCTCTGTCTCTCGAGACGTATGAATTTATCTTGGGATATATGAATGTTGTAATTAGATTTGTCAGGCAGTGTCTTGTTTTATGAGGAATGCACATCCGTCCCTCGAGAACACACACATCCTATTGTTTCTGCAATTCCTTTCAATGTGGAAAACCCTGAAAGAAAACAGTGCCCTATGCCAAACCTCAAAGCGGCAGCTATCTAGATGAACCGCTCTCCTCTTCCCTCATGGGTAGCGCAGAGCCCTGACATGAACCCTGCAGGGCACAGGGCCTGCTTGATCAGTGCCTGCAGAGGAACATGCCAGTTTCCCACTGGTGTGACCGCTGATGGGGAAGAGCCCAGCCTCTGAGCTGGCAGTAATTCAGCACAATATGAGGATGTGGGTAAGAGCAGTAAGGGCTGCTTTATCTAGTTTAATGAGTAACTTCTCTTGAATTCCTTCTCTTTCTCTGAACAGCTTCTAAACAGAAGGACGCATCTCACAGAAAGTACATTTCAGGTTGTTTTTTTAAACCAATGCTTGTCAAGTAAATCGTTTTAGCTCATAACGAAAAGAAATGTGGTACTACCGGCAGCGTTTTCTTTCTTTAAAAAAAAAAACTTCCATTAGAAACCTTTTAAATGTGTTGTTATTGCTGGCAAGGAGTTAGCAGTCTTCCCAGCTGATTCATTACTCCTTGAGAAAGATTCCAGTAGCTCGGATGACAAAAATGCTTATTCCTTAAAAGCTGTAAATACTCGCTTTCTACCATCTGTCAAAGACTGACAATTCCAGGGTTTTCCCAAGCCCTGGGTCACTTAAGATTTCAAAAACCTCTGGAAAGTTTCTCCCCCTTAACATCTTTATTTCCATGCTTCATCGTCCTCATCTGCAGTAAAAGCACAGTGCTAGTATCACAGTGGCTTTTACGAACTTACAGGCTTTACAAATTGTTCTCCACTCATTCGTAGATGGAAAAATTCACATGGCATTGGATTTTAATCAGGTTCAACCCATTGAACCAAGCAAACCAGCGCAGACAGAACCAGTTAGCTCAACTGAAATGAGCTGTGTTGACTTGCGTTTTTAGTAATTTCATGAAGCATGCATTCAATTTGAAATGCACAATTTTGCAACACTGATATAAACTCAAAATATTCGCTATCCAATATCTTAATAAACTGCAGATCCACAAAATATACCAACGGTGCTAGGTTATAAGTTTAAACGATATAATGAACCAAAGTACACTTCAGATTGTTGCTGATAAAATGGGTGTTCAACACTCCTTCGCGTCGGTGTAGATAACTTTCCTCTAGATGTCAGTACTGTCTAGCTGTACATTTGTTTACAATCAGGAAATGATACAGATGAGCTTTAAAATAAATCTACTGCCAGGGTTTACAATCTTTAAAGCAAACCTACTAATCATACATTTTGTCAAAGACAATAACAAAAAAAAGCCAGTTTTTTTTCTCTTCATTAAAGAGGGCTATGGGTTTCATAAGGTGACGCACAAAAATCACAGTTCATAAAATATACAGGTTGAAATAAACACTTTGCGGGATAACATTCAAGTTATTTTCCGTTACTTCCTTACGTTTTCCACTCCCTCAGATAAAACTGTAACCACAGAGAAATGGTGGCTGTCAATAAGTAGGGTAATCTGCCCACATAATTAAGAAAAAAGCTGGCTGCTCTAACAACCCCACCTTCCCCCCCAGCCCTGAAGGGCTGTTCAAAGAGCTCCCTGTCCCTCGTGGGTTTTTCATAAGACCCAATCAGTCCCACAGCGACGGACCGGCGGACCGTTTCCTTACCTGCCAGCCGAGCTCTCGGAAGCTGACGTACAGCTCGTGCTTTCGGCAGGCGGTCTTCTGGTCGCTGCTGTTGTAATCTGTGGGGAAGCCCAGGGCGAAGAGGCAGGAATGAGTGCAGGCAGGGAAACGAGTGCAGGCCTCGGACGCACGGGAGCGAGTCGCGCCTCGGTTCGGGCCGGTCCCGGAGTGCGGACAGGGAGCCGTGCCCCTGCGCCAGCATCACGGACGCGCAGCCCTCATGAACAGAGCTCCCCCAAACTCAACTAGCTCATGCTGCATGACCACTGGGAATCCAGCCACGCCACTAACGTCGCTCATGCTTTTTTACAACAGCTGATCACCGCACGAGGCCTTTAAGTTTCATTTGTGTCTGAGAACAGCCTGCTCCTCTTGCGCGTCTTTGTTGAATGGGTGCAAGCTGGGGTCCCAGATGAAACATGGCCTCAGAACAAGGGTCCCCTGTGTAATGGAACAATGGCAGGTCGGTGGGTCTGTAGCGTCATAAGGAAATGCCTCTCTCTCTCTCATTCTAGTTTGTTGTTTTAGCTCAAGAATTAATCCTACAACCTACGGTAACCGAGAGCACTAGAACCACCGTATTTGGTGAATTCCCAGCCCAGAGAACGGATTGTGCTACTTCCTTGACATCTCTCAACAGGCAACCACCTTCCCCTGCTGGCTAGGACAGGAGTGCCCAGTCCTGGTCCCGGAGGGCTGAGCCGTCTGCAGGTACAGGATTCTCGGTCTCCACAAAGCACCAGCGCCTGCAGAGCCTCCGGCCCTCCAGGACCAGGGCTGCTCACCTCAGTGCTGGGAGAACGGGAAAAAAAATCCAACTTCCTGCAGACAGGAAGAGATTGCAGGCTGGCCAGTCACATCCTTGTCTGCCAACTATTGTAAATATGTCGCAAGTCAAATGTGTTTGTTCTAGGCTGGGCCTAGCCAGTGCAGGGACAGGAAGATTGTACAAGCTGCTGCTGAAAGTGATTTTGGTGAATGGGAAAGGGGCATTCTTCTATACAGCACAATTTCCAGCCCAACGTTCCAGTATGGCAAGTAGAGACATCATGTCTTTGTCCTCCACCTGAGATGCTCAACTCAGGTCTTGACTATTTGTTACTGACAATCACAATTCCCTGTTGAACCAATCCCTTTCTCAGCAGCTCCGGCAGAGAAATGCCTCACCCAGCTGGGTTCTCGCATATATAAATATACATCTTGTATATATGTGAACGTTGGACTCCTTTGTGATGATAGAGGCCCAGGGGTGTTCCCAGGCACGTCGGCACCACAGAGGAAAATAAGCAAAGATCCCAGAGCACTTTCCCCCCTCCAGAGTCATCTCCGCAATCCCTCTTCAGGGTAATTCATTCATTCACTCATTCATTCCCTTGCGAGATTACAGGGAAATCTGAAGGGCTTTTCCTGAGTGTTCCCGGTTTTTAATGCGCACAACCATCCCTGCGCTTCGTTTTCAGCCGTTCCTATTCCGGTTCAAACCACATCTCAGAGCCTCGGCGCATCTCCACCCCGGATTCACACGACTTCTACGACGCGACTTTTAGAAGGCTGCCAGGACACTTTAAGACGTTAAATCAAATCGAAAAGCGTCTTAAAAAAAATCAACAAGTTGAATGCACTGCAGTACAGATCGCAAACCCAAAGACGCAGGTTTCCAGCATGAAAGGTCAGTATCAGAACGGGCTCTTGGTTTGCTAAATGTTTCCATAAATGAAAACAGGTGGAGGAAATTAGATATTTGAAAAAAACAATTTTCTCTACATCAGTTTTGTAATACAGGACATTTTTCACGCAACACATGCACTGGTATAGTCTACAATCTAAGAAATAATCCACCAGTGCTCTTGTGGTGCACTGATTGTCCATGAACTAGCAACAGCCGCGGGACACCACCCGAGGTGGAACTGATTTTCTCCTCCTAACGCTTCTGCCGGGGCGTGAGCTGCCTCTGCTGGGCTCCGTGGGCCTGTAACCCCCGCCCCCAGCAGCGCTCTGCCTCGACATCCGCGCCACGAGAGCTTTACACCACTCCTTCATTAACTGGAGCCTTTACAGTCCAGGGGCCTATTAAAGAAAAGAGCAGAAGCTATTTACGAAGTGATTTCCCCGAGTGTGAAGGCCAGATCAGTAGCCCCTATAAAACACTCCTCCCCTCCGCGCCACTTCCTGCTTATTACCCTGCTGCATAAAGCATGCTCCACTTTCCTCAAAAAGTGCCAAACGTACTAAAAAAAACAAGTCACGTGTACCAGCAGTTTGCTGTAGTCTTACGTTGGATTCCGAACGCCATGCTACTCATGGCAAAGCTGCATTCAAACCAAACAGTCCTGATAAAAAATCGTCCATTGTATGTCTTTTCTATAGAAGTACAATTAAAAAAAAACAATTTTCTTCGATATTGTATCTCCTTAAAAACAGTCTGAAGGTTGACTGGTCACGTCGCTTGCATTACATGTTCTGTGGTCCCACAGAGTTCGGGGGAATTGATTTGAGGGCATCAGGCACAGCTAAAAGGTAAAGAAAAGAAGGTCTTGAATTAAGGGCTACATTGTGCTGACCATCAAAAGAAACGTTTCTCAGCATGACTGTGCCGTGACGTTAGCATTTTTGTCATGGATGTGGTTTCTGCACTTAAACATCTTTCAGAAAAAAAAAATACAATAAGTGAGAGTAACAGATACTAGATATTTTCCAAGGACATTTCACAATGCGAGGGAGGAGTGATCTGCAACATCTAAAATATTTGAAGAATGACAGTGAATATAAGCAACGAGAGATATTTCATGTTGCATCCGGTATTTATAAACGAGTATCACAGACATAGCTTTGTACTTGGGTGTGGCTCCAGGGAAGAGCCATTGAAGTTCTTTTTCTGGCCTTTTTCTTAAACGTCTTGATGGTTTAACTGCCTTTCACAGGCACTGGGACTTTTTGGTGGTGCGTAGTTCCACTTCCTTTCTTGAACAAATTAAGGGAAGGCACAGATTTGTTTTTTAAAGGAAAGTCTCCCAAGTGGTTTCCACCTCCGCCTGGAGGTTCAGCCACTTGCTGAAGAAAACGGAAGAACAGTCCTTGATTGTCTAAGATGCTGAAATCCTTGTCCAGTCCTTTTTAACTTTCATGCCTTGCGAGACATGGAGGAAAAAATCATCATCACTGCAAGAGCACCCGGCTCAACCCCTGGCAGAGCCCTCTGGGTTCCTCTCGACTGCCAGGGAACTGGACGCAGCTTCAGGGCTTGTGGTGCTGCCCTACAAGACTGCTCTCCATGTTGTTCCAGAGGGCTTTGCCTCCTGTCGCCCTGGTAACCTCGACGCCCCATGACCCATCCCGAGCTTGGCTTTGCCCTATCGTACGCAATGCACAGCTTCAGCACTCCTGCCATCCAGGCCAATGAAAATGCCTCTTTTTAGAGTTGCAACACATTAAGTTGCATAACGTTTTGGCTAATAGAACATTTATACGAGATCATGTTCATTTAACGACTAGTTAAAAATCTTTCGGCAAGGAACCTCAAGCCCTGAAAGAGCATGAGAAAGAGGCACTTCGTCCAGATAAGTCACAGTGACACCAAACGACAGAAGTCTAACCCCTTTCACAGTGCAAACATGGTACACTGGAAAGAACTCCTGTTGAAGCTTGAAAGAGAATGTGGCCGTTGTCCGTATCCATAGGATTTTTTTTTTTCGCACCAAAGTTTATCTTTCTTCCTGTCTTTCATCACAGAGGTTATTAAACCCTCTCAAGAACGATGCAATGTCTAATTATGCTAACAGTAAACAAAAGGAGATGGGGGAGATGAAAAAAGACAGCTGTACAGCGCTGTGTTATTATAATTCTTTAAGCAATAATGTTAAGTTGGTCAGTCTTTTACCAAGCGGTTAATGACTGACTCGAATAATTACAGGTCTTAGGGGCAACTCAAATTATAGCAGGAGATGGTCATTAAATCACAGGCAAAGGGCTCATCTCACACACGCTGCTGGCTGAACCCCTGTATTAGGTCTAAAGGTGTTATTGTCTTATTTTCGTTTTAAAAATACTTCCTCAGACACCCCCCTTTGAAACATTTTAACTCGTTCCCGACTACTTCAATTTGCACATTTTCAGAGCCAATCTGCCCGAGAGCACCTTCACCCACAAAAGCAACCACAGACCTTCAGTCACACATTGGAAGATCCCCGATGATCTATATTCCAGTTAAATAGCCGGCACATTTACAGTAAGCACCTTGAAGCACAGCGCTTCAGTAAATCACATGCAATTTGCACTGTCGACAGTACTTATGTTTACAAAAAAAAAAGAAAATAATAACATTTAAGACTGTTGGTGTTGGAAAGAGTTTTCCTGCATTGTGCAGGCTTCAGAAGTCTTTGCCTCAACAGCCACACATGAATCAGAGTCAGGTGTCTCTCACACACACACAAAGGAATATAACAATGGTGGTCTCTTTCAGTGCCAACAGGAAAACCAAAGCCACATTGTGAACACAGGAATATTGTAGTTTTGGTTGCTAGGCCACCCTTACGATAAATCACAATTGGTGTCCATTTCAAGCCCCAGTTCCAGAAACTGGCATTATATTTAGAAAATATGACACATTATTAGAAACATCTGCCTAATCTTATTGCAGTTATAATGTCTGTGAAGGGACCACTGTCACGAAGACTCAGACCTTCCTTATCCATGTCTAAATATTTAGACTTTGGATGTCTCAAGTGGTTGGGTGGGAGGGGATAAATATTTTGGGTTATGAATTCCATTACCCAGAAAAAAAAATGAACAATTTTTTGCTTACTTGTAACAACACAAGCAAATACTAATTATATGAGCTCTAGAGTGATAAAGCCATTAATGACATCAGATGCATAACTTCTAAATCAACACTAGAGGTTCTCACTGCATTCGATTCTCAGTGAAAAAGCCTTAGAAAAGATGAACAAAATGTCAATGATGATTAGAATAATGATAAACATGATACAAGTCGCACGGTAACAAACCAGTTGCATCACTTTGAATAACATTGCAATACAGGCTGCGTGCAGCTGTGCACGAGTTACGGTGAAAAATTAGATTTCAAATAGCAGTGGAACACAAACAACTCATTTCCAACAAATGGATTTAGGCAATACTTTAAAAAAAAAAAAAGCATGTCTATAATCCCAGTCCCCTGCGTTCTGAATTTTAAGGAAAGTACCTTTGAATTAATTAATAAAAAAAAACTACAGAAAAGACGCCGGGCAGTTAGAAGCAGTGTTTGGGACATGTGCTTATTTCAAGAGAGGTTTTTATGGTGCAGGTGTGCAAGAGGCACGTTCCGTCGGCCGTCCCTCGTGATCAAGGACGACCCTGATCCAGACGCTCTCGTGCACCGCCGTGCAAGGCGAACTCTCTGCGCTGCTCCGGCTCCGCTTCCTGGTCCGAAGACCTTGAAGGTCTAGAAGCGCCGGGCTCTTTCCCCAGATACCGTATACCGCACATCTACAGCGTAACCAAACACCAGTGGATCACCCAACATGGCTTCGCAATGATGAACTGGGAACTACAGGATATACGACAAGCTCCGATGGGTTTTGTCGGCAAAAATAAAGACGGAAGACGCAGGCCACCTCCATGCAACCACTGCGGGGCAGCCCCCAAAACCAGGAGTATCTGAGGGGCTCCGGGGGTAGAACAAGACTGGGGGACCCTTGGTCTTTATGGTGGCATTATACAAACTCATATAGGACTACATTTTAGATGGGCCCACAGGGGAAGAGGGTGTTTAATCATTTGATGCCAAACGATTTTCAATGTGAACTGAACTAAAAAATGCCGGGGTAATTCACCCCAGACACTACAATCCCTCTTTCATGTCCAGCAGGCTGCCAGCGATACACAGACCAGTCAGATCTGGGAATTAGTCCTAGCGTCATGAGGAAAACCGGAGTAGCAGTCTTGCAAACTTATCTCCCCTTTCAAAAACGAACATTCCGAGTCATTTTAAACAGGAAACACTGCAGCAAAACAAATTAACATAATGCAACTGATCAGCTTTTCAGTGGCTCGCTTCTCTTCACTCCCCGAGTCATTCATCGAAAAGGTCACTGTCCGTAATTTGGCTTATTACGTCAGATGCTACGCAGCAAAGTCAACCCTAAACTCCCAACGTGAGACCTCTCATTTCAGCAGTTCGGTGAAATACAATACAACCTCCTCCCCAGCTTCCATTATACCATCTCCCTCCCTCGTGTTACAACACTCACATTTCGGAAGCACAATAAACACATCTATGAACTCCAGTCCCAGAAAGATGCCATACTATGCCGACGTGTTACGGCGCCGAGAGCTCAGGGGAGAGGAGGGGACTCACCTGCCATGCTGGGGCTCCTGGGCGCCTCCTGTGGCTGAGTGGAGCGGTTGCGGTTCTGCTGTCGGCGCTTGTTCGTGGACCGGGTGGTGCGAATGTGCACCTCGCTCACTTTGAAGAAGGCGACCATGAAGGGCTGCTTGTCGTGAGGCCCATCGCGCCCGATCAGGCCCGCTTCCTTCGGGTTCACGGTCTTGCCTGCGCAGGAAAAAAAAAAAAGACGGCGCCGACCGCGAAGATAAAAAAAATAAATAAATTGGGAAACGTATACACTTTTCAACAAAAGAAGTCATCCGATCCTTCTTCAGGTGTCGATGGGTGTCGGATCCAACAACTGAAACGTTGTGCTTCTCCTTTTATGTTCTTCAGCATAATTTCCACCGGCTCCTCTGCAGTCATTACACACTGACGCACCACCCTACTCAGTCCACTTCAAAAGAGGACTGCACAGAACACCGAAGATCCAAGGGTTTTACTTCTCGACTTTGGTCTTTAGTACTACAGCGTCTCTACACGTCGATCATTAAGGCATTAATTGGCATTCATGCTGTGCCCATGTATTGTCGAGATGGCACCTGCTGAACAGATTTGGAACCAAGTAATGCAAATATTGTGCTTTCCCTAATCTTTTTATATTGAGGGCGGTCTAATTGCCGAAGTGCAGCCAATTCATCCAATCCTCTTTAACAGGGGGTGGGGCTTACACTAATTGACATTGAGGAAGAGCACGGTCGTAGGGATTATTCACCTTGGAAGATAGACTTCCCATTTCCCCTATAGCAGACTGATTGTGAACAGACTTGGAGAGATTATCGCTATTGTTATCGTATTTCTGGAGAGACATCAACTGGAAGTTAGCGATCACCGCCATGTCTGGTCTATCTCTGGACAATGCCATCTGTTTAACCCAGGCAGAAGCTTGCTTCAAACGGTCTATCCTTTTCAAAAGGAAACTTTGCTGGCCTCTCGTCCAGGTTGAGTTCACGAAGGTAATAAACAGAGATGACATGGAAAAGCTTTGTGGACATTGTTTCGTTTGTCTGGAACTGAAGGAGTGGATCTTAGCCAGGTTCAAGTGTTCCAAGCAATAACAGTGTGTCCATTGCCTGCAGCAAAATCCATGTTGAAACAACACTTCCTACCACATTCCCACAAATTACATCCTCAAAGTGTGTCAGCATGGTCTGCAGCCCAAGGCACACCAGGATGTCCTCATGAAAACTGTACATCCATGTGTACATCACAGAAATGAAGCAATACTTGCACAATCATGACCAACGACCATCCCTGAAGCGGAGAGACAGATTTTACATCCAGCTTTGTTTCGGAGGTAATTTTCCTTTTTATTCAACACTAGAAACTGACAGGAGCATACCAAGAAGCGGGACAGAAATCCCGATGAGGAACATTTCCAGAGATTGAGTTTAATTGTATTTTAATGGCACTTTCTTTTCCTCTATTTCCTAATATCGGAGATATTTCTTGGTCTGCTTTTTTATGTAGCCTACCGATCTCGAATCGGTGCTCTTGAACGTCATATGCTCTCCCTGTGCTTCAGGAACGAATAGGATGCCCCTCCCTGATCCTGCCCCTCCCCTCCCGGCTATGATCCTGGCATAGCAGGGCTTTTTCCAGAAACCTTAGAAACAATGTGGCACATGCTTTCAGAGCAGCTACAGGACTGTGCCAGCTGAGGTCTATACTCCCACAGGAACACGGCACCGATGACCTCATCCAAGCTGGATTCTGAACCTGGGGAACGGCGTTCCAACTCTGATGAGTCCGACTTTGTCTTTGCACTGCGGCTGATGGTCCAGAGATGCTTGATCAGGACACAGCTGGGAAGAGGTCAGGTCCCTCTGTTCCAGGACACTGCCATTTTGTCGGATACAGTAGGTCCTTGATCTCATTCCTGGCCCCGTCACCTGGATGGTTCTCTCACATCATAGAGAGCCCAGGCCCAAGCAGGTGGGGGAAGGTACCAAATGCAGCTGCAACAAAAGAGTACAGAACGCCGTCCTGGGAGTGCATCTGCAGCTTGCTGAGCCCTTCGATAGGCACTGTGCTCCGATGGGAAGTTTTCCTGATTTTTGGTCACCCACACTTTGCAGCAAGTAATGTATTTTTTGGAGTACCTAAATTAGTTGCTCTGGGCAGACTGACAAGTCGTGCAATATGCCAAACTGAGGAGACTGCCTGTAGGTACAGTATCCCTTTCAACAACCTTGGCTTTGCGACACAACCAGGTATTGGGCATAAGACTGTATCCCTGTCTTCACCTCAGACATACTTGTCAGAGAACAGAAATAATCATTGTCTACAGTTTCTTTTGCTCGCTGATGAACATCTTTCTTGTTCATCAGCCAGCACTGAGTTCCTATCATTCCTGTCTTACCTGCTGAAAATTCCTACAGATGCATATGAGCATGACAGCTTCCCTTAGCAGGAGAGACACTTATTCCTGGAGAGGTTTAGGAGAACCTGGAGCCCATCCCGGAGACACAGGACACAAGATGGAACGGCATCCCGCACGGGACAGCAGTGTATTACAAGGCACAAGGCAGGACTACACCCAGGCCACAGTGTGACATGCACACACGGACAGTGAACTCTGGCGTGAAGTCTTTGGGAAGTGGGAAAAACTCAACGACTTCAAGGGGTGAACAGACTACACACCCAGAAGAATCTCCACTCTAAAACTGAACCTAGGATACAACTTAATTGCTAACATAAGTGCATTAAGTTTCCCAAATTAATTAATATTGAAAGGCATTAAAATGAGTATTGTAACTAACAGCATTTAACATTTTTAACGCCTTTACGTATAGACAGCTATCTTACTATTTGCTTAGAAATCAGACTTTTCATCCAGTTTCATGAAACTGCAAAATGTCCTCTCGCGGACGAGAGCTCCTTACCGCTGCTGGCCTCCACGCTAAACTGGAGCCCCAGATTGTGTCGAGGGTTCATCACCCAGAGGTTACTGGTGGCGGTGATGTCAAACTCCAGCCAGCCTTCGTCGGTGGCCCACAGCTTCCGAGACTCCAGGAGAAAAAGATCAGCGTCTCTGCGAGAAGGAGAGGTACAGGTCAGATGAACCCTTCTGCTTCCCGTCTGCCTCATGCACACTTGTTGCAAGGCTCGTCCGGGCCTTGCACTCCTCCAGTAACACTCCTGAGCTTTTCATCTTCTTGTACTGCCGACAGTCACGCAGTGGAACCTAAGGAGCCCCACAAGCCCGTTTGGCAGTCACCCGCAGAGCCCGCAGAGCCCAGCACGTTCTCCACTGGCTGCAGCTGAAGAGCCGGCTCTCCCGCGGTGGAGCGCACTGCCTGCACATGGGCCACACAGTGTGCCGCAGGTGGGAACAGAATTCCCACTTTTGGATGGGTTGCTAGCCTACTAGTCGAGGTGTTCACTATGGGGAGCATACACAGCGCGGAAGAGAAGCGCAGAGCCTCTGCAATTTCACCGCTTTGGCACAGATTCATGGTCTTTGAGTCTGGATTGTACATGAAATACATGCTATAATATCCAGCTCAGTGACCCTCACTGTAACCAGCTGTACTCCCAGCATTATAACAGACAGAGGACTGTTATTGAGATTATACGCCTCAGAGACTGAGCCCCCCCGCCCCCAAACACACACACACACACCTCTATCCTGAATCGCGAGAACCGGACGTAAGTTTTTCATATCGGCACGGACGCTCTTGCCTCACGTGTGATCTGCCGTGTTGGGCTTTAAGGGCAGGGAACTGGGAAGGAAGGCCAAGTTACAGTAATCACACACGTCTGTAAATCTTCTGACTTCAAAGACAGCAATTAACCAGGTGTTCTGGGATTTTTTTTCCTTCTTCTTGTTACAAACCAAAGACTCCTTTGCAGTTTTATTAGGCATTAATTAGGGAGTTTGTTTTTTTAAAAAGATTTTCAGCCCAACCTTCCCTCTGGTAATTAATACACTGCCCTCAACTTGACGGTTTCTAAAGCTCTTTTTAACTGCCAAGACAAAGCAGGGCCTCTCCATCAGTGGAGGAGTGGTAGGGGAATGGTCCACTGTTAAAAAAAAAAACACACAACTTAAGGGTAATACTTTTTAAGGCACGGCTGCCTCCGACACCCCCACCACCCCCAAAACATGGCTGTAAACAGCTCTAGATCTGCGCACCCCCTCTGCGGGCCTGTCCCTGTCACAGCACATGCTGAGGCAATGACCCCTGGGAAAAGAAGGTGCTCCTGCCTGGCACACAAGAAACTAGAGGCTGTAAACCAGAGGACGAAGCTGACAGGGGTGAGTGTTGGAGTGAGTCAGAAGGCCACAAAAGTTACAAGTAAGAGGCCATTCATCCCATCAAGCACATTAAATATTAAACCAACAAAGAACAAGAGGTTTCTAGAAGTTGAGATCGTAGCTTATCGAACTGAAGATCTCATCCAAATGTTTCTTGAAAGAAGTGTCATCTTCAACAGCGTGGCTATATAGCTTGCTCCAGACGTCACAACGCTTTCAGCCTGGACTTGTCTCCTTGGTATTATATATTATATATACATAGAACACTGAGCAAACCGATCGGGTGATTGTTAAGATCAATATTTTGTTAACAATACTACTGAAAGTAACGTGGTTTCCTAAGGAACGGGCGACTCAGGTGTCAAGATGTGTTAAGGACCTGTTTCAAAAACCATTCAAAAAAGACAGGATTATTAATTCTCATCACAAGACAAATAAAAAACAAGAGCAGGACTCTTGGGGGCATCGGTGAAACGGAGCACTTCCGAGCAGTCTTTGCCACTCCAAAGTCATGCGGAGTGCAGCACCAAACACTCAGACATTAATGAGAATATCGGGACGATGATCTTCGTTCCCTGGCTGGGAATCCACTATGAAAGTGCCACATAATCATATGTAAAAATGTTTGGCAAATACCTAAGACTTGCTATAATTGGGAGGGGTACTGAAATCACCACTTTAATCTACCAGCTACTCTCCGGTTGATAACAGTTTTGTTTTACAAAACCCAAGAACAATATTCAAGGCAGTTATAGAGAGCAGGAGACACTAGCTGTGCAAAAGAACGCTTAGCTCACCTTATTTTCTGGATTAAAATTATCGGTTTAGCTTTAATAACTGCTTAGCGCACGGGAATATGTTGTCTGAGATGATGTTTTGTCTAGATAACCGTCTTTCTCTGACCAGATATGTCATTATTATTGGAGGAAGAGTTGCAATCATGCAAATACATTATATCCCAAAGACCTCGGGCCCTGCCAGATTAATCAGTTCATCAGCAACTGCACACATCTGCCAGGTAGCACAAAGCATAAATGATGTTATAATTTGCTTGAAGGTAAACTTCTACTTTAAAACGATCACAAAAATAAGGCCAACAAGTGTTTTCATTCCAAACAGCATTCAGACAGTCTACATAGCCATATCTTAAAATGTAAGTTCTTAATGTATTAAAATGAATAGCTAGATCAGAGTGTTTCCCAAATTTTGTGTGCTGGATGAAGTGCCCTATTAAAACAACAAAGTGATCATAAAGACAAGACAGAATTCATTTTGCCACTTTTTTGGAATGTACAAGAGAAAGGAGGTACATTTAGAACAATAGCAGCCTAGAGTTACTTATAAATCCTGATTTATAAATTTAAATCAGTATTCTACATAAAAAGGGAACCTGTATATAATGTCAGGACAGTGATAATAATCAGCATCACTATTAATGATAAACAGAAGATAATTTTCTGCTGGTCACGTCACATTTTTGAATATGGAAGGGACTGTTTCTGCCACCGATGGTCACGCCTTGGTCAAATTCAATAACCTGCAGGTCTGTACCACCATTGACATTGCAAGCCTGGCCTCAGAGCACAGCTTGCAATCGGAAACAAGCAGATGATGTCCACAGTGCTAAACAGTACGTATACATATACAAAACCCACGCAGAGCCAAAGCATCTTCAAGGAAAAGCAAAAAATAAGTTTCACTTAAACCGTCTTGTTGGATGCCTCCAACTAAAAAATAATGCATGTTCATCAAACCCGCGGTTCCCTTTTATACAGCACTGGATACAAGATAATAACTTGTCCTTCTTCGCAGTGTCTTTCAGTAAGAGGAGTCCAACAGCAAAAACGAGGAAAAAAAAAGTGTTCAGAGACACTTTTTTTTTTAACTGTCCTCAAACACTGCTCAAGCACTTTCACTGGCACTCAGCAGCACAATCTCCAACGCTTGGTTTATAGCCAGCAATAAAGTTTAATTGGGCATTCAAAATGTTTCATCTACAGAAGCGATAAAAATGAAAATAAACCAGCCACTGCAGTTTCACACAGGGATCTGCTTCACAACATGGCGAGATGAGTGTTAGGAGGTGGCGGAAGGTCAATGTTGCAGATTCATACCAAGTCAGATACCTGAATCTTGTGTTAAATTCACTGTCTCCTAGGCTGTTCACCTGAAATAAAACTACACATCACCCTCCTCTCCTGCCACCTAATCGGATTTTAGGCATGACAAAACTGAAAAACCAGGGGAAAAAGATCCATTTGTAAAGCTGTAACACTCTAGATCCGGGGAGAGGAGTGAAATTGGGTCACTTAAGAAAAAGGGCGTTTTCCACATCGCCACGCAGTACAGCAATATGCAGTTGTAAAAAGATGCGTCACTTCAGAGGAAACTAAGGCGTTATCCACTATTCCATTATTTACTCAAGGAAATGCAATTAAATCCGATTCATTTCCAGATTAGAGTTTATCAGCCTCACGGTTTATGATAAAGATAATAACAACAATCCTTAGAAACAGGAGAATCGTAAAAGCGTCAGCGATACCACTGTTTTTTAACAGACTCGTTTGTATGGGTCCCAAGCTTTCATCGTCTCATCGTTTCGGGTCACAAATGAGAGATGGCTGCCTCCCGAGACGCTCCAGAACCTCAACTGATCTCAATTTTAAAACACGAGTACGGCACCTGTGAAATTGTCTTCCCCCCCCCAATTTAGTAAATGATCTCTGTTCTCCAGAATTAAACCCAACAGCCTGGGCCAACGAGGATGCCCTGGCGACGATGCTCAGAGAGAGAGAAAAGAGAGGGGCGGAGGGGTGGCTCTGTGGCTCAAGATCTGCACCTCTGACTGGAAGGTTGCCGGTTCAAATCCCACAGCCGGCAGAGGAATCCTACTCCGTTGGGCCCCTGAGCAAGGCCCTTCACCCCAACTGCTCCAGGGGCGCCGTACAATGGCTGACCCTGCTCTCTGACCCCAATCTTCTCTCCCTGTCTGTGTGTCTCATGGAGAGCAAGCTGGGGTATGCGAAAAGACGAATTCCTAATGCAAGAAATTGTATAGGGCTAATAAAGCAACATTATCACATTATCATTATCATTATTATCAAAAGCCGATCCTTCCTACCTGTCCTCGTACTCCTGCACCACCTGGTAGACGGAGATGACGAAGGTCTCGTTCTTGAAGGCCTCGCTGACGCACTCCTTGTAGATCCGGAACTCGGCCGCCGTCACAGCTTCTCCCTCGGGGATCTGGGACAGGTTGAACCTGAACTCCCGGTGGTGCCGCCGCCGTGGCGAGAGCTCTCGGTCGTGCTGCGCTGCAGGAGGAGACATCGGGGACCAGGCCGTCAGGCGCTGCGTCTGCTGGCGCCCCCTATCCCACGCACGACTTGACAGATTTCGACAGCGTAGAGAAAGACTGGGCAGCATATAGAAGCTATCCCGCTGGCTACAGCACATACACTACACACGCACAGCAGGAGCAATGCGTTGGTGTTCAAAAACCAAAATCGGAAGGAAACAACAGGGGAGAACGTTAAAAACATCGGGGCTTGAAACTTTTGGCTTTAAATGATAATGTGTTATAGGCTACTGAAAATCTGAATTCTGGCCATTACAAAGTAATCACCTCCCCGTTCGGACACGCGTGCGCACCAACCAGTAAAACTGAGCTCTTCCAGTACCTAGGTCAGTCCTCTGCCTCTGTGCACTGTTCTGTCAAGCACTTGGACAGGCTGCTCACTACGGGAGGGATTAGATTAGAATAAATCGACTGACTGGACAGATTGACAGGCGGACAGACAGCAAATCAACAGCTTCTATCTTTCTTTCCGGGAACCTCCGTATCGAAGTTAAAAAAAAAAGTTCAGGATAGCAGAAGACTGGCTGGACAATTTGACTGTTCTGTGCTTTGAGTGCATTCCTGCTGCTGCAGAACAAATTTTGCCACCCCTCAAAGAGAATACCACGTTTCGGAAAATAAGGAAGTTATTGTTTTCGCCTGTAACAAAACCCAAGTAACTACGAAATGTCTGTCTGACTGCCGTGCGTCTGTGGAGGTCACAAAAGCAAGATCACCACAGGAAGGAGGAGGACAGGGACAGGAAATACCGTTTCACAATTTTTACAATCTGAAAGTGTCCCCCGGCCACCCCCCAGCTCACAGCTGTATTCTAGGGTATTTTAGCACAGGCAGAGCCGGCTGCCACCCATTTAACACAAGATGAACGGATGAAGTGTCCCACCATGACACGACCTCCATCCGTCCTTAAAAACCCCGCGTTTCCGTTCGGCTTCCCCCGCCATCGGAGGAGGGAATTAAGTTGTATAACAGCAAGGGCGAACGAGCACAAAGAGACGGCTGCTGCACATGATGAATTACAGTAGCAGCCCGAAGGAGGTTCAGACGTCTGACAGAACTTCCCAGGTTTCTTCTCTTCAAACAATCTCTACAGGGCGCACAGCAGCACATGTGCTACTAATCAGGAGCTGGTGTTCTTCAGAGGTTTAGGCTGAGGCGGGAGAGGCTCCCCAAACAGACCTCATTTCAAATCCCAGCTCACACACCAATTGACTGGCCACCCTTGGCCAAACCACTCACGTGTGGCTATCAGAACCAACTGGGCATGACAAGCAATAAGTCTGCCGATTCCAGCGTAGCTCACATTACCCAGAAGGGGGTCTCTCTCAGAACAAAAACACACACTTTTGCACATCAGACGTAGTGAGTGAATACAGGCCAACTTTCGGGAAAGGTTTTTCAACATATCTTTGAAGAACATCACATGCACACAATAGATTTGAACACCTTTTACCATTTTCTCTGAATTACAGTACTTTTCAAACATTAGGGAAAAAATGCCATCGAAAATGTATTTTAGTTTTCAGGTCAGAGAGTATATCAGCCCTTAGTCTATGGGAGGATATGCTTAGAAGCATCCACCAGGAGAAAGTAGATCTCCTGTCCAAATCTGGCCACCATTGTCCAGGAAAACCTTGAGCACGGAACAAGACACGCCTGTTTTCAAGCAGAGAAACGATCTGAAATTCACGTGACAGTAGATTACTGCAATGCAGTTCGATTCGGTAAGAACTGGCCTGTCAAATTGAAATTAAGGCAACATATTTAACCAAAATCCATTGATTCATTCATTCATTCATTTTCTAACCACTTCTTCCGATTCAGGGTCTCTGGTTACTAGGCAGGGTACACCCTGGAAGAGATGCCAGTCCATCACAGGAGAGACTGGCACCGACAGACACCGGTAGGTTAATTGGACTTAGGTGTGTGTACGTTTTTGGACTGTGGGAGGAAATCCACGCACACACAGGCAGAGCACAGAAACTCCAAGCAGAGAGCACCCCCAGCCCTGGAAACTGAAGCCCAGAGGCCCCAGTGCTTCAAGGTAGCGATGCTACATGGTAGCGATGTTTTAACAAAAGCATCACATTGTCAGCCGACGTAGGAAACTCTTTTCCACATTTGTGTACCCTGACCTGTATAACATACTGTACTGTACAATAAATCACTGTACAGTATAACAACGGTCATTCAGCAGCTATCACTACAGAGTATATCCCTGCACAGGGTGTACATGTTGACAGCAGGCACACCGATTTAGCTGAACATATTAAACATTGTGACATTATAAGCCACTAAGCACTAAACAAGAGAAGTACCGAAGCTCCAAAGCCGAGCCTTGCAAACTGAAGACTCGGACAAGAGGCATTCAGTTTATCTTAAGAATTTCCATTGTCAGAAGGAATTTAAGCAGACCATTTATTTGCAGCCTGAGGGCTCCGGGAGATGCAATGACTTTGGAGGCCTGTACGATGAGTAAGTACTCTTTAGGAGCACAGCACCGCCTTCTCTCAAAGCCGAGTCTTTTCTAACGGACAAACCTATCCAACAAAAATGAAAACGCAAGATGCAAGGTCAGTCGCATGCTGACCTGAGCAATGAACTGCCGTGCTCACAAGCATATTCCAGGAAGGGCCATCACACACACTCTTACACCACCAGAAATACCCCCCTGACCTAAGGAAGTGGACATTATCACTAGGTGCTGACCCTGATCTCCTGAAGCCACTGTGATAGGCGGGATATGGATAGGATACAGCAACCAATGAGGACGGACTTTCTAAACCTTGAACTCCACAAAGAGAAACTGACTAAAAAAAGCACTACTGGTTTCTGGTGAACTTTACCCTTCGTTGTGGGGAAACACCAAAATGCCTTTGGTCTCCTGTGAGCTGACTGATGAAACTTTACGCCGTAAGAGATACGCTAACCCACATTAACAGGAGTGTTTGCATTTCAGTTCATATCAGCAATTAACACCAGCACTCAAGGGGAAAGACTTCCAACTACACGTTAAACAAGAATGAAACCCGCCTTGCCTTAGACCTCCCAAGTACTTCTACCTCTGAGCAGTGCTTAGGAACCCTGATGCCAGTGAATTGCAAGGTGTAAAGTGACAAATAATAGCGCATGATGTATTCTTTTGTATAGGCTGTGCAGGTAGAAAATTCCCCAAGTGTGTAATAAAAGAGAGGAATGTTTAAAATTCGGAAAATGAACATGTGGGAGAAAGGGTAAGGCGCAGGGTACAATTAAAAGTTCTTTAAAAAGGTAGAACTATCCAGTCGAGGGACCGGAGCACAGGGCAGTTGAGATGGGTGGGGTTCTTCAGTGGCAGCTTGCGTTGCTGTCTCACTGCCGCCGAGTCCTGGGTCTGATTCTGGCCTGAACTGCCTGCTCTCCCAATGCTACATCTTCCAAAGGCAGGCCGGCTCGGTGAGCTGCTGCACATCTGTGGCCCACGGCGGACAATATTTTTGGGCGGCCCTGCGGAGCGTAGCCCTAGAGGCAGCATGCATTTTCGAGAAACGGTCGACAAACGATGAATAGAGCATCGGGTGAAAACAGAAAGCTAGTATGAAACGGAGATTGGGCTTGTGAACAGCTGCGATCACTGCTCTGGACTCTGGACAGGAAGAGTCCCTTCAGCAAGGTGCAAGATGAAAAGTGTCAGCCCCTAGAAATTAATAACACATGGACATCGGTGTTTGTGATTTCATCAATAATACCTAGCAGCTAACAAAAGGCCTTGAGCTTCAGAATTCAGCAGTTGCTTTGCGGAGTGGCGCGACAGTGGTCACTAGTCCTCTCCGCACTTCCCTCCAGATTACCTCGTGCTTTTCGGAGCGGGATAACGCAACGTCACTGTTAAATTGCCAGGAATCGGGAGTGCGAGGGTGACGCTAAAACAGCATTAAAAACCAGAGCGCCCACTAAATTGCAGGACTTAAAACGCTGAATCGCTTCTGCAACTGCAAAAGGCTCCTGCCTTTCTAATGTTACGGTCATTAACTGGAATGGTTTCATACAAAGAAGAGTTTCTTAGTTTCAGTTATGAAAACAACCCAAAATAAAAAGTTTTCTTTAAAAAAAAAAGCCTCTCGGCCAGCACGCTTCCTTCCCTGGCTCGGCTTCCCGATTTCGGGACTCTGAAGTTGGGAGGTGGGCGGGCGAGCTGTGGTCAGTGGTCAGCTGCAACTCTTACATTAGATGTTTTCCACAGTATCCCCGAGAGGAGACCTGCGGTCATCTGTATTTAATTCCTAAACCACATTTTGTCTTTTCCACCCACCCACAACCGCAAAGAAAAACAACTGGCAAGAAATGCAGGGTTTTTTTTTCTTCCTTCTTCACCGATTTTCTGGGAGACCTAGGGCTCTGGAGAGCCAACAATGTCACAAAAAAAGGCAACAAGACAAAAATGACTCCCGAAGCTCTAGACATCGGCCATTCAAAAACTAAGCCGCTTTCTGCTGACTAACGTTAGCGTGACCCAGCATTGATGTTTACAATAGTACACAGCTCATCTGGGAAAAGGCAGAATATTTATGTTAGCGTTTCCTCGTGGTGAAAATATTATTACTGCTTTACTCAGCTTGTGTACTTAGCTGTTGTCTCCATTTGGATATTGGTTCCAATTTCTAATTATAGTTGTGTGCTCTTTTTTTTTTTTGGCATGCAGACTACTTAAAAAAGCAGTACAGGCCAGATCTGAAATGCAACAGAGCCCTGAAGAAGAAAACACTTGCTGCCTTAGAAGGCCGCGAGTCCCCTTCTTCCACACCTGCCTTTGACCCAAAGCGGCTCTGAAGCTCGTATTCTGAATTTACGTACTTTGCCATCATGGGTTTGAACACTGGAGCGAAAAAGTGGCGTTTAACACACAAACTTTCCAAGAGTTTTTGGAACAAATATTTTGTGCCAATAATGCGTCGGACAGGGAGAAGCGAGCAGGCAAGAGGCAGCCGGGAACATGACGTTGGGATGTCAGCACAGGCTTAACAACGTAATGAAAGAGGAGGAATTCAATGGCTGGCTTGTTAGAAAAACTACAGTATTCATCCACATTGTCAGCTAGGAGAAAAGATTTGCGTTTGCCAAGAAAATACCTTTAGTACAGTATCAGGACAGATGAGCTCAAATGTGTCCTTTTCATTCAGAGTCCAGAACAATGGCTTGGGAAAGTATTTAAAAGACACGTGCCCCGGAAAAAAAAATACTGCAGTGATTTTCTGCAGTCCGAGGAGCTCCTGTAAATTTTCCTCTTGTTACTTGTAATTAAAACAGTCATTAACCTGTCTGGAGAGAGAGAAAAAACCCAAATATCTCAGTGCAAAATGTAGAGGACAAAATGCTTTTGTTTTCCATTCCGAAAACAGTAGTAAACAGTACAAAGCAAAGCCAGGAGAAAGAACTAAAATAAACACGACAGTAAATCATTATTGCTTATAAATACAGAAGGCGCTGTGCTAAATCGACACTGGCTACTGTACAGCTGATCTATTGGTTATGAATAAAGAGTGCCTTTGGCTGGAACTCTCTCAATGACAAAACTACACAACCACTGTGACAACATACAGGACTATGGCATTGCTGCCCTGGGAAGAAATGACATTCGTTTCGCAGACCTTCAGGTTTTAATTTTTGAGTCAACTTGAATGGAGAGCACACTCTCCTACAGTGTCCTCAGTGCCAGCCCTAGCCCTTGGGCATGACTGGCACGTCAGGACACCCGCTGTGCGTCGGGCAGGAAATGATTCGTTTCGTTTGTGTGCGACCCACTGTCAGAAAGGATCTTGCCTTGCATCTCATAAGGACACTGACTCCTGAAACAAAAAAAATGACTTTTATATGTAAATTTTCATTTAATGCATTTTTCCTCCATGCAATCCATAAGTTATGCTTTGATGTTGTACTTGATTATGTCATCACTGTAAAATGCCGTACTCATACTGTATATAAAGATCGGGTCGTCTAATTTCTGATTAACAAAAGAGGAAAAACAACGCTCAGTATAATAAGAGGTACGCGTTTCCACCACAATCAAAGCCGTAGCACTTAGGAGGACTTTACATCTGACATTTTCCCCTTGACAGACAAGCAGACAGAGGACAACGTGTCTGACTGGGACACTGCTTGAGCTGACCAGCGGGTCAATGGAATAACTCCGGGAGACAGCTGCCACGGCACAGGCCAACCCTTTGGTGGTGGCTGACGGCACAGTTGCTGACCAGGTTCCTGTATTCCCGCAAGTTGGGAACTTTTCTGGTAGGGCATTGTGAGGTCTCACAGTGTTGGGATTACAATGGCGGGACATCACCGGAAGTTTGGTCAATTTAATTGCGAGAGATTTTTTTCCACGTTTCACATCATGACTGTGCTCCGACGTTGAAGTGAGTCACTTACTTTAATTTGGGATTCATGGAAGGTTAATGTCATACAGTGCATATGAATTTTAAACGAAGAACCCATCGTGTTCCTGTACTGAATGCAAGTCAGAATTTGTCATTGGAGTTTTAAAATGAGTAATGTGTATAGTACTTGAAGTTTGAAGTTTTCTGTAATTATGTTACAACCAAAATGGTCTAAGTAACTAATGAATGACTCACAGTTAATAATGCCTTAGTGATATACTTGCTTACGACGCGCATCTCTGCAACATTATGCAGAGATGCAGAGGGGCGGAGCGGTGGCTCTGTGGCTCAGGATCTGCGCCTGTGGCTGGAAGGTTGCCGGTTCGTATCCCGCAGCCGGCAGAGGAATCCTACTCCATTGAGCCCCCGAGCAAGGCCCTTCACCCCAACTGCTCCAGGGGCGCTGTATAAATGGCTGACCCTGCGCTCTGACCCCCAGCTTCTCTCCCGGTCTGTGTGTCTCATGGAGAGCGAGCTGGGGTACGCGAAAAGACAAATTCCCAATACAAGGAATTGTATATGGCCAATAAAGTGATCTTATCTTACGATTCTTCGGAAGATTTACTTCAGAGTTTAATGCATGCCAAGGCCGGCTGCGTAAAAAGAGACAGAATGGTGCCACACCTCTCCCCACGTCTTTTCAGCAGCATGCTGTAGCAGTAGCCAGAGGACACATTGCCAACATGAAGTCTGCGAGTGCACCTGTTTCATTTACACCTTATATCAGACGGAGATGTTTGTGTGGTGATGTATTGAAACATAAACTCAGATTACAAGAGCTGCCTCATTTCCTTGCTGATCCTGTTCCCGATAGTAACCACGGGGACAAGGACAAGAAAGCAGGCTGACGCACCCTTCACGGACGGGTCCCGCATTGATTTGTTTTGTTTTTTATACATTCACAAAGCGCCCATTATTTGCCAGAATCGCCAACGGTATGTTTTTCACGTCTCGACCCGCAACAGTGAACCATGCCACCGCACACGGGGGAGAATGAGGAAGTGTAGGCTGATTCTTTTAACCCGCCCACCTCCCAGCCAATCATCTTTTAACACATCGCGGGCGGCACCGCCCTGCACCAGACGTCCAGCACCGATTGGAGGAGAGGCGCCTTCCTCTCTGACATCATTATATGCCTGCGGGAACCCAGGTTGTCTACTCTTGACCGTGCATACTACTGCCCCACCACTTGGGGAAACCTGGACAAAGACAGCTAGTGTCTCGAACCCATGATCACAGAGCTCGACCTGCACCCAGGCAAGCACCTTTACTAGATGAGTCACTTGCTGCAATTTAAATTGACTTCCTTTTTCAAAACCCTGTCCTCCTCGATTATGCTTCATTCACACACGTGGAGAAAATCAGTATGATTTTTCAAGAGCATACTCAATAAACTAGAAAAACGTCCAACACAATCTTACGAAGGGTTTCATTTTTAACATAAAAGCCATAAGAATATGGAATGATTCATTCTAACTATATTATTTGGCCTTTTTCACTTTGCTTGCTTCATATTTATTCTGGAACCAACTGTCTTAAACCAGGTCTGTCCTGACTGCTTGTAAAGAAATTAATTCAGCGGTTTATGCAAAACCCCTAAATTAAATGAGCCATCTCTGTGCCCCATGCAACAGCCTGACATGCAGACCTGAAAGAAGTCTCCAATGGTTAAACCAATAGAAGCCACTGCTGCCGGAGGTATTTTAGGAATTCAGATGTGTTTATGTAATTATACGTGAACGCTCTTAGGCTTTTACAAATTTTTTTACAGTTCCAGAGGGAACCAAGTCACACATCCTAACAGCTCCCCTTTATCACTAATTGCACGTCCACATAATTAAAGGATCTGTTCACCCATTATTTTTCGGGAAATAATTAAGGTCCAGAGATTCAGAACTTGCTTTTTTTTTTTTAAAAAAAAAAGGCTATTAAACACCCACTGATTGAGATTCAGGATATTCCTAAAACAGCTGGAACACACAAAAAGATGGGCTTCTAATATCCAGCTAGACTACACTGCATTAACAATTAAGTTGCACTTCTCTGGCAGAAAATGCATAAAGTTCACACATCCCTCATACACTGCTCCGTCTTATTACTGCTTCAATTAGACGGTGCACTAGGAAATGCCAACAAGATACTCTTCAAAAAGGATTACAAAAAGATTTCTGAAAAAAAACTTCAGCTGAGCGAGTGACAGGGATTCCAAGCATTTTGTTTCTCTAGGTTTGCTAGAACGGCACATCATTCTTGAAAGCTGAAGCCTGGGGTTAACTGTAATAAAGTCAATAATACCATCATCTCTGGAGACACCTCTGCATAGCACCGAGTTCAGATACAGCACACCCCTTTCATCCCGAAAACTCGCGAAGAAACGAGGACCTGGAAACAACAGTCGAACAAACCATATCCATCGCGCAACATCGTGCCGTTTAAATTGTATGACCTTACAATTCTACTCCGTTGTGGACCTGCTGGGGCTGTACGAGTGCGAGCACCATGCTTGGCCCTTGCTGCACCCTCAGCACTACGTGAGGGCGAGGTGTACAAAAGGGTAATGGACCGGAAAAGCCTTCAATCCAAAGGCTCCATGGCGAGGGAAGGCTGCCTTCTGCAAATCCCCATGTTTGACATCCCATTTCCTGCCCACCGCTCCCGAGCGGATCACTTCCCCGCCCTGACGTCTCTACGTGACCCACAGACCAAGATCAAAAGTAGCCCACGGTGAGGTTCAGGCCAGTCATGGCTCATTTCCAGGATGATGAGTATATTACTGATACGGACTTGTTATGCTGGCTTTGAAATGGTCATCCAGGGACCTGGTGAGTGTTCGGAACCCGGAGTGCCACATGGTCTGTGATGGTGGGGCTTGAATGCCATTACTCCTAAGTCTCTGCACCGTTCATTTAGTGGTGTGTACGAACAGCTGGGAGTCTGAGCTTCTCACTCAATGACTCACTTGAATGCACGCACACATTACTTCATTCTACAGGAGAAATGGTATTTCAAGCAGAACTACAAGACTATATGGAATATGGAGATCTCACAGCTTGACACAAGAGCAACCATGAAACGCAAACTTCTTGTCCTCACACAAATGTGTACTCAAAAGCACAAAGGGTAGGGGGAAAGCCCAGAAAAATTGATATTTCCTTTCCTTTCACTCTCTAACAAGAACGCTGGTGCCTAGAAAGCTGGGCAGCTTTATTTAGAAACAGAAAGAACAACAGTCAAATCGAACAACAACGGTTATTTGAACAAACAAGGAGTGTCTAAACTGGGGCCTACCAAGTGACTCAACCAGTAAAGGTGCTTGCCCGAGTGCAGGTCAAGCTCTGTGATCACGGGTTCGAGCCACTAGCTGTCTTTGTCCAGGTTTCCCCAAGTGGTGGGGCCGCGGTACGCATGGTCAAGACAACCTGGGCTCCAGGGCTCCAACCAGGCATGCGGTGATGTCAGAGAGGAAGGCGCCTCTCCTCCAATCGCTGCTGGACGTCTGGCGCAGGGCGGTGCTGCCCGCGATGTATTAAAAGATGATTGGCTGGGAGGTGGGGGGGTTGAAAGAATCAGCCTACACTTCCTCATTCTCCCCTGTGTGCGGTAGCAGGGTCGAGACGTGAAAAACGTACCGTTGGCGATTTTGGAAAATAATGGGCAATTGTGAATTTATTAAAAAACAAAACAAATCAATGCGGGACCCGTCCAGCCTGCTTTCTTGTCCTTGTCCCCGTGGTTACGATCGGGAACAGGATCTGCAAGGAAATGAGGCAGCTCTTTCAGTCTCATACCTGGATGTCACTGGGCGATTTTCATTTCCAATCTATCTCACAGTGTCGTTATGACAGACGCAGAATGGATTATATACATGCCTGAAATCCCCCATTCCAGGAATCCCCCTCTGTACTACCGCACGGACATGTGGGGATACAGTTAAGGATTTTATGAACACTTCAGAAAATTCTGTCATTTCCAAGATGTGTACAAAAAAGATGTATAAAATTCTATACAGCAGACGGCATCTTTATAATAGACACTGAGTCATTTGTTTGAATTCAAAGATTAAGAGGTTTTCCCCAGAGGAAAGAGGTTCAGTCTTTAACCCACAGCAACAGTCCTCAGTGCTGATATACCGAGATGGAGCTCTTAACTCTCTCGCTTACAGATTTTGAAATAATATTTATGGGAACAAATTAACACAAAAATAGCAATTGAACTCAAAAACAACTTGCTCAAAGGGCTGTGAGGTTATAAAACAAGCTATCCAGCCAGGTTGAAACCGATGCCCCTGACTTCGTTCAAGGACAGTTGATCCAGTAATATCATCATATAAGCCTGAGAGGAAGCCATTCAGCCCACCACTTGTAACCTTTCTCATGTTCTTACCTCTAACCCAGCCGAGCGTCTGAGCAAATCAGCCAAAACCACTGACCCGCTGGTGTGTTCAGCTTGAGAGACAACTGATCCAGCCGTTGTCTCACACACTGAACAAAGAAATAGCTCTACGGCTCTTATTCTAAAGCTCTACCAGTGTATGCCAGGAAGCTGGCATTTCTGTGTTCAAGCTCAACGCATTTCTGAAGAGAACTTGATCCGAGCAGCCTACATGACCAGTACCGCTCCAATCCTTTGCTCCATCTGCTTTCGTATTAAGTATGAAACAACCCAAATTAAACCTATTGCACGCTCACATGAAGGCATCTTTCTCTTGTGCGATGCGTACAGTATAACAGAGAGTTAAGGAATTTATTCATTTCCACTAACATTATTCATACAAGAAAAATTTGAGCTTTCGAGCTACTGGTTAGAGTCGGTCCAGAAATACCAAAGCCTTGAAGTATTGCTCCCCTGCTCAGGCAGCTTAAAGAGCAGCCGGGAAAAACAGTAAGTAAATAGAAATAAAAATACACTCTATATAGCCTTTGATGCATGTTCATTTTTTCGGTTTCGGAGTGCCGTACGTGCTTAATTTCGCGTTTGTTTTTTTTGTTTTTTTTACTCGCCGTCAAGTCTGTTTCCATTACTGTCAAGGTCTCTTTTATGGCCTTTACAGTTTTTTTTGGAAGCACACTGGCGGCCCGGCCCCAGCGGAGCCGCAGCCCTGCGCAGCAACCTGCTATAACGATCCGGCGTCCGCGGGAGCAGGTGTGCTTCTCGCATGCCCCGGGCCGCGCGCAGGCCGATTTAGAGGAGGAAGCCCATGTCAGACAGGGGAGATGAATTTTTCCGGAGGGAAATGATAAATAAGGAAAAAATATCTTTGTAAAAAGGAAACACAGCTGTTTCCAAAGGAGAAGTCAAAATAGTGGTGGGGAGCTTTCCAGAACTCCGCAGCAGAAACCAGTGCGTTTCCAAAGCAACCCTGCGGTATATATATATATTTAACTGAAGCTCCGTACTCCCTGTTCTCTAGCAAAGCGAGATGCTCCTCAGTCTTTTTCAGACTTATTCCATGATCTTTCTTTTGCAACGTTAGGACCGTAATTGGAACAGGTTAATGAACCATTACAGGTCCGTAATGGCCTTCCCATTAGGTGTTCCCACCCAAAACCCAACCTTCCCCCCCCAGACTTTAAAACTCTTCTCTCAGCTCTGAACTCCGTGCTTCAGATGTGGTTCTGATAAATCGCAAAGATTTTTTTTTATATATATATAGTTGTTTTTTTTTTAAACAAGGTTTGTTAATTCAAGGTAGAGAGAAAGAACAAACTTCTACGATAAGTCGTTTTTTTTAAGTGAAATCATCACTTTGAGAACGGAGGAAATAAACGTACAGATGTGTGGAACACAAAGCAGTAGATCAAGGAGCTAAAGACCTCCCTACCCCGAGCCCGGAGCGCTTTTTTGTTTTGGCACTACATCACGTTGAGAGGGCCACCTTTATGTACACTGGAGCTCGTAAATTTGTCAGCGGAGCCGTCCGCTGGCTTCACTGCGCTGGGTGTGCTTGTTGCGAGAGAGGCCCTTGTTGTTTCAGGCATGTCCTCCCCTAGAACAGCAGAGGAGCTGGCCGAGGCCCATCCGTCCTCCTCCTGCAGAGGCCTCTGTCCCGGCCCTCCACTCTCCCTCAGGCTGTGGCCGACTGGAGGGCCCGCCGCCCTTCCCCTTCCCCAGCGCTTCGTCTGTGGATGGCCGGTTGTTTGCCCCGCGGCCCCGGCGCCGCGCCGTTTCATGCCAGGGTGTAGTGAAACGCACGGAGGCCAGAGGCGGACCGGGTCACCCATCTTCCTGGCCCATCCGTTCTCACGTTCAGAACGGCCACAACGGTAGAAACCTTCACTACACCGCTGCGACGGTGTTCAGCAAAGGCAGCTCGGATAAGGACAAGACTGTCCAAAACGAAAGACAAAGGGACTATCATTGTTCTGAAGATCATTACTTATTTAGCTACTTCACTGCATCCGCTGCTGGTTTCGATCCACCGATCTTCCGGGCTCTTAAGATCCTGGGCAGAGCCTCTGGAACTCGCACTAGATGGCCACAGTAAATGTGGTTTTACAATGTTATTTTAAGTCATGGTATTAACTAAATGGAATCTTAAATAATGCCCAGTTTATCACACTTGTCCGCCTAACGGACCTTTCCTAAGGCGTACTGTACATATTTATATTAGTCGTTCAAGTAGGGAGCTGCGTCAGCTTGCGTAGGCTGCAATGGAACAAGTAAAGGTTTATTCCACACTAAAAAAAGAGAAGAAACAACATGCCACACCCAAAAAAGGCTCCACAGCCAAAATGTTGCATTTCTTTTCTTCTCTTTTCAGCATGGAATAAACCTTTACCTGTTCTATATTTATATTAGTATCAAGCATTAGGCTTTGCAGTTTTCACACTGCAATTTCACGTGCATCCATTGTATAGTCACTGCTTGTAACTAAAAGATGTGGGTTGCTCGGCCCTTCCATTGCAGTTGGACTGAAGCAGTCAGAATGGGGGGGACAGACAGATGAGTAGGGCTGGCAAGCACAGCTGTTTCACATCAGTATGTTCAAGTTCAGTATTGTTTTAAGATACGCAACACCTACGGCACTTGAGACACCCATAACTCTTCAAGAGCTCGGCTGTAAAGTCATACAGCCTCCTGAGGAAATGGAAGCAAAGGAGAAGATTTTCACAGTCCAGTGGTACTTTTTTTTAACAGAGGTTTATCATGAATTAGTTGAAAGGAACCTCTAAATTATCTTTTTGTTTGATTTGATCTTAACATTTTCCACGGAGACAATGGTGAGATGCACAGTCCATTGTAAATTAGCGGACGAACCACATGATAGAAGCTTAATCAGTTTTAACCGTCTTCTGGGCCATTTTAAAAAACAGACATTGCTTCGACTACAAAATGCTATTCCATCTTCAGATCCTGCCTCCGACTCCTTCTTTAACAGAAGACTGCACAGGTTTTTATCAACCGTGTAGCAATCAGCCCGATTTAGACAAAATTCAACTGGATTTTTTTTTTTTTTATGTGAAACAAATTAACCCAGAACGAAAGCAACATCTATTATTAGTTCCAGTATACTGACGAATCTGTTCAGCTGAAAGCCACCCAATCTGTACACTACAGCCGTTCCAGAGCTGCAGGACACGAGAGGCGTCCGAGAGCACATGGCTGCTGCTGCTTTCCTGGACCGTGCCACGCAGAAAGAGACCACTTACAACAGCAGATCCAATCTAGCCAGCACCTCTGTAAGAGCTGGGAATAAAATCGGAGTACCGGGCGAAAATCCATGCAAGCAGGTGGAGGAAATCCCACCTCCAGCACAGAGGCACCTGTGGCCTGAACCCCACCCCCAGACGCAGGAGCGCTGAGGCCACAGCACCACTTTTCCCCTCACTCTGCCCTGCAATTTAGCACACTTCAATTAATCCTGGCTCTTCAGGTTGCACTGCCTTAGGTCAGTAGCCTTTAAATGAGATATCTTGGTTCGTCTCCATTTTCAGAATTTAAAGAAGGCAGTCTGAGAAAGAACGTAACATTCACTGATATCCATGATTGAAAACTGTCTCGACGTGCGATCAGCTTTACATGCGCTTGCTCGTCTGGCAAGTGCAGCTAGTCCCTCACCTCTTCCTTTTTCTGCTTGTCTGCTCGCTCTCAGTTTGGACTATCCAATCTTTTGGTTACACTCTAGGATATCTTTCCTGTCGCAGCTCCCCCGCCAGAACAATGCCCTCGCTCCGCAAGTGAACCTGCCCGTTTAACCTCTCTCAAATGTTAATAGATTCTTCCGTTGTCCTCATACCCTCAATTGTAGTACCCCCAGATCACCAGAAAATGGGCTGTTTACAAGCTACATTATGCTACAATAGTTTTAGCAGGACATAATCAGGAATTATGAATGTAAACTCTCTTAGGATCACGCTCAATCACGGAGCGGTGCATTTCACTCCCTCCTAAGCTTTCTAATAAGCCACCTACTCCAACATCCCCAGGTGCACATGCCTTGACATCACGCAGACTGAAGTGTGCCGATTCAGCAACTATGACAAAGTGCATTAACGAGAGCTAGGCTTGACCTCCACGTTCAGCAGGGTCTCTGTTGCGAATCCTATTTACAGCTCTCCCTTTTCCTCAGGAAGCTGATGAAAATTTGAGGAAGACACACTGATAAATGGGAGACAGCCTAATGCACTCAGTTCTGGCAGAGTTATGAATATCCCACCCGTTGTCAGGAAAAACAACGTAACCTATTGTATGGCAAAGATCCAAAAGGCACGGCACCCAGCCTACCATCCTGCAGGTGGTGGCAGCATTGACTTACGGGGCTGCTCGTCACCAGCAGGGACTGAGAAGCTGGTCAAGACTGTATGGAAAAATCAACTGATGAACTGGAAAATGAAATGAACTGAAATCCCAGAGGAAGACTGCTTCCGTCTGCTAAAGACAAAGTAGGACAATGACCCAAAACACAAGGCCAAAGCTGTAATGGAGTGACTTAACAAGGAAAAACAATCTCCTTGAGTGGCACAGTCAAAGTACTGACTTGAGACCGATAAATCTGTAACAAGAATTGAAAACTGTCATTTGCTCATCAAGGATCCCCAACCAAACTGACAGAGTTGACAAGTTTGCAAAGAGTGGAAGGACACTGCACCATCCCAGCATGTGAAGCTGGTGGACATCAATCCTAAAAGACTCAAAGCGTTAATTACTGCTAAAGAGTGAATAATCTTGGCAATTTCCATATTTTAGCTTTGGATTTTCCTTTGAAGTTTCGCAATGAAAAACCCTTAAAAGTGTCACAGGTGAACATTATTTTTATCAACTAATATAAATATGGCCAACAAAATGGGACACCATTGGAAGAGTGTTTTTATAAAGATGGCCACACATGCATGCACTCACACACCCAGCATCACAGAAAGGGCAGAGACTTATCGATGGGCTGATAAAAGAATCCCGAGGTTGACCCATAGCACTGTCATCAAAACAATCAGCAATCACTGCAACGTGCCCAACCTTTCTAATCTCAGAGATTGCTCTGACCCCAGACAATGCACCCGAGCAAACAGCACACATGCCCATACATGACTGGGAACCTTGGAAGTCTTGGAAACTGAGGACTCGATCAGTCAGCCCCTGTGCGGTGTGGCTTAACTTCCTGCACCCATGTCAGCTGTGTGTCCATTTTCCACTTTGTTAAACAGAACTTTAGAAACCAAAGATGTAAAAGGTCTTTTCTTAAGGGACTGATGAAAAGAAGACATCATCTAAGCTGCATGGCAGGAGCCTTCTAACTAAAAGCAAGAAGGACGTCAGAAACTGCTGATTTTTCAATCACAAAAAAAGAATAAATGCGTTTAACCCATCCTCCCCTTGACCTGCTGTGCAGAATGGCAGCTGAATGGCGTCCAGGTGTGGGAGGAAGTGGGGCGCCCCCTGTATGTACCGGGATCCTCGGGGATAAAAAGCACGACTCGGATGCAAGGAACCATCATAAAGCCTGTCATATTTTCAGCTGATCATCACAAAGCGAAAGGCAATTCTCCTACGTGACGAAGCTTTACAATGTTTCCCCTCCAGTGCAAAACCTGTTTAAATTGCAAACCTACATGGACAGAAGAGGTATGAAGGGAGACCTGAAAGAGTCAATGGGGGAGGAAACAGCTCCCTGCCTGCATATACAGCGCTTTGTGACCCTCTGGGCCGAAACCGCGATATACTCTATACAAGCTTGTCATGTTCATATTGATAACACTGCATGAGTAAGGTCCAATTTGGGCATTTCCAATGTTTAACGGCAGTAATGACCATAATTCCTTACACTCACCGTGTATAGCACTTTTCTGGACACCGCACTCAAAGCGCTTTACAGGGACTCCCCTGCACTGCGATCATCCATGCGGGTGGATTACAGGACAACATACCTTTACATACTAACTTGGCCTTCGTTGCTTATTACAAGATCAACATATCGCGATCAGGACATAAAATGATGATACGTACGCGTTTCGCAAAGTCTACTTGTACTTATGCTGCGTTTTCACTAACGAATTACTCGTGATCATGCCCCGTGCACACAATATCTCACAACGATTGCCTGTCAGTCTGCACTCCTCAACCTTGCTCTGGCTTTTGCAGGCCACTTTTCCATTTCCATATTCACACCTGTCCTTGGTGCCTTACAAAGTTCTCGGGAGTCTCCGGCATGATGACTGACTGATCCCTTGTGCGAGACTGGTCTGCACTTGGGATCTACTCATCTGACCATTTCCAAGCGCATTTGCAAGTCTCCGTTAATGCTTCGTGGACAGTTAAAGTAGTGGCTACATCCCTTGTCGTCTCCGTGCTGAGAAAGATGGGTCTAGAGCATTTCAATCTAAGGCCAAACCATTAACAAAACTAACGAGAAGCTGAGATGTGTAACAGCACACTTGGCATCAAGCCTGTAACCAATCCAAAAGGCAGTGTTCATTTGTTGTTAGCTGGAAAAGCACATTTCCTTTTGCAATCGATCTGCGAAACCCCATGAAAGCAAAAATCACATGAGTCACCAAAACAATAAAAAAACCTGCTGACTCCATTATTACTAATTTGACCGAGGATTTTATCTAAAGTGATTTGCATTTGTACCACTTTATAGAGCTGGGGACTATTTTCATTGAGCTAGGAACAACAGCAGTGATTAACTGGAAGTCTGTGGGTTCAAATCCTCTGTAAAAGTCTATAACACCTTCCTCTGCACCAGACAGCTGCCTAGACTTTGTTTCAAACGACAGGAACAGTTAAACTAATCCAGCAGAACTGAACAAAAGATTAACACCGTACTTAACTACGCATAACTCATTCAAGCTAATGCGTATTGTAGTTCGCATAAAGGAAGAAGAATGTTCAATATATTACACAACACTGTAGGGCTCAGCCAAGTCAATTTAAAAAAAGGTGCAGTTTCCACTAAGAGTACAACATCTTTTTTCCTGTACGGTACATAAGGCACCTCTTGTAAAATATTTGTACTAACATTTGTTAGAAATACTTTCAAAATGCTAGACATTTCACACTGCTTGATGTGGTGTGCACGATGGATTTCTAGAAGATTGTGGGCATTACACAAAGCCCTTCCATATTAAACAATTAATTGTCTGATCGGCTCAGAGCATTAAGGCATATTTTGGTGAACTAAGCCACTTCTTTAAAGAGTTAGTGCTTGGAAATCTATCTAGGCATTAAAAATCCCTCTGTATTCTGGATAGCCCGAGATAGTCTAGACTGCACTAATCCTGTGAAATCCACATCTTTTCTCACCAATTAAGCATTACAGCAATGCTGGATGGATACTGCCTGGCACACTATGTGCATGGATTTACCTCATTTAACAGTTACTTCCCATTCCAGGACGAAAGGCAGGGGAAGAAATAGTTTCAGCACTTGAGCCGTCTGCAGGTGCGAGGCAGAGGAAGAACACGGGGTAGTGAAGGAGAACAGAGCGAGAGGGAGAGACGAAGACTGCTCTGCTCCGTGTTCCTGCCCCCCTCTCGCCCTCATGCCCGAGGGAGAAAGGAGAAAGGAGATGGGCCCAGTGCTTTCCTTCCTTCTGCTGCCCAGCGAGGAATGACCCCCTGCCGGTCCCGAGGCAGCCCGCGCGCTGACGCAGCGCCATGCCCAAGCCTCCCCAGACCGGCAATTATCGCTGCAGAGATTTATGAAGAACGTTTCGAAAAAAAAAAACAGCACGAAAGCAAAGTATAGTTCAGAAGCCTAGGATCCATCAACACCTGTGCGTGCTAATCACAGCCTCCGCAGCAAGGCGGAGGTAAACCGCAGCATCACAGCTGTGTTTGCAGGAAAAAGAGACAGGCAGCAGGATTTACCAAAACAAGGCTGCCTTTACATTTTCACTCACAGTAGCTCTCTCAAAGAAGACTGTATGTGGCTTAAAAAAGGCATCTCGTTTAAAACCATAAAAATGCTATATTAATATGAAATATTTCATCATGACAGGTCCAAACGATGAGGTGCTAATTTCACCTACATCACACATACGTGAAGAAGGAATAAGAACAGAAAAGACAACTGCAAAAGCGAGGCATTTCATTTACCAGCAGGGAAAAAACAGCAACCCAGCACTAGAGCAGAGCAGTACAAGACCCATTCTTGTGCTACATTTGGAAGTCCCGCCTTTGAAAGGAAAGAAAAGGGAAAGGTTTTGATCCACACTAAAAAAAACACATTAAAGACATATTTTTGCCTTGCAACGGCTATTTCCTAAATTGGTTCATGTACATAAATGACTCCAGTGAAGGAGTCTTGACAAGAGTTCAGCAGGTCTCCAGATTCAAACCCTTCAGCAAACTCAGACACGGAAGGCAAATATGCCATTTTGTCACAAAATAACGCCGCACGTTTTAAGTTGATATGGCCACAGCACCTCCAATTTAAACTGTAGTGAATCTGTATGCAAACCGCCAACGAAGCCAAGCAGAGATGAGCTCCAGGCAGATTCCCCCCGGCCCTCGAGCCCATTGGGAGAGGTCTCCATGCATGAGGCTGGAGGCGAGGAACACTGCAACTGGAAACAACCGCATTCAATCGATTTCCGATGGGTTTCAGAAACGGGCATCTCGAGGCGACGGCTCTTCATCCTTTTACCAGACATCAGTTGTACTTTTACCAGCAGCTCTTCTTTTATGGAATTTATTACTGTGGGAGAGTCAGGAAGATTATTTTCCCTTCAGAAGAAACTGGAGCCGGGAAGCGGTACATCTGGCTCCGCTGTCCTGCCCGGCCCGGAAGTAGGAGCGCGTTAGCAGAGCTGTGGTAAAGCAGGTGGTGCAGTAAGGGGTCCGGCACGTGGGCCGAGGCCAAGAGCCGAAATGACTGAAACTCCGCGGCAACGCTCACCTTGATATCGCATATCGCATTCCTCCCGCTTTTCAAATGATACTTCTCCAAGTTCGGAACCAAGATTTGTGTTTGGATTTTTAATGGATTCTCCAGGGAGTCTGCAGGAGCAGCCCGCCGTCACCACCAGTATCAGATCAGCCCGCCAGAGTCCCAGGTATAACGTTTCCGAGACCTCCCACAGAGAAAGAGCTGTACAAGCCTGTGAGGATTTTCTTAAAAAAAAAAAAAAAAGACAACAGATTCTTGCCAGCACTTTGGGAAGACGAATGAGAAAAAGTGGTCAAGAGGAAAAAAAACTCACAATGTTTCCATTTAGCAGTGGTAAGGCTTCCAGTTATTGTGCTGATGTGTTTACTGAATGCCTGCACAGTGATTAGTATGTCTGGAGTTTTATTGCACCATACAAATGAAGCCTCAAATATGGGACATGCATACACAGGCTGCATACCTATGATAAAGAGTTATACAGTATATTAAGGAGACTCCTTGACACCAAATAACTCGAAATGAAAGAACGGCACAGAGCTCAAATAGCTGAGAACATTCAACTGTCAGAACTGGGTACCCGTGACAAAAACGAGGCATGCTCGCACCAGTAACAGTCCAATAACGATGAACCCCTCACTACAGCAGAATCTCTCCCGTCAGCTCAAGTCAATTTCACAGCAGGATCAAACGGGATGAGCTTTGCCACAACACTCATGCACAGTCCATTTCCTTATTACTGGACACCAGAGGCGGTCTGCTTCACTACATTTTTTGGTGCTCCCAACATGGTTTCTGATTTCATGTAGATGGACCCTTCCTTCAAGAAAAGTGGAAACAGATTTTTTCCACTGATTGAATCGCACAGCTGTAGTGGTCTTTGGGTACCTGTTGTCGGATATGGACAAGGAAGGTACTTCAAGAATAAGAGAAAAGGGCTGGACAGAGGGTCAAGTACTTGAGAGACACAATGCATTTATATTGGGTTCAATACCTATTATTCCAAATAACTCGGTCCTATTTTCTCCCTAATAAAACAGATTAAGTATCCATTTGAAAAATGCTAGTTAATATTTTTCCCCCACTTGCTGCACTTCAGTATCATTTTCCACAATGTTCCAGAGAAAGCGGCATATACCGAATGCATGACATTCCACAGAAATGTGAACCTTAAGGAAAAAGGCTAAGTAGAGGAAATATGGAATCCTTGGAAATCAATGTACAGACCGGGCTATCCCACTGGACATATTGTAACCCAATATTCACTCCAAGACAAAAGGGAACCCAGAAAACAGTAAGCAGATAAGGGTGTTTCACAATCCTGTAACCACAAGCTATAAACACACGCTGAAGATAATATCTACTGCATTCCTAAAAGTAACAACAATGAAACCTAAATTACTAACTACTTATTCACCTTTTCCTGTTTATCATGTGCTCTTAACGATGTAACGTGGAAGAGAATGGTACCTGTGCAGGCTCAGCCTGGCTGGCCCTCGTGCACTGAAGACGAACATCAATATTCAATACGGACCAATACTTAGGCTGTCAGAGAATGTGGCAGAGGAGTGAGGAATGGACACGAGTGGTCACAAACGAGAGCATCTTTTCAGTCCTGGTTTTTACTTCTTACTTCGGTCGAACGACTTGTCCATTCCACCTGACAAATCACCCTTCAGAAATAGTTCAAAGATTGTATAGAAAAAAAAGTACAGAAAAAAGAACACGGCATCATTCATGCTGGAGCGACACAACCAAGCAGCAAGGTCTCTGAGCCCGTCACCTGTCCCTAACCAGTGTACAACAAATAACAGCGACGCACAAACCAGCAGGCCACTCCACGTGGAAAATAACAGCCCCAAACTGCCCCTGTGAATTTCTTTTTACAGAAAGAGAAACCTTACTACTGTAAATCCTTACTCTGCGACAAAGTTCTATTTGAACAGATATGGGCAGAAATGAGGCAAATGCTACAGGCAATAGCAGCAGATAACGCAGGCACCGAGAGCTGAACCTCTTGGACTTGCGGAGGTTACTAGGGGCTCCGAGTAAGTATTACAGGTCCTTAAAGGCACCGACGTCCCCAGCCCAGGGGCTCAAGCGGGACCTACAGGGGGCACATTTAAAAGGGGGAGCAGGAGGCCGAGTCTGCCCTGCCGCGCCCAGCTGCTGGGAGCCGAACCCCGGGGTGGTTCCAGGAAACAGCTGGACGAGGTGGGAAGATCACTGAGCCACTCGCAGCCAAGCGGGAGAGGAGGGCAGGGGGGGCCTGGTCTCGTCTGCTGCCTTTGACTATACTCCGAGGGGATTTCAACGTGGAAGAGTCTTGGACAGCAGCGTCGGTGTGATCTGAATCACTCCGTAGTGTCGCGTGCACGCTGTCGGCCACTCCTTTCGCTTGGCTGGACTAATTAGAGTCATTACTTGGCAGGGGAACCACTTTTGGCTCACTAATCGTTACCGCCTAAAGTGTGCAATAGTGCAATACAACGACTAGAACACGTGGTGTGTGTAAGGAGAGGCAAGTGGTATATTTTGAATGCATTTCATGAAACCCATAAAACACATTTTAGACAACACAAGCCTAAGGGTTTTTGCTCATGCCAAGGATATTTACAGCCTGCACATGCCATTTATTAATGAACACAAAACTATGACTAATTATGCAAAATATCTTAAATCTACATTTAAACGATGAGAAAAGGTTATTCTACTAAGACTATTTACCAGAGTTTTTTTAATGGGTAATAGTCCTACCCATTTAATTGGCATCAAAAGGTGGGACTTTTTTTTTGTGCTGCCCAGGTGTATCAAAGCATATGCCCGCATTATTGAGGAAGCCCAGGCATTACCAGGCTCACAAGAGAGTCTAGATTGAAAGCTATTTTTCTTTTTGCAGTGTTACAAATGTCCCCCGCAGATAAAAACAACGTTGCTTCCAAGCTCTGGGACGCGAAAGCAAACAGCACACGATATCAATAAAGCTCTGTGCAATTTGGACTGAAGTGTCTGGCATAAATTCTGTGTTTATCTTCATGTGGTCTGTTCAGACTGCTTCTGTAAACACCCGTGCTGCAAACCGAAGGACTCGCCAGCTCTTTCATGTTTAGCCTCTTCTGATTAAAGTACACCCTTCACATTTGTGGTCTAATTACAGAAGTCTATTTTAACGAGACAAACAGCTCAGCGCAGTTTACTCTAAACCCCAGGAGCTTTAACAAGGTACTGCAAAGGTAATCCTCCACTTGATACTGCTGTCACTGGATTGCCACTCGACTTCAGCAAGGTAAAACACCGCCCAGCAGGGCTGAACAATGTGTTCAGTCACGACGTTAATCATGGGTGCCGTACGTTTAAATGGTCAATTAACACGTAGGAGACGGTGGAGCATTATCCTGCACCTTCTTGATGAGCGTTCAGCTTATGGTGGGGCAGAGGTCTCTGGGACAAGGCGGCGCGATAATTGCCTGTCAGTGATTAATGCGCTGCCTCTGCTAGGATGCGTCATAGCGCACGGATGATTGTGTAGCTATCGCCATATAGGCACTCGATCCGGCCCGGCTAGCTGCGAAGATCACGGGGCTACAACAGGTGGGGTTTGAAACCCGGCAGGAAAACCATCCTACAATAACGTCCTGTGCCAGCAGCAAAGCCGAAATGCAAAGCCTCCGTTAGGGACTTTCTGCCGCGGGGCGCACCGTAGAATTACTGTACGTGGCTCGCACGCCTGGCTGGGAAGTTTCAAAAAGCACAGGAAAATAAAGGTCAAGGGCTTCCGCAAAACACGTGCTGCCTTCTGCAGCTCTGGAGAAGGCTTCTCACGCCCGTCCCCCTCCGGGTGTGGAGCAAAAGCCCCCTCTCTCCTGCGGTCTTGTCTAACCCGCGGCGCTGCAGGCTGGCTCGCCGTCACCCGAGCTGCGCGCCCGCGGCGGCGGCCACCAGTCCGCTCGGCGGTGCGGTGCGGTGCCGCGTCTGTCTGGGTTCAGCGCAACTGCGTGGGCTGACAAAACGTTACGACAACAAGAGCACTGCTGTTATGAAACTTCCCTTTGACGTGGTCCTATTCCTAGCAGTTAAATACTGCACGTTCGTTTCCATACAAACTTATTAATGGGCGGACGCTGGTTGTTATTATTAGGCTCTTACCTAATAAATAAAATAAAAAAAACCTGCGGAGTAGCCTACAACCTATGTTTGTCTTCAGCAGACAATTTCTTTTTTCAGTCAATCTGGAAAACAATATGCAACATGAAATTCCCTTTGCTGCGGCAGCTCCGTTCAGATCTTTCCCACCCCCCGTCCGTTTCTGAAATAACGGGATAGGTCTTTATTTTGTTCAACAACAGGGTGACCCTGTAAACGCTTGACGGGGTGGCTTACCCAAGTTCACGAAGCTCATCACCATGTCGGCGTCGTTCAAGAACGCGTTGTCCTGCAGGGTGGCCAGAGACGGCCCGTGGGTCGTGAACATCGATTTGTACCGATCCAAAAACCCCTCGACTTCGTTCTTCTCCTCGTTCGACATGGTGTTGTACAAATCCAGCATGAAGAGAGGTGCCGAGTTGTACTTCCCATGTGACAGATGCGGTCTCGGTCGATGCGGTAGTCCCAGGATGGAAAGGATCTCTTTCTGCATTTCCCTCTTCTCGTGAGTCCGCAGCCTCCTCTGGATAAAACTCGAGTGGATCTCGTTGTTGCCATCAAATATGTAATTGCTACCGGTGGCGAGGAAAACGTAAGAAGTGATCCACCACAGCCCCCAAAGAGCAAAAGAATAGCTTATCATCATAGAGCCAGTTTGTTATTTACACGGTCCTGTCTGACTTTAAAATAGAAGCTTATAAAACAAACAACAACAACAACAACAAAAAGAGAGTTCGCAACCCTTCCTGACGAGCGAAATGTCCCCCAGGTGCGCGCTTTTCATCCAACGTGATTGACGCTCTGAGAAGTTTTAAAGAAGATGAAGATTTTTTTTTCAAGCCATAGGAAAAAGTTTTCCCGAGCTCAACGTGCTGAAAAAGTGGTCCCGTTACTACTTGTTGCTGAATATATTATCCCCATCAAGTCCGAGACCGGCCAGCTTAAGACGGCAATGAAGCCCCTCGTAAACACAGCATCTGAAGAGAGCCCAACAGGTCTTCATGAAATGTTTGATATTTAAGCTGTGAAGTCCTACACGACAGGTTTCATAGAACCGAGCATTTTCGCTTTCTAGGAGCGGTATTCTAAGCCTCCATATGTCAGCCTTGTTAAAACCGTGTTGTCAGTCGTTGTTTTAGAGACCATTTAAAATATGCCCATTTAAAAGAGACTCCCACACATTCGGTTTTGAGCGCCTCAATATTTTGTCACTAGCTGCAGGTAGCAAAGCGCCTCTAGTCTCGCTGGACACGCCCAGCGGCCGAGACGCTGTCCAATGAGGAGGAGCTTTCGGGGAAATTTCAATTGCCCTTCAATTCCAAGGGGATCCCGAATTAACGATCATAAAGGGGACAAATGATTGAACCCGGGGAATACAACATCCTAAAGGACGCTCCTACACAAAATAATACTGACCTGCGAGTACACGAGTATGTTTTTTCCAAGGGGTCCGTGTTCCAGGTTTTTACTTCTTAGTTTCTAACAGTGTTTTCTCGTCTGGTTTTTGGGATGACTGGTAAAAAACGCAATCAATGACGTCGAAGACAATGTGATCCACAACACGGACGGAGGGTTAGAAAAATGCATTTGCTGTCTTAGAGAGGTAAAAATGTAATCGCTGGCTGTATTGCCAGTCTTCTGTTACTTAACGCCGGGTTAGGAAGCTGTCTAAAAGTGCTGCTTAGTTTCAGGATTTCTTTCTGTCGACGGGTGACCCCTAGGGGCGAAGTCAGAAACAGCAGACCGTGCTCTTTCAACCCAACACAAATGTGAACTTTTTTAACGCGATATGTGAATTTCACTACTAGGTCCGCTTAACGTCCGAGAGAGCGATATCTGTTAACGCGTACACATGCAAGGTTCGCTAATTATTTTACTGTATTTAACTATGCAACTCGATCGCACTACAGACGTTGCATATGGATCTGAAATTGCCTATCGAGCAGACTTAAGAGAGCGTGAACAGTTCCTCTTCTTATTTCATACATAAGGATTGCTTTCTAAGTAAAAGGCAAATATATGTATATATTCAAGTTGTAAGTTAGGAAGTGATATCAGTAATTGGTCCGACTTCGTGATATGGACTCTGTTAGGTCTGATTTAGATCACACCCGGGAAGTGCTGTCCGTCGTGTAGGGCGAGATATGGGAGCAGATGTATTCCTTCCCAACAGGTGTGCGTGAGATTTCACAAGGGAAGAGCTAACGCAGACCTGTAGTCCTTCCATCCTTTCACACTCCGATGTCCTATACTATCTTTTATTGCAAAAATGTGATACACTTTCCATACGAAATGAGAAAAAAAACCCACTTCACAGTCTTGTAGGAACCAGAACAGTAGAAAAGAACAACATGTGAAACATCCTCCTGCAGTGTTTTTGCATCGTCACACAATGTCACAAAATTGTTCAAACGGAATTTTTATAACTCATAGCCAACTTCCCTTCATCGTTTCAGATTTCATTAAGCCTTTATATGAGGGACAGACATCTGAATATGTGGCGTGTTTAAACCATCTTGTATTTAAACAGAGAAAGACCCACCATCTGTGTTCTGAAAGATGGTCATACTGTGGATTTGATTTGTTTAATAACAGTTCTAATACTGTAAAATGGCTGCATGTGCTGCTACATTAATTACATTTATTGTTACAGATGTTACAGATATTTTAAGAGACATTTTTTCATAATTTTTCAAAACATTCGACTTTTCTCTTTTTTTGTGCTTCAGATACATGTATTTTTAATGTTGTGCAGTGTTGGCGAGATATCATTTTTTAATCAATTTTTTTCCTTTTTTGTGAAAAAATAGGATCACGCTGTAATTATTACTTGAAGGACAAGATTTCCTGCCTCCACAAAGGCCATATCTTACAAGAAGAACTTCTGAATTTTATCTCATCTCCAATGAAAGGCAACAAAACCTGCAAACAGAAGCATTGTCTCACCCCTATCAGAGAGCACCTCAGATCCAGATACTGATGGTCCCAACACTGCAGAAATAAATCTAGAAAAGGGTCATTTAGCCCTGCTCACAAAATGCAGAATTCAAAGTTTCTATACAGGTGTGACTTTTGGAGGTGTGCTTTTAATTAAAAAAAATAAAAAGATGAAGCTCACATTATGGAGAATATATTTCTTCTTGACATGCCTGAGCCTCCTGATGTAGCACAAACAAAAGCTGAAGACAAGAAATCTGTCTTACAAGACCTAATCACATCATACAATACGTGATTTATTGTCTCTTTCATACTAAAACAACAAAGGTTTCAACAGATTTAAAAGACGTAAATCCAGTAAGTTCACTGATTTTCCAGTGCCTAGTCACTAGACAATGCATGTATTTTTCTTGTTTCTAGACATACAATTTATTTTTTAATCGCTGGTTTAACTTTTCAGTTTGAAAATGATAAGGTGAAATTAATACGGAAAACATTAATGTACCTTGTATGTAGACAAGCATATCATCTGTCAAATGCCAAAAAAAAAACAGATATCAGAATTTTAAAGAAAATGTAAAGGTAAACCTTCTACAGTCTGAGCAAATTTAGAGATATATACAGTATAGAACAAACTGAAAAACTGAAAAGTATCGAATAACTCTTGAGAGAAGTCTGCATCAGATCTGGTTATGGAAACAGATGTCACTGCACACTGTATAAAATAGCAAACACAACAGAGCAGCAGTGGTAAAGGCCCTGATCCAAATTTATTCTGGCAGTGTGAACGCTGGGGATACAGAGAATTAAAATTTAGGCAACCCTTGTTTCAGTTTCAGTGTCCGAGAACATTTACAGTAAGGTGCTGTGCCTGGAAGCAATTTGCTCCGTGCACTAAACCACATTGTGAAGGGATCGTGTCGTGCTTTGTTGGTTTTTATGAAGGTCCTGTCTTTGTCTTTATTAAAGGCTTCTTTTCTCCCCCTCCACCGGAGCCTGATGCAGTAGCAGCCCTTTGTTAAACAAATAAGATCTCAATCATTCTTGGGGGCGAAATGATTGAGATCCGGTTGAAGACGGACAGCTGCAGGATAACCGGTAGCAGCAGCTGTCTGAAAGAAACGCAACATCTGTTTTGTGAGACTTTCAGAATTGCGTGCGCAGGGGTTCGTGGTGCTGTTTTAATGATCGCCGAATGAAACCTTTTTAAAAAACGGGAGATGAAATGGTGAGCCAAGCTTGCTTGGCCTGCCGTTGAGAGCACTGTTGACATTGTAGTGTTTACCCTTTGAAGAGCACAAGAAGCAGGCGGCTCCACTGGGACTACCATGTTGTGTCTGCTCCCTCTCAGATCCAGTGATAGGCAGCTCATTCTTATCATCTTGTGAGACATCTTATCTTGTGTAGAAGCACACAACAGGCTGCATCAAAGCCACAGATGCTATCAAGATGCCTGGCTAATGTCCATCACCTCTCAAGCAGTCTAGACAAGAAATCATGGGAAGGGTAACCCGGTATCTCTGCATTGTGAATTGGAAAAAAAATCTATTGATGCGCAATATAGAAGTGAAAAATTCTGTGCTTATCTCTTCATCTCTACTATTAAGGCACTCTTTTTCAATATACTCTTATTCTTGTTTCCGGGGGTAGTTTCCGAGGATGCATGGCTGCATGCTTTTCAGGTGGAGTAATGAATTGACAAACACTCATGCACCCAAATCTGTGTAAAAAAGGCGACCTTTAACTGGTTCAGGTGGAGAAGTAAGACATTAGAGTAAGCCTTAGAGAGGCTGGATTGTACACGTCCTGGGTAGAACTGAGCTAGGATTCGAGAGACCCCTAATCGGAGGAACGGTGTCATGCAGTCTTGAAGGAGCAAGTAGTCAGAACCTTAACTTTAACTTCACTGATAGGCAGACACCTCCTACAGCAGTGGTGCCCCTCACCATACTGGAGTATTGCTTTTGGAAAGTGCACCACCTACAGGTCCACCAACACCACGTACAGTAGCCACCTGGTTTTCCCTGGATATCTCCCATCCCAGTAGTGGCCAGACCCAGCCTTGCTGAGCGTGCTGAGCTTCTGAGACCTGACCTGATCAGGCTCCTAGGCAGTGTTCTCGGCATCTCACACACACACATGCACACTTGAAAGCTGAGAGGCAGAAAGAATTTTAAAAAAAAAAAAAGCCTGGGCTGTTGAAGTTTCTTCAGGTGTTACTCTTAGTTTTTTCTTCCTCTTTCTGCCTTCCAGTGTGGCGTTAACGTCTACTCGTTCCTTTGCAGCCAAAACACACAGACACAGATCCTTACTCGAACCCGTTCTGTAAATAGTTTCACAATCCTAAGATGTGACAAAAGGTGCAAAATAAGCATACATAATATGCGATTTATCGTGTTAGGTATAGGAGGTCAATCTTTCATAATAAAATAATGGAATTAACTCCATGTTCCCAGATCTCCTTAATGCTGCAGTCTTTTATTCACACAGTACTTGACAGACACATTTCCATTAGCCTTGCTAACTACATTCACTCTAATGAGCAGGTTTTATGTCGCCAGCTATGTCCCTGATGTGCGACAGGCTCTAGCAGCTGTGACCAGAGAGTCAATTAGTCTCAAACCATTTTCCCTTGTATGTTACAGAACTGGAACCAGTTTCCCTTCAGGAACTTCCAGTCTAGAGCAGCACCAAGCCACCACTGAGATCAAGACCTAAAGAGTTTACAGGTAATGGTATAATACGGTTTCCCACATCAAACAGGATTCTAATCATGATTCAGCATCTAAAAAGCTAGAAAATACATGCTCTGTTCGTTCATTACAGAATAACGGGGAGGAAAAATTAAAAGTTCAGCCACATCGTTCGATTGGCACACCTTTGCAAAGGTTCAAGGAGCGCGTCAAGAAAAAGTCCCTCCTCTCCCGGTTCCCGAGTCGAACTTCTTGGCACCTGCGACGGCCTCTTCCAGAATAACGTGCCTGCTGTGGTCCAGCTCGAACTGCAGGGCCTGAGAGAAGCAGGGGGCGTCGAAGGCGCTGTGGTAGGCCGAGGCGCGGTCGGCGCGCAGGCACTGCTGGGGGAACTCGGAGATCTCCTTGGCCAGGGCCAGGGCAGCCTGCAGGGCTGAGGGACAGGCCAGCAACAGAGGCTCAAGCAGGGCTGCAGGGCAGGTAACATTCACACATTCACTGGACACGGGGCAAAACAGCAGCAGGTACGGGATTATTCACTTATTCGCTCGGGGGGGGGGGGGGGTGGGAGTGTCAAGCAGTTCTATGGAATACGGATATAAAGTACTTCTACTTGAAACAGAGAGCCTTGATTTATACCACGCTCTGCAGGTCTTCAAGATTCCCTTCATTTCAATGCCTGCTACCTGCTTCAAGAATGCCCTCATACTGTATGTGGAAATATCTTTTAACGGCAAGCTACAGAAATGTGGTCCCAGAAGGAAACACATTCCCCTGTTGATCCTCTTCTCTTTCAGTAAAGACCTTGGAAGTAAAGCGCCGTGTGGACATACAGTAAGCTGACTCAGGGTTGTGAAAGAACACTGCTCTTGCTCATTTAAAAGAGCTCAGGGCACAAGGATGCTGGAGTAAATGAACCAGGTGGGTTATTTTAAGAGAAAAACATCACCCTGTTGCATTCAGAAGGATGCTTCTCTGTCGTCAAGTAACAAGGAAACAAAGATCTAAAGAATGCCTCCCAATTTTTAAACCACTGCTGTCAACGATGGCAAAGGAAACAAAGCAGAACAATGCTCTTTTTACTTCATAATCGTACGGTCACTGACGCTTGTAGAGAAAAGAACAAAAATAATTTATGATGATGCCACAACCACTTTTTAATGTTTCACAGCAGTCTAAAATTAAACAAGGCCACAGACGGCGATAACGGGCTCCGGCGTTCTTCTCAGCTTACTGGGTAGGCCGGGCGCCTGCTCTTTTGTGCCAAAATTTTCCCTTTTCTTTTAAAAAGTCACTCCGCAGTCCCAGACAGACCACCCCGCCCACTCCACTGCAGGGACCGATTAACTGCGCCTGGCCATGCTTCCTGGAAGTGGCTTCCTTCATCATCCCAGGAAATCTGGGCAATTTCATTGGGTGGGCACGAGAAAGCCCCTTTTCTGCTGTGGCAGTGTTTATGTGCAGGTTGATGTTTCAGAAGTGCAAGCCCACGGCTGCCTGTTTAAGAACTCAGACACCTCTGTGAGCTGTCAGGCGTGGAGGTACAGGGACACCGCTGGCTGAAAAAGCTGAAGCACAAAGCCCAGCCATGCCCACGCCGAGAGGCGTAGACCTCCATCCATGATATAATCCAATGTCCTCATTTTCGTTTGGAAGATACTGAATGGCTCTGGATCGTTCTAAGGAGGTTCCAACCTTTCTCCCTCCTCTATGAAGTGATCTCCACCGTGAGCCTACAGACACACCAACATTGGAGCGGTGGCTCTGGGGCTCAGGATCTGCGCCCGTGGCTGGGAGGTTGCCGGTTCGTATCCCGCGGCCGGCAGAGGAATCCTACTCCACTGGGCCCCTGAGCAAGGCCCTTAACCCCAGCTGCTCCAGGGGCGCCGTATAAATGGCTGACCCTGCGCTCTGACCCCCAGCTTCTCTCCCTGCCTGTGTGTCTCACGGAGAGCAAGCTGGGGTCTGCGAAAAGACAAATTCCTAATGCAAGAAATTGTACAGGGCTAATAAAGTGATCGTATCAGAGTCGGCGGAGTAAACAGGTACCGTACTTCACCTTCTCCGTCGGGGACAACCCTGTTGGCGAGCCCGAACGCGAGCGCCTCCCGCGCGCCCACGGCCCTGCCCGTGAGGATGAGGTCCAGGGCCCTGGAGAGGCCGATGAGACGAGGCAGCCGCACCGTGCCTCCGTCAATCAGAGGAATGCCTCGGCCAAGAACACAAGAGCCACTTTAGTTATCTCCGCAGTAAAATTCCTGTTCGATTTCGTTTTATATAGCGCCTTTCACAGCAAGGTCGCCCCAAGCCACTTAACAAAGTTGTGTGACAATGCATGACGTTACAATACAGAAAGAAAAAAAGTCAGAGGACAAATCCATCCTCGGGCCTCAGGGCGTGTGCTCTGTTAATATTCAGGTGGGGAGCTGCGTCGGCATGCGCAGGCGGCAAGGGAACGAGTACGAGCTTTATTCCCTGCTGAAAAGAGAAGAGAGAAAACACAACGTTTCAGCCTTGGAGCCTGGAGCACACCCGAAGAAGGCTCCACGGCCGAAACGTTGCGTTTTCTTTCTTCTCTTTTGAAGCTTGGCTGAAGTCACAACTTTTTTATAACAGCTTGGGTTGGACAAGCCACTTAAAAAAATACAGTTTTAAATATTTGCTCAGCAAAGTATTGCTTGGGTTTTGCTGCAACCTCATGCTTGTAAAGAAAAGACCCTCTAGTTTGGAACACTTTGCAATATAGTGACATTGTAGGAGCTAATGAATATACCGTAAATAACCAAAAAGTGATCTAGGACAGAAATTTAACTTGATATAATCTAAAAGACAATACTTCCTGTGTCTTAACTGGTGCCAGTGACAAGGGCCCGGTCCTATAGATCAGCAGTGAGCTGTGTGAGAGGAACAAGCGCCCACTTCCAAAGCAGGGCAGACAGCTGTGCAAGAGGGCGTGTTGAAAAACCCAACACTGGTGTTCATATGAACAAATAATAAAGCAGAAAACCTCGAGTTATCGTTAAGGGCATGAAGCTTAATTACAGCCGAAGGAACTTACATTTTACAATCAAATAGGTTAGAACAACATGAAAAGGTTGCAGATGCCTTAAAACATATGCAAATAAACCGTGCCTCTAATCAGTGCTGAGCCTTGTGATGATGGCCTATAATTAACAATCCCTTCTCATGACAGCACTTTCTTTTCTAACTCTGTGTGTGAGGCTCTGTGCGCCCCCCTGACACTATCATGACTAGTGCTCTCTGGGCATTTGCCCACACCGCGTGGATTGAAAGCAGATGTAGTGTCCGTACACCTGGAGAACAGCAGTTTCCTTAACACCGCTATCACTGGAGCAAGATCGCTCCTTTCTTCTTGTATAATGCCCATAATAATAATAATTAACAATTTTTCATAACGATAAAGCTCGTCAACACAAGTCCTCTTACTGAACTCACCGGTAGTTATAACTAGTAATTATGTACGACAGCCACTGGCCTAATGATTAAGCTCTGAATACTCTTCACAAGCATTTCTTTCAAAAGCAATTACAGGGAGTAAAATGCCATTTCTTGTGACCTAAAATTGTTCACGTGTGTGGTGCTGCTCTCCGTGTCCATTAAGCAGTGTTTAAATTGTGTGAACTTCTATCTAATACATACTGTATCCAATATATACTGTACCATATCTGCAATGAGTCTCTCATTAAAGCAGTAACTTGAATACAATGTTTTATGGTGTTAGTCCTTTATATTTGAGGCTCTCTGGTACTCATATTAATCTTTTGTCACAGGACATTGCTTTAAACTCACCGATGGCCAACTCCACTTCCCGGTGAAAAACTCTACAGAGCCGTTAGCTCCGAAACAAAGAGGCCAGGAGCCCAGAACAAGCACAGCGGGTTGTCAAGAGCATTGCCGGTCCTGGGCCCAGTTCCCTGAGGCCTCCCTGCCTTTCTCACAACCTGGCTCACCTGACGGGAGCACACCTGTGGGCGCGTGGCCAGACAGAGCCCAGAAGAGGAGGAGGCTGGGTAGCAGTAGCAGTACCCAGACCCGCTGGGGAAGGCCATTTTTAAAGCCCCTCCTTGGTTTTTCACCCGGGCTAGCTCTGGTGGTAGAGCATGAGACTCATTATCTCAGGGGAGTGGGTCTGTGTCCCACGTTGGGCGCCAGGTCCTCTGTGTTGGAGGTTGGGCACAAGGCTAACAACCCTGTCCTGTGAAAAACTGATGTTACGGAAACAGCAACAGGATCTTACTGCTCCTACATGCCAGAAGGCATAACGGGGAAACATCTACAGCCATCTTGGTTGTTCATCAGCTTACTCCGGTTATTAATGATCAAAGAGGGATGGCCGCACTGCGGATTGAGATGATGCTGGAAAATTCCCAATGAGGCATGACTGGAAGAGTGTGACTATCCGGAGATTTACGGAGCCTGACAATAGCTTTTCCATGAGAATACAATGAGAAAAAAATGCATTCCACAAAACTAGATTATGGCAGAACAGGAATTATGCATAATTTCACTTTCCCACAGCACAGACACTTAAAATATTCTCCAAATATGGTGTAAGAGGAGTTCAGGAAAAAAAATATTTTAAGATTGAATCCTCGACCGAGATTCAAACATACTGCAATTAAAAGAGTCAATTTTCCCCATATCTCAACATTTATATTGTTTACACTTCAACATTTACAAATTTAAACATTTTAGTCATTAGAGTGTGTGGATAGAGACCAAATCCTAACCACACGTAAATATTGTACACTGCCTCTTTAATGATCGGCCTTTGATATTTGAGAACAGTTAGTGTAATTGTGAATGTAGCTGATACATTGGTTCAAATGAATTATATTTACTTCAACAAAAGTCTCCACAACTGAAGTCAGCATATTTTTTGTTTTACTATTCAGCATATTTTCCGTGGTGGGTTAAAACCATTCACCTTTACATAATAAATGTGTAATTAATCTGAAAAGTGTCATGTCTCTCCATAGACTTGGAAACTTAAATGTTCTATTTCTGTACGTTTTAATCGAATTGTACTTCTGCGTACTGAAGCAACACCAAGTACAAGTATACTATACAGATTGTATATAGTGCACTTCACCCTGTTCCCAGTGGAGGAATAATGCCCTGAATTCACAAATGATTTCTCATGAAACATCAAGTACAAAGGCTCAATACCATGCTTTACTAATCACTGTAAAACCCACACTGGGTTTTCGTTATGGCAGACCTGTATCAGCCGAGAGAGAAGAAGTACAGTAGGTGTCCCCTGTGAACAAGCAGATCACACACATGAAGGCTTTCCTGCAGGCAGCCTGCTGGTGCTACTGGTACCCTGACCTCTTCAAAGCAATATGATTTACAACAGACTGACACGGGGAGATCAAATTCTGCAATGACAGCCCTAGGAATCGATCGTATCTACAGTGTCTGCAGCTTATTATTCCGGCACATTCAACAAAGTGCATCCAGGCAGAAGCATCCTGTACGCAGCAGGTTAGGGCCTGGATTTGTCGGTGTGTGGCTGTGGGTTCGAAACCCAGCCAGGCTACCGAGCGAGGCCTGTCGCTGAGATCCCTCCAGTAAACCGATCTGCTGCATGAACGGGAGCGCGCGCCAGCCGCCGAGGACGAACGCGCCAGCCAAATGAACAGTCGATGCCAGATGACTGAGTCTGCGTTTGCAGGGTTAGAGTTTAAGAACGCCGGGGCGGAAGGACTGTGGGAAGACTTTGTCTGAAGCCCTGTGTAAACAATTCTTCATCCAATAATATTTTATGACCTGTAATTCCTTTTTTTTTTAATAACGTCAGACTGAAACAGCTTTTCCCCTGGTAGTTTCATTCTCCTTTAGTATTGAATGCCCTAGCAGCTGAAATATATTTAATTTGGCAATCCCACTTTGCGGTTCCACCAGTTTTGTTTCCGAACTTTAAACTGATCCTTGCTGGAGTCACAACTTTTTTTATAACAGCTTGGGTTGGACGAGCCACTATAAAAAGTACAGTTTTAAATATTTGCTCAGCAGAGTATCGCTTGGTTTTTGCTGCAACCTCATGCTCGTAAAGCAAAGACCCTCTGTTTCGATCTCTCTGCACAACGAGCTTCCAGGCTAGTGAGCAGAAGGCCTGGGACACATCTCCAGCCTTGGCAGTCACTGATCCATCCACACTGCATTTATCTCGTTCGTGGGTTCGGGCTGCTCCTTTGAAATCCCACTGAAAATTTCCACCCACTGGCATCTCGTGGCTCTGAGGTTCAGATCACACGGCTACGGCCGTTCAGCTCAACCGTAATGATTTTGCAATCTGCCAAGTCACTGATGTGTATTTTCTTAAGCTTATTTGCCCATGTGCTTCCCTGAAAGGACGAGCTCCATGTTTTTTGAAGTCAGAAATATCAATCGTTTTCCGTCCCCCACCCATAACCCCCATTCCCTTCTTTCAAAGGCTGGAAGCTATTTCCTCTCCCAGAGCTACCAGATCCCAACGAGACGCAGCCAGTCTCCCAGCAGCAGGCACCTCAGCAACCAGGCATTCCTCACTCGCATGTCTGCAGCCAGAGGCATTAAAAATGCGACAACTGCTGCTCACTTGCTGTGTTTGCAGCGCATCTCAGTAAACTAACAGCATGAACGAGTCGATGTAGTTCGGGTGGGAGGCTGCGTCAGCAGGCGTAGGCTGCAAAGGAACAAGTATTGGGTTTATTCCCTGATGAAAAGAGAAGAAAGAAAACACAACGTTTTGGCTGTGGAGCCTCATCGGGGAAGGCTCCACAGCCGAAACGTTGTGTTTTCTTTTTTCTCTTTTCAGCATGGAGTAAACCTATTACTTGTTCCTGAACAAGTGGATACTGCCCAGATAACTCATCTTTTCTGTCACGTTCACAGATACTGTATCTGGACAGCAGAAATAGGAATGCTGATGATAAAGGATGCAGAAAAAACACTGCTGCATCTTTGAGTGCGTGAACCACAGGAAGTGTAGAACACTGTGGCACGGTGAAGGGCAGCATGAGAAGCAATGATTATCGAGAACTCTTTTTATCGCTTTCTGTGGGAAGGAAAGACCACCTGCACACCCGTGGTGAGAATGCAGGGCAGCTGTGCATTTCATTGAGCTCAGCTGCTTGAACTACCTGAAACGCTTAAATGAATCCTCTGCACGTGCGTTCATGCTTTGCGTTTCCTTTTTAAATATGTGAAGCGTTCATGTCAACAGAGGAAGCTCAGATGATAAGTTACAGCTGTTGGAACAGACAACAGCGTGTCCATACCGCTCCCACGTTTCCCCGCTCTGTATAATTTGATTTATTCCATCTGGACACCCACTTACGGGCAACAAATTAATAATTCGATGAGAAGAGGTAATAAAACGAAGCTTCTTTGCCTGAGTCGCGGTCCAAAGCGAGCTGCTGCTATGGCAGTAACCCCGGTACAGGCCACGCTGATGATGGAGGGATAAGTTAATGTAGTTAGTTCAGGCTTCAGTACTTTCATGCATCTGCCACACGCACTGAGGATACATTTGAAAAGACTCTTATTTCGTGTAAATAGGAACAGTAGGCCTAAATATAATCAAAGGAACGAGTCCAGGGTAATTCCACACTAAAGAGCAGAAAGAAGGAAAAAGAATATTTCAGCTGTGGAGGTCTTTCCTGGTGTGTGAAGGGTTGTGTTTTTTTCCCATTCTTCCTACTTTCCAGTGTGGACTTAACCTCTGCTTGTTCCTTCACAGCCGGCACACACCAACACAGCCCACTGCCTGAACCTCTACAGAACCGTACGAACATATGGCCAGTTTGTTTGAAGGAAGCAACAAAGAGAAAATAACTTGTAACCACTTGAAAACCCATTGATTCTCCCTTTGGTCACAAGACAAATACTGATCTCTGATCCAGGAAAATGGGTTTAGAAAAAATCTGTGTATTGCTGTAAGCTTAGGAATCACATAAATCTTAACATATTTATTTCATGGCACATCATCTCAAAGCACCGTACAATATTGTTTTATTTATCAAATGCAGATGTTTGACATACATTTGTAACATTAAGTAAACTGTTTTTTATTTCTAGCTTTATTTAAAAACAGCTCTCCATCACTATGTAGAGACCTCACAAAGCCTGCTCTGAACCCCACTGACAGAAACACACATGTGACCAACCAGATGCATTCAAACTCACAGAGCTGGATAACAAAACGCTACAGCAAACCAATGCAAGACGGTTCCTAATGTTAGACGTTGCAGGTGATATTTTCCTTTCCAAAAGCAATGGTGACCCATCGCTAGGAACCACAAACACAGTCAAATAAAACAAACAAGAGTGCATAAGCTGTCATGAGACAGGAGTAGGGGTTGCCATTCTCTGTCATTTAACACTGTTCAGATACCTTAGCATCTCACAAAAACATCCACCGTGTCCGAATCACAGACACACAACCTTCAGTCTTATGGGGACGATAGCGACACGACGTGATTTGTGGAGCCCAAGCCTGGAGACACTGTGCTGTGATTGCCCTCAGCTTTCTCAATTGTCTTATAACCTCCCAGAAAAATACTGCACTCTGCACATTTCATGACTTTCCGCTGGCTGATCTGTCTACATGGGCTGGGTTCTGGTTGAATGTCTCAGGTAACAGTCTGTGTGTCTTCCTTAGGAGCAGCCCAACAATAGCAGCACTGCGCAGTCGTCTCATAACAATGCTCTGCCCGGCTGTCTAAAGACTGGGTATATTCAGACGCGGGCAATGCCAAGTTCATGTAGTTAATTACAGAGAAGGAATGATAAGCCGTGTTTAGAATAAAATGGGGGTGGGGGGAATCTACCAAGTAAATTACAGTCTGCACAGCTTATTTATAAACACTGCGGTTATACTTTTTGTGGGATCAGACTCATCTTAGGGGAGAGAAAATTCATCCCTTTTCCCTCCTGTGGCAATCAAGGCCTTTCCTGCAGATTTTCACCCTGAGTCACACGCTCTTTCGGGGACCTTTCATCAAGCTTTGGCCCGCTGACCGAAGACCGATCCGGTCTCAGACAACACCCCTTGCTTCACAGACTGCGTGCACGATGCCGAAGAGCGGCGGTTTGAATGACTTTAAAATGAAGGGTGCTTAAGTGCGGATAGTCTGGTACAGCGTTCCTCATCTTTCAAGGCAGGAGGATAGGATGATGCTTTTCACTCACTGAGCTGGAAACACGCAGTGCGGTTCAGGGTGCGAGCCTGAATGCTGTCTTGTCTCCGCCCATGAGGACTGGGAGAGAGCTGGTTGATCTGCTGCTTCTTTTAAGATCTGACTCATCTCAGTGTCCTTTCGGGCTCAACACTATGTGTCCATTAACACTGCTCATAGTAACCATTTTGACATTCTGCAGATGCTCGAGGTTTTGTCAGGCGGCCATTAATCTTTAAGCATGGCCACACTGCAGGAATAAAGGCCTCTCACTGGGAAATTCTCCGGTACCCCTGTACGTTCACGGCGCAGAGTATAACTGAGGGTTGCAAACCTAATTTGGAAGAGCTAGAAAACACCAAAAACCGTCCTGCATTCCGAGGTGCAACGCCGCGCTCATTAGAGGTGAGCTTGGCGAAGCCTACTGAGAAAGAGAAACAAGTGCTGGTGGGACACTGAAGCAGACGCAGGTGACGGGTGAAAGGAGCCAGAAGAAACGGCAGAACAGCAGAGAGTAACGTACCGAAACGCCGGCAGAACACCCCCACGATGGCGCTTTCCTCCATCACCCTCAAGTCCGCCAGCAGGGCGAGCTCCAGACCTCCAGCGACGGCATAACCACTCACAGCCGCTATCACAGGCTTGGAGAGCTGCATGCGAGACGGGCCCTGCAATGGCACACACAGGGGCAGAGACAATCCAGCAGCCACTGCGGCCTCTCGTTCCGCTCACCTCCGCCACACACGTGTTTATGCAGCTCAATACCGACACGGTGTTGACTGGGAGTAATTCTGGAACTTCATACCATAGGACCAGGACCCTTGGTGACATCTTGTTCCAATTTAATGGAGGCTGAGTGATGGGCCAGCTCTTTCAAATCGTAACCAGAGCAGAAATTCCCTCCTGTAAGAAACCACAAAATTATAAAGTACGGTGCTGGAAACCAGAAGGAATAAAAAAAAAAAAATCTCTTTAAGAGTAGAGCTGCAATTTAGAAAGCGGGTCAGAGGAACTTTGGCACGTCTTTCAACGGAAATCGTTCTGCTCTTAAAGAGCCTTGCTGAAACAGGGTCTCTTCACGGTGCAATGCCTTTATTATAGATGTGCTACGCATACCTCTTTTGTGATCTAAACACAAACAAATAGTCAAACTGCCACATCAGTTGTTTTAACAGAAAGGTCAAAACTGTAAAGTGCAAGGTCTTCTTGTTGCTGATATTTTTGCCGTTATTGCTTAGTTTTATTCATGGCTACCAATATTACGTAGCACAACAATTCAGTTTGCAGCAGCATCATCATCACGATCTCTGAGGCCTCAGGAAACAGTAAAGCAAAGTAAAGGGAGTAGAAGTTACAGTAAAAGCCAGAAGCGCACTGAAGCAGGGCCAGACGGGGGATCGAACGTTTGACTCCTCCAGCGACCCTGACCAGCCCATCACAGCCTGCCTCAGCAGGACTGCCATCGGCTCAGTGCCGGCACGGGTGGGTTTGACTTCAGCGCCCTTGGCCAGCTGGACACCTGCGACCCCGAGCCGTTTCTCCCAGCGGGCGCTGGCAGGAAGAAAGCCAGTGAACACTGCGCCTCAGCCAGTTCAGGTCAGGACACCAGTGGCAGTGTCACTGAAGAGAAACTGTTAACAACAAAGAGCTGCACTGACTGTGGTTCTTGTGGGACTGGGATGAGCGCAGACTTTGTTCATGTGTCAGCTTTAACACAAACCTCACTTACGATAAGCTCCAACCTGCTTTCGGTAAGCACTGTGTCTACTCTTCAGAGACGTACCCTTATTTACTCTTTAAATCCAGCACTTTTTATTTACATTATGCTTTGTCTTTTTTTCAGTGGCGTTTTTCTAAATCATTTGTTTTAAGGAATACGATCATTTAAAAATATACTTTACATGTTTGTGCTTCCTTAAAAGAGTGCCGTGAGGTCCCTGAGGATTGAGTTTCATTCAATTAGTATTACCTACATACTTCTGATTTTACAGGTATCAATAACACTTTCAGCTAAACTCTTCAGTGATCACTACACAATGACAAGCCAGATTTCTTTTTTGGAAATTCCCTTAGTGGGATTTGATGCCAAAAAATATGTTTTGCACTCAAATCTTGTGCTGTTTTCTCTTTCCAAAAGACATATCCACAAAAAATAATTTATTATCTTCTGGTAACAACTAAATTTAAAATCCTTCACCCCACATCCTCATCGTGACATAACTGGTTCTAATTAATGCACAGAAAGTAAAGCAATTAGTGGGAATGAAAATGTTTTTAAGCACTTAAACTAATAACCGTGTTCATGATTTCGTTTGAAACACAATTCCAAAATTTTGATCAACTGTTGATTAAAATATGTGGATCCACTGTTTATTCAATAATGTGTGGATTTTAAAAAACTAATTTAAATTTTAAATTGGATTAATGTAAATTAGATTTAAGTTGTCATATTAAACACATATTTTAAATTTAACTGAACATGAACTGAAGGATTATTCGAATTATTTTAAGTTTGAGTATTAAGTTTGAGTTTGAGTCCGTAACTAAACAAGTATGGAAGCATTTTTTCCACCCCAGGTAAGTAAGAAAAATAAAAAAAAACATAATTTTCAATAGTGACTTAATGACCTAGAATGATCAAAACATTGTACAGACTATCCAACACACAAAGGCAAAACAGAAAAGTAACTGGTCAGTGTACCTTAGGGAGTAACAAAAAACAAAACATGAAAACAAAAAAACACAACCAACAATTAACACAAAAGTTAATTTCTTCTTCTTAGGAACATATGATGGGCTGGAAGTTTTATTGCAGTACATTTTTATGCCTGAAAGAGTTAAAAAGTCTTGCCATTGTTCATGATAAAATGAGAAAAAAATCGTTTTGAATAAATATGAAAGCTATTATTTTTAATTCATGCCTACGTCTCTAAATATAATCTTCCTGCAACCTCGGTTTTTGTTCATACACAACACACTGTACATTGGAGTTTGGGAAAATGTGCCTTGTCATTTATGACACACACTTTTTTTTAAATTATCTCCCGGATGCTGTAAAAATAGTACCTAATTGGAACTTGGGAAAGAAAAGGCTCGTTTCTATTCAGGGCAGACGTTTTGAAAGGGCAGTGGCTCAAAGACAGGGCTACTGCCTACACAGTGTGAGACAGCGCTGTCGAAGCGCTGCAGCTCAGAGCCCTTTTGATGTTTTACAACTCCGTATTAAGCTGTTTAGGTTTTAAACATGTAATTAAGTAAATCATAATAATTGAACACTGTGAATCATAACAAACACTTTTAATTTTATGATAGCTAAGCCAAAAACTGCCTTGCTAGCAAGTCTCTGTAAAAGGAAGCTGTGGTGTGACCTGCATTTTGCCAGATAATCTTTCTTATAACTGCAGGCTGTAGAGCACTGTGACATTGTGCACTGTCACTGAAGTGTGAATTTAATTTTAGCAAAACTTGCCATTTTAATTTTGCAGCACAGCAGGCATACACTTTTTATATTTCTGCAAAAGATAAATGTGTAACCTTTCAGCAGCATGAAAGGTTACACAGTGTTACACAACAGAGGCCGGGATTTTAAATTTTAATAAGACTAATGTGCTACAGTGTGCAATACCGGGCTACACAGTCTGCGGTTTGCAGGGTTAAGGAGAAAAAATTGTACCTTTTGAAACCACAACTTACAAACATCTTCAAACAAGATGCAAACATCTTTAAAAAGTCTTTTCTGAGACATAAATGTCTTTAACAAGTCCTTCCTGAGACGTTTTGTATTGAAATCAATGCATGGAAGTTGTGTATTTAGTGGAAATATGTCCCGGTTTTAACTGTAATATCTTTAGATTATTGTATTTCAATGACGTGGCTGTTTTGCTGTCTGCCCACCATAAGTAAGGACGCTCTTCCTTACGAGAGCTGTGACAAGCGAGGAATGATTCTGGAAATGCCAGGAATGATCCCAGAGCCTGCAGGACTCCCTGCAGTACTGAGAGCATGTGACAGCTCTGCGGTCAATGGGACGCCAGTCGCAGGACAACAGGGAAAGGGACAGTGCAGAGCACTGTTAAAACAGTTATTACAGTTAAAACCGGGACATATTTCCACTAAATACAGCTCATTAGAGCTAAGCGGTTTCTCTTGGGGAGATGGGATGAAACTGGAGTGTCCGGGTAAAACCCACACAAACAACTCTGCACACCTGGGTGTCCGAGGCCAGAATTGATCCAGGCGCCGTGAAGCTTCTCAGCCAATTGCCACAACCCCCTTCCTTGCTGTCCAACATAAGTTAAATGTAAAAAACAAAAAAATCTTTCTAAAGACAAAAGGGTAAATAAAGAGAATGTGACAAAAACAAAAACAAAACTTGTTAAATTAAGTCACCATTTATTCCTACATCCTATTGCCTTTTTCCATTTCTTTTCCATATTGTAAATGACGCATCAACATAAACATCAAAGCTTTTTTAAAAAATATACAATAATTCTGTTGGGTATTTATAGTTTTCCTAGTGTCTTCCTCTAATCCAGGGTCGTGGGCGATCCTGGGCAGTTTATGTTTTTACTACCTGCATATAACACTCCGCGCTCCTCAACGTTTAACACTGATAAGACATTGGACACCTGCCAGATGTTGGCCCAGTCTGGAAAGTGATCTAAATCCTTTTGGACTGTCCTTGCAGCTTCTAAAATAGAAAGCACAAATTTTACAAAAGGACATCTAACCCACAAGGGATTAAGTCTTCTTTCAGCCAGTCTGGGGAAGTTAGATTAAATGTCCCACGCAGGGCAGCATCGGGGGACACTAATCTCCCGACAATCGCGGGACGATGGAAAGCAAATAACCGAGGTGATGTCAGTTTGAGCAGCAAATGCTGAGTGATGCTGCTATGGACATGCGCAGCAGTGTCACAAGCTGGACGGTGTAGTGCAGGCTTTTTGTCATGCTGCGCACTGCGTGTGTGGTAAGAGAAAGCTGGTTATAAACTGGGAGTTTATGTGGGGGCGCAGAAATCCAGCAGCAGTCACAACAGCCAGCCATCAGCTGCCGGCGGTGCCGTCCGGCGCCACTAACCTACTCCGTAGAGGACCGCGGCCGCCAGGGACGAGTCTTCCTCGAAGGCCTCGAAGTGTTCGAGCAGCTGCCGGGCCGTCTCCCGGTCGACGGCGTTCCTGACCTCCGGCCTGTTGATCCCGAGGGTCAGGACCGGCCCCTTCCTCTCGGCCACGACCCTCTCCGGGGCGGCTGCAACGGGATCGAGCCAGGGCGCCGAGGTCAGCTCCTCACAGAGGAACGCCAACTCCGTCCCGGCCGCAGGCGGGACAGTTGGCCTAAAATCTGCTTTGGGTCGCCAAACGCTGTGTGTTCTCAAGGCTTAAATTTATAGCACTCGTTTAGTAAAGATTGGGCGAGGGGGGGGGCTGATAACATCAGAAGACCCGATAAAAAAGATCCTAAGTATACAAAGATCCTAGTACAAACACGTGGGAAGAGATATTTAGCTCATCAACTCCATTGGGTAGTTAGCAGCTAACTGTTCCAATCGCGAAAGAACTCAGGAGATTTTCAACATGGCTGGCTGGTTTAACACATCCCTGCAGTTTCGTCTCAGCGTGCCCTGTTCTGTTTCACTCCTAATCCCGAAAGACTCCGTTAGCAATATGGTGCCATTTCTTTTAGAGGACCAACAAGAGCTTGCACATTTTTCAGGCCCGTGTGTGGCTGAGGGGTTTTTTAATCCCATTCAGCCTGGGTACACACCCCACTCCTCCTTACCTCAGTGATGCTGGGGAGCTCCCTCGAGACGTAACCCTTCTGAGTGTAAATGAAAAACTGCCAGTTGCTACTACACTGCACTTCTGGTTTAATCTTGGGAATTACAAATAAAATCATCTCTGTTTCTGAAGTAGCGGAATGTTGTGCAGTTTGCTTTAAATAGGCAGCCGCGATTGAGACACATGCAGACAATACAAACAGGGAAGTCAGAATTTCATGGCCAGCTTAAACTTTTGACTAAAATACTTTTTTTCTGAGTAACATATTCTGCATCTTCCTAGTTTGTGCATGCACCAGCATTTTACCATCTTTTCATAGTGCAGGACTAAAGCAAGACAGTGCAGTCGTGCACTTAATTCATAAAGGGGTTCTACACACAAAACCACACCGAAAAATAGCTTATTTGAAGATCATTTTATTACAGAAATGTTTTAAGAGTCAAATATGAAACAGCTGTGATGGTAGTGATTGAAGTTGAATCAGTGGATTTGCAATCGCATGACAGCTTTACAGAAAACTCATTTCAGTCGCCGTCTTTCATGCTTAATTCTTATTTTTTTTCCATGTATCTATTTAAAGTATCAGCAACCAAAACCCAACTGGGGTTAATGCAAAACATTACAATGTGTCTCATTTTGCACCAGATGTGAATTCGTATTTCAAAGATGAACCTGAGCTAAGAGAATGAACTGGGATCACGAGGTCACGACCGCAAAAATTGCAAGATTCTACCGAATTAAGAGGGAAAAAAACGATTTCTGCCTAATAACTTTTCTTGTTCTTTAAGTCTCAGGAAACGTACATTGCAACTTCCTTTTTACCCCAGGCTTTTGATGTCACCACAAAAGGAAACCGAAAATCAACCCATAATTATGCCTTTTGACAGCTCTATAAATGCATTTAGAATGGCAAAACTATTGCTGGCATAGTTAGAGAGGTTAAAGACGTTATGGCTTTCAGCATGTGTGAAGAACTTAAACTCAAGGGGGCATTTTATTCTGCACTACAATAACTTACATTCACCTTTCTTCATCTCTGAAATGTAATACTTGAAGGTAGCTTGATCCAATTGAAAAAAAAAATTAGTTTGGGTTCTATAATTATGTATCGACGCAACCTGGTCTAGATTAAGATAGATTTAGATGAACAAGTTTACAGCACTGGCACGTATTTTGCAAAGCCTCCCAGAGGATTGATTTTGCCTTTCTCTCCCATCAAATAGCAGGATTTGGAGGGGTGGACTGCACACATCGCGCTACCAGGGAGACGGGTGTAAATTACGCAGTTAAGGCAGCCCTTCTCGGGACAAGCTGCAGAAAGTCTGCTGTGCAGTCTCGGCAGAAAGGAAAGATATTCTCCACTAAAACCATAAGTGTCACTTATCGACACCGAGATCCTTTCACTGGATTTTTGCTGCCCTCTAGTGTAGCACTACATGTGTTAGCACAAACAAACACATACCTGCAGCCTGCCCTTTTCTGCTTGAGGCGCTGAAGGGTTTGACCGTGATCTGTCTGATTTTTCTCCCGTAAACCGACTGAAGAATCAAGGAGACATTCCCTTTTCGGGTTTCTGAAACCCGCGTACAAAATCTGCGAGCTAGGGTCGACGACATTACTAATGGCTATGTCCGCAAAGGCTAAAAGCGGATTGTTAGAGTAGCACGCACACAAAAAAAAATAATACGTTCGAGGTTTCAGATGAACAGTTTCAGTCTTTTTGAGGACGGCTCTTCACTTTTACTCCTCTTCCTTCCAGGTACGGGGAAAGATCATTCACGTCTGAAGCGAGTTGTATCGCAAAATAGATCCCTCCAGAAACACATCACTACATGAGTTTCGGTCCCAGCCGAGAACTAGGACCAGTGTGTCTGATGCGCCTTTTTGTGTCGACACACCAGGTGGCACAGTTGAGGTCTCTCGCCGGGATTCCGTTCATTTGATGCAAATATTCAACGGGAAATGGTATCATTAAAAATGAGCTTCATAATATTCTCGTATGTACCATCTTAATGTCATTAAATAGTCCAAAAATAAAAAAAACGAGCCTTCCTATGTATAGCCTCATGTCTTTAAACACTTTAACATAGGAAAACTCAAGTGTGTTACAGTTGTGCATTTTGTTGTGCATCACATTTTGTGGAACTTCAGATATTTGAGGCAGTAGTGATGGATTATATTAACACTCTGCTGTAGCATCTTCATCATCAAAAACTGCAAAACGTTATTTGTGGAGTTACTGTCCTGTTAAGCAAATCCTAACACAAAAAAGTTTCAGAAAAAAATGTCTGCAACTATAAACTACTCTGCTCTATGTGTAATTGTGAGAGAATTATTGTGTTGGGATGTAGCGTATTCCTGTATTATGTTGTTTCTCAAGCTGCAGTCTTTAACTGGAGGAAAAGATTTTATCAAACGAAGCAAAGATTAAAAACCTTGTAAGGAATACACACATACATGGTAATATTAACATTATTTTAATATACAAAATAAGTTGCATTCTATACCAGCTTTGTGGACTGTGAAAATGAGATGATCTGGATTACATTCCATGTGCTCTAAAGTCCCATCTCCCTTTTTCATTCATGGACAAGGATAGTTTTGGCAACTTTGACAATGAAGGAGCTGTTTCGATTTACTTTGTCACTGTTGCAGCTCCAGGGCACCAAAGGCAAGTCTGACACCAGAGGAATGAGAGAGGGTTACAGGAATGACGATTTCTGCGTTACAAAATGGTACTCCAACACCATTACAAAATAAACTGGCAATGTCCTGTTTACAACATCAAGACAGAAAGGGGTATCTCCACGTCCTGCAGAGCAGTTTAGTACAGATATGTTTCTGAATTTGTAGCATCCTGTAGCTACCACACAGACAACTACACAATCCCTCGACCTGCTGCAGTCGGCTCATCTTCATTCATTCATACCAAACAGGTTCCTGTAGGACACTGGTTTACTGTGGGGAGAGTTCAGGTCCAGGAAGACTGCTCTGTCTTGGCATCAGAAGGAATCTCTCTGCTTCAGAGGACAGGTCAATAGACATGAACATAAATATATAGCTAAAACTATATACTATTTTAAAAGAGACCTGGGCTTGAAAAAAAGCCCTCTTCCAATTTTTTTTTGCATTCTTTAGCACTTTCGCACAAATATCACTGTTCAGTCTGTCAATCTAAAACTTTCATCAAGTGCATAATGAGCAACAGTTCTATATCTCATCGTGTCCTGACTGATCGGAGCAACAGGAGAAAGTACTGTTGCGTTTTCAGTCTATTTTGGCATTTATAGAGATTCTGTTTCCAAGTTCTTCAAAGCAACTTTTCGGTTAGTTGCTAGCAGTTTAAAACCTGCTGCTGTCTTGGGGGACCCCCCTGAAGTCTAACTCGCGTGTTTTTGTGACCATCAATTCATGCTTGTTTGCTGCCAACTCTCCCAGAATCATTTCTACATGATTATTTGGGGATCAGACCACTTCCTGCACAACTTTGCATTAAGTATTTTCGTAAAAAAAAAAAGAAGCAGCTGTGCAGTTTAAGGCACCATGCATTACAAAATCATAAGACAAAGGCTTTACAAAAGCTTGAGCTACTTCTACTTGGCACTGTACTTTCTAATGTAGTAAAATGTAAGTATCGCTTGTTAAAAAAAAGATTTGCTTCAGGATATGAACTAATGTAGTGAACTTAAAACCAGGAATTATGTCTAAACATTACCTGCTTTCACCATGTGGATTTGAGACTGTGGGTCACTAGGATATAAAAGGCTCTGTGTCAGTTAGGGCCATGCTTCATGGGTGTAGGACAACATCTTCAGGACTGTATGCAATTAATTTTACAAGTGACATTCACAGCCTGAATCAGAACTATTAACATATTAGTAAATGAAATAAAAAGGAGCGATTCCTCCTCAATTTCTCTGCCTCATCTGCAGTAAGAGAAGGGTAAGACAACATGGAAGACCGTTCTGGAACATCAGGCTGTCCACATGGTCAGTGGTCCAGGAATGGTGCTTTGCTATTATACAACATTGAGGACCATCGACAAGTACTGTTCATAAGACACCTGAATCCAGCCATCCTGATCTGTGTCGTACCTCCTGAACACATCCGTCAGTCTCTGCAAATGAAAGGTAAATGGATTTTAAAGCGTTGCGTTTATGGTGCAAATCTTTTTTAATTGATGTAGATCTTTTACATTTTTTGCAGAAAGAGCTAAACAGCTACACAAAACCGTTGTTTTCTGTAATTCACTGCAAACATGTTTTAACCTTAGGTTTAAAACGTTACACTTTTTTTCAGCTGTCACCCATCAAAAGATGTTTAACAAACAAGAAGCAATGTTGCATTTAAGGTTTTGCCTCTTGCCTTAAATACATTAAGCAGGAACTTAAAGGCTGTGGTACATATGCAGAATAATCAATGCGGGAAACTTCAAGTAGTGAACTATGAAACAAATATTCATTTATTAGAATCACTTCAGAAGCACTGTGAACAGCATCTCAGCAATGAACAGGCACTACTTTAAACCTTTTCTTTTCTTAAAAATGTCAATACCTAATATTTCCTTCCCCCTGTTTTCAGTTTCAAAGGTTCCTCTGCACTGATGGCTTAAAAAGTGTAGAATATGAAACCAGCATATGTACCATAGCTAAGGAGCATGTCTCCAGTAACTAACATACACAAAGACACAAACATTCCTAAAACAGACAAAGAAAGTCACCTGTAGGACAATGCAGCACTGAATGAAGTCATCAAAAGCCACCTGTCCTTTTCTTTGTCTGTCAAACTTCTGAATGAGAATGTCATAAAACTGATCGGAGAGGCGATAACCTTGAGAGAATAAGCAGAGAAAATGTCAAATCACACAGGGTGCATGATGGTCTAGCTTCCCACACTTCTAAAAGACGCATTCGTTGACGTTTCCTCCTCTCATAATCTTTAATCTCTCAAGTTTGAGCAGCTGCTCAATGAAACAGGTTTATAAGGTAAAGCCTAGAAACAAATATTTAGCTCTTAGTGTTAAATGTCTTCCAACATCCATAGAACAACTGTGCAAGAGGATTAATAGTTTTCCTGTCTCCTTAAATGTTTTTCCAATTAACACAAAATTTGTAATTTTTTTACTAATAACGCCTAATTTACTAATAACAACAGCCATACTCCAAGTTTTAATTCCCCTGCAATGTTTTATATGATGTCAAACATAATGAACAGATCTGCACCATTCATAAAGACCTGTAGACAAGTTGCAAAAATCAAATGTAAGTATTTTTTATTCTGTTTTGACACTATATTCTAACACTTACAGGAATAGGTCAGGGAATGTCTTACAGATTACCACCAAGTATGAGCTTTACTTTGATAAATGAAAAGCACACATTTCTCACCAAATCCAGCCAGAGCTTGCTTAAGCTCGTTCTTGTCAATTAGTCCAGAGCTGTCTCTGTCGTATGTCCGGAAGATGTTCTGCCAGTCTGTGATGTATTTCCAGACGCCTGAAAACTCATTAAAATTCACTCCTCCTTTATTGTCCCTGTCAAACATGGCTAAACACAAAGAAGGGTGAAAATGAAATTAAAGACAGTAATAAACTAATTTATATAGCAACTTTAAAAGATAGTATCTCTTGACCTGACAAACCTCACTCAAAATTAAAAAAAAAACAACACAAATTATGAACCAAGTGCGCTCTGTTGGCGAGATTTATCTTGAGATAATTGATTTCACTTTCACCAGAAATTCAAATTCAAGTTTCCTGTACACAAATGCCATATTAGTCCCAAAATTCTCATTCACACAAAACACAATAGAAGAAGCACTATGGAATGTGGTTGTGTCAAATACTTTCTATTTAATTTCCAGTTACATTACATCAGAACATTTAGCAATGGGGTCTCGCGTTTTTGTTGGATCTTCAGCCAAAATGTAAACTAAAGCAAAGTACAAACACTTTCTGAAGCCTATGAATTGTTACTACTTTAACTCTGACCGAAAAGTGGCTTTGTCACAGGCAGTTCGGCAGTACAAAGCACAAAGCCACAGTTGTGAGTCTAAATGAAATCCCATGAATGTTCTACTCGCTCCAGTTTTTCACCAAACTTAAGGCAAATCAAAGCTCTAACATGACCTCAGAACGATAGTATGATGTTTTTTGGTATTTAAAATAATGCCACCCAGAGCAAAGATGTAACCCCCATTTTGTTTCGTGTTTTAAGTAAACCTGCATTTATTGTAAATTAAAATATATTCTTTTGGGATGACATGCAAACACATTTTTTTTACAGTCAAGTCAAAAAGGACTACTGTAAACACATCTCCATCCTGCGGGGTAATCAGAAAACAGATCCGAAGACCAACACACAGACACTAACGCCCTCTCAAGAGGAAACAGAGTAGACAGCCCGGATTCCTTAACAGGTCAGCAGTTTCTTGGAATTGACGACTTACATATGATTGATCGGACAGTCACTGGGTTAAAAGGTGTCCATGTACCTGAAGAAAAGGGCGAGAAAACAAAACCAGAAATATCAGTGCCTTCTGAAAACCAGAAGAATTATGGAACGCATCGCACTATTGAGTAATACACACAGACTGAGGCACAGGCTAGGCCATCTTACCCTGAAGAGCAGAGTGAAACACAAACTAACTATGCTGTGAACTATGATTCATGGTCTAAACCATTCTGAGGGACTTATGCAGAGAAATATTTCATCAATAAGAGCTTCTACACTTTCTCCTATGAATGTTGTGTCTTCTCGAGTACAGTGTGTCTTCTAACGTTGTTGTGAAATCAGCATCTCTAGCGCAGTATTAAAAGGAGGCAAATTAAGTTTTCAGCAACCTGGCCTTAACTCTCCACCAAATCAGCTGGCTTTTACTCTGCTGCGCAACTGTTGCCCAAGCCTTTAGCTTCAAAACAGCTCCTTCACTTGTCCACAGTCTTCTTCCTTTCATGTTTTGGAAAGTAGAAATAAACAACTATCATGACAAAATGTTTTTTCTGGTCTCAGGTTTTGTTTTGCTCATGACAGATTAATACTTCTAATTCTTAAAATTAAAAGAACAAGCTTTCAAGCTAAGCGAATAGCTATGAAAAATATGACCCTCAATTTATTGGAATAAACTTTCTGCTTGATCAAACTGGACAAACAAAACTCTCTTGCTCGAGAGAGCCAAGCCTGACTTCAAAGCTGGATGAGACTGAAAACAGTCATGAATTACCCAAAATCCACCCAGACTGGGAGCTGGGAGCCAGTTTATTCTGTACCCTGTGAGTTAAGACACACTGCAAATCATAACGGGTACTATATCATATTAAAAATGGGAGGCACTCTTAAGCACAAAGCATGCAAGTGTTAATGGCCATTTCTGTGACAGCTTGAATATTTCCACCACAAAATAACTAAACAAGGACCTCCTGTGTCCAGCAACACAAGAGTGTTCAGTTCACTCCACTCTGAAGCAGTGCTCACGGAAAAGACAGCAGCACCCAAAGCCAACAGAAACACTTCGCTCCGGGTTCCTCACAGGGCAGCTGGAGGCTCAACAACAAAGCAGGGACAAAACGCTTCATTGTATCACTCCTGCATGAAATCTGCAGATATCTGAAGACAACAAGAAGAATAAACTGCAGAGGCAGCTTTTCAAAAGCTAATCAGAACACCATCCACCCACTTTCTAACTGCTTCTTCCAGTTCAGGACTGGGGGGAGGTAGAGTCTCTCCCAGCAGGCAACAGGCGCAAGGCAGGGTACACCCTGGACAGGACGCCAGTCCATCACAGGGCAGACACACACGCTCACCCTGGACAGGACACCAGTCCATCATAGGCCACACACACACGCTCACCCTGGACAGGACGCCAGTCCATCACAGGGCACACACACACACTCACCCTGGACAGGACGCCAGTCCAGCACAGGGCAGACACACACGCTCACCCTGGACAGGACGCCAGTCCATCACAGGGCAGACACACACGCTCACCCTGGACAGGACGCCAGTCCAGCACAGGCCACACACAAACACACACACTCACCCTGGACAGGACGCCAGTCCATCACAGGGCAGACACACACGCTCACCCTGGACAGGACGCCAGTCCAGCACAGGGCAGATACACACACTCACCCTGGACAGGACGCCAGTCCAGCACAGGGCAGACACACACGCTCACCCTGGACAGGACGCCAGTCCATCACAGGGCACACACACACACTCACCCTGGACAGGACGCCAGTCCATCACAGGGCAGACACACACGCTCACCCTGGACAGGACGCCAGTCCAGCACAGGCCACACACAAACACACACACTCACCCTGGACAGGACGCCAGTCCAGCACAGGGCAGACACACACGCTCACCCTGGACAGGACGCCAGTCCATCACAGGGCAGATACACACACAGGGACACTGAGGGCCAATTTCCCTGGAAGCTATTTAACCTCTAATTTGACACTGCGAGATTAATATTCAAATATAGCTTCTTCAATGCTCCCACTACTCTCTGGGAAAAGTCATGGCTCCTGCTCTCAGGTTTAAAGGTGAGCCATTCTTTGTACATCATCCAGTTCTTTTCACTCTAAATACTTCTTCAAGGGCCCCTCCTATTTAACACTGTACAGGCCATCAGGAATTTCACACACTCGTAGCTGACTATCCCTTAGTCACATGTTTACTGGTTTTATCAGGGTCACACTATTATCAAGCATTTCCAAGGTTACTACATAGCACCCAGTAGCAAAAACTGAATTGAAGAAAAAAAAAACATACTACGTGGTATAGCATCTTCCCTTAGGTTCTGAAGCTATATTATACACGATGGAAAATGGTTGGGAACAATCAATACTTTACTTTCTCTGGGTGTTTCTCCCCCCCCCCCTTACTTAGATCAATAATAAGAGATAAACTGAATAAAGAGGCACAGATTACGAGTCAACAGCACATCCGATACTGATGCTACAGAAACAGATGCTGACATGTACAATAGTGTCGCCCAGTTCATGCCACAGTGAAAATGATACATTTGCTGTGAGGTTACAGGACAGTTATGCTGAGCTACGTAAAAAAATGTCCCTCTTCCTCTACACTGCCGACACATGAGCACCCTTATACCGACCTGCATCTCTGCGATCTCGTTCTAACCTGCAATCAGGCTATTCACCTCATCTCTCCAGGCCTTTCTAACTCTAACGAAAATAAATACAAACATAAGATACACATGGTTTGGTTTCAATGAGTCGATAATGATCTTCTAAAATTAAACTTACCATTTGATAAAGCTTGCTGAAGCTCAGTGTCCGATATTGACCCACTCCGATCTTTGTCCACTCTGCAAGGATTAAAAAAGGATCATATTAACAAGGCAGAAGGAGAGAACAATGCAATAGCTCTTCCGTTTTCCCGTAGGTGAGTGACATTACCAAAGAAGTGACGGTGTTCAGGCTGCTGGATGCCACAGGAAGACAGGAGCGTACAGTATGTGGCTGCCTCGCTTACTCTTGGGCATCTTCATTTAACCAGGTTAGACTGCGGCCAGTCAGCGAACAGTTCCCTGCTCGTGTGGCGCAGAAGCGAAGTGTACCGTACACACAAGGCCAGACATACGGGGGGGCCCTGCCCTGGCCAGTCTCTGTCTGCTTTCTCTACAGGCCATGTCTTCACTGTTCTGCAGAGCTTGTTTCCCCAGGCTCACACACAAGCAGACAGCAATGGGCAAAACCGCCATGCTGTCCCAGGCAAAGCTGTGGAGTGCCACTCCAGCCTCAGTCCGGGGATATTGTGAGGTTCATCTTCAGCATTACTCTCCACTCCCTGTCTTTACTGTCCCTGCTTCCAGACTCTCCAGGTTTACCTGTGCAAGCCTGGACTGCGCTGTTCACTGCGCAGGACTGGACACCCTGCAGTCACACTGACCGGCCCTGCAGGTACAGGACTGGACACCCTGCGGGGCCTGGACTGGACACCCTGCGGGGCCTGGACTGGACACTCTGCAGACACACTGACGGGCCCTCCAGGACCAGCACTGTCAACCTAAGAGTAACATTCCTACCAACCATGCCCAACAACAGGAACAGCCAGTGACATGGTAGAGATAGATGACCTCTACTGTTCTGTCTGTTTTGTCGGCAGTTCACTGTTACACCTTATTAAGGTAAAGCATGTTTACAGGTCTTTTTTTACAATTCTGCAGATAACAGCTATCACACTAATAGATGTAGACCTGCATCACAGGCAAGCACAGTAACAGATCCTCTCTCACAGCTGGTATGAAAATACTGAGCTATGAAAAGACCTGCAGGACTGGATTGGCTACTGTTGTGACTAAAAACAGCTCTGGGGCTGCATTGGTACCCCTGCTCATCGCAGGCAGGTGAAGTGCAAGATAAATCTAGGAGCATTTAAACAGTTTTGCCTGGGGTAGAATAGGTGACGTTAAAAATATTTCATTTGACTAGTGATGACAGACAATGATATAGGTGAACCACTGTGTAGCCTTATTTCAGGACTGCAGGGTAATACTTTATGATATGGGGAATAATTTGCTATGTTAAACTTGAAACCAAAAGAAGTCAATTTCATTCCTACAGTCTGGCTCACACAGTAGGAATGTGACTTGCACAGACGTATCTGTCTTCACCTGCATACTCATGGGGAGCAAATGTGTTTATTCAAATGCAGTTTTTTATTTTTCACCTTGCTCATAAAATTAGCAGGAAACCCTCCCTGGTATCAGCATTACCAGCTCCAAAACGATGTCTGGTTTTGCCGCATGATTCAGTTGAGACTCTCTCAGAGGCTGAGTGACTCACCTGACCTTTGACCACGCCACAGTGCCGGTCATGTGACCCAAGGCGTCCAGGCAACACAACGTGTTGTGGCACAACGAATCACTTCAGTGTGTGGCCAAACCAAGAAGTATGCGGGTGGAGACGAGGTTAAACGTTTATTTGGGGGAACATTTTATTTTCCTTGGAGTGCTGACTGCTTCACTGTGGGTGTGTCATTTTCCCCCTTCAGTAGCTTACACACCGTGGAAAAAACGTGCAGGGCCTCAGGGTAGAATAGGTGTGCGAGTCTTTCCCAACATGAGCCGGCAACAAAGACCAACTTTGTCCGGTTTTTGCTCGCCCTTCAGGAATACGAACAAGGCAACCTAAGTACAGTATTGGAGTACACAGACACTCTGTGCAAGGAGCTCTGTGATGTAGTGATAGAGGCATTCACACGGACATATAAGAGAAGTGCGAAGCAGAAAGAGACAGTTCGTCCAGTTGTATGCTTTTTGCTTTTTAAATATGGGACTGTACACAGCACTTTCATTCTGACGGTCCCAACAATTCAGTCACTTCAGACACGCGGGCAACCCATTTGACACGATCCATAAAAAAGGCCAACAGGGACTCTTCTTTCTTCGAAAACACAGGTACTTTAAGGTAGATAAAACTATCCTTAAGACCTTTCTACAAGTGAATATAAGTGGCAAAATAATCAGGAATAATCAAATAAACTTAAGCATCCTTTACAAACAGAGGGTGACTAAGAAAGCCAAAAGCACCAGGGAGTGTGTGTCTCACCCCTCCATTGTGAATTCACACTTCTCCCATCTGGGAGACACCTCTGTGCCCCCAGGTGTAAAACCAACAGACTCAGGAAATATCTTTCCCACTGCAATTACACTCTTCAACAATGCAAAGTCACTACCTTGTCTCTTGTTTCTTTTCTCCTGTCACACTACTGCATTCTCTTCCCTTTTGATGATGTGTATTTGTCATTGTGTTGTGTTCTGACTGTGCTGTAAAACAAACTTCCCCTAGGGGACAATAAAGCTTGAATTGATTTGAATTTTACACACTGCCTAGCTTGTATGTAAAACTGTGCTGTTGGCCATCCATCTTGAATATGTTACACAACATGCTGGCCTTGCAACACGCCCCATGACAATCAGGAACTTGCAGACAGTAACAGCCTGCACAGTGCGTTTCCACTTCTGTCCACTGTGACTCCTCGATGATGTCGCAGTACAGTCAGAGGTTCGCATGTGACGGGTTAACAGCATCAGTCCCTGCCGTGCTTTCAGATGTACCCCGATATTAAACACAGGACCTCCACACAGCATCTGCTGGAAGTATTTTATATATATATACTGATGGAAAAAAGAAACGCAACACCTCCTCCTCCACACTCTGGCCCTCCCGTCTGCGTGGGACAGGCTGAAGAGGGACTCATCCATGAAGAGGACCTGATGCCACTGCTGATGAGTCCATCACAGCCTCTGTCTGGCCCAAGCCAGTCGGGTGTGACGTCTAGGAGGTGTGAGCAGAGGGCCCCTGACAGGTCGCCCTGCTCTAAGGCCAGCAGCATGGAGCCTCACTGTCCTGTCACTGATGTGGACATTGTGTCTGCTGGCAGGTTCAGCAGCGGTACGGGTGGCAGATCTGAAACGATCTCTCGGACGGACCAGTCTGGTGTGTCTGTCCTGCTCTGGTGTGGTCACAGTGTGACCGGATCTTGGAGGGTCATCTGTCCTGCCGGTCTGCTGAAACCTTCTCTTCAGTCTCAGTGGAGCAGCTCACTCCATAGTGTCTGGCAATGCTGGCACATGACATGCCTGCCTGCAGCATGCCAATGGCCCTCTCCCTTGCTCCTGGTGACATTCGAGACACTATGGAATGCACCAAAACTGACGAAGTGTGGCCTTTTTCTTGCAGTGACCTAAGCTTTGAATTCAGGCCTTTTTAAAAGTGACCTGATCAGGCATTGTTCCACCTGGACCTGGTTGGGTAAAAGTGCACCTAACGAGCTTCCGTGTGATTGGCAAGTTCAATGCCTCACTGCACAAGCTGTATTGCTGGTCAGAGGGCTTAAAACAAATTGACAACGTTTTGTACATCAGCTATAACTATAGTATTCTCATTCCAGAAAATGCTGCGATTCTTTTTTTCCCATCGGTATATTTCAGTATTGCGTGCCTTAAACCGGGGTTCCCAGATGGTTTTTTTCAGCACTTCAACGTGTAATAGTTTCCTTTTAACTAACCCCTTCAGAGAAAGGACTCAAATAGATTCATGTTCAGGCCCAGTGCTCAGCACTGCTGCCTCGCTGATCTGGGGCTCTGGGGTCAGTTCCTGGGGTGCTGTCTGTGTGGTGTCTCCATGTCACCCTGTGGTCACGGGACTTTCCTTCTGTTGCTCCTGTTTTCCCCCACAGTCCAAAGACCTGCTGGTAGGTTAACTGGCTTCTTGGAAAATAGACCCTGGTGTGAGAGTGTGTCTGCGTCTGTGCCCTGTGATGGACTGGCACCCCACCCAGGGTGTACCCCATCTTGCGCCCCAGGCTGGCCTGGCTCCCCGGTGTGACCCTGCTACTGGATAAAGTAGTGAGAAAATGGATGGATGTCAATGAAGTAACTGGCAGCTGTGCAGGCATGAAAAACTGGAACTGACACCAAGCAACTCCTGGTGACGACTGACGAGCAGCGCCGCCCTCCCTTCCTTTAGAAACCTGACAGAAGCACGGTGAGCAGCGATACCTTTCAGATAAAGTACCATCAAAGCTGCATAAAGATGCATGAATGACCACAGTTTGCTTTGATTTCTGAAATTCTTTGATTCAATTCAGTCCCAAGGCCAGAGAAAACGGAATTAGAACATCCCCTCCAATGTTTAGACACAGATCACAGAGATCCTGCAGCACCTAGGATTTCAATCTGAGGAGCCCATCTCTACTTCTAGCGGGCCTGTAGTCACAGGTTTCTGTTCCACCAGAGCTCTCAGTTAAGAGAGCAGAACTAATTCTCCAGTTAACTGCATAATTGTAACACATCAAGCCAGCCCCTAAGGGATTTTTTATTGACAGCCCTACCTTTCATGAAGTTAAAGTTCCAGTGACCAGATTTAAAAGACCCTTAAAAATCATGTCAAATCTAACCAAGAACTAACTGTGTGATTAATTATTCAGGTCGAAACAAAATCCAGGAGATAGTAGACTAGCCCCACACCCCAGGTGATGTAAGGTCATTTCCCTGCATATCTCGGTAGTTAAGAAGTAACCTGGCGTGACATCAGCTAATCCTGCCAGTAAACCTCACGCCCCGTGGGTACAGAGACCAGTGTTTGTATTGACAACACGGCAGGGCCTTGCACAGTGCTGTACGCGTCCGCGGAGCCCACGGAAACCCCCAGCGATCAAGCCTGCCTCATCCGTGGGAGCGATAAGAAACACCACACGCTGGCACGTCACCGCTGACAGACAGGCGCCCACCACACAGCAAAACACGCCACGGCGAAAGAAACGCGCGCCTGTGACACGTCGGTCAGGGGAGATCAGGCAATCACGCGACTGTACCCACACGGATCCGCGTTCACCCACACCGCTCCGTGAAAGCTCACATTAACACAGCAGCTGCGGCCAGGCCGCCTCGCTCGAAACACGTTCAGAAAAACACGGAAACCGAAACAAACGTTACGAGGGACAGACCCATCTCCATGTAAATCGTGTCGTCCTTTTTTTGGAGGGGTTGTTTTACATTTCTTACCTCTGAAATATGTTCCACAGGAAACCTTGATCGGGCGGGGTGTTGTACTGCGACGGTCGATACTGATATGCCATTCTAGGATAATTTTGTTTTTGAGTTGTTCTTTCAGACTGATTCAAGATGAAACAGACACTCCTCTCTATCCCTCAGTCAGGCTTCGCCAGTTTCACAGTGGGACTCCACACTGACCCGGACCCACACAGTAGCGTGTCACCACTTCCCCCAGGGCGTCTCAGGCGTGACGTCACTTCCCCCCGCCCCACCTCGGTGCCGCCCAGCGGGCGTCACGGGAGCCTCTCGGTTGCCGCGGCGACAGAGGAGCGACGCTCTCGCGGTTAACCGTCACGTGGCAGGCCAGCACGGTGACTTCCGCCTTGTGTCACTTCCTGGTGCTGGAAATCGCGGCTCTCGATATAAATCGGTGAATCCGAGGTATCTCGCCGGTTTTTCTTTAAATGTCTGATTGTCTTTGAAGTGTTATTCTGGCCGTTTATTTAGAGTGAAGGGAAATGGCTTATCTTAAAGCACGCTGTGTGCAATAAAGCTACAGTTAGCTGTAGCGCTGTCAGCTCAAAAGGGGTGAGACACCTTGGTTACATTTATCTGATATAAACAGACTCCACACGTGTAATATCAGTAATTTACTTTATAATCTAGTCTGAGTGTGTAACCAAAGCAAGTTTTTAACTGCAGTCGATAAAAGAGTGAATCTTGTTTTTTTATATAAAATGGCAATAATAGGCTGCAGTGAAAATCGTAATGTATCATTATTTTTTCAAATAATATACAGATAAGATCTCTTTATTGGCCATATACAATTTCTTGCATTAAGAATTTGTCTTTCCGCGTACCCCAGCTTGCTCTCCATGAGACACACAGACAGAGAGAGAAGTTGGGGGTCAGAGCGCAGGGTCAGATATTTATACAGCGCCCCTGGAGCAGTTGGGGTGAAGGGCCTTGCTCAGGGGCCCAACGGAGTAGGATTCCTCTGCTTGCTGCAGGATTTGAACCGGCAACCTTCCAGCCAGAGGCGCAGATCCTGAGCCACAGAGCCTCCGCTCCGCCCTAGCACATCTGCAATCATGTCAAATGATGTAATTTGTTATACATATAATTTAAAAGAGAAGAGCTAGAGATACTTCGCTCGTTCCGATCAGATTTGTGGAAATAGCTGAAGAGTTTGTCAGGACTGATACAGCACAGGTCCGCATTCTTCAGCGGCGTTATTTATGTTTTGACAAGTTCAATGTTGGTCTCCCTTAGTGGCCATTTATTTTATTTAAGTTACACTGCTCTCACAGACCAGGCGGCTTGAGGGGGAAACTGCCCCTTCTTGGACGGGAAATTGAAACAGTTTTTAAAGCAGATCCGTGTCAAGACAAAGCCCCCCGTTCGAGGTGTGGCTGATTGTAGAGCCCTGAACCGGTCTGTGCTTTATTCAGCAACTTTTGGTATTACTTTTCAGATGCCATGATGTCCTCCGGAATCGAATGTGGTGGCAAAACATTTTGGCTTAAATTAGGAGACCCCGACAGTGACGGGAACTTGTGGGAATCTTGTTCTCTTGCTTGAAGAGCCTAGAACTCCCCCAGGAGTGTGGTGCGCCCCCCTGGGAGAGCAGGGCGAAATTGCTGCTGTCCAATGGCCGCCTTCAAGGACTGGACCACCGCTCTGCTTCAGAAGAAGGGAGCGCTGTTTGGCACAGCGTACTTGATCAGGATCCTTCTGGTGTTCTATGGGGTGTATCAGGACAAGGTCATGGTGGTGAAATACACCGATGTCGACTACCACGTTTTCACAGATGCCTCGCGGTTCGTCACACAGGTTTGTACGCAGAAGCGTTGTGCATTTTAATGAACACGTGTGCATTTGTCGAGTTTGGAACAAGTAGTCATGATCTTAAAATACTACTTGTAATTATGACTTGATTGCTGATCCTCGGGTATATCACTTACTCAATGTTTTTACTGAACGGTTTTCTCTTGCTCCCTTGTCTCACTGAAATGATCAGTTTTCCGCCTGCCCCATGATAATCTATAGGCTAAACGCCCTGGTAGCACTTACAGAGATCGCCACAGGGAAACTGCCTTTCGCGTTTTGAGACGTTTTCTTCTGTCGTCGTTCTGTAGCCTGCAGAAGCCCTGCCGTGTTTCTCTCGCCACCTGAACTCTCCTGCCTTGCCTTCCCAGGGCTCTTCCCCCTATAAGAGGGCCACCTACCGCTACACCCCTTTGCTGGCCTGGATTCTCACCCCCAACGTTTACGTGGCCGCCGTGTTCGGGAAGCTGCTGTTTGTGACCTGCGACGTCCTCTCCGCCCTGCTGCTGCACAAGCTCCTGCGGCTCCGGGGGCTGGGCAGCGCGGCGGCCTGCCGCTACTGCGCAATGTGGCTGCTCAACCCCCTGCCCATGGGCGTCTCCAGCCGGGGGAACGCCGAGTCCATGCTGGCGGTGCTGGTCGTCGCCACTCTGTACCTGCTGGAGCGGGGCCGCCTGAGCCGGGCCGCGCTGTGCTACGGGCTGGCGGTGCACATGAAGATCTACCCGGCGACCTACGCCATTCCCATCGCCCTGGCGCTGCGGAGACGGCCCGCCCCCACGCTGCTCTCGGGGCTCCTGAGCAGAGACCTGCTCGTGTTCGCGGCCGTGGCTGGGGGAACGTTCTGTGGGCTCGGCCTGGTGTTTTATCACATGTGAGTTTGAGGTCCGCCCCCCCGACGCGACCCCGGTGCGGGGAATGGTGAGAGGCCCCTGAGGGAGCCAGCGCAGGCTTTGAGACGCGTTCCCGCTGCTTCCCCGCTGCTCCCTGCGGTTCGGCAGCCATCGGCATCTCCGGGATGAATTACGCTCCTTAGGAGAATTCCCTGTGCTCGCGGAGCTAGTGTCCCTTCTGTCTCTTGTTAAAACTGGGCTCAGCCGAGATTGTAAACGTCTTTCTTCCTGTAGAGTTTTGCGGTGTTGAGCCCGCCCGAGCCAGAGGTCACAGGAATACAGCGTCTGAGTGGGTCAGCTGTGACGTTGTGCGTCGGCTGTAGAGGGACAAGTAAAGGTCAATTCCATGCTGGATAATAGAAAGGAGAAACAACATTTCGGCTGTTGATAGGACTGCAGGGGTGCAGGAGTGCCTTCGTCAGGCGGCTCCGAACCGCTGTGTTAGAATTGACCTTTACCTGTTCCTTCACAGAAACGCAGCGATTGACGAGCTTCTGAACGGAATGGACTGTGGGAGAATAGCCTGAGTAAACCAGAAGTGTGCTGGAGACGATCCCGCAAAGCCAGTTCTGCGTCTCCCTCTGCGCGGTCCTGGATCTGTACCGGCTTGATGCCGATGGCCCTCAGGCGGGGGGGGATGGATGAGAAAGAGATGTCCACTGGGAAATAACCCAGAGAGCGGACCGTTCGGTTGTCTTTGTCATACCCAAGACCCACGCGCCGTCGGGCTGTGACAGGGTCCATCTGTTGAGAAATGAGACTTCGGCGAGCACGTCCAGTCCATGCCTTGAATTGGGCTGCACGAGGCGTGTGCCTTGTTGATCCAGAAACGCAAAGAAGAAATGTTTTGGAAAGAACTGTTTGGGAAATGGCGTTCTGCCCAGCTGGGGCTCAGGGGTTCTGTTCTCTGGTCTCACCCGTTTCTCTCTCCCCGCGGCCTGTTTCTGTCGAAGGTATGGCTGGGACTTTGTGGAGCACACGTACCTGTACCACGTGACCCGGAGGGACATCCGCCACAACTTCTCGGCCTACTTCTACGTGCTGTACCTGACGGCTGAGAGCCGGGCCAGCCTGGCCCTGGGGCTGGCCGCCTTCCTGCCCCAGCTGGCGCTGCTGCTGCTGACCGCGCTGGCCTTCCACCCGGACCTGGCCTTCTGCTGCTTCCTGCACACCGCCGTCTTCGTCAGCTTCAACAAAGTCTGCACTTCCCAGGTCTCGGGCGCTGGCTGTTTTGTCTCGTCGCATGACCTCTGTAAATGAGCGTGCCGGCACGTTCCTGGCTTTGCTCGATGTGAAACCGCGTGCGGTTCTTAACGGGAGCGCTTTTAGTCCCTGGTGACACTGGCTGTTCTGTTGGCTTTGGATTTAAAAGGTCTCGTAGCTCAAACTAAAGCGACCAGTGTGTCCACTAAACTACCCGACGGGGATCGTGTGAATTACCCGCAGAGAAAACTCATTTGTTGTATGTTTGTTTTGAAACTGTTTATATCGAGAAAGGAAGTTGAATAATTTCCCACTGATCGTCCTGTAGTGACCTTTGTCCTGTGTCCTGTCTTTTTTGTCTGCAGTACTTCCTCTGGTACCTGTGCCTGCTGCCTCTGGTTCTCCCCTGCCTGACGTTATCACTCAAGCAAGGACTGGGGCTCCTTGGCCTGTGGTTTGTTGGTCAGGTAACAGCTACCTTACATAATTGCATAATTATAGGACTATTATCATGTATATATGACCATTAAGGTTAAGTAAAGAAATATTCAAACAGATGATTTTATATGGCATATTGCATTTGTGTTCATCTCTCCAATACAGAAAATATGTTATGAGATGTGTTCCCTCTGTGAGTTATCCTCGGTAAAGAAATGCATAATTAAGAATGCAGGTTTTGTTACTGCTGATGTATTTGTTTTTCCAGTTGCTGGCTTACGTGAGAACAATCTAGTACATTTGTAAAATACATGCCAAACTTAAGAAGTCCTGATCTAATGTCTGTTTGAAAAATCCCAGTAATACTTTCAAATGAAATGACGTCAGAAAAGTAAAGAAACAGATTGTTGCTTTGCTTAGTGTGGTCTCTGCTCTCTTCTCAGGCCCAGAGCTGGTTGCTAGGCTCTCAAGACTGCTCTTTTTCTTGCAGGCCCTGTGGCTGGCACCTGCGTATTATCTGGAATTTGAAGGGGACAATACATTTGTTCTCATCTGGCTGGCTGGACTGTTGTTTCTCGTCATTAATTCGTTTATACTCGTGCAGATTATCTCCCACTATAAGCCAGAGATCACCCAGCAGAAAGTTAAATCACACTAACTCGAAGACGTCCTGCAGGTTGAACAGGGTTATACTGATTTATTTGGAGGTCACACACCAGTACATGTAGGGTGTTCATACAGATGTCTGGCTGATTTCTACTCTGTACTCTTACCATCTACCAGTTGAAGTGATTTCTCACTCTGATGTGCTGTGCAGTGGGGCTGCACTGCCCTTTAGGGTGAAAAGAGTTATTACAAGTTATTGTAATAATGAAATGCCTGCAGCGAGTGAAACTCTGAAGACTGAGGAGCAGCGCTCAGCCCCAATAGGTCAGCCTCCAAAACGTAAAATAGTTAAAATAAAATTGAAAAAAAAAGCATTAAAAAACCCTAAAACAAAATAGCTGCATCCACTATTGGTCTGTCTTGGCTTTCAAAAAAAGTTTTTCAAGGGAATTGATTAGGTATGTTTATGCTTTGTTTTCCGTTTGGTGTGTGGTGTCTTCTCTATGGACACGTACAGTAGCTCATCCGCTTTGGCGCTACCGCCCCCTTCCGTTCGATTGAAGGATCATGCCGCCCGCTACTGCCATCTAGTGGTTGAAAGAGGAAGGGAAGAAGAGGAGTTGTGTCCTTGGCTCTGACGTCACCGGCGTCTGGGCACGTCTCCAAGCCAGGCGTTCAGAGCAAGACACTGAAGCAAAACCTTGTCTTTCACCCCAGCTCAACGCGCCACAAGTCAGCTGAGTGGTTAGTCATTGAACTGAAGCAGATGAACTGATTTCCCCAGTTTCTGGTGCTGATGAGGTAAAGAAACGTAAACTCTACAGCAATGCAGCCACCCAGGACTGGAGTTGAGATGAGAAGACTTATTGCCCCCTGAGGGAAATTTATTGTGGACAAACAGCACTTCTGCACATTTAAATATAATGCAGAAAAAAACTAACATTGCACATGTTAGTTTTGCAGAAAAAAATTATATCAGATCCTTCCCACATCCTCAATTCTGAAGACCAACTCCAAGACCACCTGAACTAACATTGCACATTACTCCTGTATAACACATAACGACATATAACATTTATAACGCATTGCAAAACATTGCACACAAGTGGAGTGTAAAGGTCCGAATTTGTGTTTATCCTTGCCATTTGCGTTGCCGGCTGTAATGGAGAGCGGAACACAGGAATGTTTGTATCTGTTTGACTTCCATTTGGAAACCCTAAAGCGTTTGCCAGAAGGAAGAAGTTGGTCTTCAGAATTGAGGATGCGGGAAGGATCTGATATATTTTTTTTCTGCCTGTTTGATTATGTTTATTTTTAAGATCGTCTGCAGGGAGGGGTGCTGTTTGGATGAGACGGGTAATTTGCGATCCTGATTGAACTGCTAAATTACTGATAAGTCGGGCACTGTTCTGTGACCGTGTTGGCCTGTAAATAATAATAATGAATTAATAATCATAATAAGAAATGTCATTTTTTCAGCCCTACTGTACTACCTCATTCCGATCTATTCCTCTAGTTACTCAGCACAGTTAGGCTTTTGTTTTAACTGTGGGTACAGTTGGGATGTTTTAACAGTTAAAAACAACTCCTGGTGTACAGGAGCATTTTTTCCCCCACTCCGATGTTTAATAATTAGAGCGATGCTGTTGTGCCATGTTTTTCCGCACTTGTGCGGCGCAGGCTATATTTTGAACTTTTCTCTCGCTCCTCTTTCCTTGCCCACTCGTGATCGTCCTCAGAGGGTGGGCGGTGAGGGAGAACCAGGGTTTTGGGGCGCAGTGGGAGAGAATCGGGGGGGGTGCAAACGCACACTGGAGGAAATTCACCCGGAAACGTGTCCCCGGACTGGGTGGAAACGGCGCCTGGACACTGCTGGGATGAACATGCGGGTGTGGCTGGTCTGGCCTCGGACCTCGGACGACTCCGTGCGGGCGCCTGTCAGAGCGGGAGAGGGGGGGACGCGGCTGTCCCTCAAACCGCCATGAGGGGGCAGTCAAGGTCAGGAAACCGGAGAGCGTCGCATCCGGTGATAAACCTATTTCATACGCCGATTAATGGAGAAAAACGTTAAATATATTAAACTAAATTATTAGATTTTTTTTTCACACATTTGATGAAAACAAAAAAACAGGGTTTAAGACGGAGTTTGAGGAAAGCTGAAGTTCCATAAAAGGCAAAAAAATGGATTTTGGGCCTCAGTGTGTGTATTCACATTAATAAATAATAATAATAATAATAATAATTGCTTACACTTATTTAGCGCTTTTGTGGACACTCCACTCAAAGCACTTTACAGGTAATGGGGACTCCCCTCGACCAGCACCACCAGTGTGCAGCCCCACCTGGATGATGCGACGGTGCGCCAGAACGCTCCCCACACACCAGCTCTCAGTGGGGAGGAGAGCAGAGTGATGAAACCAGTTCATAGATTAAATTATAAAATGACAGATTAAATGATAAGTAATGATAACAAAAATATTTACGCATCTGAAGAAGGCTCCACAGCTGAAACGATGTGTCTCTTTTCTTTTCGGCATGGAATACACCTATACTTGGTCCTTCAAATTATAATACTGCTACTAGATAGATACTTTACTGATCCCGTGAGGAAAATTGCAGTAATACACAACAACGATATAGTAACTGTTGTTAATCACATATCATAATAGTAGAGCAACAGTAACTACACACTAAATACACAGTATGCCCACCGAGCGGTCCAGCACGTTAGCTATAAGGCAAGGGATAGATACATAGCAGGTGTACGTGTAGGACTTTCTATGAAAAATCGTGCGCCTGATTTTTTTTCAAAGCGCACATTTATTTCCACCCGGAAACACTTGAAGGGGGGGGTGGGGGCATGCAGAAACTGCATTTCACCTTCAGAAGTGCGCCTCAGGGGCCGGGCCTGGGGGTGAAGGACAGTCTGCAGCCGGGAGAACGAGCCCTGAGCCGGATCTGCCCCCGTCCCGGCTTGCGCGCCTCCACCGAAACCAGCCGCACTGCGGCCCCTGGCGGCAGGTCAGTCCAGGCGCAACAGAGGGCGTACACGCCCTGTGCTGCTCCACCTCACCCCTGCGAGTGGAAGAGCTCCGCTCCCCGCACTGCCCTTCCTACTCTTCTCCATGCGAGTAGAAATAATTCTATCAGACATTCAGACATCTATCAGCGGCACATGGTGTCAGAATAAGAAGAAACGGTTTTTAGTTTCCTGGAAAGGGATTCGTGTCTCATGGATAATGGATACCCACCCCCCCAGCACAGCTGTCACACTGAGACACGAGTGACTGGACTACCGTTAGCAAAACCCATCCTTCTGTGTCATGTCTGTACCACTCACACTTCACAGACCTTGTCCTGGAGCAGGGCTGGACATCAGACTTTCTCCGTCTGCCCACGGGCTTGAACTTTTCATCACTGGCATGAAATTCTTTCAGTGGAGAGAAGAAAAAAAAAAACAATCTCCCAACGACAGGGTGCCACCCCCTTTTTTTTTTCTTCAACCAAGCAGAGTCAGCTATTCTGCAGGGAAAAAAAGATGTCAATACCTAAATAAAAAGCCAGAACTGTTCCTCCCGCCCAGATAAACGCTTGGATAGAAAAGACAAGCCTCCCGAAAAACACCAGGCACGCGTGGCAGAAAACCCACTGTGACTACTGCTGAAGCGGAACCGTCCCGGACAGGGTCAGGTACCAGTGGGGACGAGAGGCCCAACAGGCAGGAACGCAGGACACCTGGGCTCAACTGCCAAAACAAACAGCAGTGGAAACGACATCCCCACTGAGCGGCCGGTACCACACGCCCGCACCCCGCTTCTCCCCCGGTCCCTCACAATTCATTAGACTTCCATCACCTGAACACCAGCAGCGGTCACTTCGCGAAGTGATAAGCCATAACCGCGCTCCGAGAGCAGGAGGGCAACTCGCAGCCCCCCGGCAGAGGAGCCCGCAAGAGCGACAGGGGGGGCGTGAAACCAGGGCGCTCCTGATCACACCGAGCCCAGCTACGCCGGCCAGGGCCTCAGGCGGACGGCTGACGCTCAAGATGGCGAATACACGGAGACGCTGGAGAGGCGGTGTCCAGCTGCCCTTTGCCACGACTAGTTTCTGAATCATTGACTGTCTTATTGTGGAACTCAAGCTGGGATTGCCAAGTCCAACGCTTAAAAAAAAAAAAAACTTCAGACCCTAAGTATATGTAAGACCTTACCCTTGTCAATTAAAACAGGCAAACGGGGATTTAAACAAGCGCTTTTAAGCTCTGCCCCAGAATTTAATCTTTAAAAAAAAAATCAATTCTCATTGCTAGTCTTTCAAAAACTGCAGGTTGAAGCAAAGCAATTTACATGTGAATTACTCGTGAAATGACTTATCCGTTTTTCCTTAACTTTGACGAGATTTTAAATGACAATACGAAATTTAGGTTCCTTTAAATATCGTTCAATCACTTTCAATTTCATTTAACAGAAGACCATGTACTGTACCTTCCAAACGTGTGAATCCGTGTGCTTCAGTACCAAAGGGTCCTATTCAAACAGAACAGAGGTAAAAAGCAGTTCTCCAGGATGACCAAAAGCAATTTTATTTTTAATATACAACAAAATATTCCAGAAACGCATGCACCAGCTACAAATAGTGTTTTCTGAACTAAACAAATGTGGCCCTTACACAAGCTGGATGTCGATCATGAAAAAGGCAAAGGTGAGCAATGTTTTTTTTTTCCCTGTACATCAAGTATCAAATGTTAGACGTGTTACCGATACAACGAAACAAATTACAGTATTTTCCAGGGCTCGAATTCCACCACAGGTGTCCCAGATTCTCGTGCGTCCCTTCCAGAAAATGTCCGATCCCAGAGTGCACAAGGAAATACAATTCGTTCAAACCCGTTCCTCGTATTTCATGAACGCAGGTGAAGAGTTCGAGCTGCCGCCACTCGTTTACTTGAGCAGCTTCGGCACGGTCATCGTGGGGACAGCTATGTCTTTGAAAAGAGGCTGCACGCTGCCGTTCGACGAGGGCTTGCTCTGGTTCAGAGTCTCGATGATCGTCTGCCGCATGTCCCGGCTGGCGTCTCCCCGCACGGCCAGCAAAGCCAGGATGTGCTCTTCCCTGGAGGGCGGGAGATAAAACGGCACTTCGACAGGACTCAAGACTCACAACCGCGCTTTCAGACCACCACACAGCTCCCCCGGCATGATCACCACTCCTTACTGCACAGAGAGCTCTAAACGGTCACCAGGTCAATAAGCTCCGGTTCAATGAACGCGCAGAAACTGTCACAGGTTCACGCGCTCATCAAAAGCCAACGCCTGCACGTTCCTAACAACCCATCACAATGTGGAAGCTACCCCAGAAAGACTTTTCTATAATTAGTCACAGGCTGATGGGTGTCGCCCCATCATCTGCCTGCCCGCAGTTAAAGAACGCACCTCTGACCATGTGCTCCACCACTCGACAGGCGATCTGTCGACTGCAATCCTCCCACTCCCGCAGCTCCACCAGGGGCGAGAGCGAGGGCAGACCCACCTGATGTCGGGGAACTTGGAGACCAGGGTGGACACCTCCAGGTAGAGCAGACTGGGGTCGGTGAGCTTGAACACCTCCGCTATGGCGCTGATGGCGTCACACAGCCGGCTGGTATCCTCGCCCAGGCCCTGTGGAGCACAGCAGTGCGTCGGTGCTCACACACACCACGCACAAACGCGCCCGCACTGGCACGGCACGAACAAAGACAATTTCCAGAAAAGGCCCACAGGCTTCGCTGATAGGCTCCTTATACACAGTGTGCTCATACTCTACACACGGTGTGCTCATACTCTACACACGGTGTGCTCACACTCTACACACGGTGTGCTCACACTCTACACACGGTGTGCTCACACTCTACACACGGTGTGCTCACACTCTACACACGGTGTGCTCACATCTCTACACACACACGGTGTGAGACACCCCGTCCTGTCACATTCTCAATCACTCCAACCTTGAGCCAGAAACATATTGCTCTCTTATCTCTACAAATGTGAATAACACTTGCATGTGGTGTACACATTTGCAGAAGCTGGAGGGAATTATTAGTGTAAATTGAAACTCCAGTCTCTCTGTACAGAACGCACCTCTGAGAGCTTGCTGAACAGGAATTTGAATTGCTCGGCTTCCTTGATCATCCTATCTGCTCCTTCTTTCCTTTCTTCTGCATTTTTGAAAGAGATCCTCTTTTGCATTATTGCCTTTATGTACTCAATGATGACTCTGCGATGAGCTTCAACAGTCATCTCCTGAAATGTGAATACATAAAGGTAGTGGCTTACATAATTACAGCACAAAAGTTCACAAAAACTTCATCTATTCCAGATCGTTCTGTTTCTTAAAAGTTTAGGTGGATCATTCTTGAAATCAGTTAGTTTTTCTTTTTACAATGAACAATTCACAATCAAAACCTTCTTGTTCTTGCAAAGAATATGAGTGTGGGGTATAAATTATTATTATATTTTAATTTTAAGAACTTCACTGCACTTGTTGCATAATACCTTTTGTTTTATATGTGCTTAAATCATATTGATCGTTTAATCTGTGGAGTTTAACAGCCTCTGCTGCTTGCCGTTCCAGTGCAACTCAAGATCAGAAATTAGGATAGTTTCCAAAAATACGCCACAATAAGGGCAGCTCCAGAGCAAGACAATATATCATTAACACAAAAATGTTTTACAGATGTATTACAAAACGTTTGCATTGCAAAACTGAGATATGTGCATTCCCAACAGTAGCAGTCACATTAATTAAAAAGTCATACGAAACACCTTGGACACAAGTGCACCTGACATATTTCAGCTTACCTTATTGTACGGTTTCTTAATTTTGGAAAAGTCATTGAAATAATCCTCTAAAGTAACACAAATGGTGTCGACTGCGTTGGATCCTGTCAGCCACTTTCTTGTCAACAGCTCACTAAGGTGTTGCTGTGAAGACAAGACAATTTATACTGAGACTCCAACAGACACACCTGGCAGATAGTAGAGGAGTGAAAAAAAAGCAGTGTGGAAACATTAAGTCGTACCGAGTCTTGGTTTTACAAGAGCTGACAACACCCCTAATGCATTCATCTGGATCTCCTGTGTCCTGTGTTTTCTGAGCTATTTTTCACACACAAGGTGTCGCTGCAACACAGCCACAGCTTGACCTTCAATCTCTGAATAACCTGAACTCTGCTTCAGATCTAATTTCCATGTTTTTTTTCTTCTTAAAATCATTTCAGCCACATAATACTCTGGGCTTCACGCGCCCGGGACACTGGCAAACAGCGGCGCTCAGTCCCCCCCTCTCCCCTGACCACAGGGCCACAGAACCTGGACACACGCAATCGTCCCAGCGTTAACAATCCTGGCGCCAGCCTCCTGACCTCCAGATCCAGGAAGACCTCGTCGAGCAGGAACAGGCACCCGTCTTTCGCCACCTCGTTCAGCGTCTTCTCGATCGCCACGTCGTTCTGGCTGTGCTCCACGGCTCGCGAGTACTTCTTCTTCAAGCTGGTGACGGACTCTCTGAAAGTGGATGGGAGCTGTTCAGCGTGACCTCCAAGACCTGTCGCACGCATACGCTAGCCTTTATTTGAACTGCAACCACTGGGAGGACAACTAAAAAAAAAAAAAAAATCAGTTTCTTCGTGATTTACCGCGCTCAGCTCCTGCTTGGGCAGACCGATCTCCCTCCGGCACACAAGCAGAAGCAGGGGGCGTGACCTCTACCCCTGCTTTCACCAGGAACCCTAGAGAGCAGCACCTCTGTGGGGTCAGACTGAAAGAAACTAAACCTGACCCATTCCCTGGCGTTCAGGAGCACCTTCTCCAACACCTGTCCAGCTGAGTCAAACCTGGCAATCGGAGGCTTACTTAAAGGTCTGGCAGTTGTTGATGATGGCGATCATGTACTGAACGTAGCACTGTGGAAGCTGACGGTCCCTCAGATGATCCTCCTTGTAGGCGATGGCCTCTTCTCTGTACCTGAGAAGTATACAGTACATCTTACTGTTCCTTCACGTATGGGTGAGGCAAGGTGTATTCATACAAGAGAGGCTTAAATAACCAAGGGTTGCTTTTTTAAGTGGTGCACAACAGGCCATTCCATTACTATTTCCCCAGGTAAGCAGTCACTCATTAGATTTGTCCTATAGTCAGACCTATATTGGCCATCACCAGGATGTAGGAAACGGAACCGTAAATTTGGTTTAAACAAATCTGCAGATTACACGCGATATCAAACAGAGAAGTTCACGACCCCTTCCGGGAACGTGTTTCCAATTATGAAAACCAATCAGTGTGCTATAACCACAACAACAACAACAACAACAACAACAACAACAACAACAACAACAATAATAATAATAATAATAATAATAATAATAATAATAATAATAATAATAATAATAATAATAATTATTATTATTATTATTATTATTATTATTATTCAGAGAACACATCAGGGCTGTGAAGATTAAAGATCTCTCCAAGCCCACTGTTTCTCATTTCACCTCTGACGGCCACGACCACTATAATCTCTCCGTCTGTGTTCTCAAAGACGGTTTTCCGAACTCATACATCAGAAAGACCACCGAAACTAAAATTATTCTGCAGCTAGGATCACACATTCTCCCTTCCCTTAACGACAGATTACTGTTCTTTTAAATTTTCTCCCTTCATTGGAAGTTTCATTTCACACCTCTCTGCACCCATTCTGACTTCACACCTCCTGATTGGCCTCTCTTTCTGTCCCCTGCTCCCGCCTCTAACCCCTCCTCCCTCCCAACCTTTGTTCTCCCGCTACATTACCTTTGCCTACTGCCCTGTCTCTCTCACACCTGAAGAAGGCTCCACGGCCGAAACGTTGTGTTCTCTTTCTTCTTTTTTTCAGCATGGAATAAACCTATTACTTGTTCCATAATAATAATAATGGCAAGGTAACCATCAGTAACTAGGTTGTGTTCCACCAAGAGAAGCAAAGGGAAGTGAAGGCCGAAACTCAAGTGCCTGGTCTTCTACATGGACACCCTGACAATTACTTCTTGTCACATTCCAAAAACAGGACTTCCAGTTCAACTGAGCGAAACTACACTGAGCAGAATTACCAAGCAAACAACGCAAACTGGAAACAGCAGAGGTGTGCGTTTCCGAGGCTTGAATTTGTGCTCAGAGGGACAGTTTAATTACGTTGGACACACAACAGCTTTACGCCACTTGTGCTATAAAATACTACTGATTACAGAACACCAAGGATTTATTTACATGTTTCAAACGCGGAGATGAAAACGCTGCTTTTGAGAGCGCGGCCCCGAGCCCGCGGAGGGCAGAAGGGGGAGGGGTGGACAGTACAGTCGGGCCTCACCTGAAGAGGAAGGAGTTCATCTGCTTCAGGCACAACCGCAGCACCTCCTCCTTGAACGCCTCGTTGATCTGGGCGGCCACTTGCAGATTCTGCTCGAACATCTGGGCACATCGGCAGAACGGCACCCGTTAGGCAGAGCGACCGGGACCTCCGCGTTTCGAAATGTTGATCCGCGCTTAGGGGCAGAGACCGCCCCAACTGACACGATTACAAACTGCATTTGCATCACGAACGGCGCCGAGCCTTCACTGTAATTGCAGCAGGCGTACTCAGATTTAAATACAGGGACGCTACCACTAGCATTTACATCTGGCATTTAGCAGTTACATCAGAACGGTCTACCTAGAGGAGGGGCTCAGGTCCCTCTCCACTGAAGAGCAGCCCCACCTGGGTGACGCCAGGCAGCCCCACTGCCCAGCAGATCGGGGGGAACAGTAAGAAACACAAAGAAGGGGGGGCTTTCTGAAATTGAACTATTTGAACGTCGACAAGGTGTACTTCTGGTCCAGCTCCCTCTACATTAAAGGCTCTAGAAACACGAGAGCCTGCCTTGAACCCAGCCACGTGGCTGTGAAGCTGATATCCTGGCTTCTTCCAAGAAACAGCTGGATGAGATCCGGGGATCAATGAACCACTAACTTCATTTGTGACCGTTCTTCCCACAGATACCCATGTGAGCTGCACCCATTCCGGGTGTCACCGATTTGCTTGCTTTAAGTCGAGCTCATGCAGTCAGGCTTATCGGCTGCCCTGGGCGAGGCAGGGGTGCCTATAAAATGCTGCAGGAAAAGGAGGAGCCCAGAATGTGTTGCTCCACCCTTCAGCAGACAGCGTGCTTTACGTCAGACAAACCTAAACTGCATCTCAACTGGACGCCGAACACAGTGTCTCTACAGCGCATGACTCTACGTAGCTATCTTGGACGGTTATTTGGTACTCAAACTGCAATTTCCCTCCTCATATTAAAACTTGCTTTCACTGTACTTGTGGCTTACTCTTAACTCTGCTACTGCTGTAGATACCACCATGAAAATATCTGGATCCATCCTTGGAGGATGGATTCCCAGTGTGAGCTGTGCAGAGTTAGAGTCAATTAAAAACCAAGGTCAACTGGTGCCAACTGTAAGAGCTACAGTAAACCACCATGCAAACTTACCACTGGTAACAGATTATTAATAACAGCCAATAATGTAGGGGTGACTGAGGTACACAAGGCATATAAAACTTTCCTCTGCATCCCGCCCAGGACGCACAGGACTCGGAGAAGCAGCGCGCCAGGCTCGACAAGGAGAGGGGAGTCACCTGGAACACGATGGCAGGCAGAGTGGTCTGATAGTAGCCATCCTGGTCAGCTTCGGGCTCGGTCTCCTTCTTCCAGTCCTTCTTGTCCGTCTCCAGCGCCTTGCGAAGCCAGCCGGTGATATTCGACTGTAAAGGGAGCGAGAGTGGGCCGAGGTCAAAGGGCGGGAAGCCAGCAAACCACTTCATAGCCTGCCAGCCTGAATGGACTGAATGGAACCAGTTCAGCCTTGGTAGGCACCCGACTGAGACCGTCACAAAAGCTGGAGATGCGGACCAGACGCGGGGGACGTCTTTGACATCAGCTGCCATACAAGGACCAGGATTTAAGTAAAACGGCAAAGTATGGAACAAGAAACAGACGAGGGCTTGGGTAGACTGCATCAACCACATGCATCCAGAGCACGTACTGCGTATATTCCTCCGAGCACTGCCCAGGGCTGAGGCAGGACTGAGAGCGCCTGTGAAGAAACCTCCCTGCCAGTCAAGACCGGAGCCAGTCCACCAGTCATGCAGCTTTGTGGACTTTGTGAGATCCCATCAAGAGTCAGGGAGACGGACATGTTGAACCCAACTACTAGCAACCAAGCAAGCAAGCAAGACGGGCTGAACGGCCTCCACTCATTTCTAACCTTTCTTATATTCTGTTTCTCACATACACGAGTAACCCTGCTGAGACTCTGTAGTCCTGCTACTAACTTCGCTCCTCAGGGGTCTGCACTATTGCGCCAAAGGTTAACTGCTAATTCAGGACATAAATATTTATGTCACACCTCCAAATGACAATTCTACCAGAACTGTCCACTGTTCTGGTTACCTGAAATTTGTTAGGGCCAGGAAATGAAACCACTGTTTAATACACAGATCCTGGAAAACAATTTCAACGGAGATACTAAGATCCCTCACAACGCAATGCTTCATAAAAGTATAAAAAGTATAAAAAAGAAGGCATAGCTAGTGTCATAAATGACGCAGGGTGCAATTACAGCTGCACTGTCAACAGAGGTCGCCAAAGAGCCTCTGACTGCTGTAAATAGACTCACCGGGTACTTATCTGTCAATTAGATTTCTGGTGGACGGCATTTTGTTCACACACTCAAATGGGTGCAATGAGTGGTTTTCTTTAGCACAAAAAGGATGTGCACGGTATGAGAGGGGGGGAGGGGTTTCTAAATATTTTTTGTTGCAAGCCTGGAAAAAGCCTGCAGGTCTCCTTCACGTGCTTCGACTTGTTATTGTGGGTTTTTATGCGGCAGGTCCTCAAGACCGCCCTAGGGAAGGGCAGGGACCGTCACGGAAAGGGACACACAAACAATGAGATGTCAATTGTCAAAAAACAGACAATTAAATCGCAATTTGTCATAACATTGTAACTGTGTGTCGGCCTGCAGTTGTTTTGATATCCCTAGTTACTGACAGGTCACAGAAATACAAACCCTGAGATTTTCAGCCAGGAAGGTATATAAGGCATGATTTAATTGTTGCCCAGAGTCCTATCCAGATAACGCCACCCGCAGATACCTGCTTGGTGGCATCATTAACATTCCAGAAGAAAACAAAAGTGAAAAGTGATCAAGATGAGATTGAAAAAAAATCTTCAACAGCCTTCCAGACCTCTGGAAAGACTCTGGAAAGATAGAAGAAGACAATAATTCTACTACATAAAATGTGAGGGAGTGCATTATCCTCCCCTCTGAACATTTATATACAAAAATGTCGAAAAGCTCCTTGCAGACTCACAAATCCGACTTCAAGGAGCAGGCTGAAGGAGGAGTGTCACATGCGGGGGTCTTTTTGGGAAGAACGGCGGCAAGCAAGCTCTTCCTGCTTTATGCGATCAAGCTCTCCGAAAACCCCCCCCCCCCGGAGATTCAGAACAGCAGCGCAAGGTTTGAGGATTAGTGTGGAAATCTGAACCTCTCATTTGCAGCCCCCTTAGGAATGGCTGCAGAAGACGCAGTAAGAGGTTGATGGAGGCGTGCCTTGTGTCCACAGCTGATGGATCCGCAGAAGTAGCGCAGAACGTACAGTAAGGCCACTACCTAAGAGACTGACTTGCGAGAAATCACAGCCTCGTCCGAAATAGAAAGCAAGGTTCAAATTTCACCATATTCACTTCCACTACGTGCTAAAAGGCACTGTATAAAACACAGGCTGATGAACCCGTGTGCTTCGATCTGTAACGTTCTTCCTTAGCATGACAAAATGTCACCATTCTGAATTGAAAACACTCAGGAGCAACCAATTCCGAATGGCGGCCTAGCAGATACAAGAACACTAACGTTTTGGAGAGAACAATTTCAACTTCACTTTCAGTGTTATCATTTAGACACAATATTCAACGGCTTCTATCTATTTTCTTACTGTTTTACCATTTATTCGGGTGTCGCTAATGACACAATGGCAGTCAACAGCGAGATACACCACAGGCATGAACCATACCTCATGTTTGACGTGAGATGGAAAAGGAAACTTGAGGCCTCCTGCTACAGAACATGCACGCGGCCGGCTTGTACAGCACGACGGCGGTGATCCAATGAACTAAAATCCGCCTTCAAACTCCCTGCTGCCAGCGGAAGCTCAGACTGGGCTGCCTGCTTCTTACTGCACTTCAATCAAACACTGACCGAGGAAAGAGTGACTTCAGGGTAGAGCCTGTATCCAGTGAGTTTAACCAGCATCTTCCCTGTCCTTCCGCCCAGCTCGAGTGGTGCTGGGCAGAACAACAGCCAGGGAAGAGGGCGAAACTATGGCTCCTGCACCTGCTTGACTGGCCTCCTCCTCCACAGCTGAGGCCACACGCGCTGCACGGCCCAGGGGGGGCAGATCTCCAGCATCACCTGGCTCCCTCAGCAGCCAAAGGCCGACCGAGGCACGGCAGTGAACTCACGGTGAAGGTTTGGATGTACGTGCCCAGCAGCTCCTGCACCACGTTCTGAGGAAGAAGCGGGTCCAGCCCATTGATGTCCACCTCCGCCAGCAGCTCGGGGTGCCCCATCATCTCCACGCTGCAGGAACACAACCGGGACGAGGACGTCAGCCTTTTCCCCCACGCGCTGGGGAAACTAAGAACCGCAGCCTCTCACGGAGATCAGCGCTTCACTTCTGCATTCGGAGCCAACGCGGACCAAGGAAGAGCCCAGAGCTCGGACGGGCTGCTGCTGGCCTCCAAGTGTTTCCTGCCGGCGGGGGGATTTTTTCTTGGCCTCTCACGTGCGGGGAAAATGATCCCACAGCTTGCCTTCCCTTGGGAGACGGCTGCCAAGGCCACTGCGGCACGAGCCAGGGTCTCTCCAGGAATTTGGTGGCCTCGTGTCCAATCTCAGCTGACACCATCATCGGCGCAGCAGTCACAAAACCTTCGCCCGAGCACAGTTTCAACATGGAGGCCTGACAGACAAACCAGAAACGACCTACTGTGGAGAGAGACTCGTTTGTGAGGGGGATCTTTTTCCTTTGCTACTATTTAAAAAAGAAAATATTTTTAGTCACAAACCGGGTCTTACCATGGGAAAAATGCAAGAGGGATATTACTGTTGCTGTTCCAAGTAAATATCACCTTCCTTCAAAGCCTGTACAGTACTGGTGTGCTAAGTATTCTATAACATGACACCCAAAATGACAATATGTCCTAAAACCTTCTCCCTCCTAGGCTCCTCAGCCAGGGCCGTTCTGTATGAAGAGCTCAGGGGCAGTAATTTCAAAAATATGAAAAAGAAACACAAATATTCATGTCTATCACACAGACCTTACAGTAAGCATTATCGGGGGTTGTTTTCTTTTTAACAAAGTGAAAATGATTTGAAACAGACTTGACTAATTCCCCACAGGGAATATTTGCCCAATGAATGAATGTAAACCAATCCGCAGTGCCTCGGCAGCCACGTTTTCAGCGAACAAAAGGGCAGAAACAGAACCAGTGTGTAATAAATGTGTTGCCTTGTTTAATGCAAACAAAGACGCCTCGTGCTGTTGTTATAAAAATATCTTTTTTTAGCGTAATCCGTCTCTGTGCACGCGATGTGCAACAATGCGTGTGTCTATTGGATTAGATAAACTAGTTTTTCTGGAATTGTGTGCCAAGGAGTACCTGCAATTGCTAGGGATCCATCGCATTTAAATACTGTGACAACCACTCTTCACCATACACGTGGGTCAACATTACAACACGCGTGCAGCAGAGCGGAAAACTGACATCTACAATAACACGACATTCATTTTCGCTGCCTGTATTCATGGTTATTTATGGTCTGGCTGGTGCCTTTACACTACTGGAATGACAGTGAAAGACAAAACAGCTGCGTTTTCGCGGAACCCTGCGGACATCGGACCTAGAGAGCCACGAAACAAAAATCTGGACTGCGCACTGTGGCCGTCTTTAACACTGTAATATTTTACACACGATTACATGGCCAACCGGACGCCGCAGGGAATGACTGCTTGCTCGGATAGCCAAGCGAATCACTTACAAAGCAGTAAGTCAGAAGAAGCTGGCCTCCCAATTAAAGTGACACTGCAGGAATCAAAAACAAACGATCCTTTTTCCCCAGAAGCAGCCATTCTGGGTCATTCAACCTAGTTGCCAGCCTGCCCGGGCTCGCAGTGCCAGAACGCCAGACACACGGAGAGGATCCGTTATCGGGGGGGGGAGCCGAAGGCCCCCTCCGAACCGCCTGCCGTACCTTTTGTAGGTGTTGAGCACCCAGGTCAGGAGGGAGACAATCTCGTTGGCCTCCAGGTCCTCCGCGGCCAGCTCCTGCACCCTGGCGGACACGCCCCGGTGGTACAGGCTGAAGAAGACGCTGAAGATGCCGTAGTGCGGCGGGAAGCACTGGACCATCAGGTTCTTCACCACGACGAGGTCGTCCAGCACGTACTTGCGGGTGATCTCCAGGAGCCGCACCAGCCACATCTTGTCGGACTCGCGGGTGTCCGACTGGGTGCCCTCGATCCGGGTGCTCACAGTCCCCTCCAGCACCTCGAACATCTTCTGCTTCCAATTCTTGGGCCGGCCGGACGGGATGAAGCCCGTCTGCTTCTTGCGGTCCAGCATGCGGCGGTCGATCTTCTCCTCCCGCTCGATGACGCGCACCACGGAGACCAGCATGGTGGGGTCGCGCCGCACGGTCACCATGGCCCTCTGCAGCACCATCCAGAGCTGCTTGGCCAGCTCCTCCGACAGGGTCTGCACCTCCCCGAAGTAGTTGCAGATGAGGTTCATGTCGTGCGCGTTCCTGCTGTCCATGCGGTACTGCTCGTACATGAGGTCGTCCCGGGAGCACTCCAGGTCCATGAGCTTCCGGTGGGCCTGCAGCAGCTCCGCCTGCTCGATGAGCACCCGGGTTTCCTGCACTATCTCTGGCACTGGGGAGAGACCGAGAGCACTGCAAGTCAAGACCACGAGCCACGCTGCCGGGGGCGAACACCGAGAAGGACTGTACAGAGCTGCTGTGGGTTTTGTGAAGGATCACAGTGCGGCTGAAAGAGCAGAAACCAGGCGTGGAAACAGTACGCAATCAAAACAACATTTCGTATAAACCTGGTCCAAACTACAGGACATACTGCTGCATATGATGTTTCCTTTAATTTAACTTTCAAATGCACCTTACAGTTAATTTACAAGACTTACAGTCTTCCGTCGTCTCACTTCATATTTAATACATTAAAATTGATAGAAATTTCCTAATGCACGCGATATTTCTAAAGTGAATTAAAGAAGCCTTCATTGATTTTGTTTTATGTGGGGCTCAAAACTCAGGAGAGGATCAAGTGTGGTTCCCGGATTCCTGACTGTGGCGGACGTGTGAATGAGGAAGCCTTCAACCATGACCGTGCAGCTCTCTAGCCTTTCCAGCTGAGATTTGCTGCCCACCAGTAAAATGTCTGTTTTGTCACTATTTAGTTCCAAGGAATAAGTCAAGGGAACAGTCCAAACCCATTTCCAGTAAAATGCAGATTTTAGACTATTTGTAGCTCCTGAAGCCTTTCTGTGCTAGGATGAATTGATTACTGCCCATCACAGTGTTCACATTTCATCAGCATGTTCCAAGAAATGTCACAAATCCAATCGAGAGGTCACTTGAAAGACACTGGCTTAAAACCTTGTTGGGTAACAACTAGGAAGTAAAGCTAATACGAAGATATTAACCTTGTTGTGAGATAAAGTCTAGTCCCTTGCAGTCACATCTGCTCTCAACGCCTTGACCTATCACCCTGCTCTACGCAGTGCTGCTCTCTTCACACCCGTCTCGAGCCGAGATCTGCCTTGAACACCGTTTGCCTGCGCTTTTTGCCAATGTCGTGTGTTGCCCTCTGCTGCAGGAGCAGAAAACCCACCTGATTTGTCCTGAGATCACGCTAATGAAAGGTGCTCTGTGGCCGCTGGGCTGGGCAGCAACTCACTGTGACCCCCCCAGGACCCAGCCCTGCGGGTGCAGCCCTCCTGCCCCCACCTGACTGAACTAACTGCTGGAGAGTTCCCAGGTGCTCAGCTGCTGATTTAAAGAGACCTGCAACTCCTCCTGCCTGCCTGAACCTCCGGGACTGGAGCTGGAACCACCTGCTCTACAGGACAAAGCAGACGCAAAAGAGGAATTCTGCTGCGCACCCCTGGGTGCTACCACAGGTGTTACCTGATGGTACCCGTAAAGGATGTGCCCGTCTGTCACAGCTCACCTGTCTGCCGCGGGATCTCTTCACTGCTCTTCGTAGCGCACGACAGGGCTAAACAACTGTCCAACTGTGACAACCGAATCCCATATTTTAAAGGGGAAATATTTCATGGTTGGAGGCAGGCCGAGCCCACTGTCTGAGAGCGCAGAACACTGCTTCTTCAGCCCTGTCTAACCCAATGGGCAGAACCCATCCAGAGTCCTGCCCAGATACACCGTTCGCACAGGGATGAGACGCGCTGAGACCATTTCCTCAGACACCCAATGCATCGCTGTAACGAACTTGTGATTTGTGGATTACAAAGTATTTTTTGCCTTGTTTTGTTTATTTTAGGGTATACTGAAGCCCTACCAGGACAAGAGCGTGTTAGGTAACTCTCGAACAGTTGCCCCCAGTGAAATAAATCTTAACGCAAATTGAGCTGATCTGGGCTTACACGAGGCTTTGACTAGATACCCAGTACAGGGCAAATCCTATTAGATGGTGGTCTTAATATTCAAGAGCTTCTTTGCAGTAAAGGCTTGAAGGGCATCGCCGGTATTAAGAGAGTAAGGAGTTGATGTTTTTAGGAAAACAATGCAATAGGAGGTGTAATTTGAAGATATACACTTAATTTAAATCCAGGGCTTGTACAGTAAACGTGCCATGCAAAAGCTAATCAATCACACTCATGAAAGGCAAGGCTTTTAAACAGGCAAACAACATAACGAAGTTAACGATAAAAATATCACACCTCCTGAAATGCAATGCAATAGGACTTGTTTGCCAGAACTAATTAAAATGCTAGCCAGGGAATGGACTTGTAAAAACATAAAGCACAAGACAGACACAGCAACACAATTTTTAAAAATCCAGAAATTAAACGCAGCTTTCACCTTGTACAAAGCTGAATGCAATGATAAAACGTCCACATACAGCGTCACTGTGACAGCCCCAACTTACACAAGGTGGCTCACAGCGCAGGAGCACAATAAGAGTCACACTGACTGGACGACGTCTGGTGTGAAGGAGTCCTTACTGTGGCAATAATATTCATACATGCAAAGACTTGTTCTACAAAACCCCCAGCCAGCTACACCCACTGTAGAGCCCTTTACATTCCAGATAAACCTAGTTCTTCCCACGGGAGAATGTTGGCTAACCCCTCACCCATTAGGTTAGTAATTAAGCAATTAATCACCATGGTGATTATTTACAAGAATTGAAGGCCGACTGTAAATGGGCCTCTCGTGACCTCCCAACAACCAAATCCCCCGCCCCCCCAACCCTCTGACCTCCCGACCCTCCGACCACCCTGACCCCCGGCCCCCCGACCCCTGACACCCCCCCAGTTACCTGAGAAGATGTTCTTGAGGTTCTCCACCGCGGCGGCCAGCTGGCTGTGCTGCACCACGGCGTCCTTCACGTCCTTCAGGTTCTCGATGGTGTTGATGCTCTGCCGCCAGTCCTTGCTGACGTCCGCCAGGGCGTGCTGGATGTCCTTGACGTCCACCAGCGCGGTGTGGAGCTGGCTGAGGCCCGTCCGCACCCCGTCCAGCTGCGACTGGATCGCCGCCTGGGGGGCAGACCGCAAGCTCATCGAGACGGGAGCGGGGCAGAAACGCTTCAACGCGCTGCCTGATGGGCGCCCGCTTGACGAGACTGAAACGTCCCGACTGAAGAACCAACACCAGCTCGCAACAGACCGAACGGGCAAGGAATAGATTTATGCACATAAACACAATGAGCTTTGGTTTTTACCCAGATTTCATCCTTTTTTAAAACAGTCGTGAGCATTTGGGTCATTCAAGTGTCAAAGTAACTTATAACTGCACTTATTAACAGTCTGCACTTAAGAGTCCGAGCCTGAAGAGCCTTCTCGATATGGGAATGTACCTTTAGGACACTGAACAACAGCCTATGACTCTTAACAACTCAAACACACAGTTTCTTCCCAAGACTGGCCACTGCATCCGAACAGATACACTGTATAATTCTGGATAACATGTTATTTGCCACGGCAAATAACTTGCAAAACTATTTTAAAATTCTCTGCTCATGTTTTTTTAGCCAGTATTTTGGCAGTCTGGCAATTCTCCATGATGCCTTAAAGACCTGCGTGTACGGTTCTTCTCCAGAAGAAACAAGACGGTAGTTAGCGGAAGAAATAAATCACCCTGCATCAAACCTGTCAACCTCTGTCACGACAGCTTTGAGCCCGCGCCTCTCCGAGACACTGCCCTGCACTCACAAAACACTTTCTGGATAAGAACCAGAATCATCTCAGCCTGGAAAACTTCGGAAATGGAAAAAGTCAAATCATAGCTAATAGCATGGAAACAGAAAAGGGATGTGAGTAATTCCTAATGGAATACTGGCACATCATTTTCTCTCGTAGTCACCTGACAGCCAATCATACCGAGCACAAACACGGAACATGTCAAATGCTTGCCGACAATATTAGAGAAAGACTCAGATTATCAAGGGGCAACAAGCCTTCAGCTGCTCAGCATCTGCCCCAGAAAGCCCACTGCTACAGCCCTCTGAAGTTCAGACTGGATTTGCAAATGAACACACTGTACCTTACAAAAGAAAAACAGTGTTCACTTAGCCCATTTAACCGTGTTTCGTAAAGTCATGCAGCCTCAAAAGCACTGAAGTTATTTAGTTTCAAGTAAATAAACTTCACGTTAACAGGCAGACAGGCTACTATGGCACACAAGAAGTTAAAACATAGGAAAAGCAACCGCAGGCTGTGACATTGGGACCTCATAAAGAAACCAAATGCATAACTAAAAAAAGAGATGCATTTTGATACCCTTTGGAAATCTCTGTGACAGAAGTGCTCTGTGGAAGAACTGCTGGTCCTCTCCTCGGGTTTACACAACGTGTAACATATATTACATTTATAGCAGCTTAACGCCTCTGGAGTAGGTTTGCCTATTCCAGCAGCTACAACACAGAAACGAACCCAGGCAAAGTGGGAAAGAATCTGGGACTCAGATAAACTTGACTTCAGAGTTCAGCACAAAGAAGTGAAGAGGGGAAGGCAATTAAGTAAAACTTAAACCATATGCGGACACAGAGTTTGTTAATTTGAAAAAAAAACATTTTGCAACAATGTCCTAAGCTGTTCCCAAAACAAGCGAAAGGCGTCTGGCAGGAACTAACTGGAAAAAAGGGGCAGATTTTTTTAAATAACTTCTGAAAGCTCAGTGACTTTTTCTTCCTCTCCTCTGGCCTTTCATGTCACCCAGGACGGAGGCTCACTGTCAAACCCCCCCAGAGCCACACTGCCTCGGTCAGCTCCTGTGCTCCTGTGCTCCTGAGCTCCTGAGCTCCTGAGCTCCTGAGCTCCTGAGCTCCTGAGCCGAGCTGACCAGCTCACAGACCCCTCTTCCGTCCTCCTGTGCTGACGGGGCAGGCGCAGCCCCGCTCCGCCCCAGCTGGGCTCCGATCGTGTCCAGCGCCACTTCCTGCACAGCGGATATAACTCCGGCGATCAGGAGATCTGCACCAGGTGTGTTTCCAGAGGGCGGCGACACCTCTGCGCTGTCACACTGACACACTGATAACAGGGGCACAGAGGAAAGCCCAAAACGCCAGACTGGACTCTGGGTTTTGCTGACCTGAGACGTGGAAATAAACAATTAATCAAACGACAGTAAGGTCAACCAGCTCAATTAGGTATTTGCACAGCTCTGAAGCGTTACAGGCCGAGGAGAAACTCTGCAGAGGCTCCTGTACGTCTCCTCCTCGGGGACCAGGGCAATCATTTTCATGTTGCGGTCAGAGGCAGGACCCACGCTTATATTTCTGCTGACGTTCCAGCTTCGCACAGGGCCCTGTCATAGACCTCATTCAGCCGACACAGGCCGGTTTCTGCATTTCCCACGCAGGAAACTGCAGGGTGGGGAGCACGCTGGTCAGAGCTGTCTACACGCAAGCTGAAACTCTGCACTCCCCACAGGGCGGGCCTGTGCTGAGGAGAACCATTTTTTATTTTACTAACATGGAATGGGCAAAAACGTTCCCCCGCCCATTCTTCCCACATTCTACAGAAGCACCACTGAGAGCACCCTGACCACCCGTGTCGCTGTTCGGTTGGGGAATCGCAACGCTTCAGACCGCAAGACCCTGCAACGGATTGTGGAAACGGCTGAAAACATCACTGGAGCCTCCCTCCCTTCCATTTCTGTCACCTGTCACAAACGCCCCACACAGGGCCTCCAGTATAGGAGATGACCCCTCCCATAAACTCTCTGTCCTCCTACCCTCTGGGGAAAGATATCGCAGTGTACGGGCCAGCTCCACCAGACTCTGGAACAGCTTCTCCCCGCAGGCTGTCAGGCTCCTCAGCACCCTGGAATCTACTGGCACCCACCCCAATTCCAGAAGCAGGTTTTAAATCCCCCCAGTGTGTTGTGTATATTGTATTATGTATTTGCCTTAGTAATGTGCACTTTTTGCACAATGTGTATCCTGCCTACAATGTCCTATCTGTATTTGCACCGTGGACCAGGAGGAACTGTGTACTTGTATATGGCCGGAATGACAAACCAACGTGAACTCGGACTCGAGAACAGGCTGCAGGCCCAGCGGCTGAGCCACAGGGCGGGGCGGCGGGGGGGGGGGAACGCACCTTCAGCCGGGCCTCCACCGAGGCCTTCTTGCGGGCCTCCCTGCGGCGGTACTGCTGCACCTTGTCCAGCTGGTCGGGGCGCTGCAGCATGCCGGCCACTCTCTGCACCGCCTTGGCCACCGTCTCCCTGTCCGTCTCCTCCATTGCCGCCGCCTGCAAGCAGAGGAGTCGCTATGAGCGGCGGGGCCAGCCGCGGACCGGGCTCTGGGGCTGGGGCGCGGGGAGCCGAGCAGCGACACAGGAAGAACAGACGTTCCCACGTGAGGTTGCCCTGCAAACCTTCAATAATCGCCAGTGATACTGACAATCCCAACAACCACCTCCCTCCTCACACAGCTATAATAATGTTTCTTTATTAGCCCTATACAATTTCTTGCATTAGGAATTCGTCTTTTCACATACCCCAGCTTTTCTCCATGGAGACACAGACACACAGACAGGGAGAGAAGCTGGGGGTCAGAGCGCTGGGTCTGCCATTGTACGGCGCCCCTGGAGCAGTTAGGGTGAAGGGCCTTGCTCAGGGGCCCAACGGAGCAGGATTTGAACCAGCAACCTTCCAGTCACAGGCGCAGATCCTTAGCCACAGAGCCACCCCTCCGCCCTCCTCTCAAAGCTGAGATAGGCCTGAGAGACAACAGATTTACAGACTTTACTAGCTCTCTAGCGACAGAGTCTATGGTCAGGAACTGTCCCAGCCCTTCTGAACTACTTGTTTGCTGATCCTCCCATTTTTGTATCAACGGCACCAATTTGACTACTTTACTCTATCAGAATCTAGATTCTTGTTCTAAATCAGAAAGGGCAGTGGTCCTAGTACAGACCCCTGTGGTACTCCACCAATTACTAGATCTTCTATCAAACAATTCTCAAATTAAACACACAAACATTTCCTCCAAATGTCCAAAACCTCTCATTTACCTTTTCTGTATCTATGCCGATTATCCCTTAGGAACTTAATTCCATACAGGCAATCCACTAGTTTATGTCAAATGATAGTTTCTTTAACCCTACATGCAACAGAAGTCAAACATATTTGTCTTACTCCAGTTTTCTCACTAATTCTACGGATGGACATGTTATTAGCAATTATCCAGTCCCTGGTTCCTTCCCGTCTTCAGGGACGGCTGGGAGAGCTGCATCCATGGCTTCTGAAAAACATCTCTAGTTTCCACGAGTCCAATTAAAGAAGATTCTGTCAGGCCCTGGGGATTCAATCATCCTGAGAACTTAAACTCTCAGTTTTTGGAATATTTCTCAAACATTAGAGTTGTGTGGGCTCTGTGAAACAGCAAGTACAATGACGTGTCTGAATTCTAAAATAAACCTCTTCAGCCATTTAGGAATGTTAAATCACCTGATTAAAGACAAAAGAAAATCATTCGGTCATGCCGAGATAAAAAAAAAACAAACAAAAAAAGACAATTTTCCACTTTGTTACATCTGGTTTCTGATTTTCCTTCAAACCTTTCTAATTTGTACCACTTGGCACAATAAAAGGATTTCCATTTCGGACAAAATTCTAGGGTGCCTGAAAAAAGCAAAACCACAACGCACGCAACAGTTTGACATTTCCAGAAACAGAAGGTCAGAGAGTTCCAAAGCACTTCAGTGGTTGATTTGAGTGTCATGCAAGTTTTTCTCTCAGCTAGTGCCTGTTTCAATACACTTATTCCTGTCCACCCGACAGGTTAAGGGTATGGAGTCTGCAATACACTGATTTCTACACGTAATAAATGAGTGTATATTCAATTCTGTCTTCTTAGCATGCAATGTGCAGTTGGCAGCACACTGTTACACAAAATGAGAAATCATATTCTACACGTCTGCTTGGCAATGTATGTGCCTTCAATGTGATTGCCAGGGGTTTATGGTAACCTGTACTTGTCCACCCACTAATAAACACTACCGTGTCACAATAAACACTACCGTACGCTCACAAACTGACACTTTGCAAACACACACCAACATTATCATTGCAAACATTACTTTGTGCACACAATCGCAAAGTACTTGACACGCACAACAATGCGTATAAATTGCGTGCACAAGAGATTCTTTGCCCTTAACATGGAAAGCATCTTGCGCCCGTAACAATGTGAATTAACAGCGTTTTCAGCACTAATCCACCACGACTTAAACAAATCAACAAATCTGATATATTTCGATCCGGTAGATAAGCAATTACCTCTACCATTCCGAAGCAATTAATAAGAGTTGGCTGTAAATGTAAACAGTACATCTGAGGAGTTTAGCAAAGAAGCCCTCTCTTTGCAAAACGTCAAAGCACGGTGCTCACGTACCGTATGCAAATCGGTTTCATCATTATTTCTTATTTAAGCTTGTATTATTACTGCTAGCATCTGCGCGTTTCGTCTGTTTATGCGAAGAACTGCATGTTGTTGAGCGCTACGTGCTGCGATTGTCCCGCAAGACGCACAACCACAAAAGCCTTTCCCAAAACCAGGATCTGACAGCAAGTTTCCAGGCACGGCAAATGGAAAAATATCTACAGGCCCAGGTGACAGCCGGAACAATTTCGTTTCCTCCCGACGGTAAAAACAGGGACTCACCGCGCACCTACCTGTGAGTGATTTCCGAGGGAGTTGAAAACACACCGTTAAACAGACTGCATTAATAAATGCATCCCATATTCTAGATCACAAAATAAAAACTACCCTTCTCGGTCGCGGTTCGCTGTACGCCGCCCAACTCGCCACAACTGACTGCCACAACTTCCTATTCGGGTTGCCTTGCATTCTGGGAGTTGGAGTTTTCTCAAGTTCCTACAACAAAGACTGCAAAAATTCAAGATACAGTGCACGGACAGTATAGTCTATATAATATTCGAGCCAAGGCCAACCAAGTGACACATGTACTTGCCCTCTGCGATTTTTTTTTATGGCTAACACGACATAGTTTTAAAACTTCAGTACGCCGAGAAACGAGCTCCAGCATAATATTTTCTACTACTGTACAAATGTAGTTTGATTTGCTACCATGGCTATCTGACAGCTAGCCTCTCACTTATGTCATTCGAAAATTCCCTAAAACCTGCTACCAAAAAGAAAATAAAACCTTAGAGCTGAGTACTTGGTGCCCATAAAAGAATGAAACTCTGTATTTGGGACAAATCAGTAACAGTCCACCTTTTAAAAGAAAATCGACAATATTAGATTCTAAACCGCCAACAACATTGAACGGAATGCTGGGATGGGCTTACTGTTTCAATGACAAGGGTGACAGTACAATGCCCTTGCCAGACCTTCACCATCTGTGCAGGACAGTGGTGTTATCTCTCGTCTCGTCTCGTAGGTAACAGTCTGTACCGAAACACCCGCCGTGCAGAAACACACATCTGGTAAGGGACCCACAGTCCGATGAGACTGTTTCTCCTAAGCAGTTCAGCAGTTCAGCTCACAGACCTCAAGAACCACGTCTCTGTGCAAAGTGCATTCATCTTTAGCCCGAACTAGCTGCTTCTGTTTTTTTATGAGCTTGTTCATGCTCCTACCGCCACTGAGGAATTCCTCTACCTTTTAATTTTAACATACTTTTAAAATGCAAAGGGCACTATCATTATTGCCATTATTCATGTGCACTCTTAAATGCAGTTTCATGTTTAAGTTAAAGTTCATTACTAAAATGCTTAGAAATCCAGTATACTGTTTGTCTGAGTGGGGGGGGGGGGGGCTGAGTTACTCCGTACTGGAGGAAGAAAAGGTTAACTACACCCTACAAAACACCGATACACCTGGAGAAGGTTCAATGGCTGAATCGTGGTGTTTCTTCCTTCATCATGGAGGTTTCTTGCTCTTTTGAAATCCATGGGCTGTTGTCCTTGGTGGTGTTTTCACTTGAAAGTGAGCAATGTCAGGGGTGAGGCTGGCAGGAGCTGTTTGCAGGATGTGAAATGTGGCCTTTGGCACAGCCCTTGCCCTGTACTGAGCTGTCCTGCGTTAACTCCAGCTAACTCCAGCTGTTAGTTTACCATGCAGTAATCAGCACCACTCCACCGACTGCAGCGAATCCGGGAGGTGTCTTCCGTTCGGAAAGCTTCCCAGAAGGCGACGAGAGCACAGTTTTCAATTCCCGGAGTCGTGTGAAGGGACCTGCCCATCAGAGTTCACACCACATTTGTCACAAACCAGGCGCTGTTCCTACAGATGTGGGCTTCATCTCATTTGGGTTTCATTTCCAAACGAAAAGCCTCAGCAGGAAGTGGTGAAAAGATGGGAGAGAGTCTAATGCAGGAAACTACTGTACACTCCTTAAAGAGTCTCATGAGTGTCGGCAACTGCAACATTCACCTCCTTTTTAGATAAATATTGCTCCCTAGCATTGCTTGAAACATAAACCTTCAACAAGATTGTGAACCTAATACACCTTAGGGTTCACAATCTTGTTGAAGGTTTATGGGGTTTAAAAGCTGTTACGCAGCTATTGTAGACTGTTTTATAAAATAATGTTTGCAAAATATTTACAGTAATGCAAACCCTTACACCTTAATTTTACAATGATTTACACATTATATGTATATGTTACACTGAAGATAAATATCAAACGTATAACTGTCTCTTAGAAATATTTGCATCAGGTTATGTAAATCAAAAGTAAAATATTTATATGGGTTATTCACAATATTTATAAATGACTTCACAAGAGAATTGGAGAGACAGTACAATATATCAATTGTTATTAGTCCATGATCCAGTGAGGACAATGATTAGGATTCATTATTTAATGTATTTGCTGTATTTTCCAATAAAACATGATAGTCTCTACTAAATAAAACATTCCAGGATCCAAAAGACAGTAAATCATTAAATTGTGGTACAGTGGGCTCTGAAATAAAATAGGCCATTGAAGGTATTGTCAGCTTGTCATGTATATGTTTATCTCTTTTCCTAAACCTGCCACTAATCATCTTAAAAGAGCTTATCCCAGTCACTGATCCATAGTACTGGGTACTGTTGTTTGTTTGTTTGTTTTTTTGACCTGGCATGCCAGTTGTAATCTGAGGGATTAAGTGTCATTCAACAAACCCAACTTGAACATAGAATGGCAAATGAAATTTCAAATCAGAGCCTGTCCATCTCTTCTCGTGAAGTCTGGCTAAGCATCACCAGCTTAAAAGAGAACCTGGTGTATTGTGGGTACAGTATTTTAGCTGCTGTGGCGAGGCTATCTAGAATACCCTCCAGAAACCTGAATAAATCAGGTTCACTTTTAAAAAGGTGCAGCAGGTCTGTAGCTGTTGCTTTAGAAATACAATAAATGCAAACAACTTAAATAATGTTTGTTAAAAATGATCTCTGCATAGAATATCTTCAGTGTGGAAATGTTCTGAGGCGTGAGATTCTCTGCCCTTGTCAGAGAGCTTCCTGACCATTTTAAATTATGTATTCTTTTAAGGAACTCGTGTTCAAATCCAATTACGTACAGTACAGTACCATTTGTTTCTTGGCAAGCTTCTTTTGAGAACTAAAACTGAGTGATCTGATCGAAGCGAAGTCCTAACGCGTTGAGGATCTTTAGAATCAGTCGGATTCACGTTTTCGTGCCAGACTTTGGGGTAATTCAACTTCATAATATTAAATAAAGAAGTTGCAAGCAGTCTCTCTGCGCATTTTATTCTTTGACATGTAACACATCACTCTCGGCTTGTGGCTGAAGGTATTCCAGCTGCAATCTTCCCAGACGAGGGACCGCCAGGCAGCCGGAGGGGCGAGGAGCATGTGGGATCAAAAGTAACCCCTTTTGAACGGAATGACACTTTGCCGGGGTAGGAGTAGTTTTATATGCAAACTACTGCTGTTCGCCATGCCGGAGTTTATCCTGGTCTCTGTAATGAGCAAACACGTACAGTAACTCCACCCTCCGCGCACCTTACCTCAGGATATTTACATGAGCTGGAAAGGACACCGAGTGAGAGGTACAGTACCTGGCACCAGACCCTTGCTCAATGAATGAAGAGATCTGCTTTTTAAATGGTATTTGTCACCCAAGACAAGTTAGGTGGCGTTTTCCGCTAAAACGCATTTGGTTTGTAATGACCCTATTTTAAACTGTTTCGAGCACTTGGGAATAAGAAGCATTGATTGCTGTGTGATCTTCTGGTATGCTCTCTGAACAACACGAACCAGAGCGCCGACAGTATGAACTGCCTGTAACACAACGCGGTTCCTCTTTTGTAGGTCAGTTCGTGAGAGACCCAGTGAACACCTGACGAGTCGAGAACGGTGACAGACCGAACTTATTGCACTTCTGTGTTTTGCTTATGCATTTCGGTATAGGTACGATTAAAGGGATCTTAATTACAATTATCACAGATAAAAGAAGAGAAAATGTATGTGTAAGTGTGGTTTTCCTTGGCATAAAAGACTGGAAACATTCTTTGAGGAAAAAAAAAAGGCTTTCAGTGCATTCAGAAACCGCGCAGTCATTAAATCCTGTTTTTACAGTTGTGCATTAATCACTCCAGTTTTCTTAACAATTATGTCATCAAACGCGTTCACATTCCTAGATTTATTTTAACTGGAGCCCTGAACAATTAGAATATGAGGTCTGAGCATGGCAGCATGACTGACTAGTATTCTCCGAGGGCGTTCTTGTGTTGAAGCAGATTCCTCTCCACATCGTCGTGCTTCTGCTGCCTAGTCCAGACACTCAGAACCACACGCAACATGACATCGCACACACTTCGCCGTCCGCCAGGTCTAACAAAGGGCCAAACATCATCCGCGGGCAAACGCGACACTCCCACACTCCCACGGTCTCCATCCCCACGTTCTCTGCTTCACAGAGTACCGCGATTTAGTCTCCCAGCTGTCAACCTGTGAGCCCTGAATGCCCTCCAAGCATGCAGATAATCTTCATGCAGATTTGTGAGCTACAGTCATTCTTCTTCAAGGATGCTCTTGAGTTGTAGCTGTGCCATCTAAAAACTGATTACATAGGTGGATCAGAACGACATGCAGTCTGGTGACTCTCTGCCTCCCAGTATGTGGCCTGTCCTGCGCAGTGCCAGTTACCTGTTTATTCCGCTGAAAGTTGTTGAAACAGACCATCTAAATTTTGGGGGCAGCGTCTGTCTTAGTCACTTTTAATCATGCCAGTAGAAACCAGACAGTTTTCTTTAACCAGGAGGAATCTACTCTAGATACCTCAACTACATGAATTAAAATCAAGTTCTTCAAGGAATACTAATAATAATACTGAAATGATCATCAAACCTCTCTGCCCAGTTAAAACACATACATTATGTTAATTTCATTTAAAATGTAAATAACATAACGTATGTGCCCAATGAGTTGTTGATACTGTATGCTGTACAACTTAAAACTGTTGTGTTTCCATGGTGTATCAGAAGGTGCACAAACAGAGTACAAACCTTGGGGTACAAATAGTAGTGAATATCATGAGGATCTACTGTCATTAAGTGTTTTTGGAATCACAACCTTTAAAAGTCTGTCACTTCCTCTCTGTTCGTGAGATAAGCAATACGTCAAAATGACTTTATCAGTTCTGAAAGTTTTATTGAAGTTTTGTCAAAAAAATACACACAAAATATTATTGAGAAAATGCTGCAATACATATTGTAGGTGCTGCTTTGCAGCTACAAGATTAGCTGAAGAGCTTGTTTCATTTACTAATGTATTGATCTTAAAGGGTATATTTAGGAAAAGGAAGACTAGAAATTCTGCCTTTTTGTCTTATATGAAATAGCGCAAAGCCCCCAGACAACAATTTTAAATAAACATTTCTGCTAGGTTGCTGACAATAAATACAAAACATTGGACACATTATGATATTGTACATAAAACAGAACCAAAGCAATGATTTTAAAATGCGAAACATCAAACCTGTGCATGTCAATTCGACATTATGTCTAGGTAGCAGTAAGATTCATTATCCAGTTCTTTAGTGCAAGCTCAAAAAAGAAACTGAAAGGAAGCATAACAAACAGTAGCTTTATGTGGGTATGAAATGTTCTGCCAAGGTGAATTAACCTCAATCCAAATATACACACCTGGGCAAGCATTACCATCCTTGGCAACATACACAGCTCAAAGTCTATAATTCCCCTTTGTGGAGTTATTGAAACATTAAGAATCACTGACCTAAGTGTGATCTATTAGAAAGTGTTCAACGTTTTTGAACTTCTTGGTCTTGTTGTACAGTATTGTAAAATAATTCATGGAGAACACCTAATCTCTCTTTTTTTGCAAAAGCAAGGAAATGAATGAAAAAAAAGTAATTTGTATTTTTTATACAAAATACAAAAAATATTAAAGACTGTGATCTGCACACTAACAATATTTATGGAAATATGATTTATAAACCAACCTTTTTACATCAAATTGTTTTTTAATGGGGGTATACTGTACACATTTACCCTGAACAATGTAAAACAAACAAGCATTTAACTAAAAATGCTGTTCAAATTTTAAAATCTGTCAGTTTCATGGCTTTTTGTGTGAGGATGCACATTTATTATTTAATTAAATTAAAGATCTGTGTGCTGATTGATTTATTTTTGGTCGTATCTTTCATGAGAAGAAGAGCTCATGTTTTTATGTGTAAAGCACAAAATAAAGCCATAACCATATTGTCTTATTATACACAGATTATTTGCATGATTATTCACACGACCAGTTCAGTGAGGTGTCTGGCTTACTGAAATCTTTGGAAACAGGCGCCAAACAGCCAAATTAATGTACTCTTGCTTGGGGATTCTTTTGAGTACGTTTTTGTTTGCTTAAACATAAGAAAGCTCAGAGTCAATGGAATTTTACATTTACCACATGATGATCTTAAACAAAAAAAGTAATACTTTATAATAAGGCTCCGTAATACATCCTTCATTAATCCTTTAGTAACTCTTAATAGATAATGCATACATAGGTTATTAAACGTCTATTGACTAGTTATAAATACAGTAGCTATTAACTACTGTATGCAGTTGTCATATCATATGTTCTTTGTAATATATAAATACTGTCTGTGGCTCGAAATTTCATACCAAGATGTGTCCTGAGATCACTGTAACATCTTTGATAGTAATCACTACAACCATTTCACAGGTTACAATTTTCCGCACGCTAACGTTTTCCAGGAAAATGTACAATGCATGTTGAAGCATGTTTGTAAGCTGTCTACTAACAGTAAATTCTCTACATTCACTACATTATGCATTCTCTAAATGGATTCATTAACAGATATTACTGACCCTTATTAGAAAGTATGACTCAAAAACCTTCTGGAAAGAAGAAACGGGATGACTTGTTTGGAAGTGGTCCATTTTCTGGTATAATTTTCAACATCTTATCCACATTTGCCCTTTTGAACTCGGGAAAGCCAAGACAATAGCAATATGTGGAAAGTTCCCCTCTAAACTGGCATCCTAAAGGAGTTTGTCACCTTGATAAAGTATATCAGACTATCAATCCTTTGGATATTCTTTGTGGTAGGTTTTTGCATAACATAGAAGAGTAGAGTGCAATTTTAATTATTTAGAAATAAAAAAACAACTTGACTACCGCACAACGTGAAGACATTTGGTAAAGTGTGAAGGGACACACCTACAGTATAATAACATTATTTAATCAAAATAGATCTGCCTCTGCTTTAATTTATAACTAAGGAGTCTCATTAGGAACAGAGCACCACACACATGTTGAGAAAAAAAATCCTCTGTAAAAAACATCAAAGCTATTGTTTGTTTATATTTATATTTCTGCAAAAGAGGTAACCACTGTCTGAGATATAGTAAACACTTTCTGTGCATTGTTAAATTCAAATTAATTAATTATTTAATTATTATTAATAATAAGAAGGAATATTCCTTTGACATTAGTGAAATGCCCGCATTTGTATATGGGTGATTTTATGAATAAATTCAATTTCTTACCTTGTTTATGATGAAAAGAGTATTTTTTTACTTAATTTAAGAAATATTGAGCTGCATACAGTATGTCATGACCTCATTGTTTCATAGGATTCTGATTTTATCTTCATTTTGAAAAATGTGATGAAAGTTTATAAAACAAATCAAACAAAGACTCATTTCTGAAGTTATACCATCGTGGAGAAAGTATGGAAAATGCACATTAAGAAAATTTCTAAGCATGTAAAAGAAATATAGACAAAATAATACATCAACCCTTCTGCTTTGGTTAATTCAAGAATGCAGGAAAAGTTCCACAATTAAATCACTGTTAACATAACAGTTTTTACATCAGACTGCTGTTAAATCAGCAAGCATCACTCCCAAAATTGTTTATCAAATGTTGCCAGCATTTTGTCTTCATATTAAACCATATTGTGTGCATATTACAAAAAAGTACAGCAACATGTAATTTACACATTATATATATAAATACTAATGGATGCGTTGCAGTGGAAATTGGTAAGCTTTCTGTATTTACACTGTATAAACAGAAGCAAAAATAATAGTGCTTAATATATTATTCACAAATAGTTGCAAAGCCTTTATCTGCGATGTCCTTACAGCCTAAGGCTTATGCAAGGTAAAATATGCAGCGCACATTGTAAACTATAAACACGAGCGCAAGTAAATCTAAAAATATTTGCGTCACTATTGTATGAAAAGTGCATTTAATAAAAACTACAGTTTGCATTTTGATAGCATAGTAAAAAAAAAAGAAGAGAGAACCCTCCTCTGGTGGATCTCAAATCCCCCGTTACATTAAAGTAATACTGTCCTTCGGCTCAGGCCTCGCACGCACACAGGATCACCTCCTGCACGTTCTGCTCGTCTGGCCACTTACTGCAAGTAGGCATAAGGGTTAGACTTCTGCGCTCCGGAGCTCATGACACAGTTGGGCATGATGTGCTGCTGTAAAGGATGCTGGGTCACGTCCTGGTGGCCGCCAGCCCACGGCGGAGAGTCGACTGGCTCTCTTTTGATGGAGTGGATCAGGCTGTGACCTTTGAACTCGTAGTTTACCTTGTACTCCGGCTGGACGTAGCCCTTCGGCTCCGCGGAGCTGTCCCTGTACAGGGGGCTGTCCACGCAGCTGGTGCTCTGGCCTCCACACTGCCCGTCGGGGTGAGAGAGCCTCTGTGGGCTGAACTGGGTATAGTCTTTGTTCAGGACACACTTCAGGGGCCTGCCCCCAGCGCCCATGCCCTGGTAGTGCCCATTGAATGGAGGGCTGAGGCTGGCTTTGCTCTTCTGACAGGGGGAATATTGCTCGTAATAGTCCGCCTCCGTCTTCAGCGGGAGGCCCTCCGCGTAGCCGTACCTCTTGTCCACCTGCTCCCTGCCCGTCCACGCTCTGCTCCGGGGCGCGCCGAACACGTCGCATCCGTTCTCCGAGTCCGAATCCTGCTCGATCTTAATGGCCGTCTCGGGCAGCAGCCGGGAGTCATAGCCGTCCACGCGGAGCGCGTACGGGCCCTCCGTCTTGATGCCGCCTGCGCAGTAGCCGTCCATTCCCGGGCTTTGCAGAGTGCCGTAGAGTTTTGGCAGAGGGGTGTCATTCCTGAGGTGGTGGCAGCCCGGGGGCGTTTTATAACCGCCGGGTTTTCCAAAATGGCTGGACTTTCCCAGTCTGTTCTGAAGGTGGTGGGCGTGGTGGCCGGCTCTCACTGCTCCTGCAGAGACACGTAGAGCCCATGGGTTTTCCAGACTGTGAGCTTTCTGGCCACCAATGGAGGTTTTGCAGAAATTCAGAGGCTCGTCCTGGGGATAGAATTCTTCACTTTTGCACACTTCCATCTTGTGTCTGATCCCGTCTTTGGTGACTGGCGACCAGGAGCTGTGGTGGCCAAGCTGCCCCGCTGCACTGTGGGAGCAGGTCAGCAGGAACCCCTCCACACTCTCAGTCATGGTGCCAGCACTGGGATGCTTCTTCTTGACGTCTTCCTGATCGCTGCAGAAAGAAAAGAAGCAGCAAATGTCAGCGAGAAATGAAAGCTTGCAGGTAACAGAAAGGGTGAGAACTGGAGACACAAGTCTGTGTCTGAATGCAGCTCCTATTTCTGCCTGTAGCTTCTAAGAAAACCTGAGAAAAATTAAAAAAGGATTAAAAAAAATTCTTAGCAGACTTCAGTGGCACATTAAATCAAAGCCCTTATCACCAATAATAACATCCACACTTCGTACCTGATAGTGGGATTGAAAAGGGAAAAGCCAACCATCATATGCTGCTGTTGCAAACTGAAAATGACAAGTATTAAATATTCAAATTAAGATTTAACTTAAACTTTACTTAAGAGAACTAGATTGTGTTTGACTTTCATTTTGATGCTGTATCCAAAGATTCACATTAATGGTTTGTCAATCTGTCAAAATCATTGTCTTCTGTCAAAATCAAAACAGCATAATTTTGTACAACAGACCAAAATTATTTTAAAGACAGTCTAAGGGGAAAATGGGACATGAAGTTATTAAGTATTTGCAGTGCTTGCATTACTATGTCGTAGTGATTTAAAAGAGTTTAGTCTTTATGAAAACACTTTCTGTATTCAGTTGCTTAGAAATTTCCATTTTTGTTAGATTCAACAAAAGAAGCATTGATTTTGACAATTAAAGGTTACAAAAACAAATACAATTTATACATTGGCCTCTGGATGAAAAGTTTTGAATGGATAGGACCGATGAAACAGCCATGCCAGGAAAATTCTGTACGATCCTGCTCTTTGGAAATGGAGAAGATTATATGCTATAGATGGAAAGCTGCAAGCACTGCACCAAGCAAATCTGGGACTCATTTTATGTGGAATTTAAAGTAATTTTTACTGCTGATATTTAGATTTTTAAGAAGAGTTTAAAGCCTAATTAAAAAGGTTCGTTATGTGCCTATGAGAATGTATGGTTAATGGTGTTAAATGTTAAAATTGAAAGTTAAAATTCAAAGAAGTTTCTAAGATCCTGGATCATCATCCACAAGACCACTCAATAACCTCAGCTACAGTATGTGTGTCAGGGCCCAGTTATTATATTAACCCTGCTTATAAAACTTGTAACAATCTTAATTTAAATTGCACAAAACAGATTCTGCATTTTCACCTTTTTGTAATAATTAAGAGTTGTTTACTATTACAAACTGGTCTTGATATTGTGACACTCTTTAAAGTTAAAGTTGCTACTGATATTCCTAATTTCCTAATAAAACCTAATAATTCATTTTACGACCATCACGACAAGTTATCTTCTGAAAAGAGCAAATAGGAAAACCTGAAACTAAAAGATTGCGATCAGTCATCAACAGCCATCTAATACTGACTCTCTGTGAATCGAAACAAATGCATCTGTGAGTTGTACTGAAGTTCATACCAAAACCTTTGCAAATAATGTCAGAAACAGGCAAGAGCTAAGGATGATCACAAGCCTATAAAAACACTGATCCACATACTCCTTATCAATAAATAAAAGTAGGATTTTAAAAAGGTCCTGGGAAACAACGTTTTTTTGCCAGACTGGAGTCAATTAGGGCACAAGTAGGGTGGTGTGGTGGCTCTGTGGGTAAGGATCTGCGCCTGTGGCTGGAAAGTTGCCGGTTCGTATATTGCGGCTGGCAGAGGAATTGGATCCGTTGGGCCCCTGAGCAAGGCCCTTAACCCCAGCTGCTCCAGGGGTGCTGTATAAATGGCTCTGACCCCAGGCTTCTCTCCCTGTCTGTGTGTCTCATGGAGAGCAAGCTGGGGTCTGCAAAAAGACAAATTCCTAATGCAAGAAATTGTTTATGGCCAATAAAGTGATCTTAAAAACAAAATTGCCGCTGTACGTCCGCTGTGTCATATTCCTCTCAAAAGGAAAACAAGGGAGAGAGAGAAATTTAGGGCACTGAGCAGCTCAGCAGATGAGGATGCTGGTTTTTCGTAGTCCAAACATCACGGTCCAGAGGGGCAAGCCTACTGCAGCTGGGCATTTCTGGCCCTTTCTCTCCGAAACGTGCAAAAAGAGGGGGAGACGCCAAAGCCGGAAAGCTGAGCAAACCCTGGAAACTGGAGATACAACACCGGCAGTAAAATTGAGTAAATGTGAAGGTAATCGGAGAACAATCCAAGAGACGCCCCATAAAGAAGATAAGGGAGGACTGGACACATGTGCCAAATCACAGGGAGTGCGATTCTCTTGAGAAGCACGGGAAAGCAATGGCAAGGCGTTCATTCACCTTCACAACAGCGGTTGTCTTCCGTGACGCCTCTGTGAAACCTAAATGGCTTCTCGTGCTCTGATGAATGATTTGTACAAGCGGTACAGAACGTAAAGCCTGCGGGCGATGCAAAAATTCGAAGAAATGTATATACGTTTCAGATGTTTCAGGAATAGCTAAGAAGCATAAAGACACATACTTCACGGCCTGCTGTGTGACAATGACATATTCTGGGCATCCATTCCCGCACACAAGTTGTGCATTAGCCTGCACCCGAACCCAGTGCTCCTCATGTGTAAGAACTCTGAAGACAGGAAGTCCGCTTTCTCCATTATCCACTGCAGCCACACAGGAAAAGCAAGGATTAGGGTGTGTGTGTGTGTGGTTTTGGTCGGCTTGCTTGTTGTTAACATCTTAATTCTTTAACCAGGCCTCACCACATGCAATTGTTTTAACTAAGTTTGAGTAATATACTGTAACGGACAGCAGTGTTTATTGTTTTTGTGCTCGGTTCTGTTTGCCCATGTATCAGCCTGAGGAAGCACTAACACACGTGCATGATGCACTGAAGGTTAAACAAGTGAGAAATGAATTCAGAATTCATTGCACCCACCTGTAGTTAGCAGTTTGCAAAGGAAATTGTTCCAACTGGTTTCTTGGGTTTCTCATGTCAGTCTCATGTGTTTTTTTTTCCTTTGGCCAACCATTTGTTGTGCCTCTATCTGTAACTGCCCTCATATGCTCAAAAAGCATTTGTGTTGTGTGATTCTAACTCAACAGTCCAGGCCCAGACTCACAGCGTACTCAGAAACTGCAGCGTAACCTGTCTGTGTATTAGCATACGAACGGTAGTTTATGAGATGAATTTCCACAAAACTTTGCATAAGCAGAAGAACTTACAAAACACCTACTTCTCTAAAGGATATGGTCTGAATGCCTTTCTGGGGCTTTTGTGAATTTCACAAGCACTTTCAGATACAGCGTTTCAGTGCATCTCTCCAAAAAGACTCTTGGGCACTGGGCTGAATGGGCCAGTAGCCGGTTACTCCCCCTCCCCGCCCTGTTCATGCTCTGGCTGTATACAGAGTGTCTGTGCAATAGTTATGTCATCACCTGAAACAAACAGTGCAGACAGATATAGGTTTAGAGATGTAAAACAAGCTGCAAGGGAACGATGGCGTAGTCATGACCACAGGAGATGGACTAGGGCAGTTCGAGGAAAGCAGAAGAGGCCCTTTCTGAGGCTACTGATGCTGAATTTAGAAAAAATGGACGTCATGCCACAGAGCATATGCACGGCAACTGGCTGAGCTCCTGAGACCCGGTCAGGTGTCCCATATCGAAGTAACCTGGACTTGGGGCACTACAAGTTCAGCTGGTTTATTAATTCTAGCGAAGAAGCCAGTGCAGGGACTCCTCAGCAAGGCCCAGTCTGAAGGTTCAGCCCTGCAGCTTCACCAGGGTGCTGTCCAGATGGACACTGCCTGTGGGCCACATACCACACATGTGCTGTCCCTCTCCACTGAAGCCAAGGCTTCTCTAGGATCACGTGCACAGGCTGCGGGTGATGGGTTGGTGCTCAATAAGAAGCGACGCTGTACAGTTACGAAGGACGTACTTTTGATTTCGTGCATTATGTGTCACATCGGCAAAGACGGCGTGGTTGTAAGCCGTTGTGCTCTGTGCTTCTGCTTCAGGGCTCTCGAAATAGGAATGAATAAATAAGTGATTAAATAAGTGTCCAAGTCCCAAGTGTGTTGCAAAAGTTCACAATTTGGTGCAACGTCTTGCAACATCCGCCAGCTCTCACTTCTCGCTCGGCACAGAATGAACCAGTGGCTCGCCGGCAGTCCCTGGCCTTGCTTCCTAGTCCTCCTTCGTCAACCCATTCATGCGGAACCCAAGGTTGCAAGGAATCAGGATGTCTTCAGTCATACAAACAGACACACGGTCCTGTTACCAAAACACCAGCAGGAACATCCCAGTCCAATCCTGTCTCTGCGCACTGAGCGGCTCGACAGCTGAGTGGGCACCAGATCATCGCTGTCCTTCCTGGTCGAAGGAGCTCTCTACCCTTGCCCCAAACCCCAGATGGCAAGTTGAGAATCGACGCGACACCAGTGCTATGATTTTAGTCACACGGGGCACCGGCCTGAGTGCCCGTGAAGGGCACCACTCGCTCCGCAAGCAGGGTCGCGGAAAAGCAACTGCTGCTCTGCTGAACATGACCCAGATACGTCAAGCGCCGTCTGGATAAAGTGAGACATGTGATTCACTGGGACATGAGAAAAACAGCCACGTCAACTTCAGCCCCCTTGCTCGTGCTACAGCACAAATGTGTCTATTTGATCTTATTTTTACTGTGTTCGGTATGAAAGTCCAAACACAGTAAAATAAAAAAAACCTCAAATGTCTGGTTTCACCGTGGCGGGTAGTGTACGTCCATAACCTTTGTCTTTTATGCCTCAAACTTTGACATACTGTAAAAGCTACAAGTAATACTCTTTACGATGAAGAAACAGCCAGATTCCTTTCCCTGTGAAAATGAAAGCAACACAAATTATTTTTAACAAATATATGTATTCTGCCCAGTGTTGCACCACACCAATTGAATCTGATCTGAGGGACCTGACTTGTTGGGCTGAGTAACTGAGAAAGAATGAATATTTAAAGACAGTCCATTTGTCCCAGTATACAGTATTGTATTATTAAAACTTTTATGAGGAGAATTTTAAAATATAATTATTCATATGTGCTGGGGTCCAAATGCCTGAAACTTCTTAATCACAATCCTATCTTACAATGTATGTCTGGTATGACCCAGCAATGGGACATTGTTGGGATCCTCAAATAGTTTTTTCCACTTTTAAAACAGCTTTAACTTTTATTAAGCTTAGTTTAGGTGAGAGGAAACCCAGGTTAGCGATCTTAAATTCACATCGATCAGGCTCCTTAAAAACATGATGACAACTACTCCAGGCACACCATGAGTATGAAGTGCTCTAGCAGCTCTTCCTATCTGGCAATCAAGCAGGATTGTTTCATCATCAGATGATTCTCCTCTTGAACATTATGTTCTCTCCAAAAGTTAAAAGGCTACTGTTTGTACCACAAAAGGCAAAGCGTCCAGGATGAGCCCTGCTTTTGCACAGCAGCGCATGCAGACAAATCTCATCTACTCCTTGTGATTTCGGATTTTTACGGCTTTTACTCAGCTCACGCCTCCCCGAGACCCACCGGCAGCAGTGGGGCACGCTGTCAGCCGTGCGTGCGCGGCAAACAGAGTCATTCAACTTACACCTCCAGCGGAGTGATGACTCCCGGCTTGTGCTTGTTCCTCATGATCATGCTCTTCATCTTCATCTCGGTGATGGAGGGCAGCAGCAGAGGCACGGCCACGCAGAACAGAGCGAGCTGCGGAGGCAGACTGGCGCCCGACGCCGTCTTCTTCTTCTGCCCATAAAGAAACTTCAGTCTGCCCTGGAACTGCATTGTCTGAGGACGACAGCAGAAGCAGACGGGGGGGTTTAGACAAAGCACTGCTCGGTAGGCAGATTGGTACTGTTCTCAGGAGCATTTCTCTCATTACATCCTTTGGTTATTCGATACAATTCTTTTTCCAGAACAAGTTTAGAATGAGCGTAGTACATTTGAATCCCATGTTTGTAATCACATTAAAAAAGAAAACCAAAACTTTCATGTCCTAATTTCTCAATGTAGTCCTGAGGGATTTTAATAGTAGCTTTAAACTGTGTCTAATAGATGTGCTAACATGCACCTATAAATAGTGAATTGTTTTCATTTAGTATAAATGTGACTGTTTTCATGCACACAGTGACACATGCAGAGAAGGCATGTTAAAGATCACGCAGAATACTATTGTAAAAGTTAACAAGAATCACCTTGCAAAACTGATCATACAGTATCTATTTTATTTTTCACGAACAGGCTCTTAGTACAACAACTACATAGACTTACACGGTTTTACATAGACTAGGAAAGTGTTATTTTTAATTTAGTTTTAATTATGTAACTGCTTAATTCCTTGTATAGCGCCATTAAATTAGTTATAAGCTACACTAAATATACTATAAATTGTAGTACATTTCTATCACAGGAAGTGCACTTTTATAAATCATTCATTTTAGGCTGATAATGATTTGAGTCAATAATCAATAACATAATTGATAAAACTGAAGAATCAATCACATGAGCAAAAGAGTTAAGAGCTAATAAACTGCAGTAGAGTTTTTACTTAAGTCAGAACATTTGTACATTTACAAATACCTTTATATCTTAGGTACATTATGGTCTTTATAAAAGTCAGAAATACAGAAATCTGAAATGACAAACTCATTTTAAATACTACAGGTCAGTCCTATGGGCACTATGGGTAAATGTAGCGACTACACACAAGTCCGGTCTCTCCATCTCCTGCTCCCAGCCCCACAGTTAATACTGAGTTATCCTAAATTACTCATGCTCTCCATCACCACCTTTTTTGTTCTCCATATACTCCTCAGAAACACAAATGTAATGAGTCAGAGAATTAAAAGCAAGCAGCTGTAGGAAAAACATTTTCTCACGTACTGTAGGAAGTTTTAATAAATGCAGTTTTCAATATCTTTCACTAGAGGTCATTACATGGCTTGACTGTGTATAAAAAAATATATTTTATATGTATTTTTATAATATGTCATTACTTTTGAGCAATGATATTATAGCATTTAAAATTTAAAAAAAAAAACTTGCAGTAAAGTCTAACCAAGTAGAATTTTAACCCCAACAATACAGAATACGAATTATACTTAAGAAATTTTACAGACATATAAAGAAAACCCTGGACTTCCAAGAGGTCTTTGGCTCACCCAGCTTTGACTAACCTGAGCTGTGTGCTTCCAATATTATATCCTAATCACTTCTCTTGGAGAGAAAGGGTAAAGGTGGTAACTCATTAAACATTCACAATTATTCAAGCAACAAACCAACGTGAAGTATTTTTTTAATAAAACGTACTGGGTAAAAATGACTTTTAATTAAGGGAAGAATTTCACTGATATTAACCAAACAACCCCTTTAAAATGTTTTTTTTTACATTATTCTGAACTGCAGCAGGATGCAGAATAATGTATTCAGCAGAAACTGTCATATAGAACTATTATAAAAAGACACATACTGTACATGTTCTAAGTTATGTATTATTAGGTAAAATTTTGTTTCCCGGAGACATATACTACAATTATACTTAATCCATTAAACTCTTCATATGAAGATAGTCAATTATTTTTAATTTGCTATTATTCATTTCTTAATTTGTAAAAGACAGTATTAGATATACACAAGGGGAAGGTGCACAATGTTTCAACATGGAATAAAATCCTCTTTTTTGCAGCTGCTTGTGTCTTTTGCATTTTGTGTATTTCAAAGAGGCAAAGACAGAAGATCCCTAGGGGTTAGAGTAAAATAGGGATGATCTTATTCTGTTAACTGTACTATTTAAAAAAAACAAACAATATTCACCCTGCTGCCCATATCAAGCTGCTCTCTTTACCAGTAAAAAGGACATGAGTGTGATTGCGATCTGACTGCCAGATCCAGCGTTTTTAAATAAACACTTTGTTACCCACACCTCTTTTACGCGTGTTTCACGGGAATAAAGACGGGGGCAGCCTCAGGTTATTGGAAACACGCATACAGAACGACAGCCTGCACTTTGAACTCAGGAGAGGTGCGCCCGGCCCGACCCGACCCAGTCTGACCCAGCCCGGCCCGGCCGGCGGGGGAGGCAGGGTCTGTGCCGAACCTGCCCTGTCCGCTCACCAGGAAGCCCGAGGTGCTGTCCAGCAGGCAGCGGACTCTGGAGATAAAGCACCGGTTGAGAAAGCAGGAGAACTCTGGAGGCACGCCGTCCGACTCCTGGGAGCTGAACAGGCTGCCGAACATAAACTCCTCGCCTAAAAGAAGAAGAACATCAGCTTTATTTCCAAGTTACAGCAGCGGCAGGTGGCGAAAGCAGCCTTTGGTTTTTAAAGTGAGGCCCAGCAACCCTAGTAATGTTGTGGCGATACGGGCAAAAAGTCGACGCTTAATACAGAAACGTGGCAAACATTTCTACATTCTTTGCAATGTTGTAACGTCGCCACAGTCTCAATCTAGGGGTGCTGCAGTACTGCTGAAATGTTTAATTGTCAGCCTGGGATACTGTATCTTTCTGCATAGAAACGGATTTTTAAAATAAAATCTGTCACTGTGTGTGTAATGAGCTTTCGGGCGGCATCTGTTTTCAAGAATACGCACAGCTTTAGAGCTAATATTCAATTGATAATGCTGAGGGGCACAAAGTACGCTGTAGCTAAGACAGGATCAATGGTTCTTTTTTCGCCTGTCATGACTGGTTTCTGCATATTTTCATATTTGCACTTGTAAATTTGATCTGATCATGATTCCCGTAGGATTTTTTTTTTTATTGAGTCTTTCCACTTAAAAAGATCCACACAGACGAGGCCAAATAACACCAGGCACCCTGAAACATTAGCAAAACTAGATTAAAGTGAATAAATCAGAGAGCTGCTCAGGACATCAAGTATCTTTGTCCTTCCCCCTGCAATTAAGTCTTCTTTCATCGTAGTTTGAGATCATCATTAGGAAATCCTTCTCTGGCTGTTGCCTCTGAAGTGGCCTCTCTGTTTCTGTGCCTCGTAATTATATACACACCGGTTCCCGCTGTTAACTGAGGGTCCTGCCCGGACACTTGCTGAGGGGGATTCATGGCCCAGTGGAGCTGTCGTCTGAACTCCTGTCGGTCGTCCACATGGATATAATCAAAGACATTCTGGTGCATCACATCCGTCTGGGAATGAGCCACGAGGAGAGGACAGAAGATGAGACATCGGGGCCAGAGCTCCAGTGCCCTTCATTAATAATGTCTGCTGTGTTTGCAAACAATGCGCAATGCCCATTTTAACCCCCCAGTGCACTTGAATCAATCCCCTCACTGCCAGCCATGCGGAAACGATTCGTCGGGACATTAACATCGGACTAGCAGTAGGCATTGCATTGTTTGCATTGTAAGCCCTTTCCAAATCCAATGAAAAAAGTAACTGGTCCTGTCAAAAATACTGGTTGTCATTAACTGTAAAGCATGGATGCATCTATACATATGAAGAGAGTAGACCCAAAATTGTGTAAAACACGGAAAAGCTAATAGGGTTTTAATTAACACGAGCATGTTACCAACAAAGTGCATATGATCAACGAAGACAAAAGCATTAGAACTGAAAATCGGTGTACTTTACTCGTAAAGACTTCAGTTGTATGGTTTATTTTATTTTCGAATATTTTAACTGGGTGTTGAACATGAGGTCATTTTTATGTATATCTGACACAAATAAACTAAACTCGCAACGTTACTTATTCTTCAAGTCTTTCTGACGTATAGCTACAGCGGTTCAGGAAGTTTCCCTCCTTGTTTATATACTGTAGGAGCCTTTAATGTCAGATGTTATACGGTCTATACAATTAAAAGCTCACTTTTCCTGGAAAGGAGAGAAAGGCCACTTTGGTCTGACTTGTGTCACTCGTTGCGTGACACTGAGTACCAAGGACCACGTCCGCGGTCTGATGCAAATTCCTGCAACTCATCCCGGATTCACAATTCCTCTTTCTTTCCAGCGCTAGCTTTGCTTTCTGTCATGAATGACAGATTCCTTCTGAAATATTTAACCTCCTCATAATTTCCAGATCGGAGGCACGCAAGGGTTTGAATATTTGCCTTGCAAAACAATCCTAGAACCTAAACACATGGCAGAGCCACCAATAGTTGAAACCACCCCAAACTCCCAACAGCAGGCGGATCAAGTGACTATTGTGTGAGATTCTCTTGTAAAAAAGAATAAGCAATATTTTTCCTGGCTGGAGAATCCTGTTCTTCAAAGGATAATTACAAACTAACACATCACATCAAAAGAAAGTGCTTTTTCTGCAGAATTTCTGTACTTTATTGTGGCGTGGCTCTAAAGCATCATTTTGGTCATGTGTGTCCCATTTACATATTTCATTTATTTTATTTGGGTGTCACAAATGTTTGTGAAAGTCTGTGGTTTTGTAAAACAACAGCAAAGACAGCTTCCAGATATGTTGCTGCTGTTTAATTCAATTATCAACATCTTTCAATATAAATATTCACTATATTTTCTGTAAATAAATTGAACATATTTATACATACTCTATATTTTATATATTAAGTAAATATAGAAGTAACCTGGGGTACTAACACAACCAAAAACCCAGTTTGTAGGCTGTGATCTTATTTTTTGTCAGTATACTACATATCCTTATTGGTTAATTTTTTTAACGAGCATAACATTCAAAATACAGCATTAATTGTATGTATTTACAAATTAATTAGATGTAAGCAGTCTGTCACAGGACTTAATGCAGGGATTGTTTTGCAGCACTGAAGATCTCTCAAAACCAAGAGTATGAAGAATGTGGTAGTATGAGGGTTTTTATAAATCTTTATTCATGTGCACTGAATTCTATGGAAGATTTCATAAAGACAGCCTTTAGTCTAGCACACTAAAATAGTCCAAAAAACAAACTGGAACTGCTAGATGTGATAGGATCAGAAACTAAAACAGAAAGAACACAAAATAGAAACTTAACACCAATCTCTCTTGGACATCTTACAGACTTCATACAATTTCAACATCTAGGAAGATTAGGAAGGAAAAATACACACAGCGTTTTAAAACACAGGAGGTACTGCACATAGCGATGTGGGTGACAAAAATCAGACAAAAAGGGACCTGTGTGTTTGGCAATCTCCAGTTTGTGTTTGTTGTTAATTAAACACAATAATGAAAGACTGTAATAATGTTGTATAATGAATAATCCTGGGTCTTCAAGCACATACATACGCACACATACTGTATAACAACCCTTCTGTCTCCCCAAGCAAATTGCTGACTTTCGTAAAGTATGAGAAACTGTGACCAGTGTCAATATAGGCACAAATCACCACTCCCACATGGTCAAATCACACAGAAACAGCTGCCCATGCATCCAAGTACACTGGTGATACATAAACAGTGGAAGAAATGACAAACTGAAGTAAGCTGTCTTCTAGGTATCTTGGCTCTACTGTTTGTGTGAAACACAAAAGGGCACTTTCTTCATAATGTAACGAAACAACATAAAAAAAGGCATCCAAACTACGTTCAGATGTCTTAATGTGGTTTGTGATCTGTAAAAAGCTGGTCAGTTTAGGAAACGATTTAGTTCATGAGGATGTGGGATTATCTCAGCACAAATGGACAGACACCCCAGTTAATAAAATCAATAATTAAAAGGCATACAGAAGACTTCAGTCTGCTCCATCCTTGCCACAACAATGTACACTCACTGAATGTACTGTAGCACTGTACGGAACTCATGACCTTAGAAAAACACCTCAAATCCTTAAAAACACTCCTTAAAAAGTTGACCTGCCATTTGCCTCTGTGCTCAGCAGAGTTCAGGGAGCTTTTACTGAAAACAGCATAGTCTGACAGGCAGGAAGCCATGGAGCAGGATCAGGAGCTGTGCTTTCAATTTCCAGCAGCTGCGAGGTGATCCTTCTCCACTGGAAAAGTGTTCCACTGTGTGCTGTGCAGCGTCACAGGATTACGGTAAACTTCACATCTGTCTGAGCACGTGTTCCAACACAAGATCACGCCACTCACTGGAACCTACACACAACGAAAGGACCTGGTCCACTTCGATCTCTAAAAACACAACCATTTAGAACAGTGGTTCCCAGTCCTGACCTGGAGACCAGGAACAATCTCACTTGAACTATTAAATCTCACTGCAGTCTGTTCCTGCTACAGTATATTTAAAGCTTTGTTGCTGGTAAACTGAGATTATTTTTTTCAGCTCCACCCCTCCAATCTGAAATGGTAAATTACATTAATGGTTTATTTCTCTCTACCTCTTTCAGATCCACGCTGACAATTCTACTGGAATTCTATTCCCAGAGAGGCAATCCTGTCATTTTAAATATTGTTTCTATAACATTATATGTAGTTGAAGTTAGACTACATATAGTTAGAAAGGAAATCTATAGTTCCTTGGTTTGGCTTTGACCCACTTTTTTATGGGTGGGTGCTGCATGAGCAATTTTCCAGTCAATGGATCTTGAGTGGTTGCCGTAAGAGTTTTGATAATGGCCTATGAGTAACATTTCTTCTTTCCTTCAGGAAAATACCATCAGGCCCTGGAGATTGGTTAATGTTAAGTGCTACCTGTCAGACATCAGCCTCCTCTATCCTGGTATTATTAAAAGTAGAACTTTCTTCAGAATGAGCCATGTCAGTAAATTTTCCCTTGGTGAGCTCCTGCATCTCGCAAAGGTGAAGGACTGAAAATATGAACCCATCAGCACTGCCTCTAGATGAGGACAGAAAGTGCAGAAACAGGCTCCAGCTTTCTTGGACACTGGAAACCCTTCTGTGGCAAAGGTCATGTGTACAGATCCGATTAGAATTACATCTGAACAAGATGAGCACCTGCTGGCTAGGAGCAAGCATCCACGTACACAGATTCATTACGTACAAGCAGGTTTGGCTTAGATGGGGACAAACTTGCTTGTCACATTTCTTAAGTTTCAAATCATGGTTCTGTGTGTTCTGTATAAACAAGTTTGCATTTATTAACACTAAATTGTTTCTCATCAAAGGTATTTTTTACTTAAAAAATCATTCTTGGGTTGCATCTATGCCTGTAGAATTGTGATTGATTTCCATATGAGTTTCTGTGTGATTATTATTAATTCATTTGTTGGATGCTTTCTATGCACATTAATGCAGCAGGGCATATTACCAAATCAATCTGAGTGAATTGTCTTGCTCAAGGGTACTGCACCAGTAACTCACCCAGGACTTGAACTCATAGAATTGGCATTAAACACACAGATCCTTAACGACTGCTCCACACTGGATTTTGGTTTTAAAGAGTTTCACCTTGTTGAACCTAATGCAAAAACAGAGCTCATAAAAAATACATACCTGATGGAAGCCTAAGTAGTCAACAATGGTGGATGAGGCATAAAATATCATTCCATCTGTGCTCACCACAAGGGCAAAACCACTCAAGGACTAGAAAACAGGGACAGAAAAAAAAAGATTGAGAAACACGTAGAAAACATTTTAAGTGCTAATATTCAAGAACTGCTTTTTTGTAAACATAATTGACTTGCCCTGAAAGGATGGCCTATTTTACCCTGAAAAACTTTCTATAAATGTTGGATTCAGAGACACCAGCTGCTGAGTTTTTTAACGTTTTCTCTGAATTTATTCATGGAGCTATTCATGAACACTACCTACTGTACCTAGATTTCTAAAAACACAATCAAAAGATTTTGTTGAGGATCATCCGGTAGTTTTGCAAAGCCTCGGAAGGTTTAGAGAAGGTTTTGGAAATTTCCACCGGGCTAAACACTGCAGCACAGCACACCAGACCACTTCAACACGGTTCAAGTCCGAGAGCTCTCTGGTGGTCAAAGTCATGAACCTCTGCAGCTCCAGTCTCGGCTACAGAGGACCCCACAGACGCCCCAGTTTCTCCTGTGGAGTCCGTCCGTCACCAAGACCTTCAAGACTAACAGGGTGGTTTCTGCCCCACCAGGAGGACGATGGGAGACTGGTTTCAAACGAACGTGAGAGCAGAAAAGTAGTTCCTTCAGAAACCTTTGGCTTCACCAGGATAAAATGTCTTAAATGTAAAAGAAAAGAGGGACAACATTTCAGCCGTGGAGCCTCCTTCTTCACACACCTGGAGAGGATGACACAGCCGAACCGTTATGTACTGTATATGGGATGAGCTGAAGAAAGCAGATCTCAAGCGGGCTTCTGCTGGAGAGTTGCTACATGCGCAGCAGGAATGGTGGACAGTTAACGGCGTGCCTCTTCGAGGCTACTGAGGCCAAGCAGCTCACAAACTGCTAAGTCCCAGGGAAAAATCAATGTGAACATCAGGCATTTAGAAATATATGTAACTATTTTTGACACGTGGTTCATCAAGGGTACGAATAAATCTGGAGGCTGCTGTACACAATGTTGAAAGGACTGACCTGGTTACCATATGACTCTACACCACTGCGCACACTTTTATTCAATTAAATCCGCACTCTGTCTTTGCAACGGAATTACATTTTTTGAGGTCAGGAAATGAGAGATTAAGTTTTACACACTGTAATTTATTCATTTTTCCATCGTTTGTACAGCTTCCAAGTCCTGGCGATCGCGTGACTCGCAGCGCAGCCCCTGCCAGGACCTGTCACCTTCGCTCCCAGGCGAGCCGTCCCAGGCCACGGCCGCGTCTCCTCCTCCGCCCCGACCCGGCTCTGGTCGCTGACTTCATGTTGTGGGTTTTCTGCTTTCGCAGAACTGCCACGGAGGGACGTTTCCAAGCTGTTTGTGGCTTGGGGCATGAAGTGCGTGGTCAGAGTTTCACACATCTGCCACCTCAGATGGAACAATCGGAACGTCCGCATTGTTTTTCGGGAAGCAGGAAAAACGTTTTCAATATCCCCATTTAATTTGTTGCTCTTACTGTACGCCAGGTTTATGCGAGTTAAAATAACATATGGATATATGGCGGTGTTTTTTTTTAATTAATTTATTTTAAAAAAACATTTCCAGTAAAGAAAATTGACAGACCTCTGATTTCCAGGGCATTGTAAAGTGTAACATACGGTACATAAACAACAGCATGGTTACTGCCATGCAGCCTGAGCTTGTCACAACTCGGGACCAGCAGGTGGCGATCTTCTCTTTAGGCCACAATTTCCACAACAATGTCCCAGTGATAATGATAATGTTTCTTTATTAGCCCTATACAATTTCTTGCATTAGGAATTCGTCTTTTCGCATACCCCAGCTTTTTCTCCATGGAGACACAGACACAGAGACAGGGAGAGAAGCTTGGGGTCAGAGTGCAGGGTCTGCCATTGTACGGCGCCCCTGGAGCAGTTGGGGTGAAGGGCCTTGCTCAGGGGCCCAATGGAGTAGGATTCCTCTGCCGGCCGCAGGATTTGAACCGGCAACCTTCCAGACACAGGCGCAGATCCTGAGCCACAGAGCCACCTCTCCACCCCAGAGGGGACACTGTGGTGTGGGAGGTGCCTGTTTTGTAACACGGGGGTCCAGACTACTTGGTCAGTAAAGATCCCATGGCTAAATTACAGACTGGGTTTACTCAGTCTGGCCATCCTGACGTTTCGCCTGAATTCAGCTGAAGGAGCGGATTCTTCCTCCTCCATCTGACCTGCTGCACAGGGGGGCTGCCAGTACAGAAAGTCTGCTGTGTGCGTCGCCCACGCAGATCCTGAAGCTGAGTGCAGGATGAAGTGGGTCCCCTGCTGTAAGATATACGGGAAGAGGACCTAATAAACGTCTACCTGTAGAGGAGTGACTTTTTGTATTCTGATGCACTGGCCACCCCAGCCATCATCGGAAAACTGCTTACTCCTGGTTGGGACAGCCCGGAGTCTGTCCCAACGGCACAAGGCTCAAGACAGGCCCACACGTGGATGGGATGCCAGTGCTCTGGGGTACACACACCGTCATGTCGGCTAGACAGCATGTCTTTGACACAAGAATACTGCGGCACCCGAAGACAGAAACGTGTGTGGCTCTCTTTGTTTTTTTCAGCGTGGAAATGATGCCCGCTTGCGCCTTTACAGATCACACGCCGACGCAGCTCCCTGCTCTAATCTACATTCAATCTACTGTGTGTTCCTGCCGTGGGGCTTTTTTTTTAGACATGAAAGTCAATCATCATAAAAACAATCCCTACCAAATCCCGGAGAAGATCGTTATTACGGGTTCTCCACCCCTTTAAAATGGATGCCAGCAAGCTCACGCAGACAATATCCTTTGGGCTGTGTAAGTAAAAAGGAAGCACATGACTGAGCATCATGACCACAGCCTACTTAAACAATCCATAATCTATTAGCATGTGTCGATGTCTTCTGAGCTGTCTGTGTACGTAGGGCAACACATGAAACAACCGCATGTGCAAGCAGGCGAAAGGTGCACTCTGCTCCGGGCCGCAGCTAAATCTGACAAAGAGTCTGTTTGACAGCTTTAAACTGCGTAGCCATTAAGCAGCTGGGGGCTTTGACCCACTAACTGCTCCTGCTTCCTTCCAGTGTGACAAATCAAACGGCACAGGAGTCGCATTTCAAAACTCGAAATGCTGCGTGACAAACCTTAAACGCGCTTCCGAGTTGTTCTCCTTTTACTGTATATTTCGGCAATAGACAGGATCAGAAGGATCATCTTTTTTCCCCCCCCGCTGAAAATCCACGTTACATATAACATTGTATATAGTATATAACATTGGTGTTTATACAGTAGGCATGAACATGTCAAGACATTCACTCAAAGACAAGCAGAGAGATGGTTCTGTCAATTCCACTCATATTAAGACATTTTTGCTGGTCAAGATATGGCTGTACCGTGCCGAAGAGCCCTAAGAAGGTGGAAACAACTATGTCCATGGCCTTGGATAAATATACAAAAAGCATTGTTCAAGGTCTCTGGAGAGGGCTCTGTTTAGTAACACATGGGAGCTGTTCTTATATCTGATATACTTACAGTATATCCTATAACAGGCGAGCGGAGAGCCAAGCTGTATGAGCTTTTTCACTATCATTCTATACATATTTTGAACCTCAGAACAGATACATCAGCTGTTTCCTATTATATTCAACTTCCTAACCTCATTTGAAGATAGTTCCTGATGTTTGCTGTTTTTCTTTGTAATTTTAATATGCTTTGTGGTATTCCGGTATTTTAAAGACTGCTTATGCATTTCCCTTTCAAACTAGGGTAGGTGCTATTCAGGGTTTGCTCATAAGGTCCTGTATATTTTTGCGCACAGGAGAGATTGGGGGAGGGAGCATTCCGATTTCCCTATACAGTTTTTTACAGCTTTTTTTTTTCTTGTCTTTTTCTGGGGTTGTGTAATTCCAATTTGATTACGTAATGGAAACTTGCACCTGTTAGTTACTGAATCCAAATAACATTTTCAGTTCAATTTAAATCACTATATGCCCTTGTGCCTCATATAACTAAGGCAGTGAAAGTTAAAAGAGATTTTATTTAGTACACTTCAGCTGGTGATCTTACACTTCTTATTTAATAGTGAAGCATTCTCAGGAAATTTCATATATATTGGAACACATGGGGGTGTGTTGAGTTTAAAACACCCGTTCATACAGTACATCCTGATGGTTTTCCTTGTTTCAGAACAAAACATTGTTCACAAATACATCAAAGGTATTTTTGTCAGGGTCACAGCATATTAAATAAGAACTGTTCCAAACATTTCAGTCCTCCCCCAGAATAGAGGAAAACACTCTGGCATCTCTGTGCCCCAAGAGACCCAGTTGCTATGGTTACCTCTGCACAATCGCGCAGGCCTGTATCAATCACTTACTGAGAGCAGCATTTCAAGTCACGCAATATGGGCAAAACATTTCCACAGTCAATTGGGTCTTTATTTATCTAGTGTTACACCAGTTTCAGATGCAGACTGGGTCTTTGTAGGTTCTGTTGTGTAATGGCTCTTCTAACAGCTACCTAATTTGAGTGGTATGTTAAAATAATAGATGACTTTTTCATTCACTGTTCACGGTATGTTAGTTATATTTTTAAACATTGTATTTGACATGGGCCGTGCCTACAGGCCCTGAAACATGCTGGTATGAAGCTTTCTCTTTGCTATTCTTTGACGAATAAGTCAGACGATGTTTTTTTTTTACCCAAACTATTTTATAAACAGTAAAAAAAAACAACAACAAAGAAGACGTTTACGTCTTGGCCAGGCGGATGTCAAAAGGATGTTGGCTGTAAAAAGTAAATCAAGAGACAGCTTCACTTAAAGTCGAAATGTATCAGTATAGCAAGAGCTTTGTACAAGTAGAATTTAGAAAAAAACACCTACAACAGATTTTTGTTCAAAGCATCACAGACACCATCCCGTGTAAAACATGGTTCTTTTTACACGTGGCACGTTCTTTAATTCCTACAACTGTGATCGCATATACTGTATATCCCCGTTCCCCATGAACTTCTGAACTTTTATTTTGCCTGTTGATAACTGGCCCACCCAGTTCCTACCATGTTCTCCTCAGCCAAAACACCACGGCGGCCATGACTCACAGCCGAGAGGCTGCGTGGTGGAAAACTGGCCGTAACCCAGGGTCTGCAAGTTCATCCCATCAGCTCACCGGCCCGCTGTGCCCTTCACACACGGCTTGCTCACAGGGTCCTCTAAGCAGTTGAAAAAGGCATTGTCCCACTTCCCTAGGTATCTTTGAGCAAGCCAGGGCCTGCTGGACTTTGGCATTTAGAGAGGTCACTACACTGTGGCTCAGGATCTGCGCCTGTGGCTGGAAGGTTGCCGGTTTGTATCCCGCGGCCGGCAGAGGAATCCTACTCCACTGGGCCCCTGAGCAAGGCCCTTCACCCCAACTGCTCCAGGGGCGCTGTATAAATGGCTGACCCTGCGCTCTGACCCCCAGCTTCTCTCCCTGTCTGCGTGTCTCATGGAAAGCAAGCTGGGGAATGCGCAAAGACAAATTCCTAATGCAAGAAATTGTTTATGGCCAATAAAGTGATCTGATCTTATCTTTTGTTTTCCAGTTTTTCTCGACCACTTGGGAATTCCAGCTCTCTCTGCTATGAAGTAAGTCCTTCTGTGACTTTATCCTGAGATATCCACGCTGAGATATTACCACAAAAGAATACATTGCCTCCTGCAGCTCACTGAGATGTATTCCCCTGTACGGTAAGCACACAACAACACATTCGTCACGTTGTCTGGTTTTGTGCAGTAATAGGACAAGGGGCATTCTGGAGTTAACAAGACCATTTTAAAATTATATCCAACTTGCAGGAATTAGATATTTTTCCCAGTTGTTATAAACAAAGGGATTAATCATTGCTTCGTGATGTCAAAAGTTTAAAAAGTTGCCAACAAACTCTTAAGGGGTTGAATGGGCTCATCCAGCTGTTGATTTGTCTTGTTCAATTATCAATCAATCAAGAGCCAGAGAGATTCCTTGAGTCTTGCTCACAGCATAGTCTCAGAGAAAGAGACGATCAGCGAATGAATTGTATTTTTCTTTAGATTTTACCTGCTCCGTAAAAGCTGTGGCGGCTCAAGGAGCAGCTAAGAAGACTAGCCTTTTTTTTTTCAGAAACCGCCTCCATGCAAGCAGTCAGAGTGTGACTGAAAGCGAACAAACTACGGCCTTTGGCAAAGCCAACCGGAACACGTCTGTGCAAAGGAATCAACACATCGTCAGGAGTCCGAAATACCTGGACGAGCTTGCTTTTGTTTGTTTGACGCATGCGTCTTCCACACTTCACTGTTAGAACGAAACTAACATGAAGCGATATATATATATATTTTCTATTATTTTATTTCAATATTACTGTGATGGCAAATCACACACTTTGGATGAGTCAAAGGTTAATTAATTACTCACGATCAGCCCTGTCAGATATTCCTCCAGGGCTCAGCCCACAAAGCCAGGCTCTGCCTTTGATTCTGTGGCCCGTTGTTGTACCCGTGACGCCAACATGCACCAGTCTCACACAACCCTCCATCTCCAATGCCACTTTCCAGGATTGTGTCATACGTGTGCCGCTGGCGTTACATTTTACCCACTGGGTGCCAGTGCTGTTCTCTGCTGCTTAGAAAAACTGACTTTCTTTTGCGAGATGACAAAATGACAGAAATGCACTTTGAAATTTTTAAAAAGTAAAAAAAAAAAGACCTTCTTTTCTCATCTCACCTCAAGCAATAGTTCACTCTCTGTGACACTGCTTCCCACTGGCAGGCTGTCTTTCCTGGAGTCTTGACTGGCTGCCTGGCTGATGTGCTTTCTGGATGGCTTCTCTTGAATCGCTGTAAGAAAGATGTTTTCGGTGGTGATCACACACATGCTGCATGAAAGGCTGTGTTCAGCTGCAGTATAACGCTGCAAAACAGCACAAAAATCATGGGTGATTGCTGTCATTAATCACCAACGATCTGCCTGCTGTCCGATACGTGTTGTCGTTGATACAGTGATTATTGAAAGGGACTCTCGGAATGCCATCTAACGATACAATTAGCATACTGTACCACAGGTGCTTGAATGGCTTTTATTGCTGGGAAGTGAGATTTAAAAAAAATCTTCTGTATTGACGTATTGTCAAGGTACAGTATAGTGTATCTTACGCAACTGTTGTTATGCAAAAATATGGTGGTTTTAAGTTTTTTTTAGCATGAGGAAGGCATTCTAAGAAAATCCCTTTTTGACATGCCAAATTTCCTGTGGTGTGAGACATGCACAACATCGAGGCTGACTGTGTTTCATTCTCACGACAATTTCTAAACTGCATTTAAAACCACCCTACCACAAAATGCTATTCAAAATTTATTTCTGACATCTTGTTTAGAATTTTCGCATTTCTGTACTTTTTAAAACAGTGCAATTCTTATTTAGGATCCAGTAACAACAGAATAAAAACAAGGTTTTAATTATTTAGGAAGTTATTTAAATAAAATGCAATTAAATTGTCTGGTAACCAAAATCAGTAAGTGCAAATGACTGAATGGATGCATTAAAAAGTTTAAAAGTGACTAAAATACAATAAATGCTTCTGATTTTATTATTACAGAAAGTAAAGTCTACAAATAACTTTTCAAAATAAGATACACTTAAAATATGGCATCTTAATATTGTATCATGTTTGCCTATTATTATGCATCAGAATATATTTTTCTTTTTTAAAATATTTAATGTATTGAGCGCATTGTAAAACCTTGAAGAAAAATAAAATTCGATTCTGAAATTCGATTTCAGACACTTTATGACTGGAGAAACTCAGAGTGCCCTCACCATTATAAACAATTTTTCCAATTCAGAGTATTTAACTTCTAATTGTGACCACACTCTGATTCTCATCTTTTTGTTCTTTAAAGACTTAACATCAGATCGTAATGATCAGATAAATATTTTGACAATAGCAAAGTAGAATGAATGTTTTTTTTTTGGAGTTTTCTGGATTAAATCTACACAATACGGCCAGCTGGTTGCTCTTTACTTTTTATTGGGAGTCAGAGGTGGACAGTGTTAACAGGGCATGTGAAGAATCTGATTTCCTGATTGGCACAGGCCAGTAAGTAAGTATTTTGGCAGTAATGCGATCAATTAAAGCTCCACTTCACTTCAGTCCTTTCACCCTGTAATGCCCAGCCAAAACAAAAGCTGATTCTAATGTGACATTTAGTCTCTCGATGTTATTAACGAGTAGTTTGCCATCTTTTATGTGATTGTCTTCCATTCCCAACAAGGGCTTATTAAATGTGGCAAACCCCTCGGCTGTCACTGTTAATAAAACCTCCATATGTGAGCAATATGGAAGCCTGACGGAACTAATATTCTTTTACTTTCTGAAAATCACACAAAGTAATGTGCAATTTACCTGTAAATCAGGCATTTTTGGTGACATTACAGACAACTAATACAAAACATCAAATATATACTGAATATTTTAAAGAACAGTTTAAAGAACAGTCCATCACAAGTTAAGAATATTAAATAAACCAGGTGCGGTTTCATAAATCTTCCTACAGCAAAAAGTATTTTGAAACTTTGCTGGCATTTAAATATTTACCTGGCTTAAAGAACTCAAGAACTCAGTTTTAACAATGTGTCTGTAAATGACGATGCATTATGTGACGATTGTTCTGAGACTCTTAATTTCTGTCTAACATTTGTATTTCATGATTCAGATGCATGCAATGGAAGTTTGCCGCCAGCCAACAGAGCCTACATTCAGAAACAAAAGAGTATTCTGTGAGTTTTACGGCAGTGGTGGACAAGTGCTTGTAGAGCTCAGGTGACCCTTCGGCTCCTTACAGCCACCAGCGCTTCCTGGTGCTGTTCAGGCATGAGAGGTGAACCGAGCGAGTGTTACAGACAAGGTATGGCTCCTCTGGAATTCAGAGGAGAACATCCGCAGGAATTGCAGGGTTTAAGGGAATGCCCTATCGCCTCAGGCTAAAAAAATTAATGCACAGAGAAGACTATGAGGAAACATGATACAAGTATTCAAGTATTCAAACTCCGCAAAGACACAGGGTTAGGGGACATGTTCAGAATGAACAAGTGGAAACCATGTGGAAGTGTGTTCGGGGTTGAGAACAGAGGCACTTCTTTACCCAAAGAGTGGTGGGAGTGTGGCGCAAGCTACCCAGCCTTGTTGTTGAAGCCGATACCCTGGCTTCTTTCAAGAAACAGCTGGATGACATCCTTGGTTCCTTGGATCAATAAGCTATTAAAACCAAATGAGAGGGATATGGGTAATCTTTGTAATCTTTCTTTTGTTCTTGGGTTCCAATGACCCAGCATTAATGGTATTACAGACAGCAGCAGAAATTAAACCATGTTCCCACAGCACAAAAGACAATACAATTTAACTATGATACCACTCTGTCCCTTTTTTCCTTAACAAGGAATGAGCACATGGGGTACACTTTGATTACTGCGATAATCATTTGAGCTAACAGGCTCATTTGAGAACTCTGTGTCATACTGGGCTGTGAAAGGCTGCCTTTAACCATGCAGTGACCCTCACAAACCCAATAAAAAAAACGTGTAAGCTCAAAGATATTATCCATGGAAAGAAATCTCTTTCAATTCCAGATCCAACATGGCATTTGAGAAAACCAAATATCTCCAGCTGAAACTGATTGTAATGTGCTATTTCTAAATTCTAACTTATCCCAGACTTTGTTTAACTTACTCACACACCACTTACCAATGTAAACTGGACTGACTGTATTCATCTCCACAGAACTGTTTACTTATTTTCGGCAGAAATGTTCTTCCCACCTAAGGATAGGCATTGTATAATCACCTAGTTCTTTCCTGACTGTAAAATACACCCAAGAAGATCATTCCAACCACAAATATTATTGCTTATATACTCTTCTCAATCCAGCCTCAGTTGCTCATGACTTAGTAATCACCCTTCACACCTTATGAAAACTTTGGAGAGGATATGAATTCAGCAAATACAAATAAATGGAATGAAATGGAATCATTATTTATTAAAGGTTTGCCTTAAAAGCTTAAAGTTATTTTATTCATTTTGGTCATTTGCTTTTCACAAAAAACAGAGCAGAACTCAAACATACTGTATGCACTCGGTAAAGAGTTAGGTAGCACATCTCTGCTTCATGTAGTGCAACTAAATACACAGGAGCTGAACTTTTTCAGTCTTGAACAGGCAAGAGTACAAGGAGACCCGATACCAGTGTTTAAAATCCTTAAAGGCACTGAAAAGGTCAGCTTATGAACCAGAGGACTCAAGTGAAATCTTTATGGAAGTGCATTTAAAAGTGAGGACAGGAGGTACTTCTTTGCCCAAAGGGTGCAAAGGGTGGTGGAAGTGTGGAACAAGCTACCCAGCCGTGTGGTTGAAGCCCAAACCCTGGCTTCATTCAAGACACGTCTGGAGGAGATCCTGGGATTAATTACCTACAAACTACCAATCAAGCTAGACGAGCTGATTAGCTCCTCTCGTCTGCGGCCTTTCTTCTGTTCAGTTGACTGTTTTACAAGCGCCAGTGGCAGAGCTGGAAACCTGGCTCTCTGCTTCAGACACATATTTTCATTACTATCTAGTGCACTTATCACACTGCCCAGTGTAGTTTACTCAGTCACCATGTCCACAATTGTGCAGAAAATTTACAATGCAGTTCTAGAATATATCAGTATGACTGGCTTTAGTCCCGTTAGGCTTTAAAAAAAAATAATGCTGAGGCTTGCCAAAGTCTTTTGGTATCTGTTTTATGAGATAAGTGGCTGTGGCATATTACTAAGGCGATCCAGAGAACATTCACATTGCTGCGATTGTTATACTGGGACTCACTTGGCATAGTCAGATGTTCAAAGAGAAGTCTGACAGAAAACAACTTAAACGCTCCTTTGGCTGAGATGTTCTTTGAGAAACAGGATTAGTAAAAGTAGAGCTGTCTTTCGAACTGGAGCGCTGCAAAACCTAGGGTTTTGTACTTTTTTGTTTTCTTGATTTCTTTGCATCCTGACGTGAGCCTTTTACAATGACACGTGTAACACATAACTAACTTTCAGATTCCAGAGCCAGATTTCAGACCATTCTGAGCATTTCCCTGAAATGTCAAGAAAGGTTTTCCAACACTACACATAACTGAATGAAAAACACAGTGTGGTGAATATGATCATTTCTTTTATTCAAGACTCAGATTACTCATTTAATATTTTCAAATTATCATTGGTATTTTGGCAGATACTGATTTTTTTTTTCTGTGATTATACTTTTTCTGGAGTCTGTTTAGGCAAGAGGTACATCATTGAGTCATGAGGTGTGGTCAGGCCAGCTTTCATTGTGAACTACTGCACAATCCACACTCCCAAGCCCTGCACTTATTGTGTAGTTCTTATTAGACACTCATAATGCATCACCTACGCAACATATCTCACCTGCTTCTGCTTAGAGCCTGACAAGAGGTGAGAGTGCATTTTCCCATTGAGGTTGATCTTTATTTTCAATAGCCCTGAGGTTTACTGTAGGTGTAATTAAACATTCCTATGAGATTTGAAAGTACAATTGCGCATAGAAACATTAAATTCCATCTGCTTCAGAAGTATTTATCCAGCACGGATTGAGCAACAATGGTGATTGCTTCCATGAGAGTGGAAAGTGGAGGAAGATGAAAGTAAATCAGACGAAATCCCAGTTTCCTCATTTGGCAAACAACTTCCACTTTGCGTGGGAATGAAAAGGATGATGTCCGTAAAGGGGACAGATTCTGAATGCGAACAATACGCCAAAATCTCAGTGAGATTTTGATTATACCTGGAAGGTTTTGAAAAATGGATCAACAGTACAGTACTTGTGTTCATTCATGTCCTCTTCCCTGGGACATGACACATTTTTAAACAGATTCCAGAAGCTAAAAAAAATGTGTTTTCTGCATTACCTTTACTTGGAGTTCTAAAAGACAACCCAACCATAAAAATACAGCGATGAAAGTTAGCAGAAACCTTCACAAACAGTTCCTTAAAGCCCAGGAGCAACACGTGCAGTTTCCTGCAAAAGACACTGAGCAGGAGCTGTGATGCACAGGGCATGTCCACACCCCCTTGCTCGAATAAAACTTCTATTAGTAGAGAATATTGATTCTCCAATAATTCAATCATTCGAATAATTACGCTTCGTCTTGGCACAGACAACTGAGTCTCTGAAAGAAAAGAAAAAATCTAAACTTGCACGAGTGTGATCTGTGCAGCACCTCGCACACAACAGTAGTGTGTCTTTTCTCTGCCTGCCCTCTGTGTTGCCAACACTACTGCAGTCTTCATTACAAACAAGTCAACATAACCTCAAATTACGCTCTTTTACTCTGGCGATGGAGGGTCTGCTCTGGTCTGACCAAATCAAAATGTATGGCTTTTCACTCACGTAAAGCATGAATACACAGCACGTCAGATAGTGTTATACTTCATACATCCCCGGAAGACACAGGGCATTCTAGCCCAGCTAGGAAATGAGTCATTGATGAAAGTCTTAGTGATTGGTTGAAGGTGTCTGCCAATATATTTTTTTCACATTGCCAATCTCAATACCGGGATGAACATATAACCTGATCATCCCGACATTTTGCATGCATGGCAGTAATCCATTCTTCACCACATCTGATGGAAGGTGGGTACTGTACTGTATATACTGTTGCTGCTGGCCAGGCTAGTTCAATATGGTACAAGAGATAAAAACAATCTGAAGAGCAATCTGGTTTATTTGCCGATTTCTAGATTTAAAAGTCTACCTCAATGCAAGCTCCTGGCCGAATTCAGCCTGCAGATACACATTGGGCACAAGGACTGCGCACTACAACACAGGCATGAGAGTCGGCTGAAGCACCAGGCAAAACTACTGTACACCTTCACCAACACATATTGTATAATCCCAGTTTTGAGAACGGTTTGCCCGGTAGTGTTTTCTTTTTCCGGTTTCTTATACTCAGTCTTTCAGAGCAGCGTGACAAACCCTGGTGTTAGAAAAACAGGGTCACACTCCAATGAACACCAGCACAGTCCTTACTAGTGTCACTGCACAATCCACAGGATGTCCCAGGAATCATGATAATAATGATAATAATAATAATAATAATAATAATAATAATTGCTTCCATTATATAGCGCTTTTCTGGACACTCCACTCAAAGTGCTTTACAGGTAATGGGGACTCCCCTCCACCACCACCAATGGTTGGTGGTATCAAATATTGGTAAACCAATATTTACCAAAAGACAGGAAAAAGAAACAACGCCTGCTGGTCGAGACTGCCTTGGTCTCAGTGGTCCCATTATCCACTTAGTAACTTACCTTTAAAATCACACTGAATAGTATACAGAGTCTGTTCCGTGGCAGAAGGTTACAATGAAGAAAAAACTATTTTCTACTCGAGTTCAAATTTGAGGGGCTGCCTTTAGAGCTACCAATCAAGGCGTGCTTTGCTACACACCACAAACACACTTAAGTTGCTGAAGTCCTCCTGCATCTTTTGACAGCGTTTCCCCGCGTTCCCTGCAATGTCTCAGGGAAACGCCAGCGTAAAACGCAGTTTCAGAAGCGCTCCCCGCGAGGTGAAAGGGCGGTGGCTTTCTCCGGGCTGGTTGAGAAAGGCAGGGGTGCCCATGTTTCCTGAGCCCCTCGGTCCCGGCCCGGCCGCCTTGCGTGCGCGGAGAGCGCACAGCCCCCGCTCCCGGGGAGGCGTGTGAGCGGGCGGCCGCTGGCAGCAAGCCCGTGTGCCATTAGCCTATCGCCGCACCCCCCACTGCCGCCCCGCCTCGGAGCAGCCGAGGGAGAGCGCAGGGCTGACCACCGGAGCCGCGCCGTGTCACGCAACCTACCCGTCTGTCAATCCGCGCTCTTCCCTGACAGCGCCTTGGCACACGGTCAAGCCCTTGCGTGCGAGCCGGCAAGCCGCATTAGCCCATAAAGAATTTCATAATAACAACAGCTGTTAAATATTGATGACTGCTGGCAAACCCTGAATGCTCTCCATAAAGGGTAAGCCTGCAATGTAATGGAACCTAATTCTTCATTATACGTTGTATCAAATGTCCGGAACTTTTCTTTTTTTTTTTTAGGTAATGCGGCGTGAAATCAGGCACCGACTGGCAGGTGCTGCGAAGTTTATTTAATGTTTTTTCTTGTTATGCATTTTCCTAAAAACAAACAAACAAACCAACAAAAACAAAAAAAAAAACAAAAACAGTTTTGTACTTAAATTTCGAGGCGTTTAAATTGCTGCGCTCCGTCTAGTGAGAATCACTGCTGTTTTTTTTTTCTCGGCAGTGAAACACTGGTGTGCTCGTGTGAAGTCAGGAGAGTCTGTGATACGCACAGTGAAAATTAAAAAGCCATTACTTGGGTGAGTTCTTCTCCCCATATAATCTACTGCATTGTGTCTCTGAGAGAGAAAATGAGGTTCCTCTGCATACTTGTACCAACTAAATACTGTATGTACTTTAAGACTTAAAGAAATAAAGAATATGCAAGATGTTTAGTGCTTACTAAATTACTATATAAGTCTATATTTGCATATACAAGGCGTTCCACTTCACGTAATAGACATTTTCACCGATACATAAAAGAATACCAGGCTCCTTTGTTTTAAAAATAAATAAATGACTTGGAAATTATTTTAATGCTAAAATCTCTCAAAGTATGGAAACGCTGTGACATTTGAAGGCTGGGATAAAAACAGCTTTAGGCACGAAATAAAATAAATGAGAATGCAATCAAATCCGCACAGCCCCTTGCTCTATTTGTGCTGTAGGACAGCGGACGCTCGTAAGGGTCACGCACATCGTATTAGTTCTCGCAGGAGGGAAACGGCAGACATAATCTGTCGGCAGAGATTACTGACGACTGAGTGAATTTCATGGAAAGCAGTAGCGAGCCCAGAAACGGCACTTCATACAAGGGACATGTTTCTGTGCTCCCGCGCTGAAAACAAAGGGATCATTTATAATTACAGTTACAACGCAGTTGGAAGTGATATAAAACATTCATATTTCCAACATATCAACAGTGTCTGCCTCAAAGCATCTGGATTTTAGTCCAATATAATTAATTAAAAGATAAACATTCTGTTATTTTCACGATGTTTCTCAGAATCGTTTTTAGCCCTCTAACCAAAGATCCAGTTACGTCCTGTTTCTCTTGCCTACATTCAAGTCTTAATTCAGTACATTTTACAGTCAGTTGACAATATACCCGGCTAGGCGTTGATGTTGACTGCAGGACTGCATTTTAACTGTCATTTGCCACGGTCTCAGAAGACTCAAAAATTAATTATTTAAGTCCTGCAGTTTCTAAAAATTAAAAAAAAAAATACAATCTAGGCAAAGACAAGACATGCCAGCTGTTTTTCAAGAAAAAAAAATCTGTGTTGCAGAGAATTTTTTTTTCTTTGATGTCCTGCTCTGGAAATAAAGCAGTTTTTTGTATTCGTATACTGGTATAAGAAATATTATTAAAAAAAACCCTTTGAACTGCGAGCATTTGGAAAAATAGCCAGAAGAATGTTAATATTACAGCATGATTAGAAAAAAAGTCAATAAGAAAAATATGTCCTATGTGATGTTTGATGTTTTTAAGAGAAAACAGACAGAACAAGTACAGTAACTGTTGTAATTTAACAAGTTCTCGATCTCTGCCCCTCTGATCGTCATATCATATGACATACTGTAAGATACCACAACACACAGCATACAGATAAGTATTCTTTTCTTTACTAGTTAATTAAATTAAGTTCTTCAAATAAGAAGAGATAGGCACTGAAAGAAAAGGATGTGAATCATGTTTTAGAAAAAAACCCATGAATGCCGGTCGATGTGTTCTGAACGTTGCACACCAATAAAACACCAAGTAGACAGTAGGAGAGGCAAAGAGTCCTGAAGGAAACCGAGTCATTCAGGATTTGATCCGTCAGTGGGAGGACATGGGTGGGAATTCCATTGTTTATGAAAAAAAAAATGACTCAGACTCGCTTATGTCTTCAAGGTCAGACTTTTTTTTAGAAATAAAAAAGGAACAGTTTTCCTCTGATACGTTTACCTAAATATATTGTGTTTATTTTGTGTTTGAAGTCTCTTTTTTTGCCCCGGCCAGCCACTCAGATGCAGGAGGCTGGCTCTTCCTGCTGGATTGCTATCACTCGTTCCCATGCTGTAGTTCCCCTACAGATGTGTGGCGCAGCTTAGCAGGGGAGGCTAACAGGGATCGTCCTGTAGAGCCGGTCCTGGAAGGTTTCTAGGTAGCGCATAAATTTCCCAACACTTGGGAACAGCTTGACTCTGACCAGCTGAGCTGGTGGTTTGCAAACTTCACTATTTGCCCAGTTTCTGAAAATTAAATTCTCAACACCCCACAGTGCTCAGTGACCACACTGGGCCATGCCTGGCTCAATTGAGCAGAATCACTCGCTAAATCGATCAAAACTCACAGGCCTTCCAATTCCTTACTGAGTGATAACTGGAGGGTGACCTGGAAGACCTGCTGGATTGTGACTCTGTGAGGCTAGAGCTGTCCACTGATGTGAAGCCATTGCAGACTGTTCCCAGCAAAACAAACTGACTCCCAGAATTACTGTACACTGTAATGAACATGCTTTTCACAAGTCTGTTTAGAAACTGTTGTACGCCCTGTCCAAAAGATATTGAACCTGAAAAGTTTGTGTCTCAAAACGGTACCCTGTGACGGCAGTGGAGTGAAACATGTTTATGTCCTTTCTTGTCAAACGAAAAATATATCACTAGTAAATCCCTAAATGATGGGGTCAGAAGTTTTTGTGTGTGAAAAATATTCCCAGTTGTATCTCAACTTCAGCCAAGTAGGAGAAACATTTAAATTTAGTCATCTGTTTCATGAGAAAGAGTTATGAACAAACCACTGCATTTAATTCACTGTTAGTTTACTACAGAGCGCCACTGGATGTTTTTTACACCAAGTAACATATAAATAAAAAAGATTAAACATTTTTCAAATCAACTTTAGTTATCTGAAGTTCAATTCCATATGTTGCTTTAGATGAAAGGCTCATCTTATGTCTAGAAGACATTTGAGAATCTGCTATAAGTAACAGATGCTTAAAACAAAGAACCAGCAATAATAAAGATATTTAACAGCATTTATAAGTTATGATTACAAATGTGAAAACTGACTGTTTAAAGTCCTAGAGCTCACATTAAATTTTATCTATAAACAACTTCTGGACCAAACTGAACAAAAAACGTCTATATTGAAATGTAGTGTGACTAATTCACAAAGTTCTAGCTGTAGAACAATAAAAAAGTTTTCTTTTACGTGTTTATTCTATTAAGAATATTATTATTTAATCTGTTTCAGTCACATCACAATGCCAGACACAGATAATGATTTCCAGTGTTTTTGGTTTTTGAAATGTCACTGTTAGAGCCATCCTGTTTACCTCTTGCGAAAATGCCGAAAGTTTTCCCAAGATTCTTCTTCAAAACAGTTTTTCCTCCACACATTTGGCAAATATTCCTGCATGTGACGCAGACCATTAAAGATACTTCCCTAATGTATTAATTTACCTTACACAACAGCTTTACACACAGCTTTTAGGGGAATAATTCATTATTACAGTAGGAGCACTGCACTGTCAACGGAGAGGGGGAGTGGAAGGTTTTTATAAAAGAGGGAAGATCAAACTGTACCAAATTCCCTACTACAGTAGATCTGTATACATTTGAGAGGGTCCCAGATCTTTGGTCCTGAGCTTGCTTTCCGCCTAGAGCTTGCATGTTTCCCTATGTGCACTTGTGTTTTTGTGGGGGCTTTGGTTTCCTATAGACCAAAGGCAGGCTGTCTTTGACATCTCTCAACTGACCGGGCAGAGTGTGTGTATGTCCTGTGATGAACTGGTACTGACCAGGGTGAGTGTGGTGTGTGTGTGTGTGCCCTGTGATGGACTGGTACTGTCCAGGGTGTGTACTACCTTGAGCCTTGTCTCCGTCAGGTCAGGTTTCAGCCCACCACGACCCTTAAAGGGTAAAGCAGTTATTGAACATGGAAGGATGGATACACATTTAAGAAGGTACTGTATGAATTAGAAAACACGGCATGTCTTGGACTTGGTGATGTACTACATTTTCCCACCACTCAGTCAAAAATGTCCCTCTCATATTCTGTACTGCATCTGTTTCCACTCAAGTGTCTGAATAGTCCTCTGGTGCTGCTTTAAGCAAGTCTGAATCAGTCACTTGCGCTGCATTTTTCAAAACCCTTTCAAGGAAATCAATTCTTTGATGTGCATAAACATCTGAAAGCAGAGAACCTGAAATGCTGGCACAATGAGTCAAAATCTAGATTCACAGTCATTTATAATAGGAGATAAGCAATAAACTGTATCTACTTATTTCCTTTCTCTGGTAACTAATCTTAACCTTGTCCAGTTCTCATGGAAAAATGCTAAGATGGAATTTCTGTTTGATATACTGTATGGTTCCATTGCATGATTTTACAGAAAATGTTTGCTTTTACACAGCAGTCAAGATTTAGTGATTGTATTTATTTTATTATAGCTCCATGGTAAGTTGAGCTTGATTTTGCATTGCAGACACACATTGATCCTTGAAGCTGAACCAGTTAGAGAATTAGGCTTGAAGTGGACACTGGATTGGGTTAGCAATTAGTTATAAATACACAGATTCATGAACAACAGTCTTTCCTCCTTGCCAAAGGAAAACCAGATTATTTCCCAGTTTCAGCATTCTCCTCCAATAATGGCTGGGTAGCTTGTTCCATACTCACACAATCCTTCTCAGTTTTAAATACTTTTCCAAGAAGATGCCTCTGAGGATTGTAAATTATCAGGTCTCCTCTCTTCAAGACTAAAAGTTTCTGTACTTTCAGATTTAAGCTCCCTGTTATCATAGTGTTTACCAATCATATTGCAATGTTTTTTTTTCTTATAATATAAGCATCTTCGGGAGATCTGTTGTAAAGCTGACAGATCATGAACTCTCCCTTTTCAGATCCAATTCCTTTGATCTGCCAGCAGGGCAGCTGGAAGCTAATTGCAGTATTCACTGAGGCGTCTTCTGAAAATTATGAAAAAGAAACAGGATTGTTTCTGTAAAAGTATTTGGAGATGTTTTTACTCCTCGTGGACTTTTTCTTTTACAATTTATCACAACTTTTCGGAATGTGTCGGATTGTGTCCGATGGAGTAATTACCTTTACTTCTGCTTGAGAGCTATATCCTAAGCTGCAATTTGCTGAAGATCTCGTACATAAAACGGTGGAAAAGAAATCGTCTGTCTGCAGGATCAAATGAGCAACAGTGCTTTGGATCTTGGCAGCTCAATTGTCAGTGCAGGATGTGAGCATAAATCTTTGCACATGATAATTTATGCAGATGCATTCCCAAAATTAAGTCCCAAAATTTATTTGACTGATATTTTTATACAAATTGCCTTATGGAAGTTACAATTACCCACAGTTGCTACAATGTTGTTAAATTGTTGGTTTTTAATTTGCGCCAATGGGTTTTCTGGTGCCTCCTGGGTACAGTATCCCCTGTTCCCACCTGTCATCTGAACCCACACCCCTGCCTGGGTGTCCATAGGGTGACAAAATATCCATGGGACATAATCAGTTAGATTCTGTAGGTCACAGAGAGTCTTCAGTATAACTCAATGAACAAGTGCATGTAACTCAACTCAGGACACCCCAGCCCACTTTCAGGTTTACAAACATCAGCCATGATGGTGTTCATAATGTTCTACATCTCCCTTCAGCTATGGACATTTCGAACACTCGATAAACCGACTGAGAGCCTCTGTTTCCTTTCAGAGCTACTTTGCAAGCACGCCTCTACACAGTACTCATTACACTGTACACACAGCAGTCCCTTTGTGATGACAGGAGAAAGTGGGACAAAACCTAAAAGCAATTTAGCCTTCTTGACAGAAATGATGACAATCAAGAGAGTTCACATCTGCACCTCTGGAGCGCATTGAGGCTCACTGCTGATCAGAGTAGTGCACGGCCCTTCCGAAGGGATTCCTCCAACCTTAATCTGCTGAGGTATTAAATGGGTGGCCCTTTGGTATTTTAATCCGAAAACCAGGCCTCTAATCTGTTAAAAAGATTGTAAGCCTTTACAGTCCATTTGAGACACTAATAACACACAGATGCCCAACCATGCAGTGCTAATGCCACACTGGGAAGTCACTGGTACGGTGCCCACCACACACATGGCAGCCTGTGGAGCAGACCGCTTCATCCTGGAAGAGCAAGCGCGTGGTTTGGTTCCAACGAGCAGCGTTTCTGTTTCCGTTTAATACCAGTGCTGAGACAGAGATTGAGACGTCAGCGGCATGTGACACGCATCGGACGCACCACAATTCCCTTTCGAGCTCGCCGACTGCACCGCACTCCTCCGTCTGGTGCTACCAAGAGCCTGGGTGCAGTGTGCGCGAGCGGGGAAGGGGTGTGAAGGACGAGCGTCTTGTTTCAACGTCGCTGTGGGCTGAATGAACTCATGGGGGAACCACAGTGAGGGTGTGAGATGGTAGGGTGAACCCCAGTGAGGGTGTGAGATGGTAGGGTGAACCCCAGTGAGGGTGTGAGATGGTAGGGTGAACCCCAGTGAGTGTGTAAGATGGTAGGGTGAACCCCAGTGTGTGAGATGGTAGGGTGAACCCCAGTGAGGGTGTGAGATGGTAGGGTGAACCCCAGTGTGTGAGATGGTAGGGTGAACCCCAGTGAGGGTGTGAGATGGTAGGGTGAACCCCAGTGTGTGAGATGGTAGGGTGAACCCCAGTGTGTGAGATGGTAGGGTGAACCCCAGTGAGGGTGTGAGATGGTAGGGTGAACCCCAGTGAGTGTGTAAGATGGTAGGGTGAACCCCAGTGAGGGTGTGAGATGGTAGGGTGAACCGCAGTGTGTGAGATGGTAGGGTGAACCCCAGTGAGGGTGTGAGATGGTAGGGTGAACCCCAGTGTGTGAGATGGTAGGGTGAACCCCAGTGAGGGTGTGAGATGGTAGGGCGAACCCCAGTGAGGGTGTGAGATGGTAGGGTGAACCCCAGTGAGGGTGTGAGATGGTAGGGCGAACCCCAGTGAGGGTGTGAGATGGTAGGGTGAACCCCAGTGAGGGTGTGAGATGGTAGGGTGAACCCCAGTGAGTGTGTAAGATGGTAGGGTGAACCCCAGTGAGGGTGTGAGATGGTAGGGTGAACCCCAGTGAGGGTGTGAGATGGTAGGGTGAACCCCAGTGAGGGTGTGAGATGGTAGGGTGAACCCCAGTGAGTGTGTGAGATGGTAGGGTGAACCGCAGTGTGTGAGATGGTAGGGTGAACCCCAGTGAGGGTGTGAGATGGTAGGGTGAACCCCAGTGTGTGAGATGGTAGGGTGAACCCCAGTGAGGGTGTGAGATGGTAGGGTGAACCCCAGTGTGTGAGATGGTAGGGTGAACCCCAGTGAGGGTGTGAGATGGTAGGGTGAACCCCAGTGTGTGAGATGGTAGGGTGAACCCCAGTGTGTGAGATGGTAGGGTGAACCCCAGTGAGGGTGTGAGATGGTAGGGTGAACCCCAGTGTGTGAGATGGTAGGGTGAACCCCAGTGAGGGTGTGAGATGGTAGGGTGAACCCCAGTGTGTGAGATGGTAGGGTGAACCCCAGTGAGGGTGTGAGATGGTAGGGTGAACCCCAGTGTGTGAGATGGTAGGGTGAACCCCAGTGTGTGAGATGGTAGGGTGAACCCCAGTGAGGGTGTGAGATGGTAGGGTGAACCCCAGTGTGTGAGATGGCAGGGTGAACCCCAGTGTGTGAGATGGTAGGGTGAACCCCAGTGAGGGTGTGAGATGGTAGGGTGAACCCCAGTGAGGGTGTGAGATGGTAGGGTGAACCCCAGTGTGTGAGATGGTAGGGTGAACCCCAGTGAGGGTGTGAGATGGTAGGGTGAACCCCAGTGAGTGTGTGAGATGGTAGGGTGAACCGCAGTGAGGGTGTGAGATGGTAGGGTGAACCCCAGTGAGTGTGTGAGATGGTAGGGTGAACCGCAGTGTGTGAGATGGTAGGGTGAACCCCAGTGAGGGTGTGAGATGGTAGGGTGAACCCCAGTGTGTGAGATGGTAGGGTGAACCCCAGTGAGGGTGTGAGATGGTAGGGTGAACCCCAGTGTGTGAGATGGTAGGGTGAACCCCAGTGTGTGAGATGGTAGGGTGAACCCCAGTGAGGGTGTGAGATGGTAGGGCGAACCCCAGTGAGGGTGTGAGATGGTAGGGTGAACCCCAGTGAGGGTGTGAGATGTTAGGGTGAACCCCAGTGAGTGTGTAAGATGGTAGGGTGAACCCCAGTGAGGGTGTGAGATGGTAGGGTGAACCCCAGTGTGTGAGATGGTAGGGTGAACCCCAGTGAGGGTGTGAGATGGTAGGGTGAACCCCATGGGGCAGAAAGGAGCTGAATCCAGTGAGAGAAGGAATTTCACACCTCCAGGATATTTTCCAGACCCACACCCACGCCTAAACCTCCCTGCCCCCCCGGTGCCTGAGGAGAGGCGACGAGCACAGAGGAAACGTGACCCGGTCCCGGGGGAAACACGCGGACACACCAGCAGAGCCGAGCAGGAGCTGGGCGACGCCTCCGGCTGGAAGCTGGCGTGGCGCTTGCACGAGGTCACAGGACAGGGGAGCCCGCCTGCCCCGGTCCCTCGCTGTCTCTCTGCGCAGTACAGCACTCGTCGCTGCGAGCCGAACCCAGCTGACAGCCCACAACAACCGGCCACTACGCATGCAAAAGAACGGGGCTGGTGGACTCCTCTGGCCTACTTTTACTCGGCTACCCCACTGGGCCGAAGACACTACTGTGGGTAAACAAACTTGCCGCCTGGTGAAAAGTTCAAGACCGAATCTGCGCTTAATATATTAATATACTACATATTAATTTGGCCAGCAAGAACACAGAGAACAAGAGTAGAATTCAGACAACATGGATGGTCAATTTACCCCCCAAAAAAACAAACAAGAAATCTCGTGCCCAGAATTTCCACGCTGCAGAAACATGAAAAGAAAACTTCCAGGAATCGCCCATAACCTTCTGGAAAAGAAAACCTTTCGGCATTTGTGTCAAGTAATTGAATTTAAACATTAAAATATTAAAAAACTCCCCGAACCACATCACAGCCCCTTTACAGCAGACAGCCAAATTTCCATACTGACTAATCATCTATAATGAGTTACAAAGCAAAATTAAAGCAAAACCCTGACATGAAAGATCAAGTTCGGGAAGTAGTGATTCATTGACGACATTCAGGGATACAAATATAGGTGTCACATACTGTATCTACATAGAAATCATGCTAAAATATCTTATCGTTTATCATTTATGCAACTGAAGCAGGGCGGCGCTAAAATCAGTATTGGTGAGTAACACGGTCTTTAATGGTCTTGTCGGCTTATTTGATTTCTGGGGTGGGGGTGGGGGTTGGGGAGGAAAATGCTTTCTGGTGATGGAGCGTCTTTTTCTAAGAAAGTGGGGGCTTGTGGGAAATTCCGAGGAGACAGATTCAAGCGCCCCCCCCACCCTCTCCCATTGGCATCCCCGCTGAACTGACACAAGAGTCCCATGACAGCCATCGCTGCTTGGCTGAGAACTGCTGGGATACCTTGTGCGCAACAGAGAGACGTGTTCTTACCTTATCTAAGTAAGTAAGTGAACACAAAGCAGCTCAGCCCACTGTCAGTGTTGCCAGGTTCATCCACTAGCGCCTCCATTATGTTCTTCTTTGTGGTGGCATTCCTGACACAGAACTAGTGCATTATTTACAGCTCAGGCTATTCATAGCAGCCCGCAGGACGACCGCATTGCAGGAGTGCACGAGGAAGGGAAAGGACTTCTTTCTCTCCTCATGTATTAACTGTTAACCACTTCACGACTGTCCAAATCATCCCCTTTAAAAACAATCAGCTTGAGGGCTTCTTTTTGTACCCCCAGTCCGCCTTTCTTTTCACAATCAAGTGAGGAGACGATTTAATTGGCCCAGCAGCATCTAGAAGCTGATGCTTCCTTGTAGCAGCTGTGAAAGTTAGCTTCAGCACCGGGCTATGGGGTGTGAGCTTCGGATCTCATGACCACATGGTCTGACGACAGTTCTCATGGTTGTCATGGCCTGACGACAGTTCTCACACACGTTAACAGGACAGCCATCGGGCCTTTCTGGGCAACCTGTTCCGCGGTGAAGTTGTAAAATGCTTGAAAAATGTTGTCTGTGTCTAACCTGTAATTACTTTTATTAGAAAAAAGTCACATGAACTGTAAATGATTAAATAAAATGACTTTTAAAAGCATGTTGAAGAACTGTTCTCCGGAAGGGATATATGGGACTCATTTATATAGATGAGCACTCTGTTATATAGACTGTATATACTATATAACTGTACTTGTTTAGGCAACACTAGAAATGGTGCCTTGTTTTATGTACAAATTTGTCATATTAATATCCTGGAAAAATAAGCTATGTAATGGCATTAGAGCTTTGCGATACAGTCAGAAATAATAAAGAGGCTGCAATAAGTAACACTTTAAAATTTGTCCCTAGCTACAAAAACACAGGAAGCACACACAGCTGTTGCACATCTGTACTAATCTCCTCCTAAAATAAGCAAAACCAAACTTATAGCAGAAGAACCAGATCTTAAGCCTTTGATGTTTCAAGTTCATGAATTTAGGAGAAATAATTAAAATTATTGACATACAGTATCAGGGAGTCAAAACAATTCTTAAAAAATGCTGTCTCATATGTACATTCAGAGTTGTTAAGGGCAACCTTCAAAATGTAATTTAAATGGTCTGTAAGAACTAATTATTTTCATCTTTTATTTATTTTGAATGGTGTAAAGGTTGAATATAAAATATTTCTCTGTTGAGTCTTCTCTGATGTTTCTGCAGGTGTTGTTTTATTTGAAGGTCACGACACAGGTAGATAGTGCAACAATGAAATGTGTAGTTTTGTATACAAATGTGGTAAAGCTGTCCAACAAGCAGTTGTTCATCTGTAATTCATGGGCAATATAGGAGAGATCATATGAACACCCCATGAAAACATCATGATCTGGAGTTAATTTCAAAATAAATCCAAATTTAATTAGGTTTTACTTCATATGTTATAGCATTAAAAATGGTATTATAAAGTGTGTCAGTACCTGGATGGGAGACTCCTGGGAAAAACTAAGGTTGCTGCTGGAAGATGTGTTAGCAGGGGTTGCTCACCCTGCAGTCTGTGTGGGTCCTAATGCCCCAGTGTAGTGACAGGGACACTATAATGTAATAGGCGCCGTCTTTCAGTTGAGATGTAGAACCGAGTCATCTCTGTGGTCATTAAAAATCCCAGAAATTCCTCAAAAAGAGTAGAGGTGTAACCCCAGTGTCCTGGCCAAATTTCCCATTGGCCCTTACCAATCATGGCCTCCTAATAATCCCCCTCTATGAATTGGCTACATTACTCTGCTCTCCTCCCCACTGATAGCTGATAGTTCTGGTGCACTATGGCTGCACACTGGTGGTGGTGGTGGGGAGTCTCCATTACCTCTAAAGCACTTTGAGTGGAGTGTCCAGAAAAGCGCGATATGAGTGTAAGCAATTATTATTATTGTAACGCTTACGGCCGACAGGCGCTGTGTAAGAGCCGGCGTACCAGAGCGGGTGACGTCACCGCCCTTCCCTGTGATAGCAGGACCACAGCTACTGGGCTGTGGAGAGATCTCTCTTTGGCTCACGGGGCTAGGTCGCTGCAGAGAGACGCGGAAGTCCCGGGTTCGAGCCCCGGAGGGTGCAGGGGCCGACCTAATGCGGCAAGGGTGCCCGCTTGAGCCCCGTTGCGTTACATTGGTGTCAGAAGTGGGATGGGATAGCCCTTCGCCGGGGACGGTGATTTAAGCGGGGGAGAGTGTAACGCTTACGGCCGACAGGCGCTGTGTAAGAGCCGGCGTACCAGAGCGGGTGACGTCACCGCCCTTCCCTGTGATAGCAGGACCACAGCTACTGGGCTGTGGAGAGATCTCTCTTTAGCTCACGGGGCTAGGTCGCTGCAGAGAGACGCGGAAGTCCCGGGTTCGAGCCACCTATACTTTGGGCCGACCTAATGCGGCAAGGGCGCCTGCCTGAGCCCCCGTTGCGTTACATTGGTGTCAGAAGCGGGGCGGGATAGCCCTTCGCCGGGGACGGCGATTTAAGCGGGGGAGAGTGTAACGCTTACGGCCGACAAGCAGTGTGTAAGAGCCGGCGTACCAGAGCGGGTGACGTCACCGCCCTTCCCTGTGATAGCAGGACCACAGCTACTGGGCTGTGGAGAGATCTCTCTTTGGCTCACGGGGCTAGGTCGCTGCAGAGAGACGCGGAAGTCCCGGGTTCGAGCCCCGGAGGGTGCAGGGGCCGACCAGATGCGGCAAGGGCGCCCGCTTGAGCCCCCGTTGCGTTACATTATTATAATTATAAGTCCCCTACATTACAAATGATAGTTTCCCCCTACACAGCTAAATCAGAGAAGTATAGAGACAGGTAATACAAGTACTGATAATTAGACCAAAAAACAAAGATGAAGCAGAAACACAGATAGAAATCAAAGGAAAGACTCAATCTAAAAATTAAATTAGGATAAGAAAGGTTAATAAAAAAGAAGAAAGAGAGGCACCATTGCTCTCGGTTGTGATACTTACTGATATGATATGATACATTTTTAGAGACTGAAAGACATAGTTCGTGAATGCAGGTGAGAAAGTGTTGCTAAACACATTAAAGTTCTTGATAGAACCCTTCAGCAGATGTCTAATTCTTTCGAGTTTCACAAAGTGTCTTACTTCTTTGATTCAGTGCGCTGGATATACAGTACAGTGTACAGCAATGATCAGAACATTAGCTGTTTCTTTGTAGGTGGGTTCTACAGATAATACAAAACCCAAATAGCCTTCATCGATAACCTGCTTTGTTGGAGATCCTGTCTTGGATACTATTTTTACTGTGAAGCCACATTCTCTATTCCTGACATTAACTTTCTCTCTGCTTTACAAGCACGTCTCCATTTCTATAATCCCTGGCTGCCTATCTACAGTAGCCCTTGATATGTAATGCAACCAGCTTAGATAAGGCAACCCTTCAATGAGTAGAGAATCAAAATATGCCGAGAGACAGCAGATCGATGCGCATTCTTCTCATTTCAAATGTAACAAATATAACAAAATACACACTGGAGACATACGTTTACCATGATGAGCTTTTGAAAAGAATGTAAGCGTAAGACTCAGTGTGAACAAGTATTTCTAAAGCCAAGATGACTTCCCTTTTGGAGGAGCAGCACACATCGTTGAGCTTCCCCATTCAAGGCGTGTGCATACTGCCCAGCCCTGTGCTCCCCCCCTGCAGGACTCTCTGACAGAAACAATGGACACAATGTCTAACACACAAGGGGAAGGCTGATCTAATTAGTGATGTTGTAACAAACAAATAAGTTCTGGACCCCTGAGATGAGCAGAGCAACTGAGTTTATTGCATGCGAGGAACCATATATTCGGAATTGTTCAAAGATATACTGTAGGTACAAAGCTCCAGTTTACTGTATATAGCAAACTTCACCCGTTTCTGATGCAACTTGTTACCATGGTAAAGGAGGAGGTCACCTGTGTTTGGATATTCCCAAGACCTTGAACACTTTGAATGGTGTTCTTATCCTCCCATAGTTAGGGAGTCTTTATCTCGCACTTAGAATCTCTTATAAGTTAACTCCTTTCCCTGCCGTAACTCAAATGTGAAATCAAAGCAGGGAATAAAAGTCGAGTGTGGCACAGAGGATCGTTCCACTAGTATACAAACAAACCCTTGGCCCTTGCTCGCTCAAATCCATGCGATGTTTCCTTTTGCAGTATCCTCTGTTGTTCCACCATGAATTTCTTCTTTCTGAGCGCTGCTGCTTTTGTACTATCCATTAGCAATTACAACAACCTGCTGGCGACTGCAAGGCAACCTGCCTCTTGTCGTTGTGTGCCTGTGAGTTACCCACAGTGGAAATGGAGGCCCCTGCTTCATGTGCACATAAGGTTCATCGTTGGATAACAATGAATCACCATTTGTTCTTGTGGACCTCGGTCCCGAACATGAGACACCACAGGAAATGCAGGCGTCACCAGATGTATTCATGGGACAGCTCAGCAGCTGGGTCGGGTGTCTTTGTGATTCAGGAGACACAAAGCAAGACTTGGGCTGGGCTGGTGTCACAGGGGTCATTGATTTCTGTCAGTGGACTGTGTAACTAGAAGGGTGCTGGCAGCTTGCTTACAGCTGAACCCTGTGGCTTTGTGTGTTGGAACTTGGCCCATGCAAGCAGTGTGATCTTTATGGAACATGCTGCTAAGTTTGCTTTAGAAACCCTGTTTAACAGCACAGTTGTAAAGCTCTTGATCAAACAGGCCTGCTCTTGCTGTGGATGAATTGCAGAATGGGTCATGCTTATATCCATGATCTATAACTGTTACAGTACAGTACATCCTATTTAGGGTTACATTGAGCTGAACCTGTACGATTAATGGTTCTGTAGGACTGCAACCAGAGAGAGACAGACAGACACTGGGACAATATGCAAACTCCACACAGAGGGGTCCACAATCCAACCCAGGACCAAAGAGCTGCATGGAGCAAAACAAAGCAAGTTAAAAGAAATTAATACTGGACAGTTTTAAGAGTCACTGCAGTAACTCATCGTTTAAGGGTGCCTAGTTGGTTTAAGGAGTTGTGCTTCCTAAGTGTTGACATACTCTTATTTACAGTAAATGTATATCTCCATTAAATGTGCATGTCTTCATTAATTATGTAGGTTGTTTAATGTGGCTATTCTACAAATACAGGATGAAATCACACTGATGAGAAGAGGATGCCTCTTAATTTAAGATCTCCAAATGTGAGCAAAAAAACATGTGCTAAAAATATAACTAGTAAATATTTGGTTTGCACGACCATAATTGCCTGAAATACATGGCAAACTTCAGTGCAACCGGTCCTTCGTTATTCTTCGCATTTGAGATTTGTTGTGTTTCTGTTGTAATTTGCAGGAGCTGTGCAATCGAGAAGGACAGTGAGACCACTGCAGCTGAAGAGCTGATTTTACGAATCAGCTCACTGTACACATCTGCAGTGGACTATTGTGTACATCCCTCTGTCATTCTTTTTCCTACGTTTTCCGAGCAGCAGAAGCCGAAAGAGAAGATTTATGACATGGCCACAGGAATTTCTCCATCAAATGGCTTCAGTATGTTTTCTAACTGGGGAACATTGCTGATTTCGCAAGTATTAGTAGTTTAAAAATACCCTTTCTGTCACTTTTCACATACTCACGCAAGACTTGCCTGTGGTATTCTCTGAAATTCCCCCATGTTAACTGGAACTTATTTTGTTTCTTCTCTGCTTTTGTATTATTTTGGTTTTTCGACTTTAGCTGAAATACACAGGCCAGTTCTGTCACTGCTTCTTATTTTTAAATAACCCAAGACTTCCATTCCTGAGCTGTCAGGGGTCCACTTTTAGGAGACTTCAATAACACGATAAAACTAAGTATTCTAATAAGAAGAAAAATTATGAGATGGTGGAGCAAGTATTAAAATACTAATATAACTAATTTGTAATATAAAATATTGTCTAGCTTATTTAAGTCTATACATTTAGTGAATATTGGACTAGATATAATATGATCTGCTGTAAACACTAATGGCACTATTCGAAACCCTCAACACTCTTTCATAACACAATCTACTTTTATGATATAATCATGCAGATCCAGCCATTACTAATGTACTGGAAAGAAACAAATTAAATTAATTTTAATTGCCAGGAATGACCTTGCAAGCTTCAAAGTAGAAACAGAGTTTCTACTCTGCATTTTCTTTGAAGTGCACTCCTCTCTTAAACATCACGTACTGTAGACTGTCACAGACTGCTCCACTCCACCACTCTGCTCAGACATGCTGCTCTCTGGTCATTTGAAGAGAGCTGTTCAGTTTTAAAACGCATGATGTACAGAATAGCTTGTCGTCGCTTTTCCAAAAACAGTAGCGCGTGGAGAAGAAACAGCCTACTGTACGTGACAAAGGAGATACCTGCAAACTCCACACAGGACTGTGGAGTTGAACTCAGGACCATCACAGCAGTGTCCCACCTCAAAATATTCACTTTTTTTTCCCATTGGTTACACCATATTCATTATGTTTAAATTGAAATCACATAATTATTATTGCTCGTCTTGTTCTTAACAATATGGTTATTGTATTGCATTGCTCTTTTTGAAATTCATTTAAAAAAAACAGGCATGCATTAGAATCAATTAGAATCAATTTTCTTTCTCAGCATTCACTAGAATTTAGTATTGGATTTCGGATTCAATTAGGTTTTCTGCCTGTTTTTTTTTATTCCAGTGAAGAGCTGAATTGTCAGATTTCCCTGGCTTTTTTCAGCATAGTAAAAGTCAGCTTGTGTGGTCTTTTTATTGGCAACTGCTGGATTCACTCCCATTTTACACCACTGCTTTCTGTTTTTATATTTAACACATTTACAATGTAGGGGCAGAAGACAGCTGAGTGATGAGGAGTTTGTAGCTGACATCCTACTGCAGTTCAGCTGCACTTATCCATTAGTCAAACCGAATAAGCATTACAGTTCCACACAATACCACTATGGGCTTTACATCCTGCTCAATCCAGGGGCTGAAAAACTGTGTGCCTAAAAACGTCAGTTCCCCCCAAAAACATGGTGAACATAACTGGTGTTTTGGCCAATCGTCTTGCAATGACACTGAAAAATGTAGTGATGAAAGTGACTGACTGCTTGAGTGTGTGGAGCTGAGTGCTGAGTGTATGGGAGTAATTTCACACCAGCTCAGATATATGTACGTCTATATCATGCTGAAGATCCCCAGTGAGGTCAAACCAGCTGTCTGCTCTGCTTACTTTGATTAAATATAAACAGAATTAAAAGTCTCTCTAGATGGTTCTGCTTCGTAATGCTGTGAAATATTAATAAATATACCCTCATGATGAACAGCAATGTCTGCTCTTAAAAAGCAGGATAACTATAACAGTTTCACAGACGATATATACAGTATGCATGTGCATTTTCAAGGGTGTGCTCTCCCAGGATAGAGAGTCTGAGACTTGCCCCTAGAGCCTTCACACAAGAACGGTAGTGTCTGTAGACTACAGGTCATAACCATAGCTTTACAAACACATTCCTATTTTCCTATTTTAAAAAAAAGTAATTTGTGTTACTCATGCCATGGAATGTCCTTTACAGGATCCAGTACTTCGTTTTCAATTCGAGGATAAATTCATTCTTAGAGTGGTTTGTGTCCAAAGGAAGTGTGTTACAGATTTTAGTCAGGCTACATGGAAGAAAAAATAGACTTCAGATTCATTAGGGTTCTCTGTGGCTTAAGCTAAAGTTCCATAGAAACTGATGTCTGATTTCGTTCATGTTCCTGTGTGCTCTGTGCCCGACAGCACACAAACCCATCAGCGTAACGAAGTGGCACCGTCACCCACATGCCCACACTCTCCCGCTCCAGGGCAGCTGGAGCATCGAAGCAGGTCTGTCCAGCAGGGGGTCTGCCTTCCCTGGGTTCGCGGGTGAATGGTCACAGCCAAAGCTCTACAAACTCACAGTGTTGAAGACGTATGTTGTATTATTCATGCCATGGCATTCCACACATCTCTACAATCCAGTCTGTCTGATAGTGCAGCTTTTTCTGAAGACCGGCAACACCTGACAGTTACTGATCCATAAAGCCAGGACTCTGTTTAAATGAAGAGAGTGTTGGTCTCACAAAACATGCTCAGAAATGATCCCGTTAATGACTTAATTGAACACATTCCCTGCTGGACTGACTTTAGAGATGCACTGTACAGTATGTCCTCTTTCACCCGCTGGCCAGAGCTCTCCTGCAACAGAGTGCAGTATCCTGTCCCACAGGCACATTGTGAGGTACATAGAATGGTACACAGATGGACTCTCGGTATTGCTACAGAGAAAGGGAAGATGTTTTCAGACAAACCTGTTGAAGTATCTAAAAATATTAGCTCTCTGTGCAGTGTATTTCCTGCATGACCACTCATTCGCTGTACTACTGCATCCTTCCTTGATCACTAAACATTGCAATAAAACCCACTTGAATTCTGCATTTTTCATCAAGCAATCATTTTTGACTGGGACCCACCCACTGACGGACTACAAGCAAGTTCTCGTCTTAATTGCTACTCATTATTATTTTCTGTTGTGCTGGCTGGTTAGTCAAGCTATAGTATTAGTTGGAGCCACACTATAATGCATCTTCCTATTATTAAGCAACTGAACTGAAAAAGACTGAAAAGCCTATCCAAACTGTCTAATTAAATGCTGAAAAATAAATTATCATAACGTAATATGTTTTTATTTTTTAAAAAAAACTTTCAGTTTAAGGCTTTGGAGCCATTAGCCAAATTATACAATTGCCATTTACCAAAAAAGGAAACATTTGTCTTCTGAACCTTTTTGCTAAACAATAAGAGGCCTGTTTACATTGCAGTGGTATTCTTACTAATCTGTTTAGTTTTGCCTACCACCTTACAAAAATGGTAACATGTCATTTCGATGTTTTTTTGCTGTAAAGATCAGCCAAATGAGTCCTGAGCCAAACAGTATGACTAATTTTGATAGTTACAGAGAACTGTTAAAGCTGAGGAGGCCTTGGCCTAATTTCTCAATTGCTTTTTAAATTCCCTACAGATGCTGGCACCATTACACCCAGTCATTAATGCAAGCTTGAGCCGACAACACAAGTCCTGAACAGGTGTTTGGATACTGAACAGAACAGGACATCAGGAGAACCAAAGGATATGCTCCAAGATCGCTACCCAAAAAAGCCAGAAGAAGAAACATCCAGGATGAAAGCGTTAAGAAATATGTGCATCTGGAGGGATCCAGGTGAGTGTTGATCCAATTCAATCAAAGCGTTCCCAGTCATGCTTAAGAAAACCAGGGCACTGTCTAGGTGCACACTCGCTGGCCTCTTCAAGGGAATGGTCTCTCAGCGGCAGGGGAGATTACGGGGGGCGTGAGGAACAGGAGACAGGCTCCCACCTTCCTTAGAGGCCGAGATGGGATCTCAGGATCCAACTCTATTGGAAAGTGGTGGAACAGTCTCTGACACTGTACCTTAATCACAGCCTCACCTGAGGGCAGTCCTGGGTGGGATTGGGCTGTGATCATTTATCCTATCAGTTTCCTGGGATACAGTACAAGAGCCATCCTGTTCAGCACAACACTGGGGGTGAATATTACTTTGACCACTGCATGCGAATGTACACTACAAACACAGATGTGCATATACAGTAATATACCGTACATACTGTACGTATTGTTTTGGACGACACATGACCAATGTGTTCCCTGTTCAGTGGAACAGCCTGTGGCAGTTCTCGTTTTCCGAAAGCTCTGGACGTGCTGTGAGCAACCCCACCCTTTCTTCGGGATGGATTGGGAAAGGGGGTCAGAAGTGCTTAGGCTGGCCCCTGTCCCCCCATTTGAAGACACTTGGTCAACCTTTGCTTTTGTTTCAAAGACCCTCCCACACACAAATACAGACTGTACATGGGCGCACACAGACACCCTTAAGGATTGAAATCACCCCCCACACCCCAACACACATACAGCTCTGGCGGAAGAGTCCAAAGAAGAAAATGAAACTAACCCCCCCCCCCCCCCTCCACACAGAGCTCTGTTGGAAGAGTCCAACGAACAGAACGCGGCTCCCTTCCCCCCAGCTGCACTCTGCCGAAGAGCCTCGGGCGGCTGTGAAGTGCCGGGCCCGAGAGAACGCACATGGAGCCATGCTGAGGAGACCGCCCAGAGCTCGCATCCGAAGAGCAGGCACGTACCCCTCAGGACGCCAGCAGATTCATTTGATCACAATATTTACATATCTGTGCCGCTCTAGAACGGAGGCAGATGTCAGCTGTGACACTAAAAGCCTGAGACAGTGCGTAACCACGATGCTTCAGGAGAAACCCAGTGGAAATTCAGCACAGTGCACATTACTGATATCACTGACTTATCACAGGTTGTCAAGCTGTCAAATATTTCCAACAATTAATAAAATTATTCACAATTATTATAAATGCATCATTTCAATTTTTAAGTGTAATAATAAATAATATTGCAATTATATTGCAAAATATTCATTTTAAGATACTTAATACTAAAAACAGTTGCTGTTTTAGACTTTTTTTTACATTTTTTAGTATACTTGACACTATGTGGACATACTGTAGCACATACGGTGCCGTGCAAAAGTATTCTGATCCTTCTCGTGGGGCCTCATTTTGTAAAATAAATAATCAAGTACTTTTGTGCACCTAAATTAATTTAGGGTTTTCACAGCAATCCTAAAGCACGCTGAGTAAATCCAAACTCTCACATTTTGGCCTGACATCCCACACTATGTCTCTTGTGCTCTCAGCAGCTGTGCTTGGTGAACACCAGTCTTTATCGAGCTGACTCTAATTAGAATTAATTGGCATCTAGATGTTTAAGATACCTGACACTATCTATCTAGTGCTACAAAGGCCACAGAAGCTTGAACGCTCCAGACTAAAGATATGCTCTAATTATGAAATCTAACAAATCTAATTATGTTTTCATCACTCATCTCTATTGCCTGCCACTAAATGAAGCACTAATGATACGTGAAGTCACAACTGAATTAGTATTTTTTTAACTCAGTTGATGAACCTTTTGAATTCTTTCGGAGTTTAAAATAAAATGAAAAACGAACAACTTTGGATTTCGCACAGATGAAATTTTCAGTTTAATATTTGCAATGTTTAGAAACCTCCTTTATATCAAGTCACCGCATTGCAAAGAACTTTTATTCTGTGAAAATATCTTACAGCAAGAAACTTCGTCATGATAAAAACTAATTGACAGAAACAAGAAGGTCATTTAATAAACAGCAAAAATTCAATAGACTTAATGCTAATCTATTACATGTTAATAGAGTATGCTGTACAGGCAACTCAGAAAACATGTTGGCTTCTCTGTGTTTAATAGTATATTTTTTATTCAAAACTAATTTCACAGTCTGTTGATTAAAGGGTGTTAACCATTATTCCTGTCCAAAGTTCTCTTAATCTGAAAGTGTCAATGACATAATACTGTAACTTAAACTAGCCATTTTCGTCACACAGGGAACCAATACTATAGGTGAGGTGGAAGAGAGGCCTGTATCTAAAATACAAAAATGATATGAAACCATGACTAATCTTTGACAATAATGGTGTAATTGTCTGCTAGTTGACATCTACACAGTGCGACAACATAAGCAAGTGAAATGAACACAAAAGAAACTCAGCAACTGAAAAGGACTTTCAGAGGAACTTGACTTTGAAAGCTTTTCATAAACCAAACACATTCTTCCCTGTTTCCTCCTAAAAACACACGACATTATAAAACAATTCTTTCCATGTAAATTATAAGGTAAAATAATAAATACTCGAGACAAGCACTTCAGATTATCTTTAGGGAACCAATTTTCCAGTAATCTAAAGGGTGTTCTTATGATGTCTCAAACAGAAAGTTAAGTTATCCATTTAAAAACAAAAAGCTCTGACTGTAACTAAATAGACAAAAAGGAGTTTTGCACAGCAGTTGTCAGAAAGACATCAGAACTGTCGAAAATGCAGGAGAGGTAACACTCACTCCAGCCCAAGCCCCAGATGAAGAGATTGAACAAGTCACAGATTTTGCCTGTTCTAACAGCTGTTCAGATTACAGCTGTACTGAAGTTTTGGATGTGATTATTACTTTTTTTCACAAAAGATACCAGAATTGTGTCATAAATGTTGAAGAGAAGGGAAATTCACATAGTTGTTCTATCAGGTGTTTGTTAAACCAAGATAAATCCTAATTTCTCAGAGATGCTCTCTAACTCATCTGGCACAGAAAATCAGTTCATGGAAGTGGCTTACACTTAACAACGAGCCTGACTCTCCTCGTGTGGTAGAAGCAACAATGGCATCAACATTCAGACACGATTCCACTGATTTCAATAGATTATAAGCAGCATAGATCTGAAAAACCTGTTTGTCTGTTGACAGTGGTCCACAGAAAAGAGCTGTCTTTCCCGAATGTACATAAGAGAAATGTAATGGTGAAAACCTGGATTAATCCATGGGTGGCACAGTGGCTAGCACTGCGGTTTTGCAGTGCTGAGGCCCTGGGCTCAATTCTGGACCTGAGGAGCAACAGTATCTGTTTGGAGTCTGTATGTTCTCCCTGTGTTCGTGTGGGTTTTCTTTGGGTGCTCTGGTTTCCTCCCGCGGTCCAAAAACCAGCTGGTAGGTTGGTTGGCTTACGGGATAAGTGGCCCAGGTGTGGGTGTTTGTGTCTACAGAAGGTGTCTGTGTGCCCGGCAACGGACGAGTGTCCTGACCAGGGCGTACCCTGCCTTGTGCCTGTTTCTTGATCGGATTGGCTCTGGCATCCCCCGCCACACACTGAATTACGAAAGCGGAATGGTGGATTAAAGTATCTTATTGTTAACAAACAAAAGCAATTATCATAAAAAAAACATCTTTTTGGAATTTCACATGTACGATTGGCATACAAGCATTTCTCCATGAATTGCTAATCCCATCAGACTACTGGTTAATTAACTGGTTAATGTCCCATAATTAGGAATGAGAGATGAAACGTGATTGGCAAATGTTTCAGTACAGATACTGTATGTGAAGACCAGCATAATACGAAATACGAGAATAATATGCAGTATAGTACTTAAAATGCAGTATGGATCCAGTTCTGAAATTACAAACTACGCTGTAGTATATTTATGTGGATATGTTTGTCTCTGTTAAATAAACTGTCTTTCTTTGATGTGCATTTCAGATAGATTTACTGTTTTAAGCCCATTCATTAATTGTGAATCATAGTAGCACTGGAATTCATTACACAGGCTACATCTCTGCGTTTCATTAAGATGATTGACACCACATGTGCAAGGAGGATTTCAATATTAAATCTTTAAATCAGCAAAGAGGTATTGAGCAGTTGTGAATGTTATTTCAGTGTCCTCACAGAGGCTTTAGCAATGCTCCTCAGACACTGCAGTGTCCTTTTCTCTGATACTGAACACTTTAATACAATACACAGTACAAGTTCCGCTCTGTCACAGAGTGCAGCAGGTATCAATGCTTGTCATATCCACTAGAACACGTATTTACGACAGCGCCATCTCTTCCAGGGGTAAATCCTCCTTTCTTCTTTGTGCTGACCGTGAGACCAGCACTCCCACTACCATTCCACACTTATTTGCAATAGTAATGGGTTGACCATCCTTGCAGTTTAGTAGTCAAAGAACTTCAGAGACCTAGTCTTAAGAGAGTTTTGGTGATTCAGTTCGTGAATCAATCATATACTCATTGGTGCTCTTGTGTTCGAACTGATACATTTGACTGCTGGACTATCTGGATGTAAACACTGCAGAGGTGGACACAGCTGGAGAAGTCTATTAAATTTAAAGCCAACTGTGAGCATCTTCTGCTTTGAAAGTCTTCTTTTTCGCTGGGGGGTTGTGGGGCTGAAACGCTTCAATCGTGTGGTTTTAAAAAGGATTTTGTCTTCACACAGGCGGCATGAGCAGAGAGCAGGGCTTCGCTGACAGTGAGCCAGCTCCAAAAATATGAAGTGAAACACCAAGCCCAGGAAAAAAGGCAAGACGCAAACAGGTGTAAGAAATATTCTTCTTTTCACACTCGTTAACAAGGAAAAGAAAACTGCCGAGTGGCTCAGTCACTAAAGGTGGAGTTGGAGGGTGCAGACACTGCCTCTGCTCACAGACGTCAGGTGCCAAAGGGCTCTGGCAAGAGTGTGACAGATCTCCAACAGCGGTCTGGTCACACTGTGTTAGGAACGCAGGGGGGTTACATCTCGATTAGGGTTATTTCTCAAACTGAAAGTCTGCAGCTACAGCACAAACACATTGTATTGTTCTTACTACCAGCAGCTCAAATGATGGTAAGAATTCCAACTATTTCCTTTCCAAATGAGGGGAAGGCTTTCGATGTTGCGCATTGCATGGAGCTCTCCCAGAACGCAGGGAAAAGGCAGGACAATAGGAGGCCCACTGACAGAACAGGAGCACATGGTTCGGGATACCAGGAGGAAGAGAGACACAGCAGAAACTTTGATGTACAATGTGGGAAGAGGGATATAAGTAACAGAAATATGGAAAACATCAAGTTAGTTTTCCATATTACATTTAAACTGTCATCAAGTCTAAGGGGGAACAGTCACATCAAATTTTATCTGTTGAACCAACAATCTGCATTGTTTTTTTATTATAATACTGCAGTGTTGTATGGACTGATACTATTGCAGTTTCGGAATGCAGACCAAGTCAGTAGTAGATGCAATTATACATTGGCAGTGCATTTACTCCTATTCTCCAACAACAGAAACCCACACTCTGCATAAACAGAGAAAATACAGTACATGGTAAACAGCTGCCACATGAGAAGCAGGTGGTGTGGCACCCAGCATGTGAGGTCTGAACAGTGCATGATGTGGCATTTGAGCTGTTTGCCCATAATATCTCTAGGCTGAGGCATCACTGCATGGAGCTGCCAAGCTGGGAATTGTGGGAAGGATACGGTTCGGGAGTGGAGCAGCCTCCGATTGCTATAAAGACACCAGACAGCAAAGCAGAGATGAGTGCCAGGCATGAGTAACGGGAGTCCGACACGGCCTTTCAGAGCTCCACTGCTTGGTGGCTTGTGTTGATTGCCTCTAACCTCGTTAGAATTAGTATTCTTTGCCCTTATTTCCACGTCTGTCAAAGGTTTAAAGTGGCAGAGGGTGGTGGGGAGGAGAGTCAATGCCCCTCCAGGCTGGTGCCCCTCTCGTATCTCTCCAGAAACACGTGGAAGAGAGTGACTCACGCAGGACGCGATGAATAAAACACACAAGAGAAGCAAAAGTATGAGCAGGGCTTGGCTGCCCATTTGAGGATTTGATGATTGCAAGGGAATATTTGACTGCCTTTGCTTTATGGAATTGCTCTGGCCACCAGGATTATTTCATAGTTATCACCTAATTTCAGTTAGCAGCCGTCCAAGAAAGCATTAAGGAAAAAAAACACTTTTTGGAACTACTCAGACTTATAATAAAAACTAAATTTAAGTTTGAGTGCTGTATTGCCTTTTATTTTTTTAACCTCTTTTAAGGTGTTTAAGCATAAAAAAAGGTTAGAATGTGAAAAACTCAGGCACAAATTGTGAAATTCACAAACATAGTCAAACCAAAAAAACTTCTTGGTATGACTATTTTTGGGAATTTCACAATTTGTCTCCCAGCATTTCCACCATGCTCGCAATGTTTCCAGTAAGTATTTATAGACCTAGCACATCGATAGGTATTTGAGTGACTGTATGTCTGCCTGCTGCCTAATGCATGGAGAGTTTCTAAAGAGCAGCAATATCAGTATTCTACAAGAGAACCAAAAATACAGTGTGATTTACACCCTTATCAGGAGTTATGCAATGTCAGAACACGTGGCTTCAATGCAATCAATCAATCAATCAAAGTTTATTTATCCAAGGCACAACAATACAGCATGCAGCAGTAGTTGCTGGCAATGAAATGTCTTTTCTACGAGCTCACTGGGGCAGGGGGGTAAAAGTTGAAACCTACTGTCTTATACCACTTAAACATGGAAATCACGGGTATTTCCATTTGCAGTGTTTGCGCTGTACCTGTGTCTTGGTAGAATATCATAAAACCTGAGAGGATGAAGGAAGAAATGCACAAGAATAATTTCCTAGAAGGAAAGAGGAGAACGAGAGTAGATATACTGCTGCCTGTTGTCACACTTGGGAAGAATTAGCGTGAAAATATGTGATTTCAATTAAGTGAAGGACAGCTGCCCTTTATTGCCATGTGCAGTTTTACATTAAACAAAATGTACAGACAGAAATTAGAACTGCAGCCTTTATTTACAAATAAGGCTGGAGAACTGAGGCTCCCTAACTGTGGAACTGATCAAGAGAATTGTTTTATTAGCATTCCTAAGGGAATGTTTTGAACAGAGTGATCTCTCGACTGCAGTGCTGCAGGCTTGTTTATTCTCCCGCACAGATCAGAAGAAAGAAGTCCCGTTTTCCTCCATGATTTTATAGTTCTTGTGGAGACAGATCCGAGGCACCTGAGACCCCCAACACCAAATATTTGCACCTCTCACACGAGTCGAGCTGCACATTTACTGGGCCTGGGAGATATCTGCAAGTCTTCTACGTCTTTCAGTTGGTCATAATTTAAAGGTAAAAAAAGAAAGAGGTGCTTCTCAATTGGACTTTGAAGGTGCGACTTGAACCTGAGGGTTCTTTTAAGAGGGCTGCATCAGTGTGGAACCACTCTGAGAAAGATTACAATGTGGGCGATAAGGTGTGAGAGAGGTTCACTTTGAAGCCTTATTTTACTGGATTAGCTCATTATCACTGGACACAGCCAGAGAGTACAAAAATACAAGACAACGTCAACCCCAGGGTGTACCATAGGTCTGGAAACAAACAGGAATCCAAAAACAAGGAAAGCCCAGAAAACACAGCTAGTTCTCTCAGCAGCGTATACAAAGAAGTGTTACAGTGAACACACGATGAACCCATCACTTCCAAAGCACAGAGATCACCAGAAGCTCAGAGTACGCAGCATAACAAAAGAGCACGTTCAATTTGTTACCAAGCAGCACTGATGCCTATGCTGTCTGGAACTTCATCTAACCCCCATCCTGACTTCAGTATGAAGATGGGAAGAGAGAGCTGTTCGGAGACCTAGAATCCACAGTGGTAATATTATACTGGGAGCCATTAAAAACAGAACCAATGAGTACTGGAGCCAACAGCACTTGTTAAATGCCTCTCTGTACAGTTTCCAAAGCACATGCATCTGTGGTCTCTTGTAGCTGCTGAATGAGATCAGTGAATGACTGGGATTATTGTTAGTCACGACAAACGGCACGTTTTCCAGACAAAAAAGGCACAACTCTGCAACGCACCTCACATGAATCGCTAACAAAACCAGTAACGTAATAATTGTGCAGGAATATCTGGTTTATAAGCTGAAACACAAAAAATGAAAAATGAAAAATATTTGTTCAAACATGAACATGACTGCCTTTGACCATCGCACAACAGAAATCAGAAAATGATTAAAAAAAAATTATGATAGGTCTAGACGGTGTGGGGCCATAATGAATTTTACATATCACTCAAAAACATAATTATATTTTTAATTTGTGGCTTTAAAATGGTGTAGTCAATGCTATCTGTCAATGCTTGCGTCTGACCTGTTTCTGGACTGAACGCATCTACACATCTACTGCTACATCTGTTCTCTTTCTTTTTCCTTTCCCGTCTACAACCGTTTTTTGTGCAATATATGCCAGGGACCCGTGCAATACATTTATATTTATATCTATATTTACATCTATATTTATATTCATACAGTATGTGTGATACGATTTTTCTGCGTACTGTTCTGTTCTAGTTTGTTCTTTGTGTGTCCGGACTGTGAGTAACTCCTTTAGCGCACCCCTCACTGTACTGATTGTATTGTATGTATTGTACTATTATTATTATTATTGTATCATTCGTTACACAGTGGCTGTGTTGTCTGTGTAAAGCTGTGTTGCACTGCAATTTCCCTCACGGGATCAATAAAGTATCTATCTATCTATAACAAACGAATTCCATTTTGTTGACACTTGTGCCTCAGTAAAACATAATTTTGTGCTTGTTACTAAGAATATTCACAATTCCATTGTGCATGGCTTATTTACCTTGAGACCAGTAGCATGATGTGATAGGGAGAACAGGGACCTTACACTATATATTCATATCCTAGGCACAGGATTTATGCTGAGGTTCACAAAGTATAAAATTACCTAGTAGTTTTTGATCTATCAAAATGTGGTAAAAATAAACAATTTATTGTGAGCTAACGCATGCCCTGTGAAATGCAGAATTCATGCATTTTAAATGATATTGGGTCTTGAGAAGGAATAAATCAACACACTTAGGTTATAAACATAGAAATGCAAGAATGTTTTTTGATATTGCTTCATTTATATCTGTCACTGTATTAAGAGAGAGATATCATTATAATGAGCTAAAAGAAATAGGATGTATATGTCAGAATTATTCCTTCCAGTTGAAGCATTTGAAGAATGCACTTAATTGGCTGGGAGCATGTGTATTACACAGCAACTGTGACATGAACCGTGGAGTAAAAGCACTTTGGTAGCATGAAGATGAACTGTAAATATTGACATTCGGTGGATAATGCAGCAGTAGTCTCTTGCCTGTGGGGAATTTATTCAGTCATTTGTTCTCCACTTTCTTTCTGAGCTCATACACAGAAGAAATATCTCAGTGCAGACTTAAGTGTCTGCCCTTTAACCTTAACCTAATGTGGGATATTAAAAGCTTTAGGACTTTATGGATATTGGCACCGCTTGAATGAAACACAGAGTGCATCCTAAAACACAGGATTTTTTTTTTATCAGTTCAGAGTCAGCTGCCAGAATCAATAAACGATTACAGGGGTCTTAAAGAGGTCTTAATAATGTGGTACTAGCAAATCCTCCAGGGACAATTTTACAATCTGTTAGCCTACTTTCTACAGTAATTTTCCCAATGCAAACATCATGACAGCACAACCCAAACAGTCTGTGACTCCAACAGCTTTAAAGTTAAACTAAGATCTACGGTATGGTGTCAGCTTTGCTCCTGTGAGAGAGGAGCTGTGCACAACATTGGGCGTGCGACTCAGATGACAGGAGCCGATCTCTGGTTTCATACTCAACCAGAAACCATGGGGATTCCACTGTAGAAAGATCAGATAAAATATTGTTTTTCTTTAATTCCTATTGATACTGCCGTGACACGCGATGAAGATCACCCTAAGAACGAGTCTTTTTTTCTTCTTCTTCTTTTGAAAAGCTCGCATGCCGTCCCTCTTGCTGTCCCCCGCTCAGGATGTTGTGCTTCGTCTCATGCCTGTGCGCGTAGGAAAGAGATTTCCTCTGTGGGACAGGGCAGCCCTGTGCTCCAGATCATTTCTGCAGGGCTGGTCTCCTGCGGCCGCGGGGCTCCTCTCCTCTGATCGACAGATCGTTTTCATAACCACTTTTCTGAGGTCAGAGCCGAGTCTGCTCGCAGTCACGCAACCCGCCGCCGAGTGAGGTTTACTGTGCCACTACGACACGAGAGGGCCTTAAAGGCACAGGGGAAGTTTGCACCGTAGCCCTGGTGCTCCTTAGCGCTTTCTTTCCAAATTAGCCCCCTTTCTTTTTGCCTTTTTCCTTTCCCCATAAAAGTGTAATTAACGTTCTCTCTGTAAATATAGCACAATACATATTTGTTGTAGTGACTCAGCTGAGTGGGAGAGGTTTCAGTATTCAAAGGACAGAAGCGATTTCATAGTTCATATTCTGAAATGGTTAAACGTTTAAATGCTTCGCGATGAAGGAAATAAATTAGGAAATAAATTCATACCGGCACCTTCTGGTGGATGCCTTAGAGCTCAGTGCAGCAGATACATATTGTGCTCATTTTACAAAGTACTGAGAAAGCTCTGGGAGTAACGGAAGGATAAATACCAACGTTTTTCTCCCCCATGGCATGCAGGTGCAATGAGGGCCCTGCCTCGAAAAAAACAAAGCAGAACGCAAAATTCCCCATTTTTAGTTCCTTATTTGTGCTTTGTGTTTTGCAAGAAGACCAGAACTGATGCTGAAAAAGAACATATCCCTTCATCGAGTAAGCGCTGCTGGATGCCAGTGGCAGAATGCATTGGTAAACTTTCTTTAGTTCAGTGTGCTCTATGGGCAGCACCTACAGTACAGCAGATGAGAGCTTTGTGCCTGATGTTCTTGTTATTGGAGATACAAACATGTACTGTAGCAGATGTAAGACAGGAGGCTGGAAACAAAACACTGCAATGTACTGTAAATCCAGCAGCTCCACTGAAAACAACATCAAGATACAAATCCAAGGAAGTAGAGAAGTCCACCCCTCCCTTCTTAGGGCACCCTATCATCACACCAGAGCCTGGAGGTCTGATCGCTACAGTTTTCATTTACAGGGGATCTGTTGCTAACAGAAAGATGAGCCACTGATGTTCTTTGGGTTCTGACAGACAAAAGAAAACCTGTTACCTGTGCTGGCGTCAATTAAGAGGTCTGATTTTAAGGTTTTCCTCCTAGGCTGTAAATTAAGTGGAGCCAAAGAGAGGACAGTCTACCTAAAAGCTTCTTGCATACAGTACAGTATGTCAGGTATACAGTACCTTCACATAATTTAGCCTGAGCCAGTGTAGGCCTACTGTCCTTTACTCAGAAAACAACAGAAGATAGATACTAAACACCCAGCCTGTGCAATGTAAATCTAATCAAAGATTTAGTCTAGCCTTCATTAAATTTTAACTATGATTCTTAATTCATATGTGCATGCATTTTATATCCATTCGCTGATGTCATGCCCCTGTCTGCACTTCCATATATTAAAGAACAACGACAATTTAATTTCTGAATATAAACATGTTCATAAATAATTTAAATTTAGAATGAACAGCGATCAGAATAATTCTGGAAAATAAACCTCATCACAGAGGCACTGAGGTCAAGGTGAATAGTCGCTGTGACTTTTTAACCTGTAAATCAGAAAACATCTGTTTCGCAAATGCCTTCCCACAAGTTGCTTCTTGAAAAATCAAAGGTGGAGTGCCCAGCTAAAAACAAATCACCGCTTAATGAGGACATTAAAGTGATCAAGGCAAAAAGCAGCAGTTCTGACATGAAGTCATTGCATACCGTTAGGGCTTGAATATCAACTCGCTCACCGGCACCACATAACCAACTACTGCAGGTAAACAGCAGATTTCTGCAGAATAAAAAGTGAAGCAAGGAGCGCCTCTTTGCCCAGAGGCCTGTGGGAGTATAGAAAAAGGTACCCAGCCATGTTATTGAAGCAAATAACATGACGTCTTTCACAACAAAGCTGGACGAGCTCCTCAGAGCAATGAGCTCCTACCTACCGAAAGGACCAGATGGGCCCATTGGCCTTCTCCTGTTCACAACCTTTCTTACTGCATATCCCAATGTGACTGTGCTCCCCGGCTCACTCTGTGAATGTACTGAACTAGGGAAGATCCGCCTTCGAAGACCAGACCTTTCAGTGCAGGCCAGGCTGATGTGACACAATAAGGACAGTGTGAAACATCAAGACCACGACACAGACTCTTCGGGAACTGATGCACTTTTGATGCTACAGTACTGTATGCGTTGCCCATCTCCTGCTCCACTGACCTTTATCTGTGAGCTACTGAAAAACCCACGGGAAATGTTATTTCTAAAACCCTGTAAAGAACGCTCCTCGCAGATGAAGAAAGCTCCACAGCTCAAGTGGTGTTAAGTCATACTTAATGAATCCAGTGGATCAGCTCTTAGCTTTGTCAGACCCCATTACTGGATAAGCATCAGTAATGGCAGCAGGTACTTTAAAAGCTGCTGGGGGCTGGTTGGTGGTGTTGCAGCAGCAGCCTCACGGGATCATGGGTCTCAGCTCAGATCCATGGGAATGCAGGCAGGAGGAGTGCTGCTGCAACCACATCCTTCATAAATCCTTTCCAATGCTGCTTAGGGGTCATTTGGGTCGAAGAGTGTGTCGAGTTTTTGAAAAACTTACAAGAATCCAACTGCTTATTTTCTTCATTCGGCTGTAAATTGTCGCAGATATTGGTGAAACGGTCCCTAGAAATGCATCGCGTGACTGAAGAAAGGAAGGCGATGCCAATGTATTAATACTTACTTTGTCATTTCAGTTCATTTTGTCTGACAAACACTAGACACACTGTTCACACGAAATGACTCACAAGACTGAGGCAGATTATGGTTTCCATCCAGCCATCTTCAGGAAGCAGCGTATTCCTAATATGTGTCGCAGCAACCCAGAATCTCTCCTCCTTTTACAACACAAAATCCTCATTTTTGCTAACCCCTGCCTTCAATGTGCCTAAATGATTGTTTAACACTTGCTCAGATGTGGTTTTCTGAGAGGTCCAGAAAGCTGTCAAGATTTATTTCACTGATGTAAATGAAATTCAAGCTGTTCCTCATAAATAATACAGGAGACTGACCAGCTTGGGTTAAAACAGAACTACAAAGTCTTGGAAAACGTGTGCTGTCTGTACTTGACATGTACACACAGCCCCAAAGACAGAACATCATCACCACCGCTGCTGTCACGACCTGATCTTGACAGCACGCATGGATCATTTTGCACATGAATACTCCTGAGGGACACGTTGAATGTTGTGAGCTTCGGCAGGCATCTTGGCTTTTGATATACATTACCGCCAGAGAAAACAAATGCCTATAGAGACACCCAGTTCAAGCTCAAGTCACAGAAGGAAGAACAGATTAGGAAAACAATAAACCTCAGAGGCTGTCGCTACATTATAATTACATTGTTTTAACATGACATCTGAGGATAATATTACTGATACCGTCTTCCTACAGTAGTATGCATAAGATTTTCACACAAGCCACATATAAATAAGCAGCGTGCTGTAAGTCTTGATTACACATACCATTACACAGCCATTTAATTAGGAATGGGATTAAATACATGGTGTTTTTGAAATGTGTGATTAAAGTGACAAAAGTACATATATAAATCAAGCCAGAGATTACTTTTCATATTGTATATGCAATGCTGTGTGCTCAAAGGACGGGAGATTCAATATTTAGTTTATAATTCCAATATCAAGAATTTTTTTTAATCCATCCATCCAGCTCAGCTTTCACAAACCAGATGTGAGCTGGTTCTCCTTTTGGTTTTTTTCGTTGCATCTGAACATGCAGTGATCTTTATGTTCTTTTAATGTTAAATCAATTCATTCCTGCCTGATTTAAAAAAAACACATGCTGTTGCTATAATGTGATGTCAATCTAACTGACAGATTCGGTTTAAACTAGTGTGACGTCACTCAAAGGCCTTTTCAAATATATTTTGCCTGTATATACAAAAGACGCACATTTCATTAATGAAAGCAGTTAAAAATTCGAAACCTTTCCCTTCTAGCATAAATTATGTTTGATGTCAGTTTGTTAGCAACTTAAAAATATATAATTAAATTCAAAATTCCTACTGTGCCAGAAATCATTATCCTTTTGAGAGTACTTCAGAATAAAGGCTGTTAGGTCAAGTGCACAGCTAGGTCTTAAATGTTTTTCTTTTTATGTGAACATATGTAAAAAATATTCAATGTTACAAAGAATAACCAATCATTTGTACATAACACCCAATATGAGATTACATTCTGATCTCTTTATAATAGAGACCAGAATATTTCCACTATACCCTGGTATCTTGTACACGTACAATACACACACAGTGTCCTGTTTTCATGTGGTAAAAACTAGAATGGAAAAAAGGTGCTGTGTACTTACAGGATGTGAAAAATATGTTCAATGCACACAAAGAAGAGCAGTTTCCTTGACTGCAGAGCATGGAACATAAGAGGGAGTAGATGTGTCTCGCTGAATGAATCATGAAAATTGAGCAGTTTAATGTCAGATCATCTGCTAAGTTTCACGGGCAATATAATGGCTATACTCTGTGACCTGTTTGTATTCTCATGGACATGGAAAAGGTTGGCAGGTATCTGGAAAGAGCTGCTCAGCAGTACTGCTGAACTTGATTCCCTGCCTTCCTTCGAGAAACAGCTGGAGGAGATCCTTCGATCAGTACAAGAGGCACTTCTTCACACTAATAGGTTCTGGGGGTCTGGAACAAGTTAGACATACTTCAAATAATGGCTGGACGAGTTCCTCCAAACAGGACAAGGGACATGTCTTTACCCAAAGAGTTGTGGGAGTATGGAACAAGCTACCCAGCCATGTTGTCGAAGCCAGTGCCCAGGTTTTATTTCAAGGAACATCTGGATGAGATCCTTGGATCTTTTAACTACCAGCTACCAAATCGGCAGGGTACCCTTCTTTCATTCTGATGTTCTCAAAGGACTCAAAAGAGAGAAGCAAGAAGAAGGAACCCCCTCTGAGGGGTTACTTTCCTAGGTGGGTCATCAAGGGATACTAATTCTCTGTCAGAGCGGGTGAGCTGGAGCTGCAGCCAGCACAGACATGACCATGCTGTCCTGTAAACAGACACGCAGTACAGCACGTGTACATGTCAAAGCAAAGACACAGTGGCACACAAGAGCAGATTCACGGGCGGCCAAGGCAGGGCCCTCAAGGCAGGGTGGTGAGGGGAAGGAGAAGGAGCAGGGCAACCGAACGAGAGGGCAGGGCAGTACAGAGCGAGGCAGAACTGGCTGGTCGGCTGGGACCTGTTATTCATGGCTCTGTAATGAAAGAAAGCAGTTCAGCAGGAAGGTGTGAACGGCAGGAGGAGTTCTTTTTCAAAACATTTCTCAGGAAAAAATACATTTGACAACATCTTCAAGCTTCCTTCGCAGGTGGAAGGCAGTAATTCACTTGTGAATAAACCGTATATGATATAGCGCCTTTTATCTATCCATCCACTCTACACCCTTGTGAACAGAGACGGGCAAAAACTGACAAGCTAACACTTGCTACACTACATTAGATTTCATTAATTACAGTGCAAAGGAATCAGATAAAGTCTTTCTTAGAGTGAGAAAGGCCCATTTCAAAGCCATTAGGATTGTAACATGCTGGGTTTTAAGTCAACTGCCGCAGCACTGAGTCACAGTAGCACCTGTATTTGCAAAAGATCATTCTGTAATTGTAGGAAACTGTAGGATCTAAATGCACTGCACAACTGAAATATACAGTGCCTGTCACAAGAGGCATACAATATTGTATAATGACAGCCTGTCTCAATGTTTTAATTGTTTTAAAGTACTCGTAGTCCAGGTCTAGTTTCCCAGAATAAAACATTACACATCACAAGCAGAAGGAATCTAAAACTATTTTATAGGCTTTGTTCTTAAACTTTCAAGAGGAACATTCGAGGAGAATTTATGTGTTTTTCAAAGTATTTTCCCCATCTACAATTCCCAAGAAGGGGAATTTGGGAATTCAAGTATTCTGACTCATACTCTCTTGAATTTAAATTCCCCTAGGAGAACACATCTGAATCCATATCTCTGACACTTAATTAACATATCTCTGTGCCTCGTGCCGAATTCCCGTGAAGCACTGATTTCCTGCTCTTAAAAGTATCAGACGTGTTCACCTGGTCAGGTGGGAATGGGAACCAGAGAGAGGTGTCTCCTTCGTCCCTGGACGTTCAAGAAGGTAAAAAGAGGCAGGACGGATCAGGTGAAAGGGTCCAGCGCTCTGGACAAGGGCAGGGCCTCTGTGACATGCCTGTCACTCCCTCGTCCTGCGGCCACTCTTGCTGCCCTTGTCCCAGGACTGGGTCGGTGTAGCCCCGCGCACTCGGGATCCGCTGGATCAGACAGTTCATAACTCGTCGCTTGGTCAGCCTGAGGTTTCACTGTGTTGCATCGCTAGAGAAAATTTGGTTCCACTGCAGGTGACTCAGTCCGGCCTCCAGCATCCCGAAGGCACAAAGACACCGGTCTCCTGAGAAGCAGGACCGGGTTTCTTTCTGTTTCATTTTTGGTCTTCCACACGGTTGGCATTCAACAGGTTACATCTGTTCTTCAGATGGTGCACAATCAATTCTCACTAACGAGGTGATCTACTTCTGCAATGATCAAAGTACACCTGAGTGCATCATGGGCTACCGTGAAGGACCAACAAATCAAAACAGCAGCAAAAAACATTTAGCTGCATCCAAAATCGGAATACTTTCTTTTTCTAAAGACATACTGTACATGCATGGATTGATAAATCTCAAGTTTTACTCAATATATCTTGCATAATCATTGTGCAATTCTCAAAAAGTAATAGATCATCTGGATCCGATGAGGACTGAGTTTTACTGTGTTTTGCTCCACATACAGTAAGTGACCCCTTTAATAGTGAGCAGCAAGACTGCTTTTTTTCTTGTAAGGTGTTCGGTGCACAACCAGAGGCCACTACCCTTGACATACAGTATGATTCACTGCCTGCATGAAAAACTTGCTGTGTAAAGAAAAACAGCCCATATAAACCTTCCTCATAATAAAAAGCCACTGAAATTATTATTGACAGAGGATTTTTGTTCTTCTGTTAAAAAAAAAAGAAAAAAAGGCTTTTGGAAAAAAAATATAAACTAGTGGTACATAAAACAATCATAAAAACAAGAGTTAGAAAGGCGTTGTATTTACGGTAAAATGTATGTGCGGTTTTCATCTGATATCTGAAAGTATTGCATCGAAAGATTATCATGGTTGTATCTGACAGAACACAGCTTTGTGCTAAACAGATTTCTAACATATTGGGGTCATTTTATCAGAGTTTACACAACATTGCGTGAGAACAGATTGGTATCCTGTAGATCCAATTTCCCACAAACAGAGAAACAGCAGCTTTCTGAATGTTTTCTTTGAGCAGATGATAAAGTTGCAGACAAGCTGCTTTTTTCAGTAATGTGTATGATGTGACTTCAAAAGGCACCATGACTTTGAGTTGATGTAATTACAGTCTTTTTTAGCTTTTTTGCTTACTTAAGTCAAATGCATTGATCTGCAAAGCCATTCTCTGCAATTAAAGGAATGCTATTTCTGCCCAGTTAAAAAGAAAAATTAACTTGATGCTTTTAATAAACATGATTAAGATTGAGAGGGTAGAGTGAATGTTTTATCTTAATGTTATATGCCCATCAAACTCAGAAAGCACTACACTGTTAATATTTGTTTCATGAAAGGCATTTCGGTTGCCTTTCTACCAGAATTATGATGTAACCATGAATCTTGCATACAGAGAAGAATTGCAAGATTAACACATACAGTATTTTGTCTGTGGAAGGTATTTCACCAGTTTCTAAAAGTTCGTATAACACCGTATGCGAACAACACAAACACAATCTCAAACATAATCCTACAGTACATGTTGTGAACCCCCCCCAACCAAAACAAAGCAGTTTTCCAACGTTCGCTTATTCACAGTTGTCACGATTCTTTCCAAACATGTGCACTACTTGTGGTGCCACAGAATAAGCACGTAAAAGCACGAGAAACAAGCAATTAATGTCTGAGCATAAATTATGGTCAGTGGAAACAGGAATGGGAAGCACGGATATGAATGTTCTCGGAAAAGGCGTAAGTGCATTTAAAACCTCCTCTTGCACAGCCTCCAGAAGCCAAATGCTTCGTTTTCAAACCACTTAGGCTGTACGGTTTATTCTTTGGATGCACGGTGAAAGGCCTTGCCCGATCCTGATTGGAATAATGCATATTTAAATCAGGCTATCTGATGAAAATGAGCACGTTGGCGTTACCAGGGAAAATGGAATTTCCCTGTTCCGCACGCAAGCTAGAGGGAGCTTGGCCAAAGGAGGCTTTGCAGCTGCTGAATGTCGATATAACATTCTGTCCTTTTGGAGAGCAAGTCAAATATGATACTTGAGGCAAAATAAACAGTACTCAGCAGTAAATTCTTTATTTGTGCACCGCTTACAGTCTTTCAGTGGTAAAACCTGAGGCAGACCGACGACAGCACCCTGCTCAGCAGAAATGTTACCCTCTGAGTATACTGTCTGTAAAAAAATTAATGATGCTCAGACAATCAGAATGGAAACAAACTGTCCTTTCAAAAAATCCATTCAACACAACCCCATGGAAAACAGAAACAATTCTCTAGCCTCACACTCTGAGGGAATGAAAGAAACAATCTGATTGGGAAGGGTTTTGGAGAGGAAAACTGACCATAGTTTAAGGATTACTCCCCTGACTGAAAGGCAGCCTGGGAGTTAACAGAATAAACAGTTTCTCGAACTGAAATACTTCTCCTCCTGATTCTCACTTTGATCACTCTCGGACTAAATCCATTCTTTCTAGAAGGCAGAAGTGCTCTTTGCAAGGAAGGTGGAAACCGCTTAGTGCACTAAATATAGTGATGGTTGCATCTTTTTCAGGAATTTCATCTTACTAAAAGAAATCTTGTACTGTTGCTTACGGTCCTATGACACTGTTCCCTCTTCTCAGCTCCTGGCTAAGGCTGGGACTCACCAGCCCAGGATAAACAAAACGCTAAGCTCTCTCGTGAAACAGGTCACATGCGGTACTGGCGCTTTCATTTCTTGGCTTCAATGTGTCTCAGGTTTTATGCATTCATTCATACTCATGTTATTAATTTTGTGATGATATTTTTATGTAAGTTTTTTTTCATTTTGTTGACAGAAATCATGACGTGCCCATCGTCCCTTAACATCATATTTCAGCCCCAAGTCACTCTGCGTCTGCTGCAAATAAAACTGTCAGTGTGTCGGCCACAATAAATTGCCTGTGCACGTTTCACCCTGATAGAGGCAGGAAGCGAAAATGGAATTAATTAAATGTTAAAAAATAAAAGGTCACCGGAGGAGGGGTACTTTTATGCCATGCTAACCAATCTTATTATAATGACGCATTTACAATAAAATCTAGAGTTTCATTCAGAAATAAAATTACGATAAATTGCAACTTCACACGATATTTCTTTACAGCCGTCCTTGACTGACACTTCTAAAAGTGTAGAAAGCACCAATAAAAATCTCACTGAAGTTGCCCTGTGGTGCAGCACTATCCTGCAGCGGGTACACCGAGCTAAGAAAAAAAAAAACAATCATTAGCAAGAGTAAGCGTGCCCCTTGAAGAATTTAATTATACCGGGAAATAAAACAACATTCAAACAAACAGCCTCAATTCACTAACACCACAGCACTGAAGGCTCCATAGCTAGAGTCGCTACTGCAGGTAACTGCAATGTGCTGCAATTTACTGTGTACACCTATTCAGGTCCTCATATCCAAAGTGAAAATGAAGATTGTGAACCAGACAAGGCCAGTGCTCCCCCTAGCTTCAACATCAGTGAAACCAAACTTCAGCTCACAGACCACTAATGATCTAGAATTAGCTTTCCTTCAATTGGGTTAATCGGACACATCTGGAATGGGGCTTGTAGAAAGTAAAAATTGGAACAGCGGTGCTTTGGAAGCTAAAAGGAACGTTTAACTGAAAAGACGTGTATCCAACATACCGTTTTAAGAAAAGGTATACCGTCTCAAATCTGTTACAAATAACCACTTTTGGTATTATTCTAGAAAAATCAGATCCCTGGGAAATCCAGGAAAAAGCTTGTCATTATTTTAATTTCTGTTATTTTCATACAGGGAGAATCACCGCTACTGTAAGCTGGTAACTGTATCTCTCGTCTGTCATCTGTTCGTACGGGCCTGATTCTTAACAGGGCACATACAGTACATGTTATTTCCTTCATCACAAATCCACACATTGTAAAAAAATATTCTTAACACCGTTAATTAAACACAGTAATGCTCCTTGAGGGTCATAGAAAAGATCTTGCCTTTTATTTCATGGATATGATTCTTTATTAAACAGAACAGTAACAACAACACAAAAAAAACACCATAGGCAAAAATAGCTTTTTTTTTCCCCCTTGAAATAGAAACTTGGTTTTAACCATCAACACTTCAAAGGCATTCCACAGTGTGCAGCCCAGCCGGCGGATTCTACATGATGTCATTAAAAAACCTTGTAGTCGGTCTTCAGACCTAACAGCGTTAAAGTCTCCATGGCGTTATTTACAGTAGAATACTTAAGGCGTACCTTCTTTCTTCTGTACTACAAATTGTGCCTCGGGGGTCATATGGTTTGCCAGAAAGCAGTCACGCAATGCTCCAAAAGCATAACTGGAGCATTCATTACCCATAACTGTCCTCTGCCACTTTTCTGCGAGGGCAATTACTCCCGTATGTGCTTGGATCGCTCAGCTTGCTATGATCTTCTTAACTGCCTTTTTTTTTTATTCAGACGAAATGTATTTTGTCATGTTCACTCACACAGCAATAAACCAAATCAACACAGTCAAAACAGCCGCTGTGCTCGGAGTAGGGAGCAGCTCTATGTTCCAGGAAGAGGCACCATCCCCTGTTCTCAACAGACACTGTCTTAGAGACTTTTTTTCCCTTCCTTGGCAATGCTGTTTCCTCGCCCTCAAAAACGTAAACTCTAGGACGTTTTTTTTTTCTTCCAAATATCAAGCAATAAATATGCGCTGGGGGTTTTATAAGCTCCCTTTTAAACTAGAAGCTGTTTTATTTATATTTTCCAATAATGTCAAAATGAACGCGGTAGTTAATTTTATGATTCAATTGGGCATACATGTTTATGATGCTGTTTTGACCTGACATCGTTATATTGAGATTAAGATGGGCACATCCCATGAAACCTGAGTGTGTAAAATGCAATGTTTTTTACTTTCCCCTTCACACCTAGTCGTTTTTTTTTAAGCTATCACATTTAGCACGGCGTCCTGGATGCCTGCGTATTCGAATGCGTTGTGGGATATCAGGGATTTCCACATTTAAGTCATTACAAGAACAAAATGAGGCTGGGTAGCTCTTCGCCGAGAGTCCCGCGCGGTTTCCTCCAGTGAACCGACACTGTCAACAAATGGCAACCGCGCGAGGCGCCTGGGCACTCAGAGCACGAGCTACAATTCACAATCTGGCTCATCCTATCACCTCAACGAAAACCTGATTTTAACAGATAGCTCTTTATCACAGCGAACAGGCACATAATCTAGTCTTCCCAGTGCACGCGTAAAATCCTTTTTTTTTTAATTTCCTGAAATCAATCCATGTCATTAAGAAATGTTTCCCCCTGTGTCTTCAGGTGACAGATCTCTCCAGCATAATCCTGACGGGTCTTAATGTGCATATTTTATTACGTGTTTTCAGGTGCAAACAGCAAGGTGGAAGAGAATGAAAGAGAATACAAAAACCATACATACAGTACGTGCAGTATACACACCAGTGTGCAGACTTACCAAGGACAGTAAAGGAATAAGGTTACTGAAGTATTTAGCACAATTATTGGAAAAACACATTTTGAAGGTCCTGTTTGGTAAATGCAGGTAGAAGCTCTGATACTGAACTTTTGAAATAAACCAGAAATTCTAACAATCTGAGTTATCAAGACATTTCAGTTTACTTTTATTACTGAAGACACTTTACCTACTGAGATATTACACAAAGCCACAAAGACCCTACTTTCTGAAATGAAAAAAAGAGTCGGTCTGCCAGTGGCAATCAGATTGTTAAGGATGAAATTACCAGCCGCTCATTCTCCGACATGTGGAGGGGGTTACTTGTGGTGAATTAAGTAGACACTGCAGTACTCATAAAATAACTCAAACCAAAGCATTCAAGATGGCTATAAACACATAAGGAAACAAACATCTTAAAGAAGAAAGACCTCATGCCATTTTAAGGGGAATCAAATTAAATGTCTAGGGGGCAGATCTTCATATCTGGTCTTCGTACTGAGCCTCAGAAAAGGGAAGTTTCGTTATTGCTGTTTGCGCAAGTGTTACAAAGTGACACTTCAGTATTGAGCAAGACCGCCCCGAGTACCCCTATTAGGAGTCTGAAATACATTTAGAAAATACATTTAAAAAAAGATTAGAAACAACGCACTGGCTTTGTGGCAGGGTGGAAATACCTGCGGTGTTTACTGTGCTCCAGGGAAACGCACGGCAGTGTGCCTTTCGCTAGTTTCAGACCATCTCCGTGCTCTCGGTCCAGGCGGTAGAGAAAATATGGATTCAGGCTCAGCCCTGAAGAGGCCAGCCGAATTAATTCCTGCCTCTGACACGCCGATGATGGACTGTTTATGATTAATACTGTAACGCTACGGGGGCTCAGGCGGGCGCCCTTGCCGCATCTGGTCGGCCCCTGCACCGTCCGGGGCTCGAACCCGGGACTTCCGCGTCTCTCTGCAGCGACCTAGCCCCGTGAGCCAAAGAGAGATCTCTCTACAGCCCAGTAGCTGTGGTCCTGCTATCACAGGGAAGGGCGGTGACGTCACCCGCTCTGGTACGCCGGCTCTTACACACACTGCTTGTCGGCCGTAAGCGTTACACTCTCCCCCGCTTAAATCGCCGTCCCCGGCGAAGGGCTATCCCGCCCCGCTTCTGACACCAATGTAACGCAACGGGGGCTCAGGCGGGCGCCCTTGCCGCATCTGGTCGGCCCCATCCCGACTGGAGGCTCGAACCCGGGACTTCCGCGTCTCTCTGCAGCGACCTAGCCCCGTGAGCCAAAGAGAGATCTCTCCACAGCCCAGTAGCTGTGGTCCTGCTATCACAGGGAAGGGCGGTGACGTCACCCGCTCTGGTACGCCGGCTCTTACACAGCGCCTGTCGGCCATAAGCGTTACACTCTCCCCCGCTTAAATCGCCGTCCCCGGCGAAGGGCTATCCCATCCCACTTCTGACACCAATGTAACGCAACGGGGGCTCCGGCGGGCGCCCTTGCCGCATCTGGTCGGCCCCATCCCGACTGGAGGCTCGAACCCGGGACTTCCGCGTCTCTCTGCAGCGACCTAGCCCCGTGAGCCAAAGAGAGATCTCTCCACAGCCCAGTAGCTGTGGTCCTGCTATCACAGGGAAGGGCGGTGACGTCACCCGCTCTGGTACGCCGGCTCTTACACACACTGCTTGTCGGCCGTAAGCGTTACAATACGTTTCTAACTGAATTTAAATTGAGTCAACTGGTGTATTAAGTAAAATGCAATGTAAGAGTTTAATTCCACATGAAAAGTAAAATAAGAAGGAAAAGTGTGGAATTAAAAGCCTACTGTACTTGTCCCTTTGCAGACAGCGGAAGCGGACGCAGCTCCACACTCGAACCCCTTCAGGACGGCGCCTGGCTGCCGGTGAAGGAGGAGGAGGTTTTGGATTAACAACATCGTTTATTCTTGTCCGCAACAGATGCGCTGCCGACACTGGGCTCGCTTCTCGAACTCATGGTTAATTTCCAAGTAGTTTGCACAGAAGATGTGATCTTGGCTATTTATATTTTCAGTCCACGCGTGTGGATTCCCAAACGATACAACAACTAAGCTCAGATCCGCACAGAAGCCAAGTGGAAGCCACAACCCACTGAATGTACGCGCTACGGGGCCAGTTCCGCCGGTGAGGTTAATTTTGCTCCGAGCCATCCGTTGGATGTGATGTTGTTGCACATCATTGTGTCTGTCCCACCGTCAGCTGGAACTGGATCGTCCTACTCTGGCCTTGCTGCATTGATGATGCAGATTTCACCAATGGGCTACTGGACCAACAGTAAATGAATGAAACGGGGGTAAAACATTTAACACTGTTAAACACTGTAATTAGTCAAATTAAACTAATTTAACACTGACATACAGTATGTAAAGGGCCAGTAGCTGAAAAGACATTTGTATTCATCATCAGTCACACCCTAGTCATCTATGATTTGGCATGACCTCCAATCAGCATATACCGTAGTGAAGCAATGGTACAATTTGTAATCAACACCTTGCAAATTGCATTTTAACTACTTTTATCTTGAAGGCTTGAATTTCGTATCCATTTAAAACTGAGGGAGAGCACGAGGTTTGGCATCCTACGGGACAGAGGAACGCATTTGTTTCTTATAAGCAAATCTGAGTCTTCTTCCTCTTTAAAAAATTATTATATTTAAAATTTTTAATTTGAAGCACTGTTGAAAGTTACTCCCATTCAACATTTTTATATTTAGATCCTCCTAGTGTTCAAATTTTTACTGTACAATTGGCTGGATGTGGATCTTAGCCGAAGATGTGCACATGCTTTTGGAGCACATGAGAAGTTAAAGGAGACACTTTATCAAGCAGTCCTTTGTGAACAGGACTTGCACAAAAGGAAGAAGGATCTGATAAGCAATTGCACCAGACGTGAATCATCATCATCTAGAAGAGTCAGTGGACAGTCAGGTTGTTTGCTGAGCTCTCTGAAATGCTAGACCTCTGCTACTCAGGTTCCGCAGTGTTTCATCTAAATGGCCCAGCAGCTCTCATACAGTATGTAGTCAGAAACTCTGTGAAAAGTTTAATGGAAAATTCATTTTAATCATATCTAGTTACCCCAGTTTACTATACTGGTCTTTTCTGGTACAAAGTCAAATTAAAGAAAAGTTTTTAAACTTTGCTTTCAGTATACGGTAATGATTAAAACTTACTCTGTCCACTGAGTCAAAAACATTATTAATGTCCCCTATGTATAATACAATAGCAATAAAAACAAAAATGAAAGATCACTGGGGAGAATAGTACAATATTGATAAGAGAATAAACAGATAATTTTTTTTTGGCATTATATCAAACAGTTCTAGAATCAGCGAACTGAAGTCACGCTTGACAAATTTAACAGCTTCAATCCAAGTGTGCGCAGTTATCTTTCTCCTGGAGTCAGAATACGAGGAGGTCAGTAGAATGACTCTCCTTGTATTCTGAAAGAGATTCACAAGACTTGGTGAGTTTATAAGACCAGGTTAAAATAATTTAAACCAAGTACAGAGCTGCAAGCTTTTTGCATAAATGGATAGATTATACAGAATGATTTTTGATACATTTGATCTGATAAGCAACTGCACTCAAAAAATAACTTAATACATTCTTTTTCTGCTGGTGCATCTCCCAGACTCCATATAAAGCTGTACATTTAGACCACATTTTTATCCGAGTTTAACTCTCCACATCATGTGGCCAGTGTAGATCTGTTACAGGGCAAGAGTGCATGAAGATGAAGTAACTTGACATTACTTTGCCTGCCTGAAGAAAGGATGTGAAAAGCTTCAGTATGGTCTTCCCAGGATGTGAATGATGTATCATCCTAGCAGATTGAGAATGCGACACTCATATAGGGTAATAACTGCTTTAACAACCTTGGTACAGCACGGCAAAAAATGAAGATGGACTGTAAAAAGAAATTGAAAAGTGATTCAGTTATTTGGCCATGAGCAGAATCTCAATACTATTTATATAGACTTGACTGGAATATTACTTGTTGAAAGGTTCCTCTGATATGTGTCATGCATGATTCATCTCAGCTGTGCTGATTGAGGCTTCGGCTCACATCTCGCACGGCTGACCGGGGCATCGCTGCCTTTCTCACATGCCCCTGCCGGTTATCTTCCTCCTGGAGTCACCAGCCCTCCTCCTCCTCATCTTTTCGCCATCAAGGCTAAAGGAGCGTCTGCAGGACTTAGAGCAAAATGAACCACGCCCGCCTACTCGGCCAGTGTGGTGCTGGGTGGTGTTCCCAAATCATGTCCGTCAAGTCTCTGGAACTACAAGGACAGTACTAATCCATCATCTCCCACCGAGAGTGGGATTACTGGACACCACCTGGGACACAGTTTCAAACCACCCAGTGCAACAATATGGATCTGCTTTCCCTAAAAATGAGTTAAGGCCATAGATCCAAACTAAAAGCGCTTTCAGTGGGTTTCACTCAAAATGCCTTTAGTGGCCGACAAGAAGTTGTAGTAGCACTCTTGCATTTGGAGGACTGTATTATTTAAGAACACAAAATTCACACCACCCAAGTGGCTTCAACCTCTAACCACAAACCCACTCACAGATCTCAAAACCCATATACAGCAGAAGTCTTACAGCTGACAAGGTTTCTCTGCCACACGTCAAGCCTAACCCTAGGTGTGTGAGCTTGTGGCACTTTGCCTGTGTGTCTTCAGCGCTGTTCTCGTAAGCAGTCCTTGCGTTGCTGTGTGTAGGGTGTGAGTAAATTAATCCCTGCCATTCCATTGCTCACCATAGAAAATAGTTTGAACTGCAGCAAATCCTCAAAGTAGCGATGATTTTGTGGTTCTAAATAACAATGCAGAACACAATGACTCAATGAGTTTTTATTTAAATTCTGAAAATCGACAACACTTTTTGGCTTTTATTTTTCTAACCACAGTGTTAATGATGTACCGCTGAAGAAGAGAAAACCTTTAAGGGAATACAAATGATTTTACTTAAATCTACAGAAAGCATACTTGCAACCCTTAATTCCTTGCAAAGCTGTGGCTAACACAGGGCACAAGTTTATCTGAACCAAAAACACACCAAAACGTCTTTTCTCTAGGAAACTAGACCTGCCAGTCACATAGCTCCATCCACACCTCTAATGCCTTATAAGAGCAATTTATGACTACTGCAGGACTGCAGTACCTGCACGTGGGGGAACTGAAACACACACAGTGCACAGCCACCTCTTCCCCATTGGTGGACTGGAATGGACACAACCAGCTTTGGGTGAGCACTGGGAGAAAGAGGATGACACATCCCCCTCAGCCCAGGATGGCTGATCCCCTAACACTAACCCAACCCAGTCACTTGCTGGCAGGTGCCCCCCACTGTCTGCTACTAGTAAATCTAGTTTAACACCGGGCTGAGACTCCTGGGCAGTTAAAACTATCTTTTTTAATTGTTCCAAGCCTTTCTAAAGCTCTGTTTGACACCCATGGGGATCACAACCTCACATATTTTTATTGTATTGATTTGCTTAACAGATGCCCTCATTCAGGGATAAAAAGCTTTAAAAAAACTTTTTTGTTATGGAAATGGGGGCAGGGAAGCTGGTTGAAAAGAGAATTCTCAAAGTCTTTGGTTGTCCCTCTGTGCAACTTTCCAATACAATACTGCATTATAATATAATCCATGCTATATTCTCTTTTAAAAGTGTCTGCATAGTTATTGTGCTTGTGTTAAGCAGGCTAACAACTTTCCACAAGAAGTAGTCCGATGGACTTTTTGATTCGCCAGTGGACTGCTAATGCAGCAAGCACAGTTTTCCTTAGAAGCAGCACAGTTCCAACACCTCTTGAAAACAAAAGCAGACAGTGTGGAGGAGTGTGCAGAGAAACTGTGGCCCCAGTTTGTCTTTGAAGATGTTTTTCCCCAAACATTAAAGGAAGAAGGTGCTGAAGGCTACTGCAGAACTCTGCAAGATCACCACAATTGTGCTTCTCTTTTACTCTTAACTTGTTTTAAATCGAGGGCGACGCTGTTTCGTACTGTAGGTGTCACAAACTAATTCTGGTTCAGTTATTAAGAAAAAGATGTGACTTTGGCAGGAAATGGTACTGTCAAAACATCTTTTTTTTAAATTATATCACAAACCAATCCAAATAAATTATTAGATACAAACACAGGTACTGTACCATTAGGAATCTTAGGAAATAATAACCCACAGCACTTTCTTATTTGTTTAAACTGAAATAAAGTGTCTTCTCTTTAGATAGTGGGTGTTGATTTTCCAGTTCACACCCCAAAGCAAATATTTGGAGATCTGTACTTAACTTTTAACAACAAAAAGCACCTTTGCGGCACTTTGAACCCGCCCTCTCGGTTCATTTCATTAAAACTAGGTTAAGAACCTTTTACTGGAAGCTGCTTCTGCTTCCCAAAATAATCCAACTCTACGATCTTTATCTACGCAGTTACCCACTCGGTGGAGTATGGAATTACTGCATCAATGATGTTTTTAATCAGAAGTTCCGGAGGAAAATCCGATCTCACCCACTTCCACTCTCCTACACAGAAATATCTCTCGTCCTGAGCCCCTTTCTCACACCCTCCCTCCACCCCATCTTCACCCTTAGAGTAGCTCCCTGGCTCATTCCCTGGTGATGTGAAGGGAGAGAGAGTCCAGTGGCGCTTGTCCTCACAGCCAGGCTGCCTCTTCCGCAGCCGAACAGACTTCAAGATGTCATTCTGATGAACTTCATTGGTGTGTCACACTAATGAGGCTTTGACTGAACTACAGAGCTCTGGATTTAATTTACTTGTCGCGGGTTCCTTCGGTTGAGTGTGGCGCCGACAACATGAGCTCTGGACTGGCTCGTACAGTGGATCGGCTCCTCGAGTAGTGATGTCGCATCACTGCTGATGTCGTGGATAGATGTTTCCCCTGGGGCCTCGGGACTCAACAGACCAGTTAAACATTCGAATCTCACCCCTCCTTACATGTCAGGCTCCTTCAGACATCCGCAAGTCAGTCGTAGCTTATATTTCTAAAAATGTTATTGCACCATGTTTCTGTTTATGGAAAAACTCTTCAGGTTTTCACAGGAATGGACAACTTGCTCGGATTCTCATAATGAATGGAGAATAATGGAGATCCAGGGCATAAAGAAGACACTGTGTAATATTCTGCAGTTTAGATTATAAAGAACTGAACACGATAAACATTGATGCCGCTCCTTCAGTAGCCTTCAAAAACCACCCCAGGCTCAATTCAAATAAAAAAAAAGACAAAGGCGTATGTTAATACAAGTTCCTGGTTTGTCCTGAGGTACAGCAGTTATCATTCAGCTTAAATTATCATCTCTAAAGCTATGTAGCAGAGCTGAAATCCTGTGTGAGGTTTATTTTTGTTTCCATTCTCATCAGCGCCTCTCAGCCCAAATGAAACTGACTGCATTACAAGCAGGTTGAACCTCTGTGGCACACTTTCAAAGTACTGTATATACTATCAACTTTCCTGATAAAAGCACAGAGATGTACCAGTTTTTAAACTCCAGAACTTAATGACTCATGCTTGGGAGAGATGGTGAATCCTGATAAGTGCTGCAATTGTTTTTTAAATAAAAGTTTTCTGCAAGCCTGATGTTTGACAGTCCCACTCATTTCTTTACACAGGACCAATTTTAAGGGCTGTCTTGCGCGGTGAGGACGCACGACCCGTTGCAGAGATAAAACATTTCCAGATTTTTATGTTAGTGAAAACTACCCCTGATGCATTGAATTCAAAACAGAGAGCAGATTAAAGAAGAACAATAAAAATTCACTGTACCAGTTTCCAAACATGACTTTGAAGTTATGACTGCTACTGTAACAGTCATGCTACTCATACAAGGAAGAAAGCAGATTTCTGCCAACTGAATGTAAGGAGATATCACATACCCTGCAGCCTCAAGTACTAGGAGTAGTGTGAGAAGCAATATTTGACAGATACAGTCAAAATAATTCTTTTGCAGATAACTCGAGTCATAATAATCACTAATCTTATCTGAAGCTACAGATCATCTGTTAAATGACTTAAGGAATCCAGTGGTAGCAGCGAACTATGATTTTTCACATAAAGTCCCTCTCTGCCTCCCAGCTTATCCAATTAGCCAGTTTTCTGAACTGAAGCTATCACTGAGCAAATTAAATGAGGTATTGACTGGTGTCACAGAACTAAAAGCACAACATATTTAATATAATGTATATAAGGTAAATAAATGAGCCCAAAAGATGTAGATGTTACAAATTGTGCAAAACACAATTAGACTTTAGATATTACTTCCAAATTACTTCCAGATAAAGGGCTAGTTTTGATTCAGGACAATACCTGAGAATAGCTACAGCAACTTGCTAATGTGATCACATCCTTCCAATGAAATCCAATATTGTTTTAACTACAAACGATGCATACAGTCCCATATTGTGAAATGTTAATCTTAACATGAATGGGAGTTTCCAACTAAATTATTTTATGGGAGAAAGAAGTCAAATGTCAGAAAACTTAACAAAAAATTGACCAAATAAGCCACTTTCTATGAAACATAAACTGAAAGACTCCTATTTAAAACAAGCTTGTAAAAAGAACATAAAGGTGGTATTTCACAGGCATTCCATACTATTTGAGATTGGAACTTACAGCTCTTTTATTATATCTTACTTCAGTCGAGACTTTTGATGCCCGGTTTTGTGCAATTACAGTATATTACACCTCCAAGAGGAAAGGCAATGTTTGACAACCATTTCTACTGCAACCCTCAGAAAACTCCAACGCTAACAAACTTTTACAAGCAAATGTTGAAATCATAACTGCGGGTATTATGGTATTAAAATTAATACTTTCAGTCAACAGCCATGAATAATGATACAGAATTTCTTCCGTTACTTTGAATAGCGATCAATGATCTATTGCAAACAAACTCAAAAGCAGCTAGTTTTCATTATCAGTATAAACATCATGAACAAAACAAGACTGGTCATTCATTATTGTACATTATGTGTAAAGGAGTGTAAATGCCCTGGGCTCATAAATGGGTTTAGGGGTGTTTTCGGGCAGAAGTGGTGTAGTGGTGAAGTGGAAGGGTGTGTCTAGCACATGTCGGGTCCAGAAATCTAAAATAATGTGAATTTGCAAAAGACAATACCTACCAAACATGTTTTGTCACTGCCAAGACAGTCAAGAGGAATTTGCCTTTGGCTACTTAAATTTCTTAGAAACGCAACCCAGTCAGTTTTGTCCAGGGCTCAGACCTCCGTGTCCAAAGCTTAACCCGGCTAGGAGATGGATCTCTGAGTAAATGTGTTTTTCCGAGCCCAGGGAACACACTGGTGTTTACTTGCTGTAATGTGTTTTACAGTGAGGAGAGTAGCATCAGAGAAACTGATTATTAGGATTCAGTATCAGGGATCAGCCTTCCAATCAATGTCAGCAGTGCTGTTGTTCGGTGTATACACCAGCCACAGTTCACAGAACCCGTGTTTGGTAGCAGAAGAAAACAGAAGTGAAGAGAAATTAAGCTGAAATAACAGGACTATTCTAAGCACAAAAAGAAATATTTAAAAGAGGCACAAATTAAAGAATCCAACTTGACATGCAAATAAACAAAAAAATAAACATTTGCTATAACCAAAACAGAGCCAAATATTTTTCCTGTTATTGTTCATTTCTTTAATTCTTTGTTTGCTTTCTTTAGCTTTTTAGCAATAGAAAATAAGTCTGTATCTTGATTGCAGACAGCTGTGCATAGTTACTTATTGCGTGATGACACAGGGAGATCAGATTAAATTTCTGGCATCTTTAACAGCTTTTAAAGAACATCTAAGTATAATGTCAGATGCAAATACCTTGACTGTTCCCTTGAGGTTTGGACAGAATAAAGTATTCCTCACCCTGAAACCTGATCTGCAACTCTACAGAGGCTGCTAAATACAGTTAATGCACATACTGCATCAAAATGACATACCACGTCTATCAGTTATGCTCTCTTACATACAGCACCCCAAAACTGAAAGACAGAAACTGGGTGAATTGTTCCAGACCTTTGAAAAAAGCTACAAAGTTTAAATAAAAGTCATGGGCAGGAAACACGTTTCCCAAGCTGTGAAGCACGTCTAGCCAGCCCTGTTGATGTAGGAGAACCATGAAGGGTCGCCCTTAAATCATCACTTTCTCAAGCAATTGCATTCGAGGAGCTGATCCAATAGAAAAACCTCTATTGCCTCACAGTGTTCAAGGGCCAGAATTTGCAACTCCTCATCTAAATGAAAAAAAAAAGTTATATGATCAGACTTTGTCATATTGCTGTAAACTTTACAGAGACTTTTGCTTCAGGTCTTAAGAAAGTCATGATTTCAACTGCTAGTCTTAATGACTGGTTCTGGCCACTATTGAGAAACCAAAGTAATTAATGTACTTTCAAATGAAGGCAATATGATTATCTATCTGAAGATCAAGCTATAGAAACGTATCATTAACGCCTACTGTACAGCACATGTAGAGGCAAAGCTTTGCATTTTCTCTTCTTATGATATTAACTCATGGTCTGCCAGAGAACATCCTGTATTGTGCTCTATTCTCTAAACGACATGCTGGATTATCAACTAATTCATCCTTTTTACTGTGATCAAACAAGTTACTAGCATAGTTAAGAAGAGCAATGACAGAAGAGGAAGCTATATACTGTAAATGCATAAAAATGAGCAAAGTGATATATTAATTAGGAAGCACCTGAATGACACAGTTCAGTTTTTCTATAAACATCTACCCAAGAAATTGAGACCTTTTTCTTAGATAAGTGTACTTTTAAACAGTGTTGTAAAGCACACCCCATTTCAACTATAAATCTTACATAATACTTAAGTAAAAGCATTTCATTCTTGGGGCAAAACTCAAATTTTCTAAGAAACAAACAGATTGTCAATCCATCTAGTATGCTTCTCAGAAGCCTGTGCTGTACTAGGAATCTTTTAACTGTCACCCTGGAGGAAACACCTCGGTGGATCCTGCCTGAATTTCAAGAACTACTCGAGATAAGTTATTACACAGCAAAATCTTCGGTACAGCACACGTTGTTTTATTCTTGCTGGTTCATAGTGAGAAACGTAGTCAGACCTCAAAGGAACATCCTGAATATATCAACAACAATAGCAATGGGAATGGAACATCCTGGATAAACATTGTATTTTATCCAAAGCAGGTTTCTTCTGTGCCCATTTATAAGACATTATACTGGAAGCATCTGAGCGAAGCACCTTGCTCCAGGGGTACAGTATGTGCCTCACCAGGGATTCGAACAAGTGTTAAATGAAGAAATGGCATCTTTAAGGCACTAGGGGACACCAGGCATGAAATGTAAATTCTCACTTCTGTATTTTTTTTATCCTTTATTGAGATGGGTTATTTGAGAACAATTTCCTATTGATGATGACGGCCTGGACCTGAACATCCGGTCACAAAGGGAGGCTTTTGGCACCTCCTTCAGGGGCACAACAGCAGGGTTATACCCCACACCCGTGTGCCCCAGAGCCCTCACCTGTCCTCCACGCTGCTGCCCTGGCGACCGAAGCCTGTCTGAGCTCACTGTGTAGCTGCCCCACATGGCCCAGTTACAGCAGCTGATGCTCGTCTTGGGGCAAATGAGCAGATTTACAACCTGGATTTCGGGCGGAAGGGTGCGACACATTGAGTGAAGGAGCTGTGTGCTACAGGCGGAACTGTGACCTTTAGTCATTTCCCTGGAGGTGATGGTCAGTGATTTGGGAGTGAAAACTATATTTTCACATCATCAATATCGGAGCTCCAACCTTCATCAGTGACTCTGCTACCACATAGTTTCATACAGAATTCCTTAGTCCAGTCGCTCTGTCTGCTCCTACAGTACAGTACATGCTGGTTAATGACATTCAGTCAATTGGTTAAAAACAAGCCCTGATGAAAAACAGTTTAATCAACTGGAGAAAAAAGGGGATTAGTGAGATTCTGCTTCTGCGAGATTACAGATCTAGTGTACTGTCCAAAAGTAAGGCACAAGGCTGTTATTCTGGATGTTTTCTTATGACTGACAGTCATAGCTCCACATTTAGAATGAGTAATGTTGCAAGATGTAGAACTGGTAGGTTGGGTGCAGGGGCGCTAGTGTCTGCCTTCACGGCCTCCTGGACCTTGATTAATTGATCCCTGCCCCACAGAGATTTTACTAACCTCAGAATAAGGTAGCAAAAATAAAAGCTATCAAACTGAATCTCGTGCTGTTTGAACGAATTCAATAACTACAATACATGCAGTAGGTTATAAACCCAGGTCTTCCTCGGTGCTCAGGTCCCTCAATTGGTTACCCGAGACTTGTCAAATTAGGGCTCGGAAGCTCAGGAATCTTCACCCAGAAGTCCTGGCCATATACTGTACAGGTCCAACAGGCGCCCAGCGCCATTTCCTGAACGTTCCCATTTTAACCCTAGCTCGATTTCCCCAGCAGTGTAATGCACACTTCCCAAAAGTTTGCTTTTGATATCTTTTATAACCTAATAAGTACTTGTGCTCTGTGCCACATTACAGGACTTGGTTTTCTTGCCAGTAAGGGGCACCCCATGTGCCTACCATGTGTGAGGCTTTCATCTGAGCCGCCTTGGAGATACTTGTTAACTGCTGCACCTGGTGAAATATGAATTAAGGGCTCGGGATCAGGAATTTTAAGGAGCATGCCAGGGGGAGTCAGTTCCTTTATAAAGGCAGGTCAAATGAGAACACTGGAGTCCTGATCCTTTAATAGCTGGGTCATCTGTAGGTCACCGTCCATGTGTCTTGTTGGCATTTTCCCACTCTTTGTGCCTCGGCCTGACTACAAACACCCTCAAGCAAATCAACTTGATTTCTTCAAATAATTACGAAACAAATGATCACAGGTGACTTTGGCCACACATACCTCACCTCTCCGGATTCGCACCAAGCTGGTGCCATTCATAACATCCCAAGGGCAGAAACTGTGCCATACGTTAAAGACGAGGTACCAAGCATCCTCACAAGACGCTGGCAAGAACAGAGAAAGCTTCAATGAGCCATCAATTCAGTTTCTTTCCTGATCACTTCTGCGACCTCAGAAGCACTGCTGCAACTATTTTTGAAGGACAGAATTCGAGCATTGGCACACTGCAGTCCCTGCCTTGTTTCAAGATGCTCTTTAATGACGTAATATATGTCATATTTCCACCTGCTCAACTTTTAAAGCAACCGCATCTGGGTTTAAGGAAGCCAGTAGTCTGGGCTCACGCACTTTTTGAACAAGCCACTTGCATGCACTTGTAGAAGAGACAGCATCCGGCACTATGACGCTCAGGGATTTATGGCTGAGGACAGACAAATATCCTAAGGCTGGTGGTGAATGACTTGGCCTCCCTCAAACCACTGCAGACACACGGGGCCTCTTCCGTGCTCTGGCTGCTGCTGGACAGTGGCTACACGTCTGCGACATTCACTGGGCTCTGCTCAAGAGGCCAGCCGCAGCCGTGCACTCAGAGAGCCTGGAAGTGCCGCAGTGAGCCGGGCCCTCCGTCTTCGCGCTGTGAACACTGGGCCTGCGTATCCCGATCCCGGGAGCCGCTCCCTCTGTTTGCCTTCACCGGGCGCGCACGGACGGCACACGAGCTTCCCGGAGCCATGAATTCCCCAGACCCGGGGCCCTACCTTGGAAGAAGCTCTTCACCCTGAGGTAGCTGACGCTGAGCCGCAGCACGGAGAGCTTGTCCAGCTTGGAAATGACGTCCGGGGAGAAGGGCAGGAGGCTGGCGAGCCGGTCCAGCTCCGCGTTGAGCCGATCTCTGTGCCTCTTCGAGGGGTTGGACTTCTCGCTTACGACCGCCGGCTTTCTGCCGAGAGAATCGAGAGCTCAGGGCGTTTCAGAGAACAGCCAGAGGCTTGACCGCGGGGGGGGGAAGGATGCCCTTTTTTCCTGAAGGGACTCGCCCTGCGCGCACACTGTCTGCAGGCCCTGACTCTACCTTCCCCTCAGCTCCCTTTCAGCCCCCGACGCCCCCACCGGCGGGCTTGACCTCCCCTCCCCAGACTGTCGATGAACTGGCCGGACCATAATAATAATAATAAACTTTATTGTACATAGCGCCTTTAAAGGTGGCTTCTCAAAGCGCTTCACAGAATGACAACAGCCACAACAACAATTAAACATAAACAACAAAGAATACACGAGTTAAACACGATGAGAATACGCCGAGGAGACAGTAGATGGGAGTACTAAATACCGTAGGAGCAGAGGGGTAAAGAATGGAACCAGTGAAGTAAAGGCTCTTCTAAAGAGGAAGGTTTTGAGTCTGGATTTGAAGGAGTTTAGAGAAGGTGAGTCTCTGATATCCAATAGGCTGAATTACCTCCCGCTGTGTGCTCTTGCACACTGATTTCACACACATCTCAGACTTGAAGATTTACTCTCCATCTCTAAGCCACCTGCTCGCTCCCAGGCCCAGAGTCACAGAGAGGGGAAGGCTGCAAGCAGCTAATCCTGCATGACCCCGCCGGCTCCTCGGGAGGTGGGTGGGCCCTGCAGTACCCCCCCAGAGAGCCCCCATGTGAGCCTGGGGAGAACACGCAAACACCACACAGACAGGTGCCTGAGGCGGGGCCGAACCCGAACGACTCGAACCCGAGGCCCGGGAGGCCCCAGCGCTAACGCCCTCGCCATCGCCCTGCCGATTGAAGATCCAGCAGACTGAGTTCCTTCTTGGATTTTTAAACGTTTTTTAAGATTTTTAAGATGTGCGAAGTTCATTTTTTTCCCCCATTACGATTTGTACTTCACAGCGCGCAGGGCTTAGATTGGTTTTATTAGGGCGTTTTTGCCATGTGCTAACTACTTAACTCCTAAAGGCACCATCATTACTCTTAACTACTCAATGCAAGGGGAAGCAGTGCACGCCCCTCTCCATGTGAGGTCCTTCTCCGGCACTGTGACCTTCTTCTATTTTAAACACGGCCCTGAGAAAACTGGCAAACTGGAACACCTTGCGCTTAAAAGATATTATTAACCTTTAATTGATAACAACCACACTTACTTATAATATTAATATTACTTTTCTTTTTCACATGTAATATATTCTCATTTATTTTTCTTGTATACAGTATGTATATATTCCCACTCCATACTTGTTTTCCGACTGTCACTGAAGTGTTTTTTACACAACACTATATTTAGCCATTGTACTGTATGTTCATGACAGCGTTAGATTGTTCTGCTGCCCATTATTGTGCTGCAATTATTTGCGTGGCCAAAGAGAAAAATTAATCCTAAAAAGGGGAAAGTTTATTGAAGATTTAGCTTTCATTTCCCCCCAGATGATATCCGTCCAACACTGTGGAAAGACATGAAGTCCTTCTTGGACAGCCTTGTGGTGTGGGGCAGGCGTAACAGACCACTGCCCAGAGAAACGACCGGACCCAGGCGCACCAGGACGACTAATCGCACACCGAGCCTCCCGCTCCACAGACTCCCTCCTGCCGTCTCAGGAGCGGCCCGAGGTTCTCTCCCACACAGCATGTTAGTGCATCGCTGCCTTTTACAAACAGCCAACTCCCATTCACACCTTGCCAAGTCTAGGCACAGCACACTGCCAGTGAACATAAACGTGCTCTTTACCAACGTGGATATCTACAGCTGCCGCGCAATGTGCTCATACCCTTGGTGTACTGTAACGAAAAGAAAATGAAGGTGTACATCAGGAGTGTTCAGCACTGATGAGTTACAATTGAATAAAATGAGTGAAGAAGTGTAAAATTGCATACTGAATCCAGCAACAGCGTAACAGCAAAAAACTTTCATATACTGTATTTCTAAACGCACGATGTCCACATTGCCCACGTGCTATGGCATACCTCTAAAATGTGTTGAAAGAAAGCTTCCTAAAAAAAGTTTAGGAAGGGTTCTGGAAAGTCACCTTGATTTCCACAGGGATGAAAGAGGGCTGAGAACAGACACAACGCACCCAGGACCACTTCAACACAGTTCAAGTCAGAGAGCTCTCTGGTGGTCAAAGTTATCAACCTCTGCAGCTCCAGTCTCGGCTACAGAGGACCCCACAGACGCCCGAGTTTCTCCTGTGGAGTCCGTCCGTCACCAAGACACTCAAGACTAACAGGGTGGTTTCTGCCCCACCAGGAGGACGATGGGAGACTGGTTTCAAACGAACATGCGAGCAGAAAAGTGGCTGGAGAGGCTGATGCACAGGTAGGTGCAACAATTGAGAACCGTCAAAACGCAGGTCCTACCAAAGTGCTACCTCATTCGTTTCTGTCCTGTCAGCAGAGGGGTCCCTGCTACCGTCAGACAAGCCACGGGCTAATCCAGTAAGTGTACTGAGGCTAAAAATCTGTGATTTGTGCTTTCATAGTCAAATACTAAAGATTATTAAAATATCTTTAAATTATTCATTCACTTCTAGACCTATAGCAATATATTCTACTACGCATGTACAGTATGTATTAATGACAATTATCTTATAATCCTGCGGTATGCGCTGTTTATTGTCCTGCAAGGCAAGACTATCTCAAAACTGTATAGTAAGCTCTGAATGAAGGTGCTACAGGGACGCCGGGATCGACTTTTATACTTAGCTGACCAATAATCGAAGACTATATCACAATTTACGCTGATATGATCATCTGACCTGCCAGACACGCACGAATTTCTAGAGGCGCTGAAATTGTACTGTACGGTACCAACTCACGGCCCGTTACCCAGCCTCTGCGATATAAAATGCTAACCTGTCACACGGTGGCAGTAATTGTTGACCAAGGCACACATTTTAAATCACACCACTTCGTTGAACGTGAAAACCTTACTGTAGAGGTATTGGCTGATGTCGCATAACAGGTGTCTCAAATCCAGTATCTCCACAAAACTTTCCAGGACACTTCACGATGCAGGCAGATCATGTGAGCATGTCTGAGCCTTTGCTTAGTACGACACGGATATAAAAGCAGCCCTTGGTGTGTTTGCCCCTGTTTGTATCCGTTTCTCGGTGTATTTAAATACACTGCCTGAGATTAGAAAATAATACCACTGCCACGCGAATTAAAGGGGAACTCGAACGGAAGCACACAAAAACCATGTGCATCCTCTGTCCTTATGTGTTACAGAAAAATCACTTTATATGGGGAGATCAGGCGTCCGACGCGTGCGCGTTTCGGAGGGGGGCAGTTTTCCAGGGATACAGGGATACCGAACTGGACACACTAACCGCGGACAACAGGCTGAGGATGGAATTTATATAGCGCATAATCGGATGGCAGATTATTCTTAAAAAGGGAAATATCGTATATTGGTAAGAGTTGAATATTAATGCTACCACATTAAGAAACTAATGTACATTTCTGCAGCGTGAAAATAGACTATTTTTCTGGAGCGATATTAACCTCTGTATATTCCTAATTTTCCTTCAGCTTTCACAGAGGCAGGTGCCGTGCACAAACCGCATTTGCAAGTCGACATGTTTCATGTAAAATCAATACTGTGTGTCTTGTTTCCGTCAGACTAACTAAAAAACGAACTTCCAGGATCACTGGGGCGATTCGAGCTCCGTGCGTGAAAAACGCGAATCACGGGTTGAAACTGTTAAACTCCCTTCATCACCATCTAAGACACCCAACACCTCTCCGCCGCCGGGACGAGAGCTAAGACCTCAAACACAAGAAGAAAGAAATCGTTAAACTGGATTTTTGACACATACATACACAACGACAATTAAAGTAGCATTTCATGAATAACCGTAGATCACCTTCCTAGTACTTCAGTCTATACAGTATACAGTTACAGTACTGTGTCTAATGTACACGGTATGTTAACAGCTTCGTTTACGGGGGGCATGTTTTCTGACATCTAATTAACTTCTGAGAATCTTTCTGGGTGACATAGCAGTGAGCTGATATTTGACCAGTATAATTAAACAGCGGTATTCCGCAGAAAGACCATTGACAGCATCAGCGCGTTACTTAACTGTTTCTGAACGGGCTTTCTCCTCTTCCTGCCAGCATACATGCAGTCCCCGGGTGGAATCATGACCTCGGACTCTGGAAAAGGTAACAGGTGCAGGAAAAAAACCCTTCCTTTAGAGCAGACTTAACAAAAGCACGCATCGTTTCTGTCATTGCGGGTCACTGCACGGGCAAGGAAACCGGCGTCAACTACACACGGGACAGAAAAGAAAAAGTTGTATCGCCCCCCCCAAAAAAAAACAAAATACAAATTGACCCTTGCAACATAGTGAGAACGCCTTGCTTTAAACAATAACGGGTGCATAGCAGGCCAGAGAAAGACGTTTCGCTTGTAAAAGCCTGGATGCCTGCGTGGTTCTGCCCTGTTTACACTAGCAAACCAATCGCTTCATGCTCAGGAGCGGCGCGATGGATCTCAGGCGCAAGCGAGATCATTGCGTGCTGCCGCTACCCGACCGGCTTGGAGGAGATGCATTAGACTAACTTGTCAAGCGGTTTGTCGACAAATAAAAACTTGAAAAGAGCGATGTTCGGAAACTCCGTTCTATAAAGTAAGACACACACACACAAAAAAAAACTCCGTTACACTTACCGAACCGCTTTGATAATCTATCCTGATTCCAGAACACTTTTAATAGAGTAGCATGCAATGAGTTTACTTTATTAATTTCGGATTTATGTGATGGCTTTGAAATTCCAGATCCCAAGGAAAAGGTGAAGGCAGCGGCGCGCCGAACAGATCGGTTTATCAGCCTGCCTTGCTAGACGCCGATGCGGTTGATGTTTTATACCCTATTGAGTCGGTTCACTTCCTTGTGTTTCAGGTGGCAGATTCCTCTGAATGACAAGCCGAGCTCTTCGCACGCAATTCTCTGAGCCTCACACAAACACTCAGCAACACACACACACACGCACGCAGAGCGAGGGGAGGGATCACACGCAAAGCCATCCACTACAAATCTCCGGTAGCGCATGTAGCCCTGGTCTCGCCGGCTTCAGAGAGGACACTGTGTGCTGGGAGAAGACAGGCGATTTCCAGGCTGCCTGCCGACACGGCTCTCGCCGGCGTGCGGGGAACAAATCCGATTTTTGTGGTGTTTTTTTTTTCTCTCCTGAAGCGGCATCATTAGAGAAGCATACGCGTTTGTCTTTCTCAGGCGGTGCCTTTGGAGATGTAAATATAGAAAGACGTGTCGAAGTACGCGGTTGGTTGGTTTTATTAATTTGCTGTTGGTAGATCTACGGTATGATTTGATCATCTTCACGTTTGTGTGCGCACCCTGTCGCCGAACCTGCCGGGACTGCAGTGTGGGCTTTTTTAATGTGTTTTTCGTAGACTCGGGACTCGACGGCTCGGAAAAGCGCAGATTGGGAGGACGGACGGCGAAAGCCGACTGGAGTTCAAAAAGCGGTCACGGGGCCTTCCAGCTAGTTGCCATCTCGTGTTAAAAAAATATTTTCAAAAGCAAATACGTTTGGCTTTAACGGTAATCCATGGGGGTTGTGACATTGCGTCCTGTTTGTAACCGACGTCGTGTGCGTTACCTGTCGTGGGTTTCAATCCGCGGTTTACGTATACAGCATTAGGAATGCTAATCGCCAGGTGCAGCTCGTACTGCTTATATCTTCTATATAAACGACCAAACTGGTGATAAATGATATCCGTGGACGACTCGTGTAACGTGGTGTAGTTATGCGGATGCTAGTAAACTCTACACATACTGTACTAGCGGAAAGAACTACGGGCGCGCCTGGAGAGTTTTACACAATTACAACCAATAAAGAAACAACTTAAACTTTAAGTGTATCTGTGCAGGTCCTTTTACAACATAAACATAAGTGAAACGAATGACGATTTCCCGTCTTTTGACTGCAAAACGTCTCTCCGGAATCCACCCCTCGTTATAACAAGGAGAAACGCGCTCTCAGCCTCCTGCCAAACGCTTTTCTGCCAGTGCCTGTTTTTCGCGACTTTGGTCGTCCAATCGTATAGAGAGCACGGGCTGGTTGCGATCTTTGTGTCACTCATCTGTACGATTTCTGTAAAATTTTGATAGGTTTGAGGTCAGGTGGTTGTTGAGGCCGTTGAGTCGGTTACAAAACCTGCTGCTCTTCCTGAACTAAGAAATGGATGTTCTGAACGGGAGTTTGGGGTCACAGACGCGTTCAAATGGGAACCCTTCACACACGTTATCTATTCTCGTTCACTACACTGCATTGAAGCAATGAACAAGACTTCTCCATCCTGTATTCTCTGCGCACCAGTAAAATAACACTTAGGGATTTTCTTAATCGCCTTACTCTTTTAATTTACTGTCAGGAATACACACAATTCCGACAATTCGCAGGTTTGCCTTTGGCGTGTTAATATTTGAAGTGTGTGTGTGATGCAACCACCCAGCTATTTGACAGCGGTTCAGAAAACAATTAACCTGGAACGTTTGAGCAATTAACCAGTCTCGTCTTTCAGCTGGTGTCTAATGTTGTAGCGACAGTAAAATAAGACATCCATGATAATAATATCACAGCTTCTGAATTTGGCTTTGAATTTGAAGACATGTTACGAAACTTATTTGATCTCGTCAAGCTCTCAGCCTTTTGCTGAACTAAATCCTCGCCAGACTGTACTGTTCCCAAACCATGTTTTATACCATGTGTCTATAATATACTGCACAATATTGAGCAAGTCTCAGGCAGGAGCTCAGGACAGGATTACCGCTTGTCAAGTGCACAACTACTGTAGATGGAGAGCCTAGTTACAGTACCACCCATGCCAGTGCTAATGTTAGTGATCTTTATTATAGTTTTAATACATGTATCCCTGCTTCTTGCACGCACGTGAAGTGAAACAGCGTCTGTCATTGCGGAAATCGATTAAGCGCCGATTCATACCAGTGCTTCTTTTTTTTTCAGGACACCTGGCTGGTTTAAGTCAAATTATCAATATCAAACTTTCAGCACGTTCAATAGGGCTTTGTACCGTATAATTTGTGTTATTTTGTGTCACCTTCTTCCTCCTCTAAAAACCTATTTAGGAAAAAAGTTCTGCTTCGAAAAATGAATACAGTTTCGCTCAAAAGTTCACGGGCTTCTTTTGTGAATAGAGGTTCTGCATTAACCGACTAGTTAATTACATTTTCACCCCTCTGACATCTGGCCGTGGGCAGGTGCTACTATGCTGTTGTCCTTTACCCACTGAAAAAGTATAACAGAGTATGACCGTCAGTTTCTGGTTACATACTGTATAAATACCATTAAATAAGCAAGTTCAGGTGGGGAGCTGCGTCAGCATGCGTACTCTGCAAAGGATCAAATAATAGGTTAATTCCATGCTGAAAAGAGAAGAAAACACAACGTTTCGTCTGTTGTGTCACACTTGAAGAAGGCTTCACAGCCGAAATGTTGTGTTTTCTTTCTTCTCTTTTCAGCATGGAATAAACCTATTACTTATTCCATTAAATAAGCAAGGCACATTTAACTTTGTTTATCTGATACAATGTACAATGTACTGTTTAAGAAAAAACAGATAAACCCTAAAGGTATTATCACTACTATACAATGTTTCCAAATAGTTCCACATACAGTAACTAAATATTGCCTTAATACATTTTTCACCAGTTTAAAAAACCATATACCTTTATGCACAGTAGATTTAATATATGCAGTGCTTATACTGTATTCGTTTTTCTCGCTGAACTTTGAGGATAAGACTAATGTCACTATAACAGTTACTGTGCAGATCTGCACAATTATGCAAAATACTTCATTGGATTAGCATATTACATAAACAGTAACATTTGTTCATATAGCATCAAAAAGCCTGCAGCTGTAAATTTTCTTTTAATTGAATTAGAAGCTGGAAACTGGTTTATATAGATTACAAGATTACAACTCATCTTAAGGAACCCGGAAGACTAAAAGAGAAGACATAATAAAAACCTTACACATTAGGTCCGTTTTGTGAACCATTACATTACTTTCACTCTTTTAGTCTTACATTAGAGACACAAACACACTCTGCAAACGTTTGTGACTCCAGACCACTCCCAGATGGAAATTAATATCACTAATAATGTGCGCCGCATTATCCCAACACTCCAGTCTTTCTCTCCAACAGTAGTGGTGAAACAGATTAACTCAAATTGCCCCGGTGCAGTATGTGAGGTTGTGTGATGGACTGTGAGAATTGAGATTTTGCAGGTTTAAATGTGGACCCACGTACTCCTGAAGAGTGATACACCCTGTTTCCAGTTTTGTGGTATTGTATTTTGCTGCTTTGTAATTGCAAAGATTTAAAGATGACTTCCACTTTTAACTTTTGAAAATGTTCTAGAATTAAAAATCTCTCGGAGAAAATGGATTTTTGTTTTTCAGAAAAAAAATTCACTACCCACAGTGTTTTCCAGTATATATATTTGATTTATTTTTTACTTTTTAATTTAACTTGTTGTTGTTTTTATTTTGATTGGTACCTTTCAATTAATAAGTTCTGTTGAAATTCTTTGTCAAACATACATGATTCTTTGATAAGGGTTATCTGCAGAGTGTTTAAATTTCTGTGAAAATGTCACTGGATGTAATGTGTGTGACAAGCAATTGCTCAACTTTAAGCCAAGGCTACTTCTCTTTATAATATGTGAGGTATTCATTAAAAAAAAACCCCAAGATATCTAGGAAAAAGAATGCAATGGTCACTGAAATATGAGGTGGAATTATGCAACATGCCCTGGTGATCTACCAGTTGTATAAATCAGTATTTGAAACTAAAGAGTACTGTACTGTACTGTATATACTGTAAGCTTATCACTAGGCTGCAATACCGAACAGCAGTCTGGTAATTCTGATTGGTGGGACAGATGTAATTGCTGTGGATTAAAAGAAAGGAAAATGACATATTTTATCATGAAGGCTATTAAATTAATTACATTAAATTTTAATTACAAAACCAGAAATGAATTGAATTCACAGTATCATTAATAGATTCTAGAAGACTGGAGCATTCTACAGTATATAGGTACATTTATGTATGTTAAGATAAAGAACCAGCTATTGTACAAAATCTCTTTTTCTCTAGATTTGTAACTTCAAAGCACAAGTACCATGAGTACTCGGTTTTCCTTAGAAAACAAGAACATTACCTTGTAGCTAACAGTCATCAGAACAGCGGGGATTCAGCTGTGTTTTGAAGGACATACAGCTTCTCACTTATAAATATTCTTTCTTTCCTGAAGAGAAATGTAATGGGTCATGGAATGTGTGATAGCAATTATATCAGACAGGTATCTGATTAGACTTGACACCAAGTCAATAATCGCTTCAGGTGCAAATGGAAAATGTATGTTCATTTCATAATGTGCATCTGATCTGAACCTAATTTTCTTAACCCTGGTGTAAGTGGTTCACACCCACAAAGCTACAGTTTGTGATCTTGTGAAACTGCTGTTGTTTTGCTCGAGAGCAGGCCAAACAGAATGAAAGTAGTAATGTAACAACAGCCTGAACACGTACTGATTTCCCTGCGTGTAGTGCAGAATTCCTGTGCAGTCTCCTGACCTGGAGGCTGTTTAATGTGGACTTGAAAGCGACTTCATTCTACCAGGTGTTGCTGCACAGCGACGATTTGTTAGCTCTTGTGTAGCTTTCCAGTGTTTTAAATGTTTAATTCTACCGAGAACCAGAAGTGCATTCGTCTTAATAATACATGCAGACGGCGGGCATTCCTTTGACTAGCTTTGAGTCATCTCTGTTAATTTTTTTATATTAAAAAGATATAAAGAAAAATGTTTTTTTCAATCGTGGCACCTCTTCGGATGCTTCGGATGAGATTTCACCTACTGTGGTGGCAAAACTGCGTGAATATTTATACAGGAAGTCAGACCCCTGGGAACACAAGTCCATTATTTATACTGTTACATCATAGCGGTTTATTTCTCTGCAGGCTGAAGGTGTGATAAATCTGTCATAGCTGCTGATGGCATCTTCCGGGATCTGGTGAGACTGGAGAATACCCCGCGCTTTTACATCACATGTGTCTTTTATCCGGCTCCTTTATCCGGGAGTCTGTCACGGCAGATCCCTTCTTCCCGTTTCCTTTGCAAAGGCAGCTGTGAAGCCTGAAGTCCCAGCCAGTTCACAACACGCCCGTCAGTCCGAATCACTCCTGCTCGATTTCTACCTCGCTCTGCTGGATGGGAAAGGCTTCCCATGAAAAAATGTACCCTGCAGGTAATCCGACGCATCTTTTCATATGTGAATATTTCTTTACTGAGTCTGCATTGACTTTTTACATTGCTTAAGTATAAAATATACAAAAGTCTAGATACATAAACTGCATGTTTTGTCATTAAATATTGCTTAGTCATCGCTTGCGATACAGGCTAGTTATTCTCAGCAGGTAAGAGACTGTTCTTTTTTTCTGATCACTTTTGAATTTCATACCTTGATTTCTGCTAAATTCGACCTTTAATTAATACCTACTTAATAAAGCACATGGGTGTCCTCAAAAGCCCAAGGAAAAGATTTTGATCCTCCTATACTGTAATGTATATAATCCTTACCTACATGACTGATTCCTATTCGCAATATACAGGATTTCACACTCAGCTTTAATGTTACTGGCTCCACACTGTTATTCTGTTTCATTTCTCCTGGAAATCCTCCAAAATCCTCACAATGGAATGTTGTGTGTGTGTGTCCCCTTAAATCAACAACAACGTACAACTCGCAGGAAAGGGCAAAACTTTAATGGCACAGTGACTTGATTTGGTTCTTTAAAGTACAGAAATCCAGTGCCCAAGTCATCGCCCAGACATCACGCTTTGGGGACAGAGTTCCAGTGTTTCACCTGGGGAAGAGCAAGGCTGGTCAGTGTTGCCGGGCTTCTCTCAATTAGGGTTTTGTGTCGGTCTAAATCCCATAGCATCTCTGGGAGTAGTCTCAGTGTGTCGTAGAGCAGCCCACTTTAAGATCAGCTTTGTCTTAAGCATCTTTAAGCTCTCACAGCAGTAAAAACAGCAAGTTCTTGCACGCAACTGCTAGCATATGGTCTGGCCAACTAAGCAGTTATCACGTAGCCAGTGACTAGGACTGGCAAACCGCTAATTAATTAATGAATTAATTAATTAATTAATTAATTAATTAATTAATGAATTTGTTTATTCTATGTAACTGTAAAGCGCTGTACAGCTTTTAAAAAAAATGTTTTGGATAATTTTAACACCACTGTCTTTAAAGAAGCATCCATGCTCTTCATCTCTGTATTCAATATTTTATGGCACCCATTTAAATAGTACAATCAATGAAATTTGGCTAACATGTTTTTTCATCTTAAAAGACAAATGGTAAAATACACCGGCGCTGGCTAAAACGCCACAGGAGCGCTGTTGAAATTATGTTGCCTGCTTTTGTTCAAAACAAGAAAAAGGGTGATTGAAAAAAATTCAGCCGAGAAAAACTGAATGAACATCTGAGATAAAGGAGACGACTTTAATATTTCAGGAGAACAGAATATTTGTACAAACGTGACAGCTACTGAGAGCTTTGAATTAGAATGTTACTGAGTTAATTAATAGGAATTCTCTTCTTCCTTCTGCAAACAACAAAGAAGCCCTAATGAGAGAACATCTGCAATTTAAATCATTTTGTATGTTCGTATGCGAAGAAATAATTTTTCATGACTCCCTGAGGAGCATTAATGACCTAATTTGGTCAATGCTTGTGACATGTAGGGGGAAGGGGACTACAGAGAGCTGCTGCAGAAGAACGTTACTGTTCCTGGAGGAGCTTCACTAGGAGGCAGAGCAGTCCCCACGGAGAGACGCATGCCTGTTTAATTGGAGGCCCCCGACTCGTTACTGGCTTCTAAGCTCCCTGTTGCCATTTGAAGGAATTTTAAAATCAAATCAAAAGCAAAGTGTCCCCCACTTTGACATGTGACACCTATAGCTGAAACAGTGACAAAATACCGTACCCACAAACAGGCTGTGCAATTCGATCAATTAGGGAACCACCTAAATGAATAATGAAGGTTCAGCAATAACTTTCACCAAGCATCCGTGTGGCCGTTTCCTGCCTCCTTGATTAGAAAGTCAGCTTTTTCCATCCCATCACATTCTTTTGTCTGAATTATCTGGTACTTTATCCATAAAAGGTGTGCCTTAAAAGTATGCGTGAAACTTAGAAGCTGTCTTGAAAAAGGTGACAGAAAAGATGCAAATTTCAAATAAAAATGTACTGGATTGCTACACCTTCTTATACTGTACATATGGTGTATTTCTTAGTTTAAAGTGTCCTTGTCTGTGGAAACAGGCGTCGCTTGTACTTCATAGTCTGTTTTATGAAAGCTAACCTGCTGCACTTTTTTCAGGACCACCAGTGATGTATAAACCAGAAGACACTGGGGTAAACAAAAGAGAAATCGCATTGAAGACAGTTCTCCATCTTAAATGCAGTTTCCTATTAGTTTACTCCAAACAACTGTGGGAGTCTGAAACAAACCTATGTGGTTCAAGCCGATACCCTGATTTTCTTCAGGAAAGCTGGAGGAGATCTGCAGCCCAGTTGTCGCATGTTAACCTAACAGGCTAGATGGGTGGAATGGCCTCCTCTTGTTCGGATCCTTTTCTGCGTTCTAATGTTGTGATTTGGTCTGAACAGTATATAAATGGAGGCAATAATGAGGGCTGGTCATCTGGGCTCTGTGGCAAACTGTGGTGGAAAATTCAGCTGCAGTGCTGGGCAGTGGTGCTTGTTTTTCCTTTCTCAATCTGCTGACATAACAAATCCCTGACTCCCTAGAAAGGCATAATCATCTTGACAATTACAAAGGAACGCCTACACGTCCTCAGCAGAGCAGGCCGTCCATGAGTAGCAGTGTGGATTGCATGAGAGTGGCAGGGACTGTTTGACTGGGCAGGCGGACCGCTTCCAGTATTAGAAGAACAACATTCACTGAAATGGCCCTTTTTTGGTTAGAGGCTGGTGTTTGTATTATTTTAAGAGGGAATTTAAGAGGATGATTTGGAGACAGGGAATACAAACAACACACATTTGTAAGAGACAGAATTTCTGTAAGGACACGCAAAGACGCTTGTCAAAGTGTGGGGCTCAGAGGCCAGTCTGAGTGCGTAGAAATGTCCTCTGAGCGTGCTGTGCGGACTAGAACTGTCAGGATACTGGGTATTACTGGAGAATGCTGCCAATCGATGTTTCTTTCCCCCCGGGAAGTAAAAGGGAAGAACAAAAAGGGATGTGAAAGCCCCAGTCCTAAAGCTTTATTGTCAACAACGCAATCATTCATCTCGAGAAACACAGAAGAATTTAACTGATCAGAGTATCAGCTAAATTAAGACATTTAGAGATAATTTAATCATCCCTCAAGGACCAGAGTTGTCTTAAACAAATTACGTGCCTATTTGATTGATAACTTACAAGTGCTTCCAGCCGTTAGCCGCTGGTGATTTAGAGTGACTTAGGAAACCTCATAATGACTGGCTATCTTGGTGAAACCCTGAAGCTGGGTTTCGAAAGTGAAGTCAGTCAACAATGTATCTTGATTGGTTTTCTTTTTTGTGTTTACAAATTAATATTCAGCCAGAGCCAGACAGCTACCTGAAGCCAGTCCCAGACGTTGAGAAATGGTATCCGGTCCAGTAGAGTGCTCTCGATGGCTCGCGGGGGGGTGGGGCAGGAGACCTTTAGCCCGATGTGCGCAGTGACGGACTCAGTCTGGGGAAATGTCAATGGCTGTAGCTGGCACAGGGGCCGAGGTTCAGTCTGAGTTTGTGCTGCACGTAAAAATATCCCAGTTTGATGTTCTCCATGTCAATATATCATTCGCATTTAAACCATAGATTTAACCACAGGTCCATATCAAGAATGTCATGAGCCTAGAAGAGCCTTCTTGAACACATCATCAGCTAATAAAGCAGCAATGCACCCGAAACTCCTTTCTTCACTACAGCTACAGCGCCTTGCGAAAGTATTCACTCCTTTCCAGTGATGTTCCATTTCCTTCCCAGCATACACTAGATTTTTAAAAAAAATTATTTGATCCTTTTGCTGACATTTAACTTCTTTCTCCCATGAAAGTGCTCAGAGCTTTAGCAGTCGAGTCTGGATTGAAAGCATTTGCCTTAAAATACAAGTGTCTGCGTCACCGGTCATTCAACGAGGTGGGACATCACTGGAAGGGGGGTGAATACTTTTGCAAGCTGTTGTAAATGTTTCCCCACTGTTGCCAGTCATTCAGACATCCAAACTGCCTTTAGCCTCACCCCTTCAGCCTGGAGCTTTGGAGGAATCCTGTGTCCTACATCACTCGTGATCTTGGAGCCTTCTGGACCTCTCCCATAACCAACACCAGAATGGACTTGGTTGGATACGAAGCCTAACTTCATTTCCAGAGGGATAGCGGGGACAAAGACACCAGGGTCCCCTTTCTGTTAAGTACAAGATTTGCACAAAACTTTTTTCAGATGTTTTTAATGCATTTATAACTTCAGCTATAAAAAAAATAAACGATCAGAAGTAATTAAACACATTTGTGTAGCACATGTCCACAGTAAACTAATGTACTCCAAATGTGTCTTGGCTGTCAACCTGAATAAATTTATTTAAATTATTTTATATCCAAAACGCACAATATGTTAAATGCAGTGAAGGAAACCACTTAAGCAAAGGATAATTGAGCTCTTCTGTGAAATAAAATCTGTAACAAATTTCCATTTAGACCACATACATTTGCAAAGATATGGCCAACAAACCTGGAGGTTGGGGTATTTATTTTTATATGTAACCATTTTCCTTATAAAAAGGTTTCTGGAATTTTGAGGCCACAGTCTAGGATGTTGTGTGTGTGTGTCACCTTAAATGAACAACAACTTAAAACTTGCAGGAAAGGGCAAAACTTTAATGGAACAGGGAGGGTCATGTGGAGACCTGATTCGATTATTCAAAATGCAGAATTCCACCGTACGAGTTATCTTTGTTGGACTTCTTCACAATCAGCAACAGCGGGTATAAGAGCATTCAGGCTTGAAAACGGGGGGATATTCTTCACACAGAAGTTTGTTGGGGTCTGGAACGATCTCCCTAATCATGATATTCTGATTCTGGCTCTGTGGGTTAGTTTTGGGACTCCTGGATCACTACAGAAGGAATGAACTAAACATTTTCACTAAAAGTTTGTATTATATCTTGTTAACTATGGGTATCTTTTTACTTATATTTTACTAAATCCATCCCAGGATGTCTGATCTCAAATGATAACATAGCCACATGGTGTCTTTATGCATAGCTGGCATAGTTCTCAGGGAAATGATCAGTGACCTCTCCTGGAACAAATGGTCTATTCAGCAGAAGGGGCTGCTTGTCACGCAAGCCAACAGTAAAGAAAATATATGTACTGGTCAGCTTTCTAAAATGATCATATATAGGCACAATCCAAACAGAGAGTCATGTGGGAGTGTATCTTGTATTATTTATTTCACTGTATAAAAGAGCACTGTAAGCGTTGTCTTTTAAGTCTTGTGTCCAAAAGCAAGACTTCCATATGCATATGAAATAAAGACGACTTTCAACACACAAACTCTCAGCTGATGCTCTTTGTTTGGCACGACACTATGTACTATATTACTAGGAACCAAACAAGCAAAATGAGCTGAACAGCTTCCTGTTACCTGTAAGTTCTCTTTTGTCTTAATGTTCCAGTTTAACTCTCTACCCCACAAGTTAGTGATTGATTATTTGAACAGATAGGAAGCCTGCCAGATGACTCTGAAGACCCGAGCTGTCTAGAGTAATGAAATCGCAGTTTTCTAACTCTAACTCATTGCGAAAGATCCCTGGGTGAGGTAGTGTGGTGATGTGGACCCCTGAACTTGAAAGCTCGTTCAGTCAATGCTCGAAATGAATTTCCGGGTCATTTCTGACTTTATGTCTGAAGTAACCTTTTGTCTGTTTTGCCAAAGTTAATAAACTCTTTTCTAAACTGAAGGCTGGATGGTGTAATGACTACCTCACAGAAATCACCTCTGTGACCTTGCAAGAAAAATGCATTTCTTGCAGTGATCCTTTAAATAAAGTTAAAATGCCATGATTTTTTAAATGCCGCTTTGATCAGATAATGGCTTATCTAGATAGTAGCTGTTCTTGTGCTGTAATGTGAATATCAGTCCTCTTTCCTTTTAATTTTGCATACTGTAAGTAAGCAGACCTTCTCTTTTCACAGCAACACTGACTGGACCTCAGATCAGTTCTTATAACAGTCAGAAAGTTTTTGAGGACTTCTTAAGCTTGTCCTTTGGGCGGATAAGTAATGTACCAGGTTTCAGAAAACCATGACACTTTCTGCATATTGACAAGTTACGAATGACTGTGTCTGAAGCTGTCTAATGCAGGAGATTCCAAGACACACATCAAGAGCTTGAGACGCTTATTTTATTAAATGGGAATTAGTTGGAAAAGGACCTGTTTACAAAGCCCATGATTATGTGAAGTGCCCTCCAACCACTGTGAACAGGAGCAGGGAAATTGCACTCATGCCAAGAATTCAGAGAATACTGCATTTTCCACTCACCAGAACAAAGACACGAGACAATACAGCTGTGTCTCACTAACTTGGACTTCTGAGAATAGAAATTCCGCATGCTTGTTTTCTGTGACACGCTAAAACTTTGTTTCCCTCCAAATGGTACTCTAGGACTAGCTGTCAACTCTCTGTACAAAAATAGTGCATTATCCTCAGTATTTTAAGACTTTTAAGATTTCACATGTGCTTTAAAATATTTAGTTTTCTTCACTGAGACATGACGAAACTCTCACTGGAAGATGATGCAACGTTTGAGGAATTTAGGACCCATTTCAAAATCTCCAGAGTGAGGAGGCCATGTGATAAATTGTCATTCAGCACCTGAAACAAATTTAGTGTGCCATCGCAAAAGGGGGTGTTTACCTCTACATTCAAGATATTTTAGTTTTTTATTTTTCTTTGCAGCTTTTGCTGACTAACTTTTTTTCGCTCATAAAAGTGTTCAATTTTGATATTCACATTAAAAAAAATTACAGATCATTCACAGTATAATTCAACAAAATGTGACAATTTTGGAAGGGGGGTGTGTGAATTCTTCTGCAAGACACGTACTGTCCATTTTGATGCAGACTACAGAAAATGATTACAAAAGTTTGGACTCATAGGTTATCTGTTTGGAAATATGAAACTGTTTTGTTGTTGTTCATTTTGTAGCGTGGTGATGCAGGTATGGGGTTAGTTGACACCGTCCAACAGGGCTGCTACCTCTCTGTGTAGCATCGGTTTCAGAAGGTCTGCGCTGCAGGTGGACGACTTCACAAGTGCGACAGTCTCGATCGACTGCGAGAGAGCAGAAGAGCTGGGGTGTAAGGCCTTTGGTCCTCAAACTGACTGCTTTCCCTTACGTGAAAGTACTGTTGCCTCAAACAAGCAAAAGACAGCATGTCCCGGTCTAGTTCTAGAAATGCAGGGAACCGTCAGGTTTTGCGGAGAAACTTCAGCAGGAGTTAAGCGGTGAAATGCAATGTTAAATATGACGAGTAAGAATGGCAGGAACGAATGTGTTCGATGATACGTGTTTATTTTTCTATTTTGCACGGTTTACTCTAACAGAGTCGGAGCTCTCCATATGTACAGTGTTCCAAAGGACATTTCAGTGTGTGTCTCAAACAACTAACCCACAAAATTCAGCCCAGTTGCGTTGGGGAAACCGACACACATCCGTTTGCATCATCTGTGAAATGGGTTTTAGTTCCAGAGGAACTCGAGTGGTCAGGAACAACTTTAAACCTATAGCCTTGCTTACTCATAATGGTCGGTAGGACTTGATTATGTAACCATATATATATACATATTCAGTTTATATTTGTGCTGTACAAATTTGTGGATTACCAGGAGCATTAAGAATAATATAGGAGGAACACAGATGCAAACTGGACCCAGGTTCACAAAGATCTTATCACGTATTGCAGACTTGCTGTCATAGAACAATGCGAAAAAAGACAGCTGGGTACCTGTGTCTTTCCGTGTTAGGAAGCTGGGCTGAAGCAGACGGGCTCTAGAAGTGCCCCTCAGGCAGTGGGCTTTCAGTCTGAGTTACGTTATACGAAGGACATGAGATCAATCGTCTGTCAAACGGAGTTTGCCCTTGCGCTTCAGGATTTGAGGATGTTAAAATATATTAAGGTCCACGGCTTAAAATCCTATAATATATCTTAGTGACAGATGTAAAAGTCAAATATTTTTACGTAATAACGGTACATAATTTTAATTTCCTGACTACCATTTTATTCCTCGAAACATCCCGATACAAAGCAGCGAGCCATCGACGTGCCTGCTGGTCTCTTCAGTCAGAAGAGCATCAGATCTTAACAGGTTAAAGGGCGCCCCCTAGTGGATTATCTTTATATGCTTCACAGGAAAGCGTAAAAGAAAAATCCTCGATCTCAGCGGTTGCTTTTTAAGAAACCCTTGCAAAGCAGCTTGTTGCATGTGTGCCCATGTCCTTAATTGGGGCAAGATGGTGTGGATTTCCACACGTGCTTCCGATTATCCGCCACAGGTGTAAAAAACTGAAATGTGATACATGTGCACAGGGAATACAAAGCCCCTTTGAAACGGATGGATTAAACTGACCGAACCTTTGTTCCGTCATTGAGACGAGCCAGTCCAGGATAACCCCTCGAGTGAACAGAGTACATGCCAATACCTCACTACGGACCGCGGCGGGGTTAAGGTCATCAATCTCATGGCCGCTGCTGGTTTCCCCTCGCATTTCTCGCATGACATACTGTTTTTAACTGTCTGGCTGTTCTCTTTTTTTTAACCGACTGCACCGAAACTCACCGCGGCCTCCCGTTGTCAGCGGACTGCGATGTGTAACGGACGCGGACTGTTTCTGGGGACCAAGTAAAGGTTTATTCCACACTGAGGAGCAGAAAGCTGAATCACAGCCTCTTCAGGCGAGAGGGAGAGGGGAAGGCAGCAGAGATATAAAGCTGTGAGGGAGAGGAAGGTAGCAGGGACATAAAGCTGTATTGAATATGATTTGTGTTTGCACCGCTAAAACATTCGTTTTACTTTAATTCATGAGACCCCAGGTTTGCAAACATTCATCAGTTTCAGAAGAGAGTTTCCACTTGTTCCAGGAACCACTCGTACTACACACTTGTTTCAACTCCTTCTCACTCCAGAGTGAAGCCTCCTTCAGAGGGCGTTTAATGAGTTGTAAAACCACCCCTCTAGTTTTATGGGAGACTACTAAATCCTTTATTAGAGACTACTGTTGAGGAGATCAAGTACAATAATCGAGCACGGTCAAGGAATTCTTCAATCCACAAAAAAGCTGTTTCAGGCTAAGCTTTCAGATAACTCTGCAGGTGGTAACTGCTTCTGTTCACTTCATGTGGCAGCAGAAACACTCGGGCTCAGACAGCACTCCATACAACCTGCTGGTATCCAAATACTGTACGTCTGCCTTTTCAACGGCAAGCTAACGTTTTAAGCAGAGCTCAAAACTCAAATCTCCAATTTTGTTTCTTCCCAAAAAATACAAGGACCCCTAAGAGTCCTCCTTCTGTAGGCTAACTCGCATGTAGAACTATTTGCAGTATACTGGGTATGTTCATGTATGCCTTGTCACTTGACAGAGCGCTATTTGGGCGTTTGTGACTAAATGTGCTTTCGGACAGCGCATGACTATGTTGCTCTTTCATTAAGAAGGACTAGACTTCATTTTGTCAGATGCTTTTTCTCCTCTTTCTTTTCTCATTTTTTTAAAGTTTTAGTATGTGCCTTTGTTCTGGTAAAGGTAAACCCAGAATTTACATCTCATTCTTTAATAAATGTGCAGGAATAATTTATAATGTACAGTACATTATCACAAAAGAAACACCTCTTTTCCACATCTGGTTTCTTCAAATAACAGAATACTGGAGTGTAAATGCACACATTTCCCATATGAACACGGGACACTTTCTCTACAGTCCTCAGAGTGATCCTCTCTGCTGGCAGGGCTGAGCAGGACCCATGTGGATCAGGAGACTTGTGCCAGCGGTCTGACAGACGCAGAGCTGGCACCGGGGCTGGTGAAGACATGCTGACAAAAGCACACAACCTCTGCCCCACATCTGCAACATTTCACAAACATCCTTCATCTCGTCTCCTCTTCCATTTCCCCCATTACGTAAGAACTGCTTCCCAGCAGTAGTGGGCCAAGCCAGGTCGGAAACATGTCAGAGTCTTTCCTGTGCCGCTCACCGCGATTGTTTTCAGAACCTCGATGAAGAGAGAAAACCCCATCCTGTCCTACAGCACCTTCTCCACGCTCTCCTTCCAGGGAAGTCGCACCTGGAGCTGGACACACAGAGAGTGCTGATCTTTACAAGCACGCGACTTAAAACGAGAGGCGCCACCCTCTGGACCCAGAGAGCAAGTGTCGCACTGCATTTCGCTTGCAAGAAACCATCCAGCAGCTGGGCACTGGTAACCAAGGAGGAATAAAGCCAAATGATTTCCCCAAAAAACAAAAAACAACCCTCCTCTTGGTTTTCAATTCTCGCTTTCTTACCAGAGCGCCTTATTTCCTGCCCTAAATTTGGAATTTGGACATTTTCTTTCCGTCACGTCCGTCATTCCCACCTGGCACTGCCAGCGGTTTCGGAGCCGGGGCAGCTCGGGAACGACGGGGATGAGGGCGCGGGGTCCACCGAGCCCCCCCGCCAGCTCCGGAGTCGGGGGACGCAGCCCAGAGAGCTCAGCCCTCCGGCTGCTCGGCTGCTCCCAGCCTGGGCCCTGGCGATCGCCAGCTGGGGCTGTGCTGCCGCCCGTCTCCACCTCCTGGCTCTTCCCGGTCCGGACACCGGCGCCTCGGCGACGACCGGCACACGCCTGCGGCGCGCTCTGCTTCGCGCTCCGTCTCGGGGCGGAATGGCCCCCTGCCCGAAGCCGCCAGCGCCCCCCCGCAGGCCCTGCCACGGCGGCTCCGTCCTTCAGCGTCCTGCTGCTCCGGGACAGTGGCGCGGAGGAGGGCCGGGGCGTCCCGCCAGCCCCCCCGGGCGCCGCCCTCACGGCCCCTGCCTCTTGCTGGTCGCTCGCACCTGCTGTCTCACCCACCCCGTGGGCGCTGCGGGAGAACGCGGGGAGAGGGAGCAGTGGTAAGGGTCCGAGCACCCTCCCGGCCTGGAAACGGGGCGCGGCGGGTGCTCAGTGTAGGTCACCCTGGGGTGCGGGAGGCTTAAACCGGAGGGCTTCCACAGGACTCGCACATAGGCCACTCGGAGGTCTTCTTTATTACGTCTAAACCTTAGCGGTTTCCCCAGACTGCTCACCAAACCAGCACTAACGCCGTGCGAGCCCCTTCCGTACTCCAACAGTACTGATGGACCCCATATTGAAAATGTGGAATTCTCACCCCCTGGTGATAATGAGACAATTAACGAGTTAGCCAACACCAAGTGGAACAAATGCCAAGCGATTGGGGGGCCTGTATCGGCCTCTAGTGTCAGGATGGCTGGAATTACACCCCCCCTACGGCCCCTCTCTCCAGAGCAGCTACTTACAGCGTGGATACCCAGGGGGCCGAGGGTTACTGGCACTGCTGCCAAACGACGACTGGAAGTTGTGAATCGTTTCCTGGAGGAGCTGTCGCTCCCGGCCCTGTTGAAAGAAACACTGCATCTCAGTTGCTGCGGATACGCCGGCACCTGTAACAGAAATCCGGACAGGGCCACACGGACACACAGATGAGGGGCTTTAATGTCACTTTAAACTTTGCCTAATTTTACTTGTGAAGTTCACCCCCCCCCACCCAGCTCCAGAATCCAGGCAGACACTGGGCAGAGGCCATCTCCCACGGAAGCAGGTGCGAGTGACGTGCCACCTTCAAAGCGCACGCTCTGCAAAGATTTCTTTTGCACGGATGAATTTAAAAAAAAAACGGCTTTCTTTCAGTTGAACCACTGAACTCGAGTCACTCTGTTTGTAGCTGAACCATTATTATATGGGTGAATTTCTCTCGCCATCCTTGGAGAAACGCATTACACGGACGGGTTCTGAAAATAAAAGGTACGAACCCCTTGCACAACACTCACGATGGCAGGCAGGCCTCCGTAGGCCTATCACCGCGGGGAAAGTACACGCCTCCGTCAGTCGAGGCCGGGTGGGAGACCGATTCCCAGCAGCCTATTCCGGAAGAAACAGGAGTCCGTACCTTTCCGGCGTTCAGCTCGGAAATGGCAGCCAGGATTTGCTGCCTGGGCCCATCTGTCTTAATGCCCAGCTCCTTGAGGTCTCCGTCGGTCAGGGTGAGAAAGGCTTCCATGTCCACCTGTAAGGGAGCAGAGGAAACCCCCCGTACTCAGACGACGGGTGAAAGCTTCAGAACCACTCCGGCTCTGGGAGAAAGAGAGGGTGGCAGTCGGCAGGGATGTACGCCGTTCACTACTTTATGCTTTTGTGTCTCTTGAGTCGCACACCAGAACATGCGTGTGCTTAAATTATCTGAGGACAAATCGAGCTTAAAGCAAGACTACCTTGCTTGTTGCGGCAGATTTTAGATGAGTTCACTCAAGGTCCAAAAGGCAGTAAGTTCACTGTAGGCAGGAGAAGACTCAAACAACATTCTCTAGACTATTAGCTACAGCAATCAAGGAATAAATCTGCATCGTTTGCAGGGAGAAACAAACATTATGTTATGTGAACAACACACAAAAGCAGCGGAAAATAAGTCCAAAAGGTTAAGGTAGGGCACAGATATTCTGGATGCAAAAAATGACTGACAAGCTAACTCCCTGACTCTTACCTCCTGTTCCTCAAATATGGGCTGGTACTTCTCAAGGGACAGTTTCTTCAGGATGCCAGAGAGCTCGTCTGAACAAAAGAAAGGTGTGTTCAGGATCAGCACGGCGGATTCGTCGTGTTGTTATCTGTAGGCGACCGCAGGGCCTTGACACCTCCACCATCAGCCTTACTGCTCCCGACACAGAGGCGCGTACGGCTGTGTAGTCTAACAACCGCAGGCCACACCCCAGAGGGTTTCTGGTTGTCTCTTGATATGTTTTGCTCTGGCAAAGAACCTTCAAGAGCGCGAAATTAAATCAGTTTCATTAATAAAAGAACACGCAGGACTCTGGGACAGGAAATAGTCTTGGAGCCTCCGAAACGCCACGACGCGAGGGCAGGAAATAGTCTTGGAGCCTCCGAAACGCCACGACGCGAGGGCGGCCAGCAGGCGCGCCCCGGGGGCCGGACTCACCCTCGTCCGTGACGGTGCCACTGCTGGAGCCTCCGCTGCTCTGCGAGCGCGGGTGCGAGGAGAGGGAGGAGAGGGCGTCGGCCTGCGGGCCTTTCAGCGTGGGCGAGGGCGAGGGCGTCAGCGTCGGGGAGGTGCTCTTGGAGGTGGACGAATTCCCCGACGGGGGCCTCTTCTTTGCCTCCGCTTTCTGTGACGGGGGGGGGGGGGGCAGGTCAGCGGGGAGGCATTACGTTCTGCGTCCTGCTCCGTCTCGAAACCGACGCACCGGGATCGGAAAAGGAGGGAGGCTCGCAAACAGGGGGGGCAGCGGAAAGGAAGTCAGGTTCGTTTTGTTTGAGGTTTTCAATCCTGGTGTGAGAATTTGTAAGGAAGTGTCCAAACTCCATCTTAATTTTCATGCAATCCTGCTCCTCAGCTTTACCATAATCCTTAATACGCATAAAGCTGAAAGCTTGTCCAATCCTTAGCCCTGCTCTTTCTTCCAGCCTTTATTACCCTCTGGCCATAACCACATCCTAGCCCAAAAGAATGAGAAAGCTACAAAACATTTTCTAAAGAAAAATAACACTGAGTATTTTTATCAAACGTAAACTTTGCCCTCCTCAGGCATCCCAGGGCCCGCTGAAGCGGCCAAACAGCAAGCATCCTTACCTTCTTGCCTTGAGCGCCGCTGACCACTAGACAGGAAGTGCTGTGGATGTCGGGGAGGCTGATGTCCGGCACTGCTGGGGCCTGGCTGTCCGACGGCTGGGGCTTCTGCTCCAGCAAGCCAGCAACCTTCTTCCTCTGCGCCGCGATCTGGGAGAGAACGCTGTCGGAACTGCCACCTGGGAAAGAGGGAGTCAAACGGCGCTGGAGTGCTTCTGTACTGTAGCACTCAGCAGCCCTGTTCTGCCTAGATACCCGGCTCTGCTAAAACACAGGGGCGAGTAAAATAATCATTCGATAACCGCAGGCGCCCTCGGAGCTAGCTTTTTGGGTGAGAGTAAGTCCATCTTGGGAGGCTTGAAATTAAGAAAGAGCACCCAGCAGCAGGTGCGCAGTTCACTACGCGCACAGAGGAAAACCCAACAGCAGTGACGACAAACAGAAAAAGAAAAACAACACACCTGAGCGATTGTGAGGGTCTACCCCGTGCCTGTTGGACCCCACCACCCCGCCGGCGCCCCCGGAGGAGTGGGGGGAATAGCTGAAGGAGCCCGAGTTGGAGGGGGACGTGGGGCTCTTGGTAATGCTGGGAAACTTGACGGACCGGGCGGCGACACGACTGACGGACGTCTGGAAGAGAAAACCGCAGCTTGTGAGAGGCTGCGAATCGTGTCTCTAGAGCTGGGGTAAGGCGCTAGGGAGGAAATCGGGACGATGGATGTATATTTAGCATTTGTCTATAAACCTGAGGACAAACAAAATCGATATTCGATATGCTTCACTAGTCTGGGGAGACCCCTCGACTCGTAAACGTTCTTCTCTTCCACAGACAGGCGTGGTTTGATTTGTCATGGAGTAACAGGGTTCTCCAGCACATTGTATACTGTGTGTATAAACTGGTCAGTTTCCAAGTAAATGAAAGCACAGGCTCTTTGTGTCGCATCGTTTGCTTTGAACGCTATCGAAAAACGACTCCTGCAGGTTTGCAGCACACAAAACAAGTGTGGCGTTACACTGAAGTACCAGGAATGTAACGCGCACAGCCGTCGAAGGCATCCAGGAGGGCTGTCTGAACTCCAACTCGCTTCCTGAGGTGTACAGATGAATCCCATGAGCTAACCGTGCTCGTAACAACACAGAAACAGCGACATTCCTAAACACTGGGGGAAATGCTAACCCTAGCCCTAGCCGGGGTGTCAGCCGAGCAGTTCCGCGATCTGTTCTCCGAGGCCCTCCGGAAAAGGCGTGCGCCAGACTCACGATGTCGGAGTTGCCGCTGCTGTTGAAGGAGGCCTTGGCGGGGCGCGGGGGCATGGGCTGCCGGGCCTGCTCCGCCTTGCCCTCCCGGCCGGCCCGAGAGCGGTCCGCGCTGCGCAGCTCGAAGTTCGAGGGGGGCAGGAACGGGGGGATGACGGCCTTCAGCTTGTCGCTGGGCAGGTGGGTGGAGGGGGCGCCGTTCCTCAGCTGCGGGGGACACAAACGGGGATGGGAGAAAAGATGAGACGGTGGAGCAACAACGAGCAGCGGCGTTGCTTCGACCGTCGTGGGGTGACGGAGTGCTGTCCCGCCGGTGGTGTTTTTTACCTGTTCTTCGGGGCAGAAGTGCTCAAGCAGCCGCTGACTGGAGTAGCCCAGTGCAGAGGATCTGCAATTCAATGCGCCGCTCAACTAGTTACTGGTTATAAACGGGTGGTGCAAGTAGATTTCAGAATTAGGGGTTTTGACCTGACTGAGCAGGGGCAGTTCTCTAGTTTGATTAAAGCGGCATTGCCTGAACTTGCAGGACTCACAACTGGCAAGCCACTGGAGCTCAGCTGGTGTGAACCTGGTCGCATGATCAAGGGGGGGCTACACACTGGTGGGATTCCCCATTACCTGTAATGTGCTTTGAGCAGAGTGTCCAGAAAAACGCTATATAAATGTAAGGGCTAAGTAATAATATAGTAAGGAATTATAATAATAACAACAACACAGAACAGGCTTATCGGAGGAGCAATGCCTTTTCTCAAAGTGGTGGCCTACCATGGTCGTGATCAGAGTGTCGTCTTTCTCTGTACCAGCACTGCTAAGTCCTGGAAAAAAATGAACGAGATCACACGTGAACAACTTGGAAAATTACAAAATGAACACATAAGTAACTCATGTTCAGAAGAAAAGATTTAATTCTTGGACTCTCAAATTTAATCAGTTATTTATTTCGGGTAACGAAAATGTACAGATTGCAGGTGTGAAATGTTGAAATATTAAAGATTCAGTATTTTTCCCCTCCCCAGGGAAATTCAATGTCCAAGAAGCTGTTGCTCCTTTACATAATTTTTCATTCATTTCGCCTGATTTGGAAGCAGAATAGCCTCGCTATCGCAGATTCTAGTTTATCGTTTCAGATTCGTCAAAACGCAAATGCGAATTCAGGGAAAAAACTCCAGAACGCAACGCTCCATGAATTGGAAAGGCGAGCCCTGCGGGTCTGCCCGTGGCGGAAGGAGAGAGAGCCTTCCCTCACCGCTGTCCTTGCCTTTCGCCGCCCAGGCCGTGCTCGTCTCGGGGGTCCCCGCGCCCGCGCCGCCGCTGGCCTCGCCGCTCCTGGGGCCGGCCTTCATGGTGCAGTCCAGCGCCACGTCCGCGCCGTCCGGCAGGGGGGCCAGGCGGCCCGTGGAGAAGCCGTGCCGCAGCGTGTGCGTCAGCTTCAGCTTGCGGAACCTGTTGGACATCCTGCTCCACCAGGACTGCGGGCGCGGCCCGCGGGGGGCACCAGTGAGCACCGCCGCGCGATACGGCAGCGTACCGTACCGACGGCAGAACAGTGCACCCCCCCCCCCCCCCCCCCGGGAGTTTCAGTGCGAAGCTTCGGAAATCGGGATTCTCGAAAGGGGAACTACGGTCCCCATCTCTCAGGCCGGTTACTAAAACCGAAATAAATTCACCGACGCGACAGTAAAAGTTTCGAATCGAAGCACAAAATCGTGGATTTTGTGAAAGTTTTGCAAGTCGCCCTGTCGACACAAACTCGCATCCAAGTTCCCACAAATTGCGACGTGACGCGGCCCTTCCTGCTCACTAGTCTCCATAACGACTAACGTACTGTGATGGACGAGTGAATGAGTACTGGTTGAGCGGCAGACCTTTTCGCCACAGAAATATTCCAACGTGATCTGCATGCGGAGTTAACAAGTAGTATTTTTTGGAAAACCGTCTCTGTTGGATTAAAAGAGACGTATTTACAAGACTACTTGTTTACAATGTAATAGGGCCACACACGTCACTGGAAGTCTTGTTGCCTCGTTCTGAATCGCAGAACATGGCGCTGCGCATCCCTGGAAATGTAGTCTAATTTGTGATGTAAATTGGAAGTTTTACTCGTTACTGTGTGCATTTTACTTTTATTGCGGTTTGAAATGCACTCATCAATGCTGATTCTTTCTAACCCCAAAATATGAAAACAGTGCTGCAGTTCCTCTTTAACTGGGAATAACAGGAGGAAGGATGTCCTACAAAATTTTGAAAACAGACAGCAAATTACAACGCCTTCATATTCAATACTAAACCACAAAGTTGTCTATGATTCTGGTACCTTCAAGCCCCCTTTATCATCAGGTGGGACGGGGACATTCAGGGACTGCCTGCTCTTCGAGCGCTTCAGGGTGGCTCTGTTCCTCTGTTTGTTCTTGTCTTTGTCAACCTGCATGCAAACAGAGGCCAGCAGTCGCACGAGCTCTGTGTCTGCATGAAGAAGGCAAGACAAAAGGGAAAAAAATCAGATCTCAATAAACCTTGAGAAACTGCTCTTCCGAATGTACATCAATGACCTTGACCTGGCTAAGCCAGCGTCGTGAGGTTTGCACATGTCCCAGTCTGCAGGTGTTAAAAGCAGTGGATTGTTTATGGCATTGTGGCATAAAAAGACATTGCTGCCCTAGAAGGAGTAACACCAGGTCTAAAGGGAATGTTGCACACAGACGGGTGAATGGAAATTAATTGCTTAAACAGAAAAGGTTACTGATAATACTGCAAGCATTAAAAATCCTAAAAAAGCACTGACAGAACCAGAAGGAGAACAACATTTTTACATCTTTAGTGTATTTAGGAGGAGGTGCATCAGCAGGTACACAGGGAGCTGTGAGAGTCTGCAACAAGCTGCCCAGGTGTGTGAGTGAAGACAATCACCCAGGACTCTTCAAGAAACAAGCGGATGAAATTCTCAGATGAATGTGCTACTACTGATTAAATGAGAATGACCTCCTCTCTTCTCTAACCCTTCTATGTTCCTTGAATATGGTAAAGGCTGAGGCTCAGAGTACAGGCTTGTGTTCCGAGATAGGCATAGGACTAGGGTTAGATGAAAAGCTACAGTAAGGTTAGGGTTAAAGCAAATGATATAGGAGATTTGTACGACAGCATAGCCAAGAGATAAAAGCACACCAGAAATGTCTAAGAAAAATGCATACACTTCAAATGGACTGTACAGTACTTGATAAAAACTGAAATACAGCAGATCATACAGAGGTATTTTTTAGGTGACCAAAGCTTGGTTTCGCCCGAACACTGTTCTCTGCTACAGTCCTTGCAAAATCAAGTATGTTTTACAGCTCACCTGGATCATTTAGCAGCATAACGAGATCAAAGGCTGTATATCCATTTTTGGCACGCAGATTGACATCGGCTCCTTGGTTTAACAGATACTTCACAACATCTTTATTTCTACAGGACAGAGAATTGAATATGACATTAGGGGGCACATCTGTAACTACTGAGCTGAGCTGTGAAAAAGACAGATGTTAAAGCTAACACATCCATTCAATCGGAGTTAGGATAAAATTATTGTGCTCTAGTAAGGCATTGTTTCGAATATTATGGACAATTTTGGTCACCATATTAGAGGACAGATATTGCTGTCCTGGAATCTATCCATAGAACATCAACCAGATACTTTCTGGGGCTTAATGTCCTGGACTGGCAGGCTGAAGGAACAAAACATTTTTAGTCTTAAACAGAGAAGACAACAAGTAGACCTTCACAATCCTCAAAGGCACTGACAAAGTCAGCCAATGTTTTTTTTTCTAATAAATATTGAGATCAATTAACTATCAATCACTAAAAGGGCTAGAAGAGGCTAGAATGGCCTCTTTTTTGTAGCCTTTCTAAAACCTGGCAATAAAACCGTACTGGCAAAATCTTTATAAATCTGTTTAGGATGATTAATACTCATGGATGCACCGAAGCGGGATCACTGCGTTATAACTGGTGAAGACGCATTTCACTGCCGAATTCTACTGCTACAAACTTTCAGATTTCAGTCTTGTCTCCCTTTCTGTCTTTTGCTCGTTCGGTTGGTATTTTTCTGTCCGTTAGTCACAGGAGTTGCCTTCTTCTTCCCCTCAAATAAAGGAGTATTCTTCCTCCAGGAGCACTGGGCTCTGCTTGCTGTGGACTGTTGTGTAGCTCTACTCTACACCAGCTTGCTCTGAGGCAAACGCCTTTGAGAATCTGCTTTGCCACATGGACAAACTACACACTGCTGCCGACAGCTGCAGGCAGCAGGACCGGACGTTACCCGTGGTAAGTAGCCTGCATCAGGGCGGTCCACCCATGGACGCTGTCCTGCTTGTCGATGCCGGCGCTCCTCTCCACGAGCAGCTGGACCACGTCCAGCTGTCCGCTGACCGCGGCGATCATCAGGGCCGAGGCGCCGTCCGCGTTGGACATGTGCACCTGACTGGGGTCTTCGTCCAGGATCTCCCTCACCAGCTGGGGATTTCCTGGGAGACAGGCATGCGACAGAGGGGCGTGAGCCACGCACACGCGCACGAGGGCCAGGCGACGTCAGCCCAGGGAGCCCGCTGAGCACACAGACCTACAGCACACAGAGACGCCTACAGCACACAGGTCCAGCGGAAGGCCGGGAACACCGACCCCTTGCACAGATCCGAGCTCCTTCACGGCGTGGATACGACTTCAGCGCTGATTTAGACTACCTCGGATTACGTGCAACAGGACCGGGTTGTTATTATTAATTACGAGTTATTAATTATTCCCACGGCTATTAACCTGCTTCATCTGGATGGCCGATTGTTCTATTTCACTTTATTTATCTTTTGCAGTGTGCGTGTATCTTATGTATCTCACTCGCACAGTGACAACCCATCTTGTTCTTCTAAATTGTGGAGATTACTTAAAGCTGCCAATTTGTTTGTCCTAATCTAACACATGTTTCTCATTTGTTGATGGGTTCATGTCACGTTAAATGTATTATGCATGGTGTTACGCCTTGTACCTGCCTGCAAAGCAAACTTCCCCCAGTAGGGTAATAAAGCTTTTCCTAAGGCGACCGCAGTATAAACCAATGCTGGATGCAGTGATGAAGAGACAGTTCTGCATCTCACAGATACTGTGAGAGTCATATGCTACTGTCTTATTCCACTGTACTGTACCACTGGCAAAACAAGTCACACACAGGTGGTGACTGGTCATGATCCAGAGACGTACTCAAGACTAACAATCATTATTACAATGAAGTTGGCCAATGAAAGGAAACACGAAGTTGCTGCCTCGATTAAAAAAACACAGGGGCCACAGCTTTATTTCAGCTCCATAGAAAGGACGCCACATGATTTCTGATGAATTTCATAACTTGTTATACTCACTGATAAACTATCTGTTTATCTTTAATTCAAATGCAATAAATGCTGCTCTTGAGCATGACTTAAAAGACTGATAAAACTCATGGGATATTTATGATGCTTCTTTGATTTTTATAAACCTTTTACCATGTTTGGCAAAGCATAAACTAGTCAAACCTGCACACATCTGGTTTAGGGGGCCTTACCTAACTTCAGTGCACTGAAGACATCCGGTCTTCTCTTCTCATCATCTGAAAACGATAAAAAGATGTTTCATTTGTCATCCGTCTTCTTAATTGCACAAAAATGGTATAAAAGGTGAAAAACAGAAATTTCCAATAACTTTCATTCACAGCTTCATATTAAGTAGAGCTTTCAAAAATGCACCAAAAATCCTTCTGCCTGTATAGAGCACAAGGATGTGTCCGAACAGAAGCCAGATGTAAATGGCTGTGGCACGAGTTTATAATAATAATAATAATAATAATGATAATAATAATAATAATAATTGCTAACACTTCTATAGCACTTTTCTGGACACTCCACTCAAAGCGCTTTACAGGTAATGGGGATCCCCTCCACCACCACCAGTGTGCAGCCCCACCTGGATGATGCGACGGCAGCCATAGTGAGCCAGAACGCTCCCCACACACCAGCTCTCAGTGGGGAGGAGAGCAGAGTAATGAAGCCAATTCATAGAGGGGGATTATTAGGAGGCCATGATTGGTAAGGGGCAATGGGAAATTTCTTTTCAAGAAATGCCCTGGGATTTTTAATTACGAGTCACGACCTCGGTTTTACGTCTCATCCGAAGGATGGCAACTATTTACAGAATAGTGTCCCCATCACTATACTGGGGCATTAGGACCCACACACACCTCAAGGTGAGCGTCCCCTGCTGGCCCCACTAACTCCTCTTCCAGCAGCAACCTTAGTTTTTTCCCAGGAGGTCTCCCATCCAGGTACTGGCCAGGCTCACACCTGCTTAGCTTCAGTGGGCTGCCAGCTGTGAGTTGCAGAGTGATATGGCTGCCGGCAAAATGTAGAGATCCAATGTATTTTCTGAGAATACTTCTTCTATACAATACGCCCTCTTTATTGTGAAAAAATAATTGAAGTCGCAGCATCATTTGCGACTGCCTACGTTTTCAACTGTACTGTCTGCCGAGCAGAAGGGCGAGGTAATTGAAAACAGGCTTTGATCAAGCTGTGTAACCTCTGGGTCTTTCAGCTGTAAGGCAGGAATACTAAATCACAGATCTGATTCCCGTTATCAAAGGCCCAGAGGTGTCATCTGGCAAACAGCACATACTGTAAATCAGCCGAAGGGGGCAGGAGGAGACGGGAGACAATGCAAACTCACACCCACTCTGAAATGACATGGCAAAACCAAACATTTTTAACAGGTGTTCTTTTGTCTAGGAAGCTGTAGAAGTCGTCCTGTGGGAATCCTCGTAGATTTTCACTTCGGTATCAACTTTTTTTTGTCCTATGTATTGGTAGGAAATTATGCCAGAAAACAAAAAGCAATTAATTCCTGAAAGTGCTTAAATTAATTGCCCAGCCGGGCACAAATCAAATTAATTAAAATCTCACATTAGATGCAATTCCTTAAGAAACGTAAAAACTACTATCTCCTTTGTGACAAAATCACAGAAGATCAGTGCTTCTTTCTTCCCCCCCCCAAAAAAAAAACAAAGTGAAAAAAATAGTCCAGCCTTGTAGAGGAGAAAGCCAGATCCCGGCTCCGCAACAAGACGCCTATATTTTTCTCTTCTTCTGTAAGTGAAGCTTGGCTTTAACGAGCCCAGACACAACATTCAAGTGTAACCTTCGTCAGCTGCGTCGTTTCCAATTAAAACGTTTTAATTCTCCGCTTTCGTCGAGTGCCACCCTCTAGTGAGGCCACGCCGACGACAGATGCTGGAGAACGTCTGGTATAAACCTCCGACACACGTTTATTCCAGGGAAGAACATACTAAACCGGACACATTCTGGGGCGCGAGGGAACGCCCTACGCCGACTGGCTGGAGGAACCGACACAAGTGGGTCAAATTCAACCCGGCGGCGGATTTCTTCCGAGAGAACAGCGCAAAGCGAACCGGCGCCCGCAAGCGGAAAGGAATTTAAAGCACAGAACCTCTTTACCCAGAGGGTGGTGGGGGTGGGGAACACAGCTACCCAGCCGTGTGGTAGTAGCCGACACCTAGGCCCGTTCCGGGAGACGGCTGGGTCGGATCCAATCGGCAATAACTTACCAAACAGGCCAGGCGGGTCAAATACCCCCCTGGATCCAGCCTCTCAGACACTGCCAGCAGCCATATCACCCTGCAGCTCACCACTGGCAGCCCCCTGAGGCCCAGCAGGGGTGAGCCTGGTCAGTACCTGGATGGAGACCTCCTGGGAAAAACTGAGGCTGCTGCTGGTGTTAGTGGGGCCAGCAGGGGGCGCTCACCCTGCGGTCTGTGTGGGTCCAAATGCCCCAGTATAGTGACAGGGAAACTAGACTGTAAACAGGCGCCGTCCTTCGGATGAGCCGTAAAACTGAGGTCCTGACTCTCTGTGGTCATTAAAAATCCCGGGGTGTTTCTCAAAAACAGGAGGGGTGTTACCCCGGCATCCTGGCCAAGTTTCCCCCTGGCCTTTACCAATCATGGCCTCCTCATAACCCCCCATCTCATCCAGGTGGGGCTGCACACTGGAGCTGGTGGAGGGGATCCCCATGACCTGTAAAGCGCTCTGAGTGGAGTGTCCAGAAAAGCCCTGTATGTGACATGAAGTGTGAGGAATTATTATTATTCCTAGACCAAGGGCAAACAGGAGAAACGCTACCTGGCTGGGGCCGCACGGTGGTGATGGCGTCCAGGTAGCACTGCAGGCCCTTCTGCTTGAGCTGCAGCGCCAGCTCGAAGGCCGTCCTGGCCAGCGCGTTGACGTGGTCGGGGTCCGCGCCGCGCTCCACCAGCTGCCGGGCCACGCCCACCTTGCCGCTCAGCACCGCCGCCATCAGGGGGCGCCAGCCCGTGGCCCGGAGGCCCAGGTTGGCGTCCGCGCCCCAGTCCAGCAGCAGCTTCACCACGGCTTCGTGGCCGTGCTGGGCCGCCGCCGTGAGCGGGGTGATGGCCGGCGGCTCGCCCGCCCCGCCCCCGCCGTTGCCGTTGCTGTTGTTGTTGTTGTTGCCGTTCGCCCCGGGCACCTCCAGGGGGTCGTAGTCGTCCACGAAGGCGCCGCCCTCCACCAGGAGCCCCACCACGCTGGCGTGCCCACCCCTCGCGGCCATCGTCAGCACGCTGGCCCCCATCCTGTTCCTGCCGTTGATCTCCGCTCCGTTTTCCAGCAGGATGTGGGCGACGCTCAGGTGCCCAAACCTACGGGAATTAACAGCGAGGGGAAAATGTATTTTATTTCCCGGCCGTGCAAGTTTTTTTTTTCTTCTGTTTGCTTACCAATGCTAAGTGTGATGTCCCACAGGCAGAATGATCAGGCTACCTGCTGGAAACGCGCATCGCAGTTATGCATTGTTGCCAATTCAAACTTTTTTTTTCTTCGCGAAGAAATTGCTTAAAATGTCAGCTTTCTCTAGGAATTCGGTTAATGGAGTCTTCCCGGCTCGCCCGGCTTTTCCAAGCTCGGAAATACTGCTCTCTCCGTCTCTACTGCCGAACCCTCTTTGTTGAATGAAGGAATGAAAATGAAATCACGGGAAGGCATACAGGGAACGCGCACTTTAACAAAAAAACGTATCTAACCTATTTGTACAAAACTACGCTGGTAAACTGAACTTTTATCCTGAAGTTCTCAATCTTCGCTTAAGAACCATTTCGGCCGTTTACAGGAACAGCACATAGTTGTCGCGAAAATCAAATCCAGTCTTCCGTGTTTCACCTGAATTCACCTGCAGAAGGCTCCACGGCCGAAACGTTGCGTTTTCGTCTCTTTTCAGCATGGAATTAACTTACTTGTTCCTTACAGCCTTCGCATGCCGACGCAGCTACCCACCTGAACTACAACCTGTACGGTATTCCAGTGAGATATCCAAAACCCTTTCTACTGCATATATATTTCTAGATGTACACCCTTTTAAAGCAAAAAACATGACTTTTATAAAATCCAAAACACTTTATCTTCTACTGCTAGGTCTAAAACGGATATGAAGAAACACTTGGGTGACAGCTTAGAAACCCTGACTTTAATAGGAGGGACGAAAGGCGAGCACACTTTGCATTCGGATAAAGGATAAATATCGCGGTTCACTTTGCATTTTTTCCACCCAGCCGATTTAAGATCCGTGTATCTGTGCTGTGCACAAGAAGCGACCTCAGCGGTACTGTCCATCTCTCAGAAGATGCCACCGCACCGGCGGCAGGCGCTCTGAAACGTTACCTGACGGGCTTGACACCCAGCGCACACAGAGTAGCCGACGCGCAGCGGTTACAATGACTCGTACTGCACCGAAACGGCACAAGGCAAAGCTAATTGAAGCCGCCCCTGTCAGCACTTGCACCACCTTGAATCGATGAAACCCGAGCTCTAACTTTACATTATAGCGTACCTGCCTCTTTGGGGGCTAAAACAGACCGTCGAGACCAACACCCCCCCCGAGTTCCGAGTCATTCCTTGTGCTCAGTCTCATGCGAAACCAGCTTCTACTTCAACAACCTCTCGGAGACCGTCAAATCCTTTTTTTTTAAGTACGAAGTCACCCCCATTAAAAAAAGTAAAGTTTTCTGGCTTGGTGAACTAACGGTGCTCTCTCTTGCGGGCACGTTTTAAATGGAGAACGAATTAAACTGTTGGGGGGGGGGGGGGGATGCCTAAATTATTTGTTTGGATGCATAACTCAAGTCTGCAGTACAGGAATCTCTTCCAGACACCCTCGGATGCCCAGCCAGTCTTTCCCCCGCCCCTCAGCGCAGCAGAAAGCAACGAGCGCGTTGGATACAGAGGGAGCGCACCACACCTCGCAGCCTGCATCAGCGGAGTCCAGCCGTAGTGGTTCCGGCTGTCCACCGAGGCCCCCTTCCGCAGCAAGAACCGGACCAGGTGCTCGTGTCCGCTGGCGGCGGCGAACTGGAGCGCCGTGTTGCCCTGCTCGTCCGCGCAGTCCACGGGGACGAGCGCCAGCTCCCCCGGGGCGGTGTCCGCGCCGCCCTCCGAGCCCGCCCCGGGCTCCAGGACGCGCCGGGCGCTCCCGTAGTCGCCCTCATCGCAGGCGCGGAACAGCAGCTGCGAGTTGGCCGAGACCCCGTAGCTCATCCTCGGACGCCGAGAAGCCCAGGAAGAAAGCCCCTGCGGTTTCCGAAGCCCGGCGCTGGCCCTCGCTGGGAAGACATTGCCCTTTTAATGTCGCCGCATGCTTAGTGCTGACAGCACCAGGAGAGGAGAGGACGCGATGCACACTGACCGTGACGCCCGGCGTTTAAGAAGTAGCCATCGGGCTGTTAGTTTACTCTCGTAAAAGTTACTTGGGAGCCGGCCGGGTTCTCAAGTCCTGACCATCAGATTTCTGGAAGCAGTGCGGGGCAGCGCATGCGCTTCCCCAGCGACGCAATCAGTCCATTTTTTTGGCCACCTCCCCTCTACCGTAAAATCCCCTAACAACGCGTAGGATTCAGTGTGGGGTGTCTATACTGCCCACCCCCTCAGCTCCGGGATAACTTTACTGGAAACAGAAGCTGGATACACACAGTTAATCGTCACTGCGGGGGGCTACTTACTTGGGGGGGAATTGGAACTGGAAAGCAGTAACAGCGCACTACTGCACCGAATGTTTCCGAGGAAAAAAAAATTAAAGGCGTTCCTTACGATCATTCGCCTTGTGAAAACGCGCTACTTACAGCTTACAATCCCGCTCCACTGCCTAAACGAAACGATAAAATTCCAACCCATAAAAATAGGAAAATAGATGATTTATTTTTTTTTGATACACAGCAAAATTCACATTACCTTCCAGTAGTACAAACGGTTAGTGATGTACAAAAAAAAAAACACCCCAGAACTCGTCGCCCTCCCTTCCAACTTATTTGAACTCTTACAACACATGCAACTACACCGGCAGTGACGCTACACTAGTGTCTGTCCCCACGTACAAGGCGCTGGAGCTACCCTGCTAATGAGCCTGCGAGGTCCCTCAGGGAGATCTCAGTCCTCTATCACATAGTTGGGGTTCACCACCAGGAAGGGATCCTCTTCTGCTCTGGGATCTTCTCCCTGTGCTCCAGCTCTCTTCAGCCCGGTCTGCGTCAGCTCTATTATAATGTGGTCCTGCAAGGGGACAGAGACTCCGGTGTCGGACTGGGACTGGACCGAAGGGTCCATGCCAAAGTAAAGGTGGCACAGCGGAGCAGCGGACAGCATCGCCGCCCCGCGGCTCGGGGGCCCTGGGCTCAGTTCTAGACCTGGGGTGCGGTCTGTGTGGAGTTTGCACGTTCCCCCCGTGTTCACCTGGGCTTCCTCCCTCCGTCCAAAGACAAGCCGATAGGTTAACGTCTGGGAAAACTGCTCCTGGTGTGAGTGTGTGTCTGTGTGTGCCGTGCAATGGACTGGCATCCCTTCCAGCGTGTGCCCTGCCTTGTGCCCACTGCTTGCTGGGATAGGCTCACTGAATTGTACGGACAGATTCCACAGAGTACTTTTCTCCCAACACACCTGTGCCCAGCAAAGCACTGACACAGCAAGACAGGACAAAGGTTCCTCAAGCAGCTGCTGCATGAGTGACACCAGTGGATCTGCCGAGAGGAGAAATTCTGCAAGGAAATGCGGAGAGCGGTGCACATCATTTGATTGAATTCCATCATTTTTGTGATCCGTCTCAGTTTTCCAGGGAGTGGTGTGTTCCAGTGGGCGTGTTTAACAAAGTCAAAAGTGCTCTGAATCCTATGCTACAGAACGGGTGGTTTTGTTTAGCATAATGAAAGGGTTCTGAGTGTTGGCAAACACAAAGGAAGATAACTTACGTAATGGATCAATCGATGAAGAACTTTTTCCAACAAATTTTTCTTGGCAATCAGTTCGGACTCTGACTCAATCTCGCTCTCCATTTCTTTCAGGTACCAATTGATCAGCTCGCTCTTCCTCAGTGAAGATTCTTCATCCACTGCAAAGGGTAGGCACAGTACGCGTTTCATTATTCTGCTCAAGGGACATGACAAATGAGATGAACAGTTTTTAGATCAGGGGAGTTTCCCAGGGGTGCGCCCCTCAGACTGACAAACCCGACGTTCAGGGGTTATTACAGAAACTGTTCTGTTGCATCAGGTCCCAGCCTGCTGTCCTGACGGGCTGTACAAACACCGCATTCCCAGCACTGCAGAGAACTGGGACCACTAGGACGTGCAGTCCTGGTCCTGGAGGACCGGTATGTCGGTGGGCCCCCCCCCACCTCCACTCAGCTCTTAATGAGTTAAACCAGCTGGTCCCTGGCTTAAACTTCTCCCAGCTCTTCAGCTGCTGTTGTTCTAGAGACCTGGAGATACCTGCAGACATACCGTCCCTCCAGGACCTGCGCTAGACACTCCTGCGCTACATTATGAACAATCTACAGCTGGCAGAAATCTAGTCACTACGACACCAGACGCATACTGGAATGAGCCTGAACACCCCCCCCCCCCCCCCACACACACACACACACACACACACACACACACACACACACACACACACACACACACACACACACACACACCCGAGCGCCACCTAAGGCTTGAGGTCGCAGTGACAGAAGTGCCATGTATCTTCATTCTCCTCAGACACCTGAGGACACTGAGGCAGCAGGTGGAATGAAAACCCCTTCATGGTGAGATAAGAGCCAGCAGACTCTGTGTTCACCAGGCGCAGACCTGGGGAGCCAGGACTAAACAAACCGGACACTTAGACTTAAATGCTGCTGTGCGGGTACTCACTTTCCTCCATTTTCTGCATGTGCAGAACAAGCAGGTTGGAAGTCTTCTTGTATTCAGCGAACGGCATCCTGAAGGCGGCCCCGGGCGCGCCGGGCTTCTCGGCCCTGTCCGGCTGCTGGTCCGAGTCCGTGGCTCCCGCCCTGCCCCTGACCGGCCCGCCCTGTGCAGCCGCCGCCTCGGCCTCCTCTGGGCACCGTCACACAGAGGGGCAGAGAAGGAGAGGTGCATCTCCACGCGGAACAGGCGGACCACTGCTGGACAGCAGATGGGGCTCTTCCCTCCGAATGAAAACATCCCCATCCTCACTACAGGGACTGGGGGAACGCTGCAACTTGGGAGGAAACGCCACCCTCCAAAAACGAGGAAGTTAAACCGAGGTTCTCACTGCTCCAGGACACAGCGGGCGAGAGCAGAGGAGCCAAGCCTGGTGCCCTCCAGTGCAGCGTTTCCTCACTCCCCTCCCAGCAGAGTGGTCCAGACTCTCTCATCCCTCTGCTTCTACTGGAAGCACTTTGGGATCCCAAATTGCCATAAAATCATGGATTCAATGCATTTGTATGATAAAATAAAATACGACTATGAAATCAAGAATGATTATTCATATGCAAGCAGATGGGAGAGGGGGCTCACACTCTTCTTCTGCCATTTTGATTTTGATTTTAATTTCAGCCATTCAGCTCTGCTATTTCTTTTTAGATGGACTTTTATTTAGGTTGTTGTCCTTGTATAGTGTTAACGGGGAATGCCACCTCCCACAAGAGATTTGTTCCACTATTGCCTCAAGATCACCTTTCATGTCAAGTCATCAGCGACTCAATGAGAAATGGGCGCATCAACATTAATTTCATGCACGTATGCGATATAAAAGCAGAATGATATCAGCCATGACCATCGAAATGCTCTGAGAACCACCCAGTTATTCTTCTAATCATCATATCTCTTCCCCCCCCCCCTCCATCATGTAATTTCCTTCTCACCTTTTCTCTCAGAAACCAAAGTAAGGAAATTAAAATGACAGTATCTCAATCAAGCTGCAAACAGCTTTGAATAATATCTTCCCTCTGTAACACTTACGATGACGAGAAAAAGCATTTTACCAGTTATATCCTCTGTGTCGTCGGATCCTGCATCAAAATTTATGTCAGGAGAGTCGACACGGATAACGGACTTGTTCAACAGGCGGAAGGCTTCTTTTACATGCTTGGGTTGCACCTTTAAAAAAAAAAAAAGAATTTAAGTCTGCAAACAACAGTAATCAGGCCTGCGGCACCAGGATCTTATTAGGGATCTCATTCAGCCAGGGTATTGGCTTCAGCTACATGGCTGGGCAGCTTGTTTCACCCTCCCGCCATCGTTTGTGTAAGGAAGTCCCTCCTGTTGCATCTCTGTGCAGCTTGTTGAACAATGTAGGTAACTTGCCGTGACCTCATCACCATGGCCATGCCCCCCCCCCCCCATCATCACTACAGACCACGCCCCCTCACCTCTTCGCTGCAGGACATGCGGGCCACGCCCCCCTCACCTCTTCGCTGCAGGACATGCGGGCCATGGCTTCCGACAGGCGGATCATGCTCTCCAGCTGCCGGACCGTGATGCGCCAGGCCGACTTTGTCGCGCCGCCGCCGTCCCTCTGCCGCAGCCGCTTGTACTGCTCCACCACGAACTCCTCCGCGTCCTTGGTCAGCTGGGCAAGGGGGGCAGAGAGGGGATAGATGCCGGTGACCAACGATGCAGCACCGCAGAAACCCAGTATCGCTCGACTGGAGCGGGAAACACGGTGGCTGTGGGCTCACAGCTGCTCGGAAACCTTCGCTTGACCCCTCGGGGCCTCTGCCTTGAGCCCTCGTCACCGACCACACCGAGAGGCTTGTGTTCCTGTGCGAACTGTAAATGTCGATGACGATGAGGGTAGCCTTCAGCGGCTGAAACACGGAAATCCTTCCTCACCAGGAAGCATGGTTTTCACTGCATATTTAAACGTCTACAATAATATCACTGCCTCTACCCACATGATCTATAAACCCACGTGATGGGTCTGTACACCACGGGCAAGCTGCAGTTAGGTACTTTACGAATCATCTGGACAAAGATGGCGGTGTTCATTCATCCCTACTAGCCGACTGGTGACCAAAAAGCAAAAGAAGCAAGTTTTTGTCACCTTTTAACGACAGATGAGATGACGCTGTGCAACTTTTGACAGGTATCCCAGTTTAGAGTTAAAACATGCAAATTGAAACATCTGAACGCTGTGACTGATACCCGTTTGCCTTTGAAAGCAATCTTATTTATCTGCACACCTTTGAGAACAGTGTTTATGTACGTACCTGCTGAATTAAAAATCTCCCATAAGAAAGGAGATCTTTAGAAGAATTCACTAAGTCTATGTTCTCTCCTTTCTATACATTGTCCTCTTAACACTAAACGTAGCTGTAAAAAGTTTTTTAGTACAATGTTTCCCCACCAACCAAGAAAAATGCATTTTCTTAGTAGTGATGCATAATTCAGATTCCCAAGACCCCAAGTCCAGCCTCAGTCATTTAAATATTTATGCAAATAGAAGCAAAATGTGTATTCTTTCATAAATCAATTGGCAAACCAAAAAGGCTAGCTAGCTACTGTAGCTACTAACAGACAACCTGGAAGATCACTGGCAGCTAAGCATCAAGATCGTGATTCCTGTCTGAGGGGACTGCAGTTTCTGGTTATGACAAACAGAGGGCAACAGAGCACTAACAAAAGGCAGCTCTTCTTTCAGCATGTTTCAGGATGAAACTAGGAGGCTGATGAGACTGTGCACTGAGCACAAATCATGCTTACTTTCGGTTGAAACTGGCGAGAAAAAATAATATATCTCTGCACGTCTTCAGTGGAATACACTCGCTCCACCGACTCCATGTTTCTCGAATGAAGGTCCACAATCCTTCTAGCGATGGCGTAATCTGTAACCTGAAAGACCAAAACATCTGTAACAGAAGCACCCTCTACACAGCATGAAGTTTCTCCTTGGACCATTTCTTTTGGTGTGCTTCTTTTAGGTATTTTGGCTTTAAGGATAAGATTCAATGCTCCCAGCTACATGAAGCCCCTACACCAGCCCCAGAAACGCCACACAGAAGGACTCCGTCCCAGGTTCAGCTCTGGTGACCCGGACCCCACAGGCTGGTGGGAGCACATTGCACAGGGCCAGTCAGAGTCACGAGAGTCTCTGGAGCCCACTGGGCTCCTGCCTGCTGTAATTTAACAGAAAAGGCAGCTTTAGATTTGCTCAAGGCATCTACATTCAGCTGAAAAATGAATTCGGAAGGGATTCCAACAGGACAAAAAAAACAAAACAAAAAAAAACCAAGGAAAGCAACAGCCAGAGTCTGTCAATCAGACTACTGCTGCAGTAGGAAATGCAAATTTAGATTTCAATTAAGATATCCTTCATGTGTTCCTGCTTTCAAACCGACAATCTGTTTCTTCCTGGATGTCTCTTTGGTCAATTTTATCCAATTAAAATTTTACATTGAATAGTTATAAATTTTAAAATGGCTTTTCGGTGCAGCGATGACTGGTACGAACGAAACTGTAAAATTTCTTCAACATCTCTACTCATGAATTATGCGAGGGGCCACTGAGATGTTTAAATTTTGAAAAAACGATTCAGAACGAGAAAGATGAGATGAATTTCAATGATCCAACACGCAGATTGTTTTTGTTTTTCTGCATTTGACATGTTCTTCTTGCATTCCATCTTAATGAAACAGCAAACTACAGCAGCTGATAATATTTACATCACAATCCACGTATTCCGAGAACATAATTCCAATAATCAAAACAGTTGGATTGCAAATACGACCCATTTCCCCTTCACACCAATAACTAAGCAGAGTTGTATTAAAGAGCAATCGATAAGCACCGAGAATAACACATGCATTTCCTATTAAAATGGATGTGCTTTCTGGAAGTCAAAGTTTGCGACGTCAGCTCAATTTGCTAAAAAAGGACAATTGTGTTTATGGGCCAAGCTCGAAATGAGGGCTACATTCTGGCTTGGTGTACCATGTTCAAGTCACGTCCAGGAAAAAAGGACAAAATGATCACTTAATGATGCAAAGTTCTAAATACTGTCAGAAATGTGTTTGCTGAATGGGAAGGGGATGGCTGATACAGATGGAGGCTGTAAGCAGTGAATTTGTTAAATGTATATATACACAGTATAATACACTTTTGTGCTTTTACTTATACCAGTTAATGTATATTGCACCTGTGTCAGCCATTAGTTCTACTGTTAACATATAAAAACAATGAAAACCCAGTATAAGCAGTATAAGGTCAATTCAGTTAAATTTTGTGGTGTTTTCCCTTATAAACAGAACAATATGCTGCCGTTACACCCTTCACAATTTTTTTTAAACCTTTTGGCACACATGTTTACAGTATAAATGTCAAAATGTTTGAATTAATAAATTGAAACAATAATGACCAATATAAACTCTGTTGCTCATCAGCCCTTAACAGGTCAATGAACGCAGAACAGTCACCATTTTTCAAAATCTCCATATAAAGACTGTAATGGTCATTTATACAGCTAATAGGTCAGACCACACAGTGGCTGTCGCGATTTCAAACTCAGAATCGTTCTTCTTACCTCATTGCACTCATCTACTAAAATAAAGAAGAGATCAAATCTCGACATGATGGGAGCAGTCATATTGACATTCTGCTTCAAGGACTTGGATCGGTTGTATCTCCCATCAATTGGATTCGCAGCCGCCAGAATGGAGGTACGGGCGTTGAGCGTGGCCTAGATTGCAAACAGATGAGAAATCAGCATCGATTTATCTTCGACAGCCCAAGACCGACCATTCAGCACTTAGAGGCTCTTGTTCGGAGGAAGAAACCGGATACCTGCCAGGCATTCGATCCTGGAACTACAAGATCAGCGAGCCGAAGGGAAACATGACAAAGGTAAATTTCTGACAGCTTTTGAGTTGAGGGTGATCAAGGTACATTAGAAAACCAAAAGGACTGTGAAACCAGATCCAACTATTTCGTTTGCACCTGGGACACAACAGATCCTTGACCCAGTTCAGTACAGCTTTGTTGACCTCTGTGGATTAAAAAGTTATTAATCCCTTATCCTTTCATTCTGAAAGGATTATATTTGAAAAAAAGACGGGTATTAAAAGATACCCTTTTTAATGTTTTGGTGTGTAAGCAGACTTCATACATAGTACTTTTTTTTGTACACCTTGTATATGTTGGTTCCATTAATAGTTTTAAATGCTATCTTTTTACTCTGGCCACAAGACTACCTCTTAATTCACAAGGTGCATTTTTGTCTTAAACCAATAAACTGCTAAAAGGGTAAAAGCACCTGAATGCAGTACATTAAAAATCTATTTTTATATTTACATTTTTTTATTTTACAAAGCAGTACATGCACACCTTGCATCTGCAGCTTGTTGTTTGTAAAATAAAACAGATGCTTAGATCAGAAACTCAGCCTAGTAAATGGGGCAGTGTTTCAAGGCAACTTTGCCAAAAATCATTCCATACCCAAGCAATTTAACTTCATCAGGGTTTGGCTCAAAGCAAAAGCCCCTGATCTGAAGGAGGGTCAGACAGGCCCCTCTGACTCATCTACCCATCACTCCTTTCTCCTTGTGACACTCGATAAGCTGCACAGCAGCGCCCGGCTGTGCGTCTCTCCGACTGCTACTGCAGTCCTGCAGGCGCCCAGAGAGCTGCAGGCCCTTGCAGACCAGTGCTGCCTGACCCTGCTGTGGGCCCCGGGGAATCCTGGTCACACCAGGCTCAAACCCGCAACATCCTGCCCGTACGGCTCAGCCTACCACCGCGAGAATTTCAGACTGAGGGAGAAAAAAACAATATTGGGGGTTGCGAGAGGTAAAGGGTCCTAGTCTGAGCTTTTGACACAAGTGACAAGAATATAGTCCATAGTCTTTAAAAAAACAACAACAACAACAACTTGTTGTGTGTTGGGCAGGAGTGTCGCCCAGCGCTAATGGCGTTATGTCACCCGGCACGCGGTGTCGCCGGTAACGGCACGAAGCCCCCGGTTGGGAACTACCTTGACTCCAGCCTTGGTGATGGAGATGGTTTGCTGCTCCATGGCCTCGTGGATGGCCACCTGATCCTTGAGGTCCATTTTGTCAAACTCATCGATGCAGCAGACGCCCTAGTTAGAAAACCAGCACCGGGGGGGGGGAGGGGGGGTCAGCCCTCGCACGAATGTCAACTCCGGTTTCGACAGGGGAGCATGGGGGCGGGGCGGGGCGGGGGGGGTACCCACGTTGTCGGCCAGCATGAGCGCCCCAGCCTCGATGACGAACTCGTGCGACTCCTCGTCCTTGACCACGGCGGCCGTCAGCCCCGCGGCGCTGCTGGCCTTGCCGCTGGTGTAGACCGCGCGTGGGGAGAAGTCCTCCACGTGCCTGGAGCAAACCACAGCACAGTTAACACACACGCCGAGATAGTGAATTACAGTCATGTAGACCTGCTCCAATCCGGCCAGCGATAAACAACCCCTAATCGTTCTGGAGGAATAAAGAGAATCTCTCTGGGCCCATGCCAGAGAAATACGATACTAGCACACAACCCTCACAGTCACACGAGGAGAAACAGCGTAGCCCTTTCTCTAACCATTAAGATTTCGAAATGTTTAGAGGGACCGGCATTCCAAATTGGGTGAAATCGCAGCTGTTAATGATGAAATGTCCGCCGTCTGGCAGCGCATCGTTTTCAACTCCCTTGAGAAAAACCTCATTTTGGAGCACGCTGCTGCTATCAAACTGTTACAGACCAAAAAAAATGTAAACCAGGGATACAACGCTGAATTTGGAATATTCCCGTGTTTTTTTTCCCCCACCTCCCCTTTCCAACATTATTTAGCAAAATGACGACAAGACAGATACGGACTGTCCATTCTCATTATAACTATTGGTTTTTTACGGACGCCATCGTGCCGTAGTCGACGTTCTGGAGATTCCTCACTGAATAAGAAAACGGACCCGATTCCCACCGGAGGATGGCGGCTCTCTCGCGGATTCACGTGGCTAGGGGCGGGAGCCGCGAACCTGCTGCACCGACTCACTTGAGGAACTGGCTCTTGGAAGTGCTGGGGTCCCCCACGATGCACACGTTGATGTCGCCCCGCAGGGAGGTGCCCTCCATGGTCGTCTTGGCGACGCCCCCGAACAGCATGAGCAGGATGCCCCTCTTTATCTCATCATTTCCTGAAGAGCAGACACGCGGCGCTCTTTAAACGATCGCCCCTCGAATTCTCAAAACCGCAGCGACGGAGGCGGCTTAGCTCGCCTCGCTGCAAGACCAGCACTCCACAGCCGGCGTGGCGCGCCACTGGAACGAGGAATGGCGACGCCCAGGCCGAACACACTGCTGGACACTACAGGCAAACCTTCAAACGAAACTTACCCTTTGAAGTCTTCAGTCTGGGCATTCAGGTTTTCAATAACACTTTACGCTTAATGAAACGTGCATGCATCGTTTTGTAATTCTCAAAGGGAATGAAGACCGTTGCAAGGCTGTTGACTGTGGCAGTGATAGAATTTGAATTATTACTTTTATAACGAAAGTGAATCTCACTGGGCCCATGGCAAAGAAACATGCTGTGTCACAGCTTACAACTCATACACCCAGACAAGGAAAAGCAATGTAACACTTCTATGTAATTATTAAGATTTCAACATGTTTAAAAGACCATCACAATTAAATGACATCCTAAATGTAAATGTCTGACTTTACAGGAGAAGAAAGCAACAGTACCCTTTGTTTCAGACCTTCTGTGAAGTTAGGAAACACTCACACTGCATCAGAAAACACGGGAGTTCATTCTTTGCCTCATGATCACTATGGACTACAGCGGAGCTGGGGGATATTCTTTAATTACATTCAATGTACAACTTAAATGATTAACACAATTGCCTGGCTTTATGATAATTTACTTCGGCTTGTAACTTCTAAATGCAAATAACAGACCAGACATCAATCATGTATTGCAGAAACTGAGCAGATTGATTTGGCTGCCTAGCGAACCTATGCAAATTAAAAACAATCCCATTTTGCAATTAAAAAAGATAGTTTGCATGAAAGACTTCATTTCGTATTGGAAACAGATACTGTACATTTTTAATTACCCATGAAGAAAGTCTGAGACCCCGGAGTATAATAAGTTAGTATTGTATTAATACTATACTTGTTAGACAACGCATATTTAGCATATCATTTAAGCTAAATAGTAGCATACCAAAAAATTACAAAAAGGGCATTTACAATTTATTTTCTGCACCTTTTCCTTTTAACCATTGTCTTTTTTCTGAATGTAAAGAGTTGTGGAAACATCACTGGGGTCGTTATAATTTTAAGAAGAACTTATGGACTAATTAAAACGTTAGAAAACATCAGATGAACAAAATAAAATGCAAACCAACTTTCCAAATATATCAGCATCCATTTGAAAGCTCAATGCAATACAGCAGGGATCTCAACATTTAAAATCACTTATCCATGAGCAGTCAAACAAGTGGTGAGTCCAATCAAGTAATTTAATGAAAGACTGAAATGAATTAGAATACCCTTCAGTCCTCCAAGACTGAGTGTTCCCTTACTAGCCTAATTATTGAAAGATTATGAGCACTGGACAACAGGCGATTTGGGGAGACTTGTAAGAGTAACTGCATTTCAGGGCTCCAGACCTCTCTGCACTATAAGATGTCTTTAACAATAAATGGCCTTCAAGAATGTCAAGGCTAAGAGTTTTACTACTGTATTTCCTTCATGTGACGATTTTCCAGGACAGCACCGCTTTTTCTTTTAATAAATTATAAGAATGTCTTACTTATACAGCGCTTTTCTAGATACATCACTCAAAGCACTTTCCAGGTCATGGGGATCCCCTCCACCAGCACCAGTGTGCAGCCCCACCTGGATGATGCGCCAGTACACTCCCCACACACCAGCTCTCAGTGGGGAGATGAGCAAAGTGATGAAGCCGGTTCATAGATGGGAATTATTAGGAGGCCATGATTGGTAAGGGACAATGGGAAATTTGGCCAGGACACCGGGGTAACACCCCTACTCTTTTCGAGAAACACCCTGGGATTTTTAATGACCAAAGAGTCAGGGCCTCGGTTTTACATCTCATCTGAAGGACGGCGTCTTTTTACAGTCTAGTGTCCCCGTCACTATACTGGGCACTAAAACCCACTCAGACTGCAGGGTGAGCGCCCCCTACTGGCCCCCCTACTATTTATTTTAGAATGAGTATTGTACCCTCCTTTACAGGCCGTCAGGAAGTGCATATCTTACCATGAATGGTGGGGAACATGCTGGTACACAGGTTGTGGTAGAGGTTCTTGTCCTGACTCATCTCGAACACTTTCTCCCACTCTTGCAGAGTCATCTGATTCTTAATGCTTTCAGCTGTTTGATCTTCCTGACGAAGTTCCTTCCCGCCAAACTTAAACCCAAGAGCAAGCGGACACCGAGTGAGAATAAAAACGAAAACTCATTCCACATAAATCAAAAATGACATGCTTAAAAATAAGTACCACAACAAACCATTATCAACCTTCCAACCCTCACTGCCGCCAAATGACTGCTGGGACTCAGAGTGTCCGTCTGTCCACTATCAGTACGTCACTGACCCAGGACTCCGGAGCCTGTCCGGCGGGAACCACATCCCAGCCTCTCTCCCTGGATGGGATTCCGGTGCAACTCCAGAATTAAGCCAGATCCACTGTGTGTCTGTGAGGTGGGAGGGAACCAGTCTACCCCACTATAAACCACACGCACGTGGGGGAGGGCATGCAAACTCCACACGGACAGGTGCCCGAGGCGGGACCTGAACCCGGGACCCCGTGCGCGAGCCTTGGCACTGACCGCAGCGCCACCGCACCTGACCAGCTGCCCCAGGGCCCCAGAATCTGTGAGGCAGCAACGCTAAGCACTGCACCACCCAGAAACCTTCATCCAGCGTTACTTAACACCATGATTTTCAGAACGGCTATCGTCGGGGGGTCAGGAGCCAGGCAGACAGCAGCAGCACCTGGAGAAACACAGAGTCCGCGACCTACAGAACCAGATGCTATGACCCGAGTCACGCTAAATTTTCACGCCCTGCCATGATAATTGGCAAAGAAGAATAAACCGACGATAAGCGTTCTGAAAAACACACGGTGTTAAGTAACGCTGGATGAAGGTTTTTGTGTGGAGCAGTGCTCAGCGTTGCTGCCTCACAGCTCTGGAGGCCCGTGTTCAATTCCTGGGGTAGGGTACTATCAGTATGGAGTTCGTACAGCATGTTCTTCCTGTGTTCACATGGGTCACCTCCGACGATCCCAAAACATCCCGGTAGGTAAATTGGCTTGTGGGAAAATTGGCCTGGTGTGTCCGTGTCCGTGTCCGTGTCCGTGTCCGTGTCCGTGTCCGTGTCCGTGTCCGTGTCCGTGTCCGTGTCCGTGTCCGTGTCCGTGTCCGTGTCCGTGTCCGTGTCCGTGTCCGTGTCCGTGTCCGTGTCCGTGTCCGTGTCCGTGTCCGTGTCCGCTCCGAGATGGACTGGCGTCCCATCCAGGGTGTATCCCGCCTTGCCAGGACAGGCTCCGGCTCCTGTCACCCTTGTTCTGGACAAAGCAGTTTGGAAATGAAGGGATGGGACAGGCATCTTACCCGGGGGTTAGTGGGCGCCACATGACAGGCCAGGAAAGCCAGCCTGTAGGATAAGTCTCTCACTCCCAGGGCTTTCAGGCCCTGGATACCATCAGCCTGCAACCCCTCCGGCCCAGTAACTTTACTGCTGGTCTCAGCCCGAATACCTGCACAGTGAGGTACAGTTGTACGCAGAAGTTTGGGCATCCCTGCTCAGACTGCACATTTCACTGAATCTCTAAGTGAAAAGAGGTTTAACAACCTCTGCAGGGTACAAACCTAAGCATGGCATGTTTCTGCACATTTTAATGCACAATTACTAATTAGCTGAATTTAATAGCTTGAAAAAAATAAAACTGTGAATGTGTACATGCAAAAGTTTGGGCACCTCGTCAGTCAGTACTTATTAACACCTACTATACCTACTGGTGGCACCGTGGCTAAGGATCTGCACCTGTGGCTGGAAGGTTACCGGTTCATATCCCGCGGCTGGCAGAGGAATCCTACTCCGTTGGGCCCCTGAACAAGGCCCTTAACCCCAACTGCTCCAGGGGCGCCGTATAAATGGCTGACCCTGCGCTCTGACCCCAAGCTTCTCTGTCCCTGTCTGTGTGCCTGTGTGTCTCATGGAGAGCGAGTTGGTGTATGCTAAAAGACAAATTCCTAATTGCAAGAATTCCAAGAAATTGTATATGACCAATAAAGTGATCTTATCTTATCTCTCTCTCTATTGATAGGTCACAGCTTCCAAACATTTCCTGTAGCCAGCTTAGAGTCTTTCTATTCTTGCTTTAGGATTCTTCCCCTTGCGGAGAAATAAATTAGGCAATAGTAATAGCGAAGGCCATTCGAAAATCTTAAACATGGCGCAATCTGGAAGGAACGCAGGGTGAAAAGATACATCACGGAAAGGCTCCCTCTGGACGGCACAGCTTTTCCCGGCTGGGAACACCCAACCACCTCCGGAGCCGCGTGGGGCGCAGCGGCGTGATCTCGCCTGAGACGGAGAGCGCGGACACGTCCGGGACGACGATGAGCGTGCCGGTGAAGTCGCAGCGGTCCCCGGCCTGCGCGGTCTCCACGGCCTCGGCCCTCAGGATCACCTCCACGCTGCGCGGGATGGCGCCCCGGGGCAGCTCCGCCTGGGTCTCCTGTATACGCACCTGCGGGGAGACACAAGCGCCCCAGACCGGCATCACCCAGCGACTCTGAACTCTTCACGCGGCATTTTCTCCCTCCTCCTCCTCCCGGCGCAGTGGCAGTGTCGCCGGCAGCTTCCTTAATAGCGCCGTTAATTACAGACCCAATCCCACCGCAGGAGGCAGAACTGGCTTTAACATACTCGTCTCCTGTTCACTGCTCCCCGGGGATACATTCCTACACTTCAAATCAATGCTTACAGAACTTCTCACGAATTTTACTGCAGCTTTCACACATTCTAGTATTGGGAAAACGAATACACAACACAGCAGCTACCCCTCAGTACGCCTGCTGTTCCGCTCATCGACGCAATTTCAGTTATCGGCCGAGCACACTTTTTGCTTCTCGGCTGTAGAGACGAAAGGACTTGCATGTAACGTCGGAGAGCAGAAGGTGATCCTTAAGAAGAGGCGCCTGAGAATCGCCAGATAAAATAAAGTTAGTCTCTCTTGGCATTCTCCCCTAGCTATCCCCCAAAAAAGACCAGGCACACAAAGTGATCATTCACAGGTCTGAGATCCCGTCCTCTATAATGCATGCACTTCGACAGCATCTACGTGGCCGTGAATGCTCCTGGCACAGTGAAGGACACATCTGGGTAAGGAGACTCTACTGGACGATCCTTGGAAGTGGCACAGCGGATACGCGGGGTCCTCGGCCCAGGCGAGCCGCCTACCTTCTGGAAATCCACGAAGCGCGACTTGTTGGTGTCCAGCAGGAAGCGGCGGCGGTTGGCGCAGACCGGGTTCTTGCAGACGGTGGGCTGCGTGTACTTGAACTGCTGCTCCACGTCCCTGATGACGGACTGGCAGTCCAGGCACAGGAAGGTCCCGCTCACCAGCTCCGGGTGGACCGGGTGGGTCCGCACCACCTGGCCGCCGATGCGCAGCAGGGTGCCTATCCTGGCAGCGGACAGCTCGCGGATCCTGGCGGGAGCCGAGCAGACGGCAACAGCTCAGGGAGGAGCACAGAGCCTGCGACCCGCCGGGAACCCGTTCTCCCTAACCTACACCCCAGATCTCACCACACTTTCATGCGCTGTCATAATAACTGGCAAATAAGGCTAATCAGGGCAATCAAAATTTGCATAGCCTAGTTTCAAAGTGCATTAAATATTTGTGATCTAACTGGAGCTAAGGCTCTAATTATTATTGTTACAGGACACTAGAGAGAACGATGATCTGTAACAATTTAGGGACAAAGATAATACTCCCCCCCGCCCCCTCCAGTAAATACCTAGTTGCTGAAATTGTACACATCATAAAAGTCCCGTAAAAAGCAAAACAATCAGCTGTGAAAGACTCGAAGAGCAAACCACTGATCGAAGCCGCTAACTCGTCTGAGGAGGGGGTTTCCCGTTCCGTCTTCCGCCGCGCCCTGGGAGCGCCGCCGCGATTCGGCACTGAAAACCCTCTCCTCTCCGAGAGCGGCCTCCGCAGCCCCCGGCGGACCGATGTCGAGAAGCACAGCGGCTGGACCGAGAACATTAAAGAAACGGGACTCGCAGATCCTTTACTTCTGCCTGGCAGGGAATTCGGAGAAGGCCACGTAGAATTCCTTGGACGGCGGGATATTGCCCCGTTCCCGGGCGAAGTGGCGGACTGCTCTACAGAGGTACGGGTAGACCCTGAAGTGGGGAGGAAAAAAAAAAACCCATCGGATTGACACGATGCTTACGAAGACCAATCTCGAAGTTTTTGCGGTCGAATTCGCCGCAGATCGAATTCCGTGGGTCACTACGGTGAACTCGTTGACTTCGGCAGGGAATGGGGGGCTCGGATGTATTTGGCCGGGATCCTTATCGATTTAAGACTCTAGTGACGACCAGGACGGGGCTGGAAGTAACCTCCTATCGCCACCTACCGGAATTTGTAAACCGGGGCGCGGAACGGAGGAGCGGCGTGTCCATTCGCTCTTTCGATAAGGGGCTCGACTCGCGGGTCAGCGGAGCGATACCTGCCTGATCCGGCACCACCGCGCTCTGCCAGCCACGCCACCGTTAAGACTTTCATCTGGGCCGAGCCGGAGGAAGAAGGCGTGTCGGCGGACCCTACCGGTAGAAGTCCTCCTGGACGGCCGTGGACAGGGGCTGGTTAAAACGCTCGATGTTGCCGAAGCTCACGGTCAGCGTGTTGCGCTCCGGGCGGACGAGCTCCTCGGCGTCATGGAGGTACATGGCCTCCCCACTCGGGCTCTGGAACCTGCGGCCGCCAGAAGAAGGGACCAGATCTGAGAACGGGGGGGGGGGGGGGGGAATAATTTTCTAATAAAGCGGGAAATGTTCTCCTTTATTTTTTTGAAATAATCTAACTAATCTAACATGTCAAGCAAATTTTCTTTTCCCGTCAAGACGAATGAAAAAAAATGGAGCTATAACGGCGAGTCAACCGGTTTACTTCTGTATTGATGAGCACCGTTGACTGTGGATGATGATCACAATGACTGGCGCTTATTCGGGTGCCCTAGTTCCTATGCCGTTTACACAAGGAGGCGCTGATGAAGTAGTGTTGTGAGCTGTGGCTGTTGCAGGATGTGTGGCGTGGCTTGTTATCGACCCCGTGCGTGGCGTGCTTTGTCTGGACTAAGTACTGTACTATGATGACAGTACGCGTGTTTTAACCAATGTTTCCTATTCTCATCATACTGGTGTATGCTGAACTACATTTGACTTTGCCGCCTACATTGTAGTGACGATTAGGTAACCATCACCTGTAGAGTCACGCGCCTCTAAGTGGCGTTCGAACCCGCCCCCGGTTAAAACCGAACGCCCACCCGCTCGACTTGTTCTGGTGCAGAGGGAACCAAGCTGCCCTCCTTCAAAGTTTCCGAGCCAGCGCATCCTGGTTCCTTTCAAGGAGAGGCTGGACGAGTGACCTGGGTCCCTTAACCACAAGCCACCAAACAAAAGCTGTAGCTGTGATGAGAGGCCAGCTTTCTCTGCAATCTTCCTTAAGGTCTCGCGTTGTTAATTCGGAGAGCATCCTGACAGCAGAGGTCGAGCACAATGAAAGCTCAGCTGTAAATGGTGTACTGTGGATAGAGGTCCGGCCAAGGTTAAAGCTCATTGCATTTCACAGAATCACCAGGTTTGAGAGTTTGTTGATAGTTTATATGCTATTTATCACATTGTGGCAGGATTTCATTTCGTTACAATTTACTAGTGTTTTGAGGAAATGCGTGCCTGGTTCTTTTTGCGTCAATTCTCATGAGGCCAGGCACCGACACTTACTGTACATGGGACTTCACCTTTGACCTCTTCATTACCCGCCTGTCCCACGGTAACCTTACACTACGAACATAACACCGGTGGCTAGCTGACACTTTTAATAGTGCTACCAGTGATTATGATAAATAAAGGAAGACAGTTCGTCCTTAATTTACGAACGCAGACCGTCTTCTCGAGCAATGGAAACCGATTTGAAAATTATGTGCAATTTGTTATTTCACTTTTGAGTCATTTTCTTATAATCCTTCTCTTATACATTAAAGTTAACAAGCGCAAGGTATTTTAGAGAAGATAAACAGAAATATGATAAAGACTCAACAGTTTAAACATTACAGCAGTGAAAAATATGCGTGCACTCAAAAGTTCTCGAGAGCAAAAGTACTCAGTTTCCAATACTCTTTGCAGAGGCCAAAAAGAAACAGATACCGTATCTTAAATTAAAATGTCAAATGCAATCCCGTTAGTTCATACAACAGTTAATACATGAGATGACATTTTAACATAAAACTGTCAAGTTTAACTTTTTTGGTTCGGAAAACAGCCGCACGGTATTGTGGTACTTTTAGTAGCGGCGTTGGAAAAACCAGCACGCCTACTTACTCTTCCAAGAACTCGAGAAAAAGCTTCTGACACTTTTCGGAAAGGTCGTCCTTAATTTGCACCCCCGAGGCTGTATTTTCGACCAGGGCCTCCATGGCAGAAGTTGAAATCGCTGTAACGGACGGCCGGCGTCGAGGTTCGCTCTGCTAGACCCTTCTACCTCCCAGGAGCGAGCAGGTGACGTCCGGTCCTCACAGGTGAGCCCTGACGCAAACCGCATCGCCGCTCCCAAGACCGTAATATAGGTGCGTTAATTAGCCATGTGCGCGGAGAGGTTAACGCGCTCCAGCGCATGATGTTGCTCCTAAAGTCGAATTCACTGCCATCTCGGTTGAACAGTAAGGTACTTCAGTAAAGGATAATTCACTTGAGCGGGTTAATAACAAGGCTCTGCGGTATAATATAACGAAAATATCAGTTGTGTAACTAAGTAAAGTGTCGTTCTTGTAATCTTCGTATACCCGATGAGATTTTAATCTTGGTTTTTGCCATTTTTTGCCTTCCTTTCTCCCTGTACGGACCTGTGCGTCGGCACTTAAGGGCGCAGTCGTGGTAATGTGTGTTATTGACTAATAGGACCTACAGTGAGCAATTTTTGTTCTGCAAAAAGAAGTACCTCGATCCCCTAGAAACCAGGAAGGCAACAGCGCGAAACAAATCGGTCTCGAGTTCTGCAGGTTTTTACTCCACTCTAACCCTCCATGGTTTTATTTAAATTACATTGTTTCGCTAAGGGCCTCTTTGAATGTCTTGGTAATTATGATAGGAGCAACCTTCGAGATGTACAAACCGCAAAGCTGTCATTAAGAAATATGACCAAGCTTTGCACGGTGTCAAGAAACACAGAATATTTATTGTGTCTGAAGGAAAACATATACAGTATTATGTTTTATGTTTTGTACATATACAGTACAGTCTTATGTTCTCTTGTAATGTCACCTAGCAATATTTTCATTTGGTTCAGTTGTTCATTTGTTACCTACTGTATGTGACAACGTTTTTACCACATCAGTGGGAACAAGAACAGTATTTATTAAGAGCTTGTCTCTTTTCTTTTAACACATTTTGTGTTATCTTGATTTAAAAAAAGGTTAGGATTGAAGGCAGCATTAAAAAATGTCAGACACCTACAGTGTATTCCTGGCAATGAAGTGTGTGTGAAGTATTCCAGTGAAGTATTCTTACCTTATTGTGAAATAAAGTGTTGGGTCAGTAGTAAGATCTTTAAAACTTTTGCAGTCTGATGTTTTGACAATAAGTTTTATAATGCACATAATGTTTCCACACAAAAATAATTACTGTAGATTGCAAATGTTATCTTTTCACATGCTTAACTTGGAATACAGCCATTGCTAACAAGAAAGAGATCACTTTAACTTTACTGCTAATTTACACAGTCAGTTTTCTTTTCAAAAACTGAAGAGAGAAACCTAACATTTATTTTTTTTTTAAATGCAGACTTTAAATTACCATACCTCACTAATAGTGCCATATGCCTGTATGCCTGTATGAGACAGAAAACCTCAGTTTTACTTTTCATATTTATAGCCAGATATAGCAAAACTATAATAATAATAGCCCCAGCCTTTTCTTATAGTGCTTATAAATGTAAAATCTTTTAAGCTACAAAATAAAGTCTAAACAAAAGAAATGTTTATTAAGATCTGTGGCTCATTTAAATGAGACTAAAGTAGTAAGAAAGCCAATAGTGACAGTTTTAGTGCAAATGGCTGTTATTATTGTATTAATCTGTGACAGCTGCTCGTGGTTTCTCCTTTAACTAGAAATTAGCCCCTCCTAGCACCTAGAGAGAGATTCTGGTGTTAGTTTGACTAAAAATGCATTTGATCAAATTATACTGCAGCTCCACTGGCTGAAATATAAAATACACAATAGACATATTTATGCCCCTGCCTCTACAAATGATGTGATAAATGAAAATGCTTTTATCTGTCTAATCCTCCATTTCTCTATTTTTCATTTTTGAAATGAAACCCCAAATTAAATGTCTAAATTTAGGTATGCTATGCAAGAAAAAGAATCCTTTTTACTCTTGGTGACTTGGTCTGGTCATACATTCTCCCAGAGTTTCACACAGTTGTGTCCTGGGGGTCATGTTCCAGTGCTTATTCTGACCATCCCACTGGGCTGACCAGAACCAGGACAGACCCTTGTGGATGCCCGGTACACTTCCTCCTGGACAGAGGTCTTCACAAGCCACAGGTCATGAAGAGTCATGCATTCAGGGAGCTGTGGAGCAGAGGCCTGCATGCGGGAGGGAGATCTCTGTGTTTGGGCACAAACCTATAAGACTCAGGGCTCCGCCAAGAGTTTCTTGGCTCCTGGCTTTCCTAAGAAAGATAAATGTTTTGGCATGAGCTGAGACTGTGAAACAGCTCCCAATGCAGGAACACAGCCCTTAACCATGACTGCTGAAGCTTCAGGAATAATTACTTCTGACAAACTGAAGTTAGGATTACAGTGCCTGACAAATCTCTGCAGCAAAGCAGCTGACAAGAGGCAATTACCTGAAAGACAATTTTGATTCTGTTTACAATTAGTTCTTTAAAATGAGACCAGGAGACACATGGTAAATCTTCAGCTTTCATATGGAATGCATTAAACAGATGTTTCAGGCACCCCTATAATGCCCCAGGAATGTCTCAAGTTTGTGTTTATTTTACTGCTAAATTCTAAATAAATGTTCAATTGATTCAACACTCATTCAGGTGCAACTCACTGCTGTCAGTCAGCTTCCTTCTCCAAGAAGTTTATCGGGGTGTTTTCACATCTTTCCACCTGGCGTGAACTGAAAAGTCCGTATTTGACAATTGGCTTTTACTCCTGTTTTTTTCCATGTGTTAACAATTTAAAGTGTATTACGTTCTTGTCTACAGTTAAATGAAAGCAGGAATAATGAAACCGGAATAAAGAACTAAATTGGTGTACAGATCCAAGCAGGATTAAGGAGGATTAAATACATGTGCTGACTGGGCATTCAATTATTTGTGTTAAAACCAATACATCCATAAATTAAAAATATAAATTAAAGCAAAATACAATATACTATGCATGTATTGTGATCAAACATTTGTGATAATGTTGCTTACTCCATTAGTCAAGATGAATGTGACATGTTTCTCATAGAGATCATTCAGGTTAGAAAAGTTATATTTTACTGCTCCTTAAAAATGTTTAAGCCCTGGTTCAAGGACTTTTCACCAAGGGTTCTTGAGATTTCAAACCTTTGTGCACGAAAATGTCGTGTTGTCCGTCAGATAATCCCAGAATAAATTAATTAGCTAATTTCACTGACAAAGCTAACAAATTGCAGGACTGAAAACAAAAATAAAATGATCTGGAATTGCTTTGCAGAAAGAGCTGTGGACCTTGGCAAAAGCATAAGACTTCACCTAGTCTGAGCAGCTCAAGGTCAAAGCTGAAAGTATTCAAAAACATCAGGAGAGTGACTTCAAAACTCGCTCTGATCCCTCGTGTTCATTGCAGAAGTTTAGTTTTACAATGCAGATCGGGCAGCGTGTTGGTTACAGCAGTGTTTCTTTCCTTGTTCGCCTACAACATACTGCAATGTGGAATAATTCCCCCTTTTAGATTATTTTGTTTTGTTTTATTAACAAATTTATGTAGTCAAGTTTGATGAATAAGCAACTTCTCCGGGGGAGAGAGTGCTTACAGTGCAGAAGAATGACACACATTATTGAACAAATGCAGCCGTGGATGGTGAGAGGTGTTTGTGTGTCGAGAGAGAGTTTCTGAATACAGATGAACTGTGTTGAAGACAGGGGTTTGTGTCCAGTAGCAAATCCCCAGATTAGTTTTGAAATCCACACACATGACAGCTAGAGAACGGAGGAGACCATTGAGAACGTCCAGTGTCTGGGCATGCAACATACTTTACCAAAGACTTTGACTGCTTAGAGTGCTTTGCTAATAGTCCACATTGACAGCTCCAGGTGATCTTCTCTAGATAAGTTGAAGGTGGTATCCACATCCAATTCCCTTGCTCTGGCAGAGTACAATGAGCACCTGATTAACATACGTCTACACAGTGTGGGCAGCGCTGTGCAAATGTGTTCAACTCCTCCCAGTGATGTTACCTTATGTGCCGTAAATAATGTACCGTATACACATTTTTTGAAGAGAGCGTTTTTTCATCAGATATCGCATTTGAAAGTGGAAGAAGTTAAAAACTCAAAACGGCAGAACCTGTAAAAAAAAAAAACCAACCCGAAGCTGAATTAATAACAAGTGTGCAAGGCACGGTATTTAACCCCGGGTTTGCTCATTAAATAATTCATGCTGGAATGAAAGAGGAGGCAGCCGTGCTGCGGAAATACCCAGTCGTTTGCTGAGTAATTCCTGTCAGGGAGCCGGGCTGTTTGATCAAGGTGTCCCCCCACTTCACATCCATCCATTCCCAAATATACACAGTGGAAACTGCTCATGGTGGAGTATGTAACGGTCCAGCAGTTTCACACCTGCTCCACAGCCCAGACAGGTGGCTTGTGTTATTGAGACTACTTATGCACTGGTGCTCACTCCGTCAGAGCACTGCAGTTCCTCCCTCTGCCAAAACCGAATCTTCCCGCATGTGCGTCTCCAGGCAAGCACAGTAAGTGAGTGAAACGGTCGCGAAGATACGGGAAGTCGAATCTTTGCAACGACTGCATCTTGCACCAGCGAGCTTCAGAGCCTCAGCTCCTGAGTCACGGCACCGGCCACTCTGCCATCGATCACATCAGTGCGAGGCTGTGCCAGTTTTAAACACTTGTCTGAATTCTCTGCTTTCCAGTGTGTTTTCAGGGCACATTTCTCAGATTTTTGCAACAGTGCAACACATTTCCTTTGCTTTCTTTCCACGCCCAGATCAAGCCTTGGTCAGTTTTCAAAAGAGCAGGTTTCTGTTAAGCGAATCAGTCCATCCCATCAGCATGCCATCGCTTCCTGGCTGCAGACCTAAGCTTTTAATATCAAGATTTTTTTACCTAAATTGGGTCCTGGCATCACTTTAGTTTTTTTTAAATTACATTTTATTCTTTGTCGTTCATTTTTCACTCTCAGCATCCATCTTGGTATCATTTCAGTCTGCAGTGGGGAAGTGGTGACCGGCTGGCGGGAGGGTTAACATCAGGTCGCGACTGCAGGAGCGAAGCGTCGTGTGTCTGATGGCGCTGCACGCTCTTCTTTAAAGAATCGGAGGCCGATGCTTCGGCCGCAGGCCATGCAGTGTGTGTGCTGCTGCTCATTGCTCTAAACGAACTCGAGCGCTGCTTTACCTTCGGGAAATACAGTTAAAGGGTTTGTGCAACAAGAGCTCCGTGCGGCAAAGGAAACAACACATCCATTCTTAAGCGTTTAGCACGTGTGCAATCTGAGTACACTGTTACGCTTTAAAGATAAAATCAGCGTAATCTCTACAAACCCCCCCTCCCCCCCCAAAACATCTGTCTGTCAACAGCACAATTGTGCTTCACCTGAAAGATGTGTGTAAGGAGATATGCATTATTTAGGAAAGGAGAGCCTCCAAGGTGAACAATAGCAGCCTTTGAGAAAGGAACCCAAACACAGTCAAACAAATCCGCCTTCTGGGAATACGGATTGATCTCTTCTTCCCTGAAACTGCAGCAGATTGTTCTTTCCAATAATGTATTGTATTTTTCTTCTGCAAGTTATTTTTATGTACTGTAGCAATTTCCCCAGCAGCCTTGAGGGAAAAAAAGCTGCTTATTCATGTACAGCACATTCCAACGTCTGCAAATGCCTAAACTGAAACATCTCTTGGTCCACCTGCTGTCTACTTACTGTCCTCTCCTCCCTGTGTAATAAGCTCTGCGTAAAGAACGATTGTATCAGAGACTAGCCCAGTCAAGCAGAAAGTGACAAAAACTTGATTAAACCACATGTGGTGTGTTAATACAGTAGCTCTTCGGAAGCATCGTGTTCAGTCATGGACTCTGCAGACATTATACTATACATACAGTACATTGCAGTTACATCGCTAAGACATTCAGCCTTGATCTCACAAAATCTATCAGGAAAAGCAATCAGGGATCCATACAGTAGGTCCCTACTAGAAAAACTTTAAAATACTTCAAGTAGGTCGCTGCGTCAGCATGCGTAGTCTGCTCTTGGTACTTATACAGCAGAGCCAGCGGAGTCATGCTGGGGTTGTGAGTTCGAGCCTCACCTGGAGCAACGTTGTCTATGACTTTCAAATACTGTAGAAGTGCTGCTGGGAGATTGGATGGTCACCACTGGAACTTCACCTGTTCTGGCCAGGACTCTGTCTGCTCTGTGGGCCATGAACTGGCAGTGACGTTTGCCAGTTCATAACGGATAGTGAGAGAGAGTGACTAACCTGGCTTCTGTCAAGATCGGGTCCTTTGCACTTGAAAGAGTAGTTACAAATGAGAGGAGGCCCACTTGGCAGCTCGAGGTTTAATGATCAGAGGAGCTCCTCCAGCCTTTTTCTTGAACGAAATCTTGCCTGGGCAGGCTGTTGTCCACTCCCACCCCTCTTTCTGCAATCTGCATGTTTACAATACATATATCAGAGCAAAGTTCCTAAAAAACGCCACCTTCTTCTTCTTTGTAATTTCGACAACACTAATGGTGCCGTCCCAGATAACACATCCCTTATTGATAAGGGATAAGATCTCTCTATTGGCCATATACAGTTTCTTGCATTAGGAATTTGTCTTTACGCAGACCCCAGCTTGCTCTCCATAAGACACACAGGCAGGGAGAGAAGCTGGGGGTCAGAGCGCAGGGTCAGCCATTTATACGGTGCCCCTGGAGCAGCTGGGGTTAAGGGCCTTGCTCAGGGGCCCAACGGAGTAGGATTCCTCTGCCGGCCACGGGATAAAAACCGGCAACCTTCCAGCCACAGGCGCAGATCCTGAGCCACAGAGCCACTGCTTGGCTTACCATTGTGTACGTTTTAGTCCCAACCATAAGAAACAAGGATCTATCATTCTACAACCTGTTTGAAGAAGCATAAGATTTAAAATATATATATTTATGAATAACAAGCTTGTAGATGGAGAAGGGGTAGCAGGAAATATTATGGAAACTAGGCATCTCTTTGAAAAGCAATGGAGAAATGACATAATTACAGCAGAAGTAAATGCTGGTTTGCTGCTATTTTTAGTCATTTTTTGCATGGCTGCTGCCCCTTGAGATGAGCTTCCATCCCTTAGAGTTCAGTCCATGTGTTTGTTTAAAGGTGGGTTTTCAAACCCGGGATTAAGTGACAATGTTTAAATCTGAAATTAACATATTATCAGAGGACAAATTCATGTTAATCTTAACTCAAAGTAAAACATCCCTTTGTTTTAACTGTGGATTAATCAGGAATTCTTGGAGACTTAATAGTTTGTAAAACAGTAAAAGTATTCGAATTACTTATACAGTACATTGGTGTTCTTTACAGTCTTTGTAGCTTTCATTATAATTTCAAAATGGGGGAGGATTTCAAAGATATGTATTGGAATAACATTTTTTTAGATTGATGAGACTGTCATATATTTCCTATCTCTGGTATGATGGATTTGTTACTATGTAAATACAAAGGTTGCTTTATACTCCTGTATATGAAATAGAATGAATGCACTCACAGAGATGTGTGCAGAATCCAATCTTGAGCACATTTCAGAATTGCTTTCCCTTAGGCTCCCAATACATCATTTCAACTTTATTTTTTAAGTTCTAGTACTTTAATATTTCTCTTTATAAATTCACTGACTATTCTCGATAAAAAACATATTGTACTGTATATGGATAAGGAGAGACTACATATTGTTTTATTACTGAAAATCTGAGTTATCAATTTAATAATTATTGAATAATTATCATTAGGAATTATGTTTTAATGCTGAATCTGAAGTGTAATTATTAATAGTATTGTTTTTGTGTGTTATTTTTAATGGAATGATATCACACAAAAATATTCCTTTTTAATAGTGTGCTACATCTTTCAGGTGTATTTATTCTGCTTCCACCTATATTTCTAAAGAATATTGTCTTGTGAACCAACTTTTTCGTTCTGTTAAGAGCAGAAAGTGTGTTCAGAAAATTCAGGAACTGCCCGGGGCACAGTCAAGAGACATGCTGTCCAGGTTAATTGGCATCACTAAATTGCTCCCATATGGAATCTGTGTATGTCCTCCGATGAGCCGGTGCCCTGCTGTGCCATCCGGCTCACTGAGGTTTTCTCGGGATAAAATGGTCACTGAAAATGGATGGGTCAAGTAATTCACACCGAGACAGAATATCTCACAGGAAACACGCTGCTGGAACGACAATACATTTAGAAATGAAACAGCAAATTGCAAAGCGTACTGTATTAACCCCCATTAAAAACCTCATTTGTTGAGAGGCACTAAGCTGATTAAACGTCCTCATTCATTACGAGCTGTACATTTAAAAATCTAAAAATCCCGTTAAGTTTTTTAAAATTCATTTACTGGAAGCTAACCTTGTTTTTATTTCGATTTGCAGCAGCTGAGAATCCCCCAGATCAGTTGAACAGGGGGTCGGAGGTTTTCCCCTGCCTCTGCCCTGTTCTCCTGTCTGCGTCTTCTCATTCACTAGCCCATAATTACTCTGCGTTCAGAGAGCTATCCGGCAGTGTGCTGCAGAAACTCGCCAAACCCACTGTTCTCAGACATTCTCCCACTTTCCCCTTTTTCAAAGGTTGTAAATTCAGGTTGGCGTTTCGTCATTTACATCCAGTGTACTTCAGACGAGAGCTGCTGGCTAAACAGTTGCAATAAATAAAGATCTGGGGCCTTGTATGACCCTTCCCCAAGCCTTCCTGCAAGTCATAAAACATTCTTCATACCTCTTGCCCTAGGGTTAGGGTGGTGATTCAGAATAGGGGTTTTGTTACTAACACCCAATTAATCTACTGCAGAGGTTCTCACTCTGAAACTATTACTTTATAGATATATTTCATGTTAAAGTGTTGTTGTTTTTTTTATAAATCCCTGTTTTGACCTCTGAACTGTTTTTTAAATGATATGATACAGGAGACTTCAGAGAAGCACAAACAGGATTGAAGCTCAACCTAATACACAGCGGTGCAGATGACGTAGGAGGGAAGACATCTTCAGTCTGAACTGTTTCCTTTGAAATCCAGGAATAGCATCCCTGTTGCAGAACAGTAAATCCTGCAGGCTTTCATTCTCAGCCTCCTCCCCATCAGCACGGAACATCCATCCGTAAAGTGCCCTGCAGTTTGACTACCCAGGAAACCTTCTACGATTTGCTACACACCACCTCGGCACTTTTTAAACATTGCACTCCCACCCTGGAGAACGGTGTACAGAAACTGATGGTCTGTTGGGAGCGTTTTGGAGCCTCCTGACTACTGAAATGCAAGCGTTTTGAAAAAAACAAAGAAACAACAGCGTTTTTAATTTTTAAAAACAATGCGTAAAGAAATCAATGTTCTGTAAGTCACCTACACAAATACTATTTTTGGGTCAGTGCAGTGGGCTGTGCTGTACAGTAGATAAAAGACTGTTGGTTTTATTGCTAAAATGTACGAATTTAGAAAATACAGTTGCACACAAAGTATTTATTTCTCAGATATTATAGAAATCTATATCAATATATCTAAATGACTATCTACAAATGTATCTTCTCGGTTATATATACTGTATACAGCATAGCTTATCTATACATTTCCCTTGTTTCTTGGCTACTTTTAACAGTTTTAACTCCCTGTATTGCTAATATTTCTGTCTGTGACAGCTTTTAATTTTGAGCTGAACATTTGAGGGAATTTCTGCTTCCATTGGGCTCAATGAACACCACACAGCAACAGCAGCTATCAGCATCGGGGTTACAGTATTTTTGAAAAATGAGTGATAGAAAGCAACTGGCCATCAAGCTGGTTACATGACCAAACAACAGAGCCCAGAAGAGACGATACAGAAAGTGAAGAGGCACAGACTTGGGAGAAAATGGCACCCCTCTGTTTAAGATCTAAACCACGTTAGAAACTTGAAGCAGTCTGGTCCTCCTGGAGCAGGCGGAGCTCATGAGCAAGGAGATGAGCAAAACAACAAAGTCAAAGAGATCTCTCTGTCATCATGGTCGAAGGCAGTGATCCTTAGCCCTGTTCTTAAAGAACGGCCATGTGAAAAGTTGTTTTTTACGAATTTGTTTAAAATTTTGTTCAGTGGATGATGTCAACGTACAAAGTTCTTTGTTAAATTTTACAGAAGTATCAACACTTACTTTAAAAACATACACTGCAGACATGCCATACCTTCTCTCAGCTTTGGCTTCTTGTGCTGTACTCTGTTACACTACTCCAAAATACTTGGAGTGGTGGCTGTAGCTTTTGTATCAATATGCTTTGAATGTGAAATTATTATGATAAAGTTTATCTCCAATCAAGGCTTTGCAACAGACAAGCAACCAATAACTTCAGCGTAATGAAAATTCAATCCAACAAAATGTATAGTGCAAATCTGAAGATCCGCTGGTTTAAGCAGAGCCCTTTATCAGGATTTCCCATGTTTACCTTAGAGTAACATTTCCTTTCCAGCTAGTTTGGAAATAAAATCTTAAAAAACATTAAAAACCTGCCAAGTTCTAGCTTTAATTCTTGAGAAGATGACGCATTGAGACTTTTCAAAAATAATTTATAAAGATTAATAAAATACTTTTACAGATTTGTCAGCTTATGAATTTCTTAGCACCAATTTTATGGAAAGAGTTACCTCTCTGCTTGTGTAGAGTGCCAAGTTAAACAAAACGCTTATTTTTTTTCTTCAGCTAATCTCTAAACACAATCGACTACTCTGTTGAGCTAAATTGTTCTTTGAATTCGTGCCAGTGACGTTTGCCAGTGTGAGGCTATTGCTTTATGGGAACATGCTCGTTCCTCGAATTGGTTAGAATGGGAAAATATTAATAGAAATACTGGGAAAATAGACATCTAAACACTGGCCAGAATCAAGAGAGTTGCAGGACAAGAATCCTGCCCACAGACTGTTTAATTTGTAAATTACCTTGAATATCATGTACTGTATATGTGGATATACACGCGTTGGATATCAGGATATAACAGTTAAAACAAAGAGTATTGTACACAACATACAGTACTAAAATAAAACAGCTTAAATAACAAACAAATCTTAAGCAATACAGGATGGGGGTGAATGCTTTGAAACATCAGGCTAACTTTCTTTAGTCTCATGTCTCTGCTCATTCTTTAGGAAACCACCTTTAGTCCCATGCTTTCAGAGGAAGGCCTGGATCCTCCTCTTCAGCAGTCCAGCCTGCAGTTCAGGGGCAGAGGCTGTCCTGATTCCAGGGGGAGCTGCCTTCCAAAGGGGTTCCCCCCCCCCCCCGAATTTAAGACTGTCCGGGGTGCCAAGTGCTATAAAATCACAAGGAATTATTACCATGTAATAATGTTACTGTATGTGTGCTCTGCTAAAAGAATTTTATTCCGCTGGCATTATTTTGTTCAAGGTAATGTAGAACACATCCTAGTGTCACAATATGGAAAGAAACTTCGACACAACGTATCCAGCTTTCTCAACCGTAAATGGTTAAGTTTCAAAGGATGAAGTGACAGGTTTACATGTATCTAAATGATTAGCAGTTCCTGAGGAAACTTCCACTGATGGCAAAGTTCCTCCAGAACAGGGAAACAACGCTGTTAAACCTGTCTTCCAGTCACAAGCCTGGCAGCACTCGGACACGGGCTGGAAAGTTTGAGTTAGACTCTCTGCACCATTTGTCTGTTGTTTTAACTCCCGGTGTTGTGCATGATGCCGGAGAAGCACGTCTGCTCAGGGTCATGGTCACGTTTTAATCTTCATCTTTTTTCCGAGCTGGAATTTGGAAAGGAAGTGTGGAGTCGCTCCATTTTCTCTGGAGGAATAAAATTTAAAAGTGTTCATCTTGCACATACATAATCATTGGTATAATAATATTAAGTCAACCCAAGGATAGTAGTACAGTATCGCCAATGTATTTTCATACAGCAATAAAATATTGCCTTATAAATTTTAGACATATGCTGCTAATATCTTAGATTTTCTTTTGTTAATTTAATGATGCTGAATCTGCTGAGCTATAATTACAAGACTGGCTTCCTTAAGATAACCACATGCTTTTAACTGTATGCATTATGTCCTCTCTGAAGTGTAAATTTATTCTGGAAATGCATGTGTATTAATCTGCCATCTTCATTTTAGGAAAGATCCTATCGTGACTATCACTCAAACTGCTAGGGAGCAAATTATTCTCAAAGATTTGTTTTTCAATACCATTTACATGGTGTAAATAAGGGGACAAATAAAAAGATTATCACATACTGCTGTTGTCTGTTTTCTGAGAGGAAGATAATTCTGTCTATTTACTGTAAAAGATTACATGCTGGTTGCTGTTTGCTCAGCTGACACACAGACTTTCCTTCACTGATGATATTACTTATTGGTTGTGTGAAGGAGAATATTTCAGCCTCACACTTCTCAGTCCAGGGGCCAGATGTGACTTGGGGATGCCTGGATTGTTTGAAGATATAATGTGTGAACCAGTAAAATACAGTATCACCCTACAACACCTGAAATGTAAATCCTGAAAAATGATGTTAGAATTTACACAGGTACACATTATTTGTGAGGTACTGTACTTATTGTTTTATTTTCCCCATGGCATATGGGTCCTTCTGTATATTCTGAAATGCAGTATCCTATGAATGAGTTCAGCACAGTGGTTTCTAAGAGTGACTGTTTCTGGCATTGGACAGGAAAAAAGATCACGACAGAAAGAAACCATGAAAGTCTGTCTCTAATTTAGGAGACCATAAAAACTGAAACCGTTTAAAAGACAGTCGCACAAGGTGGTGTGGCTCTGTGCTGCTTCGATTATCCCAACAACCCCTAGTGCTCTGGAGTGTTTTTACTGCAAAATAGATTGTTTACAAATAAGTCTGAAATATTGTTAAGGCTTTAGAAAGAGTTATTGTATGCAGCAAGGAGATATTTTTAACAGGCATGCTGATGAAATGGAAGTGCTGGCCAGTGACGGGTTTAGACAGACATGTTTTTTATAGGAACAGCTGCTGAGGAAGAGGAAGCACCTGATCGCTCGGCAGCCTGCTTCTCACTTCTAGCTCTCTGCTTCCTTGTGCTGCGCGCTGCGGCTCTTGTTTATGAAAAATTCTGATTTTGAGGAAAGGAAAGGTTATGATAATAAATCATACAGTTTGGACACAGCCAGTTCTACTTCGGGGCTCCAGTTGTCAAGACCAAATGTAAAAACAAAAATGGGCATAACTTCATTTTTTTCCAACATTTAAGATCAGCGTATTTAAAAAGTCAGCTCTCCCCGTCCCGTGTGAGAATAGGTCCCACTCAAGAAATCACCGAAGCTGGAAAATGAATTCTGGGGGAATTCTGTTCCGAAGAGATTCTTGCTCCTGTAGTGTTTTCACCCACGCTGATTTGCAGGCTGCTGAGAGATGAGATGCATTTTTAAACAGCTACGAACCTCAAGGTAAAAGTCTGATTGAAAACGGGAAATTATCCCAGCGAAGTCGTCCTGATTAGAGCTCCTTGAGGCTGGTTAATGAAGGGCCCAAGATCACCTGTAAAGGGACACAGTATCATGAGTGAGTTATGTTCAGCCATACAATACTGTGGCTAGTTTGTGATTTTTAAGGGATTTTTACATTTTAGGTCTTCATACTAATATATCAGAGAGAACTGAGAAGAAGCATAGTTGTGTTAACATACTGTACATGAACTGATCTTTACCGGACTGAGAATGTATAGTGGTATACACGTATGGTGCTGTGGGCCTGTGACCTGAGACTGTAAAACTACATTCCTTTTTTTAAAGACCACTGAATTTAGTACATTTCTGGGCTGGTCAAGACATGAATCAGTTAGTCGATCCTAAAGATTGCGTTTGCTGTGGTGTTTTGCTGTTCATTAAGAATAGTATCGATATTTCCTCCTGTGGGACCTGTGGTGGCTACAGTTTATACTCTCACCAACACTGTAAGAAAACACAGCACTCTTCCTGTGTGCAGGAGAAAGGATGAAAGAGCACTTTCTGCTCTGTGCACTGTAAGCACACTTGCACACTTACAGTATCTCACCCATCCCCACATCACATTAGAATTAGGAAAGAGGGAGAGGTGAGGCCTTTATTCTCCTACCAGATGCACAGAAATCGTCACCAACAAATTTCATTTTAAACAGGACTATTAATCAATGGGCAACACGTTGCAAAGTTTTCCGTACAAAAGGGTGGGCAAGCATGATTTGCTTAATCTTGTCCAGCACATTTAGCACTCTTGCCTTTGCTGCTCTCCCTAATTGATGGAGAAAAAAACATGAATGCTGTTGGGTTCTGTCACCAGCGTAATCCTTCTCCGTGTTCATTGTGAAGCACCGCGCCAAAATCACAGCCTACTGCAGGAAGTGTTCTCGCGTGGCTCAACCATGATTCGAACTCCTCTGACCGACCTTCATAATTTATGGGTTATCTGTCTAAAGGTCTCAGCCTTTGGCCATGAAAGAGAAAAAAATGCTTTTAGGTAAAAGCAGCCTCTGTTGCTGCAGCTTTGTGTGACTTTCCCTCATGTCATCTTTGTGTTTTGTTTACCCATTTACCATTTGTGTTGCTGTAATAGAGTCATTAGTGGGTCCTGTGTAGGACCTTGGAAGAGTATAACAAAAATACCTATTTGCTGACAAAGCTTGGTTTGTTGCAGATTTACTATTAAATCACATGCTCTCCTGTGGCAGTACAGCTTTTGGGTTCTTCCAGCTTGTTACAGGCAGGTCCCTGTCAGGAAGTGCTCTTTGTACTCCAATACGTGCTCTGACCACTTCATTGTGATCTGTTGTTCAATAACTGCATGTTGCACTTTGGTCTGGTTCCTCACAGGATCGTAGGGAACAATTGCTGGATTTCACTAAGAATTAAACTACTCTGAGCATTAATTAGCTATGGTCACAGTGCTAGAAGAGCAAAAGGCACCAGTGTCAATATAGTCTGCTCTTCTCTTTCACCGCTGTGAGGTAAGTATCATCAATGCCCTGAAATCATCCCCTTCCTAGGCTACGCTAGAATGACGCCTTTAAGATTTAACCTGGCCTTGAGGACCATGAAGAATAAAATGATTTAGTCAAATATATTCAGAGCTGCATACATTAAAAATTAACCAGTGCATCTGGGTTCAGTCCTGTGTCAGTTGTCACAATAGATAGGCGGGCACTGACTGTTCAGCTCAGAGCTCTCCAGGGTCTTGGGTCCGAGATCCAGGCCTCAGTAAACCCTGTCCTCCCCAGCTGTAGCTCAGAGCACATTTCCATAGCAGCTCAACGTCAGGCAATGGATCTAGCCCCTGAGGAGAGCCTCCACACTGTCCTGTCTCTGTCCAGTTGTGCATGCTGTCGCTGGGCTCTTAAATGTGTTGTTGAACTCTGCCAAGCTGTTTTCAATTATTTTCATTCCTCCAGAGACTAACCCCAACTAAACCTTTTGGGCAAAAAGCAAGCTACACAATGGCAAAGCATTAACGCAGCCAGTCTGTCACATCTGGACTGTCATCTAACCTTGGGCAAGTGACTGTGAGAATGGCCTTTGCTAAAACAGTCCGCTTCTAGTCTAATAATAGAACAGGACTTGTTCCCTGTGTGCAATCTGTCTACATAAATAGAATCAGCACTTGTGTCTGTGAGCGGAAGTGAAACCTATCTTTCATTTAACTCAGCATAGTGACTAAATCTAGAACAGATGACTGATAAGATGACTGTTCTGTATAGTATCATAAACAGACTGTCTATTTTTGTAATGCTCAATTGACTGTGAAGTAATGACCTACTGTTCAGTGTAGTTGTAGGCAGCAAAGTTTTAAGTGTCGAAGTACTGAAGTACTAAACGTGTGAAACTTTTGCAGTCAGAGAATATAAGCTATGATAAGAGATGTGAGGAAATTCACATATTTTCTTAGATTTTGTGACTTGGGGAATGATATCCCTGTCCAGGAAAAGAAATACTGATGTAAGGATCATGGCTGAAAATGTTAATTTTCAGTTTGGTGTTAATTTTTTCCCCCACTAAAAAAAACAATCAACCACTTTAGTTTTTGTGAACTAAACACATACTCTTTGGTCCATTGGCTTTAGTTAATACTTGAGATTTTTCTTTTAGAAGTGTTTCTATTTACAGTTACAAGTTTGTGCTGAGTCAGCACCCCTGCCTGACAAATCACAGCTTTGAGTTGGGGATGCATTTCTCTCTCCTCGGTTCTTGATTTTAAAGACATGCCCAACGTAACACCTGACACAAAACGCCATGTGTATGTGTGCAAACATCCGCTTTTCACCCTATTATTCTCGTAGGCCTGAGATTGTTTACACTTCTGGCAGGAAATGTCCAATGTTTAAATGACAGAATAGCAATGTGTTGAGCCGGTCTGAGGAAATTTGTCTTTTTAATTCTGTTCATTTCAGGTTTTTAATAGTGTAATAGTATATGTGTATACTGTATATGAAATAATATCTCAGAGGAGCTGCCAAAGACAGGAAAGTTGAGTTAACTGGGGCTGTTCAGGTTAATTATGCATGCTGCTCTGTATTTCTGTATTTTAGTGCATGAAAACAAACTAGACTTAACAAAACAGCTTTTGTATGATACATACCTTCTTTATAAAATGCCACTTATACATGGTTTTTTATATATATATACAAAAGCTATGTGAAACTGGATTTCAGTATTTTATCATTCAAGATGAAAAAAAAAATGAATGCAATATTTCATATTTATATTTTATTTATGGTGTGGCACTGAGGCACGTTGCCAGGGTACGAGCACTGAGCTATCTCGAGCTGTCTTGAGCATTGTGCGTTACTTTTCAGCAACAGACCTTGTCTGACAGCACATGAAGGCTTTTCTATTTTAAAAGGAACACAGCAATGGAGCTTGCAATTCGACAGTCCAAGTGCCCAAACCCACTTCTCCCAATCACCTCCCACCTCTGGCTGAACACCAGCTCCGTGCGGCTGGGTACTGGCTGAGGAGTGTTGAGGGAGTCTTTAGACCGGTCGACCTCCCCCAGCTGCAAACTGTATTCAACTGAGAGATCGGAAATCTCGATTTCAACATCCACCTCACGTCAGTGAATCTCGCCCTGGGTGTATCAGATACCATTCCAATAATCTTAATCATGAAAACAATGTAGAAACTTCCCCGCTTTCATTATCTTTGATGGATCACACTCACGCAAGAAGAAAAAACGTCTGTTAATACTATTGTTAACACTGCCCTTAGAAACGTTCATGGCATTCTTTCAGAAATATTCCCTGTGGCTCAGCGTATGACCGTTAAAATCACTGAGAAATTACACGGCTTTCACAGAATGTGGAGCCAAATAAAATGCTTCCTATGTTTGTTTGTGGCTTGAAAAAAAGTTAAAATATGAAAGTCCTATTTCCCTTGCGACATTTAAAAACATATATATATTATTAAAAGTGTCATCCAGTGCAGCTGTTTAGCTTATGTGCTGTATTGGGAGCTGGGTTGTTGGACAGCTGAACAGTGACCTGAATAAGACAATTAAATTAGCAGCCTTGTTGGCAGAAACAGCCCATTTCTCAAGGCAGGGATCCCATATGTTCATTATTTTTCTCATAATCTATGTGCTTCTGGAAGTATTATAAAAGATCCTCATTGTGATGTACACAAATTACCATGATATTGTCGATGTATTTTTTAATGTTTTTAACAATACATATTTGAATATTTTTCGTGATAGTCTTGGAATGCATTTCCGTTTATATAAATATTTCTTAATTGGTTAGAAAAAAACGACGACGAATTTGTGGCTTGTGGCAAAAAATTAAATTATTCAGAATTAACTACTGTGAATTGCTGTGATAAAGAAACTCGCTTATTCCTGGCTTCACTGTATGTATGTTTTGAAGTAAATGTTTGTTGTTTTTAAGCCTTTGGACATTAACTGGATGTTGCTCAAGAAGCCTTTGATGCGTCTTTACTGTTAACCAGTATAACAACATTATGAGCTGTAGCAGAAAAGGACACTTGTTCGTTCTAAATAATGATAAACTTTAATCTCACTTTTACATATCAATTAGGAAAATAGTTTTAAATACTTTCAGTATGCAAGATCTTTTTTTGGAATGCATTTATTAATTTAAGTTATTAATATATTTTCCCCTTTTCACTTTTTGAAGACACGCCAATTTCCTGCATAAATCTTTTTGCACACTGTATTCATCAAAAGGAATTTAGAACAAGATTAAAATCAAGTGCCATTTTATTTCCAAAACCCTCCCTCCATGGTCCAGCCTCAGATTTTCCCAAACTCCCCTGGGGGCTGAGGTGAGGGGGTGAGGAATGGTCAGTCTTTTTCTGATTAACTACCACAAACGATGTGGGTGGCTTCTTTAACAATAAACACTTGCAGGAGGATTGTGCACAAATATGACAATACTCTAGTAAGGCCTTATTCAGAATATTGTGAGCAAATATACTCCCTGCATTACAGAAAAAGTTATTGCTGCCCTGAAGTCAACCCACAAAACATCAACCAGATACTGGGCTTTAAAGAATGTCCCACACCAACAGGCTAAAGGGACTAAATGTATTTTGTCCTGATCAGTGACCTGATCCAAGAGACCTCAAAGGCATTAACCAAAGTCAACGCATCTCCAACTTCAACCAAATCTGACATTGTTATTAAGGCACCTATTGTGTTTGAACAGTAATCAGACCACAGTAAGTGGTCTAACCAAGTTAGTAAACACTTCGCAAAAGAGACTGAGAATGCCTGACGTGAGAGATCATTCAATATGTCCATTCACACTGCCGTAAAATACAAAACTCACCTTGATCTGATTTGCTGTGGTGAGAAACTGGTTATCTTTACCAGACACATATGGATTTGACTAGAAGGGAGGTGCAATACTTGAATTTGACCCAGAACTTTAGAGTGAAGATAAACTGGCAGCATCCTTTGCTTTGTGCTCCAGAATGGCAGAGCCCCATGGTGCATGACACAGGATATTCAGTGCTGTCAAGTATGCAGAGCCTGGAATACGTTCCACAGTCAGGAACGCTGTGAATCATGAGGTGCCACTGCTTTTTCAGCAAGCTCTCTGGAACACTGTAGCTTTAGGTGCCAAGTTTCAGAATGCTTCTATTTCAGGGCAGTTGGTCCTCAATGCCAAACAGAAAGGAAGCACCTTACTAAGTGACTTTAATCAACACTTGGCTTGTCAGTCTGCTCAGACTGAAGGTGACTGTAGGATGGAATGCATCGTAACCTTGTCCTGAGGTTTGATACAGTCACACACATGTCAAAAGCTGGGCCAAGTGAAAGTGGAGAGTGTGTGACCCACCCTGTCACTTCTGGTGATTTGGAACCCATGTCTTTGGAGAGAAATGAACAAATACAGGAAATCCTCAAATTCCTATACCACAACAGGGAGAAAAATGTCGTCCCCGAACAAATGAACAGAAAAGGTTACTTCTTCATTATCCATATCAACTTTGACGGCCAAGAGGATATTTGCATTCCCAGAGAACAGTTAATAAACCAATATTATCTACTGCGTCCATGATGAATTAACCAGCCAATGTAACACTTTTCATTTAAACAAGCTGATATTCACTCTGCAGTTCATGAGGAGAGCGAGTTCTCTGCACAGTTAAAATAGAACAGACACAAAAATGAATACTCAATGATTTAAAATACTCAACATTTTAAATGCTGTCTGGTGTTGTTGTTTTTTTTAAAAAAAACCTTCTTGTGGGCTACGAAGTGGCTGAACCAGTAACGTTTCTCCCTCAGAGTTCTGGTCGAGCCCCACAGTACGGGCGTGATGGGTTTGAGTCCAGGCTGTGTCATCACCCATCTGTGAGCAGTTTCCCCCCGTGATCGCGAGGAATTGGCAGCCAATGGGCTCAGGTCAGCCAAGGTACCTGTGAACCCACACATCTGTCAGCGAGAGTCGTGCCTCCTCTGGGTGATACTGTACCTGCAGCTGGCTGAGTGGACAAGAGGACAGCTGTGCCAGGCAGGCTTCACGGGAAACCGTGTGTGAAGACCAGATCTTCCTGACCGTGGTGGTCGAGCTGAGTGAGCTAAAAAAACTGAGAATCAATTTATTGATATTGAGCTGTGATTACGGCATTAACAAAAAAGGCTTCTATGTAATCAAGCACTAAAAAAAATCAAAGAAAATGGTATTGCTGAGGCTTCTAACTGATGCAAACGGTTACATCTTTGAAATGGAATTGTACTGTAGTGACATTGAGATTGAGACAGAAAGCTGCAAAAAAATGAAATGCTGTTTGTCTTTCCTTTAAACTTTTTGTAAACATATTAATCCTGCATTGAGTAACATTTGATTTCCTGCAAAAAAATTTCATCTGCACCGTGTAATTAACATGCTCTACCCTCTTCTCCCTTTGGTGAAAGGGTTTTCTTCGACATTTATTTCCAGTGCGTTACACATGAAGCATACTTAATTCAGTAGGACGTGTAAAGTACATTTCTACTGTACATTTCCATTTCTCATTGAACAGCCTGTTTGTTCAGCAGATCACGGAAGCTGCTACTGTATGGTTTGTTCCTGTGCACATAAAGAATGTCAGGCGACCATTTCAAACCCCAGAAGAAACTATTATTCTGAATGATGATGCTGTAAAACACTAAGATGTCAACAGAGACAGTTTGTCAAAGTGCAGAACAGTATCGACTACAGAAAGTCTATCATAGTGTTTCCCCTTCACCCCCCCGGGTACTGTTGTACTTTACAATACTCTACATGAGTGATGCCCATCACTTTCACTAGCTATAAACATACATCTCGAAGAAACAATAAACCGCTCACTGAGGCAACAAACAGGGTAAAGCTCTTTAATCGCAAATTACGATGTTTTTACTGCAGTGTTTCAGAACAGGGGTACTGCACCATAAATCATCCTGTCTTAGATCAAGAACAACACAAAAACACTTGAAACGATTACGGGGGCAAGTCACTGTGTTTGATGAGCTAGGCTCTTGAAATGCTTCTCGGGACATTTGTATTGTTTTGGAAAACAAAAGCTTCGCGGGTTTTAATGCACTCAGCAAATTTCTCCCTGCTGAATAACGCTTTCTTCGGGGGGGTTTTGGCAGATTTCTCGGTGCTACCTGTCAGCAGGTCCTCTCTGAGCTGGGTGAGCCTCCAGACTTCTTAACAGTAGTCACCGGGAGCCAAGTCTGAACAGAGCGCAGCTTCCAGTCACATTCATGACTGCTTGAGTACCGATGTGACGTTGCGTTCTCTCTTCCTGTAGTCAGTGAGCTGTCGTGACTTTTACAGCTGAAAGGTGAATGAGAACCCCCTGGATGGCTGGACGTCTAGGGCTAGCACACACCTTCACAAAAACTATACAACTCAACATCACAACATGCATAATCCTGTGCATGCAAAGGAACAGCTAATAGGTTTATTCCATGCTCAAAAAGAAGAAAGAAAACACAACATTTCGGCCGTGGAGCCTTCACACCTAAAGAAACTTTGTGTTTTCTTTCTTCTTTTTTTCAGCATGGAATAAACCTATTACTTGTTCCTTTGCAGCCTACGCATGCTGACGCAGCTCCCCACCTGAACTAATCCTGTGCATTGCAGGTGCACAATTATCTGTAATCTGTGTAGTGTCTCATAATTTTACTTTCAAGCCAAAAGCTAAGAGCAGAACTCCAGGTGGAGAGAAGTCAGGTAAAAATGCTGGAGCACTATTTAACACCATTAAGGACTTGAGAGCTGACAAGATGCAGCCTAGCAACAGCAGTCCTGTAAGGTTTTGGTCTGCTGTATGTTTTTTATGCCTGTTGGTTTATCGAGTTGTGTAATTTTTATGAAAGACCTTTAACTGTGCTTATGAGCTTCATTCAAGTACTGCAGGGTCTCTGCTTTTTTAAAAATAAAAATGTAATTATAAAAATATACTTTAGTTGAATTCTCAATTGAAAATAATACCCATCATACATTGCAAAAATGTAATAGCCCAAAAATGGTTAGTAGAGAAAAAAAACACCTGCTTCAGTTTTTCAAAATCTGTAGGCTGCATACAGTATCTAAAGAATATATTTCAACCTACTGTTTTGCAATACTGATGTTAAATTAAAATTGGCTTTGCTCCCGGGCAGTCTCTCCTTTTCTGATATAGCATCTCTCTTAAGTGATAGAAAGCTTTCTTGCCTGCCGGATGTTTTCAATAGCTTTTTACTGAGCCAGGACCTTGAAAAGTCAATCAATATAAAAATAAAAAAACGAGCCACAGCACATGCATTTAGCAGCTGTGTTTCTGTGACGCATATTTCCGTGTTACTCTGAATCTTCATAGCGCTCAAGGTGTTTCAGTTATGATAATGTGAAGCAAGGGATGTCTGGTCATATTTGGTCAGGAAATTGAGTGGATCTGGATTCCTGGAACTTGGAAAAAATAAATCCAGAAGCTCCTAGTGAAACAGTAGTTGTATCCTTACAGTTAACTTACGCTTCGGTAAGATCAAACATTAATTTAAGCAAAACAATTATAAAAAAGGCACAAACTATCACAATGCGTAGTTTAGGACCCTGTGCAGACGGTATAGTCAGGAAGTGACTGGAAAAAACAGGGGGCAGGTGCATGAAATCGACTAAAATAGGAAAGGGCCGGCGCTCCCTTAAGAGCAGGGATTCCGATCGTGACACAAGCAGGCCAGACTGTTCATCATTCTCACCTTTTTCCACCATTAAACACAAACACGCATACAATGTGTAATTAAATTAATTAATTACAATCATTAGTAGATCTGTGAAAATACAAAAATTACAAGCTAGAGAGGATTATTATTATTGTGTGGATTTAAATTTCAATGAGTGGCAGATAAAGCACTAACAAAAACACTTTATGTCAGCAGAACAAAAGACCCTAGTAAACAGTAAAAGAGGGATCTGCGATATGAAAGCAGCATTATGTGTCCATTCAACATGACTAGCTCAATTTCATGGTTGAGTAACTTTGCAGCATACAGTACATACTGAATCACCTCATTAGTGAGCCAGCAGTGAAGATATGTCCTCTTGAGTGATGGATCAAAGTTATGAATCGGCCAGCTTGAGTGCAGTGAGTGTGGAGCAGACATGTGGAACTGTACACTAAAAGACGACAATTGGGGATACAGATTGGACCCCATGAGACGGTCTGGGCAGGAGGGTCAAACTGCTACAGAATCCCAATTTTTGATCATGTCCTGGGACCTTCACTTGCTGCACTGGTGTTAGGCTCATCCTGCCGTGACCACCTTCCAGCAGGACAGCACATGTCCTCATGCGCCTGGTGTGGCCCAGGGTGCTCTTTCGTGTGAGATGAACATGTGGCGATTGTGCAGAAGATACCCTACTCACCAGACCTGAGCCCCGTTCAATATCTGTGGGAGGAGCTGGGATGATGAGGTTCATTCAGGGCTCAGAGACCAGACAACAGGGACAAGCTTGTCCAGGCCCTAAGAGAGAATTGAATCCCACAAGATGGCATCTGCACCCGAGTGCAAAGCACGAGTCAAAGATGTACTGTACCACTACTGTTGTTTCCAGCACTAGACCGTGACTTTCACAGCTGAGCCCCTATTGATAAGGTGTAAATCCGTGAGTATGTGAACTTTCCTTCCTCCACACAAATGGCTTTTTGCTGTGACCCTTGGAGTCCTAGCACTGCGTTTGGCATCCCTGTGTGTTTTCCCTCTCCTGAGCCCCTGTTGATGAGGTGTCAATCAGCAGAATGAATTGACCTGTGTTATAGCTGTTTGATAAAATGCCTATACACCTGTCACAAAAAGATTGTCGTATTCCTGATAATAACAAGTAATGAATCTGTTGCGTTTAACAAGCGATGTTTTCTTGCGTGCTTGGTGTATTACAGTTTGCCTCGTAAGTGCTAGCAAGTGGAAAGTATGTAATGAGGACAGTGAGTGCAGTAGCTCACCACGCAGTGGAAGATGACTGTGTAGGACCAGATGGTCGGCCTGGGGAAGGGACATCAGGGTGGACGTGCTTGGGCAGAATGATTGTGGAGCAGGAAGCAGGAGGCAGGAGCAGGCTGGAAGTGGTCTACGGAGCCCATGTCTGCTGCTTGCAAGATTAAAGCAGCCGCATAGAAGTCTGACTTTTCACAATTACAACTTCCAGAGGTTTCAGAAAAAAAAAGTAAGAAAGGTTTGTACCCGGTCATTTTATCTTGGTAAATAAGCAGAGTGAAGTCCATACTCATTTAGAACAATAAGCAAAGCCTGAGTAGGATCATTAGACACCCTGGGGAATGTACTGTAGATATGGCCAGGAATCTGTGCATCATATTTAGACAAGCATTAGAGAAAACAGCCCTTAAGAACATTTTGAGCTGTGTTTGACTTGGCCTGAACCTTGTGCAGTCAGACCGACCTATATTTTGTTTGTTCAGTTTAACTGTACTGAAGGGAGACAGATACTTCTGGAATAAGAAGATGTCAGTCTGGCATAATTTAAATTCCCATAGAATAATAGCATGTCTTTCTAAAAAAAACTTTTAGCTCTCTCCAGTGACAGTGAGGGGAAATCTTAAATAACAGTTAATCCTGCAAGTAATCCTCATTAAAAAAAATTTAAAAAGATGGGCAGAGGAAAATGTACTTTTTTAATAGTATTATTAAATCCTTTAAAAACAATAACAACAGAAACACAGGCAGAACTCAGTGCTGAAGACCTGCGCGCTTCCTCTCTATCACACGTTCTGGGCCATGGCCTTGACTTGAAGGAACTACGGTGATATCCTACTTTGCTGTTTTGTGCATTTAATCAAAATAAAATTGGTTTAGAGTGCAATGCTCCCCAAAGCCTACCTTCCTAGTTTCCTGTTTGGTTGAGCCTCCATGAATAATGATAGCAATATAAAATGGGTCAAATGTGATAAAAGAAACCGGCAGGATGGGTCCACAGCCTCTTCAGATTTAAGCTGAAGGTAGAGAGTGGGAATCTGATCTGCGTTCTCGCGTCCCAGGGCAGAAGTGTTTAGAGCACTGTCAGCCAAGTGACTGATGAGCCAATATAACGAGTTTTCCTCAGCTGTAAAGGAATTTCTTCGCTCTCCTTTTCCTTATGGCAAAAAAAAACAACCCCGCAAGCCCAGCTGTGCAATTTGACCATAAAGGCCTCAGCATCTGGCTGCATCCTGAACTGTGCTCTCTGCGTCTGAGAGCTCTTTGCGTCTGGCTGCAGCAAGACGATGACGTTCCCTCAGAGCCCTACGTGTGGCGCTGGGAGTTGTGCTGTAAAGATATATGCTGTGAAGATGGCTGCCTCGCTAAAAGAGTGCACTGTTATTTCATCATCACCATTCATCATCCGTCATCTTCCTCATCATTTTTCTGATAACATCGTCATGGCGATAAGAGGCTGAGCAGAGCAGACCGGACTTCCTCTTCCCCAGCAACAGTGTCCGGCTCCTCCTGGGGGAATCCAGGAGCTCCCAGGCCAGCAGGAGCGTCCCGTACAGGTCCAGAGTGTATCTGTTATGGGTTCGGTAATAGGGACCGAACCAGTGAGTGAACCCACTTGCAGGAACAAACCCAATTCGTAATCCGAAAGCAAACCGTAGTCGTAGGAACGAGCCGAGAGTCCAGGGGAAGCAGGATATCCGAAAGGGAACGAGTACCGAAGCCGAAGCGTGATCCGAAGTCGTAGTCCGTAGAGCAATCCGAGAATCCAGAGGTAGCCAGTGATCCAAAATAGAGAGAAAGTACCAATCCAAGCCGAGATCCGAAAAGCCGAAGTCAAAAGGGAAAAACCGCAAACCGAAATCCAAGACAAACACAGAGTAGATGAAGCGCAACCAGGAAGCTCGAAAGGGAAAACCAATACTGAGCAACGAGGTAGGGAAGGACAGGTGTTTAAGTAGGATGAGACGGGGGTGTGGTGGTGAATGGGAAATCTGATAGGTGAACTGATGGATAGGGGCTACACCTACTTCTGCCTCCTCCGTTGCCGAGAGGCAGGGATCGTAACAGTATCCTCATCTGCCCCAGGCCACCTCAAGTGGCTCCTCTAGATCTGGAGGAGCACCGACTCTGAAAGCAGGGCTCGTCCACTGGAATCAGCAGTTCCGCAGGGTGCTCCTTCCACCTGTCAGCAGCACACCCAGTCGAGGTCAGTGTCTCCCTGCTCTTGGTGAGAACAACCTGGGCAATATCCCGCATTCCCCTCCTGAGTCGTCGGATGGTTCTGCCAGAACATCTTTGAGGCCACCTGACACCAGTCATTCCGCGATGTTCATAACATAACGTCATACCACCACCTCAAGGGCAACGAGGGAATCTGGGACTGGCACAGGACGAGTATGCGGGACCCCTGAGAGAGAGCAGCTGCTGTGTCTCAATGGCTAAGTAATGTCCCATGTGTCTTGAAGCCAGATCCCCTTGAAGGCACAGTCCCTGAGGCCCCGGCCACGCAGACAGATGGGTGCGCTTTCCTGTCAGTGAGCTCCGAACACAGACTGAGCATCAGCCACCCACTGCCAACGATATTGCATTTCCATTTGAAAAATATTAAGCTTGATGCAGATTTTTTTGTCACTCAGTATTAATGACAACACATGACGACACGATAATGGCAGTTCGGTTATAAACACTGAAATGTGAGGGGATCATTATTAAAGAATAATACTCATGGATGCCAAAACAGAGACCAGTTACCCTAGCTAGGAGGCTGATTTTCTCATTACAGTTTTCATGGCGTGTAGAGTTTTAAGAGGTTTGAGTTTGGTTTATACATGTTATTTTTTAAATATAACTTGCTGCTTTAGTCTCTGTCCTGTCCTTATTTTTTCTTCTCCACCTCCCCTAATTTCCTCTTAATGTGTTTGCTAAGAAATTTAAAGTGACTTTGGTCTCTAATGCAACTACTTACAAAGACAGTTTTAATCTATACATAATTTGCATGAGTATTACAGATGCATTTCAATGGGAATTTTCTGTCTCAACATAACACATTTTCTAAGTTATTTAGAAAACTTCATTAAACGTTTTTGAAACATTTTTAAACCTGCATGTCTTCATATTCCCTGCTCATCAGAAGTTGTTGGAAATCCAACTAATTTGTGTGCTGGGACTACATTGTAGAACCAATATACTGTTCACAATGAGAATTATGGGTAATATGATTGGGTGTCGTGTGATCAATCAAAAGAAAATGTATTGCCTGACTTAATATTACCATTTTCATCACTGTACTAGTAACTCTATTATGAGAGGGAATATGAGGCAAACTAGTAACTGAATCCCAGAAAAGATTTCAATTTAAATGTCTTTAAAATGCTTCAAGTCTGCTGGTGTTTGCATTCCTAAAATTTGGGCTGGTTTGAAGTCAGGGTGAAATAATTTAAAAAAAAATATCTGTGGAAGTTCCACAGTGCAATTCTAGCAAGACACAATGAAATAGTATCGAGTGAAGAACGGATGAGATGAAAACTTAATTGTAATTCAAAGGACTCACGCATTTTTGAGAAATCAGACGGCCAGATTTGGAAATCGGATTCAGAGAACTCTTGCACGGCTGGAAAAGTGTCTAAACAATGTCCTGGAGTTATTAAGTGCCATCACAATAATGTCAATGTTGTTTTGGAGCTAAAATCAGATTAGAGGCTGTTCTTGATGGATGAGTTCCCCATGCTTCTGCTCATGATCTTCCTAGTGATGCTCACAGCGTGTGATTTAATATGCATGTTTCCTCTAAAAACAGCACAATAGCCAAATTTTCCCCTCCACACAGAGAGCCTGACCAAGATGCCTTGAGCTCTTCCCATAACAATGAAGGTCCACTTGCAGAAACACCACAGAGGATGTTCATTGATGTTCTAAAATTAGCCTTTTCCCCCGAGTAGCTCGCGGGAGACATTGGAATCTCTCACCCTTTTGGAAATCGCAGGAAACATGCAAAATTAAACCCACTGCTCCCACAGTATGTGTCTTCATAAAGCCTCAGGGTGGTCGTCATATTAATTTTATATACTGTAATTTTTTTATTTTGCTAGAGACATTGTATTTGTGTGTATTTAGTTCACTTTAATATACAATTCTGGTTCAGGAATGTATCCAACGGCCTGTTCTTTTGAAGTCAAATAGACTGTTAGAAATTCATTAGTAATGTTAAGAGAAAACAGCTTTGCATATAACCTTCCATAATTTCCATTTTTACAGAACAACAAAAGCAGATGTTCAAACACAGTGCTATTAGTTTTGTGTAAAAATAAAACAACATCAATTTAAAGCCACTCAATGTACAATTAAAACCTATTTGTTTTTTCAGTTAATTTATACAGGTATACTGTATATATATTTTGTTTTGGATTTGAAAATAACATATTTGTACATTAAGTACAAATATAAGTAAATTCATCTCTTTTTTGGAGGCCAGACTTTGCAAACCCAAAGTGGTATTTAGCCATGAAACTGGGGTTAGCCACTGAAACTGAAATATTGTTTTTTACTTGGCTAACCAAATATAATCATGGAAATGTTATATAAAGGCAGCAACCTACTACAGAAACACTGTGACAGTGCAAATTTGTAGGCTCCAGGGAATATTGTCAAAACATTCTTTACATTGCTTTCCCAGCCAAAACATGATGTTGGCACCATTGTGCAGCATCACTAACTTCACTAACTTGTCAGCTTGGGAATTCATAACTCTCTGACATCTACAAAATGTGTATAGAAGATTTCTATTAGAACAATAACAATGGCTCACATTTGAACAGCAATTTTCGTCTCAATGGATCTAGAAGAAGAGGAAGGGACGTACTTCGTCCACCACCGGGGTGACACAGCAGATCGGGGGAGAAGGGAGAAATTGTTTCCCTCATTAAAGCAAGCAGGGCCATTAGGAAGGGTGTGGCGTTAAAGCTCAAAGTGGAATTTAGCCTGGACAGTGTCATAGGAACTTTAACGACCGAGCAGCAAGGCCCTCAGTTCAGAGGACGGGAGAGGAGAATTTCTTCAAAATTATATTTTCTTGTGTGCTGGGTGCACTATTTTGTATTGGCTGTGGTCTTCCTGTTGAGGGGGAGTGTGTACGTCTGCCGAAGTACGTGTAGGCAGCCCAGCCATCTGCCCGAGTCCACAGACCACAAATCCGCAGCAGAGATCGCAGCCACAGCCGAGTGGAAACCAGATGGCTGGAACTTTGCCGTCTGACATTTCACAGGAAACTCCCCTGCGAGTCCATTCCGTCATCACCTGGGGGCGACCACACTGTCTCTAAAAGAGAGACGGCAGGACCTCTTGCTCAGCACAGGATTGTTCCCTGGTGCTGGGCTCTGAGGGGACACATTCAGCTCAAGGGAAAGGAGCAGGAGATGTGTGTTTTGCACTCATGGGGCTGATTCATGGGGTTTTATTTTTAACTCACCAGGCAAGAGTTTCTCACTCCTGCTTATTTTTGTGCATTTTGTTTGGGATGAAAGGTTGTCAAATTTTAGCAAGGTGGCCAGAAAGGTTATGTCTGCAAATCTGACATAATCAATCTGCACCCTTCCCATTGCATTGTGAAAACCTTGTCTATTAATCAAACCACAACCTTCCAGCAATGTTTGGAAATGTATGACGATATTGCGTGTTAGCTGAGTAAATACAGTACCTGTATCTCTCACAGGAGATTGGGATAGGAGTCCAGAGGTGGTTAATTTTTTTTTTATTGTTTATTAATATTGGAATTAGAAAAATCCTAAATTTGATTATCTCTTGAAACTGGTTTGCGGATTGGCTAATCCTATTTTTGAGCTTTGATTGAGCTCATCTTAACTTGCACTGTAGAAGATTCTGGGCATTAAGGAAAGTAAAGTGAAGATTTTCTATTTCTGTTTCCTTTTGAAAAAGAGACCTTCCGGATGCTGAACTGTTGAGTCTTGTGTTCTTCCCTCCCAGAGCTATAAATTCTGGAAGACAGTGGATTCACATCCCTAGGGATTTATTTACTCTGCTGCCTAAGCAAGGCAAAGGTTGGATCCGAGGGGCATGTGTGCTATACTTGAGCAGAAGTGCTACCAAGCTTAAAATACCACAAAGTCATCACATTCTCCATCTGCTTTCCACTTTTAAAGAGCGTGCCCTCTTGAAACAAGCAAGTGTGTTTCTGACGTTTCCTTAGCTTTTAGTTCACAGAAAAAAAAGGGACAATAGCCTTCAACTCACATTACGTAGGTAAAGGTTACGTATCTGGTGACAGCTTAAACTACCGTAATGCTGTGTCAGGGTTTCTCATGCTGCTTGGTTATTGGGACTTTCCGAAGCCGTGCATTTGTCAAAGGAGTACTGCACCTTTCACCTTTCATACTCACTGCGGTGAGCATCACTTAATCAGGCAGGAGCAGACGATGATGCATGTGGGTTTGTCAGCGCTGCTGAACTGTAATGCTTCATAGTACTGATAACAACAATGCGAAGAACAGAGGCAAAGCACTGTTTCCAGGCACAATATGAAGAGCCAGTATGAGCAAGGATGAGACTAATAAAATGACAATGACAATAATCTTCTGATCCGTCTTTTGCACTGGATAGCAAACAATATGGACAATGCTGGAGTGAAGCAATAAAATAAAGCTGGAGTCTTGTTTTGAAGGCCCATTGCACTATAGCTAAAGGGATTTAAAATATACAATTGAGCAAAAATTCTTTCAATGGACTTGGCCCCTTACGAGTACAGTACATGTATCATACGATTGATAAAACTTTCAGTCAGTAAATTGTTATTACTAAGCCATTTTTTCTGCTTAGAGACCAATACTTGTTCAAGGGTCAGACATTGCCTGAGCTGCCTTTCTTGTGAGTGGAGAGTGCTTTTCTAGCTGTGCCCTTTTACCCTGTAAAATTGAACCACATTTTGTGAAAGATCAGATGTTTTTTGACTACACAAGTAACAGATGGCAATACACTCTTACTACTGTAAAAAATATATACTTTATATTAAAATAGAGCAGTATTAATTTAAAAACAAAATACCTCAGAAATTTCAAATGAGCATTTGGGAAATTCTCTGATTATAGATTAAATTACTGTAATTAAAAGCAGAAGCCTTCAGGTATGCAGTATTTTCACTACATTCGATCTACCATATGACTCCCAATTTTTGCTATAAATTGAAGTATAGAAAAATAGCTTCTAAAACACTGACATTTATACAAGTATACATTCTACAGGAATGTATACTCAACTAGATTTCTCTTATAATAGTAATTTACTATAGCTCGATTGAAGGTTATTCAAAAACAGGAATGAACTCCCAAGACAGCAAATAACTGTAACGAACAGTTCTTTCCGGACCCTATGCGGACGACACAGTCCGACGGAGTGGGGGAACACTGGGGAAACGTCATGCAGGAAAACGGGGCTGAAGACAGGGGGGCGTGTCCAAGGTGCGCTGGTGCACGGGGGAGGTGTGGCCGAGGCGAACAATCCAAGAGTAATCCTTAGGGAATATCCAAAAACACACGAGTAAATCCAAAACCAGGAGATCCATCAGAGGAAAGAATTAAAAACCACGAAGGCCGGGTCGGAACCGGCGGACGGGGAACAGGAACGGGAACGGAGGTTAAAACCTTAACGGGACCAGGCGCTTCCTGGTCCCGGACTCGCACGATATGGAAATCAGATGCAGAGCCCGGAAGAGCGTCAGCGCCTGGCTTATAAGGTGGGCAGGGAATAGGGCGCAGGTGCATGGAATGAAGTCTTTAGTGAAAGGGCTGGAGCACCCTTAAGGAGGGGGGACTATAGTCGTGACAATAACATTAACTTAAGGCCACACTGCAAGTGAAATTCTCCATCTACTGTAGGCAGGATAGAATTTTTTTAGCTGGCACTTTTTCAGCTAATCATTTTCCGCAATATGTGGAACTCACAGCATGAGCACAGATATGAATTGCGGTTGAGGATGTGAATTTTTATTTTAGACTACTTCAGGGGTCACTTGCAAATTGCGTGTGACTGCTTCCAAAATAAAAATCTCACTGATTGCTAGGGGAACATGGTTACTGCATGCTGCACACGAGCCCTCCTACTAAAACATGAGGGTAGATACAGTTTTAAGTACTTATTGGTGACGAAACGTAGTAAGCAACCTCTCCAACCTTTATGAAAAGATTGTCCATCATTTGTGGAGTGCTAATCATTCAGGCTAGCAGCGTTGCCTGTGTTGTGCAGCCCTCTTCGACTATCTCACACCGCTTCCTTGTTCAGACATCGGAGGTGTGGGTCTCCTGAACTCTTCTTCTTCTTCTTCCGTGTGGGATAGTGTGGGTCAGATAAGAGCCAGGAGAAGAGACCCTTTCCTGGCGGCCTGGTGCCTGACACTATGCAACACAGCCAGGCTATTGGGAGATGGCGGAGGGCGTGTGATGATGGCACCCGGGGGAGAGCCATTTCCAGCTCCTTGAACATTGTGGCCAGTGGTCTGTGACCCCCAGTCGAAAGCCCAGTCTGCACGTCCCCGTGGCAACGCGATCAGGCGGGTTGTCAATACCACCAGCCCATAATTAAGCAGCACTCACTTTGTCGTTAGAAAGCCCTCCATTCAGGAGGGTATCTCTTGCTTCTTTGCACACATTGCAGCGCTCGGGCTTAGCTGCAGCTCAGGGATGGTTTCTCCTGTGCTTGTGTGGATTTCCCAGGTGCTTGTATTCCCATTCCGGCATGACTCTCTACTCCAGCATGAGCTTCCTGACCCTGAACCCCGATTCTCCCTCTGGCTCTAGTTTTCCTTGCGTGACCTGGACTGCTGACCTCTTGCCTTCCCTTTGGATTTTCCACTTTGCACCTTTGCCTTAATCTGCGACCCCGGCACCCCCGCAAATCTGCGACCGCGGCGTGGCCACGTGGCTGCCTGAGTCTCCACCTGCCCTGCCGTCTCCTGTCGCCGCCCCTGGGCTCAGCACCACTCTTCTCATGCAGTGGGACCCTTCTTCCAACACAGGCCTCTGCCCCCTGCAGGTGTGTTCAGGGCTTCAATACAGGATGATCACAGCTTCATTGTTTGAGGTGTGGCTGAGAATACACTGCAACAGCACAAGATGTGTCAAGGGTGAAGTCACATATACTGGACAATACAGAGGAAGTTCTAGGCAATGCAGGAAAAAGGGGTGACACTAAAAACACAGCTTTCTGTTTTGGTTGAAACCCAATTTTGAAATCTTGAAATGCAGCCAGTTCTCAAGACACAGAGTCTGTTTAATCCAGGAGTGTTTTCCATCTTTGCTTGCGTAAAACAATGTATTCATTCTATTAGGAGTGAGCGTGAGCACAGTGATGCCTGCAATAGGAATCTACCACAGTTGGATACCGTATAAAATAGTAGCGCATCTCAAGAATCAGTCAGTTTGCCCAGATTGAGGATTTTGGAAAGGAGGAATAGACAGATTTCCAGGAAGGCACTGAATTCGATACGACACTGGATCTTTAAATCTTACTTACTGTAAGTGGAGGACTGTCTGTTTTGTGGGAATTCTACAGTTTAAACAGGAGTCTTCCATAAAGCAATGACCTAGATAAGAGAGAAGCAATGGGAGTCAAGGAAAAAGCAGTGTGTTTGTCAACTGTGTGAATTTAAACATGTTTGATGGATGACAGAGATCCCCTGAGGGGAAACTCATCCTGATATGTTTATGGCAGCTGTGACCCAAGATGGCTTGTTATGGGCCTAGGCTGGAATCATGTTCTTTTTCACTGAAGTCTGAGTTACCAGTGCGAATGTATTTTGTATCTTTTTAATTGTTGACCTTTTCACTGACAAGTTATTTTAAATGCATCTTTCATTCATATACTGCATCTCCAATGAACTGCATCATTGTGACTGAATTCACCAAAAAGTTGACGACACAGTTAGTTATACTGTATTGTGTTGCTGAGTCTGAAGTCCCGGTTTTGCTAAGCAGATATTGATGAGGTCAATATTAATAACAGTAATCACCATTTCCTGTCAGGCAGCTTAAAAATAAACCTCAATAAGAATTTGTTGACTTTCTCCGCTCTGATTTAATCAGTATGTTTCTAGCAAATTGACATGTGAAATTCACCATGTTAAACCGTGTTAAAAAGGATTGTTCATGTGCACAGCAAAAATAACAAAAGTATATGGAATATGGGAGGACAGAGATTTTGGAGAACAAATCAAAAGCCTAGGATTGTATTCTGTGTTGACTTTATCTGCTGAGATACACTTTTTTACTTAATATGTGAGGAAGGAACAGCTGTTTACACATGACTTCTCCTGCTTCTTAAAACACACTTCCATTCTTTGACGAACAGTAAAACCACATGCCCCAGAAGAATGCATTCTTCTTTCATACCCCCGTGGTAGTCTTTCCTTAAACAGGGAATTAACCTCTAGCACGCCTGTTTGAAACCTGTTTTCCTTTCTTTAATGTGGACACTATTCACATGGCTTCGCAAGAGCTGAGTACGTGGGAAGCAGATGGGAACGGAGACCTTTAAGGTTACCTTTCGGCAGCAGGACGCTGAATGGAGACAGGGAATGAAAGGAACTCAGGCCTTGTTTATCAGCCGCCCACACCATGTGATACTGGCGGCTCGATATTGAAAACGCTGATTCCCTCTAAACCTGACTCGAATGAGCTTAGACCTATCAATGAATACATCATTGCGATGCAGCACAGATCATGCGGGGCTGTACAGGATACTTAAGAAAGCACAAATTGATTGAGGCAGAAAATTTGCTTAAATATGGTTATATTTTAACTCATGCTCAAATGAAAAGCTCACAAACAAGAGTGATATTCTTGATGGTATCTTGATAACGATATCCTTTTAGGGTTCGGAGATTGTCATCAGGAATTTCTTAAAGGATATCATCACCTTGATTGTTTACTGGAAACACTTACAACTCTTTGTTTGAGTTAGTGTCTCTTTTTACCTCCTAATCTGCTGGCACTTATTTTCCATTTCGTGGAGGTTATTGTGTAGCTGCTTAGCCATTGAGTTTGGAGGGGTTCGCGCCTTTGTGTGTTTCCCAGAATAAAGAGATGGAGAGTATAGTGTGATACCTGGGGTGTCGTTGAGAATTGTCTGCTTTTGAGGGACAGACGTGGGAAAGTGTCTTTTCTCAACAACCAACAAATCTCAGAACTACCCATAACAGTCTTCCATATCACATCAGTTCTGTAGTGCTGCAACCCCAGAACAAAGGTCACAGCAAATGCCATGACTTTAAAAAAACAGCAATATGTGTCATGATGATGATACGCATTTCCTTCACAATATAACTCACTTATGGTGGCAAGTTTTCTGACGTCCCCATCCTCCTGTATTGATGTTGGGTTTCTGTTTCTGTTGTGTGTCCACAGCATCTTAATGTGCCAGAGCAACAGACTAAGATGTTCCAATTTGAATGTATCTGTCTGATGCCCTTGTATCCTCTTGACAATGAAATATAGACTAGCTGGGCCATATCTAAGTATCTGAAGACGAGGCATTAAAAATACATATCCAGCCAACAGGAAAGTCCTGTAAAGCCTTTTACTGTAAGGCAACATCCAAAGATTATAGTATGAGTATGAGTTTTATTTTGTTGTTGTTGCCATCAGGTGGTAGCTGATAATTAACCAGCAGCTGAGTGAATCACTTGCAGTAACCGCAGGACAGAACTGCTGGTTTATTTGGGTAGTTTTCTAAGATATTTCTCAAATCTACTTTTTCTTCCACCACTGGGGCCACATGGACAGTCTGTGGGCAGTTAAATCAAAGTAAACAAGCCAAACTCACACTGAACCGGTCTTCCTGACCTGTCCGTGGTCTTTGTCAAAGACCGCACAGAGTGCCATTCAATGCACACAATCCCTGTGTATTGTTTCCATTAATTAGAGATAATTTAGGCAAGGCCATTTAAATTCCAGGAGCTGACCGAGCTGCTTTTACAATACCCATCGTGCTGAAAGAGTGGGCGTGGGGCCCGCTGCTGACCGGGGGAACAGAGCTCCTCGTGGGAACTCTGCTTGGCTCCGTCACAACTGCTGGGAGCTCTGAAGCTGCAGTCTCCCTGGACTGAGGCCAGCGACCTCCAGCTGTATCTGTTGAGCAGTAACAGCAGGAGCACGGTGCCGCCCTTTCATTTTAAAATCAGAAGAAAAGAGCGAGTAAAAGTTCGTGCCTCTGTCCTGGTGTCTCTGAACTTAACAGAGTTGTGCTTTGTAAGAAGCTAGCATCGTAAATGAACACCACTACTCTTCTGTAGCATTAAAATATTTTAATCTCGACTCTTTTCCAGGATTTTTTTTAAAACTCCCCTTTCAGCACCCTTTCAGCAAGGTGTCTGTCAGTCAGTACAGGGTGGGGGGTAGTTAGGTCTCTGAACTTTACACTGGAAGATTGTGGGTTCAAATCCCAGGTGGAGTCCTGCTGTTGTACCCTTGAGCAATGTGTTCCTCTCAGACTGCCCTAGTAAAATACTCTGTCCAGCTGTATACATTGGTAGACAATGTATTTGGGTTAACTACATATTTCAATAAAAGTCAAAGGTTCCCAACTTGCAGTGTAAATTTAAAACAGCCACTGTAGCACTAGTTCCGTCTGACTAAACTCCTGCGCAGATTAAAACTTGAATCCACCTTCCAGTCCAAATGTAACAACCTAGTAGCTAATGGTGGGTAGAAACAAGACCTGAAAGTTACTAACTGCATCATCAGATCTTGATATCTGGAGCCCCGGGGGCGGCTCTTCGATTTATTCCACACCTCCGCAGAATGTGTTCTCCCTGCCACAACATCAAAGGCACCTCCTGCCAGAGCGCGCTGGGAGAAACTTGACAACTTCTGATAACGTCTCGTATCACGTCACTTTACAGGGCACAAATCAGCCCTTTTAGTGCAGAAGGAAAACAATATTTCACACAGAGCTCACCGCTAATAAACCAGTTCAAGTAGGGAGCTGCGTCAGCATGCGGAGGTAATGGGTTTATTTCCTGCTGAAAAGAGAAGGAAGTAAACACAACGATTCCACTTGGAGCCTTCTTCAGGCGTGGGGGCTTCAGAACCTGAAGAAGGCTCCACAGCCGAAACGTTCCTTTCTTCTCTTTTCAGCAGGAAATAAACCCATTACCTGTTCCTTTGCACTAATAAAGCAGTTAGACTGTAAATGGCAGCTACAGTATCTGACTTTGGTTAATAGCCATGCAATTAATCAGTAGTAAGGGCGACTTACATCAGATTTGATACTGCGTTAATATTATCTTCATGTATTACAGGTTACAAGGACTTTACATGTGAATTTGCAGCCCTTTTACTGAGGGGTTAATATAGTTCCAGAAATGATTGTTCAAAGTTACAAAATGCTACATTGTGCTTTTGTAGAGCAAGAAAAATATTATATAGCTTTCCCAAACAAGGGAAAATGATGTTTTGTTTCTTTTTTAATATCTATAGAACAGGTTTTAAAAAGCAGATAGTTAAGGATAATTGTTCCAATTTTTGTCTTCTTTATATTTATCGATTTTGAGGTATAAATACTTTCCATACTGTATATAATGTGGCAAATTTTATAGAATTCTAAGCAGAAGGGGTACAGAAGGGTAGTTATTATTTTAGACTCAGACTTAAATCATATTAAAGCAACCTTTTTTTTAAATTTATTTAAAATTTCAGGTGCCTGTTTAATTATTTTTAACACCCATCCTGTGCAGTATCACTTACAAATGTTTATTGAAATAAGCAAAAACATGGCGAAAAGCTTATAAACTTGAGGGAGCTTGAGTATCTACAATCTTTATTCAAGGGTTACTTATACATACAGCATGAGTGTCATGTGAAATTTTGAGCAGTGTTTATTCCCATAAAGAATGTTGTACAATAGCAGTGTCTATAAAAACATCTGTTTTCTGTGTTTGCTAGCCGCAAAGCCATGAGTCATTCAGAAATGGAAATGGAATTCAATACTTCACTTCTGAGAAACAAAAAAAAAACTATTTAAAGTCGCTATGGCTTAAACATGATAAATTGTTTCTATGTTTAGAAGAAAAAAAATGTTTTACTTACTCTTCAGGGAATTCTCAGCTGTAGTAAATTCTATTGAAAAGTGCTATTGAATTCAACAAACCACAGCAATACATTACTGGCCACCTGTTGTTTGGCAGTTCTGTGACTTTATTTGCTTGTTCATTCTGTCTGATGACAATAAGCTATCATCAGATGTATACATACTGCATAAAATATCATCTCGCAAAGACTTTCTCAGGATGCTCCCTTTGAATCTATTCAGCGTTTCAAATATTAGAAATTGTTTTTTAAAAATGTACAAATCCTTTTCCTGCAGGCTTCTGTATGGCGGAAGTGCTTTATTTGAAAGAGATGACTGTTTTGACTTGCTTCGTTTAAAACCGAGTTATGAGCCCACCTGACGGGTGTCTGGACACTGACATCTGCTTTGGAACCAGTCCTGAGAAGAGCGCCCAGATACGTTTCCAGGGTTTATGGGAATATACTGCACAGGTAGCCAAAAGGAACTGAACCTTTTTCATCTTGAACAGAGAAGACAATGAGGGGAACCGGATACAAATATTCAAAATCCTCAAAGATACAACACTGACAAAGTCGCCCTGGTGGGCTCCTTCCGAATCAACAGTGAAACACAAACAGGAGGACATGTTGAAAACTGAGAACAGCAGACTCTTCTTTACCCAGAGGATTGTGGGAGTACAGAACCAACTGCCCAGCCATGTCGTCCCAGCTGATACCTTGGTTTCCTTGAAGAAACGGCTGGATGAGATCCTCACATCACTTAGGCACTAACTACCAAGCGGGCTTGGTGTTCTCCTTAAAGGTTTTTTCCATAGTCACTGTTTAGACACTGTGTAGTAGGCGTTTGAATAACTCCTGCGTCCATACTTGATTTCACCCCTTCTGCTGCAGTGTGATGAGATACCAGAAGAATGATTATGCCTGAAGACCACTGAACAGCTAAAAAATGCTGTTTTATCCTTTTTTTGTTGTCTGCTGTTCAGAGTGGAATTCACCTCACCGTGTTGCTTCGCAGTAGGCACTGGGCAGCAGCTCCTCTGCAGAGAGATGATGAATCTGATTGCACTTTGCTTCACACCATTCCCCCATCAACACTGCGCAACAGTCCAGCTACCAGACTGTTACCAGCCAGCACGTTAGGCAATTGAATAACCTCAAGGCCCATCATAAACTGTATCTTTAGAATGCTTTATGTACTGTAATGATATCAAAATGTCTCATTTGCTGCCAAATAGTTTTGAAATTTATGCTGTGAACCAACTTATGCTGTTTTTCTTTTAACCCCTCTACAGTTCCATCACACTAAATTGCCGTTTCTTAAGAATAAGCAGCAGCAATGTCAAACAAATAGCACTTTAGGAAAAACTAACGAGATATGAAAACAAAAACAGTATTTTTTTCTACATCAAGGAAACAATTAAAGGTCTATGAGAACACATAGCATGACCTGATTATTATTTGTAATTGTTTCAAAGTTCTACTAGTTGATATAAACCAATCTTTTTAGGAAACAAGTTCTGAATCACGCTGAATTCTGCTGTGATTTTGTAATGTAATTGTGCTGTAATGTACTGGTAGTGGCTATGGGCATGTGGCGGCAATGTAAAATACTGTATGTGTGACATGAGCAATGATGTTTAAACTTGAGTTCCCAATGTAGGAACATTAGGTGTGTACCACTAAGTGTTCTTAGGATAGATGGAGAAACTGAAACCTACAGAATCTATTTCTCTCTTACAGTAGATCTGTGTAAAATAAAGGCAAGGATGTCTGCCTTGGAAGTACCACTCTAACTGAAATATAATGTGTCTCCAGCTTAACATCAGTACCTTAAACCAAGGGTGTCCAGTCCTGGTCCTGGATGAGCTGCATCTCTGCAGGTTTTCTACTGTAGGTCTTTTTGAAGTACAAGCGCCAGACGAGCTGGGATAAGATGTTGGACTGGACGTCAAGGGCTGAGCCGGAATGAAGACACACTTTTGTTCTGCAGCTCCCTTGGATCAGGAATGCAGACTCCTGACTTAAGCAAACCAAAGCTTTGTTGAACCTAATAAATCAACTGAGAACACGTTTGGATTGTAAGCCTCGCCAAATTCAAGCAAGCACCACTCCCAAATAAGTTGATTTTTCCTTTGTCTGCAGTGCATCTGGTACTGTATCGGCTTTCCTTAGCTCGCCTCAAGACACAGCTGCCCAATCCAGATGTTCCTATGATTTTGCGCGGTGTTGCTCACAGTCCAGTGTCCTCGGACATTGTGCCGTGCATCACAAAGTGTCGCGTTCGAGCTGCGTTGAACCTGGAGCATGACCCTAGAGAGATGGTTTAGAACATATTACAGATATTATACAGTCACTCCTTATATCCTGAATTACACTCTGGGATAGTTCGATCATATTTTTTTTGTTTTGCACCTGATGTCCCCTATAATCATATAATAAGTATTATAAGTATGAAATATATACTGTATAGGGCAAAGTTTCATACTAAGAGTCCATGATGCAGTACAATTTGTGTTTAATCATGGTGTTATATTGCACAACTATACAAGACTGTGTCTTCTATTCTTAATACAGACGTTAGACTTCTACTATGTGCTTACCTCCTCCAGGGACTGCCTTGTTGCTCTCTTACTTTCTGGTGTCCTCTTTAAAATAAGTGTGCTCCCTTGAAACAATTAATGCATCAAAAAAGGCTTTCAGTGTTTTTTTTAAAAAAGAAAAGCATCATGTTGCTCCATTTCTTTTCTGGCACAACAGATAAAATGAAATTTTCAGTACAGGATTATAATTACAGTTTTCCCTAGGTATTCCTTCAACAATGCCAGTTTTAATTAATCCTTTGTAACCTCAGGGTTCATATGGGACGTAGTGCTCATACAGGACTTGTGCTTAATTTCACATCATTAGGAACAAATGCCCTGAACTGTATGATCATTCCAGTTAATTAAATGCATGCTTGTGTCAAAGGCTGTCGGTAACAAGTTCACAGACTGCTAACAATATTGCTACAAAGAATTTAGGGTTTTATTACCGAGCTTCAAAGTATCTACATCTCTTGAACTTAGAAACAATAGCAGTGCAGTAGTTCACAATTAGTGATAATCCAGTACAATGCACACTTTTTAAATGTTCATCAACTAAAAGAGACAAAAACCTGTTACCTTCAATACCTTGTGTTTCTGCATGTTATTTCGTTGCAGATCTTTGGTACGTTTGAAGAGCACCAACTAAAAGAGGGCCTGACAAAAACGTCCTACTAATATTCTTAACATTCAGTGCCATTCAAGTATGTCTCTAATGGGACCCAAACATTCCTAAACTCATTAAGTTTCCCTTGTAATTTATATGAAATCTTTTCAAATTTAACTTGTGATATAGCTTCTTTAATCCATTCTTTGTACGACAGTCCTGTACTGTCCACCATTTTCGCTATATTATTTTTTTAGCAATACAGAGAGTCAAGAAAGTATTTTTATATTGAATTGCTACGTTAACCTTTGATAAATCACCAAGGAAACATGTAATAGGAGTGAGTGGAATTGAAATAGATAGATACCTGAGAGCTTTCCCCACTGTGGAGGTCCAGAATGACTGTGTGTGCTGACAATACACAACAAGTGCAATAGTGATCCTTTATGTGTGTTACATTTTGAACACATTCCTGTTTTATGCCACTTCATCGTTTTCAATTTTTCTGGGGTATAATAGAGTCTGTTTAAAATTTTGTACTGAAGCAGTTTGTTATGTATACTGTAGCTCTAAATGGATAACTAACATTGTGCCACACAGTATCCCAGTTCTATGTCCTCTGACCCTACACAGAGATCAGCTGTCCACTGAGATGCACAGCTATCAAAAGACTTATCTGACCTTTGCATGGAGAAGGTTGTAAAATGTCCAGGCCTTCACTTGTATGTTAGTCTGGGATAATTTATTGCTGTAATTATCCAGTTCTTGTTTTAGTTTCACTTCACGGAAAGTTTTAGACAGTAGACCTTTAAGTTTTGAGTGATTTATAAAGGACACGGACCTTGTGACGAGGGCCCCTGACTTGTGTGTGGAGCATCTTAATCAGCAGCACATCCTGGGAATGTTGTTGCCAGATGTTAGGGATTTTTAATTTGAGACAACCTTCTCACGAGCAACAGAATAGCCCACCTCATAACACAGCTTGAAGTGCTTTGCTTCATGACGAATGGGGCTCAGATTATTTCAAGGCCTTCGTACAGTTCAGAGCATCAGGCAGGTGATACTGGACTATAGTCTTATCTCAGTCCATTGGTACATTTCCGGGATGGTGTGGGAAGACTGGGAATGCACAGCTGAGCCGTACTCCCTTCTGTTGAAACCGCTTCATGAAAAGTGGGTCAGTCTTCCTCTGACCTGAAACATGACTACAGTTCTACATTACTTCAGTGTGGCCAGCTCTCTTTTAGCATTGTCCTGCGCCTAGATTTAGCATTTTAGACCAGGCTCCTGCATGTCTAGATAAAACATATTTATACGATGAAAAATATACAATGCTTTTTACATGTTCCCATTCTAAACGCACAGCAAAAATGCAACACTTTCATTTTCACGCACACAAAACCCAATTCCGACTCTCTAGAAAACAAGCCTACTCATTAAAATGTAAGAAAAAAACTCTTAGAGTTTCCTAGACATGACAACTGTAATCTTGCACAAAGATGGGTAGGTGTTTTAAACGGTGAATAATATCATATTCTTACTCTTGGCAATCTCAGATATCAATTGAGCTTCTTCCCTGTCTGACACTCATTTGTATGTATGAGAAGTTCATATACTGTACCATCTGTTCACTCAGAGCTGCCTCATTGTGTTCCTGTGGCTTGCAGAGGAATGCTGATTGTAAGCAATAAAGGTCTTATTTTATCTTAGGTCTCTTAGGTTGCCTGTGGACTTGAATACCATCTTCGGCTACTTTTTTCTCATGTTAAAATGGGAAGTTTCCGACTGTCTTCTTACATGCTCATTAGTTTCTCCCAAACGGCAAAGCCTTTATGGTCACGATTTAAAATATATTTGTGGTTCTATACCGGGATTTGTAGCTACAGTAAAATCTGAAATACTGAGGGCAGCACAGTGACGTGGTGCTTAGTACTGGCGCACTTTCTTGCCCAGATAGATGCAAGTGTGCAGGGGAGAGTCCCATAATGCAGTGACAGGTCCAGAGCCATCACCGTGTTTTTGATAACATTTACCCAAACCACACTGCAGAGCCTGGAATACACATTTCACTTTTCATTCTTCACAGATATTGTTCTGCTTTATTGCAGTAAAGCCCCTATTCTTCTTTGAATCTGTTTTTATTCACAGAGATTTTCGAATGTGATCGAACTTCAAACCTACGCTTTAGAAACTTAGTCATGAGTGGATTCAAAGCTAAGACTTCGGTTTCAACCACTGAGAGTAGTTGAAAACACTTCTTTTATCTGTCTCACTTTTCAACTGCATCAAGAAAAATTAAGTTACATTTTTCTGTTTTAGTTTTACTGACATTAACCAGATGTATTATGACGATTATATATCGTTACAGACATCTTTCTGTTCGTTTCTTAAAATCTGCCTGGTTTATGATGATTATTAATATTATTCATTTTTATAATCTCTGTCAATATCACAATATGTGTTAAATGCTCCATGATTTCACTTAGGATAATTAGGTTATGTAAATCTGGCCATATAAAGCAATAGCTTATGTCTGCATTTTCCTTTTTTTTTTAGATGCTGCCTATCCTTTTCTAATCGTTCTGTGTGATTCGCTGATGTTATTTGTATAACACAACTGTAACCAGAGCACTGTTAACCTGTTGCCTACAAAACGTTGCTTATGCCTAACAAGTCTTTATGACATTTTATAAAAAATAAAATGCAGACAGCTGACAGTGGCAAATTGTTCAATAAACAAACTATGCACCACTTGATAAAATAGGAGGAGCAGATCATTATAGATTGCTCAATGAACTTGAAGTATCAGACAGATGGTGAAAGTTCATCCCCAGCCGCAGGATAAGGAAGTGGCTACTAAGACACAGTCTTGCACTGCTTGTTTGTTACATGCTGTAGAGACAAACTCACCAGGAGAACCAGCAGAGATCTTGGTTTCAACGCTGAAATAAATACTCGCTGATCGCTTCTCCTCTGTAGCCAAGATTCACTTTCTTTCCCGGCCTCTGAAGAGGGTTGACCTTGCCTGTCCACTTTCATTAATATGGAAACTGAATGCGGAATAATTTACTTTGATGACTAAGGTGACTAAGGTCACTAAGGTCACTAAGGTGAATGTACTCTGATACGAGCTCAAAATGATATCAGAATAAGTATTTCTGTTTCTAAACGATGGTCTTCTGTGAAAAAATGAATTAGAGCTTTACATTTCTTTTGTTCGTCTAAAACAAATAGATCAGATCTCAGGATAGACGAAGCCATCGCTGCAGAGGGAATATCTGCACGATAACGAAACAGCCAAAGTGCATAACACAGCTTCCACTCTTTGTGCTTCACCCTGTTTGAAATTAGTGGTTTATAAGGATCTAACTATCCCCCTGAGGTCTTGACTGATGTGTTAGCCTGTGTCTTAACCAGCTAGGAGAGTTTTCTAATCCTGGCCTTGGTGGACCTTCTGGTTTTTGTTCCAGCATTGAAGCGTCCCATGACAGGATGGCTGCCCCTTTGGCATAGTGGAATTCACCGCCGTGTGGCAGAGCGCTGGTGAGGAAGGTGTCTGAAAGAGGGCAGTGCAGTGCTGTGGGGGACAAGCCTCACACATTACAGCAGTGGGGGGCCATGGCAATCAGGGGCAAAGGTTTTCGACAGGGATGTTTTAAGGATGGTGTTTGAAAGTCATTTTTGGCCCGGTCCCTCTTGTATGAAACACCATCGTGTCTGTGTGTGCACAGTATATCTATCCGTCTGGCCATGCAGGTCCGCTCTGTCAGATTAGAAACTTCTTTTTTTCTGGTCATGTGCAGGGTGTCGTACAAGATGAATATCTGATCTTTAACCTAGAAATCAAAATCTTCATTTCCTGTACAGCTGACCCAAAAATGTTGGTTAATTGAAATGTATGAAGAAAAAAATAAATATCTGATTACTTCTTAATTTAAGATGCATTATAACTTCCTGACACTTTAACATCTCGGAAGAGAAGACCAGGTCCCACGAGAACATGCTATGATTAAAACATCAGTGTTCTCCGTAAGGAAGAAACAGAGGAGTAAAGATCAGAAGTGGATATTTGTTTAATCTTCATTCGTTTCCATATTATTTTTCTGTTTTGAAAACTTTGTCATGTTTAATTACTTACTCTCCACCTTGGGAAAAAGTACACTGAATCAAATGGGAAAGGACAGTACTGCTAACTTTTTAGTCATTAACACTTTGTGACAGTATGTTTTACATGAGGCATTCTTTAACATTGTTTTGCATAATTTCTCAAAGAACCTGCAGACCATGAGCACATAGAAGGCAACAGAAGGCAGAGTTTTGTGATAAACTGGGAAATACTGTTTTTTTATTTACATATTTAAATTGTGAACATGCCCACATAACAGATTTTAAAACATTGCAGACTTTTTTTTGGGGTTCTATAATCTGCCCGGTTATGTGAATGAAATGTGGCAACACATATTGCTGTCATTGCATATTTACAGGTTCATTAAAGCACAGTTAAAAAGGAACAGCAGAATAGTAGTTTGTCCCTGTAATGTACGTCTATGCAGACTCTAAAAGCACTTCCATGCATTTTATGTGAGTGTAAAACATCAGGGATACTATGCATAAAAGTGTCAAAAAATAAGTGCATAACATCTGATCATTTAAACAGCTCTAAGTTAAATCATTCATCACCAAAGGCCTGTTATGCAGTAAATTAGTAACTGGGCTGAATGGACAGTGAATGATCAGGCCAAAACAAGCATTGTTAGGAAACCAAAGAGAGGATGTGCTGGTGAGTGAGGAAGGGAAAAGGAAAACTATCTTTTTACACCGATGCCTAAGTGTCTCTCACACTGAAGGATGATTTACAAGCAAAGTCAGCTAATTAAGTTTCCCGTGCCTCGGACACACAGTGTAGGAGGATCTGGGCTAGCACGATGGCTGGACTAATTTCCAGATGCTGGAAACCCCAGGCAATTACATATTAGTCTTGTGTTCTTTAAGATATTCTGCAAATGCCCCTATCTCATTATGAATCGGGGCCCTGATGCCTGGGAGACACAGTATAAAGAGACACATCTGTGTGAGAAGGGCGATGGCCGACGAAAATTCTAAGACAACAAACGAATAGTCACCAAGGGACTATCAGTGGAAATCCAGCTCCTCCGTCTTATCGAGGCCTGGCCTCTGCGGTGTCCTTGGGGCGCTCGCCCTATCGATGTCAGTGTCTTTGAGTCTGCTTATTACTGCACAGCTGTAGCCTTCTATCAGACTGGAAACGTTAAAGTTTTTCAAACACGCAGAGCAAGGAAATGGGTTTGCTCATCGACTGACCTTCCTCACCCCCACAGGAGAAACACTGAGTCAAGTCAAGCAGGCAGAACAGTCAGAACGGACTGCTCTCGTTTGTAACTGTTCTGAGAATCGTGCTCCCCTGTCAATCTAATGAGTACAGAGCAGTCATGTGAAGTCCTGGAACAAGGCAGCAGCTTCTTTTAAAGGGAGATCAGATTCAATATTAATTGATTTGTAATGGAGCATTTTTGTTTCTCCTGAGGTTTCTGTGACTGTAACTCCTTCATCATACTGGCATAAATGGCCACTATGCCATTGAGTTTCTGCTGTGGCGCTTTTTTAAAGCATTTAACCTGCAAATGTGAATGACAGTCTTTTAAATCTAGAAATATTGTAATATTAAATGTAAACATTTTCTTGTAATAGCACAGCTAACACAATTCCTTTAATGTACCTTCACAGGACACAAGGACCAGTAGGTTTTCTCCTACTTTTATTTACAGAATGAAAAACACCTTCACAATTCAAAGTGGTTTGTATTTATTTTCAGTGAAGCTTTCACAAAGTGACAAAGGCTCTTAAAAAGAAGAGCTGCGGCTTAGCACGGCAAAACAGAAGCAGGATACTGGTCAGAGAGTTAACCTAAACATTTTTTATCTTTTTGTATACATAGCAAATCTCAGAAGACTCCCAGCACAAACACTGGACAGGATCAGCACATCCTTCCCAGGCTTGCCGAGCTGAAACGTATGGAAGAGGCTCAGGACAGAACATGTGCAGTTTTGAAGCAGGGTGGTTAGGAAGACTTTGGTTTTCAGGCATGAGAAGGGTGTCGTGGCCGTAAACTCATCAGAGCTCCAGCAAAATGGACAGATGGTACATCAGTGGAATCTCACATCTCATCATGTAGAAACTTCATTCAAGGCTCAGGGACAAACACGAAAATAACACATCTGGAAACCTGCATTCATTTATTTGGAATGTTTATTCCATTTATTCATTATTAAACATTTATTTTTTATTTTTTTTTTATTTTAACACAGTTACAACAAGCAGCCACAACACACGCTCACATTCTCACATGCTCATGCTTGTCCAGGGAATAGGGAAGTCGGGTCAATAATTGCGTAATTAGACAAAATTCTGTTTTTAACAGTGATGGTTAAAATGTGAATAAAAGACAAATTAAACAATAAATGCATTTTTGACTCAAAAAGAAAGAGGAGTATCACTGTCTTAGCAGTCCTGAAAATGTGTATCTTCAGTAATTGTACAGGTTAGAGAAGCTGGAACGTTAATATTATAGATGTACCGCCCAGCAGATACTGCTTTCTTTACAAACATTAAAGCATGTTTCACGGACTACAGATACGTTTAGGGGTATTTAATCCCAGAAGGAAGTTAGAACTAAGTATAAAACAGACCTCTTTTTTCTCCCAATTCACATTTCGTTCTTGAAATGTTTTGTGCAGTACACTTCAGAAATCAGTACACTGTTGGCACCTTAATAGGATGTAACTTGTCAGATTAAATTCATAGGAAGTGAAAGAGTGACATTTTCATATTTTAAGAAAAGTTGGAGGTATTTTAAAATGAAAGAATAAAAGATTTGATAACATGTTTGTAAACATTTGGCATGGATGTGTTCTAGTATTAATGCTTTTATCCTAGAGAATGTGTTTCATGTGAGAAAGGCTTTTACATTGTAGAACATTAAATTCGATTTTTTGAAGGACATTATATTCTGTGCTTGTTTCTAATGTGCAATATCTTGAGATACTGAATTTAGTAATCCATTTAAAATCTGTAGATATAAAGTGCTTGTATTTTGCAACTCTTTGGAACTGTAATGCAAGGTGGCACAGAGAGCTCAGAAAATGTGTTGCTCAAGTCACAGCAAGAAAAGATCCCCTTTCCTCACTTGACAATTCAATACAGAAATTCAGACAAAATGTCCCAGAGGAACTGAGATTTGGCAGACTACATGGAACAGCTGCTGACTTTATTTTCATTAAGGTGATGAGAATGAAACCGCGTTGGTCGAAACACTATCGAAATCCTATTGCGTATGCTCTAGAATGTCTTGCCAATAGTTCAAGATACACTTTGACAGAGAAAAAACAAGTGGGTCCCGAGAAAAAGGGCAAGTGGCTCATCAAGCATCACAGCATGCTCTTAGATTTAATTTTGCATTGTTGCAGAGGCTCTTTGTGTCTTCTGTTCAGTTAGGCACACCTGACAAACGCTGCTCACTGTAGGGGTAAGTGATATAGTTACCAGGCAGTGACAACTGTGCACGCCAGTGATGTGGTGAGCTGAACCCAGAGCTGAAACAACAGAGCTGTAAGCAGATTGTACCATTATTTAACCACGCTTGCCACATAATGATTAATATCACCGTTTTTATGATTCAGAATTGGCAAGCCACTGTAATTCAATTCAAAATTGTTGATTCATCCCCAAGGGGGACAATTTAAGCATCAAGAAGTTCAACACACAACACAATCCAAATAAAACTGGTAAGAAACATTTCTCAGAAATTACAACACATTGCTAAGAAAATACTTAAAAACAGCATAACATCTATAAGATGATTAATGAAATGTACATGCATTGTAAGGACTCTGTCCTACACAACACAATATATAATAATCCATTAATTTGATATTTGAGAAAGTATTAAAATACATGTTCATTTGTAAAGGGGGCTCTATCCAGTAGAGATCATATTGCTAAAACTGTATGGACTCATTTATTTGTAGCAATATTCACTCGTGTGGCAAAACATTATCAAATATGAGAACTGTATGCAGATGCATAAATAAAGTATTACTATCAGTAAGTCATTCATACCTCTGTGCATGCTATTGAATACAGCTGAACTTGTAGAAATTGCTCATTATTTCAGTTCATGTTTCTTTTACATTTCCAGGAGATATAAAGAATGCCTTGAGGTGCAATTTGAAAATAGAATAATATAGTAAGTTATCAATTCATCCATTTTCAAACCACTTCATGCAATCCAGGATCATGTGCCCATTGCCTATCCCAGCAAGCAATGAGCACAAAGCAGGGTACACCCTGGATGCTACACCGGTAGTAATTACTGTAGTAATTTGTCCTGTTGTGAATTTGTTCAGCTTTAAGATTTTATTCATATATTCATTGATGTTAATGGTCTCACTCTTGGGCATGTGGATCCTAAACAGGAGTGTAGCTCTTCCTGGCCATTTTTTCGTCTTGAACACATCTGTAGCAGTGTTCTTCCTTTAATCCATGAACTGAGCCACTGCTGTCCCTCATTAGCAGGCTATACTTCATTAAGATGTCGACATTGTTCTACCTGTGAGCAAATCCTAAGGACACGATCCTGCATTTAGGATTTCCAGTGCATTAGCAGGGGGTTCATTTCTTGGAGATGATTACATTCTGTAAGAATTTTAGCTCAGTTTGAACTTTTTGACATATATTAGCAAATGCCACATTTCTGCAACATTTGGTAATAATGTGGCAACAGATGTTTGTGGGAAAGGTATCTTTGATTTGTAGCTGTATTGGATAAGTTCAGTAGAGAACCTCAAAATTAAACTGTTTTGAGACACAGGGCAGTCATGCTGCTGTTGCAGGTCTTTTGTTATTATTAAGTTACGATTCTCACAATCAAAGGTGTCTTTCAGTGTTAGCTTGATGGAGGAGGAATCACTTGGAACACACCATGCTGTGCAGCTGTGCTTCATTGGAGAATTTTGCAAGAGGCCACAGCCTTGTACTTGAATTGGCTATAAGCAGGATCTAATATAGGGCAGTAATAGAGGTCTGTATAATAATTAAGCTGCCGAATATGCTAGAGCAGTGAAACAGAGTAGACTGGAAGTACTGCCTGCTCGGTTACCCTGATATGGAGGCATAGAGGGTTTAAGTTACATACAGTACAGACTGTAAATAACAGTTGTTGTTACATGCATATGAGATAGCAAAGCAGCATCACAAGGTCTAGATCATTCAAAGTTTTCTTACAGCACGGTTTTGGCAGAATATGACTGCAGCTGAGATCTTCAGCATTTACTGAAAGTGATCGAGTTCTCTTCTCAGTGAGTGAACATTTCAGTCCAGTTTCAAGCTCCGCTCAATTTTAAATCACAAAGGAAATGGTACAATGGCAGCTGTTATCATTATTATTGTATATATAATAATAAAATAATAATTACAAATAATACGTTGAACATCTCTGAAATCTAAATAAAATACATTTAAATTCTAATTACAGTCCAGCAGCAGTTTTGATGTGAAAGACCTGTTATACTGCTGTTGGAGAGCCACTGTTTCCTTGGGAGGAATTGGCAGAAATATTTCTTTCTAAGAGGCAGAGACCTGCTCTTTGCAGCATCACTAATATCTCACCTGTATAGTTTTCCCCAGTCAGGCACAGTCTATAATACAGCCACAGGCCGGTTTACAGCTACAAAGTGTAACCCTGTATCATTCTTTTGCTACATGAAAGAACTGTAATGGACTGACAAATAACACTTGAATAACACTTTTTCAAAAGTGTCTTGAATAAACATGCTACTATGTATTATCTCAGACCACAATTTAACAAAATAACAAGAAGGAGAACAATGATTTGTGGTTTTTAAGACTGATATAGATTGTATTTGAGACATTGTTTCTTTTAATGTTTTTTTCTTTGATTTGAACAAAGCCATTCATTTTGTTTATTAAGTTATTTTTCTTTTTACCAGGACGATGAAAAGCCCAGTGAATCTGTGAAAACAGTGACAAACAAAAAGGAAGAGAAATGAAACAGATAATGGTATCTAACTGAAATTTAATTATCTATCTTATTAAATAGACAACATATAAGAGATTTGGCACAAGTGCATTTTGGATTATTTCATTATTATATCCTTCTTATAACATCATACAACTCTAAAGTAAGAAGGAGTTCTTCTGTTTTCTACCTCTGTTTACCCCGTTTGGATTTTCCTGTTGGCAAAAAACACAAAAATGTATATGAATATTTTATTTTTACTTCTGAAAAAAAAAACACCTTCCATTTCCATTTAACAAATGGTTGCAGAGTTATTTAAAACCCAAGGTTTGGGGCTGCTCTTCCTGTGTTTGTTTTCTGGATGTCACGAGGTCACCCTTTGCTCCCACCCACCCTCAGTTGTTGTTGGAAACTCTATAATTAGATTCTCCCTTCTGAATGTTCTTTATCTTTAAAATGCCGAAGCTTGTCCACCCTCTCACACCTCTGAGTCTGAGCTCATGTACAGAAGAGATACACAGACGATCAGTTCTCTCTGCTCCACATGAAGCTCCCAGAATATTTCACTTTACTCTTCACTGCGCTGTTTTGAAATTACACAGCTCTGTTAAGATCTGCACCTCTGGATGAAACTTGTCAAACACTGCATTTACAAACTAAGAGATGTCTGAATTACGTCAAACAAAGGAGCTTAATGGAAGATAACCAGCAGGAGGAAGCCACTGGATCCATCCTGTTTGTTCTGTTTTTGTTCCGTGGCCTATTGTTTAGGAAATGTAAATAAGCCCTTTCCTGTAATATCATATGACATCCATGATGTAATCCGATCTTTTTTCAATTTTTTGTTTCCACGCAACCATTCTTCTGTGGACAAGAGACTGGACTTTCTATTTCATTCTGAATGTGAAGTTAAAAGTACTGTAGGAGGTCTGCACCTGAGGCCGTTTCACCACGACTTGCTTGCCGATGGCTCTCAGGTGGGCTGAGAGCTCAGCAATGCTGGTACGAATACAGCTGGGCTGATTCGAGCAATCGGGGAAAACTCTTGGCTGTAGGATATCCTGTAGCTGCAATGTCTGTAACACGGACTGGGCCTGTGACCCAACGGGTTGAGTCTCTGGAGCTCCAACCATTACTCCACACACACTGCCTGCAGACCCTGAGATCAGTCCTGCTTCATGAGGTCAGGCTCGTCCTGCGTCCTGCGACATCTGAGCGATGACATGGGGAGGAGGTCCGCCCCGTTCAGGAGCAGCAGTTCAGGCATATCCTATATTAAATCAAAGCTCACCAGACTCTCTCCTCTTCAATAACGCTCTCTGTAAGGATAAGCGATGCCTGCTGGTCCCACTATTATTGACCCTGTTTCCCTTGATCTGAATCCAACAATTGTTATGATATAAGCAAGAACATTTTTGCCTTTTTTAAATTGCTTCCCCGCATTGTCTTGTTGAAGTCATCTATCAGTCAACACCTGCAAATGAGTCTTTTTCCTAGGCTGCCCTTTCTAGCTCTTTACGGGCAATCTAGGTTGTACAGTGAACACTGCATGTGATATGGTGCATTTAAATGTGTTCAACTTCACCGTTGTTTGGTCGCTGTTTGGTTCTGGCTCAAAGTGTTTCGGATCTCTGTGGCTTCTCTCTTTCCACCTTCAAGATGCATACTGTTGTAAATAAATGAGTGAAGAAGAATAAGGCATACTGTATTTAAAAACATATACGTACCTGTACACGCCACAGCTGAAAAAAGATTTAAACTTTGTAAAAAGATATTGCTCTAGATTCCAAATCAGTGAGTAAAAGAGTAAATGAATACTAAAAGTGAAATCCATGCATAGTACCCGCTCTGACCAAGCAACGGTATATCACACATTCTCGTTAGTCTTGAATTTAAATGTTAATGTCATCAATGTATCAAAGAGAAGGTGTTATGCTGATAGTCAATTGTAGATGATAGGACACAGTATTAGAATTTTATTAAAAAAAGTAATGATTGTAATTGTAAAAAGAAGTACATACTGTATATACGGTATACAGTTTGCAAGTTAGCAAAATAAAGCAAAAAAAGGAATAAGGTTTTAGTACAACGTACATAGGAGGCACAGTGGCGCAGTGGTGAGCATTGCTGCCTTGCTGCACTGGGGCCCTGGGCTCAGTCCCAGACCTGAGCTGCTGTCTGTGTGGAGTTTGCATGTTCTCCCCGTGTTTGCATGGGTTTCCTCTGGGTGCTCTGGTTTCCTCACACAGTCCAAAGACATGCTGACAGGTTAACTGGCTTCGGAGAAAACTGGATATGCTGTGAGCGTGTTAGAAGGCGCAAGTCTATGTCTGCGTGTTCCCTGTGATGGACTGATGTCCTGTCCAGGGTGCATCCCACCTAGCTCCTGTTGCTTGCTGGGATAGGCTCTTTTATTGGATAAAGAGGTTAAGAAATGGATGGATGGATGAATGGATACATAGTAAAGGACACATTGTAAGAAATTAGGCTATTTCAAAGCCTTTGAAACAAAACATATGGTTGGGCTTAAGAGGAGGAAAAATAGATTAACGAGAATAAAGGTACTAGCAACTGGAGTGTATTGAGCTGGAGTATGATACTAAAGTGTCTACCTTGCAGTCTGTGCCTGATTTTTTATTTGTCATTGATTAGGCGTACTCTATTTAAGCTGTTTCCTGAGATAAACATCAAGTCACTGTAAAGTATTATTGATTCTTGATTTTTGCCCATATAGCTTGGTACTCAGTCCCTCAGCGATCATGACTGACGCAGGCACAGCAACGTAAAGTGTCAGTCCACCCTAGAATTTGTATTAATATTTAGTCATCTGGGAAAATAAATCTTAAAGCAACGCCTCCTGTGTCACACAATTCTAGTCACTAAGAAAAGGATAAGGTGCTTCCTCTGTTTCAATTAGATATAAACTCTTCTTTTGGAATAAAAAAAACATTAGAAAATGATCATGTTATGATGACACACTGTTTATTCATCAAAAACAAAGTGAATTGTTCTTTCGCAGCAGGAACACAGTGTCTGCATTTGTTTTTTTGCTAAATTCTGGAGAGAAAACTATTTTTTACACAATGTGCAGCGAAAGTCATTGTCTGAAGACAATTCATCATAGGATTCTATTATTTTCCTGCACACAAGTGCTGCCATAGAATCCAGCTCCTGGCTGAGCACTATGAGAAATGACAAATCCCACATCACCCGAGGTGTGCGCCCCAGATCATCAGAGCTACAGACAGAGAGGCCACCACAAACGAGCTGGTCCAAGGTTGTCAAAGAACGTTTGCACAGAGCTGCTCAGGAAGAGTGACAGAAGACTTCACAGCGATCTGTCCAGAGGCTGATCAGGTCCGAGCATCAGTGCTGCCAGGATGGCAGGATTTTTGTACACTTTTGCCTGTCATGTTATCTGTTTAAGTGGATTTAACTAAATCCATTAGGCCTCAATGTTACATTTCTTTTACACATTTGTATGAATACAGCTGCATTGAAAAGGGCATGTTGATGATTTTTGTTGGGTTTCTTTTTGTAAAATCGAAGAATATGACATTTTCATGTTCATTTAATATAATTCTTTACTATAGATATTGAAATATTTTATCACACTGCAGTACCATCCCGCACCAGAAATTAGTATAAGTAACAGATTATTGTGAGTAATTCTACTTTGCAGCCATGAGCTGTATGCTTGTACTAGGGAGCACCATCTTTGAGGGAAGCTTTGGCTGATAAATATACTGTGTTATTCAAGGCTTTGCCCAACTCAAAGAACTAAAACAATTGCTTGTGTTTCCTTTATGGTGAAGGCACTCCTCAGTATGCTGCTGAACACGCCGCTGCTGTTTGTTTAACAGACAAAAAAATAAGAATGGAGGTTTGGAATGTTGTTTTGGCAGCAGCTCAATACATTCATGGGGTGGGAATTTGGTCAGCAATCTTTCATCGTGGCCCATTTTCATATTTCATTTTTTTTTCTCTCTCTTGAGTTATTCCTTTTGAGCACAATTCAATATCTCTGCAAGGTCCATTTTTGAGCTTTTGTGTAGCTTGCAAGAAGAATTAATTTAATTTCTTAAATTCTAGCCGAGATTACGGATTAATGTTCACGGCGAGCAGAACATCTTGGCAATTAAACTGTGAAGGAAGAGGTTGCAGAGTTGAGCAGATGGCAGCCAGACTTAATTTACAGAGACTACTTTGTTCATAATTTCACTCTCATTTCTCAGAGTCTTTGAATTCAGTGAAGGCTTATTATCCAGAGTTATTTCCCAGCCTGAAGCATGAAAGCTGGTGCTCAGAGACACAATAATGATTTTTAAAAGCGATCATCCAAGTCTTGAGCTGAAGCCAGAAATGACACTGATTTCCGAGTTGGAGTGTTAGACAAGTGTTAGAATGTGAATGTGATGATAAACTTGTTGCGTCCTTAAAGAAACATCATAACAAAACCCTAATCCTAATGAAGCTTGAACCCTAACCCTGATGGCAGAATTATTTGCACAAGATAATTTTTGTCTATAATACTGGCACCTCCTCGAAGATATTTTTCACCATTTTTGATACATGGAGCTCATGAAAGCTTCTGTTTCCCCTGTGCAACAGCAGCCTTTGAGTCAATCCACAACTGCTTGATGAGACTCTTGTCTGCGGAGTGCCCAGCCCTCAACTCAATCTTGTTTCACAGAACTTCTTCATCCTTCTAGAAGAGCACCTTCCTGTCAGTGAACTGGGAGTGCAAGAGTCATTTCTTCTTCCACAACATGACAGTTGCCCGTAGCCGAGGTCTAAATATTCCCTTAAATATATTGTTTCTTTCTTGTTGGAAAAAAATGAACTCACAGCAGTAAAAAAAAAAAAAAAATTTCAGGTATATCACAAAAAAGTATTTTTTATCTGAACAAAACACAAGATGCTATGCAAGGTGAAGTTTGAGTGCCACCTGCATCTTCCTATACAGTATATATCTTTTCTTCATTGTTGAGCTTTCTCCTTTGTGTACTTTCATTCTGATTTGAAGTTGTATTTCTGTACTTAATTAATGTAAAAATGAGTCGAACTCTTCTCATAGTTGTAAGAGCATTGCATGTTCAGACAAGATGGCAGGCCTGTCTGAATTACATTTCTCAGGAAGCATCCGGGGAATGAGCTGCTGCTCTCAGTCCTGACCAATTGTCTTCCAGCCTCTCGTCATGTGACTGGGAGCCACAGTTCATTCCCCCCCCCCAAAGCCTCCTGGGAAATGTAGTTCAGAATAGGCTGTCCTCATGTCCGAACCTGCACTACTTTTACAGAATTAAATGACAGGAAATAGGCTTGGAGACGTTAACATTAGTTATACAGCTCCCTTCATTAGACATTTTCCTGCAGTTAAAAAGGTGTAACTTTTCCTGCATGCTTCCTGGCTATCAGCTCAGAAGTACGTTTTCTGAAGCTACAGTATATCGAGTTGTTGTGGCATCTAGACAAAGGCATGTATCTAGTGTGGCAGGGCTCAGTGGCACTGAGCGGGTTACCTGAGTGACTTCACCTCCCTTGAAACCTTGGCAGTGTAGACGTTCTCCCTCAGCAGGAGGACTGGTCTTCTGGTGGTGTTCATCACTGTTAAGGTCAGTGTTTCTCAACCTTTTCCATCCCAGATAGCAGAACTGCAGCACGCTCAGGTGGAGCAACGCTGGCCAGGGGAGTGTGCTCTCTGAGCCCACAGGAAGCCGTGGTGGAATCAGAACTGCAGCAGAGCAGAGCTGCACCTGGCTCATGGGCAATCCAATTGTTTTGCAAAAGATTAATACCTCCCAGTACGTCTAAAAAAAGACATTAAATACCGAGGAAGTGAATATGTAATAATCCTCAGTCTTATGTCAAATACCTACAAGAAGCGATGACCTTGGTCTGCCCACTTCATGGGGTCGTGATCTTATAATTAGGCAAATGGCACCCAGCTCTGAATTTTGGATGGCCTGTTAAATCATAAATTACTACTTACAGCTATATTGTTATGTAATTCTTTGCTAGATTATGTTCCTAGAAAATGTCCAATAAACAGCATTTTTTTCGTTCTTAATCTTAATTAAATTTTAAGTAGCGTGCTTGTGTTTAAAATGTTGTATACCAGAGCTCATGAGATAAGTTTATCTTCCCTCAGAAACAACAAGCTCCAGTATATCTAGAGATCTCACAGCTGCTTCCTCTCTCATTATTGATCCAGCCACTTCTTTTCCATCAAGGTCAGACCGGTCCGTACAGCCTCATGGTTTGCAGAAACCTCACTCCTCGAGTTGGCTTTCATTTCAGCAAGCCATGTGGGTGGAACACATCTTTGTATGTCTACAGGGCAGAGCACCTGAGAAAAGCAACACACTCTCTGGCAAAGCGTTGCACTCTAGCAATTGATTGATTGATTGATTGAACAAGCTTAGAAATGTTTTGTGTGGATGCCGTGGAAGTTTCAGCTTTGTCTCGCCTGTTGTGAGGAACTTTCCACACCATGTGCTAGCGCCCCAGTACTGGCAGCTTACTGCCTTACCTGCTGTCCGAGTCCTGTAGCATGCCTTCATCTTTCCCAAGCCCCCAAACTGGTTTCACCCCATCTGGCAGCGGAATAAATCATCTAGTTTCTTTGGTATGCTCTCACACGTAGCCACAAGCTCAAGTTTGAATCACAAGAGCTGTTGGTAACGCGTGCCCAGAACTTGGTGAGGCAAACCAGTTCACCAGACTGGCTTCTGCTTTTCCATGCAAATTGACTGGAAATACACACCTGAAGGGGGTAATTGCCTTTGCGTCACTGTTTCAAAAGACTTCGAGAGCATCGGAGAGATTCTCCTAGTAGTACTTCAGGGTCATAAACAGTTTAGAAAGTTAATAAGAGCCCCCCCTTCAGGTCATGGTAAACTGATGCTCGTTACAAAATACATTTCGGTGTGATAAAGTATGCGAGCAGTCTAACTTAATCTACAGTAACTGCGTGTGTTTTAATTGTACTGCTAGCGTGGTTTTATACAGCCAGTCTGGAAACTGTTTTGCGTTCTAAGTGCAGAAAGTGATAGTCTGCTCTGAAGGCTGAACACAGGTACAGTTATGTGCGGGACGAGGCTGCTCAGTTCAGGACCACGAAAAAGTCTTTCGCCTGGGGGACCCTTCCCTTGAAAGCACTTTCTGGAGATCAGTTCAACCTCTTCAGATAACCTTGGTGCTGCCAGTGAATTTGAAGCAGGCTGGGGTGTCCCAGCCCTGGGAAGCCCTCCTTCCTCTCACTCACCGGAGGCTCTTCAGGGACGGGCAGTCAGCGGCTGTCTCGTCTAGCAGCCCGGCCGCCCCAGACAGATTATCCCATCCTAATCTCACAGGACGGCAAGGGTTCACTGCTTGTGCCCTCACCTCGCACTTCGTACTCATTCTGGCAGGACTGAATCACAGGAACATGCATCAACGTTAAACCATTCACTGACCTTCCAAAAATGTCACAAAAGGATTCCCAACATAGTTCTAATTTAATTTTCAGCATGCTTTAACTTTTTTTATCTCTGCTTTAACTGTTTAGCTTGGACCATCAGCTCAGGGAGATGGTACTGTATATGAACAGTGTGTATCCAAGTACATCTTATATTTAAGTACTTTTAATTTACCCTTTCATACTTCAATATTATCTTGTGGGAAAGTCTGTTCTCTTCCTAGTGACACGGGCTAAGAAATGTGAGACAACCATCAGCGGCAGAATGCTCATTCCATTAAATCTAGCAGACGACAGCATTTTTTTCTGAACACAATGTAGGTCAATAGGCAACGTTGTAGCTGGCTTGGCATGCCTCCAGAGCAGATGTGTGCTCTTGCTTTGTGCTGCCGGCCTTGCAGTGCTGCAGAATGAATTGGGCATAAAGACCAGAGGCCCTTTACAAAAATGCCAATATTTACTCAAGCCATCTTCTGTAACGACGAACTTCCTGAAAGGCGAACTGGGAGAAGTTTAGTCCCTGCTGGGATACTGCTCTTGTACCTTTTTGTAAGCTGCTTTACTCCGACCGCTCTGGTTAAATGCCCAGCTGCACACTTATTTATAAGTAAGCCCTCAATCTGCTGCAGTCGCAGGCTGGAACGATACAGGCTGCTTGGCATGTGATCACGCTCCACAGTTGTTTTCTGAAATGATTTTTAAAGAGTTACACACTATTCACTTGTACCTGCATGATGTTCAGGTACTTCATTCCCTTTTCCCTTGTCCAAAGCACCAAAAAAACGTTTAAACTCTCATATAAGCTCTGGTATTGTTGAATGGTCACAGTTTAGGGATCTGGCATCATGTTTGTCTATTGTAAGATGGGAAAATCATTCCTTGGGAAGTGATAGTTTCAGTTGCTCAACAAACTGCTGTAATTGGATGGTTTTTATTGCTGAGAATTGCACACTGTGAAGCAAGAGGTCATGGAAAGCAAGTCTTTAACTCTTGCTATTTCTACGCTAGTGCATTGTGAGGAAAACAAAGTTAATTGTTTGAGTTTATCCAGAAATGTCAGCAGTGCATGACGGGTCTGGATAACAGATTTCAGATTTCTATTACTGGGGATCAACCCATGTCAGAAAAAAAGGTTTCTTTCATAATATAATTATTGAATATACTGTAGGTTATCCTGTGGAAACAATCAAAACCACTAAGGAAGCTCTATGCAATTCCACAGGTTATCTGAACACAAATTGTGCCTGGGAAGACAGAAAATACTTTATATTTCTCATGACTAATGAGTTACACTTTGCTGTTCCCAACAAGGACTGTCAGTTACTATCAATGTGCATTTAATGTGCACTATGCGCATTTAATTATACTTTTATTGGGTACATTGTTTTATTATTGAAATAAAACGTGCTACTTTAACTGATAATAAAATTGAATTTAAAGGACAATCTTCGAGATTAGCGCAGATCCTTTGCCTTTAAATTCACATCGTCGGACCATGATTCATTAAGTAAACAGGAAATAAAACTTGCCAGAAGCATTTTGCATGAAAAAAAGTCCCTTTGATTTTAATTCCCTTTTGTATGTGTATATCAGGATGCACCACCCTGATGAGCCTGAGAAAACCCCAATACTTGCTTAAGGAACATATTCAGTACTGCAGACCTTAGAGGTCATTTAACGTCTGAATGTTGAAAAGTGAAACTAAAAAGTTTGATGCTGAAAGAAAACATTTTAATTTACTTTTGCCAGTAAAAAGCATACACATTGGTTAAGATTCTCAATCATTGGGTTGATATTAATCTTTGTTTTACATAACAAATATTTTTAGTAAGATTAGTAGGGGGAGGAAAAGTGAACTGAATTTTCTTCTGCACTGCCTGGCTTCAGAATCACAGGCAAACTGACAATTTGCACAGGGTATGAATTGTCTTGAAACTGTGGTCAATTCCATTGTCAATAACATAACTTGTCCACTGTGCTCTCCTGTTTGCTAGACGCCAAGGGCATTAAATCAAGCAACAATGACATAACCACACAGTTAGGTCCTGAACCGTGTTAACCAACTCCTTATTACAAGCGGCATAGCTTACTGATTCCCTTGTTACTGTACAAGCAGCAGAGCTCAGTGATCCCCAGTCCAAGGGGGAAAGAGACTTTGAACTTTTAGTCTTCTTGACCTTTGCCTGCTGCCTTGGTTTGGCTGGTGAAGTTAAACTCATCTGAAACTTCAAACAGCTCAGTGTAGCAAGGAGAGCTGTATGCCTGGCATAATAGAACAGAATGAGCAAGAGAGACTAAGCTGGAGATGGTTCAGGCTTACATCAAAAAGAAAGGGTCAGGGCTGGACACAAGAAAAACTGACCCACTGACAGGCAGCCAGGGGGACAGAAACGCACCATGAAGATCTCTTCAGAGATGACAAAATGGTATTAGTGTGTTTGAAAGAGCCAGCTGGGTGAGGATTAACAGAAGACGGAAGTTTGTGCAAGGGGATTGATAATAACTGATGCTGTTAAGATCAGCATGGACTTGCAGTTTTACTAGCTGTCAGAAAATAAAATAAGCACACACAGGGGTTCACATAACTGGTACTCAGATAGCCATCTCTGACTGCCTTTCGACATCATAATAAATCTGGCACAGTGATGGTACAATGATGATATGATTTCATGTCTCAAAAGCAACATTAAAGTACCCTTCTATTTTTTTTCAGCATGCACGTGTCTCTGTGTACCAGTTATTTGAACCCCTCAGCGTATCAGGCTGTGCACTGTGATGGCAAGCTTTTCCTAGGACTTAAGTTACCACGCATAGTGTTGATTCTTCAGTGGCTTCTCAGCAAAACAATAACTTACACCAACCATTGTGCGTGTGCAGAACGCACAGTAGAAACTCAAGGCCGTTTCCAACACAAAAGGCATACAGTACATACACTGAACCCCAGTGATCAGTGTGGACTGCCTATGTTTTCTGTTGTTCATAAAGGGGTGAAATCTCGGCACCTAAGCGGGTTCAGTTTCCCATGCAATTATCCCCGAGTAAGTTTGTTCATGTATGTCAAAGGGATACAACAAATTAATTTTGTTATGAATTCCTGAGTGAACGTTTTTATTTAAAAGAAGAACGACCAGATTGGACAGGATCCCCGCAGATGGTCATAACCGTCACAGCGCGCAGCGAGGAGCTGAGGCAAAGTAACCTTCGCGGCGCACTGGAGGAGAGGAAAAGGAGGTCAGGCCGAGGGCGCGTCTCCAGCAGCGAGGTTCTGTGGGAAGAGGGATGACCCCTGGACTTTGTGAGCGCCGATCTGAATTTAACCGTTCTGCTTCTCGCCAGGCAGGAGCAGACGCCTCCCTCTCCTGTCCTGTGGCAGGGAGGGGGCCGAACACACGTTGTTCCGGCCATTGTTGGGTTTTTGTTCGGGGGGGGGGTGGAGGAGGAGGAGGAGGAGGAGGAGAGAGCGCCGCCACTGAAAAACACATCTGTTTTTAACACCCGCAGCCCCGCAAGCCCCCCCCCCCCCAGCTCCATGTGCCATAAATTCTCGAAGACGCTCGCATCCTTTTGTCTTTCATTGCATGTCCCTTGGAGCACCAAACACACCCCTGGCGTGGGGGGGCGGGGGGGGCGGCGACGAGGCCGGCCCAGCCATAACAATGAGGAGCGGGGAAGCAAGGTGCTGTCGACGGTTCCTGTACCACTCTTGGTAAAAGCGTAGCCAGCCCATTTCCTGTAATTCTTCGCCTGCTCTGGGAAAGAGCCTTATATCCTTCCTGCCGTCCAGCTCTTTACCCGATCGGCTCCAAGAAGTCATCCTTAAGGGCACAGACGAAGACGGCGCTTTAGAAGGCGCCATTGTCTCCTGTTTGTTTCTCGACCACACTTACCATGTCAAGCCATTCCTCGGCCCCCTTCCTCGCAAGCTGACAAACTGTACCGTTCGGGACAATCGGGTACCGTGCGGAGTGTGTCCCGAAGTCGCTGCCTTCGTTCTTCTTTTTTCCAATGGAGGACCCTGGTGCAGCATTACTGTGTCCACTGGTTGGACTGGAGAGGTGACAGCTTGAGTCGCCTACCCCCGACAGGGCCGTTTCCTCTGAGCCCACGGCCTTGCAGCCCCAGCCAGTAAGCTGTAGACAGCCACTGGGCTTGAACACTTCACTCTGCCCAAACTGTGGCTTCAGCACAGCGGGAACAGCAACATCAGGTGAACCTGTTCCCGAGAGTGCTGTGCCAGGCTGCTATCTGTATTCTTTTTTTATTCATTTGACTCACAAGTAATCATTTTGTACTCAAAATGCCCCTCAGCATGGCGTGCAGTAAGGCATGGATATGAGCAGCTGTCACCACCGTGCCCTCGCTCAGGTCTCTCTGCTGGCGATTTGTATAGTATTCACACCACGAGTCAAGAGGAGCTCTGCGGTTCAGCCACTGTCGTCACACCTTACTTGTGTTGCCGGGCCTTGTGTGTCAGCGCGAATTTCTAAATCTTTGAAAGAAAGAACCAGGACATTAGATGACAGCAATAAAAATCATAGCGAATTGTGCATTCGGTTTTTCTCACTTTAATGAGGCCCTTACTCAGTGTACGGCATCAGATGTGCTAACTAAACACTCGCCTGCGAACATTTCTTTGAGAAACAATTATACAATACATATTGCGTTAGAACAGAGAGTGCTTAAGTCTGGATCTAAAAATCCAGTGGTGTTGTCTCTGATGAATAGTAAATGTTGAAGTGATTACTTCTAAGCAAATTAATTAAAACATTAAATAGTAATACAGTACAGGATTTCATCATTCTTTCTTGACAGAAATCACATACTGGTAGCATACCATACTCTTAAAAATTATCAACACTTACAAACGATTTACAGTGTCATTGTCTGCAATTTGACCCCAGAGTGATGAAACAGAAACATTACAGACAGCCTTCAGTGGAAGTCCTGCCGAGTTTTTCAGAAACGCTGAGTGTTGCTGTCGGCTATTGTTCACCGACGTTCCACTGAATCGTAAAAACAACAAGCAAGAGATTCATAATAGGAAATTCAAGCAGATCGTGTCTGCAGCTTGGCCATATCCACATGTATCGCAGTTCCCTCAGGAAGAGCAGGAACACACTGCTGTTCCACCCGCGAGGAGCTGCAGGTAGACCTTTCGGAACAAAGCTCCTCAACAAAAGCATCGTGTCCGGGGCTCCCCCTGCAGGCTCAGGGTGTCGGGATGCAGCTCGGAGGAAAGACTGCAGCTCTTAGGTAGCCCTGTCAGTCTCTGTGTTTTCTCCTGTGAAGAGTATCTCACTCCATTTAACAAAGGCTAGCCTGTACGACTTCGGCCCTGTTCCAGCTGTGCCCTGGCCCTCTCGTTGAAGACAGCCCTGGTTGTGTCGTCCCCCAATCCACTTCCATTCACCTTGGGTGAGTTACTGTCATTAACCCCCACTGAGGCGATCTAGAGGCTCTGCTTCAGGCTTCTGCTTCAGCTCCAACACATCGCGGAACACCTGGAGGGTTGTTGTCGTCCATCGTTGAGCAGCTTCTGGGCTTGAAGCTTCCGAGTTCCTGGGCCCGGAGGAGTGTGTTCCCTTGGAGACAGGGGGGGTGGGGCAGGGGGAGGGGAGGAAGGGGGGGGGGGGGGCGTGGGGTCACGACCTACACCAGGATGTCGCTGCGCTTGCTACACCAGACCACCAGGGCCACCATGGCCAGCGTGAGCATGACAGGGACAAGCACCAGGACCGTGAGCGTGGTGTCGGGGGGGTCAAGCAGCACCATGTGGTCCAGGGTGCAGTTCGAGAAGAAGTGTTTGTGGATGGTGATGATGTAGCTCTCCACCTGGGGATTCGGCCAGTAGCAGCCTATCACCTCCGCTTCTTGCTCGGTGCAGGTGGAAAACGAGTAGTACTCCCTGCAGGCGAGAGAGGAACAGCGCGTGAGCGTGGGGGCAGAGCCCTCAGAGGCCAGGACAGCTGGAGCAGACGTTTGGGAAGTGTAATTCCCCTCTCACTGGAAGGCAAGCAGTTTGAAAGCAGTTGCAACACAAACACAGGCATGAACATGCTTCCCGATAGTCTGCAGGTGCTCGATTAAAAACAGACCCCTCTGCTGGCAGTTATCATCTCTTAAAGAAATTCAGTAGCTTAAAAATGAGAAATCCATACAATGGTGTGTCTTTAAAACATTATTTTACAATGTGAGACAAGCACAAAAAAAGTAAAGGTACCAAAAAAACCTCCAATGAATAAGATATAAGAAAGTGTCTTGATAAATTAACCGACATTTCACTGGCCCGGGTATACCTGAAAGCTTAGTATTCTTGATGCAACTAAATTAGTAGCTGCATTGTGGCAAGATAAACTGATTTCTGTTTTGCCTGAAAAATGTGGTGGTAAGAATCCACATTGAGGGCTAACCATGGAGAGAAATCACTCTCTCTTAAAATAACTCTGTTCTCTGTTCCTGTAGTAATACTACTACTACTACTACTACTACTACTACTACTAATGAAGATGATTTCTTGATATGATTCCCCAATGAGGAAAAGGAACAAAATTCCATTTCAGGCATGAATACAATTTTCTGTCCACAGACATAAACATAGCAAAATCAGCATTACGTCTCATTCCGTTTTAATTTTCATCCCATCAGAATCAGATTTTAAAAAAAAAGAAGTTACAAAACCCAAGGGCAGCAAGGGTAGCACATGGTCTATGAGCCCTGGAAGCACAAGAAATTGATCTCCTCCACCCTTCAGAGAGCAGGCTGCCATCTCTGGCCTCTGTCACTGGCCTCTGCAACGTGTCCAGAAAGTTTCAATTCAATGGCTAATGGCCTGTTTATTGACAGGAGTGCAGCAGAGCATGTGGGTAGGCTGGGTTCACAAACCCTTTCATCTGGGACAGCTCTGGGCTCTTCTTTTAAACGCCACAGAAAGCAATCAAGTGAGGCTTTTAATGCTCATAGAACCCAGTAGAAGTGATCCGCTGTCTGCCTTCTAAATGTCTTCATTCGGTCCTGAAAAATATTCTTCTCAATGCGTTGTGTTGTAAGCCTAAAGTGGCCATTAGCAGGGAGAGCCAACAGGGAGACTGTGCTGTTAACCCTCGCCACGCTGCAGAACCTCATCGACTGCAATCGCCTGATTCGCTCTGCTTATCCATCATCATTAACCTCAATTGGTTAGTATAGAAAATGATGTTGGCAAATGGTCTTAATTTAATTCTCTGCTCTTAAGTAGCTCTAGCAGCTCGGCTCAATCTTGTCCAACCACTATTAGCATCATAATGATCTCAGCCCAAAATGCTCCACAGAGGGCACGGTGTAATTTGATGTTCGTGTTTCCATAAGGCCAGTACTCTAGTCTGACTTAAAGCCTGCGGTCACACACATTCAAGTGAAGTTTCATCCTGTGATTCATCATGTTTTTTTATGTGAAGGCTAAATGTTACTACATCCATGGCGTTTGCTTTGGATTTTGGGTTGAACTGTAATTTCCTTTCTGAAACTTCCCCTTTCCAAGCAGTCGGCTTGCTTGTCTGAAAGGGTGTGCACAGCTCTAGGTCTCCTGCTCGCTCTGGAACAGTGGTGTTTTGGTTGCCTGATTAATGAAAAAAGAGAGACTGAGAGTGAGAATGTGTGGAAGAACAGCGGTGCTCTTTAGCCACTGATTAAAGGTCAAAGGAAGGTTGTGCAGCTTAGCGCCTGTCTGCATGTGAGAAAATGTGAAAATCTGCATGTGTAGCTAGAGCTAGTTTTTTTCTGGGAGGGGATTCTGGTATTATAGACCCTGGCTTTTTGCACTGAAAGTCCTGGTAGAAATGGCAGACTCTGTTACTTAGAGGAAACCATTGCTGTGGCTCTTTCTACATCTTACACTAGAAGTCAGCTAAAGGAGTCTGTCTAACAGTGACCACCCCCCCCCCCCAACCCCTCCATCCCAAAACTGTCCCAACTTAAAAATAAAAAGAACTACACAAATATGCCTCAGAATAAACCGTAGCATAAGCCAAAGTGAAAATATTGATGAAGCAGAGACTGACCCAGAAGTCCCAGAATAATAAAACTAACAGAAATGATAGTAAAACAATCTGATAAAGGAAATTCAATATTTGACTTTAAAAAGCTCTTCTCCATGAATTTGAAAACCAAAGTTACAGCTTAACAGAAATAAATGTAAATTTAATAATTAATTTGAAGTCTGTGATATACTGTAAGCTTGATCCTACCCAGTAATTCTCCTTCAACACTGTTAATTTGTATTAAGTGTCAGTATGTTTAACTTTTTTTGGAACTACTCAAACATTCATTTTACTTTGGGTCTTGCAGTCATTGTTTTTTTTTAGACCCGGTTGAAAGTCAGCAAAAAAACAGTACTCTGTGAAGCGAACAAGGTTCATTTTAAATTATCTGCCGATTGAAAGAAGTCACTGTTGAGCCATAGCTGAAAATTTCAATTCATTCAAACTATAGGAGTGTTGCACAAACACATTCGGCAAGACATTTAAAAATCACCTTCTGAACAGCTGTACTTCTTGAATGTGCAGAAGTGAAGCAGAGCTACAGCTCGACAGACAAAGGGACAAATTCTCATGTTGATAGTAATATTTTTCCTAACTATTGAAGATGTCTGTACGATAGTTTGTGCAAATTCACCAACTACACAGTTTCTGCTTTTATGTGTGTCATGCCATACTTATGAGAGAATGGATCTTGTGAAGTCAACATTACTGAATTCAATAAAATGAAATGAAAGTATTGAACATTTTGCATCCGATATCTGTTGATAGCAGGACTAAGAGAACTGAGATTTGTGATGTTCATTTTTAGCTCAAGTCTGCTTTTAGAATGATCCTTCCATTAAACACTGGCATGCCAGTATCCAATTCCTTGAATTTTGTCCCACTTAGATTGCAATAGCCTTAAAAAGAAAATTGGCACTAGTTCATATGAGACAGAAGGGATCGCAGCTCATTCACTCCATTGAGGAAATCTCAGGATTCATACAGTAATTAATTCGGTCAGAATGGGTGAGTTTCCCAAAATACTAACAGAATACATCCCCCCAAAATGCGTGTAGCTTCTCATTTATCTTTGAGCTTAATGATGGTGGACGTGGTCCATATTTAATTACAAAGACAAATGTAATGTAGGAACTGACATTTAAAATAACCACACAGTTTACTGAAATCCTTTTAAGACTGGAGAACTACACATAACCCTCTGGCATATGGCAAATCACATCATCCATTTTCAAGCAAAAAGCAACAATGGATTTAATCGTCTGACATTTCACCTCAATTACTGTGCTGAAACTATTGTCCTGCCAGTCAGTGTCACTCTTCCCCCTCTCATTCAGAAAAATCGACGTTTACTAACTTTACTGGAAGCATTGTTCGTCATCCCTCTCCTTACCTATCCCACATGCTCTAGATTCTTCCCGTTTAGTCCGGACTGGATGGATGAATTTCATTCCGCCTGCTTCACTTTTGTTTTTCATTCGTCTGAGCAACAGTATGTGACCTTAAGATGGGTTTAAAGCAGGGAGGGCTCAGGAATGAGACCAGGACATCGATTTCAAACCTGGGCTTCTTTCCGAATTTAAGTCATTTTTGGTTGCCTCGTGTGTCGGGTCCGTACCACGGTGAAAATAATCAAACCTTCATTCGGGCGTCGCCTTCCACAAAGTATTGCGTAATGCAATGATTCAGGCTAATTGAAAGGTATCATATTTATACATGCCTTGGCTTTGTTTCCTGCTTCTGTACAGGAAAAACCACCCCAAACTCTGACAACATATTAAACAGCGTCCATACTCTCTCTCGCACGATACCTCTTCTTGTGTAATATTTCCTTCTGGGGCTGAAATCATGAACCATTGTTTTATCTGACCGCGACACTCTTCCTAATTGCTCCTGTACCCAGTATAATCTCGCGCACACTCCTCGGTGTGTACATTTGGTTTTCTCATCTAGGCAAAGGCTTTTGCACTGCAACTTTTCCTCCTAGATCACGGGTCTCCTAGACGGCCCCAGTTCAGCAGGGCTTGTAGATCACAATTTTATCACTGATGCTAAAACATCTGGAAGCATTTTATCACAAGAAAATAAACAGGTGAATGATCAAACTAAATAATTTTCAGATTACTCTCAAGTCCATGTAACCTTCAGCATCAAGGACCTGAGCTCTCTTAATGGCACAGATTACTGTGCAATTACTTACAGATACAGACAATTACTTTTTCCATCAGTGCAGGGGAGCTCAGTCTTTCATTTTTCCTCATTTCTCCCCTTTAAAAATAAACCACACGAATATAAAATAAAATTATTGTGTCATATGAATGTGCCCTTTTTATTTAAATTTTATTCTTATTGTAAAATAAAAAAGTAATACAACATAAAACTAAAACAGTAGTTACTTTTTAAGAGTTCATTGAAATTTAAACATCATGTTTGTTATTATTTATGTCATAAATGGGGAAACATTTCCCCAAACAATAGAATATAAATATTAAATATTTGCTCAGGATTAAATATTAATTGCCTTTTCTCTATATCTGTGGGAGCAAAATAAATCTATATTAGTATTTGCTGAATTTATATTATTTCTCTTTGGCATTTCATAACACTCAAGTGTCAAGTCACAGGAAAAAAATCATCATCTTATTTCTTTCACAAAATCAAAAACGTGTGACATTAGCAGCTTGTCTCTCACATCCTAGGACTAGTTAAATACTACAGTCGAATACTGAATCAGTAGATGCAGAAGACAAATGCAACCCATCTTTCCACAAGACCTTTGGGTAATACTGTTCAATGTATAGAAAATCAGCACAAGCTTGAGTAGGAATATTTCTATAATTTCTTTTTCAAATTCTGCGATTTAGCCGCAATAAAAGCTAGGATGTTGATGAAAATGGGTGACATTAGTAGACTGTGATGTTTGACAATGACTGCTAATGTTATATTCCCACAGTGACATTTTAATATATCAAAGGAGCTGTAACAGACTCTGTCAATAATTGCCTAGAGTATTGAATGTTCTATTAATATTTTTAATCATCTTCTTTTATTCCTCATTTATCCTCTGGTGATTTCACTCTGCTGTTTCAAAGTGAGGGCTTACAGTTTTAATCTGTCCTCCAGTCCTTTTGTTGAGAGCTCGTAGATAAGTAATGATTAGCGGCTAATGTCCCTAATTTATTATAAATGGCTGTTAATGTTGTCTCCAAGCAGTAAATTAAAAAGAGCGTAAACATGCATGATGTGACTTCGATTGAATATGACAAATATCAGACATTTAAAAAAGTTCAAGGCATTTAATCACTTGCAATAAGTTCATTCCTAGTTTAACATCAGCTATAATGTGTTGTTCTGCTCCACCAGCAGATGTGCCGAGGACTAAGCCACTTGTCAATCCCCTGCGTTGTACGGCTTTCACATTAACCCAATATTATCAATGAACTTCCTGCCCTGTAATTTATTCTCATGGTGGTTCGGTGGAAAAGCTTTTAAAGAGGGAAACGTTCACCAGTAAAAATCGAAGAGTCTCCGGGATTTGGTGGTGACTCGTGTCAGCATGCTCCTCACGTCCAAGAACAAGTACATCAGCAACAAATGACTGTACTGCTGGCAAATGATATTCTCCAGGGGCCACGGTGGGCAGCTTTTTAGTTTTGGAAGCAGGTGTCCTTATCCACTGTCAAACAAGGAAATTCCTCGCTCTCGTCAAATACTCGCTATCCAGGGAACGCCCAGTCCTGCAAAATGATGATTGGGATCTTGGCCTCTCGGGGCAGCAGAAGAGGGTTTGTCTGCTTGGTTTCACAATAGCTAAAAAGACGAACGTCAGCGCGCTGCACTGGGTGCACTTGTCTGCCCTCCGCTGGCATCCCTGTCCTGTCTTGACATCGTTTATTGGGAGCCTGTCAGAGCCAGCGCACCCTGCCTCTATCAGAGCTGGACCTAGGGACCACCACCCCTGCAAGTAGTGTTGTTGGTCTGTTCTCATTTTGTTGTGTAGAAAAATGGGAAATGAATGGAAAACTGGTTCACAAAAAAACAACATGTGACTGCATGCAGTGCAGTACTGTAGGCACAGAACTGATAGGGATGAGCCAACTACTGTATCTCACATTTTATCAAAGTAAAGGCTTGTGCATTGTTTGTTACAAGGGGGTTAAACCAGAAAGTAATGAAAAATTAGATAGGAAGTCTTATGATTTTACAGTGCAGGCTGTGCTAGTTTCAAACGAGAAACAATTTGTGGAAATAGTAGTTTGCATATAATTCAATCGCATAAATTCAGAAGTTCCTTTTCCTAATGAAAAATCTCCATGTTTTCATTTGCTTCAGGCGAGCAGCCACAGTCGACTCAGCCCACACTTTGTGTTATAATCACACTTCATACTCTCCTTTGCTCATTTGGAAACATTCTCGCATTAAATTAAATGTCATTTATCCTTGTCTGTTTCCAGATGAAGAATCAAACACACGATTTTACAGTATGATTTGTTTTTCTAATGCTCTAGGAATAGGTTATTCAAGATCATTTTCGTATTCCGGGATTTTACACACTATTTGAAATTTGTCTCGTATTAAAAGAACCATAAAACCATAAACAATAATTGAACCACATCTCCAGGTAAACCTGTATTTAATAATTGCACAGCTCAGAAGATGGAAGTTTATTCTTCCGTCAAGCTAAAGCTACATTATTTCATTATACTATACACAGGCACAATGTGTGTGTAATTTAGTTAGGGTGCCAGTGATGTGGCTGTAACATCACAGAGTTTAAAATTGCAGATAAAATACAGAACCTGTATTGCACTGCAACAGAGAATCTGAACATTTTTTTCCTTTGCAGGAACACAGAATTGTACACCTCGAATGCTTAAGTCTGTTCTGTTTTGAAGGTCTGACAGTCTGCAGGGACTGTGCTGGAAGACTCTAGGTTGGGTAACACATCACATAGACAAGTTTCTGAAACCCCTGGCTATCCTGGGCTGGTTATGAGTATAAAGGGTTCAGACTGAAGTTGTCTGTTAATTCTGTGAAGCAGTCAAACTTCTGCCAACGCACACAACACACACTCATACTCTTCAGATATTGCAGTAGGTGCCACCCACTTTTCTCCACTGATAGGTAGGGGAAGCTACTTTACTTGATGTGCAATGTCTTTCTAATGAATAGAGTGATGTGCAATGTTTTTCTTATTTGTTTTGTAATAGAATAATGTGCAATGTTTTTCTTTTCTTCTTTTTTTTTTGCATTCTATTTAAATGAACAGGAGTACATTGTGTCCATCAAAACATTCCCTCAGGGGACAATAAAAAAATCTTATATTTTCTTATTTTACTTTTATCTTGGTGTATTAATTAACTGTTTTAGACTTAAGAATGTCAGGTTTCTTTGTAACAAGGAACATTGTGTTTTTGGAGCAAATAATAATAATTTAATAGGTGGGAGAAGTATGACAACTGACGACCCACTTATTCTGCTGCAGGGCACTTGTGATTCCAACATCTGACGTGCAAGTGTTAATAATTTATAATAATATGATATGCTGGGGCATTAGGACCCACGCAGGGTGAGCGCCCCCTACTGGTCCCACTAACACCTCTTCCAGCAGCAACCTTAGTTTTTCCCAGGAGGTCTCTCCATCCAGGTACTGACCAGGCTCACACCTGCTGAGCTCCAGTGGGCTGCCAGCTGTGAGCTGCAGGGTGATACAGCTGCTGGCAATGTAGCTGCTGTTACGTTTGACTGGATTAAAGGACTTCACTTTGGTCACAACAGTGACTAAATATTAAATATGAATGCTGTATAATAATGTGTTTATAATAATAATAATATTCTTACCAGATAAAATGCGTCAAGTTACACCAGTTCTTCGGATCCACATGCATCATCTGATTCTTAAATTGCTCGCCACAGTCCTCCATCACAAGCAGCAGGGCTGTTTCGTTGCAGAGCTTTGAGTGGGGTAGCTGGGCTGTCTTCACACGTGTGTTTTCTGTTGCTGGAACACATCAAGTAAATCGCATTAATGTTGCAGATACCTAAATGTGGGCTAGAGATTCAGCTAAAAAGAAAGCAGTGACAGAGAAACACTCTCTAAGTTAATAATTCCTTAATAAGTTAATAATTCTACACAAAACGTTGCTGCATCACTCTGTTTCTTCTGCAGGGTCATGGCAATAACGTGTAACCACACTGTTTGAAACTTAAACAGTCAGAATGACAAGGAAAGACAACAAGCTAATATGCTATCTGTCATGGTGATGTTAAAATATTGCAAGCTTCAGTACAATATGGAAAAATATGCAAATACCCAGTTTTACATAGAACAGAAACAGAAATCGATGATGGATTGCTGATGGCATGCTATCGGCTCAAACGTTCCAGCTCTGGTGATGTATTGGTCTCAGAAGCAAAGGTCAGTAAATAAATTATTCTGAGAGATTCTGCTTCTCGACAGAGAGAGTCTCTTCATGGTGTTTCATCCTAGTTTTAGTTACGTTTTATCTTTCCTTTTGAGAAGAGGTCCTAGAAAACCGAGGTCACGACAGGGTAACAGATGAGTAGTTTTGAAAGCAGTGGGTTTTGTGTGGTGTGCCTTATGTTAGACACCTCGCTTGCTGAACAGCTATCCAGAGAAAGTCCAGGGAACAGGAGACGTGCCACAGAAACACTAGACTTTGAAACATTAAACTCAATATAAAATTCACTCTTTTGGATGGACTGTGGCAAACCTGGAACCTGTCCCGGGGGATGGGGGAACACCCTGGGACCCCGGACAGGTTCCAGGTTTCCGGAATCCTTACTGGGAATAAACGGCTTTCTGATCGTGGATGGGTGGGTGGGCCTTTGACCAGGTTTAGTGTCACTCCCAGGATCCTGAGAATCCTGTTGATGACACGGCACTATTGTGGATGCTTACCTGACAGCCCACTTGTCAGCAGGGTGTTCACTGAAAAATAAAAACACGCCATCAGGTTAAAGCACAATCACGGCAACAGGATGGGCAGGCAGTACTAGTGTCCTGATCGCTGCAGTCAAGGTTTCTTCCCACAGTGCTATATCATGTGTGACTCATACTGTACAAGCAGGCTGAAGAACTCCAGCATCTCATCATGCTACAGTATTTTGCAAAGAGCCTGTAGCAAGTAACATTCTGTTAAATTTAATGAATGAACTTTTATCTAGCACATGCTACAGATACACACAATTGTGCAGCACTCTCACACTGAACATGTTATATCTTTGTTTTCTGAGAAGATGGAGGAGCGACAGTCGTCCTAGAAATTTGGCCTTGTGATATCAGGGAAAACCAGTCTACTGTCGGCAAGGTTCTGTAATTACATTTAGAATGTATGTTTTTGAATATTAAAACACTTTAAACATATTAACCTGTGTCTAAAAGAGCAAAATGTCTGAAGCAGAAAAAATGCGGGCTGATGTCTGTTCAATATGCCACCGAAGAAAAAACAACTACAATGAAATGAGCACACTTTTTAAATGAGATTTTTTTTCCAAGATTAGCTTCTTTTTTCTAAGATCACCTTTATGTGTGAAAACTCAAGAAAAATAAACTATTGCTATAAAAAGCAGCCTGCGGAAAAGGATACAGATTAGCCATTAAAGTGTTTGACATGTAAATTGCCAACTAAAATTCAATTTTGAAAGACTGCAATAGACTGTGATGGGATCGTTCTTTTAAAAAATGTCTTTGAATTTCATCCACCTTCACAAAGCTGGAGTTTTATACCTAATAATTGTGTGCAATAATTTGCAGAAGTAAAAAGGTCCCTTAACATCCCCAAAAGATCTCAGTGAGTGAACTTTCTTTCTTTAAAGTTTTTTGAAGCACATCATCTCCTCTCTCTCCAGACTGGAATTAATATTAGAAACTTGTGTTTGATGGACGGTCACAAGCAGCCTAGCTTTAGGACACAGCCACACAGTGGCCTTTCCACAAACACCAAACTTACTCCCCGGCGGTAGAAGGCTTACCACACTAACCACAGATTTGATTCCCCCATGCTGCATTTTTCTCCATAAGGATCTGTCCCTCCAGATGCAAGGCGATTAGGAAGCCAGTCTTTGTCTGTGTCCTCTACAGAGTCCTTCACTATCTACACTGACCTCAGGTGAACATGTCCACCATGACACCTGACATCCCTCTCTGACACCTGATTGTTTCAACGGACAGCGGCGGGTTTCTGTCAGGCCCTCATCCCACCACATTCCCACACGGAAGCGCACCCGCGTTAATCCCAGTCCAGCCCCGCGCACTTCTGCCAAACGACACCGCTCCTGCCAATCAGCCAACCACGGCCCTCCACCAATCAGCGCTCCATGAATTCACTCCATGAATCATCAGTTCCTCCTCTCACATTACTTAAACCCTCCACTCTTTGCCCAGTATTGGTCGTTCTTAGGAGCTCCTACCTTGCCTTTGTTATCGAAACCGGCTCATCGCCCTTCCCGATTCGAAGCCTAGCCCTCACCTGCTCTGGAAGCTACCTGCTTGTCTCCTGACCACCTGAGGTACCGCACAGGGTCCGTCCTCCCGTTTGCTCAGCGGGTCATTCGTGACAGTTTCTCTACGGGAGGAAATCTTTAAATAGCCCACATTTCTACGGTGCAGTGGAGATACTATCTCTATAATACACACCTTCAAAGTCGATCAGTGATTGTAATTATATTTTATCAAATTGATTTTATCTACTATTTTAAAGAAATCTTGTCATTTCTTCCCAGTTGAAATATTTATTTTTCATTAATGATACTTCAAAAATACCAAGCGAGCATGAAAATGCTGAATACTGCAAATAAATTTGTAAAATGACAAGATGAATTAATGAGTGTAGAAAATAAGTGTGTCATTCCGTGGAGATTATTATTGAAGGTTAATATACTGCAAAAACCTTATTGTGCAACACTAAATATAGCAATTTCCTGTCACAGGACATGGCAAATTTCAAAGCTGAAACCCTTTGATTGTTCAGTGTGATAACTTCAAACAGGGCTCCTTAAAATGGGTGGGGTAGTCACCAAAATAATACTTCACCATGTGAGATCCGTGCTGTGTTTTCAGACTGTGGTAGCTGCAGTTAATCTCAAACTTACAGAAAACTTCTCAATTGCTAAAAACAGACTTTTGAAGCATTCTGAGTAATTGATGTGTCACTCTTGTGTTGGGTGAGCCACATTTCTCAGATACAGCAAATTAAAGTAAAAAAATCAATGATTTTCTGTTATGTAAATGTCTGTGTACCACACCCAACCACAGATGACTGTCATCTACTGTTCCACTAATTGAATGCCTTCCACTGCAGCCTGGTAAAGCTGTTTTCCTGGAATCTTTATTGATAATAACATGGTGAAAACACTCATTGGAAAGTCTTAAACCTGTTCAGAAAATGTAAAAAAATCTATACCCCATGAAAAGCACAAAGAAGCAGGCCATGCAGAAAACCTGGGCTCAGTTCTAGTGGCAAGAAAGGTATCATTCTACTAATGGAACATGCATCGCAGTTCTATTATCGCAGCTTTGATCAAATCTGTGGCACATTCTCCCACAGTAGATGTAGAAAGGCTGAAGAAGATGCTTTTACTTTTCCCAGGTTAAAATAGGGCAGTTTTACTCCCTTTATCCAGGGGTTCACAGCAAACAAGCCCATTGCCCTTGTCTCTGAACTGCTGACACTTAAAACCCTGCCTCCCAGGTCTCATGAAACACCCAGCCCAAACAGCCCTCGTCTTTCATTTTCCCAACAACCTAACGATCTGCTGACTCTTTCTTTATTCCCTCCTGTGTGCCTGCTGGAGAGCCCAGAGTGTCCTAGCACTAAAATAGCCTGGTAGCTGTCTTATCTGGTACAGCCTATAAGCTAACCATCACACCAATATTTAATATTTTGAACACCTTTTCAGGTCAACTATAGTCCGTTCTCTTGCTGGAGTGTAGTCAGTGAATTCTCACTCTATAACCATTGAAGTAACTCTACCGAGAAATTCAAGAATTACCATGTCCAGTCACATTCTTCTGGAATGCAGGGTCACTTACAAGTCAACCTGTATTTATTTGGTGTTGTAACAGTCACGTCAAAAGCAGCGCGCCTTTTAATTGTACAGAGCAAAAACTAAAAAGTCGATTTTGGTAACAATTTATGAATGTTCAACAAACTGACTGCTGAAAGCAAAACAAAAGGATTGATGTGGAAAAAACTCAATGTGAATGAAAAACCTTGTTTTGTTCGAAACAAAGTGAAATCAAGTTTTCTTACTTCAGATCAGAAAACAAAGAATTGCATTGAATGACTTCTTCCTTACTTTAATATGACTGAATTTATTTCGTATAGCTTTGTTGATATTATGCATAGATGAAAATGCTATTCGCCACAAATATGCTTTCAAAATTAAAATAACTGACTTTATGTTTTACCAAGAATTCACTGTCTGCTTGCAGTGTGGTTCACTGTCTCTGCATAGTCCTTTCTTCCACTTTCCATCAAATGGAATGGCATATCTCAAACTTAAATTCTTGAATCTCACTATACTCATGAAACACCTGGCCCAAGCAGTCTGAGGGGGTGTATCCTACTGGTGGTTGGGAGGGTATCAGGCTTGTAATTGTCCAGTACAATGGTTTCCCATTAGAATATGTCAATGGAAACAAAAATAGACACGGCCACTGTCTTCGTAACTCACATAAGATCTTGTGGTCCTTCAGTAAGCCTCCATGGCCTGTTAGTGAACAGCTGTGGTGAGAACTGACCAACACCCCTGTTAGATCTCCTCTGATACTTTGTTTGTGATTTTTAATTTAAAGGAGGTGACAACTAAATTGGGAATTACTATTATGTGTGCAGTTATTCTCCAGGGAGTAATACTCGCTGAGGAGTGCCACAGGGGTCATTACTAGGATCACTGTTCTTCATTTATATCGCTGATCAAGTTTCCGGATGGTAATCTGCTACTCACGTTTGCAGATAATGCCAAATTAGGATGATTGGCAAACATGAATAAAAGAAAAAGACATTCAAAAAGATATAGAAAAAAATCACAACTGAGCTAATGTCTGGCAGATGACATATAGATGAATATAGACAAGTGCAGGGTTTTGCATGCGGGCTGTAAAAACAGTCTACAAGCAAATGCAAAATGGGAAAAACTGAGCTAAAAGAGGCTGCTTATGAAGAAGACTGGGGCATTGATGTCGACACATCATTAACATTTTAAGATAAGATCACTTTATTAGCCATATACAATTTCTTGCATTAGGAATTTATCTTTTGGCGTACCCCAGCTTGCTCTATTTTCAAGGCAACGTGGGAAAGTAATTAAAAAGGCAAAGAGCAAAATGCTAGCACACAGTTAGAAACAGCTTTTTATATCAAGGGACGTAATAATAAGAAATTGTAAAAGTCTGAGAGAAGGACAAGACCCGGATTCAAATAAAACATCTCCTCTGTTTACCCTTTGTTTACCTGTTTACGATCATAGGAATATGGATCTAGCCGACCAGACATTCTCTTCAAGCCAGTGCCCTGCTTTCTGGTTACACCGTGTTGATTTGCTCAGCATTGTGACACCACAGCTATTACTGCCAGACAAGACAGGTCCGTGTGTTTCCCCGCTCCAGTTCTTCCGGGTGCTGGAATTACCCCTTTAAAATGATTTAGCAACTAGGCCTTCCTGCTGGCAGACTGATTGGCAGTGGGAACCGAATGTGGCGAGAACGTCTGGCTTTCCTGCTGCTGGCTCCGCTCTCCGGCGGGAAGAACACAAAGAGCACATGATTTTCCCATGCCGTGTGCAACGAAGACTGGACCTTCCCCAGTCCCAGACTTGACAGCTAAGGTCCGTCATTCATATTCGCAATGAAGGCAAGCGACAGAGGCCGCTTCCCAGGAGGAACTGTTCACCTTTTCGCTTTAGAAAAGGAAGAGCGAAACGAACTCCGTACGGATATCGCTGCAGCCTGCGGAAAAGTAATCTGGTTAATCGCCGGAGGAGACTAAAGCAGAAATCAATTACTTCGCTTCAGTTCTGCTTTGATTTGATTTGTTTGTTAACTTTCATCAAATGTATCTTGCAGGGTTTTTTTTTATCAGAATAATGAAGGCACAGTAGAATGGGCCGTACTCCCTGCGTGGAGAAATGCAAGGTTAAAGCTTTCCCATTGATTTCACTGCGTCCTCACAGTGGGGGTTCCCAGCTCTTTGGCAGTAGCTGAAAGACTTTTTGGCACTGGGTGTTGTCGTATATAATGAAGTACAGCTGTATATGGGTTATGTATAATCAAGCGTTCGTTGGAGCCTTCAGAACTATTTTAGTTTAAAAAGTAATTTATCATCTGCAGATTATCTTCATCTTTAAAAATAAGTGAATCTCTCTCTTTTTTTCCTTTTTTTTTTTTTACTCTCACAGGAAGCATTCGGTTTGGAACAGTTCCTCACGGAAAAGCAAGGTACAAGTTTTCTCTGAGAACATCCTATCGAAGAAAGAAACCAGACGATCAGCTCTCGGGGGCTCCCACGTGAAAGACCGATGTCTGCCTTGAAGTGCAAAACCTGTCAGTGCTGCCAAAACACAATCCCTCCACATTCACTCATCCGAAGCCGCCAGCGGGCTCCCAGCACACCCATCGTCACGGCCGCCAGGAAGGGGCAACGCTATGGGGCTGCTCTGGTGGCAAACGCCACGCGCTGCAGGTGAATCCCCCTGCAGAATCAGCAGACAGAATGGTTCTGCATGTCAAGATAAATGCTCGGCGCGCAGTCCTTCCTGTGCTCACGGCAGGCAGTGATGACACACAGTATGGGGTCAAAATGACACATTCCAAAACAAAACTAAGATTTTTAATGAAAATATGAGATGTCTCTTACAATACAAGTTTGACAGATATTACTGCTGATCAGCTAGTGCTCAAAGCCTTACGATCCTAAGCACAGTGGTACCTTTTCGGTCCTCTTTTTTTTCATGATAATGGTAATTGTTTTAAAGAAGTAAAACAGCCAACTCAGAAATTAAGCCCCAAAGATTAATATATTTCCCTTCAGAGAACAGCGAATTAATCTTTTTTCTTGAATTTCATTTTAGCATAACTTCCTGATGAACACAAATTACAACTGACCTGAGATTAAGGCATGAAGTAAAATGTTGTTGTTATTATTATGCCTTTTCACCTACATTTTCCTGCGTATCATGTGGTAATCCAATCATATCATATCTTTGCTTTTATACCTTATTTGGATGGCATTCAAATGTGTGGCTGTTGAAAATGAGACATTAAAAATTAATTTAGATGTTAAGAAAGGGTTCCCAAAAACATTTTTTTTTTTCACCAAGAATTCTGACTTTTTTTTGTTGGAATAACATGAATGTTTCCAGTTTTAAATCTGCAGGCAAACCATAATCCTGTACGTTGCTGGTAGATATCTATCCTTGTTTATCACCTCAGCTAGCAGAATTACCATAAGGAAGGAAAGCCTCTATTTCAGAGATCTAGCATTTGTAATCAAAGCACCTTGAAGGGAATTAACATCCATGGTTAACGAAGATTAAGCACAGAGATTACAGCAGGAAGAGGAGCAGAACAAAATCTTGTGCTTTTGAAGTGGTACTGGTGAAAGAGAATCACGTGCTCTGACAATGTTCCAGTGGATCACTGACAGATCTACTGTCTCCCCTTGCAGCCCTGACAGATCCAACACTCCCTTGAGCCCTTCAATGATATCACTTTGAGCTGGCATCTGACAGAGTACAAGCACACATGCAAACTACAAGCACAAAGCAAAACGAAAAGAGTATCCACACTAACACAAGACTCTGATGGAAGGCTGTCTTTTTCCACTTTAGTTTCCCATCAGCTGACAAGCATTTATAAGGTCTGACACAAAAAAAATATTTTCAAAAATTAGCAAAGATACATTTTAAGCAAGAAAAGGAATCATGTTTTTCCTGGAAGTGTTTTAAATTCCAAAGCAAAAAGCGCCTTTTGTTCCATTGCCATGAGCGACTAATGGTTTTATTTTCAATCAGGAAGATCAGTAAATCTTTTTTTTTTTTTTTTTTGGTTGTCCCGTAAAACTGAAATGTCAAATCCACTTACTGTGAAAGAGCATCAGTTAAGTAAAATAATTTTCCATCCATCCACTTTCTTACTACACACAAAGACACAGACACCAGGCCCAATCGTCCCAGAAGTCATCTAACCTATGTTTTCAGACTGTGGGATGAAACCAGAGCAGCCAGAGGAAACTCATACAAACACGAGGAGAACATAGGAACACAGATAGCACCTCAGGTCCTGAACTAAACACAGGGCCACAGTGCTGCAAGGCAGCTACACTGACCACTGTGTCACTGGGCCACCTGTAAAGTATAAGAATAAGACTATAGAGGGCAGGAATGTCGCCTAACTGTTGGGTCTCACATGTGAACAAGGAAACATCGTGTTTTTTATCTGCAAAAAAAGTCTGAAAAAGTCCTCCAAAGAAACAAAAGGGAAACTTTCAAAATACAGGATCCAGGAACTGTGAGGCATCTAAGTTAACCATGACACGGTGTATATTTGAGTCTGAAGGCTGTCATCTCTTAATTTCTAGAAGAGCAAAAATGCAAAGAAAAATCCCTTCCTCCCGTTTAGTCTACCCCTTCTAGCGTGACACTAAAGCACCTGTGTGTGTCTACTGACTGCAGTACCTGGGGGTCTCATGACACCACATCCCTCACGGCTCCCTCAGCTCCAGACTGAGCACAGCCGTGAAGAGCTCACATGGGCACCATCACAACCCGGCTGAAACACCTCCTGGGGACAGAACCACCACCTCCTACTGCACATGATCATACAGCGTCTAGTTCTTTCTAAAACTAAAACCAAGAAAAACAAAGCTTTCAAAGTAATTCATCTCAAACAGACAACACAACCCAACCAGACAAAAAAATGATGTGATCATGGTCTCACTATATTTTAAAATGTTGAGTCGTTTTTCCATGGATATGCCCTCCCAATTCAGTAGCGGTAGCAGTTGATTAATTCACCTTGATAAGCAAGACACTTCTACCGCATGGTGCGAATGAGGACTTGTTACCGGTCAGGGTTATTCCTTATCTGCACGGCTCTGTGCTCCCCAGCGTCTCCCGGGAGAGTTCGCCCAGCCTGGAGGAGCGGTGCAGCACTGTCTGTAAAGCACTGCCAGCTCACAGGGCCTCACAGGTCCCGGGGTTCAGCCTCTGACATCGAGCCCCACCGGAGCTCAGCCACCTGTGCCCTGACTCACAGAGAGCCACTGCACCGGCCCACGATCACACGGCTGACATCTGTGCGTTAGGAGCAAGTGACAGTTTATTCCGTGCTGAAAAAGAAATGAAAACAGACACAATGTTTCCGCTGTGGAGGCTTCTTCAGGTGTGCTTTAGGGCTTCGTCTGAGCTCCAGACGAGCATCTTTAACGGTGACGACTCACAGAGCCCTGGGGAGACCTGTGTGCTCGGCCAGTAGCTGTGAGCTGTATTTTGGAAACGTTCGTCCTCTGCCATTGTCCCATAACGACCGATTCGGTTCCTGAAGGCCGGGCTGGCAGAGGGCCCCCTGTCCGAGACCCCCCCGGAGGCCGGCCGAAGGAAAAGCAGGTGCAGGGAAAACGTCCCAGGCCTCACGAAGCGCCGCGCTCTGGCTGGACAAAGGCGAGCCGGGACAGGGTGTTCACGCATGCTCAGGGACCGAAAGAGACACAACGAGTCCTGGCTGATCCACGGACCATCTTCACCAGTGAGACCTGCTCTATATCCCTGGGAATGCCAGGCCAGCAAGACGTGGCCAAGAAAGGGAAAACTAGGACTCGCGAGGTTTTAAATAGCCAGGGAGCTTAATTCCCCTCAATAAAACTGAAACCTTTTAAAATGCATTGAGACACACATCAGGCTCCTCTTGATTGAAAGCAGAAGACTCCAACCATTTAAGTAAAGACAGCGATCTCCATGATCCACACTCTCTCCTCTTGGAGAGCAGTGCTTTCTGAGGATGCCTGTCTGTCCGTGTGAGGAGTCTTACTTCCTTGGCCACATTGTAAGATTCCTGCAGGGTGTCAAATCACAGCCTGCAGAAAGGATATATTCCCTGCTCAGTGTTAAAGAAAGATACAGACTTCATCACTCATTTCATTACACTACATCACTTGCTAGACTAGTGAAAGTTTCAAACAGATGTGCAGGAATAGTTAATGTCCTAATTTTAGAGGAATACAGAATTTAAATGCAGACTGGTGACAATAAGTTGCTGTTTGTGCTGACTTGGCCATCACCTGGATGTGCATGTTTAGAACAATTTACTAGGGGCGCTGAAGCACGCAGGTGAACACAAGCACAGTTGCTTCACGAAAGAAAGACATCATGAAAAGACCATTATACTGTATCTGAGCTTCACTGCCAGCCACAGAAGATGTGAAATTATTTTACACTAAGTACACTAAATAATAAGACTACCATGCAGACACAAAGAATTTCATCTCTTAATTGTTTAATTGAAACTGACTAGTCTTTGAAATATTTATATTTAACAGCACCATTAAATGTTATCTAACAAAACACTACATCACTCTGATGTGATGTCCTGGAATCCTAATCCAGACTGATCCCTGTACCCTGTTGTAGGGTCTGTGTACGACGCAATCAAATAATCAGGAATTAAATGGTTTCAAACAGACTGGCTGTCCACAAGATTTACTGCCATATACTGTAGGCACAGGAGATCTGTCACTCAGGCCGACAGCTCACATGCATGGGGTTTAATAAAACACCACAGGACCTGTCACAGGTCTATGATTAGATCATGAGTTGATTGGGTTTGAGTCAAGTGCCAATGCTAAAATGGCAGCGTTAATTCTCTTGCCAAAAACATAATTACATCTTCTTGCTAAAACGATGTATAAAAACTCTCATTCACTCATGATATCACACTCATTGTAAACACTCACTCAGGTGCTATATCTGGTTGGTTCCCATGAAAACCATTTCTGACTGTTCTGGGTAAAAACAGGTCTTGGAAAATCCTAATACTTTCACACAGGGGACAAATTGCAGCCTGTCCTTAGGGCTCTGGCCGCTCAGGGCTGTTAATCGCGTCCTTCGGCCTTTGCCTTTGGTCTACTGAAGAACCAGGACAGCAGCCTGTTGCACGAATGTGGCTGGAAGCCAAAAGAGAAGTTGGACAATTCACAGCCGTCAGAGGGAGAAAGCGACCCATGTGCGGGGCGCAGCGCCGGGGGGTGGACAGCCTGGCCGGCCACGGAGATCCACGGAGGGCTGGCGGAGAAAACCGTGAACCGACCGGACGCGCAGTCCCGCCGCGGATCTCGGAAAAGAGCAGGTCTGGCGGGATCAGGACAAGGAGGGAATATTCTCGGACTGGGAACAGGCACCGGCTTGTACAGACCACGGAATAAGCTTTGTTTTCGGACGCCCAGAACCTCTCGATCCGGCGAGCGCTACCCGAACAAGGGTGTCTGAATAACCGCGCTCCGGGGCCGTGGCGAGTGGGGGCTCACTGCCTGGGTCATCGCTCGGCAGCAGGCGACCGGGAGAGATGGCCATACCGGGTCCGGGCGGCGCCGGGCGGAGACGAGCTGCGGGGCGGGCGATTGCGATCGGTCCCCTGGCGACTGGGAGCTCTGGAGTCACAGGAAGGGCTTGCCACAAGAAATCCGCAACGGCGGCGAAACGGGGAAGCCAGGCATGGCAAGCATCCTCAATATGCATAAGAAGGGCTACAAAACGGGGGACACCCATGGGCTCGTCTTGCCCCTTTGGTAGTTAGTGGCTACTTTGTCCAAGCGTCTCTCTCAGCTGGTTCTCGAACGAAGCCAGTGGAGGTCATCACGACGGCCGGGCAGCCTCTTCCGCACTTGTGTCCTCTGACCTGTGTTTCGCTCTCTTATCTCCTTACGCATTGCGGAGATACAGAAAGTGAGCAGAACATGGGGTTGTAGTAGGAGTTGGGTCGGCAACGTTTTGGGTTTCTTGGTGTCACCTCCCGAAAGCATACGTACACTTTCACACTGATGTAGCAGGTGCCCGCTGCATTTCTAACTGTCTAGAACTAAGGAAGGGATCGCAAGTATGAGCATGATCACTATGGAGTATGAGCACGATCACAAAAGGGGACCAGGAGTATGATCTTTTTTTCTTCTTTCTGGACTGTTTGCTGAAGCCTTTTCTGCCGCTGCCTCCGACAGGAAACAACTGTTCGGATAGCCCGCGGCCTGCACAGAGCAGCAGGCCTCCTGGGCTGTCTCTGCTGAGCAAACCGCCATACGAATGAAAGGGCTTTCTCCAGCGCTGGTGCCTTCTGCCCTCTCGCTGTGACGGGAAGAAGTGGCTCTGATTTATTGTTCTCTCTCTCTCTCTCTTCGGAACCTAAGTTTGCTACTTCGAAGCCAACAGATGCAGCCCTCGCTCCCCACTCCCCGCACCCTGACCTCTCCGAGTCATTTCTCCACTGGCTTGTGTCTCAAAGAAAAACCAAGCCCCTCGGGTCCACCTGAAATACGTTTTACATGCCCTGAAAATGCAGTTGCGCTGTAAAAACTTCAGTGCTAGTACTTGCTTCATGATGACGGCATCAACAGCAGAGATTGTATTAATTTAATCTCTTCCCAACCGCTACATATCAAATATAAATCTATACATATAATTCCTATCACAAAATAGATGCAGATTCTCCTCTCTGAAGATCTGACCAAATGATCAAGACCACGTTTGTTCAGAACATATAGAAAACCACATATTACCAATTGATAAGGAGTATAATGACTAATACCTAGTAAGAACTTTAGACATCTCCATTTGTAAGCCTTAATGTTGCTCGGCAATTCAGGGCTTTCGTCTGTCACAATGATTAAGCACATAACCTTCAAAGTGTTTTAAAACAATCGAAAGGCAAATCAGACACACGAATCCTCTGTGTGGTAGCGTAGCTGCTTTGCAGTTGTTAAATGTAAGAAAGCGAATTTGATACTGCCTCAGGAGGCTAGTCAGTCAGATTAATACGGACAGTATTCAGTTTTTGTAGTTAAAAGCATTCGTAATTTTCAACCAATGTGGCATTCACTATTAAGGAGTAGTGAGGAAAAAGGTAAAACCGTGTAACAAAAAAAAAGTCATTTTTTTCCTTAGACGCAGTCATTTCCACACCGCTGCGCGTACACGCATTTACATTGTGGCCGAAAACTGGGGCGATGTTTTATTTGATCAAAGCAAAATGTTCGGAGCTGTTCCCTGTTCGTTTAAAGACGTGCTGGCGTTTGCGCACCACTTGCTTAATAGGTAATTGGAGCACATCGCGAACTTCTTCATGAGCGTCACCTTAGAGAAACTAGATCAAGCTTTATCAGGGCCGGTCCGGAATCCTAATTCATGCCCACATCAGAAGGGGAGAATCAGCACAGGGAGTTCGTGCAGAATAACAATCCCCTCGGTTTCTGAGGTCTTGCCTGCAGTTCGTTCAACAGCTTTGACTGCATATCTCACCGACCGCTTTCCAAAGCCATTCAAAAGTGTGTGAGGCGCTCAGGCTGTGTGTAAAAACGTGATATTCAGAAACACGCTCCTTAAGGACATCTCATTACCGCGAGTAAAACAGCACAGGGCAGTTCTGGAGTGCTAAAACGGAATGTGTAAGTTGTAAGCTTTTCATTTTAACTTTCCCCAAGACTTATTTATCTTATCCTGGGCTTCAATCCAGCAATACTCTTCCCCAACTTTCTGCCAAAGAGTTAAGTATGTTCCTCTGAGCCTCTGAGCATCCCCATCCCTGCCGACTGCGTGATCCCGGCACGCCAAGAGCAGTCGCCGGCCAGCAGAAGCCAAGGCAGGCTTCCTAACCGAGCGAAGGTCCTAAACTCCCGCGTATGTGTTTTTGTTCTGGGGTGACCTTGAAACCTGAACTCTGATATCGACTTTCGGTGTCTCTTCACCTGATTTCCATTTCATTTCTGTGCAATGCACAGATGTAAACCGCAGTTCCCCCAGACGGACATGCCTTCTTTTGCAGTGAGATGTAACACACAACAGCAGTTTTCCCCCCAATTCTTCAGAATCCAGCGACAACAACGTAAACACTTCATTTCAAAGCATGATACCTTTATGTTACACGGGTACCTAATGTTAAAAATGAAGTTTTTTTTTAATTCTTTGAAAGGAATGAATGTTCAATGTCCTCCTTCATTAACTACAGGGCACGGAGCGACGCACAAGTCTGATCAGGAATCTGACAACGGCTGATTTCAGACACAGAGAAATAGATACCAAGCATCGGTGACGTGTTTTAAACTTATTAAGGAATTACAGCATTGATAAATAATTAAAGTATCATTATGATATGTCGTATTTTTACAGTTTCTCGCATTCATCGTAGCGCGCAGAGCTCCAAAATGATTGATACGAGCGACTAAGTAGCCCTCGGCGCAGGAATCACGAGTGTTTTTGCGTTTAACTCGCAATCAACTGCGGGCTGGAGAGAATAAGATTAAGGTATGACAAATCTTTATACTGCAGCCCTGCTGTAAACATTTTTTCCTATGAGCTACACTAACGAAAATAAGAATACCGAGATAACCTCGACACTGGCGGCAGCCGCCTTCACACAAGCGCAGAGTAACAAAAGCCTTTAACACGGATGCGAGCTCAGCGTGTCATTCAAAAACTGAAGCAAGACTCGGTTCTGTAGCATCAACTACTGTACATGGTAAAAGTCAGGCTGTATCGATTACAATGATAACCAATTATTATACCCTTACAGAAACATTACATGTATCGTTACTATCATTTTATTTGCCTATGAGGCGTGACTGTACAAAACACAGTTACCTAATGTAAATGGTATATATCGTGCTCATGTACTCAATTAAAATGACAAGGCTAGCACAAACTGCAGATACACTCCCATTGCCGAGCTCGGCTTAATGAAATATTAACATGTATAACATCACACAGATAGTACGGGTAACAAGTAGCACTGCGAGCTGCCTGATGGTATGTATCCCATATTTACGGTCAATAAAACCGATAAGAAAGTCGCATCGCCTATCTGAAAGTTGAGAGCATCAGTTGCCGATTAATTTCATAACCCCAGTAACCAGATTCTAGAAGGAAGGGGTTCGCGATTAACGCGTGTTTAAACGTTTCGTCGTCGGACCCCGACCACATTATTTTACAGCAAATCCTATATGCTGTTACGGGGATTGCTGTATAATCTGAGCGGCAGATACAGGGTGCGCTCAAGAAAATGCCTTCTGAAGTATCGCGGCTTGTGTCGATACCGAGGTTATCCTTTCATTAACGAGAATCGTTCAGATTACTTACAGAACTAGGCGTCGTACCTTTTCACGCTCCAGTTTATTAAATACTAGACAGGTTAAGTAAATCAATCTGATGGTGAGGATTTCATCCCTCTTAGGGAGATAATGATCTTAAATGTAACTCACGCCTGTGTGTTCCTTCTGCAATGTGGTCCATGCAACAAAAAAAAAAAAGACAGTACTTACCTACAATCCCAACAATTAAAAGTTTTAACACAAAGAGAGCATTTTTATCCATTCCGATCAAAATGAGGATCCTGCTTCGAAAAGGATGTGTTCGACACAATTTCAACTTGCCAGTAAATGCCTGTAGCAAAACATAATTCACCCGAATGGTCAACGCGAGAGCACGGGAAGTTTTTCGTTTGCGTGATCGATTTCCGTCCTTATTTTTAATTCCAGATTTGTTTCGGTTTTTCCCCCCCTCCTAATTAGGGTCGCGCACAGCAGTCAGTTCCACTGAGTAGTTCAGGGTGTTGATGTGCCCATTTTGACGCTTTGGGAAGTCTCCAGCCGACACGGGGAGGTACAGTAATCCTTGAGACTGTGCAGTGAAAGCAGCGGTACCAGGGGGTTCTCCGCCGGCGTGTCTGACAGCGCTCGCCTGCCCACCTCCCGGGATGACAGCGTGAGGTCCGCACAGGCAGGTCACTGGCGCACAACAGAGAGAGGAAATCACATGGCGGCCAAAATAAACACCAGCCTTTCCTCACCAACGCGACGTCTCGCCGCTCCTGGGCTTGTGTTACGTCCCCTTCCTCTGCCCTCAGCAGAGACGAGAACTTCGTGCGGCGAGTCTCCGCCGAGTGGGAACACCCTAACTGGTGAACGAGCTGACCGCTTTGTAAACCTCGCCCGTGACGAAGTTTCGGTATCTCTGACGAGGTTTCTCTTCGTCGGACCCCTTACATGTTGAGGAGTAAACAAAACATCTGAATGAGCGACATATATATATATAAAAACAGACACATTCGACTGCACGCTTCCTTTCGATGAAGACATGTGCCCAACCGGTTTATCCTTGACCATTACCATTAATCGCTTGATGAACGAATGATATTCAGCTGCCTGGAAAAGGGCGAGGCTTGGCATTTTAGCTTGCAGTTAGAAGTTTTAAGAAAAGGATTTTTCTTTGCGTCCTGAATGCAGGATTATTTTAGGTTTTGCAGCCAGCCACGCCACCTAACAATTATAAGGGCGCTGGGACCTTTCTCCCATCTGCCATAGGTCCTTCATAACTCCTGCAACTACCAGTGGACCCACAGGCCAAACAGGTCAGCTATGCTACATGTTTATGCCTGTACAGTCTGTCAATATACCCATAACACAAACATTTCTATCAGGCCCTCCGGAGCTCAGGTGAGGCCCCCTCCTTGTTTGGGAAGAGGGGTAAAACATGTTTTAATGTAAAGACTGGCGTGATGGGAAGATTAAGGCGGGCATTGTGAAACTCCTAAAGGAGGGTAGATTCAGCACTGAAAGCCATGGACTGTAGTCGAGAGTCGCAGTATGTGGTGAAAGTTCCACATTCGACTCAAGTCGGGAAACAGAGCTGAAGGGTTGAAGTGGGGGACCAGGCACCCCCTCGTAGGGGACTGACCTACAGCTGCCCACCTGTCACACAGAAAATATGAGACCAATTATTCCCACGGTCCCGGGGCGCACACTCTCCAACCTCCATGTGTCCTGCTCTCCAGCATCTCTGTTCTCTAACACCAGCTGCCCCCTCCTGCCTCAGTAGGATACTGTCCCAGTCCCGGCCGTCCTGATCAGTGTGATCTATCATACATCCCTCCCAACACTCTGATTTTATTAACCAATAATGGCTAAGGGGATGGACGCTGGGGCCTTCAGTTTCCTCTGTTTCACCTTCTGTCTCAGAAACAGATGAAGTTTCTCTCTGCACGGGTTTACGCTGAACAAGGAAAACGGTACGCCTCAGGGCACCATCAGGTGTAACGATGAGGATTCCTTGCATTGATACAATGCATTTCATCTCAAAGGATCCCAGGGGAGATCTCGTACACATAGGAGGGGATCCGCTATATCTACCGCTGAAGTTCAGCCCCACCTGGGAGACACACAGCGGCCATTCTGCGCCAGCAGCCCCACTGGGAGACACACAGCAGTCCCACCTGGGAGACACACAGTGGCCATTCTGCACCAGCAGCCCCACTGGGAGACACACAGTGGCCATTCTGCACCAGCAGCCCCACTGGGAGACACACAGCAGCCCCACCTGGGAGACACACAGTAGCTATTCTGCACCAGCAGCCCCACTGGGAGACACACAGCGGCCATTCTGCACCAGAAACCCCACTGCACAGTGCCTCAGGTGGAGAAGTGAGATAGTACAGTACTTTACTAGTTGGATTTAGAGGAGCTTTATGGAGCTGAGACTGTATAAGACCAGAGAGGAATTTGTCTAGGACACTGGACTTAAAAACCCCAGCTCCTTTAAAAAGTGCCAAGGGATCTTTAAAGATAATCTCCTTGGGATCTTGTTTTATTTGTTTGGTTCATTTCATGTTCTGTTCATCAAACAACATTTTCATCAGTCATTTTGGAAAGAAAACTCTCATATGTGCTGAGAACCCTAAATATTTGTAAGCTAAGTTTTATAATGTAGATTTTTTTGTTGTGTCTAAGCGTTTTGCTCTGTAATACCTGTTATGTGTACTGTTTATACTAGAATGAGTAATATTTATTGTATTTTTAATACCTCTCAGAATATATATATATAATAGAGAGTTGCACCAGAAATAACTGTTTATTAGGTTTTTACATTCTCACCATATTGGAATTTAATTCATTTTTCAGCTGCTATTATTACTTTTTATTATTACCATTACTTGCTTATTTATAATTTTCTCCTCTTTACTATTAAAATAGCAAACATCAATCTAAACATCTTTTTAAGTACGACTCAGCATCTGTTGGTGAGTGGGTGTGCATATTATTACTTGTGTCTAAGGAATACTTTTGGATGAAAAAAGTGCTAGTACAGCAAATATTGCTGCAAGTGATCACATCCAGGTGCTCTTTGAAGGGTTTCCATGCCTACAGCAAGTAGATTATGCGGGAGACTATATAAAAACTATATACTGTATAATGTTGTGGGTAAAATATAAAAAACAAGACACTGAGATCATGGTGTGAGGTGAAAATGCATAATTCCCTTTATCTTTGAACAACACTTTATATATTAAAACACATTCACTTCCTTTTATTTTTCTAGATAATTTAAGTACTTTAGTTTTCACCAAAGTCACAAATTACTCAGCCTGCCCTAAGGACCAGACAGAAAAGACTATGCTGAGTGGATTTACATAATATTCTGTACAGTACATGCACACCTTCCAGATTTATTCATACCCCCGATGAAACAGGAACAAGAACATCATAAAACAGAATGCATTACAGAAAAAAATAGACGTATGTCATACTGTATCTTCATAGAGCAAAGTCATATTATTTTTTGTCCAGAAAACATGAGGGTCATATTTTTTCACACTCCCATATTTAGTCTTTTATATTTTTTGTTTGTTAGGGTTTTCTCAACATGAACTTCATCTTTTTTATGCCAAACATATCTCTGATGAGCATGTCCTAAAAGCTTGATTTTTCTTTCATCTGCCCATGATACATGGTTGCGATAGTTTTTCAGGTGCAAACTGCCTCTTTTTCTGGCTTGCCCTCAGAAAAGGATTTTTCCTTGGGACTCATTCATGAAGGCCACAGTCATACAGACAAGATCAAATTTCAGTTTTCAACACTCCTCCAATGAAACTACTGTTTATTTTTTTTATTTTCCTTTGCAAATACGTAAACGAGTTAACTCAATTTCAGCAGGCCACTATGCATATTGCCAGCACAGGGAAATAACTGCAGTCAATAACATGCTTGACTGTTTTGATTGAACTTGCAATCAGTTCCTGAGAAGTGAAAGAGCTCCCTGTTTGTCACAGAGTGATGCCTTTTCACTACATTTCATCCAAAGGGTCACATAAATGTTGATTAAGGGTGCAGCAGGTACTGTAAATTACCAAATGGCTGGATGAAAAGTGATATAGTTACATCTTAGGGGAGACAGGAAAAAACTAGACTGGAAAAACACAACTTTCTCTTCCCCTTTTGTTACATTTGTACACACACAAAACATCTCATAGAGGAATTTGTCGTGACCTTTTACAGACTTACTTTGCAAGAAAGCTGCTCAAAGGTCAGAGCAGTTCTTGTAAATGTGTGTTGGGACATTTTTATTCCTGAATTGTCGAACAACAAAGATAGCAATTTCTGGATGAAACATTTAATCTCTGGAATACTACGGAGAATGAAATAAAGAGGTCATCTCGAAGGTGTAAATCAGGTGTAAATACTGTATATATATTTTATGAGCACTGTCATTATTATACAGATATATGATTCAGTGTACAGTATTTTGTGATGATGACCAAATCTCTGAAATGTTCAGTGAACTTTATTGTAAGTAATGTGTATTCTTTTCTCGGACCATTTTAAAAGATCACACATATGATGTACTAAACACACCCAATATGATTGGGAAATAATCTGCTATTCTGAGGAGTAGACGTTTGTTTGAATCATAGGAAACAAAAATCAGAACTATAGAATCTGTGAGTCACAGTGAAAGCGGGCTACAATTAACTTGTGCTTCATGAAAAAGTTGTTCTAAACAGACACTCAATGGCCTGTGTGGCCTGATATATGAATTTAGACATTAATTAGACATTTAATGTTGGATCGTTTTATTCAATGAATGCATGAAAAAGTAAATCCTTTTGTGTGTTATTTGTTTAATTGGGTTCTCTTTGTCTATTTTTATGACTTAGGTGAAGATCTGATCACATTTTTTAAGTCACATTCATGCAGAAATTCAGAAAATTCTAAAGGCTTCACAAACTTTCTAGAACCACTGTAGTAAAAAGAGATCCCTCTGTGCACACAGACCCAGTACCTTCTAGACAGGGATTAGCCTGCTCTGGGTGATTACTTGCTGTTCCTATACTAAACTGCTGAGCTCGTCGCCTCACAACAGGCATAGGAGTGCGTCAGTGCAATGGGGGAAGAAGATGTAACCAGTCAAGCGAGAGCTGTGCAAGACGGGGACTCGTTACACCAACCTGACACACCATTCAAAACAAGGGAACAGAAAGCTGGGTGATGGAAACAGGGGATAAAACAGTGCAAAACCACCATCCGCATGCCTTCTGGAACAGCCAGTAGCAATTGAATTACAGTCTTAATGTCCACTTAATGAGCCCTTGGAATCTTTTCAGCTGAACTGTAGACAGAGACACAGCAGTGAAAAAGCCCAAATTAAGTCAGTTAATGATGTGCTCATAGCATCTGACTCGGCATCACTGAATAGTCTTCTCCTTCTCCACTTAAGTGCTGTTTTTGACAAAGTACAGCATTCTTCTGGATCACACCGAAATGTAAGTAGGAATGACTGGCTCTTCTCCTCTTTGGCTCAGATCCTACTTGGCGACCAGGAGTCAGTTATATTATTTCACACCATGGACTGGGGTTTCTCTGCTGACTACACTCAGATTTATGTGCAAACTAAATCAGATATGACCGCTGCAGTCTGCTTCACCGCCGCCTGTCCGATACTATCTGTAGACATACTTGTTAGACGCAACACAACTTTCTTGAGCTTAACAGTGACAAATCAGAAGTACTGATCATGAGAGAGATCACTTTATTGGCCATATGCAATTTCTTGCATTAGGAATTTGTCTTTTCACAGACCGCAGAGCGCAGGGTCAGCCATTTATACGGTGCCCCTGGAGCAGTTGGGGTGAAGGGCCTTGCTCAGGGACCCAACGGAGTAGGATTCCTCAGCCAGCTGTGGGATACAAACCGGCAACCTTCCAGCCACAGGCGCAGAACCTGAGCCACAGAGCCACCGCTCCGCCCCAAAAGCATCATGGGCTCCCAACTTCGGCTACACAAACGTGATGCTGGTGGTAGTGCTGATGTTAAACCCTTGACAGAATTTAAGAGCCGGTGCTATTTTTAGTGGGTATTGTCATTACACGTGCATGGCAGGAATGTCAGAAGGGTGTGTTTCTTCAGTTAAAACCCTTGCTCTGCCAACATCAAGCTGAAAAATTGATATGCACTTTTATTTAATTAAAGTTACACTGCTTTAAAACCTTTTTTTACTGAGTTGCCTACTAAAGTACTAGATGGAATCCAGAATTCTGTGGTTAAGGTGCTGACTTAAATTACTCTACTTTAGTATTTAACTCACGGCTGCTGTAAATTGCTCTGGCTTCCGATAAAATTTACAAATGGACTAATGTAATGTTTCTTTATTAGCCCTATACAATTTCTTGCATTAGGAATTTGTCTTTTCGCATACCCCAGCTTTTCTCCATGGAGACACAGACACGGAGAGAGAAGCTTGGGGTCAGAGTGCAGGGTCTGCCATTGTATGGCACCCCTGGAGCAGTTGGGGTGAAGGGCCTTACTCAGGGGCCCAACGGAGTAGGATTCCTCTGCCAGCCACGGGATTTGAACCAGCAACCTTCCAGCCTCAGGCGCAGATCCTGAGCCACAGACCCACCGCTCCGCCCCACTAGGTTCTCCTCTTACGTGTTGGACACTATAGCTAATAAAAAAGGATTTATTAAGTATAGCCCAAGGGAGGCATGGAGGTGCAGATGTCAGAGTTACTGCCTCACAGCACTGGGGCCCTGTTCTCAATCCCAGACTGGGGCTGCTGTCCGTGTGGAGTTTGTATGTTCTCCCCGTGTTTCCTCCAGTTTCCTCCCAGAGTGTGAAGACATGCTGCTTGGCTAACTGGCTTCTGGGAAACCCTGGTGTGAGTGTGTGTGTGTGTGTGTGTGTGTGTGTGTGTGTGTGTGTGTGTCTGTGTGTGTCTGCCCTTAGCTGGGCTGGAGGCCCATCCCTGGCGCACCCTGGCCTGCGCCTGTGGCTTGCTGGGATAGGCTCCTGCTCCCCCGTGACCCTGAAATGGATAGAGGAGTTAGAAAATGGGAGGAAGGAAGTACAACCGAGGTCTTAATCCGAGACCTGTTGATCTGTGCCTTCTTACTCTGCCCAAGACTGGGTTCCCACAATCGGCACCAGAGCCTTCCTGTGAGCAGCATCGTGCCTGAGGAGCTCACCGCTCATATCCTTTAGAGACTCGGCGACTGCGCACATCTTCAGAACTGTCACTTTTAAAATATACTGTCATTTAGTTTAGCGACCTGGTTTTCCAGGGTCGATGTGTTTATGCTTCTATTTCTTTTTACTCATGTGCTATTGTAAAGCACCAGAACGTCTTGTGAAGTGCTCACATATAAAACTGTATTCATTGTATTACAATACAAACACCCTTGATTTTATATAACCCCTTTCATGGTACATAGTCTCAAGACACTATAAATAAATCGATATTGCAAAAAGGCCAGTGTCCGAAGAGCACGAACAAGACAGGAGTCAACAATTGACAATTGTGGTCATTAAGAGATTTATTAGTAGTAATGTGGATTTGTAGAAGGTCAAGTAGGTAGAGGTGTCAGCTTATGGTTATATGGATTTGTATCTCTGTCCATCTAATTCATACAATAGATTCTACAAACTAAAAAACATTTAGCATGTCCCCCCCAGTGAAAGACAACTTTACTCGATGGGGATTTTTTCCTGATTGAATGTAATTGCAAAAGGAAGACTGCCATGCCATGCATACAAAAATCACAAAATATTCAGAAATCCCCAGTCTGAGTCTTCTGATCTCATTTGTATGGGTTATACACTGCCTTCATGCGCACCCCAGGAGTCTTTATTTATTACAACCACTTGAAACTCATAACAAAAGACACAGACTTGTTTATCTATGACATGATGTTAATGTTAATTGTACTTGACTTGTTCATCTAGTGGTTACATTTTTGAAGATGATACTCATGATTGTATAATCAGATTTACTTAGTTTTGACATTTATATTTTATATGCCATAAATTACAATAATAAACCATCTGCCTTTTAATCTGAAGTGTTTTTCTAGTCTAAAATGTTGTAGCTGATTTGAGCATTTAACAATTAACTATTTGTACCATCTGCAAACATAATAGAAACGTTATATACTCAGAAAATTCATCTGATCCTAATGTAGCAGAGAAAATTGGAAACTCTCCATTGAACTTATGTGTAGCCATAGTGGTTGTTAGCAGTTTAAATATTTAAAAAAATGTTACCATGAAAAATAGATAATCAACTGCAAACACTGACATCAAATATAAACGCTCCCAACTCCTCAGGAAACCTGACAACATTGACCTAAGGTTTAATAAACAGACAACAGACGTTTTGGACGTCTCTAAAAGAGAAACGTCGGAAAGGAGCAAGACGAAATGAAAGCTCTCAGACAGTTCGTCTTCCATCAGTTTCTTTAATGGGTGTGGTCACATTCATTTTCAACAAGAGCCTCGTGTGAAAGTGTGGGGAGTCACAAGGGTTTTCACAGAAAACTGGAGACTGGAGATCCTGTCCTTTGCAACTTTCAGCAGCTGGAAGCATCAGACCTCTGATATCTGAGATGGTGATATCCAGGATGTCTTTGGAATTTGTGGTCAGCGTTCTGCTCACTTGGAGAATAGAGTCCCTACAGTTCATAATAGCCACCAGATACTGTATGTACACTAAAAGAATACCAATACCTTGGACTCGGGGATATACATGGTTATCTCGTATGTGATGCCCTGTAAGATGTTTTTCAAGCTAACCTGTGCAAGTACTGTACACACAGTCTCCTATTTGGCACAGTCAGGAGTCTGTCACATCCTTTGCAGAAGCAAAGCAGCCTGCAAAAAAGCTGGCCCAGAACACTTCTTCCACTTCAATCAACACGGTTACGCCCTACTGCGTAAAAAAAAAAGTTTCTTACTTCATTGTAGCTCTGTATAAAGAGTAATGTCAGACTCAGTTACAGAAGTGGGAAACCACAATTATAATGATATTTCCTTGCATTGATATATCTCATTTCACAGCAGAGATCTCAAAGGATCCTGAAGTGGCTCTCCTACACATAGGAGGAGATTCATTACAGCCACCACTGCCTCCAGCACAGTGCACCAGTACTGGTCTACCAGCACCACTTACTGCAGCAACCTGGATTTCCCTGGACATCTCCCACCCCAAACCAGGCCTGTTGATCACAGCATCAGGTTTGTCATGACTAGCCTTGCTTAGCCTGTGAGATCGGGTGACATCAGGCTACAGGGTGGTTGGGTTGATGCAATGTACAAACTAGAGAAGGATTTTATTAGTCTGAGATTTCTAAGTGTGAAATTTCTAGGATTTCTATGCTGAGACTGCAGTCTGAAACACTCAGGAAGAAAGCGTGCGAGCCTTGAGTCTCACAAGAGAGACATGTGGCAAGAGGAGAACTGACAGCAACTGCAGAGCGAAACGAGCCGATTAAACAGTGTCTCTGAGGACCAGATCAGTCTGACAGATAACGATGTGTGACCCTGAGACCAAGCACGTGAAAAACCACAGGGTACCTCTGCCCTCAGAATAGAATAACACTTTTAACATACGATTTTACCTCGACTATCTTCATTTCAAATCTCTGTCGGTCAGTCAGCGGAACTGTAATGTCCTGAAATGTTGAATGAGCTCCCTCTTGTGGACAGATGGTCGAATCATAAAAGTTTAGTTTTATTTAGCTCAGCAGGGTAAATGTTTAATACCTCCATCTAACTGTAACGTAATGATGATGATAAATCTGTTTTTTTTATTTACGTTATTAATATAATATATTATTATTATTATTATTATTATTATTATTATTAATTGTCAAGCGCCACTGAGCACCATAATAATAATAATAATAATAATAATAATAATAATAATAATAATAATAATAATAATATCACCCTGCAACTCACAACTGGCAACCCACTGAAGCTAAGCAGGGGTGAGCCTGGTCAGTACCCTGCTGGCCCCACTAACACCTCTTCCAGCAGCAACCTTAGTTTTTCTCAGGAGGTCTCCCATCCAGGTACTGGCCAGGCTCCCACCTGCTGACCTCCAGGGAGCTGCCAGTGGTGAGTGGCAGTAATATAATAATAATTATATTATTATTATATGACTTTACCTTTGCCCACTGCCCTGTCTCTCTCACACCTGAAGAAGGCTCCACGGCCGAAACGTTGTGTTCTCTTTCTTCTTTTTTTCAGCATGGAATAAACCTATTACTTGTTCCTTTGCAGCCTACGCATGCTGACGCAGCTACCCACCTAATAATAATAATAATAATAATAATAATAATAATAATAATAATAATAATAATAAACTTTATTTTATATAGCGCCTTTAAAGGTGGCTTCTCAAAGTTGATAATTAGAGGATGATAATTAGACTTTACTCAGTATTTGTTGCGGTGGCATATTTCAAATAGATTAAAATATAAAAATATCTTTTCACAGTTTTGATCATGGATAAATATGTATTTACAAACTGGTTCTCGGATATAGTTGCGCCCGGAACTGATTTTGCCTGTTTGTCCGGCTGTGGAGCTGTTGGGATGATAATCAAGGTAGGACCAGTGGCGCCTCAGTTTGAATTGTCCTCCTATGCAGTAATTTTGTGGGAAAGAGTAGATATACGCTTGTATATATGTCTTTTGTCTGCTAACATTCTGATAAATCAGCTCTCAAACATGAAATTTCGGTCAAAAATTGTTGATGTGGTCTGTCTCCAGCATTTTACACGTGAGTACGATTGTAAATGTTAGACAGCAGTCAGCTATGTAGTTCACAAAACTATTTCTTATATACTGTACATACAGTAGGTATCTTGGTGTATATCTCTTGGTGTATATGAGTCACCCGTAGATACCTAATATTTTAGCATGTAGATTGCCGTAGATGTATTATCAGTATACATGTTATTAGCAATGGATTGTTTATCATTATTATTTCTGTTATAGAAAAAACAGCTTTTAAAACTTGCATGGTTAAATGTCCTTTGGTTGACTTATTATTGGTAGATACTAATCTACGTTATGGTTCATCTGAAATACTGCAGTTTCTTAGTAATAACCCCTTGAATAATTACCAGGGGATCGTAATTCTGAAACATTACTTTTTTATTTTTCCCCTGGACAGCAAGTACAGCTTTTACTGTGAACAATTTAATTAAACATTTTTAACAACATTCTAATGTGATGCAATATTCTAGGACAATATGTAGTAAAGAGAAACATAACTGCTCAGCTAAGTAAATATTAGTCTATTGCTGTTTGTTCAGCTTTTTTTCTCCACCGGGGTAGGTGTGGTGAGTACCATCTCGAAATTGACAAAGACCTGCACACTGCGGCTCACTACCAGCAACCTGTATTTCATACTGTGTGATAAAGTTGCCAATGGGGGAGTCAGCATGTGGTGTGAGCTGTCTCAGGTAAGCTGTCCTATGTCATCAGTTTTGTCCTCTGGGTTTTGTTTCACTGTTCCTTCTGAAGATCTTCACTGAGTTGACTTTGTCCGTGGCCTTGAGGATGTTTGAAAAATTGAACTGGGTCTTCTTTCAGGATTGTCTGTTCGAGACAAGATTCTGTTCTTTATGTCTGTCAACGAAGAACTTTCCTTTAAGTCCAGGAATGTGTCTGGGTGCTCTTTTCTGGACTGATTCATGCACAGCAACATCTTATTTTGTAATGTGTTAACCAAAACAGTAACAGTGTAAACAGTATTTCATATGAGATCTTTGTACGGCATTGTACAATTTTAACAGGTTTAATTTCTACACTTATAACTATCTATTTTACTATTCGTAATGCCTTTTTATTTCTTCCTACTATAATCTAGACACTAGAGTATGTTAACTAATATCACGGTAAAGAAAAAACGAAGTCATTTCATACACAAGTTTTTCAAGCAATGTGCTCTAGTTGATGTAGTTCTTCATTACTGAAAAATACTGATACGTTTCAATGTGTCACCAGGGCAACTTTTTCGATGAGTTTCAGCTGGAGGGTGTGTCGCCAGATGCCAACGAGATTTATCTAAAGCTTGCTCCCGAGAATCTCTCGAGGGCTCTGAAAACAGCTAATAATGCCAAATCCCTCAAGATCAAACTGACAAAAAAGCACTGTCCTTGCATCACTTTGGCAGTGGAACTGGTAAGATCCGCACATCCTCTAAATAGCCAATGGTGTTTCTTTAATTTCTCTGTTTGCAATTGATATATGTAAACGGTCATTTTTTTAAAATCCCAGATACATAGCAGCTTTGAATTGGATCTTAGGGTATCTTGTCATTGAGTGCTGATCATTAGGCCCTCTTGATGGATCAAAAGTTCTTGTCCGGCTGTTTTCTCGAAGAAGCTGGGGTATCGGCTTCAACAACATAGCTGGGCAGCTTGTTCCACAGAAGTGCCTCGGTTTTAAATGCGCTTCAATCTACTTTTTAATAGGCTCACATTTCACAGCTCTTTCCTATGATGTTTGCTGGACCGACCTTTTGTACTTTTTCTAGGATTTAGAATAATTGTATCAATACCCCTTGTAATCTTCTGTGTTCAGGATGAAAAGAGGTCTTCAAAGTAAATCGCTTCTGCGTTCCCTTACCGCACAGTCAGATGTACTTTCAGTACTTTCTGGTTTGAAGCAGAAGCACACTGTTTTTACTCCCGCACTATCAAACTGTTAAACTCCCAGCCTCTCTCACTCTCACTCTCACCTATGATCTGAACCTCACAGTGCCTTCTTCCTTTCTTTCTTTCTCACCAAAAACCCAAACACACATCGAAAATCTACCTCTACTTACATGTCAAAAGCTCACTCCCCATAATTTCTATCCCTTTATTTTATTCTGTTGATGCATATTTTTGCACATAACCTGTTACCTTTTTGTTGTTTTGCACATTGCCTGTGTTTGTTTTTTTGCACATTGCCTGTTGTTGTTTTTTTGCACATCGTCTGTTGTTGTTTTTTGCACACTGCCTGTTGTCTCTGTCTTTCTTTTGCTACACAATTGTATTGTTGTTGTTGTTGTTATTTTTCTCTTTGTACTACTTATGTCCGAGAGCTAGCTAAATAGCATTTCGTTATACCATATACCATGTATATGAGTGTAATGACAATAAACTTGAACTTGAACCGTGTTATTGAGACTTGTGATGAGATTGAAGCTAAAGACACCCGTCAGTAACCCAAAGCCTTCTTGTCCTCCAAAAGCCATCCTTAACCACCTCCAGCCGCGTCGTCACGCACGATATCCCTGTCGACGTCATCCCCAGGAAATTCTGGAACGACTTCCAGGAGCCGGCAGTGCCAGATTTTGATGTGAGTGATAAGCCTTCACTTCCTTCCAAATGCCATATTTTAATATTGAAAAATAGTTTAGGCGGTAGAAGTATATATTTTCAACAGTGGTAGATATTCCAAGGATATTGTATTTTATGTGTATGTTTTGAGAATATAGTTTATACATTCACAGACCTTATGTTGTGCATATTTTGTCTTTTTGTTTTCAATTTGTTTTCAAAATTGCTGGGATTTTGTCTCTGTCACATGGAAAGTTGTACCTGTGTGTTCTGAATTCGACAGGTTAGTATCAACCTGCCTTCACTGAAGATAATGAAGAATCTTGTAGACAGAATGAAGAATATTTCCAATTTTATTGTAAGTGACATTGGGGATCATTTCCAAAATGCTTTTTCATTGTAACATTATTCAAGGTCAAGAACATTTTTCTTGTCTAAATTAGCATTTTAATGTTAACTCATGTGAAAAGGTTTATATATATCAAATATAAAAAACATCATCATCTTCCTCATTAAAAATAGTGTTAAAAGTGTAGCTGAGATATCCTAGAGAAATATGCTAAAGGTACAGTTTGCCATTTCAGCAAACAAACTGAAATCATGTTTGTTCACTGAAATGGAAATTTAATCATGTCAGTCATCACAGAGTTTGCAATTTAAGAACGGCATACGTAAAATTAAATTCAAAGGCAAGTTCCTGAACACAGCATTCATACCAAAGTGCCCTTGTCTTCTTTATTGTAGCATCTCATTACGTTTGTATTGTTACTAAGTCGTACGGAACACTTAAATGTTAAACTTAAAATGCTGGGAAATTGTCAAAAAAGATGATTTCTTGTTATTTGATTTTATCGAGGAATTAAAAGTTCCACATCTCTAGGTCAAGTGGTGTAGAGAGAGGTAAGGAGCCGAGGCACTCAACACTGTGATTGTCAGTGGAATCGTTCCTGAGAGTGTATTCAAGGGTCACCCCACTCCCCTCATAAAGCCATGGACCCGCCTTGCGTCTAAACAAAACATCAGACAAAGTTCCTCGTTTTAAAATAGTCCCGCTTTGCTTCTGCTTGTTCTTCCAGAATGTGGATTAATGCATATTCATGCTGTAATTTAACGAGGCAAAAGCAACCTACACCACTTTTAATGGTGCCATTACTAAAACAGGAATATCAATATCGACACCATGGCGTTTTCAACACTGGGTTGGGTTCTGCCCGTGTGCGCTCTGTACCCGCTGCTGAAGCGCACAAACTGCTCCTCTCTTTCACAGGTGCTGGAAGCAAACCGGAACGGCGAGATGAATCTGAAGATCGAAACCGATCTCGTGTCCGTGGCCACACACTTCAAAAACCTTGAAAATCCTCCCTGGGGTAAAGACTTTAGTGGTGGAAATCATGAATACGGGGGGGGGGGGATTGTGTTCATATATGTTGCTGAGCAAAAAACCTGAATCAAAGGCGCTTGTTAATGTTGGATTGTATGAAGCGAACTAGTGATTTCCCACCATTCTGCCCAATGCAGTTCATTGCCATGGCAGCACTCTCGCGTCACAGCTCCGCCGGTGTTTTAATCAGCAACTGGAGCTAGCTGCTAGAAGGCAGCTTTTATTTTAGTATTCATTTTGCAATGCAACCTTGCTGGCTGAGGGTAGAGCCTTTCTGTTCTTACTCTGGCTTGTCTCTGCCTGCCTGAGCCAGACGGCGACGAATCCCAGGGCCCCAGTCAGGACCGACACCCCGAGACCATGGCAGAGGCCCGGATCGACATTAGGAAGCTTCAGCAGCTCCTCGCCGGGCAGCAGGTCAATCCTTGCAAAGCGGTGTGCAGTAAGTGTGTTTCGGCTGGCTACATGTCTGGAGTGGTATGAAAACACTCCTGGCAAGTCCAGAGTTATTTGGCTACAGGCTTGGCTCTAAACTATTTGGAAGGGAAGACAATCACCTGCACTTTCACATGTAGATAATACAACTCTTACTAAAAGGCTGGGACACAGTACGGCAGATAGCACCTATTGGGAAGGCCTGGCACTGCGTGTCATGTACTCTGCAGAGTGTGCCATCGTTGACCATGCCTAATGGTAACATTTGTGACACTGGTATGAATATACAGTGGTAAAATAAATCTAAAGTGTGCTGGGGAGTGCTAATGTTACTACATCAGCATTCTGTATCTTTCCCAGAGAACAAAGGGAAGCATGGTTTTTATGTCCTATATACTGTATATAGAAAAATACCACAGGGTTCATGATCAGCAGTTCAGTTCTCTTTCTCCAGTGTACCGTCTGGTCATTTGTATGTGAGAGAAAGTTATTGTGAAAAATAGTTTTGCACAAGCCTGCATGCCCAATGAACTGTAAATAAAGCAGTAGAGTGCCGCTGTCTTTTTCAGCCAGTAAAACTATTTGCTCACAGGTGCAAAGACAAAACTGAAGAAAACCGTTTTCCTCCAAACAATAGTGTAGTGTGTAGGTATCAAAAGCAAGATAACAGTATTTTTTTACACGGTTAGGCATTTAGATTGTTTCCTTGGCCTAAGGAGACTTGCATTGTCTTTCCGCTGGTTGCCCATGACTGCGAGTCTGTAAGTGTGTGCAGACAGGTGTTCCTTCCTGCAAAGATCAGAGCTGCCCCAGCCCTTCACACTGGAAACAAGGGCTGGTTCTCACGTCCAGCGTCGTTACCCGGAAGTGCGAAGGAGGATCAGTGGTGTGGCTGCTATCTGCATTTCACTTCCTTTCACATGGTAACCTGCTGCAGAGGCAGGTGTTAATGGTTACACTTGCATGCTATACAGTTGAGGTGAAGGCTGCATTTCTTCTTTGCCTCGGGAAAAGTAGCTGCGTTCTCAGAAATCACACATAAATAACAATTGAACTTTTAACTCCTGAAGTCGGGCAGCAAGAATGTTTGTGGAGGATGCAAGCAAAACCCTTTAAACAAATGTGTAACTGTGTAACTTGACAGGAAAGACAGTTCAGTTCAGTTTACTGTCATATGCACAAGTGCGATGAAATGCTTATTTGCATGTACTGTATGCTCCAGTACAAAGACATTAAAGGAATCGCCAAAAACATAAACGCAGATCAGCAGCAGCCACATGTTAAATAACACACAGCTTAATAAGATGTCAGACAAGCAGTGTGAGAGAAAAGGGCGAAACCAGGACGACTCGTGTCCTCAGCGATACTCCCAGCCTTCCTGAGACAGTGAGTTGTAGAAATGAAGTAAAGGTTTGAGGGCTCACACCCAGAGAAGGCTCCACAGCGGAAACTTTGCTTTTCTTTTCTTCTCTTTTCAGCATATAGTTTATTAGCAGAATAAACCTGTTGTTCCATTGCAGCCTACGCAAGCTGGCAAAGCTACCTGCTTGAGTTGCAAAAATGTCCACAGTAGAGGGGAGCTGTACTCCAATGACAGACTGGGTCGAGATGATTACCCCTGTAATGCCTTCTAGTCAGACAACGAGCTGCAGCCAAACCATTTCTACGAATAACTCACTCTGTTTTTCCCCTCCTTCTCGCTCAGATATTGTCAGCGGAAGGATTGTGCACTTCATTTTGCTTCACGAGGACGTGTCCCTGCAGTACTTTATACCAGCTGTGGCCTGAGAGGAGGCTTTCTGAGCTGGCGTGGCTCTAAGGGAGGTTTTTCTCCTCAGAACCATCTGGGTAGGTTTCAGAAGGAATAAGGGGTTTGTTTCTAAAAGACAGAGTGGAGAATCCAGCAGGCATCTCTTTCAGCATTTCACACATTGTCTGGAAACCTGGACTGTAGACTGCAATGCTTGGAAAAGTTATTAATAACATCATCAGAACAAAAAGGAAGAAGGCTTTTATTCATTATTACCTACTCCTCCAATAGCAAAATCTAGGCGCTGTATCCCTGATTTAATTCATGATCACATTCAGTTTTAATTTATCCGTCAGTCTTTAGAAATCATTGACTACGACTTGGAACAGTCAAACATATTTTGATTCTTTTTTATAATTAATACTCCTTTCACGGATAAATGCATTTGATTGCATAAACCCAATATTTATTTAAGTAACTGCAGTTAACTAAATCCACTAGATTTCTTGTGAATTATATATATCAAGGAGTGAGCAGGTTGGAACTGACTTGTTTTCTTTTTATTTCACAGTTCTCTGTACAATATTTATCTTTTGTAAATAAAAAAGATTTTACTTCAGCGTGTCTGTTTCGTTATTTTGATATGGAAATGATCTGTATGATTCAAGTGCTTTTTTGAAGTTTTTAAAACCTACACCTGTGATAACGTTAATAACGTGCAAGGTGGTTGTATGACGTTTTTGTTTCTGACCGCACTTTTATTTTTTATTAGTTACTACGTAGTATTTCTTTGCGGGGGGAAAAACCCCAGCACAACTACATTGTGTATAGTTTACCTTTTTAATTCCATCCTCAACTCGATCCCTGTGTAATGCCACATAGCGTTTCACATTTATTATCCGTGATTACAATTTGTTTCCCAAGAGAAGCCGCCCTTGTAATGTGCCAAGTACAATAAGCAAGGAAGTCACGGCACGGGGTCGTGGCGATTACGGTGCAATCATTCTTCAAGCCCTTCTCGCATAGTCCAAGACGAACACGCCTCCTCCTCCTCTCCGTGAGTCTGTCCGGCAGGTGTAGAGATATGCTCAGGTATTACAGAGCGCGACGCGCCCTCTACAAGCAGATGCGAAGTCTCGACTGAAGATTCGTGTTTGAAAAAGAATGAGGTTTGTTTTCCTGGACACAGCTCGCGTCTCTGTTTTAATTCTTCTGATACTGCAAGCTTCGCTTAACAGTGAGAGTAAAGGTGAGTACTGTACAAGTGTTTTAGCATTATGCCCATGTAATGCAACCTTGCTTTCCGGTATTTACCGTTTTAGCCAAAAGTTAGCTGTTTAATTCAACGGGAATTTAAGAATTAAAATATGGAAACCCATAATAAATTGGAGAACGTTCAAATTCTGTCTGTTTCATTTTGTGTCTTTCCAAACGCTTTTCAGGAATGTCTTCTTCCATCCTGGTGATGAAATTTAAAGGTCAGCAATGAAATTGTAATGACAGTCGTAGCGTGTGGCGAGTTATTGGTTAATTAAATGTTATGTTTTCCATTTTCTAGCGCTCATGAGTCAACTCATTCGTTTAACCGTCTAAAAAAACGACCGCATTGTGTGTATTTCATCATGAAAAACTTCTTACATCAAAATTACATTTAAATTGCAAGAAGTTTGGGATTAACTTTCTCTAGCGGTTTAGCAATCGCTAAGCAATTACATCAGCCTCAGGTTGCACATTATCAAAGCGTAGTTTTTATGACACGACGCTTAAATATTGAGATACGTGGTCATGTACGTTAATGCAGCGCAATTAAACATTTTGTTTAATTCCGAGAGCGGAAATGTAGAAAAGAATTGGTGCGCCTCTCTACAGAGACTTTACTGTTCATTCAGGAAGTAGAAATTTGTCCATTTCTGACACTAGTTCTTTTGAGTAAAGAGGTCTTCGTATCCAGTCTAACACCATTATTAACTGAGCATATGACCTCATGAAGTTTCTACTGGCCTTTGAGTGTTGTCTCAAAAGAAAACAGTTGTAAAAGGTACTTAACATTTATCAGCAAGGAGATCATGGGTTTACTGTAGCTTAGGGTCGTCTGGGAGAAAATGCCAAAGAAGAATTGTAAATCTTATCACAGTATTATGTACATTAGTCTCTATACAAGTGCTGTGCTGGCTGAGAAAGACTACCTTCAGACCAAGTACAGTATGACTGTGCTTCTGTTTGTTTTCTCAAACATTTTAACACAGGAGGCTGTCTTTCACCTGTTCTTCTCATCGGAACTTTGTACAATAAATACGAATTTCCCTTTGGCTGCCGTCTTGTAATCAATAGGCCCACATAACCATACGGCCTAAAGAGTTCTCAACAGAAAACACAGAAATAAAAATATCTATTTTCATTTCCATTACGTCATTTCAACAGAAAAGCAGCACTGAAAGCAAATAGTCTATTAGAGTGGAGGTGTAACGTTACATGATGGTCACGACAGTAAGGGGAGAGTGAATGACAGGACAAAGCTTATTATTCTGCAGACTGAGGGTATACTTCAGCAGGCAGGGCTGCCAATTAATTTCTACAGGGCTCTCAGTCATCTCCAAGAATTAGTTTTCTGCTTGGCTGACACAGATATGTTGGACTGGAGGCCTGTGTGCTGAGGGGACGGTCCAGCGAGCTGTGAGACGGCTATGTGAGCTGTGAAGTGAGGGTCTGCTTCAACTCCTCAATAAATAGAGAGACAGCGTAGGACGTCGTGCTGACTTTTCAGCGCTGGGCGAGCTGAAAACCAGATTCCCAACCTTTTTACATGCAACTGATTCTTTTTATGAGCTGATGTTAAGAGGTTAAAAGCAATTCTACATTGAAAAATGCAAAAAGGAACAATTAACCCTTAAGTATAAGAAACGTTTGGATTATTCAAGTTTAGGTTTGGTCTGTAGCCTTTAAAAGAATGCAGTTCTCACAAGCCTTTTATATTTCTGATATCCTCAGTAACCTCTCAACTTGAGGGATATACTGTTTATTCCTTAGAAAGGTTTAGCTCCATCTCACAACTGATACTGTATATCACAATCAAGCTCGCTATGACAAGGCGAAATGGAAAAGTTACATTTGGCAATTCCCTTAAAGTTTCCAGGTGCCATCTTATTAGACCAGCAGATTGGGACCAAACAACATGGCCTCCCTGAAGTCTCGCCTCAATGTAATTGGAGAAACAATATCTCACTTCTGCACCTCATCTGTGGGGCTGGACTTCACGATAAGAGAGATATCACTTTATGGGCCATATCCAATTTCTTGCATTAGGAATTTGTCATTTCGCATACCCCAACTCGCTCTCCATGAGACACACAGACAGGGAGAGAAGCTGGGGGTCAGAGCGCAGGGTCAGCAATTCATACGGCGCCCCTGGAGCAGTTGGGGTTAAGGGCCTTGCTCAGGGGCCCATCGGAGTAGGATTCCTCTGCCGGCTGCGGGACTTGAACCGGTAACCTTCCAGCCACAGGCGCATGATGAAATGGGTCTCCTCTTACATGCGATGCCCCTAATGTCGTTTGGGATATAAAGTGCTAAAAACTGTAAACCCGACAAGTTCTTTATGGGGAGAATAAGTCTAAGGCTTCAGTGCGTAGTGTTCATTAATCCTGCTTAACATTGTAAAGGGAGAGTGCCTGAGTGAAGAGAGAGTTTTGTTCTGACAGCTCTTTTTCAGGAAACTATCCTCAGTTACCATTGATTTTTGGTGACATATCAGTGATGTGCCGTGAACTTGTCAAAATGAGCTGACATACAAATAACAGCCTAAAGCGAGCAGATAAGTGGATGTGACTGTCTTTAATAATCTCGTTTCACATTGCTGAACAGAGTTCAAACCTGAGTGGAATCTGTCCTCTCTGTTCCTAAGCACAGCTGAGTCTAAACCTTCCTAAAATGGCCTAAAATGAGAAGTGGTGTTTATTTCTTTTTTCTTCCCACTCCATGAAGTTATTTGTCTTTGTATAATTCTTTGAAAATCCGTTATGGTAAGACAGTCATATCTGGATGTTGATGTCATCACTCAGGTTTAAAGGAGTGAAGGAGCTGTGAATTAAGTCATACCTCGGCAACAAAGCTGCAACTCTTGTGTGCAAAGGCCCATGAGCTATAGGATGGCAGAGGTCTGTTGGAGGCCAGGGTACTGGCTTCAACAACATGGCTGTTGCAGCTGTGTCGCTCGTTTCACACCCTGACAACGCTACAGTTTTAAAGCCCCATTTCAGATGTTCAATTCATCGGTGAAATGCAAACCAGAGCATACAAGTTGAAACTGTGTGGAAGCGTTTTTTAAAACGGAGAACAGGAGGCACTTTTTGACCCATGGGTTGTGGGTCGCTACTCAGCTGTGAGCACCCTGGGGAACTAGATGGGCCCAAGGCGCTCCTCTCCTTTGTAACTTCTCACATGTTCTCATGTTCCAAGAGCAGGTACAATCAATCAATCGATCAATCAATCAAAGTTTGTTGATCAAATCCACAGCAATACAGCATGTAGCAGTGGTTCCTGGCAATGAAATGTCTTTTCTACGCGCTCACCAAATTAGGGTTACAAAATAAGATGACATAATAATCGATAATAATGCAATAGAAATGGAATAAAATAAACTCGGACAAAACTCAATATAAATAGAGCAGCTCTGTGTCCAGGGTGTATGCGATACATTATGTCCAAGTAGTGCAGTGTGCAGAATACAATGAAAACAGTGTGTCCAGCTGAAGGAGCTGCAGGTTGGCTATTTAGCAGTCTTATTGCCTGGAGGTGGAAGCTGTTCCATAATAACAATACAATAAGCTGAGCAGCAAACAGCGTCCGCTGGAAACTGAAGTGAACTAGCAGAACCAGGTCGCAGATAGATGAAGACTGAACTTAACAAAGTAAACAAACTGGCACAAGCAAGAGTACATGCTTGGGGAGAATAACAATGAATCACTTAGCTGTGACACTGTGAAAGGGGCGCCAGTATTTTAATGAAGGACGCTCATCCCTTGCTACATGAGCACAAATTTTCTGCTCGTAGGTTAAAGCTCGTAATATCAACGTTACATTCAGTCAAAGAGAATAAAAACCCCATAACTGTAAGTGAAGATAGAGCATCAAGCTCTCAGGTGATATTGATACTGTGCATTCATGTGGTGCATAATCAAAATAAAACATTTCATAGTAGAAAACGATAACATTCGTGGATGAATAGTACTTTTTTCAAATTATGCATTCAATATCTTATTCCACACCTTAACTCATATAAGACCCTTATAACGTCTCTTAGGAAAGATCAGAGGACAACAGCCGAGAGCAGCGAAAAATAAAAATGGAAGAACAAGCTGCGTGCTTGGAAATGAACTCTTATAACAAAATTATTATATATTGTTGTCAAAACTTTGACCGAGTACTTGGAGGTAAAGTGCTAATTGTATCGGGGGATGAGTGTCTGTGTTTAGTGAGCAAACGGGGTTAGTTTTTTCCGGCTGGCAGTCTGACAAGCGGATTTCTGAACTGATCTAAGTGTCCCTGGAAGCCTCCGTCTCCTGAGGAACGACTTGGCATCGTTGTGCTCTGTGTTTTTATCCACGCAGGCCTGAGGTGGTATCTGGGCTGCTACGAAGGCAGTTCTCTTGGATTCCCTGATGGATGGCATCAGACGCTCACTGACAGAGAGCCAGACCCTGCCTTTTGCTCAAAGCTATGTTTTGACAGGGGGTAAGCGAAATCTATTGAAATGTTTCTTCTTTTGACTTAAGCAAAGACACTGATTCAGTTTTCTCCTTCTGCCTTTTTTTTTCCTTAAGACTTTTCTGTCTCTCATTTAGTAGCAGTAGTAGTAGTCATAGTAGTAGCAGCAGTGTTGTTATTTTCTTGCTGCTTCTAAGCATGGAAGGTATTCAGGAGATACAGACATCTCCCCAGTCAGCAGTGGGTCTCAGACCTTATTACAAGGCCAAGGGACTCTAGAGTCCCTTGTTCATACCTGCTGGTGGGAGCTTCTCCAGAAAACAAATAGATGATGAATACTAAAGCATGTGGAATGACTTTATAGTAGGACTTACAATGTAAAATTGCCTCTCATTGTTTCTCAATCAGAATCACTTTATTTGCGAATTAAGTTGCATGTTAAAGGAGCTTGATCTCGCATTTCGGTGCAAAAACATAGAAACAATCAATAATATGAGATTATTTTTCAGCCCTGTCATGTCAGCTACAATTCTTCAATTTTGAATACCGTCTAGATATTTAGCAAATTTAAAGATGAGTAGTTAGATATGTATTTTAGATGTCAAGGTGAAGAGACACAATTTTTAAAAGGCTATCTGAACTGGGATATTTATTTCTTGGAAGTGGCACAAACATGTAAGGAGGGACCAACAAAGAGGGTTTATAGCAAATTCAAATTCTGTAATCTAATCCCAGCTGCACATTCCAAAACAACAAAGTGCCTTTCAAGAAAAGAGCACAGCGAACTGCTCAACTCTCACCGATAGCTTGGAAAAGCTCAAGTTAGACTCAAAAACACTTTTTAATTCTGGATGTTTACAGCAAATCATTTAGTTAATCATTAGGACCAATCACAAAAACCAGAGCTGTATGAGGAAAATTGTGAAGTAATATTAAAACATCCTTACTAATGCAAATTAATATTGTTTTTTTTTGTCTGATTTTAAAGCACTTGCTGTTACTTATATCTCTTCCTTCTGGTACATGATCTCCAGTCTCCCACAGTTATAGCTCCTCCTTCTGGTACATGGTCTCCAGTCTCCACAGCCCTATGTCAGTTGCCTATATGCTGAATTTGTCCCAGGCCGCGAATACCCCTAAAGGTCAAACAGAGTCACATCATCAGAGCACAAGATCTGACTTCAGTGTGTTCTTATGACAGACTTGTAGAGACACTGCGGGCTTGTCTAGGCCACAGAGAAGGACACAGAAGGAAAAGCAGTCAGCTCCAGAAGCCAGGGCCTGAACGTGTTGAGATTCTCCTAATGAACACAGAGACGCACTGGAGGCATGGCTCTGACTGCACAAAACATTTTTACTCTCCCGGAATTGTGTCCTTAGGTCACTGGGCATTCCAAACCCTCCAGGGGCTGTTTTACACATAACACATGATCCCTTAGATATGTTTTAACTGAAAGTTTTACCCTAGTTTTACAAGATAATGACCCACCTGTTCAAGATACTCCCCAGAAGGCCAGGGGGTGACATTCTGAGACGCGGCATTTGTCCAACGTGGAGCAAACTGTTCAAAGAGGGGAGGAGTGAATCACCAGAAGCATCTGTACAGGGGTAGCAGAGAGGAAAAAAACCCCATTGATCGACAGACTGATCTTCCTCTAGCATCACACCACTGACCAAAACAAAACCTAATCACCCATTAGTTATAATCAATCAAACATGTACTATAGACGTTGTTCTAAGAAGTGCTACAAAGTCAACAATGTAAACTTTAAAGAAAGATAATAACGGGCTAATATAAGACTGTTCTCATTGTGTGATTGTCGATCTTTTACTAAGATATACTATGCTGATACATTATTTACAATATTGTATCCGATTGTATGGTGTTTTATTCACTTGGAACTCGTGTGCCCCATCTTACATTGTCTAATGCTTCTTAAAACAGACAATATCAAAATCTATTACAATAACATCAGGCGGTAGGCTAATATCAGCCCATTGTACTGTAAGTGCAGAAATGTGGTGTGATTTAAAAATTACTCAACAGAAACTTTAGAAAACAGATTCACTATAACACACCAATGTGCACCCAGCCTTATTATCTAAAACATGTTCCCATTAATTAATTTTTCATTTATTGCACTTTCATTATGGTAAGTGTGTATATTGTAATACTGTCAAGATAAAAGTAAGCACATCCCCTTGAACTAATGATGTGTTGCTTTTTATTTATTGACAATTTAATACAAATACCATAGAAACATAAATTATTAACACAGAAAACATCTCCTTCTCTGCTGTGAATGTTCAAGACATGACCCATCGCAGACAGCCTGAGCCATCTATAAGCATGGCTGATTCACTCCAATGAGCACAGGCAGGTTTCAGCAAGTCTGTGGGATGGATATTATAAACCTACCCTTTAATGTTCTGCATTACTCAAAACCATGACAAGGGAAGTCACTACATTAGTTTTCTGATGGATCTTCTTCAGATAAAGCATTTGATAACACTTTATTTTTAGGTATTTTAATTAAAACCTCCTTCACATTCTTTATGATGCCCCCAAAATGAACACGGTCATGGCTCAAATGATGTAATATTAGGTGAGACCTGATAGAAGATGCTATTAGTACTGAAACATTTTAAAGGCTATTTTATAACAGTAAAGGCCAATATGTTGTTTCCGCATTTTCTGTACAAAACATTATATGGGAAAACAACAAATTTCTATTTTAAATTATTATAAACGCACTTGAAGCAAAAATAAAAAAAATACTCACAATCAAAAACTAGCCTTATACAAACAAAAACTGAAAGTAGATTGAAAACAAATGATATACAGTACAATATGGGGCAAAGCAACAAATAAAGGCATCAGTGAAACTTGCATAATCCAATGGCTCAGGTGTGTCTCCTCGTACAATTGATCCTGAGCTCAGCTAGACACAGGTCTCATGCATTAAGGCTGTGTTCAAGAAGAGCAGCTTGGCTAGTCGGAGTCACTGCACACATCACAGAGGGGTCTGTCAGTGGACCCTGCAGAGAGCTGGTTAAGACAAGTGATGTGAGGCAGGTATATTCCTTAATCCTATGGTGGCACATAAGATAGAACTGCCCTGACATGATCATGTTGTATAAACAACAAATATATATATATAGACATATGTTATGTTATGTAAAACGTGTCTATTGTGTTGTTTTGCTCTGTGCTGCAGTTCCACATGCTTTCAGCTTCACTTCATAAACCCATTGTGATTCCCAATTTCTGTTTGCTAAAATGAGCAGTCCAATTAAAATGATACACAGCTCACGTTTTCTAGGATTTGACTGTGTGGTAAATGCAGAGAAAATAACATGGAAATATCAAGAAAAATGTGCTGAAGGCTGAGCCTTGTAGTCCTGTTTCCAATAAAATACTTTTTTTTCCGCTTGACCTTTCCAGTCTATAAAGCTTGGTCCAAACAACTGTAAACCTCCTTGTTTCTGAAAATGTCACTGTTTTGTCTTTTTTTATAGATGCCTGAGATTGGGGAATTTTTAATTAAATATTGGCTAGTACTCTGGAGTGCTCGGTGTTAAAAGTCAGTGAATAGTCACAAGCTGTGTGCGCTTTTTCAGATATCAGATGGCTGCCTTATCTGGGCAGATGTGCTCCTGCCCCCGGACTGGTGCTGCCTCTCTCGATCAGCCACTCAACAGCACAGTTCGTCTCAGTGACACCCCTGGAAATAGCACCAGGGGCTGGTGAGTGCTCTGACTTTGTGTATCTGACCAGATGCACCTGTCATAGTGATATACTGTATACCCTGTGAGTCTGCTTAGTCATTTGCTGATATCTACTTTCTGCATCTTACCACTATAGACTCGTTACAACTTGTGCTGTTCTCCAGCAGACAATGGTTAATTTAATTTAACATAGTAAATTCTTGTAAGGGGCTTTTGTGGGAGCGTTCTGTAAATTTCCGTATTATTCCTGGACGTATTTTACTGAAGCGGTGGTGTTGAAGTGATGAATTTCTCCTCTTTCCGCGCAGCTCGGCTCACTCCAGCGAATCCTGCATGAATGCCAGCCTGCCTGAGCAGGAAAACGCCCCAGCGTCTGAAACCTGTCTTGACAGGTAGTCCCTCTGTTTCTTATAAGGCTAATCAATGACTTTGTAAGAAACTCAGATTCATTCATGTGCACCCTGTTGTTTTATCGTCCCTGCCGTTTTCTACATAACAAGCGCTTTTCAGGTCTTTCGGACAAAAGTAGACGCGATTCACACCAGCACCCTGCTCGAGTCAAAGATCCCGGGTTCCTAATTCAGGATCTTTCTGAGGTCGAGCTCGCAACAGGAGCGGCTCTTCCGCATGATAAGACGCCATTGAAGATTCTGCTGCTGCTTTCTCGAACACTGAAAGCAGGCATCGCTCTGACGTTCCACAATGACCTTCACATGCAGGTGTGATGGCCGGCTGTGTCTGTCCTTTGGGACCCAGGGGAAGAGCTATGCTGTCTACAGCACCCTGGGACCGTACATCCGGAACGTCAGCCTGACGCTGGGAGGAGAGAGTGTGTGGGCAGGAAGGCCTTTCACGCTCGAGGTGTCTGGGTATCTGGCTCATTCTTGGCGACAGCCTCTAGGTGAGATCACATTTACTGCCTCTCACTCCCCTGCAGTTGTATTTCCCAGATGCCGCACATTCTTCATTAACCTTTCGCAAAGCAGTCCTGAAACTCTAAACACAAGGGGAAAGCCAAGAGGTTTTCTGTCCGTAACTGATTGCAGGGGGTTGCAGTGCATTACTGAACTATGGAGTGTTCCTCCTGTCGGATGAGGTGTGTGTAGCATACCTGACATGCTGTGACGCTCTGTAGGTGCAATTGACAGCTTCCATTAAATTCTGGAGCCACACAGGAGTACTCTAATTTTTACGTTGGTAACCCCAGCTATTGCTGTGGGAAGCAGTAATAAGATATTGAGAAGGTTTTCAAAGTAGCTGGAGCTGAGAGGAAAAAATATGAAAGCACAGCTTCTATAAAGGGCACGACCATATCTCAGATCATTTGAAAAAAGCATGGAATCAATTTCAGGTTCAATTTTGTGCAAATGCCGTCTCCCTGTTTGGTTAAACATCACAGAATAATATAATTGTTGATATCATTTGTGTTGGGTATGACGTTGGGATAGATTCGATTTAATCCTGTTCCTTTCCATGTTTTTAAGGTATCCCAGATCTGAGGCCTGACAACCTCTCTTCGGTTCAGCTTGTGATCAGATGGACTCCTTACTTTCAGAGCTCTCGGAGCGTCGCTGTGCTGGAAAATGGTTTTTTCTCCTGCTCCTCTGTCTGGACATTTCAAGAGCCTGGAATCTATAACATAAGTATGTCAATTATAAGATTCCATACTTATTATAAGACATACAGAGAGAACAACAGGCACATTTTAATTTTACAAGTTGTTTAAATTGCACATTCCAACACTGTATATAAACCAGATGAGAATCATGGTCTCTATTAATTGTCATGCTCTCAAACTCCCAAAGATAAAGGCTCATGCTCTCTCCCGTCGCTGTGTCTGTTCCACGCCCAGGTGTGACTGTCAGCAACGCAGTTTCGCAGGAGTCTGGGAATGTCTCCGTCCTCACCCTGGTCCCTGAGCCTTCTGCTCTGGAAGTGACAGTGGTGCAGAGACCTCAAGACGTCCCGTCCTGTGTCCCGTTCCCAGTGAGAGGCACCGAATTCCTGGAGAAGGTCTTCCTGGGACGCACTTCTACTTTTAAAGCCTTTGTAGCAATGGGAGAGGATTTGGAATTTTCCTGGCAGTTCAGTGATGACGACTCCACGCACCATTCAGGCAGTGATTGTGACACTCCGTCAGACTGCTTAACTAGCACTGTGGTACGTTCTCTGCGTCATGTGCAGTTTATAGTGGAAGCATCTCTGACCCGAGTTTGTTGATTTTTTTATCTCCGCATTTCACAACCTCCATATTGGACCTCCATATTACCCAGTTCGGAGGTTTAAAATCATGCGGGGCATTAAACATTCTGCGACTCATCTTCAGAGCATATCCAGTTCACCTGATGCTTGTGCACAATTACACCTGACTGATTTTTTTTTTCAGAACCATACATTTGAAAAAGAAGGGATTTACCAAATCATTGTGAATGTTTCAAATGCCTATAACTGGATCCGGAGAGTCATCAGCGTGGTAAGATTGGGCGAAAGCTTTAGCATTATTGAGCTATTTGTTCGAGATTTCTATTAGTAAGCTGAAACGGCTCTAGAGCTGTAGAAAATTCAAATCACTTTTAACATCAGTTTAGTGATACTGGAACGCTGATTTGCATGTTCAAAAAACTGCGTTTTAAAAAATAAACATTCTGCTTTTAACAACTGAATTCAGGGTGACAGGTGCCTCTTACAAGACAGCAATCCAGCTCTTCGAACGACAAACAAAGTGCTCAGCCTCTGTTTCTTCTCGTAGGCCGTTGTTCCTCAGGTCCTCTCTAACCTCACCCTGGTGTCCAGGAGCGGCTACGCGGTGGCAGCGGGTCAGGAGGTCACTCTGGAGGTGGGGCTCTTCACCACAGTCCGCCCACTCCTGCGTCTCCGTGCCAGCCTGCGGGCCGGCGTCTCCCACGCGCGCCAGCTGGGGCACAGCTCAAGGCGCCCGCCGTGGGCGGAGGCTCCCGGCTGGCCCGGCTGCCAGCTCCACGCCCAGGTCGTGCACCGGTACGGCGCAGCGGGCAGCTTCCGGGCCTCGGCGGAGGTGTCCTCCCAGGAGGCCACGGGCCGCGCCGCGTTGCCTCGGCCGGTGCAAGTCTACGAGCCCATTCAGGAGGTCCGGCCCTCCGCCCCGTGGGACACCGCCCTGCGCTCTGGGGCGAACGCGACTCTCGCCGTGGCGAGCTCTGCAGACCGGCGGGGCTCGGCCGTGCTGTGGATCGTCTCGAGGGGCAGCTCGGCCTTGCTCAGCACAACCACGCCGGACTGGTCGCTCACCCTCTGTCTTCAGGACGAAGGCCATTACCAGCTGCAGGTCGTGGCCTTCAATCCCATCAGTAACTCCTCCTTCACCACCCAGCTGCTGGTGCAGGATGCAATATCTGGGCTGTCTATTTTTTCTTCAAGCCCAAAGCACATCAGAACTGGCACCTTAGTCACCTTAAATGCAGCCGTGGTCACCGGCACAAATGTGACCTACAGCTGGAGGTTTGGTGCAAACTCAAGTCTTGTGAGTGACTCGGAGACCGCTGTGCATTTGTACAGCCAGCCGGGAGTGTACATCGTCGCCCTGAGAGCCGAGAATCAAGTGAGCTGTGCTTTTAGCAATGCCCTGGAATTCACAGTTCAAGATCCAGTCGGGGACTTTGTAGTGCATCTACCAAGGACTGTGGCCGTGAATCAGGAAGCACGGCTGTCTTTTGCCGTCCGGGGAGGGACTGACATGACCGTCACCATCCATGACAACGGGACTCTTGTGTACAACGATGACCGCTACGTGCCTGGAAATCTAGTGACCTTGAATTTCACTTTCGCTCAGCTGGGGCCTGTTGACTTGGTGCTCAGGGCCACAAACCTGGTCTCTTCAAGCAGCAGCACTGCCACGACGCTGGTGGTGAAAGAGACCCATGGGGTCAAAATAGAACTGACCCAGCGACCTGTTGTGGGTGAGTGTGGCGCTTATTGCCAAGGTTAATGGTAAGCAGGACACACTTGTATCTGTAACAACTCTATTTCTGGTACATTAGGTATTTAGTAAGCCATTGGGAGAACCATATTCTCTTAGTAAGCCCATGGCAGAGAGCCATTAGGTTAAATCATTGCAATAGACTCTCCTTTAAACATGTGTGTTTAGTATGTGAATTTACAGTATTCTGCATGATTATCAGAACTGGGATGAACTAAGCTCTTAAAGCAGATACTATGTTTGGTGAAACTGCTGATGTCATCATCATCACTGCATAGGAATGTCTGGTTTGTTTAAGAGTGAGGGCCAAGCCTGGAAGTATACGTGTCGTTAAGGTCGGGGGTTGGCATACTGGGTGTGCCACAGCAGGATCTTTCAAACTTGGCAGGCCCTGCAATGCGCGCGCACACACAGACACAGCCGTCAGGTTCAAACATCATGCCCTTTATTTATAGTGCAGGGAAAAATAAGACAAACCAAAGCACCAAGACAAGATCCCAGCTCTTGGAGCTGCTGGCTGACTTCTTCTAGTGCGTCTAGTGTCACGCTGGGCAGCTGAGCGGCTTTCTGGCTTCAAAACAGATCATTCACAAACCCCAGGCTGTGACTGTCGTTCATTCCAGAGTTTGCAAAGTGTTAAATATTTTAAACGGAAATTCACATGCAGAGGGTTATCAGAAAGGCTCCGCAAGGGATAGGTTTAGAAATATAGCCATATCTGAGGTGGTTCAGCCAATATTCTTGACAGACCAGCAGAAAAGGGATAACATGATAAAATGATCCCAATTAGATTCAAGATGATTATGTGCATTCCCTGGTCCCACACAGTCTTGATTATATTAAAAAACAGATTTCTGCTTCGCCCAACATCTTTAAATACTCACTTAGGACAAGGGATGTCATTTGAAACTGCATTATGTATAAACAGATTTCTGCAGTATATAACCAGCTTTCTATTTTGTACTGTGTATGCCTTTTATTTGACTTCACGGGGCACTAATGTGACATTCACCTGGGACGTGGGGGATCAAACATCCTATATTAATAAAGGTAATCATGTGTCTCGCGTGGGGGAAAAAACAGAACTGTCCCCCGATGTGTGTGTGTGGATGTAGGTATTATCTCATATACTGTAATTGGCACTTCGCTCAGATAGCCTGTAATTGCAATTAAAAAGGCCACTAGAGGCCACCCAAGAGTCAACCTCAGTGACTAAATGGCAAATAGATTCAAACTGGGACAGTTCTTACAAGCAGGTTGAGTTTTGTCCGGCGGGGTGGGGGGTATTAAAATCAGACACGTGTGCCATTTGTCATTGTGAATTAAGTGATTTGCGCACTTATTTGGATTTGTATATTGTTTGTGTTTGGGTCACATGAAAGGAAGTCAAAAAGGGAGAAGGAGAAGGGAACTTGGTTGTGTTGCTGTGATGACAAACACATGTTCTGAAGGTTATTGTGTGTCTAAAGTAACAGCACTGGGATCCCTGTGTTTTTGTCCAGAACCCGTTGTATCCCACCAGTTCCTGACTGCAGCGAGCTTCACTGTCACAGTGAAAGCCCACAACCATGTGGGGAGTGTGACAGCCAGCACAGGAGTCTCTGTGCTCCACAGAATGCCATGTGAGTTCTGCATCTGAATGTCCTGTTCTGAGCTCCCTTGTGTTTCTGTGTCTGGGGTGCGCACATTATAGCACACAGCTATTTCACTTCGCTTCACTGCAAAACCAAGCTTTCGATTCGGGTATTCAGTGGCCATTACAAATATTTGTTACAAACAACCAATCCATCTGCAGAAAGGATTGGTTGTTATCACCTTTGCTTCTTTCAACGGATACTTTATGACTACATTCAATAACTAAGTGTTTTAGGGATGTTTTGCCACTGCCAATCTTAGTATCATTGCTTATTAGGTATCATAAAATCTCTCCTACTTGGAGAAACAAACCGTCTCAAGTGGTTTCACCTGAAGTGGAAACAGCCTTACATCCCTCTCACTGTATCGGCTGTGTTGTTCCTGTTCGAATCTCTCTTACGATGATGTGTCCCCCTCTTTCCCACGCCAGCGGTGGAGATCCGCACGGATAAGTCAGCGTATGCCACCGACAGCGAGGTGGTCTTTGTCGCTGTGACAGAGGAGCCCGGTCCCCTGGAGTTCCTCTGGCACTTCGGAGACAAGCCCCCCGAAAGAACCGTTTCCAGGAGGATAACAAAGAGATTTCCTTCTCCCGGGCGGTAAGGCTTGAGGAGCAGGTGGAAAAGCCAGCTCTGTCGTTGTGAAGGCTGTATACGACAGCCACACAGCACAGAGAGGTCAAACACAATGAGGCTGTGGCACAAAACACCTAGAGGAGTGCTGACGCATGAAGCAGACTGTGGAAGGCCAGGTGATCTTTTCAAAAACGCTGGAGGCCTGGAGATGTACATGTTCCCCTTATAAAGTTTTTAAAAAACTGTGGAATAAACTAAATAAATGCTCCCTCATAGAAGACATAAAAATATAAAAATCAGCAAATAGGAATTTACACATCCATCGTGTTATTTATTTTACCACATGTCATTAAATATTTCAGCAATGCCTTGGTAAGTGTTTTAATGCCGTTTGTATTTTCCCGAGTCCCTGAAGAATCGGAAAACAGAAAAGCACTTGAAATACCTGTTTATTTCGTCTGCATGCTGTTGGTTGAACAACTGTAAATGTTGAATTTTCTGCAAAAGGGAATTGACGTCGAGCAATCTATTTTGTGCTTCTGTAACAAAATGCTTGATTTGCATTTTCCAGTAAGGACATTCATGTTTTACTGTGATCACTAAGGGTGTCTTGGGGGTAACGTTCGCACCCTGGGTTGTGTTAATGTACTGTGTGCATTGCTGCTTCTCTAGGTACAACGTCATTGTGGAAGCTTCCAATGAGCTCTCCTCCTTCGCCTCGGGCATCTACCCCCTGACCGTCCAGAGAGCGGTCCAGCCCAATCGCCTCTTCTCGGACGCCTCCGCGCTCCCGAGCGCAAACGTCCGCTTTGACTGCAGGATCAACGCCGGGACCAGCGTCTCGTACCGCTGGAATTTCGGAGATGGAAACCAGAGAACGGGAAGGAGCTCTGAATGCCATGTATTTAACAGGTATCGATCTTTCTCCGGCCTGTGCCCTTCGGCAGTGTCGTGGGAGAGTTCTGTCTGCGGTGTCGAGCGTGGGTGAAAATGCGCCAGTCAGGGAGCACTGGTATCTGCCACGACTCCTACAGCACATAGTACGCAAGACAAGGAAGCCACTTCCTCTATACCACATGTGACGTTTGAGCCCGTGGCCATCCTTTCTGACACTTCTAAATGAGTGAATGCTTAGAGCAGGCGGCTCTAAACCTGACCCTGAAGAGCCCCCAGTCCAGCGGGGTTTTACATTAAACCACCACATCGTAAAGATGTGCAGAAGGTGCTGGTGTTTCATTAAATGAAGCAACTCACGGGTCCTGCTGCACAAACCTCCTTAGCCTTCAAAGACATGGCTTCTCTTCAATCAGGGGTCCCCTGGAGGGCTGGCGCAAGGTTTCTGGGTCTCCTTGAAACAGCAGTACCTGCTGCTCCAGTGAAGCCACTAACAAGCTGATTCAGATCGTCACAAGCCCTGATCGTTACAAAACCCTGTAGACACACCAGCCCTCCAGGACCAGGATTGGTGATGCCTGCTTCAAACAAATAATTTACTACCAGTTTGCAAATGTTCCCAGAATTTCAAAATGAATGATTTAGGTGGCCTCTTAAACATATTGCATTGGGAATCTCCATGACCCCTGGCTCGGACACAGATGCCCTCTCCTGTGCGCTGTGCATATTCAATTCATGCTGCCCCAAGCTAGTGTCTCTGTGCTTCATTGATTTGTGGACAGTGTAGGGTAAAAGTCTGTGGCCTGCGTGACACAACGTATATCAGTCTGTTTCTGTACCAGGTTGTCTTGAAATCTTTATGAACCAGTCAAATCTGGGGTAAATCACTTCCGAGTTACTGGACTTGCCCTCCCCTGTAGAGAAAGTTAGGAGAAATCACTGAAGACCCCAGACGCTGGAGAGAATTCACTTTTGTGTAACACCGACCTTAATGAGGAAACAACAGCGTTACATGCATGGTGGAGGGCCTGCTCCCTTCCGATGAGTATCTTTTCAGCGAGTGGGCTGGCAGTTCCATTGCAAAGGGGACGCTGACAGCCTGTTTCCATCTGATTTCAGGACGGGAGAGTTCACGGTGGAAGTGACCATGTTTAACCTGGTCAGCTCAGCCTCGCTGACCAGACAGATCTTCATCGTTCCTGAGCCCTGTCAGCCTCCTCCAGTCAAAAACATGGGCCCCTTCAAAGTGAAGGTGACGTACTGTCGTATGCAGATCCTTCGGAGGAATAGATGAATATAGAATGCAGCAGAATTGTCCAGCTACCCTCCTGGTCCTTGTGCATCTCAGGGGTTGTAGCTAGGAAGCAGAGTTTAGCCGCCTGTAACAAATCCAAATGGTGATAAGTGCTTCTGATGACTGTAGATTCTAATATCGTCATGATAGCTTCAATAATAGCTGCAGTAATTACTGGTGATGATGATGACTGCCCGAGAGAGCCTGGAGCTCTGGGCTTTGAGGTTGTGTGCACAGCGGAGCGAAACGTGGCTCCCTCTGCCTTTCGTGACGCTCGCTGGAAACGCTGCCCGTCGCTCGGTTGTGCAGGTCAGCCGACACGAGGCCCTGCGCCTGGGGGTGACGTTTGAGGCCGATGTGCAGTGCGGCGAGTCTCGGGCTCTGCTCTACCAGTGGGCCGTGTACGACGCCAGCGGTGCTCCCGTGCTGCTCCCGCCGGTGGAGAGCAGTCGGCAGGTCATCAAAGTCCCGAAACATTCCCTGCACTACGGAACCTACACCGCCGTCGCCAGGGTAAGCAAAGGGACGCCACCCAGTCACGGGGCTGACAGGTCTGAGGCCGTTCGTTTTGGGGAAAAAAGAAAGACTCTGGAATTCTCGGTCATTTTCCTGACTGCTGTGTTTCTCGATCTGAACACGTTGCAGAATATCCACTGAGCTATTTCGGTCACCCCAATCTGAAATCAAAGTAATTTGATTGCATTCATCCTCCTAATCCTTCGGGGCACGTGAATCGGTTTGTATGCTAGGTGGTGTTGTATTGCGTTTTCCATTATTGTTGACTTTGAGAGGTTTCAGTTGGGCACATCTGTTTGGACTGAAGCTAACAATGAGCAGTGTTCCAACTCTCCTGCTGCAGAATTAGGTGCTTAGATCAGTTTAATTCTTGAACTGCAGAATCAATTAGAATCAAATCACACTGGCTCCTTATACTTTTAAACATGTTAAGATCTTGCATTAACTGTTTCGTGGTGATGAATTTATTTTTAATCCCATTTTTAATCACAACAATTTTTTTTTGTCCTGCAGTGAATTCCAACCCAGTAAGTCAGAAAGTGATTTCTCAGAAAGAGCTTTCAAGCTTTGTAGCCAAGAATGGTTTATAGGTTACAACACAAGCAGCTCATTTTTTTCTTATTTTCCTACTATTCCCGTGTGTTAAAATAAATTCTTCTTTTTTGTAAGAGCCTCACAATTCTGCACATAGCCTGTAGATAACAGCAACCCAAGGAGACAGCTTTGCAGCAGTATCATGTATTGCTGAGGAACATTGAATTCTTCACCTTGCTGAAGAATTAGGTGATAGAAATGACAGGTCTCTTTTCCTTCTGTGTTTCAGGTCCAGATCAAAGGCAGTGTAGTTTACAGTAACTACTCTGTGCGCATCGAGGTAGTTCCGACCCCACCCGTTAGCATCATTATCGGGGGCACCAACATCTTCATCAGCAGCAAGAACGAGTCTCTGCTAACACTGGATGGAAGGGGATCCTATGACCCCGACTACCCTCACAACCCCATGAGGTACAGCAGACGTTCGCGGATCGCAGGAATGGACTTAGTGGACAACGCGACTCGTGCTGCTTTTACTTTTAATTAATAATGGATTGGAATCACAGGGCATCTCCAGTTTATAATGTCCATGACAGCAGAGATGAATACATTTGCCAGCTGAACCTTCCTCACCCCGTCTCTTAACATGATTAATTAGAATCTCTGCTACAGTGAATACAAGCCTGCTACATTTCAGAGGGGTCTCATTAACCAGAAGGTGATTTTACGAATCAATTTTCTGCATTCTTGTACAGTAGGTGTACACTGAGCACAAATTTTAAATATGTCTAGATAACACTACCTATCAGTAAGCATCACGACCGTTTTGTTTGCGAATTTCATTAATGAAATTAATTTAAGCCTCTCCTGCAGTAGTTTTCAAGCCGAAAGTCTGAAGAGGCTAAAGCAAAAGGCAAAGGGGCGTAACTAGCTAGAAGTGACCGCTACGGGGCCGCGCGCCGCGGGTGTTTCCGCCAAGGGAACGAGCAGCGGCTGCAGCGCGGCTGAGGGTGTGACGCCCGTCCTTGACGTCGCAGGTACCGCTGGGACTGCGAGCCGGTCAGTGGAGTGAAGTCCTCGTGCTTCGACAGCCCCGTGCCTCTGTCCTCGCCGGTGGTGCGGTTTCCAGCTGCCGTTCTCAAGCGCCCGTTCGACCAGTTCAGGTTCGAGCTGAAGGCGCAGAGCGGAGATCGCTCCTCGGCCGCTGAAATGTTTGTCACGGTCAAAGAGGGTCTGTCCAGGTTAGTCCCAGCGCCAGGAGCGAGCCCGTTGACACTTTTTTTACGAAATGGATACTAGTGTCGGATTTTTACCGTTATGAAGTTTGAAGAGCCCCCTCAAAGAGCCCCCGTTGGCTGCACACACCCCTCCGGCCTCCTCCTCCTCCTCCTCCTCCTCCTCCAGCGCACCTCCTCCTTCCAGCTCTCCCCCTGTCTCTCGCTCCTCTCCTCCCTCTCGGACCTCCCCTGCGGTGTCTTCTGCTCCCACGGGTGCCTCTGTCTCCCCAAAACACCCCGCCGCACCCCTCACGGCGGACACTCCGTCCACAAGCCCGTTGTCCACTTCCGGCCCCTCCCTGACTCCAGTCACCTTCTTCCCTGCGGACCCCCTGCCCTTCCCCTTCCCTTTCCCCGAGGAGGGGGAGACCGCTCTTCGGCCGCTGAAATGTTTGTCACGGTCAAAGAGGGTCTGTCCAGGTTAGTCCCAGCGCCAGGAGCGAGCCCGTTGACACTTTTTTTACGAAATGGATACTAGTGTCGGATTTTTACCGTTGTGAAGTTTGCAGTTCTCCCTAGCCATTTTCCCAGGCTCCTGTGAATGTAAGCAGTCTTACAGGACAGTCTCTTCTCTAGAACTCGAACCCTTGCTTTATCATGATATTACATGTTCAGATTAAGAGTTAAATAAAGAAAGACTTCTGTCCTAATTTTTCTATTACTTACAGTAAGTAAGAATGTGTTGGCATTTGTACACCTTTGCAGCATCTTTTGGCAGATGTTAGAGATCTGAGCTTCTGTTGAAACGATACCCTTTACATGCTTTTCAGAAAGATAAGAGTGACTTGCCCCAAGTGCAGAGGCAGCACTGTTAATTGGAATGAGCAGTTTTCTGTTCAGGCTCTTTGTGAAAACTGTGGTGAGAGTGAAAATGTCACATTTACCTGGAATTTGTATTTGGTAAATGCATCTAGCAAGATCGTTCTTGAAGGTAAGAAAATTGGTTTACTTTAGAGTTTCTTTTCAGAGATACAGAATGGACAAAGTTGAAATGTTACCAAATGGGGGAGGGAGACACGAAAGAGAGAAAGTGTACAGATAAAGAAGAGGATGAAGTTGTTCAAGTAGGGAGGTGCGTCAGCATGTGTAGGTTGCAAAGGAACAAGTAAGGGTTTATTCCTGCTGAAAACAGGAGAAAGAAACCCACCCGAAGAAGGCTCCACAGCCAAAACGTTGTGTTTCTTTTCTTCTCTTTTCAGCATGGATTAAACCTTTACTTGTTCCTGAAAAAGGGGATTATGTTTTCAGGAAGACGGATTTAGAAATAAGGATTCAGCTCTATGAAGAAGCTTGCTAGAGCTTAAATGTTCAATAGGAAAACTAAATAAATAGATTGACCTTGTTTTTCATAATAGCCATTGATTTTTTGTAAGACTGTATATTGACTTATGTGAAGCTGCACAATAGCTTATTCCCATGGCACGAGAAAGTTTCGTTCTTGATGCATTTTTAATAACCGCTGTGTAGCACAGTACCCTGAGCAGAACAGATCTGAGGTTATCTGGGCCTCCATCCTTTTTCGTGTGTGAACTTTTCTGTAACGGATGTGCCGGGTTTAGCCTTAGACAGACGGTGAAAGAACGTGTATGTCTGTGTGAGGGGCGGGGCTTTTATTTTAGGGATCTGGAAGCAGATTCCTTCATCTTCATCCAAGGGCGGGTTCTGTTCCGAACAAGATCTAAAAATATTCTTTGAAAGTTCAGCTTGTTTTTTTTGCCATTTCCTTCCTCAGTTCCTTTCTGCAAGACTCTCGACGTCAGCGTCCCTGCAGGCTTTCTCAAAGAGCCCCCATCGGCTGCACACACCCCTCCGGCCTCCTCCTCCTCCTCCTCCTCCTCCTCCAGCGCACCTCCTCCTTCCAGCTCTCCCCCTGTCTCTCGCTCCTCTCCTCCCTCTCGGACCTCCCCTGCGGTGTCTTCTGCTCCCACGGGTGCCTCTGTCTCCCCAAAACACCCCGCCGCACCCCTCACGGCGAACACTCCGTCCACAAGCCCGTTGTCCACTTCCGGCCCCTCCCTGACTCCAGTCACCTTCTTCCCTGCGGACCCCCTGCCCTTCCCCTTCCCTTTCCCCGAGGAGGGGGAGCCCCCTGGTGGCCGACCTCGCCGCGAAAGGTCACCGGCGCCCACAGGTCCGGAGCACCGGACCAACAGCCCCACTCCCTCGGGCCCGGCTCCAGGTACCGGTAGGACCGGCCCGGAATTATCCCCGTTTTATTTGTTCGGTTTCTTTTTCAGTTTCCTGTTTGTTTTTTTTTAGGAAAAATGCGTTGACTGAGTAATTAACCACGACCCCCCGCTGAAATCCATCCCCACTCACCCCCCTCAAAAAAACCCCAAAAGCCTGATTTCTTATGAGTGAGAAGAGCCGTGTTTGTGCCCACTGAGCTGCAGAGCGCCCCCTAGCGACAGTATAGCAGGCACAGCAGCCGGAGAAAGAGCTTCAGACAAGCAGAGCTTGAACTCTACTGGAAGGCAGAACTAAATGACGCTCTGTCTCAGAAAACTCTTTGTTTCTTTTTTTTATCTTCACCCATTCCCACACACTAATTTTGTATTGAACAGATTGTGGCTACAGGAGGAAACACACGTAAAAGCTCCCTTTTCACACAGGCTGAGTCGAGAAAACGTCAGAGTTTTATTTTTTCAGATGGGTTATTTGGAGGCCACTCCCTCCCTTCAGTTGTTTCAGATTCATGCAGATATTCAGACGGTCCTTAATAATTCCCAGTAAAATTCAGATCAGTCATTCTGAGACATGCGTTTGTATTACCACGATGGGGAATATAATTATTATAATGAAATCCTGTATTGTCCATTTCGGCTCTTACACTTTTGAATTTACAATTTTTGAATGTAAATAATGGTTTTGACTGCTGATCATATCCTACCCACCTGTTTAGACCTTTAGAGAAGCAGCTAGTTTTTTTTTTTCCTCCTGTAATTGTGATATTTGTGCTATATTTTGCCAGACTATGAATTATATTACAATGAAATTGAAGAAGCAGACTCAGGAACCTATGAAGGAAGACCTATAGGTAGGACATTTTCCCGACAGGGGGGTTGTGTGCACCATTTAAAGCATATTGTTAATTAAAAATAATAACCAGCAAGATTCTAGCCCTTGAGAATATTTTTAATGAATATAGGCGAGGTGTCACTCAGCAAATTTGTAAATTCCCAGGTTACACACCTGTACACAAGTGTTCTTTATTATATTAAGCAAGTATACAAATACTTTGAACTAATGACTTATTGAATGCTGTGATTATATTTTATTTTATGTTAGTTTGTTGAACAGTGGAAGTTGTACTGTCTACAGAGCGATGCAGTCAGACTGTGTCGTGATCCCACTACACGTCCGTTGTGTGTTCAGTCAGATTCACCCCCATGTGTTTCCTTGTCTCAATGTGCAAATTCATATCCTGAGCACAATTCTAAAATATCTACACTGATGTTCCGTGGCATGATTCAGGATTTAAGACTGAGGCCTATGAAGCTGAATGTATTGCCAGTGCTTGATCATGATGTTGAAAGATCCAGATGTTTTCTGACACTGTTTTATTTTTTGAAAATGTGCCACACGAGGCACCTTGGCATGGTCCAGTTCAGATTTCTGCAGCATTTTTATTTTGCTCCCCTGTGGATATCCTCTCGGAATAATCTCCACGTTGTTCCAGGGTCTGGGATCAGCGTAGAGGAGCCCTGGGGGCCTGAGCCAGCCGAAGGAAACGACCTGGTGGCCCCCCACAGCGCCCTCGTTCAGCCCCCCGTTCAAACCCTGCTGGACCTGGACCGGCAGCTGGTGGACAGGACAGCCCTCCGGACACTCACGCTGAGTGGTGAGGACACATTCCGCACAGACAGGGCGCCCACTCTGCCAGCACGCTCCAGCAGTTTCATCCGTGTTCGAGGACAAAACTGGAACCTTGTAATCACAAAAAAATAGTTTTTATGGATTTCCTCATTTTACCAAGGTATATACTGTAACTGCGCAGGAAGAAGACGGATTGGTTTCATAGATTAAGCTTATTTCTGTTTTTTTATAGTCACTTTCACCATTTAACTGGATGATAGGGAATCTTTATCACAAGATTCTGCTGCTGTTTAAGGACTATTTTAGCATTGTGCTGTATGTGTTAAGAATACCGCCAGAACAGTACCTCTTTCAGCCTCCTCGCAAAGGTATTTTAAAGGATATCTGGTCTGTTTATTTCAGGGATTTCATCGCCTGTGATAACGTTTAAACCTTTCATGCTGAAGGCGAAGAGTCTTTACATGCTGGAGGTGACGGCGGGTAAGCCAGACGTCTTTAACCTTTTTACTGTCCAGTACTGCGGTGTTGGATTGTGTGAGCTGACTGTTCGGCTCCTTGTTCACCGGGATGCTGCTCTGAAACCGGACAGGAGTTTGGAAGTGTCCTGTTTCGTCGCCCCATGATTGTTGTGCAAGTGGGAGGAAGGAAATCTGCCGTGTTAATTAACGTGTTTGTTCTTCCACAGCTTCTAAGGAGAATTCCCTGGGTAAAACCCAGTTCTTCTTCTCCACTAATGAGGTTCCTGATGGTATGACCTGCCAGGTTCAGCCCAGTAAGGGATATGAGGTCCACACAGACTTCAGCATTTTCTGCACTTCAGGAAAAGAGGTGGGAGTCTGGGTGTGAGACAGTGCCGCTTCCTCCCTGGTGTCCATGTTCTTATCTGACTGCTGTCTCTGGTGACACTGAGGCAGTGATAGTGCCAGATTGGAAACACAGCGTTACCTCATGACTCACTTCATTTGTCTGTATTTTATAACCAAATTAGTGCACATGGATTTGGTTGTTCAGGTCAGGCTCCTGTGCTCCTCACTGACACAGACAAAACAATGACAAGGAGGATTTTGTATCATGTTGGACATGTTTTCAGTTGTTCTATTAATGATAAGAAGTGTGTGAATTACACACAAACACATCATAATCTGTCATTTGATTTCTGATGACACTACGTCCTGTTCTAGGCCTGAACAGACACACATAGTTATTGTTACCTTGTCAAATGTATTAAAGCCAAAGAGATGTTGGAGATCCTTAGATCAAACAGTTTACTTCAGTGTGTCTTTTTATCAGACAACCGGTGTGAATGTGGAGTTGTGGTCAGAGTTGTGATATGAGCGCCCCTTGTCTTCTGCTCTCTCCACGGTGTTATAAATGTTAAAGGACCTCCTATATGAGTACAGCTTCTCCACTGGCCCCTCTCCGAGGACGGTCCTTTATCGTGGATGGGACTTTCAGTATTACTTCAAGCTTCCTTCCGGAGACCCGGCTGATAACTATAAAGGTACTGAAACAAAAAAAAAACAAAAACTTCGAAAAGGCATTTTATTTCTTCTCTTCGATTCGTCAACGAAGACGTCAAAGAGAGCCGGCTCCGTCTCCGAAATGTCGCAGGTGCAAGTCTTGAAAAATTGAAAAGCAGTAAAATAAATAGGAGATTTTCTGGCAATTAAATGTCATTTGGACGGGCTTCTGAATCATAGGTTGTTTTAAGGTGTATCATTGAGCAGACATGAATCCTACAGTGAATATTAGATTTAGTGTTTACAATCTCTCAGCTTTAAAAATTGGATTAATCATGTTTTCTACTTTAAAACAATCTTCTATGGTGCACTATTTATGTGTTTCCAGAAAAGAATATATATATATAGTGTATATTGTTTTGGTTTGTTCGTAAAATAGGCTAACCTGTTTGTTAATAACAATTATGATTTGGACTGTGTCAGTGTCTGCATTGTACAGTAAATCACTGAAATATTAAATCAACACGGAGAAAGATCTGAGATTAAATAAAGTATACAGAATCAGAAATGACTTTGTTTTACAGCAGATAAATTAACAATATAGCTTTTGTTGCTCTGCTCTTTCATTGTTTAATGTTTAGAGTAACTCATATTTTTTTTTCAGTTACTATTTACACCGAAATACGCAACAGGTTTGGTTCTGCAACCAAGCTGTGCGCAGTGAATGTGACTGTCCTGCCCAGTTTCCGGAGAAACCTGTCATCCATCTACAGTCCTGACCAAGAGCTGTAAGGATTCATGTTTTTAAAGTAAATTGAATTTTTAATTAAGAAAAAGTAACCATAACAGGTTTCAGGCTCTGATAGCCTCCGGAGGGTCCAATCCAAGAATATTAAATGTGCTGCAGAGGTTGGTGGCCCACGTGTGGCACCCTGCGAAAACTGCCATTTACCAGACGACGTGTTGTTGATTCATATTGTGTATTGTGAGTGCTGAGTGGTTTCTGTCACCTCTTCGGTGGTGGAAAAGCTCTTCACCGACTTTGAGAGGAACCCATTGTGTGTCCCTCTTCTCTTAAGTTAATAACAGGCGTCAGAGTTTATGGGAGGCCTTTAAGAAAGACACAGATCTAGCCACCAATTATTTCACTACCGGACTGTGAAACTGTGTCAGCAGTTTATTTAAGAGCCTGTTGCTGTGGTGTTTGAAGCATGGACCATTTCGATTTGAATAACTTTCATTTCAAGACTGGGCTGTTCTCTGTTCGTGCACAGAGCAGCTGGGGGCGCAGAGAAAGTACTTCACCAGTTGAATTAAATTGGAAAGTTCCGGAGCTCAAACTGGAGAAGCCCAGAGTGGAATTTAATCAGGTTACGTACATTAGCCACCCCACTCTCACAAACAGAGTGCTGGCAGCTTTAATGACTAAGTCAAACAGCAGGGGCATGGACTTGAGACTTTGCATCTACTGTATGTCCCATACGTGCCCAGCAGCACCACAATAGAGGTCCTAAATACTGATCAAGCCCAACACTTCTTAACGTCTAAGATCTGACACGATCAGGCTTCAACACAGAAATGCTGCTGTCAATAGGGTCTATTAGAATGGTCATGACTTGGTCTCCGAGGTGAAAATGTATTAGAAATATTCTTTCAGGATGCATTATCATTCAGTTCTGTCGTTGCTTGATTTTTGTGGCTTTCTAGCTACGTCGATGGTTTGAGAAACCTTACAGCCCTCCTGCAAATGGGGAACATCGTTGAGACTCGAAACTATGTCGTTGTGCTGACCCGCGTCCTGAACCGGCTGAGCCCGGGCCCTGCTGCTGTGAGGGAGCTGCAGAGACAGATCAGGATGGCCTTGATCTCTGCAGTCTGCCAGCTTCCTGTGGATGACCAGGTACAGACAGGAGTGTGTTGTCCCCACAGTTCAGGCACTAAGCCTCTCTCTCTCTGCCCGACGTTTCTGGGGCCTCTGTTCAAAACCATGTGAATGTCATTAGTCCGAAGGCTGGCACAGTGGCACAGGGGTGAGCCTTGGCTGCCTTGCAGCACTGGGGCCCTGGGATCAGTGCCAGACCTGGGGTGCTGTCTGCGTGGAGCTTGTAAGCTCTTCCCTTGTTTGCATGGGTTTCCTCTGGGTGCTCTGGTTTCTTCCCACTCTCCATAAAGATACTGGTGGCCTGTGGGAAAGGTGGCCCTTCATGTCAGTGAGGACGTGTCTGTGTCCACTGTCTATGTGTGCCCTTCGATGGGCTCGATGTATACTACGGATGTACGCTGCCCCACACCCGTTGCATGCTGGGATGGGCTCCGGCTCCCCCATGACCCTGAATTGGGCGAAGTGGTTAGACAATGGATGGGCGACCGTTCTCCGATGAATCACGTGACTTTCTTCAGCCTCTGTTCCGAATCGAGGGAATTCCCGAATCTGAGGAAGACGTTGCGTCCTGTGTGCTGTGAGAGCTGGGATATCTCGCAAGATTCCCGCCGAGGACGCTTTTGAAATCCTGTGTCCGGAACTGGTGGATGGATTTGATGATTTTCCCTATTTTTGCTCAGGCTTTTTAAATCTGTTCAGTATTGAGGCGCGGGTGAAGGGAGCAGTGCTCTGTTAAAGCAGCTCCTTGATGCCAGCACGCCGCAGGGGGCTAATGGCGTTTTCAGCAAGAGTCCAAAAGAGCTCTGCAGTGAGGTGTGTCCCAGGCGGAGGGCTGCAGTGGTCTGAAACCCGTCTGAAGCTCTGGCGTTGTGCAGAGAAGTTTCATTAATCCCAAGGGGATCTCAGCATTCCTGAGATTTCCTTTTTTCAGAGAGCTGAAAACTTTCTGATCGGCTGATTAATAAGAAAGAAAGATGTGCGTTTTAGTGTAAAAAAGTATTGTGTGTATAGTACAGATAAAGCAGCGTGAGAGGGGAAAAGTGTAGGAAAATACCTCAGAATAATGGATTTTGTGTAAAGCGTCAGTTTTGCTTTTTCTTATTGTTAACAAACAGTGTTACTGATCAGATGAGTCTGCTTACCGTGTTGTCCAAGCATAAGCCATGCAGATATTATTTGAGCTGAGCTCTTTCCTCCAGAGTGAAGAGACATCATGAACGGATCAGATACGTGGGTTAAAGCCGAGCCAGATCAGCGCTCAGGTTTCTTGTCTTGCTGACCTTCACGAGAAGCAGCTTATTAGATTAGAACAGTGACTACCCTTTACTCTTTTTGCAGGAATCAATGATTGATAACCTCTCCATACTTAAAGATCTCATTCACGTTACTGACCAAGTAAGTACCTTCCCTGTCAGGGCGAAGTGCCTCTTCAGATTGTATCAGTGCTCCTCTGTTTGACATATCAGCCATAAAACCTGCTGTTGGTCTTACTGAGTGAAAAGACCTAATTTCCCATTGGCAAGTCAAATACATCCAGGTATAGACATTCAGTGCAGGAAAGAGTGTTTGGTAAAAGGTTATATTTGACTTTTTGAAAAATGTTTATTGAATGTTATTTGTTTATGCAAACATCAGCGAGCAGATTATCATTTGAAGTATTTCTATAGCCCTTGTTATGCCTGTGAAAAGCCCCCTAGTATGATGGAATGGTGGTAAAGACCGATTCGTGAGAAATTGAACCGAAGACCAAGATGGCAGGGCTCTGTACACTGTGACAGCGTCTCGCCACCTCAGTCCGTTTTCCTTCTGACACCCAGTAGGTTTGCTGGCCACATGACTTCTAAACTGATGTGAGGAGACAGACCTGCATTGCAGTAGATTATTTCGGGGCTGATTCTTGCTTTCCAAAGAGAATATGTGCGTCATTCCTGTTCAGGACTCTGCTGCATCTCTTTGTTTTCGGGGTTTTTTTCCATTGTTGCTGAGCAGAGAAACGTGACCCTGAGTGCAAACAATTACACGACTGGAGAGAAGGGACTTCCTAGCCTGTGAACTTGAGCTCAGCAGGTTTTACTGAAAACATTGACAAGCGTGAATAACAGAGTGCAAAACGCAGACATTTTTTTTTAAAAAGCAAAGGGCAAATAAAAGTTGGTTAGCGTGTTACAAATGCTCCGTGAAACATGCCTTTTGCTGTCCAGTTTCAGTGACCCAGTGAGTTTTATTCATGTGGATAGCGAAGCTCACTTGCTGTTGTCTTTATCCACATGCAAGCTCGCGCTGGACAGCGCCCGACGTGTCACCAGTCATATCCGAGCCATGGCCGCCCGGCTCCACGAGCCCGGCGCCCACACCTCCCTCTCCCTGGACGAGTGGACGGCGAACGCGCTGGTGTCTCTGCTGGCCGGGGTCCTGGAGGCGCCGCTCGACCCCGGAGAGGAAGCGGTCCGGCTGACCACGGACAGCCTCAGGACCGCCTCGGACCTGCTGCTGGTGAGGCCGCTCCTCGCTTGTCTGCCCGAGCGGGAGCTCGGCTCGGCCGGCCTCTCGACTTCAGGTTCCATGTGATAATTCATAGTAATAGTTGCTTACACTTACACGGCGCTTTTCTGGACACTCCACTCAAAGCGCTTCACAGTTAATGAGGGTCCTCCCCACCAGCACCAGTGTGCAGTGCCAGTCCTCTCCCCACACACCAGCTCTCAGTGGGGAGGAGAGCAGAGTGATGAAGCCAGTTCAGAGAAGGGGATTATTAGGAGGCCATGATTGGTAAAGACCAGGGGGGAAATTTGGCCAGGATGCCAGGGTTACACCCCTAATCTTTTTGAGAAAGACCCTGGGGTTTTTAATTACTACAGAGAGTCAGGACCTCGGTTTTACGTCTCATCCGAAGGATGGTGATGGTTAATTCGTTGGCAGGCGTATTCTGACAAATAACTAATTCCCAGGTGGAGGGCAGTGATGTGTCCCTGCCTGTTCAAGATCCAGCTTGGAAGATTTTAATTATATTGTCGGGGTCTAATTGTGTGGGATGCACTGTTTAATACTCCCCTCCATCCATTAGTTACGACCCACTGACCAGGCTGGTCAACCTTAGCTGAAGCTCTTAACATAAATGAATACTTTTTTTTCTTAGTGTTTGATCACTTTTGAAGTTGTCAGAGCCAGCAAGTTCTAAATCCTCAAGTCAGCTCAACACTAGTGTTCACAAGGCACCTTTCTAAGGTTTTCTGCTCCAGTTCACGTTTTTCTTTTAACTCCGGCTAATTTTCCAAGGCCATGTTGAAATAAACTGAATGCGTCTATGCACAGCACATATTAAAATAGAGTATCGTTTCGATATATTATGTATAAATCTATTTCTGTTTTCCCAGAACTGTTAAAGTTTGTTAAAGTTAGGTTTGCATCATTGATTTTTTAATGTTGTTTTCGGATAAAAAAAAAAACTGGCAGTCTCCCATAAACTGTAAACCATGTTGCTAAAAACAATATTGTGCTCACAGCCTCTGTTACCTTTCTCTGACATCAGTGCACAGGCACCTGGCCAAGGAGGTAATCAGAAAGGAAGACTCTGTTACAGGCTCCTGGGGAGTGAAATAAGAACACAATCTTGTTGGCAAGCAAAGTATTTTGCTGCTTTTTGCTCATTTAGCCAACTGTCTTGTTTAAACGCACCTACCCAGAAAAGGAGCTTCACCAATGCTTTGTTCTTCATGGAGCACAAATCTTTTTTTGACTGTTTATTGATGCGTTCTTGGGGTTATCTCAAGCACCTCTTCTGGGCAATTTCTGTGCAGTTAAACTATCGCCTGCCTCCTGACTGTCTGACAGCTGCTGGGATTACCGTAGAGAGAAACCAATTCCCTCTCCTTCCTTTAGTTATAGAGGCTCAGAAAACACATTCATTATTAGGAAACAACTCTGACCTGTCTTACAATCATGGCTACTCTAACCAAAGACAGGAGGCACTTCTTTATCCAAAGGGTGGTAGGAGTGTGGAACAAGCTACCCGGACGTGTTTTTGAGGCCGATACCCTGGTTTCCTTCACAACACAGCTGGGTGAGATCCCTGGGTCAATTAAATCCTTTCTTCCCAACTGGCCAGAGGGGTCAAATGGCCTCCTCTTGTGTGTAACAGTTCACATGTCGTAACACGGTGTGAAAAAGAAACGACACCCTCTTACAGTTCCAGGGTTTTACGTATTAGACAAACTGTTTCTGACCCTCACCTGGTCCTCACCACGTCCTAACAGTAGATAACTCTAACCTCGCGTGACACATAGCACACACAAATGTTACTTTGTCATTATATAGTAAACAAAATATCAGCCATTATTCAGTAGTCAGGTGTGGCTAAATAAGTGCTCGTGATTAGTTGATAGACGTCAGATGTGTCTCAATGTGTAAAATCCTAGAATAGTAAGGGGGTGTACTTTTTTTCACATCGCTGTACACTGCCTTGTTAGTTCTGGGAGTTGCTGCATTTTGCAGTGTAGAATGCAGAGGAATGAAATGGTACATTCAAAGGCATTTTAGTTCTGAAGCTGACAAAATAAATACCAGGAATGTTGCAGTCATCCCTCCGTCCGTGATCAGGGAGCTGCTTCTTCCTGGCGAGGCGGGGGGGGCAGCCTGGAGCCTGTCCTGGAAGCATAGAGTGTAGCTCGTCAGTCAACACAGCAGCATCCCGGGTCAGAATCGGACCCAGCCCAGGCCCGGGAGCTCCACTGTGTGCAGAATAGCTGCTGCCTTTTCTAAAAACTCTCTCCAAATAAAAGCGCATCTAAACTCCAGGTAACTTTCAAGATGGGATAAACCATATAAAAGTTTATTTTGAACTGTTTTCACCTTATATTGATTAAAAAATGATATAAGTATGAATAATAATAATACTCCTTTTCTGTTCACAACATACAAATGTCTTTGTCGTGTGGCGAAGTGGGTAACTGTTCTCCCTGAGCAGAATGTTTTCTTGTGGGAAATCAAGCACATACGTACGTATGCGACGGCACATTTTTTCATCGGGGTGATTGTGCAGTAGCAGCGGACAGTTGTTTACATGCTTGCACACAGAGCAACAGAGTGGATCTGCAAACAGGAACGTGCCATGATTTCACCAAACGTCCTGGTTCGGTACCTTTGCTGTTCAGTACGTTCCATTCCATTTATTATCCTCCTGAGGCCTCGAAGAACACAGAGAGAGCTGGTCCAGCTGGGGAGTGATTTCTGCGGGCGGCGGGAGCGGTCAGCGATTTGCCCTCGGCAGCTCCTCTCAAGTCGGGCCCTGTTGTCCTTTATTCCAGAGGTTCGTTCTTTCCAGCGACGCCACGGAGCACAGCGTGAGCACCCGCCTGGTGGAGGTGAAGACGCGCCGGCTGGCCCTCTCCGGGGGCACAGTCCTGGGCGCCGGCCCGGCCAGCTTCCGCCTCCCCGGCGCCCTGTCCGGGCACGGCGGCGGCCCCTGCCTGGTCGCCCAGCTGGTGCTCCTCCGGCGAGGTCTGCGTCTCTGGAGCAGGCCGCCGGCTCAGGTCAGCTCTCCGGCTGCGCAGAGTTCCATGGCCCACCGGGGCCCCCTGCTGGCCACTCCGCTGGCACAATCACAGTTCGGAAACAGAACGGAGCCGTCTGCTTTCCCTGCTTCGGAGCAGCTGCCCCGCTGATCTGTAATTAACAGCTCTGTGCTGGGGTACTAGGTCACGCAGGCGAGTTCCTGAGTTCAAACAAATGGATGGTAGAACCTGCAGATTTACTGGGAGCCTCATAGAAGATCTTTATCTTGAAAGAAAAAAACAGGCAACTCAAATAGGTTGACTCACCAGTGAAACACAAACCAGGGGTCAAAAATGGAAACTAGACCGAGGAGCACTTCTTCACACAGAGGGGTGTGGAAGTCATGAATGGACAACACACCGTAGCCTTGTTACTGAAGGCGATAACCTGACTCCTTTCAGGAGGGATCAGTGAGCTCCTAGCTACTGAACAGACAGAGGCGAAATAGCCTCTTCCACTTTCTAACCGTTCTTGTGTTCTTCTATTAGAAACGGTCTTAAACGTCTTTGTATTGCAGTCGTTTGTACAAAGGTTTTTTATGTCTGTTCCCCATGAAATCGTAGCACACAGTTTTGTCCTCTTGTTACAGATCGACGGTGATGTCGCTGACCTACGTCTGTATAACTGCACCACCAGGAAAGAGAGAAAAGTGCGCTCGCTGTCCACGCCGGTCCATATTGAATTTGAGAAGAGGAGGAATAACGTGAGTTAAAAAGTCTGAAAATCCGATCGTCGGCACTTTCAAGAGCAGGAATATTCACCACTGCATGGGAAATGAATGCACCAGGTCAATCTCTGTCCTTGTTGCGACAGGGAAGCAGCTCTCCAGAATATTCTCTGCTGCGCAGTCAGATGAACGTCCACGAGTTCAATGTGACAGCAGGACACCAGCAGGAGGCGCTGCAGATCACAGTGCAGCTCACTCGGCCTTCCAGCCCACCGTTTCCCATCATGCTTTTGTTCAGGTGCGCTAGGACGCTCCCGGGACACACCTCTGCCTCAAACCCGGGCCGGTCAGGGCAGGCTCATACTGTCTCCCAGACGGGCTCTTCTCACGCCACCTCCTGATGACGTTGTGTAGTCGTGTTGTTTTTTAGCTTGCGTGGCACGCATAGTTTGAGTACTTTTCCGCTGGCTTCACCGCTCTTCAAAATCCACGTTACTGAGCAGGTTCTAAAGTAACAGAATTCAATAAGGAAATGTCACTGTGAGAATCCAGTATACTGTACGCAGTATTAAAAATATTGCCCCTGTGTCTTTGAACACGTGTGTTTTATTGTCTTTTGATTTTTTTAATTAACATACAATTGGCAACATATTGTCCATCTAACGGGCCATACATTTTAAAAACCTGCATTGTACAGCATATTCATTTCCACATCTATCCGCTGTATAGTTTGCTTTAAAATGCGTTTGATCTCAAAGCAAAGCCTCGAGTCTGTGATGTGCTCGACTCCAGTGTGTGTGAAGTGACATTTTCTCTGTTTCTGTTTCCCATGCAGAATGTTTGAGAAACCAACTCCCAGCTCTTACAATGTGAAGAGGGTTCACAGCTGGGAGGGAAATACAGTTCACATTTTCATGCCTCCTTTGTCTGTGAAAGGTTGGTCTTTTCTTCCCTGATCTTCCTAGCTTAATGTATAAGAATGACACGGTAGCATCTAAATTCATGTCTTCTGTGCCCTGGGCTTCTTCCATTTTCTGACAGATCCTGGCAGTTACTATGTGGCTCTGCTCAACGCTGATTACAACAGGACACCCACCAACAAATACATCGCCAGTGCTGTGAGCTACACCTTGAGCATTGAGTGGACGCAGTGTCTGTACTGGGACGGCGGTAAAGACTGGAGGTCAGAGGGCTGCTCTCCCCTGCAGAGCTGGTCAGCCAGTAAAGTGAACTGCAGGTGAGGCCGTGTTGAAGCCGATATCCTGGCTGCTTTCAAGAAGCAGCTGGCTGTGATCCTCTCGTCCGTGAGCTGCTCACTACCAGATGGGCTAGCCTGGCCGTGTGGCCTGCTCTCGTTTGTAACCTTTCTTCTGGGTCTATAAAAGTTAAAGCTCACACTCTGTGTAAACAGTGAAACTCAACTTTTTTTTCTGAGTTCACATTTCTGATTTCACGGATCACCTTTTCTGTTCTGTTAACTGTTTGGATGAGCTTCTACAGTACATTCTATCTGGCCTGGTGCCTGTCCAGGTGTTAGTTTTCTGGTAAGACCTCATGCAGCTAAATAACAATAGTTACTTTTATTGAATAGTATGAGGCACTTCACTCTTTAGTACTTCAGGAAAGAAAAATAAAGCCAAATCTTTGGTTGGCTGTGTACAAATAACTATTAATCTCTAGGAAAACGGGCTAGAAAAAAATGTTTATGGCAACACAGATTACCTGTAGAGTATTTGCTTCTGGGTGCTGCATTGACACTGTGCTCTTGCTTCTTGCAGTCAGGTATGAAGGTCTTAGGTCTTGTCATGATTTATAAAAACAAAAACAAACAAGTTGCACATAAGATGAATCACCCTCTGGTACAGTAGATATTCATGAATTCTTTCTGGTAGGGTTTGTGGGGTAAAATGTAGCTGATTTAAATGCAATTCTTTATTTTAGTTGTAACCATCTGACAACGTTTACCATCGCATACCAGGAAGTCAGCAGCCATTATTACTTCACAGATGTGTCCCAGTTTGTTAGGTAAGTATGGATGGCAGATTGACTGAGTGTTGAGATAATGAACAGTTAATGAACAGTTCTCAGTATTTTTTACTGAATTCTACATACTGACGTGAATGTACCAGGGATTAATGCCATATGGCGCATATTTCACTCCAGGTTTACAACGCACTAGAGACTCCTTTGCACCACAGTACACAAGCACCTTTAACGGCATCGACAGTCTCACTGGTGATGCATACAGGGCTGTGTTCATCCAGGACAGGTTCAATTCTGCTTCTATTCTGATACTTTTGTTAAAAGAGGAGAGCAAGCACCCATGTAAAAAATAAACATCTGAAGATCCTGCTCTTTGGATCAAATAAAAACCTGTAAAACATTCGGTATATTTTTCAGCGGCGCTGTGTTCTTTTCCCTCTGTGGAAATGCAGCCAGTGTAGAAGTCAGGAGACGCTGCACATTGGAAGCCCATGTTTGTCTTGCAGCCTAGTCGATAACCTGGTTCTGTGCAGCGTGACGTTTGTCTTCCTGGGGATCTACCTTGTCCTGGCTGTTGTCTGCAAGCGAGCTGATCTGGCCAGTGAGAGGAGGAGCGGACTGGTCTTCCTGCAGGACAACAGCCCACTGGACCGGCAGTTCTACACCATCACCGTCGACACAGGCTTTAGATCCAGAGCCACAATGACCGCCAAGGTACTGTTCAACTCCTCGGAGGAAACCACGCACGGTTCAGGTGCTGATTTCTGCACCGCAATAAAGGAAGGAGGTTAACCTCGTCTCTCACTCGCTCTTCTTGAAGATGAGCAAAACTTTCCTACAAAAACATACACGTATGATGGGTCAGCAACAGTGTGTTACCTGATAAGGTGTAAACAAGGTCAGAAGGGCAAGGGCAGTTAGGTCAGCCGTGGGCAATTAATCAAGACCCTAATAGGTTGAGACCCCTGTTCGCTTTCATGTTGCTAATCACACGTAGGATACACGAGTTACACCTCCACTCGAGAGACCCCGGGGAGGCTGGGAAAGCACAAAAAACAGCAAAAAAGTTCTTGAGGTCTTAACTCCTAACTCATAAGAGGCATTGGTTCCTTCAGGGCCAGACTAGACCGCTCAGGAAATCCAGAGCCGCAGCCTTTGCTGCTAGGATGTGAACTTTCACCCGTTGTGCTCCGCGATGACGCAGGGCTGATGTCTTTCACGGGCCTGGCTTGCGATGGCGGGGGAATTGCAGTGGGCTTTGTTTCTGGGGCAGGTTCACATCGTTTTACACGGCGAGGATGGGACTTCGGAGACCAGAGAGCTGAGCTGCTCCGGCAAACTGCTCTTCGGGAGAAATTCAAGACACACCTTCATCTTGAGGTACCTCTCATCTTCCTGCGCCTCTGCTCGTCTGGTGTCAAAGTTTGTCCATTGTATCAGAAACTTTAAAGTTGACAGAGGGTTCCAGCTTTGAAGTCCTGGAGGAATGAAATGGGATTTGAGTACTCGCAAGACCACAATTTCAGAAACAAGAGGAGAGAAGCCCTTTAAGCCATTGCCCTTTAATTGATATTATCAGGACAGCTGGTTAGAACAGAAAGCCGATGTATTAACCAAGTCTTTTACCTGTCTTGGCTATAATGTTCTATGGATCTGGCAGTGACAGTGAGTAACACTCGTGTGATATATACCCCCTACATGTTACATGAGGTGTGTCCAATGGGGCGCACAGTGTCTGAAGGTTTCCTTTACAACAAGCTGCAAATGACCTAAATTGGTTCTTTATTGGCTTCATTGGACAGACTTCTCCCTGCTCTTCGAGTGCTAGAGCTTGAAAGAGGCGCAGCAGCCTTCCTGGGCCAGGATCAGGTACTGGTGGAATAAGTTTAATAGGGTGAACTAAAAGACTAACACGCCTTGAAAAGAGCACGTCAAGCCTTGGAGTACGGTGACATGAGCAGCTTTAAGAGGTGCTGTGTGGCAGAGCCGAAGGCTGAAGCTGGACTCTGTGTCTCAGCGCTCCAGACTCCCTGGGCCCCATCTGGAAAGTGCACATCTGGCACGACGGCCGCGGCCCCTCTCCCAGCTGGTTCGTCAGCCACCTGGCGGTGCGGGACGTGGCGTCCGGCACCGGCTGGCTCTTCCCCGCGGAGTGCTGGCTGGCGGCGGACGAGGGCGACGGGAAGGTGGAGCGCGAGCTGACCCCTCTGACCCAGAGCCCCGGCTTCGGGAAGGTAGGCGAGCTGCCCGCCGTGCAGACCCAGGCGCGCTCCCGCGGGACGCGGATCAGACCTTCTGGGCAGCCGGGCCCATCGTGAGGGCTTTCATTTGTTTGCTCACGTCACCCATAGAGGTTCATTTCGCAAAGTGGAGTGAAAAATTAGCTGCACAGTAAGGTGAGCCGTGCAAAACTATTTTTTGTTGGGGCTGAGAAAAAAGTAACACAAAGTAAAAGGCAAGGAAGTTCTGTCTTCACAATTTTTAGAGCGTACCTGCATGCCGAGCTTTTTCGTACAGCAGGTCAGATGTGCGCTCCGTTCCACATACTGTACCATCTGAGACCTGTGGGTCATCAAAAGACAAGCAACAGCTTCCATTCGGTCTGTTAAGGTGCATGTTGTTGCACGCAGACTTTTCAAGTTGCTTGTTTATCTGCAGACAAAGATTCCCCGATTTGAACGAAACCGTCTATCAATCTTCACGACAGGAAATCTGTACGATTGGTTAATGCAAGAAAGCCTGTTGGCAAGTGAAAGACTGACCCTCTCGTGTGCTTTTGAAAGACGATTACCTCGTCGATTCGTGGAACTTCATGAGTTTAGTCAGTACTGTGCGAATGAGCTTTCCGGTGTGACGGTCAGTCGGTTCCTGAGCCATTTTGCGGGCGGCAGCTCTGGAGGAGCTTGGGTCGCAGACGGGGGCTGGGGAAAGGTGCTGAGCTGCCTGCCTTCGCCGCTGTGCCCCCAGCTGCTGTCCGCCACGCTGACGGAGCTCCTGGAGGACTTCCACCTCTGGGCCTCGGTGTGCACGCGGCCTTCCCACAGCCCCGTCTCACACTCCCAGCGCCTCGCCCTCTGCCTGCTGCTGCTGCTGGGCTACACCGGTCTCAACGCCCTGCTGGTGCACCTCCGGGACGACCAGGTCAGCCCCCGCCGCCCCTGCCTCCGGGCGCGTCTCAGCATTGTAGTTAAGAGATATTGAAGGTAGGAAAGTCCGTTTTAAAGGCCTAGTTTCTGGAATACTGGGAACTCCTTCTGGAATACTGGGAACTCCTTCTGGAATACTGGGGACCTCCTTCTGGAATACTGCTGTCTCACCTTGGCAGTCCGAACTCCATGAAAGGAGTGCCCCTAAAACTAGTCTTAGGGAGTGAGACTGATGCATATCAAACCAGTGAGAGGACCCAGAAACGATATTGACAAACTGTAACATTGTGGAAGTCAGACGATTTTAAATGAGAGGCTGTTTCGGTGCAGTATCCCCCTGAAGACCACGGAAAAACCCTTTGCTTCGATTCAGGTTTATGGCAAATGTGGGAAATAAAATGTTAATATAATGAGCACACTGTAAAAAAGAATGCAAGATCTTAAACACTGTAAGCTTTAGTTATAAGCTAGAGGGTGACCATTTGACCATCATGCTTCACGGGCTGCTTGTGTCTTGTTAATATGAAGATCTCAACCACATTTTATTTATTTTCTTTCATTTTAAAATTTGACGTTTTTAATTGTTTCTCTGCGCTGGCAGGAAGACAGCGATGACTCAACACATCGACTGCTCTGCCCCTTTCATCAGCTGCTCCCTCTGGTGTCTCATGAGGCCATTTTTACTCCCCTGCGTGTGGTACAGTCCTCTGTACCTCTGTCTGCCTTCATTTCATTGGCCAGATGTCTGCTCAGCCTTGAGCGGGTCTTATCAGTTATCAGTTTTATTATTCATCAGGGCATTTTATTTCCTCTGTCATACCTACTGTTTACCAACCCTCCTCCTGTGGTGTCTGGTGGAACTGGTTTGTGTGCGAATTTTAAACAGTGTTTGCTTGTCTTTGTGCCTGATGGGTTTATTTGCTGGCCTGTCTTTGCAGTTCTCCGCTGCGCTGGGCCTCATTGATGTCTCCAGTGATTCCCTGGTGATGGGAGTCTGCAGCACCCTGACTGTGTTTCCACTGGTGGTCCTGGTGTCCCTGCTCTTCCGGTTCAGTGAGGCAAGTCTGGTCACAGGGACTGGCAGACAAGGCCTTTCTACAAGGAACTGTGCCACTGTGAGCTGGGAGTGATCAGTATATGTAGGTTTCCCAGCGTTTCCAAAAGGGGAAATTCTGTTTTGAAAATCCACAAGCTTCGGTGGGCTTTTCTTTTTGGGTATCCCCAGTTAGAGTTGAGGCAGATCCTGATGGACGTACTGTAACTGGGTCCCATTTTCCTTTGCTTCTGAATCCCTGAATTACCGGTCTTGCTGTTCATTTGCTGGGTCCACGTTGGGTCTGGGAGGGAATAGACTGTCCAAGATCAGAAATGCTCTCCAAACAGCACTGAGCCCATCCCTGGGTTCTGCGTTCTCCTGGGGTCAAGTGCAGTCGGGCAGGGGAGACTGGGGGTGTCCTGTTTCTTGAGGATGGTGTGAGGGATGGAGAGGAGTCTGCAGCAGAAACTGGGGTTGTCATTTGGGGTTGTGTTGCCGTTCTGTGTTGATTATTCCCTGCTTCGAATGCCAGGTGACTGCTCATAAACATACCAATACTGGAGACCACAGCGCTGGACGAGCATCAGACATCTTCTCCGTGGAAGGTACAGACTCCGGCTATCTGTCGTCACTGGGGTTTTTCTGTCAGGACTGAGTTTGTCAGTGCCTTAACAAGACTCAAAGAGAAATCCACACACAGCCCCACGGTCACCTGCTGAAACAGCCTGCATGTCCATTTCAGCTCACCTGGATGGCCTGCTGGCAGAGGACAGTCTCTTTGAGTCTTACCAATCCTGGCACAGCCTCCAGCACTGGGCTCAAGAGGTCTGGAGGAAGAAGTATGAGGTAAATAGCACACCGTATGAAGTATGAGGCAAACTCGTGGCCACAAACCTCAGATCCAGCAGTGATTTCTCCTGCACCTCAGGTAGTGACTGCATCTTACAGTTCCAGAAGACAGTATGGAGTATAAGGTAAATAACACAGTATGAAGTATGAGGCAAAAAAGCACTCAGTATGAAGTATAAGGTAAAAGTGCTTGATTCTATATTTCTGGTGTGAACCTCATAACAGGATAACATTTAATTGATATGAAGAAGCAAACTGAAACATCCAGGGATCCAGACAGACATAGAGATGGGAACCCACCAAACTTCACTCTGGTGTCATAAACATCTGTAACAATAATATTCTCAGCATCAGTCCCAGTGGTGGAAAAGTGTGCCTTAAAATAATGTTATTAATTTAGTGCTTTGTTTAACTAAAAATGAAGAATTGTATCATTTAACACTAGAAGGAGTAGAATAAGATATATGACCAGTTTCTCTACTTGAACTGAGGACGCAAAGGGAAATGAAGAATATTCTAAGGCCACAAAGCTCAGAGTTCCACTGCCCACCTATGTGGCTAATATCCATAACTATTCATTGTCATTGCACTTGACTGACACTCTCATCCAAAGCATCTTACAAAGGTTACAGTGACCTATCTGCCTGTTAGCTGTGAGCCTCATTTACCCATCTTGGCAGGCTGGAGCAGCGTGGGTAAAGCACCAGGTCAGGGGCGACAGCAGTGTTTCCCACAGCCCTGCAGTCGGAAGGGCAGAGTCCTGGCCCCTGTGCCACGCTGCACCCCTCGCTGTGGGCTGCCCTGCAACAGGGACATCACAGTGGGCCCGACGGCCCCCCAGCCCGTCCCTGCCCTGATGGTGACCCTTCCTCTGTCCTCTGTGTTTGTGCAGCGTGGCGGTCCGGACGGGCGCGCTCTCAGCGTCGTGTCCGGGGGGCAGGGGGGCCAGTGCGGCTCAGAGCGCAGCTCCAGTGGCTTCGAGGACGGCAGTCCGGCGGCCAGAACCCTCCGGTCCAGCAGCGACCTCTCCTGCACCCCCTCCTCAGGTAGTGACCTCTCCTGCACCCCCTCCTCAGGTAGCGACCTCTCCTGCACCCCCACCTCAGGTAGTGACCTCTCCTGCACCCCCACCTCAGGTAGTGACCTCTCCTGCACCCCCTCCTCAGGTAGTGACCTCTCCTGCACCCCCTCCTCAGGTAGTGACCTCTCCTGCACCCCCTCCTCAGGTAGCGACCTCTCCTGCCCCCCCTCCTCAGGTAGTGACCTCTCCTGCACCCCCTCCTCAGGTAGCGACCTCTCCTGCACCCCCTCCTCAGGTAGTGACCTCTCCTGCCCCCCCTCCTCAGGTAGCGACCTCTCCTGCACCCCCTCCTCAGGTAGCGACCTCTCCTGCACCCCCTCCTCAGGTAGGGACCTCTCCTGCACCCCCTCCTCAGGTAGTGACCTCTCCTGCACCCCCTCCTCAGGTAGCGACCTCTCCTGCACCCCCTCCTCAGGTAGAGACCTCTCCTGCACCCCCTCCTCAGGTAGCGACCTCTCCTGCACCCCCTCCTCAGGTAGCGACCTCTCCTGCACCCCCTCCTCAGGTAGAGACCTCTCCTGCACCCCCTCCTCAGGTAGTGACCTCTCCTGCACCCCCTCCTCAGGTAGGGACCTCTCCTGCCCCCCCTCCTCAGGTAGAGACCTCTCCTGCCCCCCCTCCTCAGGTAGCGACCTCTCCTGCACCCCCTCCTCAGGCAGCGACCTCTCCTGCACCCCCTCCTCAGGTAGTGACCTCTCCTGCACCCCCTCCTCAGGTAGCGACCTCTCCTGCACCCCCTCCTCAGGTAGAGACCTCTCCTGCACCCCCTCCTCAGGTAGCGACCTCTCCTGCACCCCCTCCTCAGGTAGCGACCTCTCCTGCACCCCCTCCTCAGGTAGAGACCTCTCCTGCACCCCCTCCTCAGGTAGCGACCTCTCCTGCACCCCCTCCTCAGGTAGCGACCTCTCCTGCACCCCCTCCTCAGGTAGAGACCTCTCCTGCACCCCCTCCTCAGGCAGCGACCTCTCCTGCACCCCCTCCTCAGGTAGTGACCTCTCCTGCCCCCCCTCCTCAGGTAGCGACCTCTCCTGCACCCCCTCCTCAGGTAGCGACCTCTCCTGCACCCCCTCCTCAGGTAGTGACCTCTCCTGCTCCCCCTCCTCAGGTAGCGACCTCTCCTGCCCCCCCTCCTCAGGTAGCGACCTCTCCTGCACCCCCTCCTCAGGTAGCGACCTCTCCTGCACCCCCTCCTCAGGTAGCGACCTCTCCTGCACCCCCACCTCAGGTAGTGACCTCTCCTGCCCCCCCTCCTCAGGTAGGGACCTCTCCTGCACCCCCTCCTCAGGTAGCGACCTCTCCTGCACCCCCTCCTCAGGTAGCGACCTCTCCTGCCCCCCCTCCTCAGGTAGTGACCTCTCCTGCCCCCCCTCCTCAGGTAGCGACCTCTCCTGCACCCCCACCTCAGGTAGTGACCTCTCCTGCCCCCCCTCCTCAGGTAGCGACCTCTCCTGCTCCCCCTCCTCAGGTAGGGACCTCTCCTGCCCCCCCTCCTCAGGTAGCGACCTCTCCTGCTCCCCCTCCTCAGGTAGGGACCTCTCCTGCACCCCCTCCTCAGGTAGCGACCTCTCCTGCACCCCCTCCTCAGGTAGTGACCTCTCCTGCACCCCCTCCTCAGGTAGTGACCTCTCCTGCACCCCCTCCTCAGGTAGGGACCTCTCCTGCCCCCCCTCCTCAGGTAGCGACCTCTCCTGCACCCCCTCCTCAGGTAGCGACCTCTCCTGCACCCCCACCTCAGGTAGTGACCTCTCCTGCACCCCCTCCTCAGGTAGCGACCTCTCCTGCACCCCCTCCTCAGGTAGCGACCTCTCCTGCACCCCCTCCTCAGGTAGTGACCTCTCCTGCACCCCCTCCTCAGGTAGTGACCTCTCCTGCACCCCCTCCTCAGGTAGGGACCTCTCCTGCCCCCCCTCCTCAGGTAGCGACCTCTCCTGCACCCCCTCCTCAGGTAGCGACCTCTCCTGCACCCCCACCTCAGGTAGAGACCTCTCCTGCACCCCCTCCTCAGGTAGCGACCTCTCCTGCACCCCCTCCTCAGGTAGCGACCTCTCCTGCACCCCCTCCTCAGGTAGCGACCTCTCCTGCACCCCCACCTCAGGTAGTGACCTCTCCTGCACCCCCTCCTCAGGTAGCGACCTCTCCTGCACCCCCTCCTCAGGTAGCGACCTCTCCTGCACCCCCTCCTCAGGTAGCGACCTCTCCTGCACCCCCACCTCAGGTAGTGACCTCTCCTGCACCCCCACCTCAGGTAGCGACCTCTCCTGCCCCCCCTCCTCAGGTAGTGACCTCTCCTGCACCCCCTCCTCAGGTAGTGACCTCTCCTGCCCCCCCTCCTCAGGTAGGGACCTCTCCTGCACCCCCTCCTCAGGTAGCGACCTCTCCTGCACCCCCTCCTCAGGTAGCGACCTCTCCTGCACCCCCTCCTCAGGTAGGGACCTCTCCTGCACCCCCTCCTCAGGTAGCGACCTCTCCTGCCCCCCCTCCTCAGGTAGTGACCTCTCCTGCCCCCCCTCCTCAGGTAGGGACCTCTCCTGCCCCCCCTCCTCAGGTAGTGTCCTCTCCTGCAGCTCCAGGAGGCAGCAGGAGCGCAGGAGCTGGCCAGCGGTCGCCAGTTCTTTCAGGACCGTTAACAATTGTTTTCAGCTTCACAGTGTAAGGAAGACAGACCGAGGACTGCATTTCGCTGACCCTGTTCGGCAAAATAAAGCAAGGAGTTTGGACGTGAGAGACAATGTCATCACGTAGTCCCTTCCCTCTTTACTTTGCACTCATGTACAGCTGTTTCATAAGACAGAGCCTGTGAATTTCAGGACACAAATCCGCAGCAGAAATGTCTTTTTCTGCACAGTGTTCTAATGCTCTCCTGTTGTGTGTTTCTGTTATTTCCAGAGCAAGGCTGCGCTCTTCAACAGCACACCTCTGGAGGCAGAAGAGCTCTGCCTCCCTGGTGCCGTCATGTGGCGTGGGCTCTCTGCTTGTCCCTGTCTGCCACCTGCGCCATCGTCACTGGAGTCCTGGGAATGAAGTAGGTGCCTCTTTATTCCAGGACAGTACCACATGTTCTAATTTTCAGGATCTGAGTCCAGTTCTGAGCTGCTGTAAAACTAAACTGTTTTCATCTTGCATGTCTTATCTTTGTTATTGTCATTTAATGTCCAGTTAGGTGCGTGTCTGGACAGGTTATATTGTGGCCATTAACAACAGAAAGAGAAATGTCTAAACCTGTGGTTAATATTTTAGCTTCAGACTCACACCTTATTCACTTTTTTGTCTGCAAATTCCTCAATTTCTAGCGTGATATAACCATTGTAACGGAAGAATGATCGCAGCTGTACAATGTGGCATAACTATCACAAATCTGTCCAGACAATACAGTAGGTTGTGCACTGCTTTGAGGGTAAAAGTTCAAATCTGTTTTGGCTCTTGCTCATATCATGGGTTTGCAAATCATGCCATACATCATTTTCTTGTTGCGAAGTTTCTGTTGTAGAATGTTTTTTTAATCGGAAGATGTTATGCACAGCTGGCAGAAAATTGTCCATCTGGGGAGCGAACCGCAGACACGGTTAGCCACTGGAAAACAAGGAGCATTATCTATGCTGCTTTTAACTGTGCTTCTCTTTCTTTGGCATTTGCTAGGTTTAGCAGTAGCCAGTGTCTGCTGTGGATCCACTCCGTCTTCGTCTCTTTGCTCTTCTGTGTTTCTGTACTGCAGCCCGTCGCGGTGAGTCCTGGTGAAGGATCCAGACTTCCCCCTGCTGTGCTTTGTGTTGTGTCTGAGGCATGTAGGGTCCCCTGACCCTCTGATACAGGCTCCCCCAGCTCCCGACTCCCCAGGATAACCACACTCCTTCGGGGCCGCTTGCTTTGTCAACTCCTGGGGTGCAGGGAACTGTCATTACACTCGGGCACCTCAAAGGCCTTGAGCGGGAGAGTCAGCTGGTACCCTCTGGACCAGCGCCAGATGAGCTGGCACCTTGCTGGGCTGGCCTGAACCCGGCCAAGTAGGGAGCCGGTGAAGGCCATGTTCTTACTCGTCCTGGTAGTGTCGCAACACGTAGATGGTCTCGACGTCTTTCATGCCACCTTCTCTCCAGCTGTCTGTAATAAAAATCAGGAGCGCATGAGAGTCTGTTTGTTTTTTCCTTCTAGATCTTCATCATGGCAGTGGTGGTGTCGCTGAAGAATAAAGACCGTTGCGACTTTTATAAAGGCCACGATGAGACGGGCCCTGCTCTTCAGATGGTGGAGAACTGGAGACTGAGGGGAGGCTGCGCCCCTGAGAGCCACCTGTACAGCCCATACCATCACCGGCAGCATGGGCACACTCACTTCGACAGGGTAACGCTCTCCTGCTGTGCCGCAGACCAAGCTGGGGACATAAGCAGAGAACTTGGTGCTTCAAAGTAGTGAACATGAAACTCACTGGGACAGCCAGCAGCTAGCTAAATCGAAGGTGGGGTATTGCATTGGTGGTATTGTATTGCTCTGATGGTGCAGATTCCTGTGTGGGGTCCTGGGTTGTATGAAGGCAGCTGTGAGACCTCATGCAGCTCCTCATGAAGGCTCTTCAAACCCAGCACAGCCATAGAAGTCCCCTGAGGCCAAGGGCAACCTGCACCTACCGACAGACTGATCGATTCCTTCTTTTAGGTTCTGACCAAAGCAAGCTGTCATGCCCCGAGCAAACTGCATACAGTATGTTTCAGCTCAACGTCAGTGCTTTTACTGTTGCAAAGTAATGTTTGGATGAGGTAGCTCCTCCAGGAGATGCATGAGAGCCCACAGCCATGAGAGAGCAAAGTGGTCGCCCGTTGTTTTGTTTATTAGCATGTGTGAAACTCCATAGCTCTCTGTGGGGTGTTGGAGTAAATTTGATAGTGTCCCTCTTCAGATGCCCCCCTTTAATTAACAGGAAACCCTAGATGAGCTGCAGTTTGTTGCCTGACAAGCTTCTTCACCCACAGATTGTAGCGGCTCGGCAGAGAGCCCGGTACCTGCGCCTCGTCAGACCGCCCTCCCCTGCACAGCTGAGGGAGTTGCGAGACAGGATGAAGAAGGAATCCCTGCTGCAAAATAATTTCAGGTACAGCGGGGATGTCAGTGATGTTCACTGGTAAAACGATCATACCAATTCAGGCCATTTCCAGAAGACCTCCAGCACAGTAATTCAGTTGCGCAAATTTTGGATGAAATACCACGAACGCCATGGATTTCTTTCTAAATATTTTGTGAAGTAAAGCTAAAGTACTTTTCTTACACAGCACAACCAAGAGGGTTTTGACCCAGAGCAGGTGATGTCCATCTATTCATTGACCTTCCCAGTAATGTGCTGTTTGACAGCCTGAGATTATTCCAGAGGTGCCTCAGGGCTCCATCCAGATGTCTCATGTCTTGTTTTAGACCAGGGTAGCTTGGAAGGCGTAGACATATCTCCAACTGGCCCATTTCTCCTTTGAGAATACAAATTACACTGTTTGAGAATGTTTGAGAGTAATACAGGTTTATGTAATGACTGTTCTTTCTCCTGCAGTAAAAAAGAGCTGCTTCTGCTCCGGTTCCAATGGCTAACTTGTGAATGAGATAGTTTCGTGTCTTAAAGAAAAATGAAATGACCTTATGCAGTCAGAACCCCATTTTCGAGCCATGAACCCAGGCTCATCTCCTGTGCTGCGCAGCCCAGAAAAGCATCAGGCCTTGGCTCCTGGCAGAAGGAGCAGAAGCCAAGACTCTGGTCATGAGATTGCTCTTGAGAAATCGAGGAAGGGAGACTGGCAGCACCTGACCCCTTTCTCGGTCCCAGACTTTATAACTCCCCTACTCTCCTGCCCTTCCTTAAACTCCATGGCAAACTATTTTATGAGTCACCGATCCGAGCGTACCCCCAACAGGTTTCCATCGGGAGTCACATGCTTTTGTGCCAGGAGGCCTGTTCCAGCAGCACACTAAACTGCGGTTTTCCTTCCTGACAGGGAGCTCGCCCTTTGCACGCTCATGTTACTCCTGCTTCTGTTCGTCACTTACGGGAAGTTCTCCAGCAGCCATTATCGACTGAATCATGCCGTCCGGACTGAGTTCACCCGGTGAGTGACCACACCCGTCCCCCGTGATCGGTGTTGGGCAGAACACACGGTGATTTGCAGAAGAGAGGTTCCCATTTGGCTCATGTAGTTCGCTTGCTTTTTAGTAGCTAGTTCACCTCAGGGTCTTCTACAGCCATGTCTTGAAAGACGTCAGGCATCAGCTTCAACAACATGGCTGGGAAGCCCGTTCTTTACTCCCATAGCCCTTTTGTATAAGTAAAGGCACAAGTGTTTCCTAAAAACGTAAAAACTCACATTAATGAACCAATTCAAGAACATTTATGTTAGGGATCATAAATAATACATTTTTAAAAGCAATCCAGTTTTTACCAGAGCCCTTAGATACACTATTGGAATTGTTATTCCTGCTTCAAGCATTTCTCCTGGGTGATTTAGATGAATGATACACAATTCTGCGCACTTTCATGAGAAATTTCCCCTGTCTGGGTGGTATGTCAGGAGCTCTGTGATGATTATAGTCATTTAAAAAGGTATTCACTCCCTTGTAGTGATGTCTCAGTTTGCTCAATGTGTGTCAGATCTCTAACTTGTGTGTCCGCTGAATACAATGTAGTTTTGCTGCACAGTATGTCAGCTTTCATTTCTCCTTTTTCTACTGAAATGAGATTTCAGCTGGCTTTGTGACAAAGTGTGGACTGAGAAGCTGCAAAGACCGGAGTTTGAAAATGAGATGGTTTGTGCCAAACATTTATGAAACCGAATGGCCCATACACCCACTGCTCTCTTACCGATTATACATCGGTGAGTGCAGCAGAACCTATGTACGCTCTGTTTTGTACTTTTGAAGGAGTCCAAAGCACCCATTTCTGGAGGTGAAAACACACAAGGACTGGTGGAACTGGTGTCTAACCACTTTCCTGGATGGTCTCTACTGGGATACATGGTACAACAACGCTTCAGCTAGAAACAAGGTACAACTCGTCTAAAAGATAAGCTAGTTTAAATTAAATCACAAAGCAATCGTTAAGCCGCTTAGCTTCTCTTCTGGAAATAAAATACACTGCAGGCAGGAGCAGCCCTGTAAACAGGGGTCATCTGGGGACGACAGTCCAGCAGGCTTTGTTGGTCTTGAGGATGAATTCAACCCAATGAAGCTAATGATAAATTCAGTTGGGCAAAACAAGCCCGGGCATCACTTACAGGCATTTTCTCCACCAACATGCCCACAACAGCTGGCATCCCTCTCTCGGCACAGATCCACACCAGAGTCACCAGGCGCTTGGCAAGGGAAAGAGAGCAGGCCGTTCGGAATGGGGAAGCCCTCCTGCTCCAGTAGCGAAGTCCTTTCAGTCCTCTGTAACCCTAGTGATCCCGTGCCTCTGTGTCGGCAGGCAGGTGCTGTCCGGGGAACGTGTGTCCTGATTGGAGAGCCGACTCTTAAGAAAGTAGAGGCCACCGCCGACGCCGCGTGCGAGGTGAGCACAGTGCCATCGGTTCTCACGCAGACTTTCACCTGACGCGCTTTCCAGAGCCCAGACGCTGAGGGGAGCTTTCTTTTTTTTAATCATTTGTTTTTTCATTAACGAGACGTGTTGATTTACAAGAGGTTTCCCATCTCGTGGGCTCTGTAGCTGTGACTGACGATTATAGTTTTCTGCTCCACATCTTGAAAAGAGTATTCATTCCCTTGCAGTCTAAGTTTATTGAACAGCAAATGACGTTTACACATTTTATTGTTTTTAATCAAAACCTGAATGCTCAAAATGAACACTTTTGTGGTAATGAGATAAATGTCTTTAAAAACTGCAGTTTAGAAACATCAAAGAGTAACGTGTTTCACACACGTTTGTTTTACACACCAGGGGTCTCAGTTCTGTTACACTGGTTGTTGAAGAGCAGCAGTTTGCGTGTCTTGCCACAGATTTTCTGTCAGATTCCAAGTCAGGGCTTAAGCCACTGCGGAGTGGCCTTGGTCTTGTGCTTTGGGTCATTCTCCTGCTGAATGGTAAATTTGGTATTCTCAGAATTTGTGGGTACTGTATTGTACTGAAATTAGTATGTGTTAACTGGTGAGTATTTACAGACAGGAATTTAGGAATAGGAACGTGGGATGGGCCACAGTAAGACTTGTGAAACCCAGTGCTTGATGGGATCTTTCCTGTGCGCGGGAGGCCTGTTCCTGCTGCTGTAAGGCACTCTGTGATCAAGCGGGGAGGAGGGGAGGGGTGCTCTGTGATTGACAGGTGGGGCAAAGTTTTTCATCGGTTCCTGGGTTTGACGGGTTTACATTCGACCGAAGAAGCAGTGGTGACCAAGGACACTGTGCTTTAGGAGAGATACTTTCCTTCAGAGACATCGAACGGGTCCTGCCTGACTTGGTCATCGAACGTCCCTCGGTCCTGTTCGTAAAAGAACAGATCTGTGGAAGATCTGGGCTTCCCGGCCTGGGCAGACAGGAACGAGTCGCTGACTGAGCTTCACTCCTCACCTCCCAGGCCGAAGCCCCGGGGGCAGACCGCGAGCCCGCGGGATGCCCCGGTCGGTCCGAGCGGGGCAGACACGGGCCGTGTGGCCAGATTTCCTGCTACGGTGGAAGAGGGACACGGGTCAGCCTGGGGGGAACCAGGTGAGGCGATGTTTTTGGCACCTAATCAGTGCAGTGCAGCCCAGAACGAACTGAGTGTTGAACCTTGCATTTAGTACGACGCATAACATCAGCCTCTTTACACATCGATGGCTTTGATTCATCTACTTATTGTAACAGACATGCAGATAACAACTACATGAATAGAACCTGACGTTTCGAGGATGTTGGAACCATGGAGCAGGGAAATTTGGAGCACATACACACAGACGCGTGTTTTTTTCCAGGTTTTTACACTTTTCGGCACTAAACTTGTTTTGTGTGGTTAAGGGCTGCGGCCTCGCTCAGGCTGCAGCAGCTGAGGGCCAGCGGCTGGCTGGGCAGAGACACCAGGGCCGTGCTGGCGGAGTTCACCCTCTTCAACGCGCCCGCGAACCTCTTCGCCGCCGTGTCCCTGCTGGTGGAGAAACCGCCCGCGGGGCCGCTGCTGCCCTCCGCGTCCGTCGAGTCGGTCGGCGTGTACCGGCTCAGCTCCGGCCTCGAGTACCCCGTCCTGGCGTCTGAGGTGAAGTTCCCACACCGCCGGGGGGGCGTCCGGGCCGCCACGCAGGCCGCAGGGCCCCTCGAGCTCATGAACCCCTTGCCCTCCTCCTGCTCCTCCTCCCCCCCCACACACACAGACTCCCTAATCGCCCCCCCACACACACAGACTCCCTCATCGCCCCCCCACACACACACAGACTCCCTCATCGCCCCCCTCCACACACACAAACACACAGACTTCTTAATCGACCCCCCACACACACAGACTCCCTCATCGCCCCCCCACACACACACAGACTCCCTCATCGCCCCCCCACACACACACAGACTCCCTCATCGCCCCCCCCACACACACACAGACTCCCTCATCGCCCCCACACACACACACAAACACACAGACTCCCTCATCGCCCCCACACACACACACAAACACACAGACTCCCTCATCGCCCCCACACACACACACAAACACACAGACTCCCTCATCGCCCCCCCACACACACACAGACTCCCTCATCGCCCCCCCACACACACACAGACTCCCTCATCGCCCCCCCACACACACACAGACTCCCTCATCGCCCCCCCACACACACACAGACTCCCTCATCGCCCCCCTCCACACACACAAACACACAGACTTCTTAATCGACCCCCCACACACACACACACAGACTCGCTCATCGCCCCCACACACACACACAAACACACAGACTCCCTCATCGTCCCCACACACACACACAGACTCCCTCATCGCCCCCCCCACACACACACAGACTCCCTCATCGCCCCCACACACACACACAAACACACAGACTCCCTCATCGCCCCCACACACACACACAGACTCCCTCATTGCCCCCCCCCCACACACACACACACACACACACACACACACACACACACACACACACACACACACACACACACACAGACTCGCTCACTGCTCACTTGCCCCCCCTACACGCACAGACACCATTCTAGGCTGCCCTGTATAATGGTGGTTAAAGGTGGATAATGGCTGCTAAGAAAATTATTAGTAGCATTAGAAGCAAAAATGATTAGATTTAAGTGATAAAATATTTGATTTTGCGTATTTTAATGTTCACGTGCCAGTCTTTGTTCCTTCATGTCTGTGTGACGTTCAGAGGAATTCTAATGGCTGTGCTTTGTTGTTCCGCTGGACAGATGCTCTTCCTGGTGCTCATCCTGCTCCAGATGTACTTTCAAGCCTGTGCCATAACACAGAAGGGGCTGCTGGCTTACTGGCAAGACCCCTGGAACTGGCTGCAGGCGAGTTGTAATAATAATAATAATAATAATAATGTTTAGCCCCATACAATTTCTTGCATTAGGAATTTGTCTTTTCACATACCCCAGCTTTTCTCCATGGAGACACAGACACACAGACAGGGAGAGAGAAGCTTGGGGTCAAAGCGCAGGGTCTGCCATTGTACGGCGCCCCTGGAGCAGTTAGGGTTAAGGGCCTTGCTCAGGGGCCCAACGGAGTAGGATTCCTCTGCCAGCCACAGAATTTGAACCGGCAACCTTCCAGCCACAGGCGCAGATCCTTAGCCACAGAGCCACTGCTCCGCCCATCATTTTGTTGGGTGGGAACTGTGCTCGTAGACGCCTCTAGGCCTTGGAGAAGGGGTTATCTGTACTTGTTAAGTGGCAGTGCTCTTGTTTGCATTGTGCTTCTCTTGGGCTCAAGTGCCTTGTGAAGCCACATTCAATTTGCCTCCCCTTCTGGACCTTCTCTGTTTTGTCCACGTGGGACAAAATCCTGTACGTGGAATCCTTTGGGATGCAGAGCAGTACATAAATGCAATCAATAATAAACACATCTTGGCTACTGTATGCATGTGCCGGTCTTTACACTCTCATTGGTTTGCACTTCATTTCTTGCCCGGGAAGGCCAGGTTTATTCAAGGAGCCTCAGGGTCCCTGAGCTCCTATGAAAACCATTAAGACTTTGGTTGGTATTGTTTAAAAATAAAAACCTTTTTCTCATTCTTTTTTGACAGGTCACTGCCATCCTCATCAGTCTGCTCTACTACGCCTGCTCCTTGTATAACTACATTCTGACCGTCGAGTCAATAGACCACCTTCAGAGGGAAAACTTCAAGGCTTTTGTGGATCTTAGTCTCCTTTCATCTTGGGAACAGGTTGGCAAACACACCTCTGTTCTCCGTGACTGCAGATGAACTGACTGAAGTGATTCTAAAAGATGAGTGCTGTTATGGAAGCTCTTTTATTAAAGGAAGTGAAAAATGCACCCAGTGTCCAAATTCAAAACTCCATGGATTTACATTTTCAGCTCTTCTATGGAACACTAAAAACCTTGTTTTTTTTCTTTCTTTTTTAATTTTTCAACTTATTTTTAAAAATGAGAATTGTGTGAAAACCATGTTACCAGTTAATCTTAGTCTTTCTTAGTCTCGATTGCGATTTCCTCCTCGAGAGCTTTGTTTCCTGGCTCTCGGCAGATTGCTCACTGAAACCCGGTAGAAACCACATGTGTTTGATTCTGTGTTCCCAGCTGAGGCGCGGTCTGCACGGCCTGATGGTGTCCCTCCTCCTTGTGAAAAGTGTCTTCGTGCTGCGTGTGAATAAACTGATGGCCCTGTCTGTGACAACGCTGCGCCTGTCCTTTTCTAGTCTTACAGGGCCTGTGGTAAGAACTTCGACCTCCGGAGAGAAAACACTTTTAGCTACATCGTTTTTTTTCCCCATAGTTAATAACTTCACTTTTTTTTTTCAAACTGGCAAGATCGGGTAGTAGTTGGGTCTGTTGCCTTATACTGGCCTGGTTGCGGGTTCAAATCTCAGGTGAGGCACTGCTGTGTACCCTTGAGAATGATGCCTCACTCGGATTGCTGCAGCGCCCAGCTGCATACATGTGTGTCAAATAAATTAAATAGTATTTCACTCACAATGAAACTTACAAGATCACGCATTCATTTTTCAGGTAGCTTGTGCTGTGGCCAGGCCAAAACCTCAGAAAAAAATATTCGGTTAAACTCATCCTGTAATATATTTTTTGTCATTTGAGGTGCAAATATTTCCAAAATGCAAGATTCACTATTTTCTTTGCTCCAGGTGGCAGGTGTTATAATCATAGCTGCCTATGCCTGCCTGGGAAATCTCATATTTCTGCCTACCTCGAGGACATTCAGCACTTTCACAAGGGCACTCCAGACTCTCCTCACGCACCACATGGGACAGAGACAGCTACAGACATTGTCCTCACCACAGAGTGCCAACCAGCTGTTCCTGGCTTTGTATTATGGGACGTTTTCCTTCATTATAACCACAGTCTGGACTGCAGTGGTAAGTCTGTGCTTTCTCGAGACACATTCATGAAGGGAATCTTAAACTCCATTACTTAATTGTTGTGATCATCTCTCAGCTGCAGAGATATCATTCTCACAGCCCGGTTGCAGAATTATGTCAAGTGCGTGTGTATCCATTTTAAAGGACTTTGTTCAAACAAACATTATCAAACGGGCTGGAAGAAAACCAAGGAACACTTGGACCCAGAGGAGTGGGGTTTGGAATGTAGGATTTAAGAGGCATTCAAAGATGTTGTTCAGCCGCTGCTGCGGGTGTGCTTGTGTGTACATACATGTATGTGTGCACATGTGTGCCTGCATGCATGGGTTTCTGTGTGTACTGTGTGTGCGTACATCGCGTGTGCATGCCCAGTGACAGATTGACGTCCCATCCAGGGTGTGTCCTACCTCAGGTCCCACCGTGACCCTCTCTGGATGAAGCACTTACCGAGAATGACTGGATCAGTGATTGCAACATGAATTCTCTCTCTTTTAAAAACAAACAGATCATTGGAATTCTCACGTCACTGGCGAGAGCTGCCAAGAGGTGCTCAAGGAAAAAGCCATCAGTGACCTTCTTCGAAGTGTGGGGCTTCCTTCGGGATAAAGCCCTGGAGCTCCTGGGTCGAAGGAGACCCAGATGGACAGACAGCTCCATCCAGAGACATGTGAGTAAATGCCATGCGTGCACCCCTGTGTTACATGAAGTTAGAAAGATCAATAAGTGACCACTCTGATGGAGGGGACAGGACACTTAGCTTACACAGTTCACGTGGCTAGGCCCCTGTGTGGAGCTCACTGTGACAGAGGTGGCTCTCACATGAAACACAGTCCTGTTGTGAATCAGGCCAGGCAGATGTTACTGTAGACTGAAGATCGTGCAGATGAGGACTCTTCAAGGTGGGCTGTGTTCTGTGCTTATTCACACATACTCAAAAGGAAGAAACCAGGGGACAGTAAGCTGATTCATCTAACATTGTACAGTACCTTGCGTTGTGTACTTATCCCATTATGCCACCTTTCCTTTTGTCCCAGTCACACAAAGTACTGTAACTGTTCTATAAACACATTAATGGCAGAATATACTTTACCTTTTGAGGTGAGTAGAAACTTTTTTCCATTTCCACATCGCAGTCCGGTACCATTGTGCTTACTTTCCAATATGACAAACACCAACACATTTTGAAATCAGGTGAATTCTACACATCGAGTCCATCAAGACGCTCTAGCACCCAGTGGAGCTGGGAATGGCCTCCTCTGGTCTGTACCTTTCCTGTCTGTACCAGAACTGGCTCACCAGTGAGTGCTCATCCCTAGGAGGAAAGCAGGCTTCCCCAGGTGTGGGTCTTGTTTGTATTGGTCTGAATGCTGTCAGGTCTGCATGCTTGCATTCTTGAAGGCTGTCTCGTTGAGCAACACCTGCAGCAAAACATCTACACACCCTGTGCAATATCTCTTACTCCACATCGGGCGCTTTCACAGTGACCCTCCATCCCGCCCGGCAACACAGCTCCGCGTGCTCCGTTGCCGAGGTGACCCAGCCGGGAGCTGCCCCTTGTCCCAGCTCAGCAGAACGACAGATAACTCGCAAGGGCGCTTGGTCAAAACCCCCAAGTGCAGAAGCAAGGAGATTTCATAACAGAGGGCAAGAATAACACCCCAGTGGCTTTGTTTGCACAGAAAGATTAACCTTTCGCAGTACGGCCAGATCTCAGGCTCACAGTTTACTACATCTGACTCGTTTACTGAAAAGCCCATCATGCGGCGTTTGAGGGAAGGAATTTCGGGGACAAACATCGGGGACATTTTGCTTAGCTGGAGACAGTGATGCTGTCATGTTTGATTGACAGAACTTCTACTTGGAGGAATTCGACAGCCTCATGGATGAACTTTTGTTCCGGCTCAACGCCCTGTCCGACAGTCTTCACCACACTCTGCCTGCTAAAGAGCCGGCCTGCAAGGAGGGCGAGAGCTCTGGGCTCTGTCAGTCAGACTGTGACTGCAGCCTGGACTCGGAGGTAACCTCTCCGGCTTTGAGCATGAAGCAGGTGATATATTTGCTCCTTCGTCCGTTTCCCTAAGCCTGCTATCACTTCTCCTTCCAGCTGTACTGTCATTTCAGTGGCCCTTTCTCTATTGTTATACCATTCACATTTTTTTGTTTTGTGAACAAAATTCTTTGACTTTATTGTTTACCTTCTTTTTCTAGGAGGTTGCTTTTTTTACCCATTATAATAAAAGGGAAAGATAGCAAATGCAGATTGAGGTTTGATTTGGATGACTGTCTCCAGGGACTTGTTGGTCCTTTAAAGCCCTTTAAAATGGCTCCTGCAGTACTGTAATGTGTGCCACTGCAAGCACTTGATCCACACAGCCTGCAAGAACCTCTTCTTCCAAAATTCAAACAGCCGTGTTTAATATAGAGGTTTCTTACTAAATGAGCTGTGCGCACACACACTCTACTCCAAAATTATTATTTTTTTAACAGTACTCAACATTTTTGCATGCACACGGCTAAAAGGAAGTGTTACACAAATGTGCACCTGCCTGCTATTCTGTGGAAGAGTGGGTGCTGGTGTAATTGCATTCTCTCCCACTAGAGGGCACTGGTCTCCCAGTGAGAATTACCTTAACTCTTGCACCCAAGTAGACGTTAATGAAAACAACTTCAATAGACTAATGTCTAATAAAGAGACAGTTATTTTCTTGACAGAGCGACTATTGCTTTGCTAAGGCAGGTTGAAGAGAAAGCTCTGAACATTCACACAGGGGCCTGAACTGCAGGGCCCAAGACAGGTTATTAGGCTGGTTGTTTCACTCCACCTACGCACTAACTAACGGCCCTCAGTGAAACACCGGTGTCTACAGTCCAGACCCACCACTTAAACTGCAATTTCACTGGCCAGGTATATGGACATTAAAGAAAAAAAAAGCAAATTCGTTCCAAAAATCACCCTTCTAAAATGTGGCTTTAAGGTTCCTTCATAGAGGAGGTTTCTCTCCCGTGGGGTTTGGACCACGATAAGCCTGGGCAGGCTGAGCCTACGCCTGGGGAGTAAATGCCGTTTCTTCCTGGTGTGCAGCACGCAGGTGACAGCGAGGGTCAAGCAAGGAGAAAGGGAGGGCAAACCGAAGCACTCCTGTTCCAGGACGGCCCAGAGACGTACCACGCGTCCCTGCCCCTTGAGGAAGGCACAGTGAGGAAGGAACAGAATCAGCTGAGGTAGCACTTTCCATGACTTCCACAGCAGGGAGCTTCAGTGTCCATTCAGGTTTCCTTCCAGGGAGAATAGTCCTCCAGACCGTTACAGACACGATCGAGGAGGGGGCAGCCTCAGCACGTGCAGGCACAAGGGAGCAGGTGAGGGTTTATTCCCTGCCCGAAGGTGAAGAAACAAGTGACACAAGGTTTCAGCTACGGAGCCTTCCTCACTCACGCCTGAAGAAGGCTGCACAGCTGAAACTGTGTTTTTTTTTATCTGCCTTTCAGCGAGAAATGAACCCTCACCTGCTCCTTTACAGACACTTAATGAGGAGGAGGCACAGTGTCTCGTGTCATTTGTGTGTGTCCTCTAGCGCTGGCGTGAAAGTCACCCATTTCAGGAGATTCGCACACGGAACAAGGCTCATCTGTGTAACCTGGGGCCGTGCCGTATTGGCACAGTTAGTACGGAACGGTCACCCCTGATCCTGAGCGGTGAATCTGCACCTCCTGTGCTTGTTGATTACTGAGCAGAACCTCCCGGTCTGCTTCCTGTTCTCGCCAGATCGCAGCTCGAATGGGAGCCGCTCCGGCCCCTGCGGCGGAAGGGAGAGGGGATCGCTCCGACGGGCTCCCGGGGGAATCCGGAGCAGCCCAGCTGTTCCCCAGACAGGGCGGGCCCCCCCCGCGCTGGGGTCAGAGCAGGGCCCCCCGCGGCCGACCCCGACCACTACAGCCTGGCCAGCCTCGGACACGACCTGCCCCACGTCCTGTGCGGGACCAGGTGCCCCGAGAAACGGGCGTCCCAATGCGGGGCCGGCTGTCCGGGGGTCCCCCCGACAGGCCTGCCCGCCCGGAACCGCAGGGTGCTGACGCGGTCCCGCTCCGCCGTGATCCAGACGGCCCGCCTGCCCGGACCGCGCTCCCCGCCGGGGGGCAGCGGGAAAGGGCGCCGGCTCAAAGGCAGGTCCAGAATCGCTCCCGCTTCCGGGCCGACTCCCGACCCGCGGGCCGGGCCGGCGAGACAGTGCTGGTGACCCGCTTCTGAACGCAGGCGGGCGCAGTGAAAGAAAGGGCAGGCTCACGAGTCAGAGGGCGACCAGGCCAGGTCCCAGTGGAGAGGCAGTCTGGGAGCACTGGAGCGACTAGAGGGAATGGACTGGGAATGGACAAGAACTGCGAAACAATCTGTGTGTTACAGAAATACAGAATAAAAAGGCAAGAGAATGTGTGGCTTAAATATGCTGAGTGAGTACCCCACGGCAACGTAATAAACCATAATATCTGAGTACATTCATGCTTTTACGTTAAGGAACACTAGAACAAATTTTAACTCGATGTGTCATGATGCTTTTACAAAGCATCAGCAGCCTTGTGATATTCCAGTGATTGTTGGAAATACAGTAATTCACCAAAGGTTTCAGTTTCACATCCCCTAAGCTGACTGCTACTATTGTTGATGGATTTTTAACTGCTGTGCACCTGTCCTGGAGGTACCTGTTATTGAAAACACGTGATCTGTATGTGTTCGCGTACAAGTATCAGGCTGCTCTGCCGACGTGCTGCAGGTGCTGAGGTTTATTCCACACTGAACAGTTCTGGAGTACACGATAGAAATGTCTCCTCTGCTTTCAAGATAATTGTAATAGCACCGAAAACAAACGTTTTATAACAATTAAACTATATTTTATCACAAAATTAAGAGTCGCCCATTATTTTTTATCTGAAAGTGCCCAATGGGGGCTGTAGGGACCCTCAGTCCCGGGAAAAGGCTCAAGGCCGGCCCTGCTCACCCCACTCATCAGACTGCTTGTGCCCGGACAGCACTCCGGACCAGCGGGCGATCCGCACGGATTTCACTGGCTCCCAGGGCTCTCTCTGAGCGTGCTCTAAACCAGTCTGAAAGTGGGAAGTTGTTTTCTCCCCCAGTTCCCTCCAGCTCCGCGGGGGGTTCCCCTGGGCGGGGCGTGGCGAGTTCTGGCTGCAGTCTGCCTGGCATCTCTCATCGCCGTGGCCCGGCCTGACGTGCTCGGCACACGGCCGACACGGCTGACGAGGCAGAGCGGCACCTCTCAGTCCGTTCAGACCGGTCTGACAATCTCGCACCTTCCTGTTAAGGCATTGTATTGGCAATGAAAGCTTTTGATTTGTAATGATTAATTTGTCGCGTTTATCCAACGTGACTAGCAATGAGTCTTTACAATTGTCTTTATTTTTTCGGCCCTCTGGGTTTTCTGGAGCAACCTCGGTAAAGTATCTTTTGGGGGTGCACAGCAGCAGCAGCGTCATTAACCAAGGATAGGGTGTCCTTGATTCTCTGATCCCAACTCCACGCTGCACTATTTAAAACCGTCTTCTCTTCCACATCAACGCTGCCTTTAAAACCACTTTAACAGCTGCTTGTGGCACGCCTATAAGGGATCCGTACAAAAAAAAATAAAAACAGCTCATCATTTAACTGACGCCGGGGGAAAAAAAAAAGATGAAAATGAAATCCGGTAGGGAAACGGAAAGATGAATAAACCTCTGGGTGAACAATTCCTGCTTCATGCATTGATGCAGGGGTGGGCCAAGCAGCCTTCTGCTCGTTTATTTGTGAAGCGGCCTCCTGTCGAAGTCAATACCTCACCTGGCACAAACCGCGGCTGCTCTCCTGTCCCCGCATGGGCGCAGACGCGTCAGGTGCAAGCGGACAGCTCTCCCTGTCCTGGGCGTGTCCAGGAGAACTCCCGCCCCCCCCGGTCGCTCCGCGTCCTCCCACGTGGGGAGAGGGGAGGCCGACCGGCCAATGGGGGCGCCGCGCATTGAGCGGGGGGCCAATCGCCGCCCGGAACGTGCCTGGCTCCCCGGGACCCAGTGGCAGGGCGCGATTGGTGGGGCCCCGACCCTGAAAGGCCAATGGGAGCGCGGCACCTCAGTGGATTCCAGGTCCGACGCCCTCAAGTCAAACACTGGGGCTGAGTGCGCGTCTCTCTTATTGCGGGAGGCTGGGGACAGACCCGGGCAGAGTCTGCAAGCGAGAGAGAGACAGACAGACAGACAGGCAGGCGGAGGTGGCAGCAGCGTCCAGTGCACTGCGCATTGAATACTGTGCGTTGTGCACTCACAGCAGGTACCAGGCCGGCCGACAGGGCACCCCACTAGTGCTAGCGCGGCTGTGCATCATCCCCCCCCCAGACAGTGCGGGTCGGAAGAAGGGGACCTCCATTCGAGACGCTGTAAATCACACACTCGCAAAATAAATAAAAAAAACAAAACCTGCCATGAAGGTAAAGAAGGCGTTTTTGCTTCTGGCGTTGCTGGGCTTGGCCCATCTCGCCCTGCTGGCCAGCTGCGAGGAAAGCGGTAAGTTGTACTCGTCTGCCTTTTTATTCCACTCGTTAAACGTGCATTGAATTTCAGATTTCATTTAGTTTTTCCCCCCACCGTTGTTCGTTGCTGTCGTTAGACCCGTCCCGGAATGCCAGTGGATGATTGCGCGCAGGGAATTTTCTCTTGTGACGCCTGAGTCGATTAGAAGCGAAATGACCCAGCGAGCGGTCTCCCATCGGTTATATTTTTCATCCACAACGCGTGATTTTCTTTGGGTGAGAAAGACCGGGCTTGGTAACAATTCGATGTGGATGAAAAGGCATGCAGTTCCTATAGGATTTAGAAGTGACGAACCACGTTTGTTTGTTTGTTTGTTTGTTTGTTTGTTTGTTTAATGTTTAAACGACGCGTATCTTTGAAACCCTGTTTTCTATCTTCCGGACCATTAATGATTGGTTATCAATTAAAACGTGAGCTGGCCGGCGGTGCTCACGTCTAGCGCTACCTGCAGTACCGTAGTAGCGAGGAGAGGACCGCATACAAATACGACACCGGGGCTTCTGGTGCCGAGGGCTGTGTTGAACTTGGGTTTTAATGACTTCTGTACAGTTAGTTACAGCAGCAACTATGTCGATGATGATATTGTTTCTTGAGTGTTTGTATTTCCGGCAGCTGGTATACAGTCGGTACGCCGTGTTGATTCTGTTTGTCTTGAGAGCTGTTGTCCCCTGGATGAAACAGTTTTCAGGTCCTGTGTGAGAAGGATACGCGACCTTTTTCTTAACAGTGGTTTGTAGCAGACCGTCGAGAAGATAAGACTTAGCTACAGGTGTCGCTTAGTGGTACCGCCCCCCCCCAGCAAGGTCTCTCTGTCCTCGGCTCTCTGTTGACTTTTGATCTTGCAGGTAAACGCGGAAAAGGGAAAACGTGTGTTGCCCTCGTCGGCGTTAGAATTGATTACGCGTTCTTTAAATATTCCGCCTATAGAAATTAAAAATGTTTTGTTGTGTTTTACCTTGGTGTGTGTAATGTCACACAAATGGGGATGCGATTTGTAAAAAAATAAACGCAAGATAGCGGTACCCGTGCGATGCAAAACGCAGGGTTAAATAGCTTCCCTGTGTGGACTGTGGGTCTAGAGTCTGCTTGTCCTGTGAACGGATGGAAGAGATTTTTCGGTACTCTTGCTTTCTGCCACTTTTAAGTCATACAGCACTGTTTCACAGATGATGCTGGAGACGTGAGTGAGGATGATGGCGAGGATGACGATGATGATGACGACGACGACGACGATGATGATGATGGCACCGAGGTCAAAGAAGAAAACGGCGTACTGATTCTGAAAGACTCCAATTTCGACTCCTTTATCGCGGACAAGGACACGGTGCTGGTGGAGTTCTATGCTCCCTGGTGAGTTGCCAGCTCCCTGTTATCCGTGGGCAGAGCTCGGTCGGGGAAGGGCGTCTGAAGTCCAGTCCCGGGAAAGACCACCGGAGGGTGGTCCGAGTGGCCACTTGAGTGAATTGATTGAACCAACTTCGTAAGAGACATGAAACCTGGAAGCAGAGGGGGCTTGGCTTTGAGCACCCCTGATGTTGACGGCCTCCGCATTAGAACATTAATTTGTACTTTCAGATTGAAGGAAGCTGTGACTTGTTTTTCTCCTTCCTACTTTTCCCTTCCCGGATACTGCCGGCTTGTCCCTCTAATCTTTGCGTGCCGGTCGTTTTTCCCGTGACGCGCCTGCGTTGCCCAGCCTGTTCGGGAGTGTCCCGGTCAGCTCCTGTCCCCGGCCTGTCCAGACGCGCCGCTGCAGGCGGGTGTCGAACGCTGAAACCGGCCGGTCGCGGGTCTCGTTTCTGTGTCGTGGCTGAAAGCGAAAGTAGATCAGCTGCGCTCCTCGGGTTTCCTGTAGCAGCCTGAGGTTGACTCTCCTGTGACTCCACCTCGCCGCTCTCCAGGTGCGGGCACTGCAAGCAGTTCGCTCCCGAGTACGAGAAGATCGCGGAGACTCTGAAGGAGCACGACCCCCCGATCCCAGTGGCCAAGGTGGACGCTACGGCCGAGAGTGGCCTGGGCTCCAGGTTCGAGGTCAGTGGATACCCCACCATCAAAATCCTGAAGAGGGGCCAGCCGGTGGACTATGACGGGGAGCGAACGGAGCAAGGTTAGTGCCCGAGGGAGGTGTGCCGTCTCTGCTCTGAGCTTTGGATGGGTTAGTGGGGGTGCTTTCAGATGGTGAGGTTGTAATTAGGCGTTTCACTGCTAGGAAAGCGCACAAGGCGAGTTCGAGTTCACTCCGTCGTCCGGGGCCATGCTGCGCATCTTTAAATCCCAGAAGTGGTTTTGCAGTCCGTTGTCGGATTTGCTTCTGGACAGCGAGTTGCCTTTGTTTGGCGGTCTTCCCTAAGTGCGGTGACGATCCCTGCCTCTTCCGCGCAGCTATCGTATCCCGAGTGAAGGAAGTGGCCCGGCCGGACTGGACCCCGCCCCCAGAAGCCACGCTAGTCCTGACGAAGGACAACTTTGACAACGTGGTTAACGAAGCCGACATCATTCTGGTGGAGTTCTACGCGCCCTGGTGAGTGCCCTTTATCGCCTGGTGAGGCGGTTGTGACGCCCCAAGTATTGTGCGCGGTGCCGAGAGATTCTCTCGTTATTTCCTTCATCTTAATTCTGTAAACTCATATTTTTTTTAAACTTGGCCTCCGGCACTGCCTGTACGCTCACTAACCCCGATTAGAAATCTGCAGGGGGCAGTGGGGGGGTGGCCTGCGTGCTGGGCTTTGTTTCCTGCCTTCACGGGCGAAGTCGGCGGCGCGCCTCTGTCCGCTTGTCTGTTCCGCTGCGCCGTCGTCTGGCCTCGCTCTCGCCTTGCGGTGAATCGCCCGGCTGCTCTCCCCCTCGCCCAGGTGCGGCCACTGCAAGCGCCTCGCGCCAGAGTACGAGAAGGCGGCCAAGGAGCTGAGCGCGCGGACCCCGCCCGTCCCGCTGGCCAAGGTGGACGCCACGGCGGAGGCCGAGCTGGCGACGAGGTTCGACGTCTCCGGCTACCCGACGCTCAAGATCTTCCGGAAGGGCAAGGCCTTCGAGTACAACGGGCCGCGGGAGAAGTACGGTGAGTCTGGAGCGCTCCTCTCCCGCCGGGATCGAGTACGTCTGGATGCGGCTCTGGTCTCGGGAGTATCTTCTTCAACGCTTCATCTTGAATGAATGGGATTGGCCTCTTTTTATATATATATAATATATATATTTTGTACAGCACTGCCTCCAAATTGCTCGCTGGGCTTTGTCCCGCAACAGGCCAACAGCGAGAGTCTGGGCTTCAACGTGACGCGGACGCGATTCGGAAAGCCTGCGCAGCGGTCTCCGGGCAGCCGGTGGATAATTCCAGCGCGTGTCGTCTGCTCTCTACCCAGGCATCGTCGATTATATGATCGAGCAGGCGGGGCCTCCCTCAAAGCAGGTCCAGGCGCTCAAGCAGGTCCAGGAATCCGTCAAAGACGGAGACGACGTCTTCATCATCGGAGTCTTTGCTAGCGATGAGGATGCTGCCTACGAGATTTATCAAGAAGCATGTAAGTGTAGCACTTGGACACTACACATCGGTCTTCCAGTAAATCCTGTCCATCTTTTATATATGGAACAATCCTGTTGCATTTTATAAATCGATTTAGCCTTAAGTGGTGGTGGTGGGGTCTACAAGTTTCAACATACGGCTGCTGATAGTGGAGTAACTTCAGCTTTTGAGCTGTTTTGAGGGGTGTATTTCAGTGTTGCACTGTTTAAAAGAGGTTTTATGCTCCCAGACCTGATCGCATCTTGCAGACCATCGGTGGCGCTGGATAAAGCTCTCCTGGCATGGCTATGCTCCACAAGGGCAATTATTCACACAGGCTAATGCTCCTCATGCATTGAGCATAAAGAAGAAAGGAAAAACATTCAGCCCATTTTGGCTCAGTAGCTAACTGATCCTGGGATCCCCTCAAGCCATTTCGTGAAGGCAGTCGAGGTCCTGGCTTTGAGAAGTCTGGGTAGTTTGTTTTCCCACAAACCTCTTTATTTTTCCTGTTTTTTTCATGCTTGTCATTGGGGATCTAAGCTCTCTTGTATCAGTACCTTGATCTCTAGCAGCAGTTTTTTTTTCTACTGCCGAGCAGAATTGAATGGTTTTGTTGATGAGGATTTACTCTGTTCTTGCAAGTTGAACTCGAATGAAGGTTGAAACTTCCAAGATGACTCGGGGGAATTAAGAGTTCTTGCGATCCGCACAGCAGCATGTGCAACAGCTGTTTCTCCTTGTGCCCTGTAGGCAACAACTTGAGAGACGACTACAAATTCCACCACACGTTCAGCGATGAAATCGCCAAGTTTCTCAAAGCTTCTCCTGGACAAGTGATCATGATGCAACCCGAAAAGTTCCAGTCTAAATATGAACCAAAATCCAGTACATTCCAAATCAAAGTAAGTGGCAACGTTTGACCAAGACCTGGTCATGCTTAAACTCCTGGTAATATCGCCTCCTCTTTGCGTGCTTTCTCCCCCAGCTCAGGCTTTGGTTCGAGGTCTGAAGTCTTTGTTCCCTGTGCTCTAGGATTCTACTACAGCCTCCGAGGTGAAGGACTTCTTTACCCAGCATGCCCTTCCGTTGGTTGGCCACCGGAAACAAAGCAACGACGCAAAGCGCTATACGAAACGGCCCCTGGTTGTGGTCTACTACGGCGTTGACTTCAGCTTCGACTACAGAGTCGGTGGGTTTGGTTTTCTTTAACGGGTCACGCCGGAGTGTCGGTGTGATGAGCTCACGCACGGCGGGTGTTGTTAGTTTTCCGGATTGGGCATTCGGACTTCTTCTTTTTACCCATCTCCGCCTCCCGCTCGCGGTCTGGGATATGAACCCTTCCTTCCTTCCTTCCAGCCACCCAGTTCTGGAGGAGCAAGGTGCTGGAGGTGGCGCAGGACTTCCCCGAGTACACGTTCGCCATCGCCGACGAGGAGGACTACGCCGAGGAGCTGAAGGCGCTGGGCCTGGCCGAGAGCGGCGAGGAGGTGAACGCCGGGATCCTGGGGGAGGGAGGCAAGAAGTACGCCATGGAGCCCGAGGAGTTCGACTCGGACGCACTGAGGGAGTTCGTCACGGCCTTCAAGAAAGGTGAGGCCTTCAGCCTCGTGCCTGTAGGCATGTGGCGGCCTAGGGGTTGTGGAAATGCGCTGGGCTCGGTCCGGCCGCCAGCTCGGGCGGTGGTTCTGTGGCTCGCGTGTTCGTGTCCCGCTCTCCGGCTCGGAGCTGGGGCAGGCTGAGACTCTGCACCCCGTGGTGTGTGTGTGTGGGGTTAAGTACTAGACGCTGGTGCCGGCGCAGTATTTTTTGAGGCATGGACTCGGTTTCTGTGTGATGTAATGGCACAGAGCTGTAGCGTCTAGAACTTGTTTTCTGAGGCGGGTTAGGTGGCCTTTCCTGTCGGTGGGATACACGCTGCTGGAGAGCAGGAACATTTACGTAGAGCTCTAACGTACCGAACTGAGGGAGCGCGAGTTGTTTCAGGGCGTACGTTGGGCACATGTAAGCCTGATCGCACGCCCGGCATCTGGCATACCGCAGGAAGCAAATGAACAGCTGCAAGCAGGTTTGTGATTTCGGGGGCGTGGTGCTGCCACAGCAGGTCTGAGCCACCTGGACACAGACGGTGCACGTGGCACTTCGGGTCTCGGAGGCTCTAGTCAAACAATGTGCAGAGAGGCTGGTTTTCCTGTCAACGGCACTGCAGCTGTGCAGGGGTTTCATTAGAGGTCTTGGTTTCCTGCAGTCCTGGTCTCCTTTGATGACAGGCATCCGACCGTAAGGAATCGGTCAGTGTGCTTAGTGTTGAAAAAATGTTTTAAATGACTGTGAACATCCAACGTTCTTTGCAAACAAGACGCCTATTAGATTTTTTTTCTGTTCAGTAAAGGATTTGCATTGATTATCTGTATAAATCCGCTGTGAGGACTGGGGATACAAATGCGTATGTAACTTTCATGCGCAGATGAAGTAAAAGCTGATCATATCGGTTCCACCTGGAGTAATTATACAAGTTATTGCCATCGAACAAATCGGAAGGAACCTCTGTGCCTAAAAAGGTTAAATTGATTGCAAAGGCATTTAAATAGTTTTTTTGAGAACCAAGAGATGGAGGTGTTTCCAGTGTTAGGGGGCAGTCTGATAATACAGAATTGTTTAGTTTTCCTCCCTCCTGCTCTCAAACATTAAAGCTCAGGTTACCCTTGTCTGGAGCTCCAGATGTTGGTACTGGGTCCATGTTGTTGTTGGCCTTCCTGAATCCCGGTCCTGAAGTGACCGGCGTGTCCGCTGACGTCATTCCAGCTGTGCTCTCGGGTACTTTGCCGGTCGGCCGCCTGTTCTAGAGCAGGAGCTGCACGGCGCGGAAGGGAAGAGTGGCTCCGTTTTGCTCTCTGGTGTTTGTGACCTCTTGACCCCTAAGGTAGCTTCAGTAAAAGACCGGGCATAAACGGTGTCTCGGGCCGTTTCTTTCGGGGACAAGCTTTTGGAGGAAGACCGAGACCTGAACGTTTTTCCCCTTCTCCCGCAGGCAAACTGAAGCCGATCATCAAGTCCCAGCCCGTGCCGAAGAACAACAAGGGGCCGGTGAAGACGGTGGTCGGCAAGACCTTCGAGGAGATCGTCCTGGACCCCAAGAAGGACGTCCTCATCGAGTTCTATGCCCCCTGGTGCGGCCACTGCAAGAAGCTGGAGCCCGAGTACCTGGAGCTGGGCAAGAAGTACAAGAACGAGAAGGGCCTGGTCATCGCCAAGATGGACGCCACGGCCAACGACGTGCTGCACGAGAGCTACAAAGCCGAGGGGTTCCCCACGATCTATTTCGCTCCCAGCGGCGACAAGCAGCACCCCATAAAGTTTGAGGACGGAAAGAGAGACTTGGAAGGCCTCAGCAAGTTCCTGGAGCAGCATGCCACGAAATTCTCACAGAAGAGGGATGAGCTTTAATACCTTTGAAAGCCACGGGACTTGCGAGGAGATCCAAGTATTAATGCAGTAGAAGGAGCAGCTTGGTGGGTTGAAGACTGTAAACTCTTTCCAGTGCGTGTTCATGTTTAAGAGCCGAATGTCTGTAACGGCGGTAATTAGTGTCTTCGTCAAGAGATTTCACTTTTCCAAAGTTTGCACTGTTTACCAGCTGAGTTTATTTTGTTACAAAAATCTTTTTAAATAAAAGATTGTAAAAACTGAGTTTTTTTTTTTGGTTTGGCCTGGGGTGGGAGTGGTGTAGGTCTCCAGAAAGGAAACTGATGCTTTTGACAGGTGGAGGAGAAAGTGGAGTTTCTGGATCCAGCATTGCTTTGACTAAAACTTCAGATGGCCAGAAGAAATCCAGCTGCATCTTGTTGACCAACAAGGTGTTTAGTACTTCTTGGAGGGTGCACAAAAGCTAAATTTTATTAGGATTGACAATAAGTGAATATATTGCCATATATAGTACTCATAATGTCAAACTTCCAAATGCAGTAGCAGATCCTTAATGAAATGGAAGGTAGTTGCTCACTAAGGAGATGCAGGGATTTTCCTTAGTGTATCTGGAATGGGCTTAAAACCACGTTTGTAAACCTGAGTTAGCAATAAATGATCTGTGCTTTTTAAAACGCAGGGTTATCTCATCAAAATACTTGTGTAAAAGGTCTGAATGACATATGGGGAAAAAGTTACTGTACATTGTATTTCTCTTAAACTACATCTGCTAGATGTTATCAGCTTTTTACAGATGGTGTGGGTGTCAAACTTTTTTAGATGTCATTAACGTATGGATCCACAAATTAGTGTGCTGTAGGGAGTCGGGCATTAACCTGCCGTCCTGTCGCTGTGGGCATTAAAGATCCCAGGGCATGTTTAAAAGAAAAAAAAGTCCTGGCTGAATTCCACGGTGGGCAGACAGCATCTTCTGCAATTCACTCTGAATTCAAATGGTGACGTTTCTCGTTTCTTCACCATTTCACTGCTGGAGCGGGAAAGGCTTTCGTGTTCCGCCTTGACGCCGAACAACTCGCACATCGGAGCATGTGGAGGTACGGAACGGCAACGGAAAAAAAAACTGATACGGAGTTCAAAAGGCCAGTCGAGAGCAGCAGTGGGAGTTGGAGGGAGAAAGAGCAGGGATTTCTGTAACTGACTGAAACAATCAATTGTGAATTCCCTCTGCCTTCGGACCGACCGTGGGTTAACTGGGGCACCCTTTAATATATACCTCTTATATGTAAAGCTCTCCAGGTATATGGGAGGGAAAAAAAAGCAAGTCTAAAAACACAAAATCACAAAACATAAAACTGCTTACATTATTGACTTGTATAGCTGAGCTGCTAAACTCTCAAAGTCTAAGATAGTGAAAGCTGTGAGCCGAGCTCTTTCACTTTGCTCATGCCGGGAAGTGCACGCCGGGAACGGGATATATTAACAAGCCGGAAATGAGGTGTCCAGCCGGGGGTGAGCTTTAGGAGTGCGGTGAGGACCATGTGTCCGTTTTTAGTTTTCTTTAAAAAAAATTGTGGTCAAAACCGACTCCGATGTAGTCGGAGAGATACGTGTAGCTGATTGTAAATGCCTCTAAGAGTAAACTTTTTTCCCCTTTACCAGGACTAATGTTTGTATAGCTTTGTTGCAGCAAAGTAGGTCGACTGAGAACCCCTTTTGTTTTTTTTTAAATAAGTTTTTATTTAAACACCAGAAACACAAAAAAAGGAGACAGGAAATAGACACTTCACAGCCAGAGGATTTCACAGTTGTAAAACCCAAAAATTATTCAATTTCCATTGTATGTCTTGCCTTTTGATTCTTTAAATTTCTAAAGGAATTCAACGCTTAACAGCATGGATAGAGGGAGCAGTATTAGACCATTTACATTTATGGATAAAATATTTAGCCAAAATAATTAACAGATTAACAATAAACACGTTCTTTATCCAAATCAGATCCAACAAAATATTAAATAATATCAAAATCTTTCAATTTAACATTTACCTTAAAATCTTGAACAATAACATTTTGCAGATCTACCCACAACAGTTCTGTTTATATGCAGTTAACAAATGTAGTAACAAAGATTCCGTCTCATTACTACAAAGTACACATAAGTCATCTTGTTCATGTTTAATTCTAGGAAGTACAACATGTGTTTGGCGTTTACTGGGACCGTACTTGTGAAGGATATCACGGTACCATCCTCAGAGAGACTGGATCGAGAAATGCAGTTTAAAACGAACGGGTGCGATTGTGAAATGACACGGGGGATTCTACTTTAAAACGACTGCCCAGAAAAGCATGGTATTGTCATTTGTTGACAGGAGGAGGCGGGTGGGGAAGCACTTTTTTTTTACAAAAAATTAGCAAAAGACCAGTCAAATTGCGTAGTGGGCGGGAAAGGGAAACAAACGAGGAGTTAAGTTAACTGACTGTGAGAAATATCAATTGCGATAACCCACTACAATCGGACCAGTCAATTACACCATCCGCTTGTATTCCTAAATAAACCCCAAATGCTAAGTATTCGTTCGATCTAGGGCTATACTTCAGACTGTATTAAAAACATCATGGCACTAAGAATCACTTAATTTATCCTACAGATAGATGTAGTGCTCAGTGCAAGCGAAGATAAAAATGATAGCGCTTCACACCGAAGACAAAGCTCGTTTTTTCCCCCCCCCATCCGTAAACCTTGTACTGAAGCATCACGGGATATGCAAATCGTACGCAACTGTATTACAGGCACACGCGGCCGCGCAACTAGACAACTCTAGACCAGCAGAAGAGAAGACGGACGATTATTGGGGGGAAGTCAATGACAAATTAGCCCGTCCAAATCGCATTGTGCACAGATGACCTCCCTCCTCCAGCATTTTTGCATAAAACCATTGCACTCGATAATGAACCAATCCATCAACCGGCTGCATTTTTCCAAAATGAGACAATTTATTGTGAAAATAAAAAGTAACAAATCATAATAAATAATAAAGATGTTATTAACGTTATTACTTTTGCTTTGATCTCCACACCTTTCAGTCCTACTTTTTCTGTACATATAATCGCAAAGCGAGCTGCCAGTTTTAAAGCTGCAATACCGAGACCTGACCGCTGGGGGGAGAGAACGGTTTGAAAAAAAATAATTTCAGTGCCGATGAGGACAAAATACTGTTAAAAATGAAATTAGTTTATTTTTTTTCCATGCTACTGCGTGATTTACCCCGCAACTGAAAAATCCATGCAAAACAAGGAAATACTTTTCATACTCGTTCCAGCATTTTTTTATATTACGCTCAATGCACACGTGTTAGCCATTCAGAAATGAATGCAATATTATACAGAAAGTCACGCTTTAAACGATAGCAACATGTGCTGTAAATAACGGATCACGCCAATTACATTTCTGAACATTCCTTGAAAATGGAAGACATTTTAATGAAAAGTTAAATTCGGTACCCAAAGTGAGAGAGTATGTGAACGTACCATCTTTTTATTTTGTGAACGCAATCGTTCAGCACAGCATTGCAGCCCGAGCTGCCTTTGATCAAATAAGTGCAAGACACCAATTAGCTTAAAAGCACGTGTTCTGCACAGACCTTTGCAATCGACGTAACAATTGTAATTTTTTATCCATGTATAAAGAATTTACAAATACAAGTACAACTCAAGGAGCAATTGTAATTGACCAATCAGGAGCGCGGAGAGTGACCAAGGGCAGCAGCAGCAGGTACCTGAACTGTCGTGATCACGGTATCGTTATCCTGTAACACATCTCTGGCAATTAATCGTCTTTACTGGGAGGTTATCTGTTCTGCATTAAACAAAAACAAAAAACACGATTAAACGCAACACGAGCTAAGACATCTCCACGACCGCCGCCTTCCACGCGGAGAGACTTCAAAGCGGCTCGGCGGGCGGCCCACGCGTGGCGTGGAAAAAAATCACATGTGACGCACTGCGAGGCGTTCCGGGTTCTAGCAGCGGTGAAACACGAGGAGAGAGCAGGACGCGCACACCCCGTCAATGAGGAATGAAATGCTAAGGGTCATTAATAACCCTTTTCCCTCCCTCTCCTGTACTCCCTAGGCGGTGCTCCGCAGCGTGGGTGTCTTACGACATGTAAGAGACAGAATATCAAAATAGATACAGCAATAGGCACTTCACAGCAAGAGGAATTCACGACGCTAAGAGGTGAAGCAGTTGCAAAGTCTGGGAGCAGGTCCTGAAGATGATGAGGAAGACGGCTGTGCTTTGTACAGCTCGTCCGTCTGGGAGAAGAGGCCCGTGCGGGAGAGCTTCGTGAAGTGGGAAAGCTGTCGCGCCGGGACAGTCCCACTCCCTCGCCCTCCGGCGGTCCGAGTAGTCGGTGGCGGTGGATGGCCACGACGCCTCTCTGTGCCTTGTCTTGCCCTTCGCTTTGCACAGAGCATTGCAGCAGTACAGTGTCCCATCACACTGTACTGGGGCATCAGGACCCACGCAGACCGCAGGGTGAGAGCGCCCCCTGCTGGTCCCACTCACACCTCTTCCAGCAGCAGCAGGGGGTCTCCCGTCCGGGTACCGGCCAGGCTCACACCTGCTGGGCTCCAGGAGGCTGCCAGCAGTGAGCTGTAGTTAGATAGCAGCAGAAAATTGGCTATTTCATTGTGGATGATAATTAGACTTTACTCGGTATTTGTTCCGGTGGCATATTTCAAATAGATTCAAATCTAAAAATATCTTTGCACAGTTTTGATCACGGGTAGATATTTATTTCGACTCTAGAGTAGTTCTGGGAGGGGGGGGGGGGGGGGGGATCTATCAGCTGTTCATTTCCATTTAATTTGAAGATTTTCTCTGGTTTCGAGAGGAAACCCAGTCCACCCCGAAGGGAGTTAGCGAGCTGTTCCCTCGTGCTTTTTTTTTTTTTTTTTCCTCCGTGGGTCTCCATGGGCAGACATTCCCTCTGCTGTCTCCTTCCTTGTATCTCATACGCGCACGGCTCCGCCGACCCGGCAAGTCCGGTCTGGCCGGTGTCCCCCGTCCGGCCCGCCAAGTCCCATTCAAAGGAGAAGGCGGGGGAGGGCCGACCGCCAGCCGGCCAATCACGGCGCGAGTGGCCAGCGGCCGGAGACCAATGCCAGGAGAGGGAGGGATCCGGTGAGACCCTGTCAGCCAATCGGAGAGCAGCTGAGCTCGCTTTCAGGCAGGCGTGGGAGAGGGCGACTTTGTAGCGTGTTGTCAGACAGCTCCGGCAAATCACAGGGCGCGGAGTCTTGGCGAGACTGTAGAAACAGCTACCCCCGTGTTTTGGAAAACTACCCCCCTCTCACATAGAGTAATATAACCCCTACCTTTCAATATGGCAAAAGATAATAACTGTTGTGAGCCCGGACTTGCCTTGAGAGCCACTCCATCCAAACATCGACACTTGTCGTTTTCCGATGGCAGGACAATGACATGTTTGAACCTACCATCTCTCTGTGCGCCGGTATGGATCTTAAAGTACCCTAAAACTAACTCATTAAATTAAATTAATTTAAAAAATGAAAGAAGAACACGCGATTCACAGAACATCTCTGCCCCTGCTCTGTAAAGTCACTCAGGCGGGGCTTGAAGTCTCGTAGTTGTTCAGTCTAAGTACCTCAGGTCCCTCGGCGATGAAGAGCTCTTTCTGCACATGGCGGTGTCTAACGATGGTTAAAGAACGTGACTTCGAGGAGTTCAAATCTGAAATCCGGGAATGGGAGTCAAAAATGATGAAAACAGACCTCGGTAACGTCGTGACGTAGCGAGGCAGCCTGTCGGCACAGGACAAAAAGAAGAAGATATTTGCTTTGTTTTCACTTTTAAAAAAAAGTCAAATTTAGAGGTCAAGAGCTCAGTATTGGTAGGAAAGTGGTAATTTGTTCGGATACAAACGCCTCCCACTAAGGTAGAAAAATGATTATGTGAGAACAAACCTTTAGACCACTCCAATTGAGACAGTTGCAGGACATCCACCGCTATGTGTATTTGTGCAAGCTGAGTGAATATTTATTTTCAGCAAAATAAAATTTATTTCCAAACTTATGTCGTATATCTACTTCATTTAATGTTTTTTGAGATAGAGTAGTGTTGATGACAACTGAGCTGTTTGATCTACTATTTCAAATCGTCTCTAATTCACGGGTAAAAGTCCAGAAGAGGTGTGAGTTGTCTCTACATGCTGTGCACAGGAAGGGCAGAAAGCAGTTTCTCATAATTATTGAGCCCGATCAGTTTGGATATTTGAATTATATTTAGGCTAATATTCATTAGAGCCTACTGGATGGGGTGATCCTCAGTTAACTGACCGTGAAAAGTGCGTTCAACTGTTTTTCACGAGTTTCCTTTGATTCAGGGAATTAAACTAGTGTCTTCAAGAGGGATTTTACAGCAGGTAAGATACTAATTAAAGCGAGAAAATAATGCGCCGGGGACAGAATATAAACAAAGACCTTTCATTTTGTGAAGTATAATTCCATTCTTTTTTCCCCTCAACCTACTTTAAAGTAGTCCTTTGGATATTGATTCCAGTGACAAAGGTTAATGCACAACAATCATTAGAAAACGACTATCTTCTGTCAAAACACTCTACTATTCCGGTACTATAACTGAAGGACATTTTTTTTTAAAAAAAAGGTCCGTGCTTTCCAGTGAATAAAATAAAGCGACACGTATCTATGTAAGTGACATTATAAGTTATTTCGTCAACAGGCGTCAGCACTGCATAACTACAGGGCTGAGGCGGATATAGTTATAGCTCCACAACTCAAGAGGTGTAGTCACAAAACTTTTTATTAGGAACAAGTAATAGGTTTATTCCATGCTGAAAAAAAGAAGAAAGAGAACACAACGTTTCGGCCGTGGAGCCTTCTTCAGGGTTTTTTTTTTAGTGGTTGGGGTGAAATGAGCTGTACAGGAGGTATCTGTGTGAATCCCTGGGCTTGTAATAAACTGAAGTGGACAGTCGGGGGTAGTGGATGGAGAAGTTGATGTCTAGAAACGGAAGAGCAGTGGAAGATATGTTAACCGTATATTTGAGGGACGGGTGGAAGTTGGTGAAACTTTTTATTAGCTGTGAAAGTGACTGAACTAGGAAAGAGCGAAAGAGACAAAAGCGTTTTTATATCCACCCCCATTCCTTGACACGGCTCTTCCACATCCTGGGAGACGTATATTAGACGCTGAGACGTTTCCGATTTAATAGTAAAAAATATTTTAATCTGCTCAGAGCAGAACAGCCCCCCCCCAATTGGCCATTTCTCTGCAATCCAAAGATGCACCATAAATAAACCAGCTGGAACGCGTCGCTTTGCGTATGCCACGGCGTAGAACACGAAGAGGCTGTCGATTACATTAGCATGACTGTTCGTTTTTGTTTTTTTGAGTGGAAACAAAAAATTAGGCATCGCAACCGCCGACCTTAACAGCACTCCACTGAACAAGCCCAGGAACAAAGGCAACTTCTCCACATGTCCCCGCAGGCGGGGCCCCCTGCCGCACAGCCGCCGCTGATTGGCCAGCTCCCCGGCGGCAGCGGGCCATTCGGATCCCCCGATGCTGGGGGGGCTGAGTGTCCTCCTCGCTGATTGGCGGCCGCGTTTGGCGCTCGCCGAGGCCCCGGTCTGGCGGAGCGAGGGGCGGACAGCGAGCGAGCAGAGGCGACGGGCGGTGAGCGGAGAGCTGCCGGAGCGGAAATCGCCGTGCGACGAGGGGACTCCGTGCCGAGGCGAAGGCGACCGAGTGCCGGCCGCAGCGGAGCGGCCCTGCCGAGCCAGGGAGGGGGGTGGCGCTCAGCGAGCGGGAAAGGAGGAAGGAGCCGCCGGGCCCCGGCAGCGCCTCTTTGTGTGAGCCGTTTACCCGGCGCCCCTCGGTCGGTCCCGGAGCCGCGGGAGGGTCGTCGCCTCGGTACCCCGGTGGCTGTGGACCAGGAGTCGAGTCGGCTCTTCGACAGGTGAGAGGGGTTTTTTTATGTGTGTGTGTGTGTGGGGGGGGGGGTTTGTTTCCATTTTGTCGTTTTTCCATTCACACGACTAACCCCCCCGCTCTCGCTCTCTCTCTCTCCCCCCTCCTCCTCCTCCTCTCTCTCTTTCTCCCGGCTCGGCTGGCTGGCGGAAAAGGGAGAAGAAGAAACGGCTTTCTTTTTGTTTCGGGCGGGCTGGAGTGCAGACCTGTGTGGGGGGGGTGAAGACTTTTTTTTTGTTGTTTTGTTGTTGTTGTTGTTGTTGTCGTCGAGAGAGTCCGCACGGCCGCTGTCCGGGTGAGCTTGAGCCGGCGGTACCGGGGCGGAAGTTTTGCGCCGTGCGGTTCCCTCCACCGCGCAGTGTGGGATCCGGGGGGGAGAGTCGTGCGTGGCTCCTTCGCCCGGTGTTGTCTCCCACGGGTTCCCCGGCAGGGACGGGGACGAGTGTGTGTGTGTCTGCCCCCTCTCCGGCGCCGGCGGTGTCGCCTCGGGTCCTCTCTGAGCGCCGTGCCGTGTCGGTGAAGTCCGCTGTCCCGGTATTGACCTCGGCGAGGCGGCGCGTCGTGAGAGCTCGTTGTCTCTACCTGTGTGTGGTGTCCCGGGCTGGCGAGGGCTCCGCGACAGCACGTCAGTGCACATGGGGTTTTTTTTTTAATTATTATTATTTTAATCCGATCCCCTGCTTTGTGTTGCTGTTAGATTTTGTTGGTTTTTTTTAACGGAATTGGCCCGCCGGGGGTTTTAGGAATAGGTGACTGGAGGTAGGGTTTGCACTGGACGACTTTTGCTTTGCTTTTCGATCTCCTGTGGGGCGCTGAGCGTCCCGGCGAGTTGGTTTTCGATGGCTGGCAGCGAGCAGCCCCATGTGGGGAAGCGTGCGGAGCTGTTCCGATGTTCCTCCATCAGAAGGAACTGGTCGTGACCTCGGGTCATCGGGGCGAATGTAGAAGGCTTGGCTTGAGACTACCAGGTGCTCTTTTTTTCACTCTTTCATCCTCTTCAGTTGTTTTTTTTTTTTAAGGAGAATGGTCGTCTGATAGTCTGCCTGCAGTGTAAATCTGATGTGGTGTCATTTAGGTTGTGGTTGCCTGGGTTTAAGTGTAAAAAAAAATGTGAACTGTTTTTTTAAGTTGTGAATAGATATGTTTTTAAGAATGTATCTGTAAATTCATAAACGTACCTCAGTTCAGAAATTATTCGACGGTAAGGTACTGTCTCATTGTTTCCACACACCAGCAGTACTGGATGAATTTGTACACAGAAGGTGAGCACTACGAGTGAGCGGCCAGCGTGGCTGTCTTGGTGTCAGGGGTGTCCTGGTCCTGGAGGCGTGTGCTGTCATTCAGCTCTTTAAGACCCCAGTTACCACCTGATTGGCCCAACATCCCCGCCACTCCCAGCTCTGCAGAGACCTGGAGAGTGAGACAGCGGCCCTGCCGGACCAGGAACTCATGCTCTTGTCGCCTCAGGAGGGCGAGGGGTCGCGCGGTTCAGAGCTCTGAGGCTCTGCGCGGCGCTGAAGACTGACACCTCCTTACGTGTCTTTCTTGAGCCCCGAATGGTTACCATTTGATGGGTCCCTGACTGAAATCGGCCGCACAGCCGTGCGGGACGGTCCTGGCTGTTCCCCTGGGCTTGACGGGCTCCGGGACCGCGCTGCCCGCCTCTCTGAAGGGTTCTGGTCCCGCAGCGGTGATGTGGTGCGCAGGCCTGCTGTCCCGGCTGCTTGTTGTAGGTGGGTTGGGAGGAGTCAGGGCTGGCGGGGCCTTTCTTGTTTTCTGGTCAGGTTCCAGCCAGCCACCCGTCGGGCTTGCAGCAGCGTCCCCCCTGGGGACAGGGGTCTCCCCTCCCTCTTTCTGAGAAGGAAGCGGTGCAGCCGGAGTGAGCCGAGAAGGGGAATTATGTTTGTGATCAGTCGCACCCCAGCTGTGTTCTCTGGTATGGCTCATGTTTAATGTGAAAGTGCGGTGCCTTAGTAGCCGACGATAAGGACATGCAGAAGAAATGGGGGTCGATTGAAATTGCTCGTCTTTGCACCGCATGTAGTAATTGAAATGCTTTGTCCTTAAGAATGTAAGGAGGTAATAGTACATACAGGCTGTAGCAGCAAGCAAGGTAGCTTTTTACTTGATCAGTATGACCCTGGAAAGGCACAGACTGTTCAGTTACCTGAGGCAGTAAAAGCCTGAAATGAATTTTGACAGTAAGCAGTCTTTTTTTCCCCAGCATAACAGAACATTTAGTCTCAGTGAAACGAGGTAAAAATGTGATGACTAATACCCAATGTTCCAAGAAATAGTAATTGTTTACTTTGAATTTGATTTTGTTTAAAAAAGTTCAGTTTTTCCCCATGAGACGTTCTAATGGATTTGTGAATGCCACATTCTGTTTCCTTGGATCGCGTGTAAGGTAATGGGGTTTTCATATAAACTAGCTGAAAGTGGATGCTAGTGTGGTTTCCTTCAGAAATTTGTGCCTTACTTGAATGTCAAGATGTGCGTTTTCAAAGTCCCAGTTGCTAGTTTGATTAGCCTCAAATATTTGGAGTGATTTATTTTCAAAGCGAATGAAGTCCCCACTGTTTCTCATAAGCTGCCTTGTATGTTTAATTGGGGTTGTGACTCAGACCATCTTAAATATTGTATAATTTGAGTTTCTCGGATAGGATAAATTGCCCTCGATTATTGCTGCCATTGTGTTATTTCTCCTGTGGAGGTCTGTAAAAAAGGATCAGGTCCTTCAATGGCATGCGAAGTCTGCATTTTCATAGGAAAATTTAACTTTCATTCAATGGAACGGCGTTTCATGTACCTTCCTAAATTGATTGGTTTAAAGTTATAGTCTGGTGTCAATATGCATAAATGATCAAGATCTCGTAGTATAGCTGTAGTATAGCTGTTTTTATGATCATGCCTTAAAAATATTAATACTGTAACACTGAACTTGGCACAATACAATGACTTTGGAAATCAAACTGAAAATAAGTTAAAATAGCTGAATGCCAAAAATTCATAAATGTAAATGACGTAAATGTTATTGCCAGAAATATGCATTGAAACAATTTTAAATGTTAGATTGTTTTAAATGGTAGATCGAGAAGATTCTTATTTGTAAAGGACTTTGAATGGCACTGTGATGTTCTGTACCTTCTGTGAACTGCAGAAACTGGTCATTACATGATTTGGTCGTGCGTTTCTAGTTGAATCAAATCCTTTAACTTGAAGTATCTTGTCTTTTGTTGGGTGAGAATTTGTTTTCCCACTTTTTGGAAGAACAACATTTATTTCACTCTTAAGTGAAGTCTTGATTTTTAGTATGCAGAGAATGGCACTTCTAGTTTTGAGGGCTGTATGGCCTGGTGTCGGCAGTTCTGCCTTTTGAAAACGTTTTTATTGAACGTTTTTGCCAGCAGATGTTTAATTGTGGGCCGTGGGGAGTCCAGCTGAGCAGAGACGCCCGGTTGTTGTAAAGCACCACGTGCTCAGTGTGACACGTGAGGGAACAGAAACTCAGCTGGTCTGCAGTGAAAGCAGCGATTTATCTGCTTCAACGCTTTTATGTGGGTGGGGGTCAGAACTCGCGGGGGCTTCACCAGCCTGATCGCGGACTGGGCCGAACCCGAGCTGGGTCAGCTGGAGCAGTGTGGCCGGGCCCTGGGCTTCACCCCTCTCCTCGTGGCCTCCGGGAGCTCCCCTGGGTTCTCAGACTCCTGCGCCTCATCTGTCGGTGTGAGCGCGGGTGCTTCACCCTGCACGGCAACGAAGCCGACGGGCGTGGGTGGCAGGCGAACGCGCGAGACTTGCTGCTGGCACTGTGAATGTGCCAGAAGAACAGCTCCAAGGCTCAGCACGCACCTCGGCTGTAAACCGCCAGTGTTTTATAAGGCAGAAGGACCCTGTTGGAAGTTCCCAGGACTTTCTGATTTCTCGTTCTGGTTGTCCAAATACATTTAAGGATGGTTTTTTCTTTATGTGGTTCTGTTACCACTTCAAACGCACAAGGCCAAGGCTGTCTGAATGATAGCAGACCTCTCAGACAGCAGTCTTATCTCCTCCAAGCCGGCGGTGGAGGTTTTTGTTACTGCTCCCGGTGTCTGCAGTAGCGTTTTCCCAGACTCCCGGTATCCCGATGAGCACGGCCACTGCTCTGGTGGTCTCGCAGACACGGGGGTGAGGAGGACCGCAGGACAGCGGGGCTCCTGCAGGCTGAGTGACCTGGGCACCAGTGCCTGTCCTCTCTACAATAGACATGGTCCTCTTTCAGAAGATATTAGCAGGGCATCTCCGTTTTTGCTGTGAGCAGCTGCTGTTGCGCTTCTCAGCAGATCAAAGAAACTTTGTTGTTCTGCGCCTTCCTCGCGCCTCTGTGCCTGTGCTCTGGGTGCAAAGCAAATCGCTTAGATTGTGTGCCGTTTGTACTCTTCCATCATCCTGTGAGCGAGTAAAGAACCTTCAGTCACCTCTGTGTTAGAGCAGCCCCCTCAAACAGACTGTCCTTTTCCTCCCACGCCTTTTTCGTAAGGCGGGCTGATTGGAGGTTAGGTATAAAGGTGTTTGGAGTCATCGGACTTGGAACTGGTCACGTGGAATACAAGGAGAGATGCTATGAGGTAAGGGGAGTTCTTGGAGCAGGGCGGGCGCGTGCAGCCTGGGAAGGGATCGCTGGCGGCTGGTGTCGTTATTTCTTCCAGGATGGCTGTGCAGCTAGGGAGGGGGTGTGTTCCAGACGGGGGTGCTGGCAAGCTCTTGTGGCTGTGACATGACTGTTCTGTTGGGTTCCTTAGCATGTGTACCAAGCAGATAAGTCTTTTCAGGAATGCCGAATATAAGCAAACCAGTGCAGAGTGCAGCAGAGGAAGAGGGGTCAGTACCCTTTTCTCTCCCAGCCTTCAGAAACTTCATCTCAAAACACGTGACTTTCATCACCTGCAATAGTTGCATTCAGTTAAATTTCGGGCGAGTGGGTGACAAAGGATTGAATTGAATTGATGCCAACGGTTCCAGAATTAACTTTCGACTTAAAAGGTGAAGTCTACATTGTTCTGTGTAACCATAGTCTTACTATCATGATAGAAGCAAGACCGCAATCTTCAGCTCTGTGTAAGGCAGAAGATGACGAAGCTGACAGCGGATTTGATCAGTTCTTTTTTGAAGTTTTAGTTTCTAGGATTTTACTCTCTGATTTATATGTGCGATCTTTGGGCCAAGTATAGTGCTTGAAGCTTTTAATAAACTAGATAAAGCAGTCACACACCTGTGTAAACCTCAGGGGGTGTTTGGGAAATTGCTGATCACTTCAGCCTTGGGGTGGCAGGTCCTCTGTAACTATTCGCGTTATTGAAATGTCAGTATCATTACTTTCAGCATTATTGTGAGGAAATGCATGAACTGTCAGTTGAAATGGGAAGAAATTGACTATTCATCCTTCCTGTTAAACAATCCATACATTTTTGATAAGCTTTGGGAACTTGTTGTTTTTGGCGTCCCGTTATTTCCCCACATGTTGTTTGACTGCTTTTTTCCACCCCAAGTTGTCGGTTGGTTTGTTTCATGAGACCTTCCCTGGAAGAGCCATCTTAAAACACAAAAGATCTGCCTTGGTGTAGTGACAGGGTTCTGATTTTCTTGTTTTACTTCATTTAGTATTTAGCTCTGCTGACACTCTTCTCCAGGGTGACTTACATCTGCATCCATTCCTACAGCTGAGCATTGCACAGGAGACGTCCGAGGACAGGCCTGTGTTAAGGGTCCCCCTGCGGTGCCCTGACTGGGATTTTAATCCACAGTCTTCCCTTTCTGGGTCCAGAGCCTCAACCACCCCTCCTCCCCGCTGCTTTTAATAACACAGTCTTTATCAGCTGCCTATGTATGTGTTCAGCAGAAAGTCACACGTTTTTCTGCTCCAGTTCACTACATAGTTTAAGTATAACCCCCTCCCCCCCCCCCAAAAAAAATAGCTGGAACTAGTTTGTTTTGGACTGAAAGTTCCTGGTGAAGAAACAGCAAAGGCTGGGTGCTGAGTCTTGTTCTGTGGTTAACGGCTGTCAGGCTGAAAAGAAATCTGATTTCCTGTTACTGCTCTTATTCCTGTGAGCCTAGGTGGTGCCATATGTAACATGTTCTCAGAACGCCGGGACCAGAGCTATTGAGTGACCTTCATATGCTAGAGCTTTGACTAGAGATTAAACCGCAGGGTATCCTTTAATGTATCGACTGAGAGCTTAGTTTTCTACTCCCCGAGATGAGATCTGCATCTCCATTTTTTTGTTGAAAGTATCTTATTACAGTGTAATGGCAGGTGTATTACAGCTTAAGGGGGAGGGTGATTAAGAAGTCAATATACTGATCGTTTTATCTTTGCATTGGGGTTTTTTTTATGTGACAGTAAATGCTAATGGAGCCCTGTTTTCTGTGCACAGCTGCACGTGGGGAAAGAGTGGTTTTCCAAAGCCCAGTTGTACTTGCAAGCAATGATTCAGAAAGACACAGGAGCTGCTGTGTCTGTCGCTCCTTCGCAGTCTGACAGCACGATCTGCCTGCCTGAAACCTCGTGCTCATCCCAATACTCTGGCCTGTCTGAAGTTTGCGGCACCCATCCGCAAGAAGCCCAAGAACAGATTTTGTAGCTTTTTAAAAGACTAGGCTTTGCAAAGAAACGGTCTGCCTCAGGTCTGCTTTTCATTTTTACATTTGACCTTGACATTTTAGGAACGCTCTTGTGTGTCAGCAGTTCCTCTTCACCATGTTAAGTTTAGAAAGCAGAGACAAAACCGTATTTTGCTGCCAACCTTGGATTTCGTTATACTTGAAAAAATCTGATTAATTCTGGCTTTGACAGCTGAGTAGGTTTTACATATTTTTCATTGAATTTTTTTTTCTCGGTTTGTACTCGTTTGTATAAGTCTGGTGGGGGGGAATTACTTCCCTAAAGTTCTCTTGCGTCCGTGTCACGTAGTTTAAGCACATCAGACGAGAAGTGAGCACAGTGTTCACAACATTCAGACACCGAAAGGAGGGAAGGGGGATCTGGAACCTGTGATCATACCAAGGTCTGTGAGGCACGCTGGGTGATAGAAGAGCTCACTGTTGAAGACCCATTGCCCTGTGGTCAGAGGCGTGTTCAAGCGAGACGTGCGTCTGCCTGATCAGGAGGGTTTAGTGTAGAGCAGGTGCCGGATCACGTTTCAGGCTGGAAGCGGGGTCGCCGCCCTTCCGCGGGATTACTTTGTTTTTCTTCTGGATCTCGGGCGGATCTGGCCTGCGGTGGCCCCCGCCAGAGGAGGGGGGGGGCGCTCTTCTCCGTGAGAGGTGCGCCGTGGCGGGTCTGCGAGACCCCCCTCAGCTCCGGCAGCAGCGCTGGGGGCTCTCGCCGGCGCCAAGCTTCCGGGGGTCCGCCCTCCCGAGACGCTGCAGCCCGAAGTGCGCCCCCTACTGGGGGGAACCTTGGCCGAGGCCAGGAAGTCACACAACCCAGCCCTGCAGTAGGAAGCGAGCCTCTGTTTGTCCGCGTGTTTGTTGTGCGATGCAGGTTGCTGGTTTGGCCTGTAGGAGAAAAGACCGTGTGAGGTGAAAAGCTTGGGAACACCCGGGGGGAAAAAAACAATGACTATTTGTAAAAGTTTTCTGTTGCTGTTCGGTTCCTTCCTTGTGGATTTTATAGAAAGTTCTCATGCTTGTGCACTTTTCGCTCCCTGTTACAAATTATAGTTTTTTTCCTAAGACGGCAGAAGCTCTGGGGTTGTGTGTTTTCTTTCTTGCTGTTTGTTGCTCTTCTCAGCTGATGACTTCTCTTTTGTGCCAACAGAAATATCTTTGCATTTCAAAACTGCTGCTGGCTGAAGCTGATATGTTTTGCTTCTGAGACTGGTGCTGGTGAGCAGTGAAATAACTGTTAAAAGATATTGCTCTGAGAGAGACCAGATACAGTTACCATAATTTTCTAAAAGTTTTAATTTTGCCGCATTTTTGTGTCAGCTGGATTTGGTCGTCTTTTTTTGGTAAAGCAGATTTTTTTAAAAAAACAACAAAATCCATATATATATGTTACTTGTACGTCCGCTTCCTTGAGAGAATTTAGAGAAATTAATGACTTGTAAAGTTAATCTTTCCTAGAAAAAATGTAACCTGAATCTCCAGGTGTAGATCTATGTATTTTATTAGTCAAGGAGTTGTTGATTTTGAATGTTCCCTGTAACGGAAAACCATGTTTAAAGACGTGATGTCATCTGAAGCCGAGTAGGACTCACCGTGGGTTACGGTTACCAGTACAGAAACTTGAATGATGATGATTCAGTGTAGGAGAACTATGAGCTGTTGTAGTTCACAAAGAGCGGAGCAGGATCTGCAGAACATGATTCATGGTGAAATGTAGGAGTTGTGAGCCTGTTTCTAAAGGTGGTGTGAGTGTGTGGTCATACTGGTTTCAGTTCAGCCCACAGTGCCTCCCGGGAGATTAGTTTGCCGTGGCTGCGCAGGTGCCAGAGTGGGCACAGCTCGCTGTCAGGCTTCCCTCCTCGGCCTGGGGGCGGAACGGCGCCTTCTGATCTGACTTCTCGGGTGGCTGTGAGTGTCCCACACCTGCCCTCTTCGGGGACTGGCGAGATCTTGAGCCAGACCCCGAAGTGTTTGGAGTGGGCTAGTTAAAAGTTAAAAGTGGAGGTATTGTGGAGTTGAATACAAAGGAGATTGTGGCAGCGATTGCCACGGTTAGACAATGTGTAAGCGCCCCGCAAAGGTATTCAAACTGTTGACGTTTTTGTGGTGTTGCTTTAAAGCGTGCAGTCATGACACTTTGATGTGATAATAGATGTAGTTAGTAAATACACGTATACCCACAGCCTGTTCCATGTTTACAAAAGACAAAAAGGGAAATGGATTTAGTATGTTTCCACCAAATATTAATATTACAAATTTTGTAATGTCACAAAATGGGTCTTAATACACTTGAGATTCACCACATTCAGTGGTGATGAAATGTTTTAAATTCCAAACCTTTGTTTTCCGTCCTTGGGTGTGCGAGATCTTCGGTGTGTGGTCTTGTTAACGTGTGAAATGCCGTGTTCGGCGTCTTGGCGTCTTATTTTCTGTCCTCGTGAGCAAGGAAAGCTGTTTGCCTGTGCTTGCTTGCTTTCCCCGGGCTGGTTCATTTTCTCTTTCGAGCGTTTTTATTTTCTTGCTGATGCTAAAGGCAGGGGTGTCCGTTGAGTTAACCCACCGGCCGTCATACCTAGGACATGTACAACCTGGGTCCCCTTTTTTTCTCCTTGCGTGCGGCTTCTTGGCTCGTTAACAAGTGGCCGCAGCGGGTGGTGGGCTGTGCCTTGCTCCCGCGCTCCTGGGGCCGCTGGGCTGCAGCCTGACCCCCGGCTCCTGCTCTGTGCCTCGGCTGCAGGGTAACCATGGGCTTTCCGGGAAGGAAGTCGGAGAAGGGGCCCGTGTGCTGGAGGAGGAGGGTGAAATCCGAGTACATGCGGCTCAGGCAGCTGAAGAGGTTCAGGAGAGCCGACGAGGTCAAGGTAAGGGTCTTCATTCCTGCAGCTCTTCAACGGTTTAGCCACTAGCCTGTCTCAAGGGTCACGGCGCATGCATGTTCCATAGTGCATCCACATATAGCGACGCTGCATGAGAAGAAGAGGAAATAATGTTCTCTGCACAGATTTCCCCATCACAGGTCACTTTGATAACTGTAATACAGTAAAGCCCTCAGAAATGTATTTCTTTGTATTGTGTGCGCATCATGAACTGCGGTGGGTTTTAAACGGTCCTTGCCTGCCCCCTGAGTGTTCCAAGTGTCGACTGTTGGTGGCATATCAAGGTGTATTTAAAAAAACACAGCAGATGTGTTCACTTCTAGCCTTGCTTAAGACATTTCAGTGCTGCAAATACAAAAAAAAAGACCCTAATGTTCTTAGAGCTTGAATTAAAACCGTTGCATAACATTTTGGAAGATCTGAATCTTTTTTCTTCTTCTTTTTAATCCTTTTTCGAAGGGTTACTACACGAACCTGACTTGGCAGACACCATGGTGTATTAATGCAGTACAACAAAGGGTTGTCCATTTTCTCTACTAAATTCATTTTACTTTTGGGTAAACCAGCAAATGTGTCCTTTTGTGTACTGGTCCAAGTGAAGAGTATAAAAACTTCCCGTAAAATTAAAAGACAAGCAAAGTATAGGTTAGGTTTTTGAAATGGTTGAGCTTTATATAGCTACAAGTACCAAGCAGCTCAGCACTGTGTGCACTTAGTGGTGCTGAAGATCTTTTTCCAGGTGTGTGATAAAAATATGCCCAGTGCTTTATAGAAGTTGGCAATTTACTTTACTTGCCCTAGACAAACCCAGGAAGCTTCCTTTTAGTATACTCTGAACACTTTTTTTTGTCAGTTACCTCACTTCATTATCTGCAGTGTGACTAGAAATACATCAAGAAAGTATTGGAATTAATTTAGATACCAAATATTGAGACCTTGCAACAGTTAATGTAATTTCTTTCTGTTGTTTTAAACAATGCAAATCACAACTTCAATATTCTAAAGTTTGCATTTGAAAGATGTTCTTTTTGATGATAGTAGCTTTGTGTTGCATAATTGACATTTAAGATATCTAACTTTTCAAAGTGGTGCCACCTATTTACTCCTGAGATTAAATGTGCCATTACTGCACTAAACTGTAAGATATGCATTTGCAAGAAAACTCTTCCTATGACGTTTACACATATGTAAAATAAATGGTATAACTGAGCAGTTCCTATCCAAAGAAAACACCTCTCTGGCTTCCAGGTCAGCAGTTGTCTGTCACTAGCACAGATTGAGAATAAAACTCAAACTCCTCTGTATGAGTATCGTTGCTACTTACAGGTGGTTTCCTTGTGTTTAGTGTTTGAAGCCCATGAGGTTCAGGGTCAATGCTGTAGTTTTTCAGAAGGTCATACCTGCTGCGGTATGATGTATGCCCTCCCTAATCAATGGCCTGGTGGTTGCTGTGAGCATCATTCATAAACTTATTCTTAATCATTTGTCAGCAGAGAACTCCAGAGCCTGGGGTGTATCCAATTATCTGCTAATTTTCTCTATATTCCAGAATAGTGTTTGATCTTTTACTGTGCGGGCAGAAGCAGACACTGTGCGTTTTCTTCCGCATCAGTCTCATTCCCTTTTTTTGTTATAACCTGTCTGCTCCTCCTGTTTTGGAAGGTGGCTGAAGAATTTCTTGGCTTCCCCATCTGTCGTTCATAACGTGCCTGCGGTGTTAGTCCTTTTCATTTATTTTTTTTCCCCATCGAGACCAAACAGCTGAACACGTTTTCCTCCGGGAGTCGCAGTGCTGGTTGAATGGTGTGTGAATACACCTCTCTTCCCCCCTCTCTCCAGAGTATGTTTAACTCCAATCGGCAGAAGATCCTGGAGCGGACCGATATCCTGAACCAGGAGTGGAAACTGCGCCGGATACAGCCCGTGCACATCATGACATCTGTAAGCTCCTTACGTGGGACCAGAGAGGTCAGCACTCAATAGTTTACAATCTTGGTTCTGCAGTTGAAAAGCACCACAGACTGCAACGGCTGCAAATGGCATCCACTTCTTTTCTTGAAAAGAAGAGTGCCTCTCATAACCTAAGAGCACGCCGTAGGTCAGATGCGGCCACACCGCAAAACACTGGTGTTATTCAAGGCTTGCTTCTGAAGGTACTCCTAAAGGCAGTTAAATCAAGGCTTAACTTTTTGCGTATTATTTCAGAGTGTGGAGTGTTTTTTCAAGTATCCCGTGTTTTTCAAAACCCGGAAGCGACGGATTAAGAGTCAAGTTTGGAAAATCTAGTTCCAATCTGTCATCAACATTGCATTGTTTTTTTTTTCACTTAGCAAAAATTGCATAAATCACATCAAGGAAAAAAATGTTCCCTGTACAAAAGTATGAGTATGATACAGTGATGACAGAGGCGTGGATGTGGCGTGCTCCTCGACCTGGGCTAATTGTGCATCTCTGTGAGCCCACTCCTTGCTGGTTCATGCACTGCAATGCCTTAGTCATAGTGCAGCTGGCATGACACAGCAAAGAGAGGCTCTCTCTAAGGTGCATCATTCAGTAAACAATGTAGTCTGAGACAGCATGTACTGCAAATGTTCCACAAAAACATTTTTACTGAATCATACAGCAGAATTTGGGAGAAAGCAGGTTTCGGTTGGCCTCATGCTGGGGATGTGAATCACAGAATTACACAGCATTCTATATTTGTAGTAGCAAAGGTGGTTGAGGCGTCCCGGGTGGCCTGATCATGATGTCAGATAATTACATGCTTAGTTATAAAATCTAGTATCCAGTTTCATCTGTGCCATCACATCTGATGGTTTCGCAGCACAGTACTATTTGGTAATTATGGTGTAATGCAAAATCTGCATACAGGTTATAAGGACTTCGTTTTTCAATACTTTTTATACTTGTTTTCAAATCCGATTATTCTGTATTTACTCTGATTTTACCTAGATTTTTGACTCGGCAACCTTTCAAGAACAGTTTTAGATGCTGCAAGGGGCATATAAACCTTGTCAGTTATGGAAATTAAAATCAGTGCCTCAATTTATTTCCAGAAAGCTGGTTTTTACATTGAAACTACTGCAGCATTGGTGCCTCAGTCTTTCAGGTAGACAGTGTACATAGGGTGACAGGGTCATAGGGTCTTACTTCCACTTTCTGCATGAAAGCTGGGGTTTATGAACAAGGTGCACACAAGAAGGTCATGATGCTGTCTCAGAATAACTTGGAATGCAGTGTCACCTAGTAATTGCTAAAAAGTTGCAGTTTTTAGTGATTTGAGACTTATTAAATGACATAAAATAGTTGCAATATTCAATGCACAGAAGGATGGTGAAGCTAGTCATAGTTTTCCCCCTTCAGTGTTACCCAGTGTTGAGTCTCTCCTGGCTTTTTGAGCAGGTATTGTACCACCCACTCAATCCGGAAAAAACGTAAAATCCTCAGTTTTCGAAAAAGCATAAAGGTCGGCTGTAGTACTGACCTGTAACTCAGACTTCACCAAGCATTAAATCTTGGGGGGAAGAAAAATCTGAGAAACAGAAGAATTTGACCGTCTTACCCTCCTTTTTTGGACTGATGCAAACAATTATTTGACGTTAAACAAATTGGCATTCGTACTATAAACCGACGAAACTTTTCCTAGCCTGCTCGGGTCACTGGGTCACTCTCCGAGCAGAAACGATGGCTTCTGTGAAGACTGCTCCTATCGTGCTGCGAACCTCATTGCTGCACTAGTGCTTGCAGGCCTGTTTGCAGCTGCAGTCAAAGATTCCTTTGATGTCCTCGGCTGTGCAGTGTCCTGCAGCTGCCGTGAAACAGTGTGCTCTGAAAGCACGGAGAGCGGCGCTCGGGTTAATTCACGGCGTATCTTTCCAGCTGCCGGCTGGCACGAGTGCTTCGTGCTTGTTAAGCCTTGAAAAGAACCTTGAAGATGGGTGACGGATAGCCACGACGTCACAGACAAAATGGAACACGAAGGGAGTCATTACATTTGTCTGTGACTGTCTGTGGAATCAAAAAGCTAAATAAACTGTACATCTGCATCTCTGTGAGGCAGCTGGGTTCAGAACTCGAAGTTCTGGCTTTCCCCTCTTCTATCTCATGGGAACTTGTCGTCTGTGAGCTGCAAACACTTTCAGCTTGGTACTACCCACTGCGCTAAGAGGGGAAGAATTTGGCCACAGAGCCTTTACCGCGTGTGTGCCCTTGTATCTTTCACTGGGCTCAGATTTGTGTGAAACTACTGTTTGCTTGGCTTTGTTGATGCTTGTGTGCTGTGATGGGAAATCCGAATGTTCATCCCATTGGTGTTCATCATGAACAGAGTATCAATTCCAATTGCTTTTTCAATTTTCTTTTAACTTTCCAGGCCAAGTCGCCACAGTAGCGGTGATTGTAGCCCACCAGGCAAGATAATGGCTTGCAATAATGGTGATATTTTCCCTGCAGTGCACTGTGGACAGTGGATTCTCCGAGTTCCCCAAGCAAGTCATTCCCTTGAAGACACTAAACGCAGTTGCCTCTGTGCCCGTGATGTACTCATGGTCTCCTCTTCAACAAAATTTCATGGTAAAGTAGTGACTTTTGTTTTGGCCTGTCAATAGGGTACTAAGACTTTTATGGGGTTTGGGATTAATGTTAAGAAGTGCACGGAAATGAGATGGCTTGCGGAGCGGAGCATGTCAAAATGGGGATGTGTTTAAAAGATCACGTCTTCATAAAGGCTAGTTACAACTTGTAATATCTTATTGCTAAAACGCTCTTCTGACTTAAAGGCCACGCAGCACGTTGTATAATCGGTAGGGAAACAGATGCCTCGTGAGAATGATTTTGTTTCGTATAGTTAAGAAAAGAATGGGGTCAGAGCACAGTTTTTTGGGGGAAAGGGTGTGAATTTCTCCACTCTTTCAGCCTTTGCAGTTTTCTTTTTTGGCAGGGCAGATAGAGTAGTGGTACAGACATGAGTACTTCTCATTACTGCGGCTTTGAGAAATTGCTTTATTTCGGCTGTTTCGGCTGTAGGTGGAGGATGAGACTGTTTTGCACAATATCCCGTACATGGGTGATGAAATTCTGGATCAGGACGGCACCTTCATCGAGGAGCTCATTAAAAACTACGATGGCAAAGTGCATGGAGATCGAGGTGAGGGTGACCGAGAGGCGCTTGGGAGGTCTCGGCGTGCGCAGAGCCCCGTCCGATCGCGCTGAAGGTTGAGATGAAAGCTCGAAGTCTTTTTAAATCTGTCGTGAAGAATCGCGTTTCCTTTTTTTTTTTGTTTGTAACTCAGTTTTTGAATATGTTTTTGAATACCATGAAGAATGTGGCTTCATCAATGATGAGATCTTTGTGGAGCTTGTGAACGCTCTCAATCAGTACAGCGACAATGACGAGGAAGAGGAGGAGGAGGAGGAGGAGGATGAGGAGCAGCTGGAGAAAGTGGATCTGTGTGATGGGAACGACCCCAGAAAGGAGCAGACTCTGAGCACCGAAGGTAGAGCATGACTCTTACTGTCAGTCGTACAGGAGTCCGGATGACGTGCGCTTAATTACCACAGTCAGCTGAACCTGAACTCTTACAGTTTGACTTAACCGGTTGAACACATCCCTGCAGAGATCTTCTAAATAAAGAGCTCAAATCTTTGAAACGTCTGAACTAAAACCCTGTTTTGAAGTGAACGTCTTCCCAATTTTTTGAATGTCTAAATTTGAACGTTGGGGTTTTGGATTGGATTATAATGCTCAAGCGGGTCTCTGACGTCTTTTCACCACCGGGTTGCCATTTTTATTTTCAGGCAAAGAGCGGGACTTTTCTAAAAGGTTTCCCTCTGACAAGATATTCGAAGCCATTTCGTCCATGTTCCCAGACAAAGGCTCCCCGGAGGAGCTGAAAGAAAAGTAAGTCTTTCTGCCGACTTCCTGTCCGTGACTGGTGCTTGCACACTGCTCGTATTTCATTTTATCACCGTTTGCTGTCGCACTTTGTGGTTATGCCAGTTCATCGCGGACAGTACGCGGCTGATCGTCTGTGATGTGCTGTTGCTGATGCACATGACAATCCAGAACCACGCGCGGTGTGTGGGGCTGTGCTCTCACATGTCAGCGTAGTGTGTATGGTGGTTCATTTTTGAGTCTCTGCAGTCTGGGCAGCATCCCTTCCTCCCCCACCACCACCACCACCACCTTCCCTCACACCCACTGTGAGCTTTGTGCTTCACATAAGAGAAAAGGTCAGGAGGGATCTTGTGTGTCATGCAGAAGGGTGGAGCGACGTTCCTGCGCGATCTCACTCAGCCCGCGCACCCGCCTGTGTCTCTCAGGTACAAGGAGCTGACAGAGCAGCAGCTCCCCGGCGCCCTCCCCCCAGAGTGCACTCCCAACATCGACGGGCCGAACGCCAAGTCCGTCCAGCGGGAGCAGAGCCTGCACTCCTTCCACACGCTCTTCTGCAGGCGCTGCTTCAAGTACGACTGCTTCCTCCACCGTGAGTATCCCCGCGGCCTGTCCCCGGGGGGGGTGCTCATCCCGCCCCAGGAGGACGGGAGCCCTGGGGGACTATCGGGGAAAATAATTGCAGGCTCTCCGGGAGGCTGGCGGGAGGCCTCTGCAGAACGTTAACGTCCGAATTGAAAAGGGCAACTATGATTGCTTCCTTGCACGGCTATTCGAGTTTGCTTCGTTTTTGGTTTTAAAGATCCCCGCGAGCCTTAGAACTGCTAGGAGTACGAGCTGAAGACGTAAAGCCGGCTGACGCCAGTATTTTGTCTTGCCCTTTCTTTCCAGCTTTCCACGCAACTCCAAACACGTACAAACGCAAGAACATGGAGAACCTGGTTGACAGCAAACCCTGTGGCCCGGACTGCTACATGTATTTGGTGCAGGCAAGTTGTTTTCAAAATCCCACTCTGCACACAGTTGGCACCCCATGAAAGTGAGTCATTGCCCATGGTATAGTCCAGCCCCAGCTCCCAGAGGTTTGTCTTATATCTGAATAATGATGATAATTCATATTATGTGTTATAAAATGAACCCTTGGTTTGCTTTGAGTTCCACGTTTTGCAATAAGATAGCAAGGCGTACATTAAAAGCAGCATGTTGTGCACAAAGTTACATTTCCACTGGGAGGCAAAACCTTCATTCTGAATTAGCCCTGGAACTTGGCAAGGGAATTTTCCTTAAAGAACGAGACAACATGAGATAGGACCTAGCACAACTATTTAATCACAGTCCTCTACACCCTTTTATTTTCGGCCACAGAGCCTCAGTTAAAACGAGCCGTCGACTGCAGAGCGAATCAGGGTCCCAGTCATCAGTGACCGCAGAAGTTGCTTGAAAGTGTCCGATGAGCTTGAAGGGCAGGTGTGGCAGAGGGGAGAGTTTGAATTTGGATGAGCTCCAGACTCGGTCTGCACGCCCGCTTTACTTCCTCACGAGACTCTATGTGCTGTGAAGGAGCTGCTGCTTCTGGCAAATGGCGGGGTCATAAAGTGGGAGGTGTGTGGTTAGGGAGTGGTGACTGTCCTGTCCCTGAGCAATTCTCGTGTGTCTGGAGCTGGTGGGGTCAGGGTTAGGCATTGCGAACTGCGAGGTGCGTGATTAGGGAACAGTGACTGTCCTGTCCCTGAGCAGTTCTCGTGTGTCTGGAGCTGGTGGGGTCAGGGTTAGGCATTGCGAACTGCGAGGTGTGTGATTAGGGAACAGTGACTGTCCTGTCCCTGACGGTTCTCGTGTGTCTGGAGCTGGTGGGGTCAGGGTTAGGCATTGCGAACTGCGAGGTGCGTGATTAGGGAACAGTGACTGTCCTGTCCCTGAGCAGTTCTCGTGTGTCTGGAGCTGGTGGGGTCAGGGTTAGGCATTGCGAACTGCGAGGTGCGTGATTAGGGAACAGTGACTGTCCTGTCCCTGAGCAGTTCTCGTGTGTCTGGAGCTGGTGGGGTCAGGGTTAGGCATTGCGAACTGCGAGGTGTGTGATTAGGGAACAGTGACTGTCCTGTCCCTGACGGTTCTCGTGTGTCTGGAGCTGGTGGGGTCAGGGTTCGGCATTGCGAACTGCGAGGTGTGTGATTAGGGAACAGTGACTGTTCTGTCCCTGAGCAGTTCTTGTGTGTCTGGAGCTGGTGGGGTCAGGGTTAGGCATTGCGAACTGCGAGGTGTGTGATTAGGGAACAGTGACTGTCCTGTCCCTGAGCAGTTCTCGTGTGTCTGGAGCTGGTGGGGTCAGGGTTAGGCATTGCGAACTGCGAGGTGTGTGATTAGGGAACAGTGGCTGTCCTGTCCCTGACGGTTCTCGTGTGTCTGGAGCAGGACGGTATGCTGAGGGAGTACCCAGCTGGCCTGGCTGGGGAGAGGGCCAAGACCCCTTCGAAGCGCAGCACGGGCCGCCGCCGGGGCAGGCTCCCGAACAGCAACAGCCGGCCAAGCACCCCCACTGTCAACATGTCGGAAACCAAGGACACGGACAGCGACCGGGAGGCCAGCGGCGACCCCGGGGGTGACGCCAACGACAAGGACGACGACGACAAGAAGGAGGAGACCACCAGCTCCTCAGGTGCTGCGTCTTCGCCGCCGTCAGCTGGGGCACCTGCTGGAACTGCCTGTTTATAATTTCTCTCCCGGGACGCTAAGTGGGCATATATAAAAAAAAAAGATTAAAGCAAACCAAAGTCACCTTTCATCAACACTCTTTGATCAGATTGACTTCTCTTCAGAAGCGCTGGGGAGATTAACTTGCCTGTTTGAAACAAGGAGAATATGTAGGCTAGTTGGTGCATACCTCCATAAATCGGTTTAGCCATCTATACACCTCTATTTGATTGACTTTTTTTATTTCACAGTCGACTCAGTCTAAGAGAAGCATGGCTTTTAGTAATTAAGCCTTTTTGGGGGCGGAGTTATTCACCTCTTTGTGTCACTGGGCAGGAGGGCCTTGTACCACTGCTAACATCAGGCGTCTTTGCGTGTTTCTCTGGACAGAAGCCAACTCTCGCTGCCAGACCCCGGTGAAGCTAAAGCTGAGTTCTGAGCCCCCCGAGAATGTGGACTGGAGTGGCGCTGAGGCCTCCCTGTTCCGAGTGCTCATCGGCACCTACTACGACAACTTCTGTGCAATAGCCAGGCTGATTGGCACAAAGACCTGCAGACAGGTGAGACTCTCTCTCTCTGCCCTCGGGGAGGACGTCAGGGCCACCAAGATCACGTACATTTCTGAAGGCTGAAGCCACATTCGGTTCATTTTAAGTATAACTCATTAGAAATTTCTAACCAGGCTGTTTGACATAAACCAGTTTCGGAATAAATTGGTCACAACACCTCGCCTCACTTGTTTGAGATGTGTTTTAGTACGCACGAGATTCTTTGTGGCCTCACATCCGTTGACCTTGGTTTTCTTGTTTGCTTAGGTTTATGAGTTTAGGGTAAAAGAATCCAGTATTATTGCACGCGCTCCTGCAGAAGATGTAGATACTCCCCCAAGAAAGAAGAAGAGGAAGCACCGGTAGGAGATGCTCTTGTATTTTTGAGCGTTGCAATGTATAAAAGTCTCTACAGGTTTGCCCTGTAGCCTTGTGACACACACTTGGCTAACACCTGTCTTCTGTAACATGATCAAAATGTAACGTCTAGTTAGTGTCGTGTAAAATAGCATGCATCAGGTACCTAATTTTGTTTCTTTTGGTTATTGTTTTAGGTTGTGGGCTACGCATTGTAGAAAAATACAACTGAAAAAAGGTTTGTGGGTTTTATTAGAGAATCCAGCTGTATAATATGGATAAGTTCCCTTAGCCTTTCCTAAAGCAGAATTTCCTAAACCATTTTTATCAAGTTCTGATCATGCTCTTAACATAAAAAAAACGCTGAACCTTGCTTTACATTTTTACTTATAAAAAGAAAAAGGTCTGTGTGTTGTATAGAATTTCTTCAGATTCTCCAATCTGTGAACTCTTGAATGTTGAATGCTTCCAGATGGCTCCTCGAACCACGTGTATAACTACCAGCCCTGCGATCACCCCCGCCAGCCCTGCGACAGCTCCTGTCCTTGTGTCATTGCTCAAAACTTCTGCGAGAAGTTCTGCCAGTGCAGCTCCGAATGTGAGTGCAGCCAAGAGTGTCGGATTCGCTTCACACCCGCATCCCGTGCCTGCGTTCGGCTGCCCTCGGACACGGCTGGTCTCTGTAAAAGCGCGTGCCCTTCTCTGTGTTCGCCATGCGGTACGAGATCTCCCGTGTGTCGCGTCGGCCGTGAGAGAAGGGCTGCGCACAGACGCGATGTATGTGCGGGAGGAAAAGACCCTCCCGGGCGTTACGCTGTTGTGTTTTACACACGGTGTGCGCAGCATGCAGACGGGCCAGATGGCCTTGGCGCTTGGTGGTGCGAGGTGCTGACCTTATGTATGGGTGTCCAGTCCTTCCCTCCGGCGCCCCCGTTGTGTAGGCTCCGGCACCGAGGGTGCGAGACCCGGGTGTCCCGGCGCGGCTTGATGCCGCTGCCCCTCTGCTGAGCGGAGCGGCGCAGCTCGGAGGCCGCCGTGGCCCGGCCGACCGCTCCGCTGTGGGTCTGAGACCGCCCTGCTCTCCCCGCAGGCCAGAACCGCTTCCCCGGCTGCCGCTGCAAGGCCCAGTGCAACACCAAGCAGTGCCCCTGCTACCTGGCGGTGCGCGAGTGCGACCCCGACCTGTGTCTCACCTGCGGGGCGGCGGAGCACTGGGACAGCAAGAACGTCTCCTGCAAGAACTGCAGCATCCAGAGGGGCGCCAAGAAGGTGGGTGTGGTCTGCGGGGGTCTCCTCCGGGCGTGCGCTCCCGGGGGCTAGCGGCTGGGGTGTAGCAGATGGTATTGACTTACCACGCCATCTGGCCCAATTGTTATGCTTTGGTCCCCTTTTCGAAATTGTCATTCCGTTTTCCAAGGTTAAACGGCGTGAACAGATATTTTCCGGGCGGAAAGGGGGAGGAAAAGGTCGCCACACCCGAAGAAGGCCCACAGCCGAGACATTCTCTTTTCTCTCCCTTTCCGTGTGGAGTGAATCTTGACCTGTTCCTTTGCAGCCTATGCTAGCTCCAACTCAAACTTTATAAACAGATATATTTGATTTAGTCATTTAAGGGGTCTGTCAGAGGTTTTTGTTGTAGAAGCTCCCCAGTTATTTCTGGAGCACATTCCAAAGATAGCAGGGAGCTTACAGCTTCTCAAGTTCTGGAGAAATGAAAGCCTTGAAGAATGGGGGTACTTGTCATGTATATGAACAGAGATTTAGTTAATCTAGAATTTTTTTCAGGATTTTAAGAATAAGTTTGCGTCTTCTCAGTTTCCCTTAAGAGGCTTTGCCTGACTATTCCATGTTCAATGAAGTAGGGACTCTTAAATGTAGTGCTTTGTTGTGCAGGAACATATTCTTTAGGTTCTGTGGTACCTGCTGTATTGTAAATCCAACTTGCAGAGGAAGTATCTGCGTCCTGTCTTGGTGGGGGAAGAGTCACGCTGGTCTCATCTCTCTCGCTTCAGCACTTGCTGCTGGCTCCCTCTGACGTGGCCGGGTGGGGCATTTTCATCAAGGAGCCGGTGCAGAAGAACGAGTTCATCTCCGAGTACTGCGGAGAGGTCAGTGTCATCTTCAGCGGCTGGTTCTCTTGCTGTGTTTTGTGCACACTGACATGTGGTCCTGATTTTGCAGACTCAATATCTGCCTAAAAGATACGGAAACATTTCAGTAAATGCACCGTTGTTTGTACTCAAACCTTTTCTTAATGTTATACAGAACTTTTGCACCATGAAGTTAACCTATGAATAAAAAGACACTAATTATTCAACATAGACTGGAACACATTCCAGCGTTCTGCAATGATCACACTTCCCACTGGGAGAATGTCTCTGTATTTAACTTACCAGTGTGTGTTATCAGTTTAATTACTTTAGAAATAGTTCACTTCATTGGGAAAAAGAAAACATGTTTTATGTTAAAGATGTAGGATTAAAAAAAATCAGATTACTGGTGACAATATATGACATAGTAGAGTATATTCTTGCTATAGGAGCTGTATAAAGATTTCCCACTGTGTCTGTTGAACCTAAAGCCCCAAAAGGGACTGAACAAAACCCTTTAGCCGTACTGTATGTATATATATATACAGCAATAGTGTATTTGTAGGTGAATATTTTACAGGTGCTCTTTTTTAACTTTTGAATTGCAGATCATTTCCCAGGATGAAGCGGACCGTCGCGGGAAGGTGTACGATAAGTACATGTGCAGCTTCTTATTCAACTTGAACAACGGTAGGTGGTCGTCCCACCAGATGATTGTCTTCTTCCAACGGGTATGTCTCTCCTCACGAGTGTCAGCTGAGACTCCTTTTTTCCCCCAGACTTTGTTGTGGATGCGACGCGCAAGGGCAACAAGATTAGATTCGCCAACCACTCTGTTAACCCAAACTGCTATGCAAAAGGTAAAAGGTGTTTTTTTTTTCCTTTGTACTGTGGAATAAATAAGAACGTACCTGCTTTGAGGTGATGAGAGGGCGGTAGACTAGTGACAAAGTGTGGTGACTTCAGATTTCTCCCTCTGATGCAGTAATGATGGTGAATGGAGATCACAGAATAGGTATATTCGCAAAGAGAGCCATACAGACGGGTGAAGAACTTTTCTTTGACTACAGGTAAGGCACGATCTGCAAGTGCTAATTCATTTGTGGGGCTAAACGTCCTTTCTTATGCGATCACTAGCCACTGGAACTACAGAAGGTGTTTAAATGTACTCATACATCATTGTAATTTTGAAAGAGGAGTAAAATATTTCCTCGTGTTTGCTGCCCTGAGTACACAGTCTAATAAGAGGTGGGAAGCTGTGTCAGCATGCGTAGGCTGCAAAGGAACAAGTAAAGGTTTATTTCATGCTGAAAAGAGAAGAAAAGCACTATAACGACAACATCTGTAAAGGATGTGCTCACACCCAACGAAGGCTCCACAGATGAAACGTTTTCATTTCTTCTCTCTTCAGCACGGAATAAACCTCTACTTGTTCCTAATAAAATACAGCAATATATTATTACCTGTTACGCTTTGGACAGTGTTACTCTAGTATAATTTTAATATTTAAAAATATATTGGCCAAAGCTGCAGCATAACAGTATTTTGGGGTTGGAGTACTGCTCACAGTGTTCAGTTCATCAAAACCCAGCATTTTATGTTGCAATAAAACTGTAGGGCCTCTGTACGCCTCTGAAGAACTACTTCTGCAGTGTCAGACACCGTGGTTTCTTAAAGCGACGCATCTAGGCTTCAACTCTTGAATCCATTTCCAAACCTGGATACTAGCAAAATCCTGCTTTTATACAACACCCTTTTCCTTACGTTGGCTTTTTTCCCCCCTGTTTTCAGGTACAGCCAAGCAGACGCTCTCAAGTATGTGGGTATTGAAAGAGAAATGGAGATTCCATGAACCCATCTACCTCCTCCTCAGCCAATGCCTTACCTTTTTCAGGAATTTTTAGTACACAGTACATTTTAAAGGATGTTTGATACACACGGAGCTTGTAGGGTTATATGAATACTGGTTCTGATAGTAATTTATAAATTTTCAGAATTATTTTTTTTAGGACCTCCCCTCCTTAAACAACTGCAAGTTTTTTCTTCTTCTTCCAGTCAAAGGGTCTTTTTTTGGGGGGGGTTGTCGCATCAGTCTAGAAATGTGGCACCATTTTTAACAAAAAAATACTTGAACCTTCATTCCAGTGTTTACAGCCATCTGCAGGAACACACTGCAAGTCAGACCCTGGTCTGCGTCAGGCCAGTAATGCTACTTTGTGCGAGTTTCTTTTTTTTTTTTTTGTCTTGGCTCTCAAATGTTGATCCTGCCATTTCCTGCACCAATAAAGGAGGAGAAAGGCACTTTTGTGGCGGTTCGAGTAAGTACCCTGTTTACACTGACCCCGTGGTTAGGTCGGCTCTCGGTGGGCTCGTGACCGCGCGGGTCCGGCTCTGATCCGCCCTGCAGCCTCGCCCGGGCCCTGCCCAGTGCGCCGCCCGTCTCGGCGAGGCCGCAGGGCACCGCCGGCGGTCACATGGCCCTCCGCCAGAAAGATCTGTCTGTCGCGGTCCTTACAGTGGCATTGTGTGCCTTTCCTTTCAAGCTGTGTGGTTTACTTTTGAACTACAAGGCAAAATTTTAAACAGATGGGTCACTCCAGTGCCAGAGGACCTAGTAATGACTTAATTGGACTAATAGTTTAGTAATATAATTGGTCTGCTTGTTTGGTATTTACTTAATTGGATTACTTATGTGGATACGAAGTCGAATCTCCTGTGCTTTTTAGTCATAATCCATAATTGGGAAAAATTGCTGCAAGGCCTCCATCCTTGAATGTTGGAGTTGTCCCTGGTTTAAACTCTTATTTAACTTAAATTCCCACATAGCCTGCAGAACTCGTGCTAGTCTGTGGTCGACAATGGAATTTACTATACAAAAAAATGAGCCAAACATGGAGGTCCTTTAATAATAAGTCTCCAAAACAGTCATGAGAGGAGTTTTGTATGCCGTTGAGAAAAACGTTTAGTATGGATTTTTTTTTAAGTGGGATCCTGCTTGTTAATTCCAGTTTTGCTTTTTAATGACTTACCTTTTCTAATATTTAGAACTAAGTGTTTGATTTCCAGAAATTTAAGATGAGTAATAGATCAATGCAGCTGTTTAGCCGCTCCATCTCCTTTGCAATAACAAGCCCCCAGCAGAAAACGTTCTTTCTGTGGAAAAAATGTGGATCGACTAAAACCGCAACAGTCCAATCGAGCTGCCGTTTATACAAGACAGAGAGCAGGGATAGTAAACTTTGACAGCTCTTATCCGTGTTTTCTTCTGGAGGCACGCCATGTGACCCGATGACTAAGCACTTCGGTGGAAATAGAAACTTGTAAATCATGTTCTTGTGCGTTTGCGAGGGTGTAATGGGAGGGGGCGGTGCAATGGAACTGGGAGTTTTTTGTTTTCCCCCCATAACCATTGAAAAGCGGAAATGAGGGGTGTCCAGTTGCCGAAGGTACCGCGCGAGGGACAAACGGAAGTAGGTTGTGCTGGGACAAGCTTTGTAATGATTTCTTAAGAATGATAAGATGCAGAGCAAGAGGGCAAGGTTTTGGCTCGCGAACCGTTCCCTTTTGCCAAGCTAAAAGATCCTAAATCAGAACAGCGACAAATGATAATTACTTTGCATAAGCTTTAGGTCATTAAGGAGGGGTTAAGCCCTACTGTAGAACAGACAAGTAGCTAAAAGATAGCTAGAGGCAATATGCAGACCACACTATTTAAAAAGAACTGATGACTCAAAGGAGTTTGAGAACTGTATATAAATAGTTATGCTCTAAATTAAGACTTGCGACTGGACTTGTCCAGCATTAAAAATAAACAGTGGGAGGAAAAAAGCCCACCTTTTCGGTTGTAGTTATTTTTCCATACGAGTTCTTCACATGAGCTGGGACCATGTGTGCGATGTTTTTGCTCAATAAAAAGTAAATGGATATTTCTAGTTAGTGCTTGTTTGCTTTTTAAGGGATTTACAACTCCTAGCTTTTTAATAGTTGAGGTGAATCCCATGGTCAGACTTTCAGACATGTTTTTACTGGGTTCATGCATGAGGGTCCTCAGTAGAAACAGGACATAAGTATGAGTTTTTTTCACCTAACAATGGTCAGGCGCAGCTCGTCAGTGTAAATGGGGTACTAGACTGATGAAATTGAAAAGATGTGAAAAGGACAGCTGGTACTGGAGCTGCAGGGTTCTGTTTTCAAAGGAGAAAACGACATGCATTTGAAAACCATCGCAGACCAGCCATTTGAATGCACAGGGGTTTGTCAGTGAGGAGAGTTCATGGCGGCGATGAAGAATGCCACTGAAAAGACTATGAATGAATCTCTGAAGTGCTGCTCATGTTCCGCTGTCACTCTGCACAGGACTTTGTTGAGAAGAATAAGTTTGAGCAGAAGTAATTTTCATGAATGAACTGTGTACAATTGAACCGTTTTGCGTCAGTCATGGTGAACAACTCCCATTGGGCCTGGCTCTCTGCGTTTTTTCATTACAGCTCAGCTCCTTCGGGTGTGGCCCGGATGAATTAATGGGCTTAATTGGAGCCCTTTGGGTGTTGCTGGCTTAAAGAAACCCCGAGACATGTTAAATGGCCCAGTGGCTTTTCCTAAGAGCAGGTCTCCTGGGATTCAGACTCCTTTGCCCAAGGTCAGTTCTCCCTCCTTCCCCTGCTCTGCTGCGTGTGGGGGCTGCAGGGTCGAGGTGGGGGAAGGACATGCCATCCTGTCTGAAGCTCTGGGTGCCTTCAGGATGGGCGCAGGTCGTTGTCGGAAAGCCACGCGGGTCTGTCCAAGCAGAGCAGCTGTGAATGCGTGCCCAGCCATGGTCTGTGGGCTCAATACCACGCTTTCTGGATCAGACGTGGTGTGTGAAGTCGCCCCCAAAGCAGGGCTGAAACTGATCACGGGCTGTAGCAAGTAGGGTTCCGGCAGGGATAAGATGAGATCCGAATTTCCGAAGTTTACAGCCGAGAGAAGGCCATTAAGCCTATCAAGCTCATTTGGGAGTTTATAGCTAATTGATCTAAGTATCTGTCTCTGGTTTCTTTCATGAAACAGCTGGATATTGGCTTCAACGACATGGCTGGGTAGCCTGCTCTAGAATCTCGTAACCCACAAAGTAGTCTGACTTTGTTTTAAATCTGAACTTTGCGGTCTTTGAGAATAAGCCTGCTTGCTCTGTGGAGCAGGAGTCCCCATTCCTGGTTCCAGACAGCCTGGAGTCGCTGGGGGTTTCTAGGTCCTGCTGAAGCTGCAGCACCTGAGAAGCTGGGACGTGCTGCATTGATCTCATTAAGCCAGTAATGAACTGAGCTGGAACAGAAATGCGTGGAGGACCTGGACTGAACATCTGTCCAACGTCGGAGAAGGAGGAAGATCACCGCGCCAAGAGGGTTATCAGGGCACTGTCGGGAATGTCAGCGTATTGCGGCGGGTTTTGAAGTGGCGTTGGCTTTCTCTGCCGTTTGAACGGTATGGGGGTCCAGCTACAGCTTCTCCAGCTCAAAATAAGTCTTGGGGAGGAGTGGAGAAGAGCTGAGCGGACTGCTAAGAACAGTGTGGCTTCAGCAGTGATGTGCAGACTCTGTTATCTGGAAAAATATTGAGGTTTGTACCTCTTGTCTATATTGGAGATGTGCTGCCCAGGCAAGGCCACAACGAACCGGACAGAGGCACTTCTCTATTTGTTAACGAACATGAGAAACCTGTGTCATGGGGGGGGCTTGTAATGTCTGGGTTACGTGCAAATGTCTTGAAGGTTTTCAATCTGTTTGCATTTCAAGTTCTGAGCCTGAAGTTATTTTATTTAAATGCCTTTGATTTTCCTGTGAGAGTCTAACTCGAGTTAGTCTTGATATTAGAGAATTTTCCTATATTCACATATTCCTGTGAAGATCCCCGATTCCCTCCGCCCCCGGAAATATAACATTTCTAACTTATTCCTGTTTCAATGCAAGATAGTCAGTCTCCCTTTATTTCCGCCAATGTCGTGTCATTTTAAATCTAAGCAGTTTGTTCTCCTCAGGATTTTCATTGAAGATTCCTTTGTAACCATTCCACCACTGATACTGGTGATGCCTCTAAATACAAGGTGCTGGATTTTCAGTGTTTACAGGTGTAGTGTTGCTTAAATAAATTGAATTTTGACAAACATCTAAAAAACATTCAGTCTACATTTCATGCGGTTTGGGGCGGGCTTTTGTGTTCAGTGTGCTGCAGGATGTCGTAGAAAGGCATCTCTCTCAGCCAGAGGTCTTGCCATTCATTCACACGAATTGGGCAGTAATTGGTTCAATTAATATAACTCAAGTGGACCTGGAACCAAGACCTTGTAATTCTTGTTCAGACCACCTCTTGGTCCGATAACCACTGCAGTAGGTATCGATGCACTACAGCCGGCTTGTTAAGCTATTCAGTTCAGAGTCCTTGCAGATTCTTCTGCAGCCCAAAGAAGATGGGTACTGAGCTAAAGGTCATGTTTATGGAACGCAATTCCTGATTTCTGGTGAGTAATTCCCGTTTGTGTTTGCGTTCGAGTCAACATCTCGGTGTGCTTCTGGATCTGTACCGCTGTGACAGCTTGAAAGTGAAGTGAAAGCTGAAATAGCTCTTAGTTGGCATGAAAGCTGCAGAAGTATCCCAGCTTTGAAAGTTATGCCCACGGGGTTTCTTTCCGAGAAAGGTCACGGAGTGGGCTTTTTACTTTGGTGCTGGGAGATAGCAGGGAGGATCCATGAGCTGCTGTGAGACTGCAACAGCTCCGACCCCAGCAGAACGCCACGAAGTAGTGCTGCTGGTTGAATTGGGCTACGTGATGAGCTGTAGGCGGTTTCGGTGAGGCGGGTTAAAGGAAAAGCCAGAGTCGTACCTTTGCCCCTGCAGTTCACCGGTACAAGAGTGCAAACCCAGCTCGGTCAGAATGGCAATGACCCGCTTGCTGGCACAGGTGACTTCAGTGAGCCATGGCGGAAAGGGAAACGCCATTTATGAAAGGAACAGAGCAGGGAAGAGGCGAGTTAGTGAAGAAGCGTTGAATAAGGCTGGTCTTAAAGTTCACGATTGGTGAACCACAGTAGTGGCACCAAAGTCTCATTTAAGAGTAATTTTTCAGTGCTGACTGCAGTCCTTCAGTTCATTCAGAGACCTTCCCTCAGCAGCAGTTGAAGGGATTACTGTGAAGTTGCACAGTGGGGTGAGGATACGGTGAACTGACCTTAGTCAGCACTTCGCACATTCAGTTTGCCATAATCAGCCGCTTTTTCCTCATGGACTTCCCAGGCTGTTCTGCTTCACTGAGCTCATCCGCTAAACCGGACAGTGTGCTGTGATTGTTTCAGCCTCAAGGATAGGCATGTCCTGTTCCAACAGCAGAAGGACTTCTTGAAATATATTTTTTAAAAAAAAACTCCTGCAAGGACATGGAAATGGATTTGTACAGAAATTCTGAACATTTCAATTTCATTTAAAACAAAAATATTTTTTGTTAACATCAAGAACCTTCCAGATTCAATTGTATGATAAATGTTAAAAAAATACATTTTAGTAGGTGGTGACTCATAAATGCATAACACATTTAAAATAGTGAGTCTAGGACGTACTGTGGAGACCTACTCTTTTCCTCTTGCACGGGAGTCGTGCTGAATGGCTCAGTCGTGGCTCGGCGGGGACTGCTGTTGCCTTGTTCCGTCGGCAGGGGGGACCTACACAGACCACAGGGTGAGCGCCCCCTGCTGGCCCCACTAACACCTCTTCCAGCAGCAACCTTAGTTTTTCCCAGGAGTCTCCCATCCAGGTACTGGCCAGGCTCACACCTGCTGAGCTTCAGTGGGCTGCCAGCTGTGAATTGCAGTGATATGGCTGCTGGCTAAAAAAGCAGTTCCCTCCTTTTCGTTTGAAGTCAGCTGAAAGGGGGGGGTCTCGCCAGAAGCACCTGACAGCAGTGGGATTCGAACCCACGAAAAGACTGGAGCCTTAATCCAGCGCCTAAGACCGCTCGGCCACACTACCTGCTCTGCCCATTAAGCTTAAGCTAATATACCACACAGCAGGGTCAAATTAGCCACATTCACGTTTCATCAAGTCCACCCCTGTACCGTCTTGCCCTCTACTACAGCTTGTATCATCTACGGTTGAAGGTTCTCCTCTCCTTTGCATGATAACGTACTTGTGCACGAGCTCGACGTTAATTAAAATAACAACATGGAGCAACTAAAACAGTCATCTTACAAACTTGAAGCAACCAGCTGACCGGCGCTCCCACCCCAGAGCCATGTAACCGGGCGGAACAGCCCGTGCGGGTCAGCGGGCACTCGGGCAGGCGGCAGGGAAGCGATCCGCTTCACGACCCCGCTCCGCTGTGCACCTACTGCGAAGAGAGGCTCTCGACCAACCTCGGCTGTTTCCTCCCTTCCGCTCTTCCACCTGAAGCCCTCGTCCTCCAGACACGGCCGAGAGCAAGCGAAGGGCAAAGCCGTCAAGGACGAGACTCCACGTGATATTATTTCTACTGCAATAATGCGAAACGAGGCTTATACTTTTAAGTGCTTTTGCACTTGCATACAGAATTAAATAAGAAGTTATGCTGTTTAAATAATTACATTACCGATACATGTTAATACAGTATACTGAGCATTTAAGGAAAAAGTCACATTCACTTAATAGGCACAAATACTTTACTAATTAGGTGTCATTTTGTTTTTCATGACTGACCCTATATTCTAGCGATTTTGAATGCTGCTTGAGAACTAGATTTCCTCATGAAGAAGTTGTGCTGTGATTGAACCTGCTGAACAGCCTGTTGCAAATCAATGGACAAAAAACCCAGAGAGGCCGCCCTGCTGATCAAGGGAACGCCCTCTGGCCGCTGGGCACAGTCACCTCACCGCCAGGCTGCTCTCAGTCAGTTTCTCCATCTGGGAAGAGGTCCCAGCTCCACAGCTCGTCTCTGGAAAGACCCAGGCCAAGACCCCCCCGGGGTACCTCTGACAATTACTGCTCCCTTACGGTGTTCAATGACTGATTCCCATCCCCTTTAAAGAACAGCCCACCAGCCATCCACAAGAATGGAGATGAAAACAACCTTACAGAAACTTTTAATTTTTATTTTTCACACAATTAAAAAATGAACGCCACTATACAAATGGTTTTCTTGTAGCAGGTAACAATGCAGATCACACAGGTCTAAGGGCCCATTCCCACACTCTAGTATGCTCTCTGAAAGTGCTGCCAAAATTGCATTCATAAATTACTTTTATTTTTAAATGTATTTAACTTAAATTGCAACCGCCACTAAAAGCAGCAGTCATTTTTTCTTTTTCATAGCGGTTTAATTTCATGTTTTAGTTTTTGCTTATATGCAGATAGGCAGTAGCATGCAACCCCTGACGCAGGTGGTTTTTGGATCCGGTCTGTAATGTCGAGTTCGCTAGGTAAGAGTAGAGGTCTGTGTCCATATTTACACATTAAAATGCAGAGATCGATCCTGAGCAGTTCGGGTGTGAATTTCGGACACTGGCTGGCAGCTTTCCCCAGTCTCGGAGTTTAAAGGGAGATCCGGCTCGGTGGCCCCAGCGAGCTGCAAACGGAGATTCAGACTGCGTTCTCTTCCGTTCTTTCCCGCTCTGTGCTCACATTCCTAAACGCTGGCCGAATGTCAAAAGGAATGAAGTTTATTACTCAGACACTTCGAAAAAAAAAAAAGAAAAAATTAAAACAGGGAGAAAAAAAAAACATTTAAGCCAAGTAGCTGTAGGTATCCTTTTCTCCATCGACGCGTTCTAAATATTCCTTTTCTATCAGTATGTCGATGCATTTCTGGGGGCGAAAAAAAAAACAGAAAAGTGGAAATGAGCAAAAAAAATAAAGGCAGGAGAGAGCAACAGTTTAAAGACTCACTCCACAAGGACGTTAATAATAGATAACGCCACAACTCTAACCTGCCCTCCTACCCAGCCTGCCCGTGTTCATTCTCAGCACGGACTCCAACAGCAAGCACTGAAGCAGCCCCAGGGAAAATCATATTCTACTGCAGATCTAATCATGTCTAAATACGGAATATCTGCTACACAGACTCAAAATTGTGTTGCACATTTCACACCTTGGGGAGGAAAAAAAAAGTCAAACCAATGCACGGTTCAGTCTGAAAAAAAAAACAAGCTATTACAACCTTCTATAAAGTAACAAGTAATAGGTTTATACCATGCTGAAAAGGGAAGAAAGGAAACAACGTTTCGGCCGTGGAGCCATTTCCGGGTGTAAGTGCAGCCTACACATGCTGACACAGCTACCCACTTGAACTTCTATAAAGTACATTTTTACATCAGCTCAGGTGTCTGCTGTACTCTGCTGCATCCGAAACGAAATGAAGGCCAACCCTTTATAAACGTCACTGACCGATCGCTCACTCACCTTGATTACGGGCACCCGGGGTTTAAACCTAGAGGACAGCTGGTTTAGTACCTCTGCAAGCAGCTGCTGGTGTTTTAAAACTTTCCTCATCTTCATGATTCTTACGATGGCAGCCTGCAGACGGAAAAGCTCATCGTTAAGCGTTCGGTCCAAGTGGCATCGCCCCTGCACGGCCGGCGGCCGGGGACGCCTACCTGGATCAGCAGCTTCCTGTCCTCCTCGATGTTTTTGTGAGTGGTCTCCTGCTCCTGCTTCTGCTCCGTCTTCATTGGCACATTGATGTTGACTCGCAACTTCTTACTGCAGAGATCACACAGCGCCCATCAACACCGCGCCCTCCGAATCTCAGCAGGGACACACAGGCACCAAGCAAGTCCCCCAACCCCATGTCTCAGCAGCGATGTGCTTTCCAGTGTCACACAAAGGTCACATTTTATTCTCCACTCCTTTTCACTTTTTTTTCATTAATAAACATTCATCTTTGATCATTCTCAATTAAGTCTTTGTTGACACTGATGTATTGTGCACCATCGGTATAAACAGTACTGTCAAAAGTAAACCAGCAAAACGTTTATTCGCTATGGATCCACTAGATTCATGTATTCTTAATGACTTCAGAACCTCCACCGCTCCGTCTTTAATTTTTCACTATGTACCTTAACACCACTAGTTACTTACTTTTTGTATCCGAGAAAAAGTTTTATTAAAGTATCAGGCTTGAACTCAACTTCGTCAACATTTGCGTTTTCGTCTTCCAAGACCTACAAAACAAGAATCCAGCATCTTAGGATCAGGGGGGTCAAGAGAACAAGAACTCCTACACCACTTCTCAAAGCGAGGCCACATTCTGAACCGCAGGTGGTCACGAATTCACACGACTTGCACATACAATAGAACAAGGATATAGATGATTTTGTAGCAGGTTTACTGAAACAGAAACTACAGGAATTCATTATGCTTGCTGACCAAGTCAACATTCAAAATTCTATTTCTTTATTTTTTGAAAAACATACGGATTAACAGTGTTAAGCTTGGTTTGATGCTCTGGATCTGACTTGGAATTGGTTAGTACAGAAATCGGCAAATTTGAGTGTTACCCAAGTCAGCAGGTTGTTGTGATGATTGAACTAGTCCTTGAGAAGATGAAATTTTATGTTAATGTACAAAACTGCACCTAATTCTGAAAACACATGAACTGAACTCTTAATTAAAACACCAAGAAGGCACGTAGTGGACACAGTTAAGAACTGTCCAAGTTATTTATACTTCGGTAGAAACCTTTTTAATGGCTTCTAATACTGGTCAAAAAAGCAGTCCTTAAAAAAAAACAAAAAAATAAATAAAACAACTTACCAGTAATTTGGATTTTAATAGGATCTGTAATACCTGCACCAATACATCCTGGAATAAAAATGAAAAATCTTTTAAAAAGTGACATTCACAGTCATGTGCATTAGTCCCTGTTGTACAAATTGTGGCAAACTATTATGTCCCTTTCAGAGATCCTGTTTCTCAAAACAGCTCAAGCCGAAGTGCAGTATGTTCCCTGTGCCCATGCTATTAAAAGCCCATACTGGTCAACATGGATTAACATGAACACCGGATAATCAAGTAACTTACATGTAGACGATTACCACAGCATATCCAACCTTGATTAGAGTGTGCAGAAGTTATGTCAGATTTCGAAATGTTTACTCATTTAATATTACACATTCAATTTTTATAGAACATATTACCTTTAGTACACTTCTGGGAAGAGAAACTAAACAAAAACTCGAAAGAGGGAATATTGTGAATCATGAAGCAAATACAAGTTATAGTCAGCTGGACCTTGTATTGACATGGACAAAGAGGGCTTGGAAAATCCAAGAATTTCCAGTATCGCGTTGCAAACCGCATGTTAACTTAGCAAAACCTCCATAAAAAACACAACTGAAGAGCTCCCTCCAGCGTCCGCGACCAGGACCTGCGGGCACCTACTGTCTTAATCTGCGTGCTGTCCGTCAGCTGCTGCACGGTGTAGATGTCTTCCGTGTTGTACTGCAGGAGGATCGCCATCTGGAACGTGGACGCCTGCAGCGGGCGGGAGGGAGATCAGCATCACCCCTTGGGGCAAAACGAAACCAAGGCGCCAAACATCTCTGTGCTCATCGCGGCATCACGACGCAACGCGTGGCGCGGCTTTGCACACTGCTGCGGAGCTCTCCGGGGCTGAAAGTCCCGAGCGTTCACAGAGGGCTGGGACCGCGGAATTATTTTTTGTACCACCCCGGAGGTAGCGAAGAATTAAGTGTTACCCCTCATTTGTCTTCAGCTGCGCAGCTTTGTGAGCTCTTTCTAGGACAAACACAACCCAACAACTTATAAACCCAGAGTGCACACTGAGTGCTCTTCTCTCAACAGAAATCCTACTCTTGCTGAACACGGACACGAAAAATCAAAAAAATGTTTTATACACACAGTGGCTCCTTTCATACAGACGCTCAACATAAACACGCAGATCAACATGCTCAGGGAGACTGGTCTATGGTCTTCAGCACCAGTTGGAATGAATCCACGGCAGGTGATCCGCACAGCTCAGTGGATGTGAAGCTGTCTGGAACACCTGTTTCCCACTGCTGCTGCCTGCCGATCGCTTTTCCCAGCCAAACTGGAAACCACCTGCCACTACTGTAAGCAGCATTTGTAACTGCACGCTAGAAACAATGCTTCATTTAATAAAATGACTTGCAGTGAACCTAAGTCATCTAGAACAGATATTGCTATCTGCACAGTCAGATATCCACGTCTTCACCACAGGATAACTCTTCTAAACTGAAGCAGGCATTGCAGTATCACCCTGCTGACAAAAATATATATATTCTGAACAAAATCTGGACATCAATTCTTCCATACTATTGCTAATCCTGGCGATGGAGAGCCCCAAATCCAGCAAGTCTTTCAGTTAACCCTAAGTGCCTTTCTACTGGGAACTGATTTAGGATTTTGTAAATATCTGTAGATCAGATTTTCTGACCTGTGTTTTATGTATTTGCAGAAATTAAAAAATGATTGTAAAAACAGTCATCTTCTTTTGGTATAGACAAGGGAAGGGGAGTCGTTAAACAGGATTAGTCACTGATGAACACAAAAACAACAGTGCCCAGGGCAGACACTGCCGACGGGCTCAAGAACAAGAAGCAGAGAGGAGAGGAGTCCAGGCAGAGCTGTGACAGAGAGCCCAGAGGAAACTCACCTGCAGGGTGTACCTGTTCTTAAAGCAGTTGGTGACCAGCTCTCCTTTCGATAACTGGTAGAGCCAGGTCAGCTTGCGCCCACTGTGTCTGCTGGCATAAAAGGCTGTGAATCTTTGGTAACTCCTTTCCAGCTGTGAAGAGGGACAATAAAGGCAGGTTTAGAGAGGGAGAGAGAAAACGGAAACATCTGGCACATTAGTTCCTTTTTTCCCAGTAAACATCAGAATAACGTGCATGATGCATGCCTGTGTGGCATCTTCCATTCTTTGCCATTTGCTGTGGTTCTCCATAAAAGAACTGCGTACACAGTCTCAGGCCACTGATGTCAGCCTTGCCTAGCGAATATAACCCCTGTTCCACCCCAGTGCTGCTGCGTGTTCCCAATGACTTCACAAGTCTTCATGAAAGACCAGGGCCTCCACCTCACAGTGGCCAGGGCGGAGAACCAACCAAGGCAGACAGGGATGGGCGGACGAGGAGGAGCTGGGAAGAGTGTGCATCGGGACAGATTACCTCAGACGGCAAAGCAAACGTGCAGGACTGCTGGAATGGCCAGGAGCCCGAGCTGAGAACCTGTATGCTGAAATCCACTGGAAGACAGAGAGACAGAAAAGCCCAAGTTAAATATGAGCAACACTAGAGCAGGGCCACTGTACCCCAGGAGGGAGCGGGCCCACTGTACCCCATGAGGGAGCGGGGCCCCTGCACCCCAGGAGGGAGCGGGCCCACTGTACCCCAGGAGTGCAGTGCAGGCGACAAAGGGCAGGAAAACACCAGCTTTCAGGTTCTCTCTCAGAGCTACAGTATCGTAAACAAGACTTTGACACTTTAATATAGTACTTACTTACTAGCTAATACATGAGCAACCTACTGTTTCTTTAAATAAAGTAGCCTGATGGAATTGTTTAAAATGAGTAAGGACAGTTTCCAAAATTGTCATTCATTCGGTAAGGAAACTGATACTTTCAGTTATGTAAAGAGTTTTGTATGTTTGTGGATTGCCAAGAGACATGTTTCTGTTTATCTGTAACATAGGAAAGCAATGATCCACTTAGTAATTGTACTAAATAATTAATTGTTTAAATAATCACACACCCTGATTTTTAGTTTGTTGAAAATTCCTAAAATGGTGACAATGTTTAATGAGAGTACTTTGAGAATATCAGAGCTTTTAGTTTTTGGATAACAGTAAGATTAATATCTCAATTATAATAAAATCTAAATATTCTGCTTTTAGATGTTCCCATTACAACATCTAGAGCATATAATGTTTTTTTAGTCACTGTCAAAGCTTATCCAGTCTCTGCACTGCTACTGTCAAATAAAACTGCTCTTACACTATTTCTAGAAGCCAGCTAAAGGAGCAAAAGCTAACGGCAACCATAGAGCTGCAATCCAAATTATTTCAAAAATAACCACATCAGTATTGCTGCAATGTTGCCGAAGTGTATTATCTCTGCAATGTGGTGCAAAAGAAGAGAAACTGGAACTGAAGTTCTTCTGTATCTGTGACTGATATCACACCCTTAATGTAACCCTCCCTGGTGTTTTTCTTTCAGGGTGTCAGGAAGGGCAATACAGTGCCATCAGAGCTGCTTAGCTTTGTCTTTCAGCGAGACACTCACAGTCCAGGGGCTCAGAGTTGGACAGGTGCTTTTTAAACTGCTCGTTCAAGTCTTTGCTGACGCCGATGTCCTGGAACATGCGCTGCAGTTTGGAGGTGTACTCGAAGCCACATGCTTGCTGAAAGGAGAAGAGCACACTGTCCACGTCAGGGCCTCACCAACACTGCTGGCAGGGCAGCAGCAGCACCAACACAAAATACACCCCATGGGCTCTCAGGATCAATATGGATTTAGTGTTTGGAAAGAGCAGCCAAACAAAAACACCACTGCAATGGGCCCTTGAAGGAGCTGAAACAAGTTTAAAAGATATCATTGGAACTCGTTCATACAAACTTCATTTGTAAGATAAAACTTGTCCCATTTCTACTATTGCCTTTCCCCTGCTGAACCCCCAAAATCACATAAGAACCTACTAACAACAAAGATTAAGACATCATAATGTGACACTGCAAGCCTTCGGTGTCGTTAATAGAAAAGAAGCCCATAATTATTAAAATAAGATCCAAGCATAATCAATGACTTCCACTAATATCTACAAAGTGGATTCTGATTCCAAATACTTCAGGGATGTTTTTTTATAGTCAAACATCTCCAAAAATACTGCCCAGCATTCAAGGTGCAGTATGTTTAAAAAGTTGAATAACCCAAGAACCTAACACTTATTACTAACATGTTTGGTACAATGTTTTAATTAAAACTGGCAAACAGCATCTTTTGCTGAGCATAGTCAAACAAGAATGAACTGCAAGCTATCACAAGGGACAGTCTTGACAATCATTCTTTACCCACGGGTCTATAAACCAGGTGGCAATTGTCAGAAAGTCAGAAAGCATAAGATGTTCACCAATAAGACATCTGCTGTGTGCTTGTATTCTAATAAAAAAAAAACAATCATCTGAGACAGCCAAGTCTGAACAGCTCAAAAACATTCAACCGGTGCAGACAACGCGTAAACTCGGTCAAACCTTTAGCTTGGAGATCATGCTGGCCTCTGCATCATCACTGGCACTGTTCTGATGCACCAATCTCTTTGCTAGCATTTTGGCATAAAATTTTTGAAACACATCTTTGTCTTCAATGTATTTAAAGACCACCATCTGCAAAAGGGAGGAAGGAAGACAAGGAAGAAGTTCAGAGCCACAGAAAGCGCAATATAATAACAGGTTTGCAGGACACTGGAAGTAAATTTAAGTGTGGCTATCTTTAAGAAACTTCAAATGTTTAAATGTCACTCTGGAAAATACTCTAACCCTACAGCAACGTAAATCATACACCATTTCTTAATGTCAGGATTTGTGGGGAATGGTCAGATTTCTTATTCATGTCCGCAACAACAAAAACATGCAAAATCAGGAAGCAGCCGTGAAGATTTCACAAAACCTACCACTTGGTTTAAGGTGTCCTCCAACTCTGCCTCTTCAGGGTTTTTAGAGCTAAAAGAAAAACACTCAAATTACAAACGAGTTCGAGTCGAGCAGAAGACCTCTCCGAGTCACGTTTCGATGTTTCTGCCGACGCGTAGGAGAGCTATGAGGGGGTCTTGCTCATTTAGAGCCGACGCACCCACCCAATCCTGAAGCACACCACACCTTGTGCACCGCGCACTCGTGTGCTTCGGAAAGGCAAGCGCACAAAAAAACCTCACAAAGACTTAAAATGCTACCAGCTACACTGCTTTGAAAACTTCCTTTGAAGAGGAGTCAATCTACACATGAAACCCCTGCAGGGAACGAGCCTACAGCGCAGGCAGGCAGTGCTGCTTACAGTCTGAGCGTGTTGTAAACAATCAGGAAAGGAAACAGTCTGACCACTGGTGATAACCAGGGTTGGGGGGAAACTCGAAAATGAATACAAAATTGAGGCTTTTCGGTATTCTTTTTTTAGTTTTTATAACACACCCGTATAACACCTGTTAGCCCAGGTGTTCCCAACAACAAGGAATGATCAGACTCGCGCTGCAGCACGGCTCTCAAAATCAATCTCCCCGCTGTCCAATCGTTCCGCTCTCTCTTCCTGGTTTGGGTCGCAACTTTTGCCTCTCGTTTTAAATCGGAACGAGTCGACTCGCGTTTCTGCACACGTTTTCCGGCCGACCCGTCTTCTTCGGCGAACGGAACGCGCCGCAATCTTCCGCCCAGCAAACATCGGCGGCGGTTTGGGAACTGGCTGTGCCGCCTGCGGGAGCTACAGAGACACGGGGCACAGCCGGGACAGAGGGGCGCACCTTTTCTTCAGCAGGGAGTCACAGTACCGCGCCAGCAGCTCTGGGGACTTGCTCGAAGACTGGGCCATCTTGGTCACGGCATTGTTATTAATAAACCGACCGCAGGCCTGCAGGGGGAGACGGAAAGGTCCATTACGGGGAAAAACAAAACGGCGCATACAAGATCTGGAAAGAGCCCGAGTCTTAGAGGAAAACGCAGTAACATGAGGCATTTAGTAACATACCTTGTCTAATGCAGCCACAAAGCCGGCATCATTGTTGAACGCTGACATTACTAGTGCATTGTACTTCTTGTGAACGTCCAAAATAGTCTGTACATACATCTTGGGATCCTGCAGGTATTGAAAATGCACACGATGGTTAGTCCCAGTCAGCTCAATAACACACCTGCACAGGATGGCCACCACAGACAGTGAGCTAACCGTTAACAACACATAATAACGGTTACCTTTCCGGAATGACAGACTTTGTTAATGAACCAACACTGCAGGAATCATCACACCCATCTGAACAGTGTCCAGTGCCCGAGTGCTGGAAGTCTTAGTTAGGGGGGTGAAACCACCACTGACCTCCGAGTGGCTCACAATGTTAAACTCCACCCCACTGGAGTGAACTCTAAAGAGCACACACCGAGAAACGTCTGCACAATGAAGTGAGTGACGCACAGATCCAAAAGTTTAAAAGCGCAAATCAATGCGATTCTCCAAAAACAATGGAAGACAATTCGGAAAGTTCAGGGCTATTTGCCGGATTCATGTCCGGTAAAAAACACAGGGAGTGACAGTCCAAAGGCACTTTCACAGGGTGATGAAGAAAACAGTCATGCCTTTAACAGGGGTCAATCAACAGAGTGCAGTTTAACACAGGACAGGGACAGATAAGTAAGGAATGGACAGTGTGGAGACAGGCTGTGTGGGTTATGCTATGTAAAACAAGCAGGACATTTTACAAACGTCCTGGTCAGTTATGCAAAATGTCTTTGAGGATTTATAAGCATGCTTTCCTAGCACATTAGGAACAGCACTCGGGCATTTTTAAATCAAGTTGTATGCTAAAGAGTACTTCTTTTTAAACAGAAAGTGAAAGGATATTTGGCACCTATTTCTGCGACAGATCAGCAGGAATCCCTCACATGTACTCTCTGATGTATCTTTTGCAGTACAACCACACATGTGCTCTCTCTTGCTCCAAGATGTATTTGAGGAACAAAATCCCATTTCAAATGCACTCCCTAAACCTGAAATTTCCAACAATGGAGAAATATGTACTATACTGGCTCCATCATGAATTTTAAAAATAACACAAAACACGAATAACTGTTAAGTTACTTAGGTCTAACATTAATAAACAAAAATAACATTGCTACATTTTGCATTGGACAGAGGAAAAGAAACGACCAATATCTCTGAAGCTCTGGATAAGTGACAATTAATGAAACAAACTTGACTAAAGCTTTGTTTCAGAGGAATCGTGTTGCTGGGCAACAATCCTGGATACTGGTAGCAAATTCTTCTACTGTAATCGTGTCAGAATTCAAGCAGCCCAGGTGGGGCAGAACTCAAGCAGTGCCAGAGGCCAGGCGGGGCAGAATTCAAGCAGTGGCAGGGGCCAGGTTTGACAGCCAAAGCAGACTCGGAGGGCCCCCAGCATCTTCTAAGACCCTGAAACACAACTGCCCTGGCTTGTCTCCTTACTGAACGCGATGGGTGAGCAATGTCCCATCTGTCTTAGCCCTATGCAAACTACAACAGAAGGCCGAGGTCACCTGTACCAAGAGGCGCCAACCTGTTGCCAACCAGCCTCCAGAGTTGAATCCACCACACAACGGCCTCACAAAAACCACAAGGAAAAACACCCACATGGCAACAAAATCTCCCGGAACCCGCCCACCCATCAACACCTCCAGCCTTCCACTCCTCTCCCCGGAAACGAGCAGGTCCTGCAGAAAAGCCAGCTCCCTCCCCGGACCGCTACTCTGACTGCAGTACTTACATTGAGGGCGGCTTCTCCACACTTCTCAATGGCAGCGAGTCCCTGGTTGTGTATGTGCGTCTCCAGCAGCTTCTTTAACTCCCCCAGACCGTCCAGGATTCTGGAGACCAGATTGTACATCCGGCCCAAATCTGAGGAGCGAGCAAGCAGCAACACTGAGACTGCTGCTCCGGATATTCACGGATTTCCTGATTAATTTAACCAGAGCAAACTCCCCTGTAACTGAAGGCACTTGTGTTTTATCAATTCAATGAGTATTAAATAAAAATAAAAACAATAACAATAAAAACAATAACATGGCAATAAGCCATCTGTTAATATGAGATAGAAGATAAAAAAGTAGAAAAAAGGTGCAAAACAAAATACTGAGGTTACTGTTACTAATTAGCCTGGGATGAAGAATTACATTTCCAGCTGTTTTACACAGCAAGACCTTTTACCAAATCAATCCGATTAAAGTTGCAATGCTGCACCTAAAACGTTAAGTCAATGACACTGTTACGTTAACTGTTGCGTCTTAGTTCATTGCTGCTTTTTGTCTACTGTCTCTGTGTGCTGAGAAAAAAAGAAAAAATTAAAAGTAAAACCAAATCCAACTTCTTGAGGAGATGGACACTGACAGTTACTACCATTTCAAATGACATAAACCCCCTCAGTCAGTGCTGCATCATCACCAATAGGGCTACACTGGTTTTCATTGCGGTCATCTGAGATTTATGAACTCCGCTACACCAGCGTGTGAGTAACAAAACCACAAAGAACCTCTTTTTTAGCCAAACCACAGGTTTAAGGGCTTATGTGTGATGCTAGGTCAATCATCCTCAGCTAAGATGGATTATAGATCAAAGCAGATATCTGTCGAGTCCTACAGGCAACTTTTTGACCTTGATATTCAGCGCCACACTGCATTCAGTAAACCCGGCCTCTTACATATGCATCTTCCCTAAATATGTTCCTCTTCAGAAAATGGAATGACAAAGTGCTGATTTCCATGGCCAGGCGTAGAAGGCCTGAACAACCTGACCCCCCCCCTCGCCCCCAAACGAGCCATTAAGGTCGGAGGGAGAAGAGAGAGACGGGGGCCAAGGCCGTGCAATGGGGGTGAAGAGTCTGTCTCCAGCCCACCTTCGTTCTTGTCGGCGTCCAGCAGGTTCTGGAACTCGGTGTGGAAGATCTCCAGGTGCTTCTCGATGAGGACCTGCTCACACTTGCGCGCCAGCTCGTCCTGCGTGCTCTCGTGCAGGTAGACCTGCACTCGCCTCTGCTCCTCCAGCAAGCGGGCCTCGGCCTGCGGGGGGACAAGCACGGAGGACACTCGAGGGGCTCCAGCAGGGTCACGGACGACAGGGGGCCGGCCCGCTGGCAGCTAGTAGCCGTTTCTTGAAAGAAACCGGGCTATCGTCTTTAACCCCCATGGCTCGTTCCGTATCCCCGCGAGCCCCGCAGACGCGGCGTGCTCTCCTCCGCAGGCAAATGTGTGGGGAGACAGCTCCACGGAAAGGGGCTGAACGCCAACAGCTCAAGCTGCCTTTATCCCTAAAATCCGAGTCTCGCCAACAGACAACTGAGCTTGCAAATGGAGTGGGGGGCAACATCTGCTCTTAAATTATACTTGCTTCACTTATTTTCCCCGCAATGTGGGGAGAAACTTGCCATTCCATACATTTACAGAGCTAAAGATATGAAAGGTGCTTTTACTAGCATCAGGAGTGCAGAAAAGGAAATTAGGAAAAGCCTTAAACATTCATTTCTTAAAAATATTTTTATACAGAAGGAGTGACTGGTAATTTCAGAATTGGTTGTATTTTTATGCTGATGTGCCTGTTCAGAGAAGAGCAGCCTTGTTCCCAGTCACGTGTCCACACATTCTGATTCAAGGGCTCACCTTTTTCATGTACTCCGTAACAGGATTTTGTTGCAAGAACTCTGTGCTTTCCCTGGTATAAAACCGCTCGGTATCTGCTAGGAACTGAGTCTCAAAGTATTCTTTGTACACAGATAATGTAGGTCCCTTTGCAAAGGCATCATCTTCATTCAACCCAAGTTCAACTGTAAGGGAAGACAAAAACATCAGCAGGACTTTGGAAAAGCCAGATACCAGCATCGCTTATGCAAAATAAAATTCAAAAAATAAAAGCCTGGCTCAATCAGCGCTCAGCTCACAAAGCTTTGATGGAAGGTATTGTGATGCACCTGTATCAGACTTTCTCAATATTTGCTGCTAGATAAATGTTGGCAATGAGGGTGAGGAATTATCTCCAAGGCAGCTGGGATTTTGTCAGCATCAAACGCAATGGACGCAGTCTCCGGAAATAAAGGAGCAGAGTGATCTTAGTTTCTTGCCTTTCCAGACTCGAACATCATACAAAAAACAAAAACAAAATGCACTAGAACATTTACCATAGGACTGGACTACTCCACTGATCAGCCTTGTGTTGATGGTCTCCCCATTCCTTTCCTTTTCAATCAGCTTCAATACTGCATTCGTCACCTGCAGAAGAAAACAGGTTGGGCAGCACGTGCATGAGTCATCTCAAGGAGCAGACCTCAACAGGCTGTGCATGCAGCACATTGCGTTTGTCAGAATTTCAATGCATAATTGTACAATAAGTAGATACACCTAATGAAAGAATTTAAAAAGAGCTTCAAAATTAAATATAATGGGAAAGCACTGCAATGAATATGAAGTGATTTGCCTGTGCAAATGTGATTAAAATCGGTATTTTTCCAATATTACAACAACAATCAGCCTCCATGGGCCCAAACATCAGCTGCTCAGTTTATAACAAGATACCCCACTGTACCTCAACTGTTCAATTTCGCCCATTTCAAAAACCGGAATTCCCAAGAGGATTCAGCTTCCTAATTTTATTTTTCCAAGACACGACTGCATCAAAAACCAAATGTTTATGATCTTCATGCATGGCGCTTGAAGCATGTAGAGGCACAACAGATCATGCCTTTGTCCAGCAGAAGCTGAAAGACGTCATGGACTGATTCATTCTTTAATAAAACTTTACTCACTTGGTCTGCTGCATCTAGTCAGTGTTACACCAAAAGCTTTACCACTGGTTAAGACAAAGGTGAGGAAAATCCTCAAAACAAGCGGACTTACTTGTTTATTTAAAGGTCTAAATAAGCATTCTCTCCATGTCACCAAGGCGAGCTGGAAAAGAAAAACAGCTTATTCTGCTTCTGTGCAAGTGTGGCTTGGATACAGGAAAAGAACTGTGGAAGCAAACCGACTGTGCAATTCAACTACCCACCCCTTTCAGACAGTTTAACAATAATCTTCCACAGCCCTTTCCTAGTCCAAGTCATTTCATTTTCACTTACAATAAAAATGCCGTTTTATGCTAAGGGCTTCAATGAATCAAGTGGAATGTTACTTGAGGAATTTAAAAAAAAAACAGGACTAGATTGTAATTAAATGTATTTCACAATAAAACTCTTGTCGCACATCCATTAAGAAGGAGCATGCAGAAGTCAGGGTTCTCTGATGCCCCCATGCATAAGGAAAAATAAGAAGCCTAATCCCTCATTTTTCAACATCACCGATTTATACAGGATAGGCCAAAAGTCTAGCAGGTGCTTTCTTTTTATTCCCTCACCGAGATTCCCTAAACGCTGTCTTTTTACCTGACCTGGAGACCTCACTAAGGTATGTGGGCACAAATCGTTTACCACTACATTTCCCTACCCATCTATCCCAGCAGCGAAGCCTGGAGTGTGGAAGGAGATAAAACAGGTTTGACGGAGCAAAAGAGTTCGAACGATTATCGTTTTTTTCCTATTGGAGATGAAACCGTACACGACCTCAAGACCAGTGCGTGAAATTCAGTAGCAGGTTATGTTGCAACAACAACAATAACAAAATCCTCCTGATAACAGGGCGGCCCCACTGACGGCCTCCGAGCAGCGGCGGGAGCCGGACCCCCGGGGCCGCGTGGGGGAAACGAGCAGATCCTCACCGAGTAGATTTCGTAGATTCCCTTGCGTCCCTCGTCACATTCGCGGCGGACCCAGTGTCGGTTGAGGTAGGCGCAGATACCGTTCAATACTTTGCTGGAGAACCTGTAGTCCTCCCACTGCTGCGTGTAGAACTTGAGAACGCTCTCGTCCATCAGGTCTTCCCCGTCCTGGGGCAGGGAGACAAGGCACGGCAAGTTCAGAGTCAGGAGCGGCCTGCAACAGGCTCGCCTGTGCCAACGCTGCACTGCAGAAAGCCAAGGAGGAACAGGAACGAAGCGCAGCGCCATCGCTGCGTACCTGCTCTCACCACTCAAGCTCTCCTGCACACAGCTGAAGACATTTCACTCAGTCCCCATCTCTTCCTGGGGCTAGAAACAAATACTGCACTTAGCTGGAATATAAAATCTTTACGAACAAAAAAAAAAAACAGAAGAAAATGAGAGTTTCCTGTGAGGCTGCTGAGCAAAGTGAGAGCACCATTACTGGGAGGCCACAGCAGTGACTCAGACCTCGGAAAACCAAAGATGACTTCTACCAGAACGCACCAGAATGAAAGGAAAGAGCCAAGGTGATTACAGCTTCAGCTCTCCTTCTAGCCCCAGTTTCATTTTATTCCGTTTCCACCTTCAAATGTTCTCTTCCCACGGCAGATAAACACACCCCGAGGAACAGGTCAGCTCGCTGCGCTGGAGAGGTAAGACAGACGGGCAGCGAGGTGGACCTGGAGCAGATACCTTGAGCAGGTTTGTCAGGTAGTTCTTCAGGAATTCCTTCAGTCTCTTGTAGAGCTCCAGTCCCACAAACTGAGCCCCTCCGGGGGTCTGTGCCTTCTTGGAAGGCCGGGAAGGGGGAACCCCAGCACCTCTGGCCTGGTTTGACTGATGCACACTGGTACAGTAGTTGTAGACATGTCTGAAGGGCACGTTAAGGCATGAACATGTGCTCACGATGCAGCGCTATATGTAACACACACAAGGACCTGGACGTCAAAGCACACTGTGCAATGACATTCGGTCAACAGAAGGACATTGTCTTAAAGGGGAACTGCAACCTTTTTAATATTTCCAAAGCCTTTCTTCTCTTTTCATCAGGGAATAAACCCTTACTTGTTCCTTTGCAGCCTACGCACGCTGACGCAGCTCCCTACTTGAACGAAGTTATTACAAAACAACTATGGCTGCACTACAGGTGTGTGCCTGCTGTCAGTCTGTGACTGTGTTCAGCCAACACAATGATCCACGCCTGAAACTCCACAGCAACGCTGCGAGCAGCCGATCCGGTCTCTGACACGCGACACTGCGGTTCCTCATTCCTTCAGCACCCGTTTCACACTGCAGAAGGTCTCCCACCTTTCAGCTCAGCGAAGGTTAAGATGAGACAAAAGCAGACACACAGGAATGCTGCGATTTGACATGGACATGATTTTGTGCTACATTTTTACTTCCGTGCTGATAAGGAGTTTTGCGCTGTAGACTATAGCCCTTAAAAAAAGATCTCTTGTCCAGTCAGTAAAAAAACAACATTCGATTTTTCTTACATTAACAAGAAGATAAAAGTGAGCCAGTAACTGCCTGCTTCTAAATGTTAATTTTAGTAACCTTTTAAGCACTTCCCTTGCTGAGAAATTACAAAAGCAGTACACCTACCCTTATTTAAAAAAAAAAACGATTTCAGACTTGAACAAAACAAGGGAAACCCCAACACACAAGCTGAAAAGAAGAAAGCCATGTTACAAAAACAGGATGGACGGCTCAAATAAAACAACCTGTGAAGTAATTCCTATGAATTTTATACGGGTTAACTTTCACCTCAGGCTGAGCAGAATTCTACTCATAATGCAGGCTCCTGGTGGCAACACTTAAAAACAGCTGGACAGTGGCTCTTTCAGAAGCACGCACAAGCACTCAAGCTTCCTTTTAACAAGGAAACATTTTCTGTTGTCGTGCTGCTAGATGCAGCCGGTCTGACACCTGACACCCGAGTCGCTCTGAAGGTGTGTGTGTGTTTCTTTGCTTCTATTCAGAACAACCATTTCCCACAAAGCTAAGAAAACAGGAGAAAGTAGAAAATTTGGGAACGTCAAGCATTTTTTAAAAGGCAAAACCTGTCCTTATCAGCTCTGTAACTTTGAAAGTTTCAAGCTTGCCTGTATTGTCAGTCTGCCTTTCCCATCCTTAAAAAAAAAAAGTGTCAGTGATACATCGTCAAAGAAGTGTGAACTGAAACGCCGCGTTTGCATTCGAGGGAGAGCAAGATCGCAAGAGCTCGGCACGAGATGCGCGAGCAGGCATGCAGACCCCCCAGCTCCTGCCGGGAACGCCAAGCGAGGACCAGAGCCGTAGGCAGCGCTGACGAGAGCCAGCAGAGAGCGGACACGAACGGACGAAGGCCTGAGTCATGAAGTCGTGAAGTCATGAAGAAAGGTGCTGTTCTCAAAGGAGAGAGGGAGAAGAAAACGTCCACAGGGACCGAAGCCCCGAGTCACTGAGGGCAGGGGGCGAGGCAAGCCCTTTTAGGGTTCTGGAAGAGAAGAAAATCCAGACTCGAGGCAGACTTCTCAACCGCTTCCCTGCCTGCTGTGAGCCTGGGGACAACATTTCCGACAACAGCAACCGAAGGCCAAAGCTGGCCTTCTAGGCAAATGTCTGCTGCATTCAAGTTTGTGCTTTCCTTTTTAATGTACGTCATTACACACATACACCGTATGTTCAGGACACACGATCTTCAACGGCATAGTCATTTTGTAGATTTCTAATTAACTCAATTAGCAAAACTCTTATGCTTCTTGAGACTATTTTATTATATATATATATCTTTCAAAAGAAAACAAACTGCCTCCAAATGCTGACTCTCCTACACATCCCCACACTACAGATCTCACTTCTGCCTAGTCTGGGGACCAAGTGTAGAACCTGCAGCCTAAAACACCCCTCAGCGTTGAGGACCTTGACATGAGAGCTGTGCTACTTCTTACACAGCCTTTAGATAAGGTTTACACCACCTTGTGATGCCGGTAGTTAAGCTAAATAACCATTTTATTATGTCTGCATAACCATTTGTGCTTCCACAAAGGCGAATGTCCTTTTTTAACACTTAGAAATCCACACTAAAGGCAGAGCACACAGCACTTCAGCTCACACCGCCGAAACGTTGTGCTTTCTTTCTTCTCTTTTCAGCATGGAATAAACCTATTACTTGTTCCTTTGGAGCACACAGTCTAAGTCTGGTCTTAGCTTTTTTTATTGAACTACTGTCTAGATGCTTCAACTTTACCTGTAATAAACACCTTTCTGATGACAGATCAATTTGGAAGAGCTAAACTTACTTTTCAATGGGGCAACACATTGGTATAATTTAGAATGCAATATCAAATTATGTTAAAGCAACAAATCACCACAAAATCAGAAGCAAATGAATGTTTTTTCCCCACTGTTGTATTTGACAGGGATAATCTTAGTATTGTATAAGTTCAGACATTACCGTTTTACTACTCAAGACCCCAGTCCATGACTGGAACAGTTGCAAATACGACCCAATCATGTTCAGCATTTCCTGCAGACAATAATAGGGGCTCTGATTTAAAAATACATGCATGATTACTAGCCAGTGCCAAGTCACTGACATCCACCTGCTACCCCCCCAGACACAACTGTTCTCTGCCCTGCTACCCCCCCAGACACCACACAGCTGTTCTCTGCCCCAGGTGATTCACCTGGCACCCAGACCGTTTGGTAGTGAAGCAGGAACACAGCAATGGGCCTACTCAGGAAGAGTTAGCAAGCACATGAGCGTATGACACATTGGCCAGGGGCGACTGCGACATGAAGAACAGAGATGAACAGCGAGCAGGGCAGAGTCTATGATCCAGGCACTGAGCAGTGAAAGCTGCTGACTGAATGCCTCACTGGGGACAGCAGACTGATTCCCGGGAGCAGATCTGCAAGACAAAGTGCTGTTCAGGTTCCTGTGTCCTTCATGGATCCCCGTTCATCGGTGAAAAGATTATTTGCGTTGATTGCACATTGTATTTATAGTTCCAAAGCACGTGTGCTTTGTCATTGTGCAAAATGCAGATGTTAGTCTCTTTCAATCTGCACCGTGCTTGATGTACCAAATTCTGTCCAAATTCTGAGTGCATAGGAAATGTGTACAGGTGAGTGTTTCAATTTAACTCTCTGAATCCCCAATATAGTTCTGGGAATCACAATTTCTTGCTATGGTACCACTGATGAATATAAACAGTACCATTAAAAAGTTTTGTATATTTACCAGTTCAACATTTTTTTAGATGCAATAGGTGTATGAAGTAGAACAAAATGTACGTGGAACAAGCAAACCCCTAGTTTACTTAGCAAAATTAAGGGGTAATTAGAATAAGGCGATTAATCAATCAGGTAAAAGGACTCCGTTTGGGCAGCAAAGTTCTAATAGTCAGAAACATTGTGAGTTAGGCCTTCAGCACACAGGTAAACGGATATCTCTTGATGATTTCAGAGCACCTCAGAATGTGGTTAATGCTCAACAGTATGAAGAGGATTACAACACCATTTCTGAAAATGTGGGGCTCCATCCAGCCACTGTCTTGACAGTCTAAAAACTTCAGCGTCTCTACTCCAGACGGATCGTCCTGCTAAGATCTCCACAAGAGCAAAGTGAAAAATCATTCCGGAAAACCACAGAGTAACATCTAAGGATTAGGACCTGATGGGTCTCACTGCAGCTAACGTCTGGCCTGTGTTCATGCCTCAACCATCAGGAAAAGACAGAATACGAATGATCTTCACTCAAGAATAGACACTACTCTCTAAAAAGAACACTGCCACATGTCTCGGGTTCACCAAAGAGCTTCTGGACGATCCACAAGACTACTGGAAGAACACTCTCTAGATTGATGATTTGCCACCAGTTACTGAACCCAAGCACTCACATGCTTTTTCATTGGAGGAAATTTACCGTTGGATCATTCTATTAATTAAAATGATCTAGATATATCTTATGTTTGTATTATATGTTTAATCAGAATACTGTCATCTTCTAATAAGACTCTTCTGAAGATTAAGTTTTGGATCCACTTAGGAGAACAGACATTTTTCTCAGCAGTGTGCATGGTATCACAAATAGCTCTGAAGGCAGCCAGACTCCACCTGCTTGTTGTTTTCATCCTGCTGAGCCTGTAACAGCCCTGCACTACTAGGCAAGCTCTAACGATCCTAAACCGTTTTTGCAAAAGGTTCAACACCAAAACGAGATGCACCCCGCGCGCAAACAAGACTTTGCCCACCACCGTCATCGGCCTACCACGACCAGAACTTTCCAGGGGTGTCCTCCCTCACACACTCCTGCAGCAATTCAGAGAACAACCTGGCAGCTGACCGTGTCTAGTGCACTGCACCATGCGTAGCTCATGGCTTTAGTATAGCAGGCAGGGTGATTTCATTTATTTCCAGGTCTCGGGCTGGGAAGCAGAACAGTGCAGCTTTTTCTTGGGAGCTGCAGGTATCCCAGTGCTCAGCACCTGCAGGGGGACCTACTGTCCTGCACATCACCAGTGGCCACGATCCTATGTGTAAAGTTAATCAGTCCGGTCGGGACTTTCTTCCTCTCGATTCTTTGCCGATATTCAGAGAGGGGATGGCGATTCCTGATCGGGTGCGATTTTGTTTCCCCACTGTTTTACTCGGCACATTATTTGGTACGTCGTGGATATGCGTTCGCCCGCCATTAAACCGGACTTCTAAATCCCATTGTTATGCAATCCTCACACAGAGCCAATCTCCCCTATCACAACTCTTGCAATTTGTGTTTTTGCAAAGTCACTCCCACAGACGAAGGATTCTGCCCGAATAGCACAGTACAACGGCTTAACACCGAAAATTCAATAAGTCAACTAGATGCAAAGGCAGATGAGGTTTCTAAACGGTAAGTTAGAAACTTCTCGTACCTAAAAGTATGCTGCAGTGCTTGGCCATGAGCCCTTTTTGTTCAGGTCAGTAAGATGAGCAGCAGTACAGACCCAGAAAGCTGACCGCGAGACTGTTGCACGCCTCGTATACAAGTCTATGTAGCGCCTAACAAAATTCAGGCATCTAAAAATCCATGTGCTTACTTCACCCCTAACATCTGTCTGCCAGTCTCATGCTCATGGCAAATCCATAAAGCAACAGACCGGGAACAGAAAGCAGGACGACAGCGAAGCTCTCTTTCGCTCAGCAGGTTCTTCCAATCCTCCCAGCACGGGCTGCAAGGAATTTCACTTTCCCGTATAGCCACTGGAAAGGGAAACCCTGCAGCGTGCTGCTGCTCCGGTCGTGAACTCACCATCCCGACCTCGACACACTGCGGAAGCAGGTGCAGCACAACAGCGTTGTGAACTGCAAGTTACGACATACGGTAGCAATCACGAAGAGGCACAAAAAACCTACAAAATTCACTCAATGAGGAAGCTGAGATTTGCACAAATACAGCACCAACAGCACAGGCTCACTCTGTTACGAGAGAATGACTTTCGGGTATTCAGTATCAGATGTGGCGGCGAGATGTGCTGACATCAGCAGCAGTCATGCTTCATTTTGCACTATATTGCATGATTCTCAGGTCCGTTTTTCACCTCATCTGCTGTGCAGAGAGGCTGCTGGTGCTGAATACCTGTCACTTGTCACCCAGGTGAGTACCATACTTCAGCCCTGAATGAAGTAGGTCCCCTCCTAGAAATTGCATTACATACATGCAATTCAATTTATCCAAAAATACCTTGTATCCAAAACGGACCCAGCATCTTTAAGGATTTCTAAACTGACACTCAGCATCTTTGCTTCTTTTAACCCAGACAAACAGCTTAATGCTTAAAGCTTTTACAAAACGTTTAAGCTTTTATGATGATAGATTTTGTTTGGAGGGTTGCACTGCAAGTTTGTGTCCGTGGTTAATGCTATAATTTGCTTGACAGTTCAAAAACACAGTGTGAAAAATTCTGAGAAGTCACAAGGAAAACGTACAATATACTTAATTATACCACCTTACTAAGAAGTCAGTTTAAAGACCAATGACTTTTACAGCCTGGCAGTGCAAATTTACTTTCTTAAAATCAAAGATTCACCACGTGAAGTTAAAAAAACTAGATAATCATCACAAACACCACAAACACACAATTAGCTACTGTATATATTCCAAACACAATGAATACTTCTTATATGCCTTCCCAGTATATTATGTGATCTTTGCTTATGCTACAAAGAAACATCTTGTGTGGCTGTGGCTTGTTTCCCAACATCTCCCAGTTGTATGACAACACTTTCCTAAAGCAGACATAACGGAGAGAAAAAGAACTGAAACATTATCATCTTAACCAGTTTGCAGAAGAGGGTGGAAAAAAAATCTCAGAGCAGTTCCTTTACCTGAACTCAGTGGGACATGGGTGGGTTTGGACAACTCTCTGCACATCACACACCTCATCACCTAACACCTGACCAAGGTATATCCGCCTCTGCACCCAGCAGATACACTCGAAAAGGGAGAGAGGCGTCCTAGCCTCTGTACTCTCCCCCATCACCGGTCGCGGACAGGCTATTTTTTAATGAATCTTACTTGAGTAGTCCAAAATCGATCTCATCGGGGGGGGAAAAAAAATACGCAAGAAAGCTTAAAGAACTTAATTTTTCCACTCCTAGAAAAAGGAAGCCGGGACCTCAAGAGAGTGATCCGTATCCAATCTGCAGATCCAATTCTAACCCAACTCCAGTGACCCACAGCTCTTCCTCCAGACTCCCCTGCTGTGCAGTGATCCTCATAGCCAGGGCTCTGCACAGCCCCCCAGCACAGGGTAGGATACGTGTAGAGTTCCATGTATCGAGACTTGGCCATGCTCTGTCTGGTATAGACCTGCTGTATTCCCGCTCGAAGATCATCCCAGATCTGGTCCAGCCCAATCTGTTTCAGCCCATGCGGGTTCTGACTTCTGTTCGACGACATCGTCTGTCCCTTCCCGTCGTTTTTTTTCTTTCTTTGCGACCGGTTTTAAATATTCCTTCCTTTTAAACGAGACAATTAAAAGCTACTCCCCCATGAGGTGCAGCGCTGAAGAAACAACCACGTCAACCCCCCCCCCAAAAAAAAAGTATTTAAAAAAATCCCGTCCTTTTCCTCCAAAACACGTGTGGCGGCTCCAGCAGTTGCCCCGCGAAACAAGTGTTAAGAGCCCACGTCACCAGAGGACCTGCAAGAAACAAGAGGAAAACAAAAACACAAATTATACTTCGGACTCTGCTAGCTTTCCGTGCTGTTCTGCTCCTTGATGATGTGCTAAAATAGGTTTATTCCATGCTGAAAAAAAGAAGAAAGAAAACAATGTTTCGGCCGTGGAGCCTTCTTCAGGTGTGAGGGTGTGTGCTCACACCTGAAGAAGGCTCCACGGCCGAAACGTTGTGTTCTCTTTCTTCTTTTTTTCAGCATGGAATAAACCTATTACTTGTTCCTTTGCAGCCTACGCATGCTGACGCAGCTCCCCACCTGATGTGCTAAAATGCTTAGTGTCCTTAAGTTAAAGCACTGCTGTCAGTAAAGCACTTCTCCACTTCTTTACAGCACTAAATATAAATCAAGGGACATTGCGTTAAAACTGTACTGTACACTGGTAAGGCCTCATGTAGCATACTGTGGACAACTGTGGCCACCACGTTAGGGGGAAAAAAATGCCTCTGCTCTGGAATCAGTCCAGGAGAAGAGTTCCAGGGTTTAAGGTGTAGGTACGACCTTGTAGGTGGAAGGAACGGAACCTTTTTATTCTTCAAGACTAGGCTGGAAGAAGAGTATGTGGGGACCCGATACGGGAATTCAAAACTCAAAACCTCAAAGTTCAATTAACTGTGAACATTTAAAACTGTGAACAGGAGGCGCTTCTTGACACAAGTGGTAGTGGGGACAGGGAAACGATCCTAACTACCCAACAGGCGAGAGGGGCCCGATGGCCTCGTGTGCGTCTATTCCTATGGTGTGTGAAAACAGCAATGAGACAGAAGTCGATGCTCCTTAAACAACTTTGCCACGCAGTAAAGGCAGAAGGCTGCCAACATCACCAAGCAGTGTCTAAAACACTTCACATGGCAGTTGCACTACAAAAACGCTCAAACTACTTAATAGTGTTATTTAGCTGAAACCCTAAGAACCTTCGGCAGAAGTGTCTGTCTGTGAATCCTTACAGAAAATATTTCAACAAAACCACAGTGGATTTTATACAGTTCTCGAACGGTCACTCGCTGATAATTTTTTGTTTTATCTTAAGTTGTCAATGATAAAAAAAAATTAACTGTTTTTCATCAACTGCTTGGCGATTTTTACTTTACAGTTCAATGCAGTAAGACAGTGACAACAACATCGACATTTTAAACAAGAAAAATAAACGTAGGTGGACACACTGGCGAAAATTAACATTGTGATGTTAAGAAAAAAAGATGCAGAGAAACAGGGACTTAGATGTGACAAAATGACAGGAGTTCAGATCAAGGAAAATGCTCAAATTGAAACAGCTCATTTTCAACACACTAAGCACTGGTTAAAAAACATGAAACAGGGTGTTAAATTCAGGATTTTCACAACACAAACAGGTAAAACTAAATTCTACCTGTTTGGTTATACAAATACGACACACCTGTTCCCACTGAACTTGATTAAGATAAAAGAAACAATTCTGTTTAACAGCTTTAATTTTAAAATGTAATAAAATGAAAATTGCGGCATAAAACATTTTTGTGTTTTTAATTTTAACAGTATTCCACAAGATATGGCTTTTAATTTTTTTGTAGAAGATGAAAACACTTCGAACCCAATGTCTTGTCTTAAACTACGCTGTCGTCTGTCTATTTAAATTACAAGGACTCTTATTTTAAGAATCAAAGGTAAATAAAGATCTTGGGAATGCAAGATGTCATTTCCCATTCTCACAAGAAGATTTTATCATGATCTAATGTATCTTACTGACAGAGCCTGTCTGTGCTCTTCTGTATCAGACAAAAGTAATCTATTTTCTCATGATCAAAACTACTGAGAGGCTCTGTCGACAACATGTATCAGCAGTGACTTTTCTCACCAGGGTCTGTGAGAAGTCTGTGCTTGATTTCCTCCTGCAAACTGAAGAGGAAAATAGGAAATATGTGTGAAATAATAATGATTAAAAAACAAAACAGTAGAAACAAACAACCTCAATCCTATGAAGAGTTGGACCTGCCTTTCTCTGCACTTTTTTTTTTAAACGTTAAGGCATTAACACGTGTACTTACATAGATGAAAAGTGTAAGTGATGTGTGTATGAGATCTCTGAATACTACTGAAAAAAAATTTACACAACTGGAAAAACGGCTACAAATGAGAAAATACGATGCCAAAAATTAAGATAACAGTAACATGGATCTTAGAACTACTTGGCAACTTTGCTAACATACAGTACAACTTAAATGGTGAAATTATACCATCGACTAAATAACTTTAAATCCAGCAGCTCAGGCAACAGATCCATTATCAGATACAGAACCACCAAATCACATTTAAGAAACCCTTCAACAGTAACCTAGAGATAAAAAAAATCAATGCACAGATCTGACCACTGAGGGCGATTAAACACAATGTACCGACAGTACTTCAGGTAGCCTCCTGCTGTTTTCCTACACCGAATACCAGAGAACCAGAAATAGTGTGCAGGTGTAACTGTAATATTTGATCTGGGGAAATCTGAAACTTGCACATCAAGTGTGATTACAGCTGGAATTTTACTGAAGTATCCAGAAACGATACTTCTCATCTATCAACCAGCCACTAAAAGTCTATTTGCAACAAGTGTGTTTGCAGTTAACATATATCAGGTGTGATGCCTGGCTTGTATACTGCATTCGTGTTGGTGGTGCTATTGCGCACGATGCCCATTCAAACTGGTAAAAAGAAAACCCAGCAAAAGTGCTCGTTTAACTTCAGCTTTTTAAATTCTGTACTGATGGTGCTATTGAATGATTTGCCCGAACAGAACATAGGTTATAAGACTTAAAAGTGAATTGCTAAATTTTCCATCACTAACGTCTGCACTTCAGCTAATGAAAAAGTATATAGTTTCATCTAAGGAGAAAATTAACGAAAAGTACAAAACTACAGGGACGACAGGAATAATTCATGGGCGGCTGAGTCTTTAATGTCTGAGGATCTTTAACATTTAATTCAACATGAATCTGCCCACTCCTGACTTTTAAAAGCTGGAGGAAGCTAATCTCAGACTTTTTAAAATTTAAGCTAGTATGTTTTTTTGCACAGTCATCAAATGATGTCGTGCGTGTGGGGCCCATGAAAGAAAATTGACTTGCAAGTGTGCAGAAAGACTTACACTGACCTCTGGAGGGAGACAGGAACGTCCGATGCTGCCGAATTATGCAAGACAATTAATTTAACTATTGATAAGCAGCCATTCACCATTCTCCAGAGACACGGGTATCCAAAGTTAGCTCATCACGCTCCTTGAAGCAAACATTGCATGTGGACTAGAACTGATCACCACAGTGCAAAATATTTTGTATTTTCCAGCATTACGGAGAATATTCAGATCCACTGCAAGTTTCAACTAGAAACAGCACAGCTGCGTACTGGGCTAAATACCACCACTGGGATATTAACCCGGCGTGTGCAAAGATAGATGTGGATCACTTTCCTCATCTGACTGCAGAAAGCTGATATCAAATGAGCAGAAAACAACGATGGGATACTTCCCACTCTGTTGACACTCAAAACTGAGCCGCAGGGCAGTTCTTCGTCCAGTCATGGAATTCTAAACAAAGCCTTCACACAACATCGGAATGACTCGTTCGGCGCGTTCCTGTACAGCGACACTCTGCAACCTCTTCTCCCGTGACTGGAAGACGGGCATATCAAGTTCCTCTCAATCTCAGGGCTGTCAGATTCGCCCCTGCCGGGTGACTAAGCAGTCGGCGGAAGGGAGGACTGATCCTGAATGGTCCCATTGTGACAGGCTGCGGTTCAGCCGCGCTCAGTGCCATGTCTGTGCCGGGGACTGAGGATCTCGCCCAGATCGGCAGGAAGTGGCGCAGACCGGGTTTTCCTCCGACTAAGAACGAGAGCCTGCCTTGCCGCACGCCTCCCATTTTTCCTCACGTGGGCAAAAAAAAAAGTACTTAACAGCGCCTTCGAAAGAGAAACAGTTTGTTACTGTGCAACGGTACCCTGGCAGCGTCAGCAACACTGAAGTCCAGAACGGTGGAGTGCCAGATGAGAATCGCAGCTGGAGGACAGAGCAGCTGGGACAGAAGGCAACAAAGCAACAAACAGCAAAGGGGCTACAGACACTGAAGCACCTGCACTCCTTTAACAAACATTAGGCAATTCCCCTATACTACAAGATCAGAATAATACAGGTGTTGCAGACATAAAGCAACTCAAGTACCTGGGAGTAATGAAGATTGCTGAAGTGAGATATATGCCTGCAAATTAACTTTGATGAAGAACAAAGTGAATCAAGTCCCACTCACCCTTACTACAAGTGGAAACATGTAACATGTGGGGGATGATTTCCACACACGTCAGCCCACATTTATTTTATGGCAACAACAGAATCACAACACATTCTTCCATTTAGAATTTAAATAAAAACAGGCCTGTTGTTTTCCAAAATGTATAATTATATTCTGCACACGCACTCCGAATACTCTCTGCAGTGGCATTACATCTAAAGCAGCCAAACGCATCTTTAGGCCACAGTGCACAGAAGCAGTAAGGATCATCCACTATGTGTCGAGCGCAAATTATTCAAGCAAACAATGCACAGTTTCCAATATTTACCATTTCTTGCAGTAAGCACAAATAGAGATTTCCTTCTATGGCCCTAGGACTTGAACAAAGCATAAAAGACCTTGCGGCGCGCAGGTGTACCCTGCAAGGCTTGGCATGCATGGCTTTCAGAAACAAACACAACACGTGATTAATGACCACACAGTCCCCACGCTGTCGGAATGAGGGTCTGAGCAAGCGCTCGGACCGCCCTGCTCGGCTCCCGGGCAAGAACGGGCTGTGAAGCCGTGTCCTACCGAGTGCCACGGTTAGCTCAACGCGCGCCGTGACCCTGGCCAACAGCTGGAGCCGTCCTCTTGTGAGCCAGCTGGGAGAGGTGGCAGAGCGTCCACCAAGTGGGCTTCTGCACTCACAAACAAAAACCTATGAACAACGTTTCCCTCTCAAGCTGCTCTGGAACTGTTTATGAACCCACATAAAAACAGTTAGAGGCATTAAAAATGCAACAAATGCTATTGGTTCCAATTAGAACTTGACGCGGCTTTAACTGCGATCTCCTGGAGGCAGCCTGAACAAGTTCAGGGTTAGAAAAGACTTTTAGCCATGCTGCCATCAAACTGTATAAAAATGTATAAAAAGCCAACTAGATGGGAGAAATACATGTATATTTTATCAAATTTTCATGTACAAAAGGCAGCTTGGAGAATAGGCTTTTAGGCACAATTCCAGCCTTACCAGATCTTGTGAAAATCTAAGAGGCTGTAGTGAAAGATGGAACCATTTAAACTCGGATTTTAACCAACAAGAACGATAACCAACAACAAATCTTATCAGGGTTGCGATGCAACATTAAATCTTTATGGCATGAGATTTAACAGACTGGATAAAACTGTAAAGTTCTCCTCTAAGCACTGTAGAAAATGCTGGTGCAATCAATACATGGACGACCACTCTGTTGGTGTAAATGTAGTCTTCCCTTGCTGTCTACTCAATCCTGAGTTCTGAGCTTCAGTCTTCAGCAAGGCTTGTTCCTAAAGGAGCAGGTGAGCCACGGGTCAGCAAAATCTTTAATCTCATAAAAAGACTTTTCAGCGGAGGCTCCGGCACGCTGGCAGAAGCACTCTTGCCACTGGGTCAGCAATATATACCAAGAGCTGGCTCCAGGCCACGCTGACACAGACCAGAGATCCGTGGAGACTGTCTGCCTGGGAGCTCTGCAATCCTGTGATCTCGAGCTCAGGAAACCGATTTTTAAATCCCTCGCTGCAAGGAAGGAGACAGAACCCTGTCCTTATTCAGGTCAATAGTCCGCCCCCGCCAAGATAATCCCATTCCCTCCAATCCCAGGAAACACTGGCCTGGTATCCCAAACTCCATAATGCAACGTCCAGATATATACAAATGAGAGAAAAAAGTTTAAGACAACAAATCTGTGTACTATAAGTGCAAATCTTTATGAACCCTTTCTGTATTAAGCATTTCCACCTGTTTTGACTAAGCACTATCCAAATCCAAACCCTTTGCTCACAATCACACCACCTTGTATGAACAAACTTCCAGCAGGTAAGAAAAAAGGCAAAATGTGAACTAGAACAGTACTGACAAAATAATGAATAGGCTTATTCCATGCTGAAAAGAGAAGAAAGAAAACGACGTTTCGGCTGTGAAAGCAAGACCTCACACCCGAAGAAGGCTCCACAGCCGAAACGTTGTGTTTTCTCTCTTCTCTTTTCAATTCAGCAGCCCATTTTAAAATGTAGACCGATTCCTAGGCACCTGTTGCCTGGAAATGACATGACTGCTGCTAATTAGGTAACAATAAATAGGCATTGTATTTCCTCCCTGCTATCGCTCACTTCTCTTCTGCTCACCACAACCCGGTGCTATACGAATCTATGCTAATCCTGGATTACCAGACAATTACCCCAGTTAAGACCAAAAACAGGAAACAGTCTCAGGAGTTAAATAATTGGTTAATTTGGCAGACTCTGACAGACACCAGTCCCAGACGTGCTTACCTCAACTAACATTAGCTAAACGCCGGATTAGTGATAATGAGGGTGTGTGAAACCACTGGTACAGCGGGTTAGTGAGCACGCCAAGTGCGTTACAAAACGTGCCGACTCAACACTCAGTGGTGGTCACCTGGGAACCGAAACGCATAGCGACCATACCAGAACACCCAAAAAACACCGGAAAAGGTTAACTGCTCGTTCACCTCAGGAGCACTCTGGCTTAATCATTAACTTCTTTCATGAGAACCGATACATTTCATGCTTTCCTGCTTTTTGTTTTCAACCTATTTCAGTATGGCTTGACTGTTCTTTGGAACACAAACTGCTGAATGGCCTTAATCCTCATTAATTTGGAATATTTCAGGCAGACTCCATTATCAAGCACACCGTCATCCGAAAACCAAGAGAAAGGGGCTTTCGCAGCATAGTCAAGACTACAGTCACATCGGTGATAGTGGGCACTGCCATGATCAAAAACTTTAGTCAACTATAAAAACACTTTCACTGTAACACTTGAAGACAATTGTTTCTGAAAGAAACTGTATAGATTGTAAAAAAGTTTTTTTCCCCCGTTTAAAAACCAGTTAAACTACTGCCAGTCGGAACCAAGACTACAGGAAAATTTCAGTACAAAAAAAACACTATCCCATGCCATCACAAAACACTGGGTATTAGTGGAAAATGTTTACAGGCTTTGGAATTCTCCCAAAACTATGGAATGTCCACATTTTCCTCCAGCACAAAACTCCCATTTAAGCATGTTCTTGTGAAATAACTTCCTGGGATGGCTTAATATGAGGGAAAATGCATTTCCATCTATGATAAAAGTGAAGGGTCGGGTGTCTTACAAAGTTTGGAAATGCTCCAAATTAAATCAAAGGTTTAATTGAATTGCAAGGAAACCTTTAAAATGAATAAAACGATTTAATCCTCTTTTTATAGACTAAGCATCTTGTCTTTTCGGTCAGAAAGAAATTTAATTTACCGCTTCAAGAGCCCCCACACACACACTTGGGAGTCTACATCAAATCGCTCGCGTTCCGCAAAAGAGCACAGAAGCAAATGAGAGAAATGGGAAGCAGAAATTCCTCAAACCCTCAGTCCACTCACACACACACTGGTACAGCACTTAAAAGCTTAAAAGGTTTCAGAACCACGGCAGGAAACCAAATCTCACTTAAAATGAGAACTAAAAACTCACAACCAGGCTAATGCAGTCTCTTAAAACAAACAAAGCTGTTTCTTTTGATGGTTATGACATAAAGCGACTGTTTTCCAGCACCTTTTCTGAAGGACAGGATAGTGCTTAGTAAGGACCCACTCCACCCATGAACAGTACAACCACAGCCAACCACACTACGATCTGACTACATGAGGTGCCCACCCACTGTGACTTAAGCTCACGATTCTTACGTTATGTCAGACAAAAGCAGGAGTTGTAAAGGTGCTGTTCCAGGAAAGCTTCTCCCCCTTAATGGGGAATTAAATTGCCCGAAGTGATGTAAACCAGAGGTGTAAACCAGTTCCGCAGAGGTGAAGAGGCACCGACTGCCTCGCCTGCTCGCTCAGCCAGGTGTGCTGGCTGAGGGCCGAGCGCGACCAGCCCTGGCCTCCCTCGGCCACGCCCCTGCGCGCTCTCTGACAGATGACGGCGCAGCACTGAGCACCTCTCCTCCGCCTGCGCTCGTCTCTGTCGCAGAGCCGGCAGCGCCTCAGGACGCCCACCAGAAACACGAGGAGGCTCGGCCCGGGCTGCCGAGGCAGGTAATTCGCCAGAGAACGCGCGTCAGAGGAAACGGCTTCTAAGAACTTTGCCTGCGGCTCAGCGAGCCAGTTTTTTACAAAAAGAAAACGAGCACATACCTCACCCTCCAAGAGGAATGCTGCCATCCAATTTTCAATCTTCAGAAACAGAAACTTGCTAACAATTTGTCTATAAATCCCTCTGCTGGCAGTGTGTTGCCAATCGGAGCCAGCGTTTCTTCCGCTACGTAAACACAGCTTTGCTGGTACTGGAAACAGACCTCTTGGTAAACAAGCTCCTCTGGACATTTTGATGTCCCAGCCGCTCCTGCGCAGCAGAATGTCTTTCCCAGGCTTGCGACACACGGAGCTCATGTGAGAACGCCAGCGTCCAGGAATAAACCCGCGCCCGTCCGATCTTGGGGGGCTGTAATTTGATTTCGCCCAGGGATGCGAAACATTTCATCAGGGTCAGCTGCAAGCAGGGCCCGGGGACGAGGGCAGCATCGCCGCTGGCACGGCGACGCTGAGGACAGCACGCGCTCAGGAAGATTAAGGACTGGCCTGAACATCAATACACCCCCCCGCGGGCCATTTCAAAGCGTCTCTTCCGGTTTAGTAAAGCTTTGGAAGAGCCTCACGACACAAGGCAGTGAAAGACTGGTCATTCTAACCCGTCCTCAACCAGTAAACCTCCCATAAATGTATTATCCCCATCGCTACACTGTATAACAACGAGAGCAGAGCAGGTCTGTACAGGCCTCGGGAACGGACAGGTCACGTAAACCACTCCTACCCCTTTTCTGTACATAAGGGGAATACGCACTCGCTCTTCAAATCGCAAACGGGTCGTGTTCCAGAATACTTGAACACACCAAGAGAACCCAACTCGCAGAGCAAAAGTCAGGTGTCGATGCGACCAGTACCGGGCTGCCACCCAGTGACCCCGGGCCAGCAGGGGGCGAGCCTCACCATGCGACTTTCTTCTGTCTTATGGGAACCAGTTGGTACCTTGATCCTTCGTACCTTGAGCACAGACTGCGACAGTTCTTGGTGAAAACCGCTATCGGTTCTCTCGCAGCCCACGCCACAAGCTTTCGCTCCTGAGCTTTGCTTCTCTGCAGATGAAAACGCTCCCGCAAAAGTTTCTCACAGCAGCAAACAAACCTGCGCAGGGGGCACAAGGCGTCGGCGTGAAGACGGGACAAGGCAGAGCTGTCAACCCTACATATACAAATACCGCTTCTTGCTCGATTTGGCAGCTTGTGTTAACATGTCAATTGCATGCAAGTTACTTTCATCCATTTACTTCCGTCCACGAGACAGAATACGTATCAGTTCTCTACACTGCAGTGCATACCGACAGGCAGATTTTTTAAACTGGGCCTTGAAATCCTTTCAGTGCCATACGTGCTTACTTCAAGGCCCTCCAGGGGAATGCAGCTTGATCGCACAAAGGGGAAAAACTGCTGCAAATGACACTGTTTGATATATGCGGCCTGAAAGGTATGAACCCCTTCTAGGAAGTGGAAAAGGGCAGAATCATTCCATCACATTAAGTAAATTCATCCCACTTCAGAAACCACTAATTACTTTAAAAACGGGGCAACCTGATGCAATATGCGATTGCTGAAAACAATGTACACTATTGTCAAGATCAACAAACTACAACTAGAATTGAAAAGGAGGAGGAGCTTACAAAATCTGATTAGTCTGGCTCATCAGAAGCTGCTCCCAAACTGGAAAATGACTTGTCACTAACTCACTAACTCCCCCACTCCGGGCCCTGCACCGGGGCGCCCCCACGCTCCCTCTAGGGTCCTAAATATTTTGTTTATATCTAAATATCCAGAGCTCTTGCTTGCTTGGATTCTCCCTTTAAGTCAAAGGACCAATACCACCACCAACAACACGGCAACACACGAGCCTGGAAAGACTCTGAAAAACGTTGATATAAAATTTGAAATAATTTTCAACCATTTCATTACTTGTCAGAGAGTCTATGATTTATCCTGGTTGCAGTCGTACAGCTGGTGCTCATGACTCAAAGTCTTTACTGCAGCAGAGAAGACAAGAAGGTGACTTGACATTTTCAAGCATATGATTCCTCTACCTTAATAAGACTTGCCCACTATTACTTGGAGGCAGAAAGACAAAACCAAGTCAGTTGTTTTCACACCCAGTGAACTCGTTTTGAGAGTGCAAAGTGCAGACAAAAGCTTAAAACACATTAAAGAGGGAAACAAGACGTTTTTATCACCTATGAAGGTTATACAAACCTCAGGCCTGTGGTTCTGAATTAATAATAATGTCTTGTTTATATGGTGCATTTCACCCCCCATATCTTTGCATGAAGAATGGGACTTCTTTCATCCATCACTGAAGCACAGCACCTATGCACTACAACAGGAAGGAATGTGAGAAATGACTTTTCCAAGAGAACGGTGGAGAACTGTATAGTGCCAGAGTGGAATCCATGCAGGACAATGGGATTAAAAACCCTAACGTTTAAGAAAGGTGCCAGGGGGTCTTCAATGTACAAGCCACCAGGATCTCGGTCAAATGTTTCAGCAGAAGGACTGCAGCTCCTGCAGCACTGCTCACCAGCCGGGAGAGGCTGGTCCAGAGGGAAGAGCACCCCCAACTGGTCCACCAGCAGCAGCCTGATCTTCCAGGGAGGTCTCCCGTCCCGGGATCACGGAGGCAGCGATACCGACGTGAGCTTCTGTCCCGCGCTCACAGGGCGACGGGCCATCACCGCAAATGAATGATTTCGATTTTTTTTTAAATCAACACCCCCTTAACAGCATTCAGAGTTTCTCTGGAACGCTTGAAGGATATCTACAACAACAATACATGTTACAAGCTCTGCAGAGCTATAAGCTTAGAAACTTTATATATATACACGTGCTCTGAAACATGACATTGTAAATTAGCTTTATAGCCTTGCCTATAATCTTTTTAGCCAGCTGACTCTGATAAATACACGGCAGTGTGCGTTTAATGCACTTCTGATCTACTACTTCAGCCTTAAATAGAGAAGTCTCACCTGGGGGAAACTAGTAGGTTTTTCTCCGATTGTTTTCTTCTGCTTTGCACATATTCGCAGTTAATAGGCAAGACAACAATGTATAATACACAAGCTAGCTCAATCATTGACAAGATAAGAAACAAAGCAGACTACTGGATAAATCAATTAATCAGGATCCCAGAAAATTAAAACCCTCAGCACTTGTGCAAAATGAAATATTTGACGTTAGTTCTTCAAATAGAGATAATTCGGTCTGTTTTTGGTAAACTAAAACTGGTTTTGAAAAGCAAGTTGAGTATAGACAACAATCATGTGTAACCGATAGTGCTATTCGTAAAGCCAGAGTAAAGACTAGTAAAATCTTCAGATATGCAGTGTCTAAGTGCTTCCTTCAATTATTTAACTACCATAATTCCTCAGTTTTTGACTTTTTCCCATTTCAAATTTAAAATAAGCTTTTGTATCCTGCGATACTTCTGATGGGACATACTGTATGTCTCTCATGAAGCCAATCTTAAAGTATCCTAATCAAAGTGAAACAACGTTTGAGGATTCTTCCATATGAAACACTAAAGACACATTGCTATTACACTTTTTTTTACACAAACCTTTCATTTCAAAATTCAGCACGGACATACCAGACTTTAATGTTTTGCAAAACCCTTTATCTTTAACCTCAGATTTTATCATAACATATTGCCTGAAGAAAGCTACATACGCATCACATCATCAAGATCTTAAGGAGCTTCATTACAAAGCTCAGAATGATCTCAAAGAAGTACAACCACCCTCTGGGTTCACTCTTAACACGATTACACTGTTTGGACAGGAAGACTGGGAAAATCGTTTTTTTCATGCGTTTACTTCACCCTTTTAATGAATGTATGAGAGAGCTAAGACAGGACAAGGCATGCAGCCCTACTCTCACTTTCATGACTCAAGATTAGATGAGACAGAGGAGGTCTCTGCTGTACAGCAATAATAACAAGGTCTCCTCTTCCACAAGTGAGTCTTTCTGGCCGACAAAAGAATCCTCAAGGATGGATGTGCGGTCTTGAGATTTCTCTCTGCGTCAGGGGCTATGGGCATGATGTCTTGCTGAAGGCCTCTAGGACAACACTGCAGGAAAGTTATTAAGTCTCGCCACATGCCTTCACAGTACCACGTTCACATATTCACAACACACACCCACCCGGTAATGTGGATTGACTGATGCACCGGGTTTCCAGAAAAATGGACGTTACACAGAAGACTGTCAGCAAATTTTGGAAAAAAAAACAGCAAAACAAGTGTTGAAACCCTAGTCTACTTTACCTGCTATGCTCAATATATGGGACGCATCACTTTCACAGTAAGATGACTTTCAATTATTCCAAGTGGCAAAAGTTACTCCCCCCAAATATATATATATATGGCACACACATACAGAGCAGAACTCTAAATGCATTCCATTTGCATCAAAACAACAGCTAAACACCGACACAATCTCTGCGAAATTCCTCCTATGCACGCTGACATGTTTTCACAGAGTGATCTGCTGAGCAGAAGAGATGCGCATCCTGCACGACCCCATGGTCTTGGGGAAGACTGGCCACGAAGCACGGGGACAGGACGCCAGCTGGGCGAGCACATGAGCTGTCCTGGCGCGAGGAAGAATGGCAGGCTCGCACCTCGCCTGGCCAAAACACAGAGCAACACAGACGTGGCCACTTCCTCCTGGGCTCACCTGCCACCCGCACAAGAAGTGGTTTGCAAACATGGTCATTAAGCCGCCTTTAACTCGGATCCTGCACAGAGACATAACGCCATAAATACAGCACGTGGAAGGATGACACGACTGAAAGGTTAAATACTTCGTTTCTTAAAGTGCGCTGCAGCCTTCCTCCCAAAAAAACACAAAAATAAAGTCTGCTCATCTCTAAAAGACTTCTTTATACACGTACAAGCTAACATAATACATGGATAGAAGACTTAAGGCAAAGTTGCATTACCTGTCTTAACAGTGAAACTAACATTTCTTAAATCCTCCATATTTTTTTCGCTCCTCAGGATAATTACCACCCTCACTTCCCCTCCATCTATTTTTAAGTTCCACATAACCCTCACCTGGATGGGTGCTTTTAAAGCATTTTTAATCATTCAATAGCTCTCGGGGTAAAAATAGGTCACTGCAGGTGTTTGCTGGGCTGTGCACTGCTTTTGTGTTCGCCGTTCGAGAAGCGCTAGGGAGAGGACTCTCACCACGGGGCTGGTAAAGACCAGGTGTGCTCACATGGCTGTCAGGACTAAGGCAACAGCATCACCATTTGCCCCTCAGCACAAGGCAGTGCTGTTTTAAAAATCAATCTTCTCGAGCTTACAGCGAGGAGCCAGACCCCGGCCAGCCCTCCGCACGGCGCCTCGGCCCTGCTGACGGGGCGAGAGGGGCAGGCTGCCTGCCTTCCTCTCTCCCCTCTTCAAAGCAAGGGTGTGCAGCAGAGAGCCAAGCTGATCAGCAACGGGCCCTTCAAAACTACAATATTTCCGACTCGCATCTGTAAAATCACTCACAGAAACTGGAAACCCAGGATCAGCTGCTTGAGGTAGTATCTGTAATAGAAGAGCTGATAGGTGGCGCAGTGGTTAGCCCTGCTGCCTCACAGAGCTGGGCCCTGGGCTCAGTGCCGAGCCTGTGGTGCTGCCTGTGTGGAGTCTGTATGTTCTCCCTGCGTCGCGAGTGTGTGTCCAGATTGTATCCTCCCACTGCTCGCCGGGATGGGCTCCGGCTCCCCCGCAACCCTTACCAGGAGGAAGGGATGAGAAAATGGATGGCTGGATAAAGTGCTTATATTGGGAGGAGTCAGTTCAGTTCGACAAGTTGAGCATGCCACCCCTGGCAGAGAAACACACACCACGCTGGCTTGTGAGGGGTTACAGAACAATACTTTTCACGCAGACAACACTCCTGTGCACCTCAGCACTTTCCACGTTGTCAAGGTCTCTCTATTGTGCCGAAAGCCTCTGTTTAAAGTGGTGTCTATTAACAGACCACAACTAAAAAGTTCCCTTCTTTCCCAAGGATACAGTGTCATGTAATGACAATTACAGGGCTGTTTTGTCTCATACTTACTAGCTAAACAAGCTTGCTAAATCATAACCTTTTGGGAACAGTTCTGGAGTGTTTAATTAGGTAGTCTATTACTTCTTAGTCAGTGTAACATCAGCACTGTGAAATGAATGTCCTGGTTCACCTGTTACTGTTGCAACAGTTTTTGGTAGAACTGAAATCAATATCTAAGCCCACTGCCAAGCTACGTACGAAATCTGTGATCTGCAGAAAAGTTCATATGCTGGAAAGACTGCTTATTTGACACCCAGGTTTTCTAGCAGAATATGTGCTGCAAACTTTTAAACAAAGTTTAAGTGAAATAGCAAAGCTTGAAATGAAATCTGCACTTCTCAATAAACCTTGGGAAGGATTCTTTCATGTCAGCTTCTCACATTAGAGAGTGACTAGTTGCTTGCTCCCATGCATTAAAAAAAAAAACTGTGAACAAGAAACACTAAAATATGACAGAGATCAATGGACAAAAATGATTATGAAGCGATGCAGAATATAATCCACAGTGGAAAGGCACCGAACAGCCCAGAAGTGCTGAAACAGTCAAGACCGAATTGCATCACTGGACACAGTTTAAAACTGTCAGAGGTCCTTAAAGAGTTGAAGGATAAAACATTTATAAGGGATGTGGCACAAAGGTTTAGGTGGTGTCAACAGTTTCACTATTTTACCAGGTATACACAGGTAAAATATACAAATGTAGCTAAAGATTCAAAAACAAATCGCTGACCACACCTGTGGTTAAGTATTAAAATTAGGCTCACCGCCCAGTCAAATTACTTTTTACCTGAATAAGAATTAAATAAGGTAAGATAAATATAATTTCCGTGAAACTTTCAATTCCATAAGAGACATTACTTTGCAGTCTGGGTTTATCGAAGCAGACTCCTATCCAAGTTTTTTTTATATTGCATCGACAGTACAAAAACCTTAAAAATGATCGAAACACCAAAGAAATCAAATCTCCAGTACCACAACCATTTCGATTTATGATTTTCCCTACTAACTGATTAAGGACTTGTTGCCAGTCTTTGCCCTGTAGGTGTTTCACTATTGGCTGCATGGTTAGCACTTGCAGACTATAACAGCACAGCAAATCTAAGGCAATGCAATCCAATCAATAGAAAGATCTATGTGAATAAAGTAAGACAATGATTAAAATAGGACATAAATATAAATGGGTCATATTCACTGTCCCATATTATACTTTGGAAATATATTCAACATATAGAAAAGTGACAAACAGACCCATTCACACCAGAAGGAAACACCAGTACAGCACAACTGTCCTCATCACAGAAAAACCCCTCTAGTGAACCTGCACAACGTAGAATCAATAATGTGTATTCCAGCACTCATTGCCACATGACACCACAAGATGCCTAGTTCTGTGATCATAACCTGGCTTTCTGAGATTTGCGACTGGGAGCTTCACAAGCAGCATTAAACAAATATACCCGAATTCAACAGACAATCCTAGTCAGGACAACTGCCACTAGAACTGCTGTCAGCTGGGAAGAAAGGCCACCTGCAGTCTGCAAACTTCATGTCCTTGTGGAAAAACTCCAGCACTATCTTTTGGGTGTCCACAGCTATGGTGAGACAAAATCAGGCAATTATTTTAATCCAAGCACCAACAGACACAAACAACATGCCCGAGCACTTACATTAAGTTAAAGAGTGGAATGTGTACTAGAGTTCGATAAGTTCTTTCCCTGAAATTCAGTGCAGGAAGTTGCTATTTCTCTGTTAATATCTGGAATTCAAATAAAAAAAAAGAGATTGATACAATGTTCCTTTTCTTCACGGGCAGTGAAACACCCCTAGGAGTCAATTAGACAGAATTCCAGTTCTTACAGTGTTGGAAAACGTCATTAAAATTGAGCGCCATAAATTAAAAGCATTATAAACTCCAGGCTCGGTTCACCACAATCTTCTGCATGCCTCGCTTTCTCCTCTTTTGCACTCATGTCAGGCCTGTGTTGAAAACCACTGTCGTCCCACTTCCAAAAGAAACACATGCATTTAAAAACTAGCTGAGCACTGCAGATACACCGTCTCAATGCGGGACCTACATACAATCTACACATCACGACACAAAACCATCACGAGTTCGGGAACAATGGAGGCTCACCACCAACGTAGCTCATTTTCAGACGTAACGAACCTAAAAAGAAAACAGTGTTTCCACGCCATCCGCAAGCCAAGGACGCGTTTGGTCACAGGGAAGAAAACTCCACACACACACACACATAAAAAAACAAAACAAAAAAAAACCAGCAGCCCGCACTTCAGCGCCGTAACCAAAATAAACCTGCGCCACACTGCTCGCAGGCAGCGGAAGACGAACCGGATCCAAAGTCGCCCTCAGCGGCTGAATTGCACAAAACCAGCATGATCGGACAGGAGACACTCAACGTCGCCTCCAACACTCCCCCCCCATACCTCAAAAATAATACTAATACCGACAATAACACACAGCAGTTGCCAGTCGTTCAGAAGACCCGCCGTCTCGGGGGGGTAGTAACTCCATGTCTTCAGCCTGTGACCGATCACCGGGGCTGCTGCCGTTTCCGCGGGTCCCGCCGGCTCGTCCCGACTGCGAGCCGGATTCATCTCATGTCCAGCTCATGCTCACGGACGGTGGGGTGGTGGAGGGAGGTTGACTTCCAAAGGCAGCGGCCGGTCTGCCACAAAGCCAGCCTGCGGAGCCAGGAAGCCTCCTCCTCTCTCTCTCTCTCTCTGCGCGAAACGGGAAGCGTGTTTTCTCGGCGGCAGAGAGGCCTGCCTTGCGCGCTTCGCGTCTCCAGCGGGGGAGAGCGGGCCGAGAGGCGGAATCGCTCGATCACGCAGGGGGCACTTGTGCTGGTGCTTGTGCCGACACGAACCCTCTTCTCTCCTCTTTCTTTTTTTTTTTGGGGGGGGAGCGCCTGCTATTTCAAAAGCAGAGGATCCACTACCGAACGCACAGATCTTTGAACTCTAGTGGCTGATGGGGAGAAAAAAAAAGAGAGATCTACAGGAATACACGCGTAGCTGAACAAAACGACTAACAGCAGCGTTGGTCGCGCAGACTCTTACCGATGTTGTAATCGAGGCCTGTGAGGTCCCGTTACGAAGGAGCCTGTATACAATTTCTATAGATCCGAACATGGCCTCCTCCTCCTGTACTCAGTGAGTCAGGATTATTCACAAAACATTTCGCACTCGGGAGCAGGGAAAGTGGAAACGGGGTGGTGGGGGGAAACCAATCTTACCATCGCCCGACCGCCGCCTGCCCTTCACTCCGAATCATGGAAATGCGCTCCGGACGGGGATCTTTCTCTGTTTTCGCCACTCGTTTCTTGACAGGATTGGGATTCCGTTTCCTCCAAAGCTCTCTACCCCCTCCCTCTCTTTCTCTCTCTCTCTCTCTTTCTGTCCCTTAGCTGCGTTGCTCTGAGCGGCGGATCTGATCCGCCGCTTCTGCTGCGGTGGAGGAAAAAAAAAAATAATGACGTCGCCAGGAGGTGTTCGGCGAAACACGTCCCCCGGTGCAACCGCGAACCCCAAGACAGAGAGTTCCGAGTACAGCAGCGCACCCGGGTGTAAGGTTTTCCCTGTGTGCGTCTGTGTCTTTTGTTGTTGGATTTTTATTGGGTTATGATGCAAAAATCCCCACCACCGCCTATATTTTGCACGGTAACGGGACGGTGTCACGGTGCAACGTTTTTACACCGCGGTTTTGTGACGCAAGTGCAAGCTGACGAATCGTGATCTCCACGGCAGCCCCGAGGAAGCTGCCAAGCCGGCGCCGGCCGCCGCCACAGACGAGAAATGTTCCCAGCTAAACCCCGGAGTCTCATCTGACTGAATCCTTGATGTGGAAAAAGTTGGATTCGTGCCGAATGGCGCTGCATTCGTCTTGCTAGTCTGCATAGCAACACGCTACCCACTCTTCTTGCTCTCAGCTCGCCTGAATACAAAAATAGACCGCGACTCCCAGCACTCAAGTGGCGATATTCTTCGTTGTCTTTGCGGAATATGGAAGGAGGAAGGAGGAATGAATAATGCATTCCCTGTGCCATTTCTGCCTTGATGTAACGTGTGAATCACGGAATCTCACGATTCAGATGCAAGGGGCCATTCAAATACCAGATAATAATAATACTAAGTTTTGGGTGATTGTGCACCGGTTGTAAAATAAACATCATGCAATCCATAGCCTCACAGGTACGTGGGGCCGGTGTATACAGAGAGAACAGACTGAAAACAGCCCCTGTCCTTGAGAAACTCAAACACTTACATCGCCTCTCGATACATTTACCATTTTCACCCCCAAAATGGGTTTATTCACCCTTAGAAAGGAAAACGATTTAAGTAACGGAGTAGGCACACCCGCGAGTTTTCATCTGCTACTGAAAAGGAGACCAGTTGTCATTTGAAGTCGTACTTTTCCACAGCCACAGTCTGCAGAGCACGTTCAGGAGGTTTTGTATTGAATCTTAGCGTTGTAAGCATCACTAATATTTGAGAAGAATCCCGAACAATAACAATGTATCAGATCTCCTGCATAACCAGAGGTATCGAATGTGTTTTCCCTGCTTCCCTGACTTGCTCAATGTCTTGGCTTCCCCTATCAGTGAGTACTGCTCAGCTGAAGCACAGTCACAGAACTGTATTTAGCAGCGGTCATCAATATTGACTACCCGCCCGTTAAATCAGTTAATTCCCTGAATAAGAACTCATGTTAATGGGAATGTTTGTTGTTGCTCACAGGGATGAACCAGCGTGTGATTGTCTTTGAGAAGATATCATCAATAGTTTCATGACTAGGACGTGATTTACATGATGACGGCCGTTGTTTCAGATTCATTGGCTGTTTACAAAAGAACTTAGTGAAACACACCTTTTCATTGAAGCCAGTATGGCTTCACTTTTCTTAAAGCTCTACAACTGGGCAGGGTACGGAGCTCATATTACAAATCTATCAATGTTATATAAAACACATAGTTTCCATGAAGACTGCACAAATAAAAAAACAAACAGAAAATACCGTTAATATAACATTTACAGTATTTGCTATAATGTAGCTAGATGTCTGTTACATAATTGCAAAAAAAAAGCAAATATGTGATTAAAATCTGTTTACATTAATTAATGTTCATCTGCTAATGACATCCCCACCCTACATTTTACCATGCTAATGATATTAGATCATTAACAAGATATTCTTTTGGGTCCCTATTGATACCTTTATTGTCAGTGTTACTAAAAAATATAATAAACAGTATTATTGATATCAGTTATTATTGGTATCAAGATCCTGTTACTCACATCTTACGAGTGTGGACGCGAAGTGTTTGTGTGAGCTGTTTATGTTTCCTATAATCATTGTACCTAGTGTGGATAGTGGATAGTGTAATTAATAATAAATGTAATAAAAATACCATGTAATAATTTTGCATTACTGCTGTAAATATCTTTATTCATTCAGAATCAACAGAAGACAACAAAACCCACATATCTTCCAAATTAGATCATCTTAAATGTCTCCATTCATTTTCTATCCAGTTCAGGGTCACAGAGGAGCCAGAGCTCTTTCCAGCAATCAACAGGCACAAGGCAGGGTCCGCCCTGGCTCATCACAGGCAGACACACACACTCACACCACGACCAGTTTCCCAGAGCCAATTAGCCCAACAGCATGTCTTTGGACTGTGGGACATAACCAGAGCACCTGGACGCAACCCTCACAAACACAGGAAGAACTTACAAACTCCACACAGACAGCACCCTGAGTCTGGAATCAAACCCAGGGCCCCAGCACTGCATGGCAGCAACATTGACCACTGGGCCACACTGTATTACAACACACGACAATTAACGGCGGGGCGGCAGCTCTGCGGCCAAGGATCTGGAAGGTTGCCAGTTCAAATCCTGTGGCTGGGAGAGGAATCCTCCTCCTTTGGGCCCCTGAGCAAGGCCCTTCACCCCAACTGCTCCAGGAGCGCTGTATAAATGGCTGACCCTGCGCTCTGACCCCCAACTTCTCTCCCTGTCTGTGTGTCTCATGGAGAGCAAGCTGGGGTCTGCGAAAAGACGAATTCCTAATGCAAGAAATTGTATATGGCCAATAAGATGATCTCTAATTCATACAGAAAAGTCTGTTGATGTCAACCAAATGTTTTTAATTAATTACTTGTATGTCTGTCTAGTCAGACTTTTCAACTCACCAATAAACTTTCATAACAGGTCTTAGTTAAGATTTGTGAATAGAATTAAAAAAAAAACATGTGAATACAAATAAAGCAATTAGTAAATGCAATTATAATCCCAGAATGTGATGGCTGATTTCCGTAAGGGAGAGTCTCAGTCTTCCACGCAGAAGAAACCTGCCACCAGGTTCGGCTAGTTTGCAACGTGCAGCTGATGAGTGTGGAAAGGTTTGGCTTTGCTTCCGATCGTCAGGATCTCTCTGCATTTCAGCTGAGTTGATGTGCATTCAGCTGCTGGCAGACAACAAATATACATGGGCTGTTGCTTGAGTGGCACTTCAATTTCCTTGGCTCAGTCGCTATCATTACAAAGTGCTGTTTTCTCCCTTCTGCCTCCTAAACATGGATGAGAAGAACGATCTATTCGATCCACATTTTGAGTTTAGATCAAATTATGTCTCTGCAAATGTTTGGCCTTCACAATGCAGGCATAATTGCTTCCATTGCTGGACAAATGGTTTTAGAAACTGGATAAAATGTCTTGCCAATGAGCTCAAGCACATGCAAGCAGGAATCAAACGGTTTCAAATTAGTCTGTGCAGGCGCACAGGTATTATTCTTACACCGAATAATACCTGTTCAACATCTAAACACGCTGGAGTGTGTGTGTGGAGTGTGTGGGAGGGGTTGGATCCTAAGAATAGTGAACGATGAGCGATGAGTCCAGTAGTGATGTGGATTCCAGACTCCCATGACTGGAGCTCTGCCGTGCCGTGTGGTGATCCTGCTGCTGGCCAGCCAGTGTATGTCGGCTAGAACTATTGAATATATAATCGAGGTAGAAAAGAGATGAAATATAATGTTACTTAAAAATAACAGACATCACTCCCTGGAGCTGGGAAATGTTCGCAGTTGTACATGTCCTGTAATGTTTTTTTTATGGATGAGACACTATTGGATACTTTTTTTTTTCCTTCAGGATGTCATTTGGGAAACTCCACCAGCACCACTGGTCTGCTGGTCTGGTCCACCAACACTACTCGCAACAGCAACTTGGTTTTCCTTAGTGGTCTCCCGTCCCAGCACTGCCCAAACACACCCTTGTTCAGCTTTCACAATCATACCGGACTGAGTCAGCTTTTTAAAAACCTCTTCTCTACCTTTCACCAGATGTGGAAATTCATTACTATCTGCTGAAACATCTGGAACCTGGGCTGCATATACAGTAATTAGGACTAACAAGTGCCGTGTTCCTTTCCAAAAATATCCCTGATCTGCAGTGATATAAAAGTCATTCTCACCCAAATAACATGTTCAGTTTGGGCACCACTTTAAGTCTGAGCACAAAGGTCACCTCTAATTATGCTGCATCAGTTATAGCTCTGACGAGGGGGGTTGTAATTTTGAGGGCTCAACATGTCTGTAGATTTTTTGAGCCAAGATTATATCTCAGCATCACACTATAGACCCATTCTCTAGTAGTGCCCACCTTGTGTACTCCTTCGTGCTTCGGTGCTGTTGTACTATAGAGCACATTATTCTTTCAGGCCCTTGTCATCGTGCTAGAAATTTAAGACCGACCTTTTCACTGATACAGTAGCTCCACAAACAAAATCCTTCACAGGATTAGGATCTGGATTTTTTTCCATCACACTACAAGCAACACAGTGCTGACGCTAAAAGGAAGGTCGGTGTTAGTCCTTTTAATTACTTGTATTTCCACACGTTTTTATTAATATTATCAAGCAGCTTAAAGTGTATTTTCTGTGTCCACAACACGGCCATAAGCTCATTTTGTAAATCTAGAATGAGCTTTACAGTTTTGACTATTTTTAAAACTGCTTTTTCCGTTTTTATTATCTCCTTAATCAGGCATCTGGACATGAAAATGCAGTATATCAACCTTAATACAAGGTCTTAATACTTACAGAGCAGCAATTTATTTGTTTAAACATGAATTTTAATTGCTATATTTTCAGTGGTATCAGGTCATGGTGTAATAAAGTAATTATTTACGAAATCATGCGTCCGTTTAAAAACAAAGAAGGGGAAGGTTTCAGACTGAAGCGTATTGTCTCCACCTGGTGGTCTAAAACTTAATTTACTGTGAAGTTTAATTTATGTTAAAATTAAGTTTTAACTTTGCTTGATCGATCTTGAGATCACAGGAATGTGTTGATTTGTGCACTGATATTTAACAAAAGCCTCAGTTAAATCATCTGTTTTCCACATTCACGATTTTATTTTCAAAACAATGGACTAGATACACATGCCTCTTGTCTGTGAGCGCACCCCCAAAGAAGGCCATAATCACAGTTAACTGTTTTAAACCCCTGGGCACCGGCCGTCCTCCGGGGTATATCTGAACACCCTGACTCGCACGATCTGGACGCGTGTCACACACTCTACTCCAAAGAGGCTGGCCTCTTCGAGAGCCTCAGGGAATGACGTCACTCTAACACCGCCCTTTTACACCTTGAAGCCCCGTTCGCAAGCAGACAAAAGGCAACAAACAACAAAAACAGACATCACTTCTGAGGAAAAACGGATATATGCTAGAATTCAAGTGCTTCCTCCCGATAAAATAGTGTCAAAAGCATTTATAACCCTAGGGTGAGGTAGTATTAAGAACATGAATTTTGGCACAACGTATGTTATGGGTGGCATTTCACGCACGCTCGCCGTGGAGTTTGTAATCCTCCCGGTCACACAGATATTCTGAAATATGTCCTTATCCAGAGTTTCCGTTCTATCCTTTTTTATTTTATCCATGCCGACTAGTCTCGGACGACGTAGCTGGCAAGTGGCCACGGTGCGAGGAGTTTGGCAAGCGCAGCGTCGACCACATGATCAATATAATTGTCAGTAATTGTCTGTGGTGCCCCAATTGCTCGGTTATGAGATCTCCACGGTCTTGCCCCAACACAGTAAAGGTCACAAGCATTTTACACTGGTGCTAGCCTCTGACCGTGGAGCAGGACGTGCGATTGGCGCCGAACTAATGAACCATGTCAATGCCGATCGCGGATCTGCATTTTTTAACAAGTTATTTTATTATTTTGTGGAGCTGGTTAAAGAAACAACTCCATAATCAAAAGCCATTTATCTTTCCTTAAAATCCTATCACCGGCACGACGGACGAATTATTCTGGAGCCCGGTGGTCGATGACCTCAATTTCTGCGCACAATTCCTCTGGATCTGCATGCTGCGCAAACTTTGCCACAAGGTGGCTTTGCGCGCTAAGTTATGACCGAAGGAATCACTTCAGCGGCTCACCAGCGGTGTCTGCTGTGTTACAACAGCGACCCACCCTCGATGAGAAATGGCAACAACCTTGAATGGCTACTGCAGTTTCCAATTCAGATAAATGTAGTTCTGCACTCCCCCTGGACCCTGTATGTTACACATACCACTGTCATTGGACACCAGATGTAGCTCGGTGTACATTAATGTATTTTGGTTGTGTGTTCTTTTATAAATTAAAATGTTGCAACACACGAAACAGATGATAAAATTAATGATTGAGGTGATACGCCTCACTTAGCTCGTTAGCGATTTGTCTTATTGCTCAGTTAACCCTGTTTTTCAAAATTACACAAGCAGACGTCTAATATGAGAAGCATACCCCACGGCAGGTTTTTATATCTACTGTATATAAACATTGGCCACTCTGGATACCCTTTCACAAAGCTATATTACTGAATTTCTTTTAGAATAAAAAGAAAAATGAAGTTTGAAGGTTGCAGCAAAGCCGCATTAAAATACTAAATATTCTTAGTCAAACCAGTAGCATTTCCGAATTTCTAGCGCTCTTTGGCATTTATACCGCGCATTTCCAGATCCTAAATCTACCGTTACAAATTTATTGACCTGTAATAATTTTTAAAAATGTTTTTCCCTTCACATCTCCAATGATGCCTAGCTTATTCCCAGAGGGATTCCTCTAGGCATGAAGGGTATCCTGCATACATTTTCTGCTCGGAAGAGTAAATGTTTCAAAGAATTCTTTAAGCACACAAATAAAAATCGTATTGTCAAGACGTTACAGTAATCAGACACATGCCGCTGTATTCTCCACGTTTTAAAGACTCTTGACAACTGCAAGTCTGTTTTGGTAACAGTTTTGCTCAGGGACAAGTTGAATGACACAAGGAGGGAATAAACTGCAAACGTGATTGCAAAGGTCTGTCCAAAAAAATACGATGATGTGACAAGACACGGAACTACAGCCACAACGAAGGGCAAACAAGACAAAATTTAATTCAACAACTTCTTAAGACGTCGACAATCTCCAAACTGGGATGTTTGCCCTGTCCTGCAATGAGGAATCCAGCAAGCACGTTACACGTTTCTTCCACATTTCCAGCCGAGCAGAATAAAGCCAGAGAGCAAATGTCTTCTTCCATCACACGTGGCCACCGAACACACTAGACTCTAGACTAGGCTGAAGAAATGTAATATCATTATCAATAGAGTAAAATATCTTGTATCAGCACTTTGACATTTTCTTCAAGTCCTGTGTCCTGGGTATTGAACAGTAAGTATCTGAAAAAGCAGACTCAGCCCCTGCTGATAGACCCAGAGGAATTTTATTATGAGATGAGTATCTGGAGTATTTTGAGGACACGGATGAAACTGCTAATTAAAAAAGTGCTTAACCTGTGTCAGTTTCTTCTTCACGGAGGGGTTTTAAATGCAACATAAGTGTAGAGGAATTTCTCCGACATCTACGTATTTATGTGATTGTCATAATTAGTTTTTGATAAATTATGAGCAGTGCAAAGATTTAAGTTAACTGTATTAAATAAATGTGTCGCTGTATTATTTCATTAGCCCAATTAGCTATCCGGCAAACAAAAGGACGTTTGTCGTTAGCACACTTACAGCTCCACACACTATGCTTATCACAAATATTAAGTCAAATCATCCAATCATTATGAGTTACAGACTAAGATTTAACCTTTTCATCCAGAGTGGGGTGCAAATAACCGCCTCTGAATGTCATTGGAGCCTTCATCATTCATGAAATGATCTCAGACATTTCGAAATGTGTTTGGTTTCGGCAGCAGATAAGATAAGGTCACTTTATTATCCATATACAATTTCTTGCATTAGGAATTTGTCTTTTCGCAGACTCCAGCTTGCTCTCCGTGAGACACACAGGCAGGGAGAGAAGCTGGGGGTCAGAGCGCAGGGTCAGCCATTTATACAGCGCTCCTGGTTCGCAGTTGGGGAGAAAGTCAATACCTCAACTCCTGCCAAACACCTGTCCACGAGTGTATCAGTGCGGGGCTTTCCTTCCCAGCAGTCCTTGCTGAAGCCTCCCAGCATCCCTTTGGCTCATTTTGTGTCTGTGTGGGGGCTCTGATGTCCTCCTGTCCTGGAGCTGTTTTGGCATCTCCATTTCTCTTGCCTAGCGCTGCTTATGTTTTCTGCGCCGACTAACCTGGCCCTGAATTCGGCTGCTGACGCCGCGGTTCCTCGTCTCTCCCAGGGGGGCGGGTGGGCTGCTCTCCAGGGGTGAAGCGCTTAGGGATCCTGTCGCATGGCACACACCGGATCAACACCACCAACCCACAACCTCCCCGCCGTGATCAAATAAGCCGTCTCTTTAAAGGTGCCAGAGCGGGACTGCAGGAAGACTACTGACCCGGAGAGACGGGCGCATTCTGATCATTTGGCTTTCGTGGTCTGTAAATATTCACAGCCTCTGTTCTCTCTCCCTCGCCTTTTCTGTGTCCACCTACTCGTTTGCAGGCTGCCTGTCCTGCTGGCTGTTGTGCCCTCCTCCCCCCAATTCTCCGGCTACCGCTCAGCCCCAATTCCCAGAGCAGGGCAGGCACCAGCCAGCCTGCCAGCTAGCGTGCTCAAGATAGGGGGAGGAGGCTGATAATCGACCCCCAGAGGCCCACCTGCACAGCAAGTCAAGAGCACCCCACTGACACAATCTCATCCGCCCTTCGCACTGCACATCTAGACGCATGTATTCGGATGTTGCATTTTATAAATATATATAGATTAGTGACAGGGGTTATCTTGCATCTCTTTCTAGGTTTATACCAAAGAGCGGCACGGGCGCAGTGGATCATGGGCATGAATATTAATTAGCCTGTCGTCCAATCACAACGAGACCATTCACTCTCCATTCACTGCTCTTGTTCTATTTGTGCTTGAAGCTCCGTCTCCTGCAGCATTCTGATTGAACGGAGAAGCGATTAATATTCATACCCATGATGCTCTTAACTCCCGCCTTCTTCTTAAATGGTGTTTGTTTTATTATAAATACAGTAAGTGCCACATATAAATTTACGCAATAAGAGGGATGTTTTTTAATTTGATTGTAATAAAAGGAATCAACGTCAGCTTTTCTGCCTTTTGGCTAAAACTGAGACTTTATTTTATGCCAATAATTCAGCATTTTCTATGCATGTTATACAAAGTTAATAATAAAAAGCGGTAATATTGTTTAATGCAACAGACAACACAGGTCACAATTAATTTATGGCAAGGCTCTTTTAATGTTGTTACTTTATACCAAACCACATTACATACTCCAAATAAGGCCTGACAGATTATGTAAGCACTTTAAATAAATAAAAAAAAAATACAAACTCCACTCATCTCTTAAAGAGACGACAACTCTCTTGGATGGATTTGGGTTTCAACAATAATGATCTTCACTTCTGTCTTCTGACGATTAAAATATTTCTGGCCACTAACACCAGCTCTGCCCTTTTTTCCCCTAAAATGTATTTCCTTTTTCATCTCTTCTAAATCTTAGGAAGAGTCTCGTTACCCAGATATGTTTTTTTAATAAATATAAATAAACTGCTCGTGATTTGCTTGCAATCGATTTGTCTGTCATCACTGCTTAGAAGTGGAACCATTCAAATATAATAAAATGATTTATTTAGTTTATTCAGTAGCACTTTTTTAAAAAAGGGTTTAATTCTGCCTTGTCTCCATTATTGGAAAGTTAAAAAATATCTCCTACAGAGTATATATGTGACCTTCACTAGAGTCTACAATACAGTATGTACAGAATTCCACATAGTGGTCATGCTGCCATTAAAACTGGATGGAGAGCATGGATACACAAGCAACAAACCACAGTCCTCTTGTCTTAAAATCGTTCAGATAAACCTGTAGTTATGATGATCAGGCTTAGTGATGAACTATCGCCCTGCCCAACAGAAAACGTTAACAGACTTTGCTTTGTCTGGCTTAACTGTATTCAAGTAATATAAAGAAAAGGTTTTTAAGGATAAACTATGATGGCTGAAAGTTTTACATACATAATAGTTATACTTTGTGATATATATTTTTTTATTTTTCTGGATAGAACCACTTAAACTTCAGATAGCTTGGGTTTTGTTTTTTAATTTCTGCCCAATGGAGAAATGAGAATTAAAAAACTATGTGGAGAATCATTCCTTCAGATGGATTTTGAAGAGGGAACACCATGCCTCTTTGTTCTGCCTAATTCAGCAAGTCCTTATTATCCTAATCAAGACAGTGGCACGCAGTGAAACTTCATTTTTCCAAAGCCAAAACAACACACGCCCTCTTGGCTCAGATAACGTGTTTTGCAAGCCCACAATAGCCAAATGACATTGGCTTAACAAATTAAAAATGATGACCTAAAATCCGCAATTTTATATTTTTCTACCCCGGCTGCCAGCGACTTTAAACGTGAGACTGTACAAATCTCGGATTAATCCCACAGGGCAAATTCTTATGCCTTTATACTCGCCCCCTTCCAAAAACAGCTTTAGCCCAGGATGCATGATACTCAGATGGGGCTATAATTATTTACAAAATTTCTCTGTAGAAAATATATATACACACTGTGAAATCAAACACAGATTTGTCTTAAATAACCACTGTACAAATCCAGCTGTGCTGTACTGATTGTGTCCTTACAGTATGTGTGATTTTAGATAATTAGGGGAAAAAAAACAATGAAAACAATTATCCCAGGTCTGACTAGTGACAGAATTTCAATTAACCTGTGCAATACTCTTCCTACAGTTTTCATATGAAAACTCATTAACTATTGCACACCTGCAGACTTGTGTTAGATTGTAGGCCAGTATGAACAACTAGCTGAATATATAAAACTGCAAGACTGACTCTCAGGTATATATACTGTAACGCATACGGCCGACAGGCACTGTGTAAGAGCCGGCTCACCAGAGCGGTGACATCACCGCCCTTCCCTGTGATAGCAGGACCACAGCCACCGGGCTGGGGAGAGATCTCTTTAGCTCACCAGGCTGGGTCCCTGTTGAGTGACGCCGGAGGCCTGGGTTCATGCCCCTGATGGTGCAGGGCCGACCTGTGTAGGCAGCAGGCGAGGGCGCCCACCTGAACCCTGTTGCGTTACAATATTTTCAGATCAACTAATAACACAAGCCCTAATATTAAAAAACAATACTTTGTATTTTGTGAAAAACATAAATAAAGCAGCACATAAAAATATATCAATGCACAACTGTTAGTTCTTTAGTTGCTCTTTTTTGTGGCTTGTTGCTATTTCTGGAGACAAACCCAAGATTGATACCTCCAATAGATCTGTTAAAAACAACAGATCCAAATTAAAATAAGTGGGAAACTATAATGACATCATTCTTATACAGACCTCAAGTGCCCTGGCTGATGGAACATCTGTCTTGGACGTGAAAGACAAGGGATTTAGTTATATGTCTGACTAACAGAATTAAAGAATTTAGGCTTCTTAAGAAATAATTTTGGTATGTGTTAAAATGCATTGTCATATAATTTCCTGCCAGTACTTGTGAAAGGACAAACGTCTTCCCTAGGAATTGGAAGTAAATCTGCATTAAAAAAAAAGTAATGGTAATGACGGCACAGATTTGAGCTTTAAAATCGATGTTTCAAAATGAAGAGAGAAAATTTGAGATCAAAATAAAAAATTGCATTTTGGGGTCATGCTGCTCCTTTTTTCCACCTCTGTGTAAACTAGCAAGGAAACACTGATACGTTATAATTAGCATGTATTCTGGCAGGGATAAATGTATCAGGAAATTGACACTGTGTGACTAATGCCGTCTGCAGCCCAAGCAGATAATCTGTCTGCTCGGTGCAGGAGTGACGTGTCCAGAGTTTTTAAGTGACCTTGAAATCAGACTTGCTGCTCATCACAGAGGTGTCTAGACCTCTCATTCTTAACTGAGCTAAAGTGTCAAGAACCAGGGCACTTCAGTCCATTATCTGCTCTGTGTGGGTCACTGCTGGAGGTCCAACATTGATCCGGTTGTGTGATGAGTTTGTCATAAATGCACATTAAAAACTCAACCAAGAGTTCCACCAAGCAGAGAAAGCCCCTGTCTTGTTGTAGGCAATCCATTTTCAGGACTTTCACCTTTCTGTTTCATCCATATTTTTGCTTCACTGGAATTACTTCAGTCAGCAGCAGGTCCAGAACCCCAATATCAATACAAACAATCCAAGGAACAACTACAGGAAAGATCTGAAAATTAAACAAAGAGCACAGCATTTTCAGTAGCACTCTCAGCAGGACATTAAAAGGAGAACCCAAATGCAGTTACTGTGAATGTGTTTTTTAGCATATAACAGAAACATATTACGGAAGAAAAAGCCTTTTAAAAATTCCAACACCACTTATAGTTATCAATAACAAGTACTGTATGCATTCGCAGGGTGGGCAGATGAGAAAAAAATATTTTCCTCTTAAAATAAATGAACTCTGGGTTTTCCTGTTAGAGCCTACAGGCTGCTGTGAAGGGGCTACAGTCCCTTTCTTTCTCCAACAAGATGAATAATCTTGTTTCCACAATACACTCATCTTTTGTGCACAAACACTCCGCCTTGTTGTGGAATCATTGCTTCCCTGTTGATTCCTACTGTGGGCTTGGCTGAAAGAGGGCTTCGGCTACAGTAGGCGCCAGTGCTGTCCGTAGTTACGTTCTTGGTCTGAATTTTGCCATGGAGACACATGAGGCACGTGACAATGGAGACACGTATGGCCTGCTCACAGGACGGAAACAGAAATTGTTCTGGTGAAGCACAAGCTAGGAGATTGTTGCACTCCTGGTGGTCAGCTGGTATATCCAAGATCCACCTGATGTAGGATTACAAACAAAAACCAATCTGTTGTCGTTATACTACAGGCATCAGAGGGAAACTGGCCCTGACGCAAACCAGGAGTTTGTTGTCACTGGTAATGCCAGCAGTTCAGAACCCACAGTGTTTCCTTATTCCCCTCTACTCTCCACCTGCAGTTTCCCTTGGGTGGAAAGCTAGGATCGTGATCATACACACAAGCACAGTCTGCAGCACGGATGGGCGAGCTATTGGAAACTGGGGGAAAATAGAGGCATATGCATTTGAGGGCATGGAGAACAAGTGTTTTATTTTTTACAATGTCAAATTTAAAACGGAAGCTAAGAGTTACATGTAACTCGGCATTTAATCAACCAGACATGTGCGGAGTGCCTGTTTGCACTGAAAGCCAAGCTGTCGCAGTCGGGATTCAGTGCAGGTGATTATCAGACTAAAAAAAACATCAAAATGTTCTTATCAACCTATCAAGAAAGAGCCACCCCTGAATAAAACTTAAAATAAAGCCAAGGAAGCCGGTAACTTGACAGCAGACTGCAATTGAAGCAGTACGGGTCGAAAGGAATATTTTTTTTAGAATCAAATAAGATTGTTAAAAAAAGATAAAAGGTTCAACATTGAATTTCTTTCACTAAATGGTTATTATAATTAGGCAAGGATAGAAGAGTAATGGACTGTAGTGGCTTGTGAGCACTAGTAGATCTTCATATTGCATTTGTTTGCATGCAATTTGTAAAATAAAAGTACACGTATTTCTTGATTCCAAGGTGTCCTTCTAACGGAATTATTCTGAGGTCTTCTTAGACCCTCATATCTGTACAGTGAGAAGTCACACAAAATGAAAGGCTGGGAGGCACCTTGGAATGAGCCAAGTTCTCGCAACAATACTTCCTCTGTAGACGTGTACGGTGCAGGACAACGTTTCATGGAGAATTCACTCTGCGGTTTACAGACTCCCCCCCTCTGCCCAGATTCTCATGTGGAAGAATAACCGGCCGTAAAATTCTTCGAATTGCGCCGAGATAGAGAGCGAGAGAAAACAAACACCAAAAGCTGCGCTTACTGCTCTTCTGCGCCTTTCAGAGCCCAACAGTAATGATTCCACAAGAGAGGGTACAAAAAAATTTGAGTTTTTGGCCGCTGAAAATACAGAATCGTATGGAGTCCAAAAGAAAGAAACGGTGCATTGAACGCTTTCAAATTTCTGTAGCATGCCAGTGACCTTCTCTCAGTCATGACTGCAACACCCTATAAAATACAATCTAAATGTCATTTTTTGTAAAGTAAATCTCTATTTTATACATGTATTATGTTTTAAATAAAAATATTTACACAGGGCATTTGGCATACATTGTTTTTTTAAACACTTTTCTCTTGAATGTACGGAATACTAAGTTTGGAAGCTTAAGGACGAAATTTGCTTAAGTGCTGGCAGTCCATAAAGATGCAAAAATCGGTTTGTCTTTCCCTTTAGAAAAAGGTGACCAATTGAGGAATTGGCTGACGACTCTGTTTCACTGTTGGTTCAATTCCTTTCTCAGCTTGAAAAAAAAAAAAAACACGTCCAGAATGGTAAGCCTCCAGATTTTCAGTGCTTAAATATTCAAAGGACTCCTCAAACTCCCAAACACAACGTAAATACGGTAAGAGACAAGCCAGTCACAATGCGCAGTTCGTCTTCAGTCGCCGACGGTTGCTCTTTCTCCTTCCCGATCTTCCCCAACTGGCCCTGGCAGCGCTGTGATAGACCCTCCCACCCCACCCACCCCTCCCACCCACACCGCCCTGCTGCTGTCCCGCTAGATGAACCACTCTTTCTTGCTCTCATCGATGGTCTCGGTGAAGTTGGGGTCGTGGCCGATGATGGCAGCGTCGGCGTTGTCAGCGGACTCGGCGCCCTTGGCCTCGTTGGTGTGGTAGGTGCCCTTGTGGCGGAACATGTAGCGGATCAGGAACACCAGCGTGCACAGGATGGTGAAGATGACCACCGCGATGACCCCTGCGGGGGACAGCAAGACTGGCTTTGAGGAACGGCGGCGCCCCGCGCCCCGACCGCGGCGCTCACCGCCCCAGCCGCGGGGAAGGAACCGCGCTCTCAGCCGGCCGCCGTGGCGACTGCAGCGTCTGTGTACGCGGAGCCGCGGCCTTCCCCCAGTGCACTCTGGGATCGAGGCAGCTGGGCAGTCCTGCAACCTCTGTGAGAGCAAACCGTGGGCGAGCTTCTGGTGCTTTCGATTTCACTGCAGTTATATTCTCCATCATCAGTATCACGTCAGCTGACGTTTAATGATAACATCTAGTATATAATGCTGCTATAATGTCAAATCACATTCACTTTGGGGGTAGATTAAGCTAGAGTAGTATCCATTTTCGTTAGGATGCAAATTGTGTGTCTGTTTGGCGTGTTTAAGGCGTTTCAAATGTGTTTTGGGATTATCTGAGCAGAATTAAGAATTCTGTTTTCTGTTTTTTAGGCCTATATGAAATAAGACTCTGGAACACACTGTTTGTAAACAGCGGACTTTAGCGTAACCTTTGTGAAACAGTTATATAGAGTTGCAATTATTATTAATGGATATCTGTTTGTCCTGTCTGTTAAGGTTGAGCCTGGTTTATAACTCTCTCACCAGAGCTTATCCACAGAATAAAAAGTACTCACGTGCCTCACATTTTATATAACACCCAGGTTACTGCTAGTTTGTAACAATATGATATGTAATATTAAAACATACAATAGATACTCTAGAAATGTAACTTATTTTTGTCACAAGCCTGTGACAGACTGACTCTATACATTTTTTTGAGCTGCAGGTACAAATACAGCAGCAGAGCTATGTAACGATTCCTCTCCAACGCTTTGTCCAGATTGCTAGACAACATACCTCCAATGATGGCAGAGTTTCTGTTGACTCCATCTGGTATCACCCTTTCTTCATTAAAAGGAAAATCGGCGCTGGCTGCAAGATTAAAAGAATGTTATGGCTGAGTCTGCAGAGGGAAGAGAGCACAGGCTATGAACAAGAAGAGGTGTAACTAACTCGATTGACCACAGTTGTAATTTTTCTCAATGGATTTGTGTTGTTACCAGGTTTCCAAGCCGACATCACTGATGATGCTACCGAACGAATACACTGGAGTTCTTCTTAATCAGAGCTCTAGGAGAACTAGATGGGGAAGCTTGAACCCCGATGAGAAAGTGTAATACTGAAAGACAGAGTCTGGGCTGAAGGAGGTGGACACAGATGCACACGAGCGGCAGGAACAGGGAGTCACGGTGCCCAGGAAGAAACCCAAAAGCCCTCCCTTGGCAATAGACCCGTCTCAGACAGAAAAACAAAGTGAACGGCGAAGTAGAGGAGGGGGAAATGAGCAGCACGAGCTGACAGCACGGCTTCCGAGCGC